>NC_141697.1:838247880-839647880 GCF_964263255.1 Lissotriton vulgaris
CTGTCAATCCAAAGTGTCCCTCATGAGTCTCTGAAACTGAGGCAGCACTCGCCAACCCAAACGGCATACGACAAAATCTAAAAAGTCCCTCTGTAGTAATAAATGTGGTAATGTTTTTAGGTTCCTCAGCAAGTACCACCTGAGGATAGGCGCTGGCCAAATCAACACAAGAAAAAACTTGTGCACCTGCCAAGGTTGAAACCATTTCGTGAAGATTAGGTAAAGGATGTGAATCCACCCAAATGGCACTATTCACACTACGAAGATCGACACACAACCTAAGCTCCCCATTAGACTTAATCGAAATCACAATGGGAGAAACCCAGGGGGAAGATTCTATTGGTTCTATAATATTCTTTTGACATAAGTCCTTCAAAATATGATTTAGTTTGTTTCTATATGTCAATGGAACATTCCTAATTTCGTGTCTAACAGGGATAACATTCTCATGCAGCTTGATGACATGTTCAAAACCATGATACTGTCCCAGAGTACCACTAAAAACACTAGGAAATTATGTCCTCAAACTATCTACCAACTGTGAATCATTATCACAAACACTTAACAAACACTGTGGTTGCACAACAAAAACAGGAAGATTGGCTCTTGAATCAATTTTCATTTCCAACTGATCCTGGTGCGGCCGACCTAAAAATGACAATCCTGATCTTGATACATAGATTTTCCCAAAAGTGTGCTGGTCATAACATTTTAAATTAGCATTAAAAAAACCAAGAAGATCAATCTTGTGGCCAGTGTAACCACCAGGATAAGCATCAGGTTGGAACAACCCTTTATTAGGCCACTTTTCACGAAAAACACTCAAGGAAATGATAGTATACCATGCACATGAATCAACGAAAAATTCCAAGTTAATGTCATCAACAATTATCACACAGGACAGAAATTTTTTCCACAATCCCCGTCTTCACATACATTAATGACAGTATTTACTTGGAAATCGCTCTCATCATCTACGGCATAACTCCCACAACAATCATGTATGCAATTCACTTTCCCTGGTAATGATCTACAGAATCTTGTGAAATGGCCTTTTTTGTTGCACTTTGAACATGTTTTCCCTAAGGCTGGGCAATTTCTACAATCTGCTAAATGCCCATCGCTTCCGCATCTGAAAGACAATAATTTTGTTGGTTTTTTCTCATATTTTTGATTTCTAAACTTGTTATCCAATCTAGATGGAAAATCACTTCTCTGTGATAAGTTTTTCTTTGACCTTTCTGAATCCTTAGATACGCTGAAGACATCAATTTTATCATTTCCTCTGATCTCCTTCACAAATTTTTCTGAATGTTCTATGGACTTCGCAATATCTATGGCATTGTTTAAAGACATGTCAGATGTAGTCCAAAGTCTTTCTTGCACTTTTTTGTTATTAGTTCTCAAGATTTGGTCCCTTAAGACTTGCTCATAAGAGATATGTTCAAAATCACACGTGACAGCTAATGATCTTAAGGCTGAAACAAAATCTTCAACAGGTTCATCTGCACGTTGCTTCCGTGAGTAAAAAATAAACCTTTCCATAACAACATTTTTTTTACCATATCTTAAACTTAACTGCAAAGAAGCATACTCATATACATTAATGTTCCCTGGATTCACTAGAGCTGGTAATGTTTTGAACTCTTTCAAAGCGATTCCACCTAAACAATGTTTTAACAGCGATAACTTCCTTTCTGGTTCACATTCCCCCTCCTCCAACACATCCACATAAGCCAGGAAAACAGGTTCCCATATTTCCCAAGCCATGGTTTCACCTGGGGACGATGGAAAGGATGGGGGAGGAACAATGCCTGACATTTTAAATCAAATGGTATACACACACAGATTGTATAATAAAAACTATGAATTAATTTGAAAGTTAAAGAAAAAAATAAATAATAAATATATGCAGTATACTCAAATAGTGTATATGTCAGAAACGCTACGATTACACTGAAATAAAACACAGTTTCAAAATTATAAGATGATTCACGCGGTGGGCGTGTCACCGATGTAAGCAAATATCCAAGAAATGCAAGACTTCCACCTTTAATCCGAGTCACCGATGTAAGCAGATATCCAAGAAATGCAAGATTTCCACCTTTAATCCAAAATAGGATAAATCCTCCACGAATGCTTCCTTTCCGATGCTGTTGCTAAGAAACACACAAAATGGTGCTCACGTCACATAATGAGGCATAACGTGATGACAGCACAACGTGAAGGTTCTGTGCCTCGTCCGTTTCTGTGCCTCGTCAGTCTCGCCACTGAGGAACGCCGGCTCCTTCAAGTTCGAAAATAGATGGCAACTCACTCAAACTCGGGCTCATAAGATGTAAAAGCCCAATCCGATTTCTTTTTAAAAATTTTTTTTAAAATAATTCTTCCTTTGAGAACAATAAAATCCTGTTCCTCAAGTAAAAGCAGGTAGCAATCCCTCCCTCGTCGCCAGTGTAGGAAGTCTCACTGAAGGAAGACACGAAGAAAATGAGTTGATTGAAGATGAGATTTATGTAAGCTTCACTCATCACGGAGTCCAGCCTTGTAATAATCACTGCTCTCTTAACCCCCTAACTCCCAAACATTCTACCTATTCAAAACACAACAAGATCCCAACATTCCCATGATACATAAGCTGGTCACGAGCTAAGAACAACAAGCATGCTCGTGACAGCTCGCATAACATTATATGAATAATACCCAACACCCACCCTCCCAGGAGACATGTGGGCCTGTTGGGAGTTGTAGTGCTGGACCCTCACCCCCCACCCCCACCCCTACCCTGCCAGGAGACATGTGGGCCTGTTGGGAGTTGTAGTGCTGGACCATCACCCCCCCCAAACTCCCATCCTCCCAGGAGACATGTGGGCCTGTTGAGAGTTGTAGTGCTAGACCCAACCCCACTCTCCCAGGGCACATGTGGGCCTGTTGGGTGTTGTAGTGCTGGACTCTCACCCCCCCCCCCACCCCCACCCTCCCAGGAGACATGTGGGCCTGTTGGGAGTTGTAGGACTGGACCCACCCTCCCAGGGGACATGTGGGCCTGTTGGGAGTTGTAGTGCTGGACTCTCACCCCCCAACCCCGCCCTCCCAGGAGACATGTGGGCCTGTTGGGAGTTGTAGTGCTGGACCCCCCCCCCCAACCCCACCCTCCCAGGAGACATGTGGGCCTGTTGGGAGTTGTAGTGCTGGACCCCCCCAGCCCCACCTTCCCAGGAGACATGTGGGCCTGTTGGGAGTTGTAGGGCTGGACCCACCCCCCAACCCCACCTTCCCAGGAGACATGTGGGCCAGTTGGGAGTTGTAGTGCTGGACCCTCACGCCCCCCCACCCCCACCCTCCCAGGAGACATGTGGGCCAGTTGGGAGTTGTAGTGCTGGACCTACCCACCAACCCCACCCTCCCAGGGGACATGTGGGCCTGTTGGGAGTTGTAGTGCTGGACCCCCCCCCCCCAACCCCTCCCTCCCAGGAGACATGTGGGCCTGTTGGGAGTTGTAGTGCTGGACCCTCACCCCCCACCCCCACCCTCCCAGGAGACATGTGGGCCTGTTGGGAGTTGTAGTGCTGAACCTACCCACCAACCCCACGCTCCCAGGGGACATGTAGGCCTATTGGGAGTTGTAGTGCTGGACCCCCCACCCACCCCCACCCTCCAAGGAGACATGTGGGCCAGTTGGGAGTTGTAGTGCTGGACTCTCACCCACCCACCCCCACCCTCACCCGTAGACATAGGGGCCTGTTGGGAGTTGTAGTGTTCGCTGCTTGACCAAATGCAAGCATGGGTAGGTAGGAGGCAACATTTGTGGTTGATCATGGTGGGTGCATTTGAGCCCTGGCCTTCACATTTGGGTGACTGTGTGGTCCACATGCATGGATTGGAGCCTGGGAGATGTGTCTTAGCAGTTGGGCAAGGCAGAACATGACAGTGTGATAGTGGTCATAGGTTTGTACTTACCAGCTTCAAGTCCCTCTTCTATTCCTTCCAGGCGCTCAGGGTGCAGTATGCCAAGCACCTTTTCCTCCCAATCGGTAAATGGTATAGGATCCGGGGGAGTTCCACCGCCAGTGTGGTGTGCCCGCAGGTGGTTCTTGGCCCTGATGCCCTTCACCCTTGTCTTGAGGTCGTGCCACCACCTCTGGATCTCATGTTTGGTGTGTTGCACGGTCCCTGAAGCATTGACTCTGGTCACTATCCTGTCACACATGGTGGTTTTAGTTGCCACGGTGGTCTGCTGGACTAGGGTACCAAACAAATGTGGTTCAACACAGATGATTTCATCCACCATGACCTTCAACTCACTCTCTGTGAACTTGGGGTTTTTCTTGGGTGCCATGGTGTGTGATGTGCAAGGTGTTGGTGGTGTGGGGTGTGCAGGTGTGTGGTATGTAGGGATGGTGTTGTGGGGGTCAATGTGGTGGGTGTGTTGGTGTGCAGGTTGTATGGGTGTTTGTATGTCTCTGTTGTTTGTGATGATCTACCTCTTTGTTCCAGCTGTGCTGTGATGCAAAGGATTGTGGTAATGTGAGGGATTCCTTTTATACTCTGTGTGGTGGTGTCCCAATGGTTTATGGCGGTCAGGTGTTCTGTGGGTGTGGTGACTTGGATGCTCTTGTTTGTGCTGGAGGAGCGTCTGGTTGTTGGAGGTGGATGTTCCAGGTGGGTGTGTGTTCTGTTTTTTTTGTTTACTATTTACTTCTGTCCGGCATTTTTGCTTAGGTTTGACGGCAGGGAGGATGTTCGTTTGGTCCTTCCGCAGTCAAGCTCCGTTTGTCGATGCTTTTTTTCCTCGGCGGTCGTGGAAGGGGGTGAGTTCCGTTGGGATGGCGGGGTTATCCTAATCGAGCGCCCGGACCCTCCGCAGGTATGGCGGCAGTTGAGCCTGTTTCCACGGCCTTTGCGTCCGCGGCGGACGGAGTTTCTGTGGATGTGATCCGTCCGCCGCGGTCCGTGTGTGTTGACAGAAATATCCTAATCGCACAGGCGGTTTATCCGCGGAGTGGTCGGGAGTATTTTTGCCACGACCATGGCGGACGGAACCCGTTTCCGTCCGCCATCATAATAGGCCTCTATATTTTGTACAAATATAATTTTTGCAAACAATAATATTGAGTTCGATATTGAAAAAAAATAATTTCTTACATGAAACTTGATTTTCTTGACCAGCATTTTCTTGCAGTCAATATTTAGGAATGTCAATATTTTGCTCCTGATAGTATTGAGAGTCGACTTTTTCTACTCAATATTCTTACTCTTTACCATGCTGGATAGTTAAGGAAAATTGAAAATTGCAAGCTAAAGTTTTCCACAACCCTGAGGAAATTGCACAAAGCTTTGAAAACTTTGAAGCAGTGCTTTATTGAGCAGACCGCTCAAATACGCCAGTCAACAGTTACCTCTTAGAGGGACAAGGGGAAATGGGTCGAGGATAGGCACCAAACACCCTGTCTGACTGGCATTTTATGGCGTGTTAACTGCCATGAAAGGGCAAGCAGAAAAGGACAATATAATCGCTCTGGTGGTGACCCATTAGTCACTGCCACTGTTGTAGGGATTGCAGTCCCTCTGATGACCTCCTTGATCTCCAGTGCGCGTAACGACTGAAGGTGTCTTTGGAAGGCAACTATAATGCATATCATACTGATGCCCTATGGGAAGTATTCTATTGCAGAGGGATAAAATTAACTCGCACACATCCTTTCAATGCAACAATAGAGTAAGTGTTGGATTGGCAGGGGTAAAATATTAACTATAGTTAGTGCCAGAGTAGGATAAACATTTGACCTGTAAATGAGTTTATACTTTGTAGTCACACAAAAGCTAGGCCAATAGTATATAAATGTTCGTGATGCGGAATGTTACTATGTAACATTCATACACCAAAACTGTTGGATATTGGATTGATATGAAATAACTATTTGCACTCACAAAAAGTTAAACAATAGGGAAAGTGTTGAATATTAGAGGGCTAAAAATTAGTATTCCTACTAGTCAGTGCAAGAATGGTGTACGTGTTGTATAGTGGAGGTGTAAAAATTAGTATTCCAACTCCTGTGATTGAAAAAGTGGTGAAAGTGTTGGATAGCGGACGGGCAAAAATTATTAATCCAACTCCAATGTGTGCAACAGTAGTAAAAATGTTGAATTGCTTAGGGGTAAAATGTACTATTATCACTCCAGTGTGTGTAAGTGTAGGGAAAGTGTTAGATATTGGACGTGTAAAAATTATTATTACAACTGAAATTAGTGCAACAGTAGGGAAAGTGCAAAAGTAGGGAAAGTGTTGGATAGCAGAGGGGTAAAACTTACTGTTCCCACTAAAATGAGTGCAACAGAAGGGAAAGTGTTGGATAGCGGTCAGGTAAAAATTATTATTCCCAATCCAGGGAGTGCAACAATAGGGAAACTGTTGGATAGTGGAGGGATACAATTTACCATAACAACTCCAGTCAGTGCAACAATAGGGATAGTGTTAGATAGCGGAGGGGTAAAATCAACTCTTCACACTCCAGTGTGTGCAACGATCGGGAAAGTGTTGAATATCATAGGGGTAAAACATAATATTGACACTCCAATAAGTGTAACAGTATTGAAAGTGTTGGCTACCGGAGGAATACAACTAACTATTAACACTCCAGCTTGCGCCACATTACTGAAACTGTGTGATACAGAGGACTGAAAATTTATATTCACCCATCGGTGAGTGCAACATTAGTGAACGTTATGGATAGTGGAGGTGTAAAAGCTAGAATTCATACTCCAATCAGTGCAACAGTATTGTGTTGCTGAGGGGTAGCAATTAATATTCTCAATACAGTGAGTTCTAAAATAAATATAAGCAAAGTATTAACATCCAAAATATTCTTATAACAAAAAAAAGGTTACAAAGATATAAATGTTAAAAATTAGAATATAAATATATTTAATCTTTGAAATATAAATACAAAATATTATAATGTGCAAAGCATATAACGCAAACCTTGTGATATTATATTAAATAAAATTAAATTAAAAAATACATATATTTACTTTGAAATGATTTACAAATAAAAGCATATTTATTACATAAATTTACTTTTTAGATTTCCTAAAGTATACCACCACACAATCAACATAAAAGCTGTAAATCAAAAATACAAAAAATCACTTTTTTATGATACATAATTATTATTTAAAAAAATGGTAATAATTAAAAACTCTTAAAAATCCTTAACCCTAACCAACTTTTAGGGCTCCATTAGGATGGTGGGCAGACTTTGTATGCCCGCCATCCTTGCGGGAAACGGGACCTCCCGCAATGTATGCGGGGGTCCCACCGTGCCCACATTATGATGCACCCGCCACACTGGCGGGCGCATCATGGATTCATAACATTGCGGCGAGCGGTGTTCACACCAGCACCCACTGCAATGTCATGAATGCATGGTATGCATTTGCATACACAAAGCGGCAGGCACGCGCGGTGCCTGCCGCATTGTGTATGCAAATGCATGGGGGTACCACAGGTACCCCCATGTGCACCACCAACCTCGCCTTCACCATGGGGGTCCGCAGGGGTCCCCAAAGTAAACACCGCATGCCTTTCCGTGGCGGCATTGAGAATCGCAAATTGAGATTGTCTTCCCATTCATTCCTATGGGCCTCTAGGCCAATAGGAATGAATGGGGAGGTATTCCTTAATTGCGACCCACAATTTGCGAGTCGCAATTAAGGAATTTTAAGAAATCGCTATTTTTTAAGCGAGTTCTTCATGCATAGCATTTTGCTATTCCTTATTAGCGAATCCTTATTTTTCGCTAATAAGGAATGGCAAAATGGATGCTTGATGCATCTGGGGGTATATTTATAAAATTAAAACCAACATTTAAAGGACCATTAGTATGCTTGGCGGATTGCCCCCACCGGTCCTGCGGTAGCCACCACCGGCTAAGCGGGGGTGATCCAAACACCATTCTGCAATGTTTGACCCCCTGCTACTTTTGGATGTTTGGGGCGTCCTCGTCGGACTGGGTAGGCATGCGGTCTTCAATGTTGGGGGTCCGTAGAAGGTCCACTGAGTGTTGGTGGTGCATTTGGGGGGGTACCTGTGGTAACCCCCTACATTGGCATGGACAAGGTGGCAGGCACCGGGTGGTGCCTGTCACCCTGTGCATGTCAATGCACAATATGCATTCCCAGAATTGTGGCGGGCAGCACTGTGAGAACCGCCCGCCACAATGCTGGGAATGGGTGATGGCACTGCCACAGTGGCGTTGCCATCCTAATTGGAGGTGCGGTACCGCCGCAGAACCTGGCGGACGGACCCGCTTACTGTTACGGTGGCGCGCAGTCTTAGTCCACCCGCCATCGTAATGGTACCCTTAGTACTCAATATTTATGTCGTTCGACATTTCATACTCGATAGTATGTCTGAACACCAATAACAAGTTTAAAAAAACATATAAATGTATTCATATTGATATTTTAAAAATATATAAATCCGAATTGTGAAAATAGAAACCGCCAATAAGTACCATATTTTTAACATTTATAAAAATAAAAAATACAATTTCATTGTAAAAATGAACTTAGTTACAATAAAATAAGCATTTCTAAAATTGTTACTACTTAAATAACTTTATACCCTACATTTCTACAAACCACATAACACATTCCCACCACACAAAAAAATAATCGCATGTACATGTAACTGAATGGAATATTAATAATAATAGTAACAAATTTGGATTTTTACTATAATAAGTAAATGAAATGTACAAAAAGACTGTTTGATAAAACAAAACAAACACACCAAAAATATAAATTAAAACAAATCTGAACACCATGATTTGTATAAAATATTTTTACAAAATTTAATTACAACAGTAAATCTAGTGTAGTTCATTACATTTCCACACTTTCCTATAATAAATGGTACAACTTACTACATAAATCTAAATATAGATTAATTACATAGTAAACAGATTTTTTTTATCTCAATCTTAATGTAATTAATATTAGTCCATTTCTAAACAGTCTTTAACAGTTATAAAATAGTACCTAACAAGATCTAAATCTTAATTTAAAAAGTTTTAAAAAAAATTTAAAATAAAAATTAAATTCATATTTTATGTAGATTCTACCCCATACACCTACAATAGACATAACCTGCACCTAAAAAATTAAACACAAATATTTAGGGGTCAAAGTCTGCCCGGTGTCCTGACGTGAAATGGGACCACCCGCCATAAGGGCGGGGGTCCCGTGGGGCCCATTAGGATTCACCCATCACAGTAGCGGGCTCCTCCTGCATTCGTGATATTGTGGCGGACGGTGCACTCAGCAACGCCCGCCACAATGCCAGGAAGGCATGTCATGCACTTCCATGTACAACATGGCAGGCACCGCGTGGTGCCTGCCATGTTGTGCATGGAACTGCAGGGGGGTACATGTGCACCCCCACCCCAGAGTCCCTGGGGGCCCGCAACAGGCCCACGCAAGCAATGGCTAGTGTGGCGGCAATGCCGCCACGGAAAGGCATGTTTCCACCCCAATAGTAATATGGCTGGCGGTGTTTAAAAACCACCGCCACCATATTAAACTCTTTCTGTCCGCCGGGGTTCCCCCCACCATGGTAATGTGGCTGGGGAAATTTACATGTGGGTGGGGGAGTATTCTGAAAAGGCCTACAAATTTAGCTCCTCTGAAATCTCTTCTCCTTGCTAACAGTTACACTTCCGTAGGGTGATCAGTCAAAATATCGACAATAAAATATCGACCTATAATAATATCGAGGTGATGATATTGAAGGGACAGAATATCGATGTTAAGATTATCGATGGACAGAATATCGACCCTAACGTAAGTAATATCAATTTTTAAAATATCAATGTAAGTATATTCGAAGTTAATAATATCGATATCAAATATATCAATGCTATAAATATCGATGTTACTAATATCGATATTTATATGATTGTTATGTATTGTATTATGCATTTAATATGTATGTGTTACTTTTTTTTGTTAAGTGTTCTGGTTTTAAAATATATGTATACAATTTGTATATGTTAATAATGTTATTTTAAGTTAATTTTGTATTTTAGTATCGTAGCGGGTTGTGGGTTTATAAGGGAATAGGATGGGAAGTAAATTAATTATACTAAATTAAATAATAGTTTTTAGGAATTATACATTAATTTCAGTTAATTCTTGTGTGTAAGTTCTGTAGCGGGTTGTTGGTTTATAGGGGAATAGGGTGGGAAGTCATTTCAATGTAATAAATTAATACTTTATTTTCATTAATTGATATTGTTAATTATATTTGTTAAATAATTATTAATTGGTAATTAATTTTTATGAATTGATTAATTGATAATTATGTTAAGTGTATTATTTTATTATTGGAGTGTGTTGTGTGTTTATAGGGGAATAGTGTGTAAAGTAATTGATATCGAATTAAGTAATTATAAAATGTATTGTTGGGTAATGATGACACATTTATTGGACATTAATTATTAATTGGTAATTATTTAAAAGTATATTATTTTGCGTTATGAAAATTAATTTATTGTTTAATCATTATTTGATAATTAAATATTACTAAATATTATGGGGCTCATTAGGATAGCGGACGGGCTTTGCCCGCCCGCCACCCTTGCAGTAAACGGGACCCTCCGCCTAAAGGGCGAGGGGTCCCGATTTGTGCATTAGGATGCGCTCGCCACAGTGGCGGGCGCAATCCTCATTTTACCATTGTGGCGGGCGGTGCTCACTGCACCGCCCTCCACAATCTTAAAAAAAAAAAATGCAGGCATTTGCAAATACGAAGCGGCAGGCACCCTGCGGTGCCTGCTGCTTGGTGTATGCAAATGCGGGGGGGTACCACAGGTACCCCCCTTTTGCACCCACCACTTCGGCCTTCACCAGGGGGGCCCACAGGGGGCCCCCAAAGCAAAGACCGCCTGCCTTTCTGTGGCGGCATCGCCGCCGCGGAAAGGCACCCCTGAACACGCAATATATTTTGGCTGGCCATGTCCATTGGACACCGCCACCATATTATTCCTTTTCCGCCGCGGTCGCCTTGCGACTGGGGTGGAAAAGCGGCGGACGGTCTTACCGTCCGCCAAGGTCCCGTCCGCCATCCTAATATGGCGGGGGGGATTCTGCTGGCGATGTCGGGGGGATTGCCTCCGCCAGGCCGGCGGTGTCCACCGCCTGCCAGGCGGAATCTATCCGCCCGACATCGTAATGACCCCCTATGTATTGATATTTTTAATTGATATAATAACAAGTCATTATTAATTGGAAATGAATGTTTACTAATTAATATTTTTGGTATAAAAATTATTTAATTGTTCACTATCTGTTAATTGGTAATTACTTTTTTATAATTAATATCTTTTTGTTGTAAAAAATATATTATTGTTCAATAAGTATTAATTGGTACTTAATAGTTATTAATTAATAATTCGTATTTATTAATTTATTGTTCATTATTCATTGGTAATTATATTTTTAATAATTATTTATTGGTATTTGTAAATAGTTTAGATTTATTTAATAATAATTAATTAATTAATTATTTTAAAACATTGATTTATTTATAAGTAGGTTATTTTTAACTTCTATGCTATCCAACACTTTCCCTACTGTTGCACTCTCTGGAGTGGGAATAGTAATTTTTACCCCTACGCTATCCAACATTTTTCCTACTGTTGCACTCTCTGGAGTGGAAATAGTAATTTTTACCCCTGCGCTACAAAGTATTGTGGGGGTAAATATTAGCCTCAAAAAAGGTAAACAGCATAGATTTATTAGTCCAAGATTTAACAGCATACCAACAACAAATAGCCTGACAATTGGTAGTAAGCTGCAAACATGAAGACACTTAGCCTGGCACAGCGTGCCAGACCCCTTTACACCTTATTAAGCAGGTACTGTACCAATTAACAAATTAAAAATTAGGTAGTATGTGTTTGTAATAATTGCCTGCAGCAAGTATAATAACGATAAGCATTATATCCTAAGCAGACATTGCACCTCTGATTACCTACTCTGATATGTGACTGCTGACTACACTCTGCAAACACTGAATGAATCCAGGGAACCATTTTCTTTTTCACTACCTTCCTCACGTTCAGCCAGGTTTACAGCCAGGCCTACAGACATGATATCGTGATAGGTGTGGTAGTGTGGTTGACAGGAAAAAAGATGCAAAATTAAGATTTTTTAAAATTATTTGTTATTTTACGGACTTGACCTGATTCGGGAATCAGAGCGCTTTACATAGCACTGGTTGCGTTATATGCGGACACATGTTTTGGGGGAGATTAAGTGATTTGCCCAGAACCACATGATGTTCAGCTTGATTGCCGAGACTCGAACCCAGTTCCCCAGATTTGAGGTCGACCGTTCTAGCCGTTAGGCCAACTCCTCCCCCCTCTCCCCAGCTGGGTCACTGCAGCAATATTACTGCAGAGTGTGAGCTGTGGGCAAGGGAATTACCCATAATTTCATTTAGGGTTAAACAGTAAGAACAAGAAGAAAGCAATATTTCTCAAAGTGCCTAGGTACCCTTCATAGGCTAGATCAGAGATTCTCCCCACAGTTCTTTGTGGGGTACTTATTTGTCTCCTCTCAACTTTAACATAATTTATGTTCAACTCATTCATCACTTCCCAACAGCACTTGACTTAATACTGCAAGTGAACTATATTTAGCTGGCCTAACACGTACAATTTTAACCTTGACTAGAGCTAAAATCTCCTCTTTCTTCATTATCACATATGAGAGCACCTTCAAATATGTAAATTCAGCATATCTGCTGTACAAAAATTAACATTTGATTTGACTAAACTTTGACTCCACATCAGACCCATAGACCCATAAAACTCTTGTACATCCAGAAATGCGCAGTAAAACTCACCACAAATCCAGAAATTCCCAGGCCCAGATTGCCCAAAATCATGGATCCCAAAACAGATATGATCATTCATTTAGAAGATTTCCACACATTCTTGGACTCCCACAAGCTTCCAAAGGCATCAAACCCTTAATCTTAACAACTTGCTTGTCCATGGTAGTCGGTTATAATGGCACAGCCACAAAGGAGTGGGGCTGAGTTACTCCCAATACTATGGACTGACGCTGTCTTTTATGGCTGCCATGGAGCCCAATCTTCCCAGAGGAGAAAAAAACCAGAAGAGAGATCAAAGGCAACCCGAACCTGCGAAGAAAGAACGCAAGGTTCCTGAAAAAAAGATGATCATGTGCCCAGGGGAAACATGGACAACCTCCAACAGTGAGCAGAGAAGAGACTGATCCAAAATCTCCCACGCTGTATTTGCAAGATAATTTTCACTCTAATCAAGCCCATCAAAGCTGGAAAATGTATGCAAACTTTGTTTTTGCTAATCTTTCACAGTTTTTCTTTGCATTATGAGAAATGTATAGAGAACTTTTTTCTACACATTTATTTTTGTTACACCACATGTGACAAAATTCACAATTGAATATGAATATGTGAAGAAAATGTAAACCTTTGAGGCTTGGAAGAGTTTTCTAAAGAACTTAACCAAGGATTTCCCAAAAATGTTTCAATGTAGCTGATGCTCTACATGTTCTCTGTGAATTAGACACTTGGCAAAACATATCTGTAACCAAAAAAAAAAAAAAAAGTTTTAATATCGTCCTTTCAGTAGACCTTTCTTGTGGCTCCATGTGGACCAGGAACATATCAAAGGCTCCTTTTTAATACCTTGCACCGTGCATCCTTCTGAGGTGTGTCATTAAGACTGCGTGACATATCATTGCTCTACACATCAGGTACAACAGACCAAAATCTAGCGATCAAATTCAAACCCTACTGCAGGCCCAGAGTCATTTTTTTTGTATCTGCAGGAGATTACTTATTTGAGCAGAATAACAGGATGTTGAGCCAACGCTGAGACTCAAACCTGGTTCCGCCGCAACAAAGTAAGCAGCTTTGGCCATTACGCCCTATTCTCTTCTTGTATAGAATTCACTGCTCTGAACTTGAGGTGTATTTTGTCCACTTTGGTTCTGAAGAAAGCTTCTGAAAAAGTGTTAAAAGGGAAACGCTAACTTACTGTGCAGAAAATGTGGCAGCTTTGGTTTGGTCTACCTCATCGCCTTGAATAAACCTCCAAATGGTGGCTGGAAACGAAATATGAAGCTTACAGATGTTGGCAATTTTCTACCAATGGCCAAAGCTCCTTAGCTGTGATATACCAGGGAAGCTTCACAAACTTAAGTCAGGCAGACTATTTATGTAACAAACAGAAGCAGAGGGCCCGAGCACCAGGATGCAGAGACTTTTTCTACGGGCAGGAGAGTGTATTCTTTGTACAATAAATAATCATACAGAGGGGCATATCAGAACCACCAAGATACCAGCCACAACCCATTAGAAAGCTGTTCTAGTCTGGGCCCAGAACCACCCCATCATGTGAAGCTTAGACACATCTCGAGTTACCCTGGAAGACAAACTGGGTTCGGAGTTGGAGCGAGAGACTAGATCGCTCCACAAAACTTGTGCGATGGGGCTCACTAGGGGACCCACGCTCATGGCCTGTAGATTCAGGTAGAAGGGCTCTGGTCAGCAACAGAAGCAGGCTGGATGTCGTACCGATCCACCACTGTTTGAGGCAAAGCAATGGGGGAAGGCGACCGATCGGGGACTCTGTGCACGCTCCACTGATAAGAAAGTGCACCTCCGTTCATCCAGCACTTTATTAAAGAGCCATTCCTCAAGATAAAGGTACATGTTGGTCCCTCTGCACGATTATGTGGATATTTTTGCACCTCCAGCGACCCTTCACATAATTCGCCCGGCTGCAAACAGCCACCTCCGCCTGGAGTGCCTTCAACTGAAATTGCATGTCCATCATTGAAGGATCCAACGTAGATTCATTAGATTTAATGCCATCTCTCAACTTTGCCTAGTCAGCCCTAAAGAAAACACATTTTTATTGTTGGGGCACCCAGTTTTGGGACCAATGTAGCCTTAAAGTCCTTAATGGCCCCAAGTAGCTCCTCAAACCTGTTCACTGGGGAGAGCCCATTTAAAGCAGCGATGTTTGACCGTAGTGTAGAAGGTAGGCACCAACATGTGAAGCACTACAGGGCAGCAAAGGGGCCAAACATGGAAGAATTCCCAGGCCTCCCTGTTGCAGCGTAGTCCGCACGAAACCCATCAGGTGTGTCACACACAGTACTCACGCACTATCCGAATCAGAGTTCACACAGCAGAGGCATCAGTCCAGTAAGGCAAGCCTCGTAATAGCAGTCACAGGCTCTGTAGACCTCTGTCACTCCAGAGCACAAGGGGCCACTCGAACTAGAGTGCATTGACATTGACCTGGGCTGCCAACCAGCACACCAGGGTAGTCAGCACAATGCCCACCTCTCCACTTGAGCTCTGCCTAACCGTATGGGGCACCATATGTCCTCTGCATAAAAGGGGGGTTATGGTGTAGCGCAAGGGGGGCCAACGGCCCAAGGTCAATGGTGCAGCCAAAGTCCAATTAGAGGAGCTCCCCTTAGTCACCTGCCTAAAATGTGACATGATAAAAAAGTATAAATAAGCTCACATTTCTGTCAACATCAGACAAAAAGCGCTAATGGTGAAAGGTATATCTAGAAATTCAAACGACAGAAAGGCTAACACTTTGACCATTAAAACAAATAAAAGAATAAAAACTCCCCTTGCAACTAAAGCAAAATAAGAAAGTAATATTCGGATCTTTTTGCAGACGTGATTTCAAGCAACAGAAAGGCTAACATTTTGAACATAAAACAAATAAAAGAATAAAAACTCACCTGGCAACTGAAGCAAAATAAGAAACTAATATTAATTTTACTTATTGTTTAGCAGACATGAGTGAGCACCGGTGTGACTGCAGCTTGGAAAAGTTTTGAGAGGGGTGGGAGGGTAGCACGGAGGAAAAATTAAATTGATTTGAAGATTTAGGGGGAGCTCAGAAGTACGAAAGTTATATTGTTGCAAGTGAGCAAGAGGAAAAATGAAATTGATTTGAAGATTGAGAGGGAGCTCAGAAAGACAGGCAAAAGTTATATTGTTGCAAGTGAGCAGGAGAATTGAAGTACGCATGCCCAGATGCAAAGGGGAGATCATTCCGATGGGGAGATCAAAACTATGGTACACCTGTTGAAACATGGCAAACGTAAAATACCTTATTTATATCTTTAGATTTTGGTAAATCCTTTGGGTGTCAATCTATACACTCTAGGTCCGACAGGGGAAGGAATCTGTTTGAAATTGAAACTGGTTATCGAACAGGCTCACAAACCCTTGGTGGGAACTGCTGGAGACCAGGCTTCATCCGGGGTTGCAGGTGTTTCGAAAAACCTAGCGGGAGAACATTAATGCAGCTATTCAGATGATGCTTCCTCCTGTTGCTTGAAATCAAACAATGGGCAAAACTCGGATGCCTGCAATTAATCCCTATATAATATTCCATCAAATTCTTAGTAGTTGAATCAACACACATGACAAATATGATATTGTTATATTCCCTGATATTAAAGTGTTTTGAGGCAACCAGTGGCTCACCTTTTTTTTTTTATTGAATGGTTGATTCTTCTGTGGAGGGGCAGCGGCTGTGCAAGTGTAATTATCGTGACATAGTAGTCAGCACTGGGTGGATGTTGGGGCATGGCTGGTCAGAAACTAAAGTATCTCAATCGGAGGAATGCTCAGCCCCCCCGCCCCCATTGTATGCCACTCTCACCTCTTGACGCCTTGCAGATTCCATCATCTGATGGCCCGCACATTTTGGCATTGGCTGATCCTATATGAACTTGTGGCATAGGACTGTACAAGTTGGAGGTACTGACAATACGAATGGTTATGTCCAAAGGCGCCCGACTGGACTATTCTGGAGCAGCGTTTTCTAGGGCCCTAGAAATGCAGTAACACAGGCATCAGCAATAGCTTTTAACTTGCCAAGTACCTCTTTCTGATAAAAATTTGGAGCTCCATTGGTAGCTGACTGAGAGGGACCAGACTGCTACACAGTGTCCAAGTGCTTGCCCAGACTGCGCTGCAGTATATAGTTCATGCAGAATGCAAGCCTGCCATCTATTGGTCATTTTTTCCATGTATCTTGATCACAGAAGTTAGAAGCATATATTAAGCTTTGTTGTTAAGTAAAGTTGTGGTTTAGGAAAGTTGGTTCGATTTGTCGTTGTTTGGACCTTGTTGTTCAGGTAAGTCATAATTTAAACTTCATTCTTAAGGATGTTTCACTGCCCAGACATCTCTGTACGTAGAACCTGGGGTTACCACCCAATTAAGCTGTAGTTTCCTTTTGGCAGAGGGCCCCCGCTTACTAAAATGGGATAATGCCAAATCCTTTGCGTCACCTAATGTTGGCAGGTGAACTTAGGACTCAGATGCATTGGGTAGTGGACTCTGAGTGGTCAAGGAATCATTGATCCCAGAGCACGGTTGACATCCTGGCCGACTCTAAAAAAGACAACATTTGCATTTCCCTAAATCTAGGGTCTCTTTCGAGATGACCCCAACTGCTCGTGCCAAAAAGGAGTCCAAGGTAGTGTCATTGGTGGGGGATTATCTTTATCATTATTCACCCCCTCCAGGCAGTTTTCACTTCCCCCATATCCCCTAAGCGTATTCCCCAAAAAGATATTGTATATGTTGGCAACTTAATTCAGATGGAACCACTCAGTAGATGTTATAAGTAAAAAGTTCCTAGTATGTTTCCAACAATGACGCACCATTCAATACCAAAAACCAAACACCAAAAGGGGTGGCCTGTATGATTTCTTACCTGGGCATGTTTCAGGGCATGTGCTGTGATCTCACTGCGCTTAAGAGCGCTTTAGTGTAGCCCTCCTCTTGGGCCAAATCACAGGATCTTAGGGCTTGTAGTTCCCCTTCAGCAAGCCCACAACAGAGTGAAGTGTGCTGTCCCTCCTCCTGCGTGTTCTCTAGCTCCTGGCTCATTGCCAAAATGTGGTTTTCGTTCATGGCCACCCATTCCCCTATTGCCTGAAGATCTTTGTCATGTCCGCCAAGGCCATGTCCTACTTCAGTGCCTGCATGTGAGTGGTTACCATGTTCTCTTTATTGTGCATGTCACTAAGACAGACCTGCAGATCCTCTTTGGGGAGTAGATGGTCACCCTTGCTTTTCTTGGACACCCCTGATTTAGATTTCAGGTTCCAGCATCCTGGTGTTGGGAGAACTAGTCAATGAATCTGTCTCCTACAGCAGCCCTCAATCCTGTGCTGCGCAGTAACCCTGAAGTGTTTTGGCATCAGATTCCGACTACAACAGGGTGGGGACACCAACTCCGCATACATGGCTAGGGGCTCTCAAAATTACTGTTGGTGTACTCCTGGTCCAGGCGTCTTCACTGATGTGCAAGGAGGTCACAGGGGATTCATTAATCAGGCGCTGCATGAGCCTTTGTTGTTCCATTATTGTACTTAGCTGCCAGCCCGTCGCTGCTAGGGAGGGTGACGCCCAAAACTCAATAGTGAGGTTGTGCTGGTGATAGAGCGCGCAAGTCACCCAGCTAGGAAATTTTACTAATACTCGCCTGGACCCATAAATGTAAACCACACACCTTAACTTTTATTTAGGTAACTCACGCTCTACTATCAGTATATTTGTGATTTAACTCTAATTCCTATTCCTATAACCTAGGAACCTAAACACATTGGATCAGGGAGTTGAGTTTAAAGATAGGCACTCAAAACATATATAACATTTTGTAAGGATGAAATAACCACAGACTCTGGGTAGGTTCAAACTTTTATCTAATCATCATCATCATCATATGTCATGAGCAGAAGATTAAAAGCGATGAGTCTATCTATAATCAAAATCATAAACAGCGTATAGCTATGAATAAGATAGAGTATGCCGATCATTTAGGAACTTAGAATAAAGGGAAGGTAGAAACAAGGAACATGCTAATTTTAGATCACAGATTTTCACAATTTGATTAAAGGAGGGTAAAGAAAAGGGAACATACTAAACCCAAAGACTTTCGCAATTCAGATGGCAGTTTAAAGAAGAACTTAATGCAATTTGAGATTTAGAGTTTTAGCTCAATAGTATAGGGAAGGTAAGATTTGGAACATACTATTAAAGTCAGCTTATCTCCTAAAAAGGGAGAGTGAGAAAAGGAACATATACTATATGGAAACGATTTAGCATTGACTAAAGGTGGGTTGAAAAATGGAACATGCTAATAATCAGTAATACATGGATATCTCATTTACCAAGGGACGGGAAAGAAAAGGAACATATGCAATCAAGCTTTGCAATTCAGGATGAGGAAAAAAGGAATGCAAATATCTCTACAAACACCCACACAGACTTATATTTACCTAGGATAGAGTGAAGACCAACCCTGGCCACGGGTCAGTTGGAAAACACAGGAAGAACCCCAAGGACTTCAGTGCCAGTAGGCGAGCAGGTGCAGCTCATGGACAATCAGGACAGGATAGCCCCAGGATTTGGATCAGGACTGGTTCATCAAAGGTTAAGACCAACACCTGCAGCTTCGGTTGCAACGCCTGCGCTACTCCCTCTCTGCAAGGAATCTGCCAATAACCCTGACTGGGTTATAAATTTTATCAGCAAAGTGCTTCGCCAGCACTTTCACTTCCCAAAAACCCCGATTGGGTTTTCGAACCTCCCAACAGAGAGCTCCGCAGCCCGCTGCTTTTAGTCACCTATTGAGTGCGTTGGGTCAGTGACAGGTCAGCTATTCGGACAAGACGGATAATTTCTCTAGCTAAACCTACGCTAGTTATACTGTTTTTCGGGTCAGTGTACCACCCCCCAATGTTGCAAGTGTAAGGATTCCCAATTTTGATTGGACAAAGGAGGAGGACAGGTCATCACACCACCTAAATTTTAGACTTTCTCAGACTCTTTATGTAAATTCCGTTAACGCCCATTAAATTCCAGGTTCTCATGACATATGCCTTTGGTTAACAGTGGTGAATATAACATTGAATACAATTGTAACGAATTCTAGTACAGTTCAGCTTCTTCTCGCTAGGTCACAGGTCGGGTTCCCAGGCGCATCTTGGCTGTGGCTGCCAGCTGGCTGGGTTCCACTGCTGCAAAGTTCAATTTTCCTCTGTGGGGACATGCGCTAAAGAGACTTCCCAGGCCCAAAGTTATGGTACATGAAAAGTAAGAGGAGACAAATTAGAACACGGTAATAAATGCTTACACTGTATACCATGAATCTCTATACTATACCCATTACTTCAATATAAACTATAGCTTTAGGATTAAGCAGAACGAACAGCTTAGCAAAAGCAGCAATGCAAGCTTCAAGCATGTGAGAACACAGAGCAGCCATCTTAGCTCTATTACGCAAGTGCAAACAGCTTCCCACCAAGACATTGAATACGTCACGTCACATGGGTATGACCGACGCATGCGCAGTCTAAATTCCCGCGTAGCAGCAGCCATTTTAGGTTGCAATATTAATAGACACATAAACAAGCTTCTCTCGGACACCCCAAAATGTCGGACGAGGGGCAGATTAATAAGACAAACAGGTTGATTAGTAAATTAACATTATTTCGAGGTTCATGAGTTCAAGCAAGTCGCTTTACGTGTGAATCCTTGCTTCATCAATCCCCTCTTTGATGATATTTACTATTTTAAAAAAAAATCTTTTTATTGATTTTCATCAAAGTAAACCGATTACAACCATTGAGGGAAACAAAGGCCAGTACATTTCTGCATTCTTCATCCATTTGTGTATGTCATATATATAAAAATACTATATATAATAGTCAAACAGTTTAAAAACATCCGAGTAAGTACATCAGTTTCAGGTTTTTGGGAATAGAGGTGCAATACACCCTTATTTATAACATTGCATTCACATCATTGCCCTGTAGATAAACGGTTAGATAGCTCCAATAGTCTTTTGGCCGTGATTTGGCCGGCAGTTCCTCTTCGTATGTCACTAATCTATCGTTGCAGTCAGTCATGTCCTGCAGCCATTGTTTAGTGCTTGGTATTTTCTTGCCTCCCCAACATTTAGACACTTGCCTCTTAGCCATTAAAAGAGCGATTGCACAGAATTTACGTTTCTCAGCCTTTACAGTTGATAAAAGTCCCATTAAGCATATCTTCATAGAGCAATCAATCTCTACACCCACCATGTTTTTTAGCATGTCAGTTATTTTCCCCCAATAATCACGTATTATCACGCAGTGCCAGGCTAGATGGATGAAATCAGCCTCTTGCATCCCACATCTTTTACAATTAGCATCTTCCCGTAGGCCATATTTATGAAGTCGCATCGGAGTGTGGTATGTTTGGTGGAGATATTTTAGGTGTAGGATGCGCAAATTACCATTTGGTGTGAGTAGTCTAATTAACGTACAAGTGTTATACCACTCTTTCTCTGATAATGGGTCTGGTAAGACTTCGTTCCATCGCAGCATTGCCTTAGTGGAGGTATATGGGATTTCATTCTGGGCTACTGTGTATCGTCGCGACACCAGCTGTGTAGTATTTGAGGATGTTAGAATTAGCTGGACTGTGTCTAAGCTCGAAGGTTCCGCCGGGTAATCTGGGTAGAGATCTTGGATAGCCCTCTGTAGCCTATAATAAGTGAATCGGAATAACATGATTTGATTACTTATATAGGACAAATCGTCTATTTGGCGAAAATTACCCTCGTTATAAAGGTTCCCGAATGTATCAATTCCTACTTGCTTCAGGAGATCCATACCGACCTTTTCCCTAGTTACTGATATCTCGGGATGATGGTGTAATGGCAGTGCCGAGGCATAAAGCGGCATTTTGTGTGCTATTTGGCTCAGTGTTCTCCACGCGTGTTTGGTGGTGTCAATTGTGTTTATATCTGTTGAGTGCAAGGGTGGATGTTTGTGCATGATTACTGCTGTTAGAGGTATCGTAAAAGCATCTCCTTCCTTCACCGCCGTATGCGTTAAATAAGGTGTTGTGTGAAACCAATATGCAGCATATTGTGCTTGTGCAGATAGGTAATATAAGAAGTCCCGAACACAGAAACCACCCTTTTCGTAGGGCAATGTCAATGTTTGTAGTTCTATACGCGCCTGTTTACCCGCCCATATTAGTTTCAGGACTAAAGATGTTATGTTTTTAAACACTGCCTTCGGAGGCGGTATTGGTATATTGTTAAATATACCAATACCGGTTAAATAAGTACAGCAACTTAGGAAGGATGTTCATTTTCACGATTGCAATGCGATCAGCCAACAACAGTGGCAGTTATATCCATCTGTTAACTTTCTCTTCTATCTTGGCAAGCACTCTCCCATAGTTGGTATGTATGACCTCTTCAGGATTTCTGCTATACCACAGCCCCAAATATCTAATCGGCTCAGTTTGCCAATCCAACGGGAAGTCTGTGACATGTGGTGTAGTAGTGTCGGTGAGTGGGATGATAGAGGATTTATCCCAATTAATCTGCAAGCCAGAGTGTCGTCCGAACTTTATGTATTCCCTTAGCAACAGGTTTAAATTTTGTTCTGGGTCTCGGACATATAAAAGCATGTCGTCTGCATATAATGATATGTGTAGTGGGCGTCCAGGGAAGTGTAGGGTGGAGTGGTTGTGCGTTTGTCTTAAAATGCATGCTAGTGGCTCTAAAGCGAGCGCAAATAGCAGAGGTGACAGAGGGCACCCCTGTCTCGTACCACGTGCAATACCGAAGGGATCTGATATATATCCATTCACCCGAGCCCTTGCTATTGGGTCCGTATATAAAAGCGTTATCCAGGTTATAAACCTCGAGGGAAAGCCCATTCGTTGCAGGATCGTTAGTAAGTAGGACCATTTTATCGAATTGAATGCTTTGGCGGCATCTAGCATGACCGCCACAGCCTTAGTGTTAGGTGTTAAATAGTGGAATAGAACAAAAAGTGTTCTGGTATTGTGCGAAGTGGCCCTAGTAGGTATGAACCCTGCTTCATCCGGTAATATTAGATTCGTCATAAGGGGTTGTAAGCGGACCGCTAAAATTTTGGCCAGTATTTTCGAATCTACTACATTACACTGCACTACATAGTAGGGACGGGGTCTGTAGGACTCGAATATTTCAGGGTCCTTATTTGGTTTCAGGAGGGCTATTATTACTGCCTCTCATAGCGACGTAGGTAGTGTTGCCTGATCAAATGCGTTACCATACATTGCCACTAAATGGGGGGCCAAAATATCTACGTACGTTTTATAGAACTCACAGGTATACCCGTTCGGGCCTGGCGCCTTCCCATTAGGCAGCGTTTGAATGATTTCTTTCACTTACTCCACAGTTATTGGTAGTGACAAATATTCCTGTTGATGGTCTGATAGTCATGCAATAGCTATATCGTTCAGGTATCAGAATATTTCCTCTGGAGGTGCTGTCTGTTTGGATTCGTATAACGTGCTATAGTTGTTTACAAAACTGCGTAGTATACCCTCTGGGTGTGATATTAGTGTGCCGTCCCCATCTTGTATTTGTGTTATTGTTTGGGGGCCTTTCCCTTCGCAGATTTTGGTTGCCAGCACTTTACCTGGTCTCCCACCTTCTCCAAATTGTCTAGCCATTGGACGCTTAGTTGTATATTTTAGTTCATCTGTTGCGTAAGTCTGATGTTCTAGTTCTTTCATTCCGGCTTCACATTTAGTGATCTGGTCTCTAATATCCCTCAGAATTCCAACTGTGGTACTCATGCATACCCCTCTCAGGGTCGCTTTGAATGCTTTCCATAGTGTGCCTCGGTCCTCAACAGTTGTTACATTAAACTGGAAGTATTCTTTAATGGCAGTAGCTATGGTATCTGCATAGATCGGGTCCAATAGTGCTTTAGCGTTAAATCTCCAACTGAAGGGAGGGGGCGTATAATGTGGTATCTGTAGCGTTAATAGAATCGAGTTGTGGTCTGATAGGGGTCTGGGTAGTGTTTTCAGTGTGCTTGTCCATAATAAGACGTTGTCTTACCCCAACCAATAGTCTATCCTGGACCAACTACTGTGTGCCATGTTAACGTGTGTCGCTCCAGTTACCTCCGGATATCTCACTCTCCAGAGGTCTTTAAGTGATAGATCCTCCATGATATCCCCAACTTTCCCTCTGGCCCTCCTATGTGGTTCCAAAGATGTGGCAGAGCGGTCCATAGAGTCACATATCGCCACATTAAAATCTCTCCCCCATATGATGTTGGTGTCGGTGAATTTGAGCATATGATTCCATATTTCCTGAAAAAATTCAGGGGAGTCTACATTTGGACCATATATATTTGCCAATGTCACGCGTTGTCCCCTAAGTATTCCCGACACAATTACATATCTCCAATTTGTATCTAGGATCGTTCGAGTGATTCTGAAATTGACACCTTTCCTGATTAACTTCATTACCCCTCTTGAATAGGAGGAATAGTTAGCAGAGTAACTGTATTCCGCCCATTTCGCCCCAATTTTCCTGCATATCGTCGGAGCTATGTGCGTTTCCTGCAACAGTGCTATATCTATGTTATATCTGTCGAAACATGCAAATATTTGTCTTATTTTTTTAGGATTCGTGAATCCTCGTACATTCCAAGTTAAAAGATTTAGACTATTTTTACCTGACTTACCTTTTCTCGATTGTATCATATATGTTAACATACCTCTCAATGAAACCTGTTGAGACAATGGTGACTCTCATAACTTCCTTTGACCCTTTGCATTGTAACCAAATCACAACATGAATATCAGCAATGCATCTTAAATGCCCTGGCTCTTTCATAAGAACTATACCGCCTCAGTCATTCTTCTTTTAACACCCAAATTTCCCCAATCCCTCCCACTTCAGCATCCCAATTTTGCTGAAGCCATGTCCCCCATTGAACTTCATCAGAAAACATAACTTTGTGGGGTTTACCCATGTAGAGGTCCACCGGGGGTACATTACACCTCCCAGTTGAAAGGGTGGGGGCAGACCTATTACATTTGAACAGACATTATGTTGAAGAGGAAAAATGCGACCTCTAAATGCAAGATATTAGTATTGTACATTTCATACCAAAATTTGAAATCCTGACCGCAAATATACATATCGTGAAGTCCACATATCCCCACATGACGGCTCTTACGGTGACCATTCTAATCCAGCATGTTTGCCTACCATTTTTTGCACGACGAAGTGCAATACATGTAATCTAAATTATGCGGTTCTCACATGGTGTGGTTTCATAGTGGCAATCCATCTATATATATTACAAACAATCATAGTCCCATTTGTAGTCACAGATTGTTCTTGCCATTATCTACCAACCGTCCGTCCCCATGAGTGACGTAGATTGTCAGTTAACCACACTTCTAGGTGGCAGCATATCCCACATATACATTCTGTGTTCCAATACCTTACCGTCAGTCAGAGTCTGTCTGTCGCTCTTTTCTGTTCACCTTCTTGCCTTTGCTTGCAACTTTTTTGATGAAATCTAGAGCAGCTTTGGGGGTGGTTAGAATGATCGTTTTTTTCCTCCCAAGTTATCTTCAGCCGAGCTGGATAGATCATTGCGTAGGGTATCTGCGGTTCGCGTAGCTTGGTCTTTGCTGTGGTGAACTTTCGTCTCGCTTGCTGCACTGCAACTGTGTAGTCCGGGTAGAACTCTAATTTATTCCCTTGGTACTGGATCTCTCCCTTTTCACGTGCTAGCCGTAAGATGTTGTCGGGATCTCTATAGTTCAAGACAAGGGCTACTATGGGTCTCAGCGCCACGCCTGGTGGAGGTTTCGGTGCTAGGGAACGGTGCGCCCTTTCGATAATAAAAATGGATGACATTGAGTCTTTGCCGAATATGTCCTTGCAGAGTCGTTCAATGTAAGTTTCCATGCGCCCTGTGTTTGTAGATTCGGGCAGGCCCGCTATACGTACATTATTTCGGCAGGAGCGGGCCTCCAACTCCTCCGCTTTTGCTTTGATGACCTCAAGGACTTTTTCCATGCCTGGACACTTGGTTGTTGTGGAATGTGATTCATCCTCCACTGCGGATATGCGGTTTTCAGCTGTTTCCAATCGTTCCCCTTGCTTATCCATTTTAGCAGCCATGCTATCCATCCGTCCCGTTAGGTGGTCAAGTTTGCCATTGATATCTTGTAGGTTGGTTTGTATGGCTTTAAGAATACTTTTCATAGTGCTGTCTTCCGTTGTTTCTGTCTCCAATTCGTCTTCTGCGGGTCCAGTCTGGCCTTTTGGAGTTTTCCGTGTTTCAAAAGTGATCTTCGATTGTTGTTTGTCTGGTTTACCCATGGTGATTAGTTATATAGCACGTTGTAATGAACAGTTCAGTGGCAGACTCTTTACGTCGTCCGTGCAGTGGGATCTGATAATCTAGTTGTACTTATCCAGTAGGGGGATCATCTGGTATTTTTTGTAATCAAGTGCCGCTTCGTCAGTGACACGTGGTCCGCAGCTCCAGTCGTTCTCTTGCTTGTCCTTTACGTTAATGGCCCAGAGCACCTCAGCTATCATTAACGTTGATGTCAATGTGGCAAAGCGACTACACCATCTTTGTGCTTCCTGCATCGATTGTACCACGCTTACATCTAGGCACTGCGGTCAGATACACTCTCCACATGCGTTGGGATCAGTGTTCCAGCCAATAACGCACTGACGTTCATATGTTAAGTGTTCCTTTCACTGCATGGTGTTGGTGTCGGCAAAGCAGCTAGGGGCTATCATTTGCATCGTACGACTTGCTAGATAAGGCGTCAGTGCGTAGTCAGCAACCAACGCTAGATCTTTGCTATATCTGAATTGCTGATGCGTCTATGAGTGTATCCGCTTATGCATCCATTTTAGGTGATTATATAGCGAACTAAACCTCAAGGAGAATATGGCCTCCACTCAGATATCTTGTACTGCCGCAATATATGTGCTGATCACGATCCTCCACCCCATCTGACATATTCATGAAAATTCATGCAGTATTATGCCTAAGTTCGATCATATTGGGCACCAAGTATCACTTACATGGAGACTTTCCAGGCATATGTGGCGATCACTTCTAGCGTAAGATGGCCGCCTCCATCTTGACTCATATCTTTTGTTGCGATGCGCTGTTATTACATTCCCGCCACAGCCCGCCACAAAATTAACATTTTGTTCATATCAAAGGTTACGGTCTACAGTTCCAAGCATAGTGTGTCATAACGGTTTCATATTGAGGATCATCTCGTAGCCGCAAAAATACGCAGTGCACCCGCCGTTTACCATCACGCTCCGCACTCAAGACATGCCATCCATCCAGAGACAATCGAGTTACTGCGTTTTTCCCCCGGTATTACAGAATGTGTCTCTGGGCCTCACCGTCTTAGTGGGAGTCATAAAGGTTATAAGAACTTCCTTTTGGGCGATGTTACTCTTTTACAGGGTCACCCTTTCGAATTGTCTTTACACCTCGTAGCTTGTTATGGGCGCCGCCATTTTGGATCCAGTATTTCAAGGCCCTTTAGTTTAAAAACTCTGCCGACTCCTTACTTGTTTTTTACAACGCAGAGATGTCCTCAATGTGTGTGTTGCCCTACGTTGTTATCCTAAAGGCATATCTTGGGTACAAAGCGTTGCTCTGTTGGTCCCGCACAGCCTGTATCTTCACAGCACGATCCCGGCCGCCATCTTGTCTCCACCTTGCCGTAACATTCAGATTGCCGTTTCTTTTGATTAGGGCACTTTTAGATAATTATTGTGCGCCTCTCCAGCTCAGTATATCTTCCCATCATCAGTGATGTGTCGCCCGCATACAGTCTTGTCTGTTTAACGGTTTAATTCACGTTAAACAAGGTCTGCCCGGCGGAGCTGTCTCTTCAGGCAGCCATCCCGCTGTGCGCCTCCTAGCACCTCGATGATATTTACTATCATCACAATTAATGGAACCAGATGCCAACTTTCACATTTCACCCATTTCAATCTCTTCAAACTTTCTATTTAGCTTTTTCTCAGCACCTTCATTTCATTTCTTCTAATTTGAGCTCTTCGACATTTCTTTTTACTCCTCGCTTATTCACAGCATATTTCTTTTTGTGCTGTCGACATTTGCAGCAAATTATTATAGTGAACACTAATAAACCTATTCCCGCTATTGGCATCAGCATTTTTACTCACAAGACTCTTACCTAGATTAGAAAACCAACTACCTACAGAGGAGAGACCCTCAGCTAGTCTCTTCCAGGCACTGTCAACCTCCAGTGGTTTGAGCTCTCTTTCCAAATTAGTGATGTTTTTCACGTACCTTTTGATTTCAACAGTTTTGTCTGGAATATAAGTGCAACCATGTTGCGCTTTCAACATTCTACAGACTCCGCCCTCTTTTGCCAATAAGGGGGCCGATTCCGATCCTGGAAAAAGCGCTCCGATTAGCCGTACGGAGCGTTTTTCCCGTACGAATCGTACCTTGCAACGTCCCCCGTACGTATGACGAAGTAGGATTCGTACCAGGAGCAGGACTCCATATGAATCGTACAAAGACCGTACAACTTGATTCTCCGCACGATTCTCCCTTGGAACCCGCTGTACGCGACATCTGTACGGATCGCGGCTGCTTTTTCTGACCCAGCAAGTACGATTTGTGTCGGGTACGCACCGTACGACCCTTTTCCTACGAGAGCTGAAAACAGCCGTAAAAGCAGAGTTCGCCCCAAAACAGGTACGGAACGCCCCCCCCAGGTACGGCGCGTACCCCCCATGATCGCAGGAGTACGACGCGTACCCCTGCGATCATGGGGGGGTACGCGCCGTACCCTGTGATCTCGAGGTGTACGCACTATACCCCATTGTAGGAAGGTACATCCTGACTATGGTTGCCCCCAACTTTTTGCCCTGTGTTTTAGCTGGTTTTGGACATAGTCGACCTGGGACCCTGCCAATCAGGACCCCAGGCCTACTGCTCTCTCTTTAAAATGGATTCCATGTACCCTAGGTACATTTCCAATTGGTACTGGGCCTCCTTATCAGACCCTGTAACTCAGGGCATAGGTGTATCCAGGGCCGCCAGGGGCTGCAGCATGTATTATGCCACCCCTGACTGGCCTCCTAAATTTGACACAACTGGCTGCATGACAGCTGGGGCAAAGTCGTGTAATCACCCTTTGCTGTAGATATAGTAGCCCTATATCTAACCCTCCAATGGACACCCGAGTCCCTATCAGTCACTCCTATGGCAGGCCTTGACAATCCTGAAGGCAGAGTGCATGGGCTCGCGTGAACTAAGCTCTGGCCCGAGCCGAGCCCGGTTGCAGCTTGCGGAATCAAGACCCAATGGCTGTTCCATGATAACGCGTACCATATCGGTAACTTCGGTGTCGCGTTATCAAGACATGTCGAGTAAGGTGTCATACGAATCGGGATGCTGTCCTCTCACCAACTCTGGCGACGAGGTTAGCATTCCGCCCTTCTAGAGGGACACGACATGTACGTAACTGTGAACCCCGGTTAAAGTTAACGAAGGCCTCAGTTCCACAAAATGGATGCTGCCACCACAGACACAAGTCTGACCTCCTGCTGCTGGGAGTCCTTCCAGCGAGGAGCACTTGGACAAAGGGTTTCCTGTCGAGGGCGGTGTTCGCACCGTCCCAGACAGGGTTTGTGTATTCTGGGTAGGTAGGGCTTTTGCGAGAAGGTGACTGCGGAGTGGCACCCCGGTGCTCACTACGCATCTGCCGGTTAGAACCAGTTCCAGGGGCGACAGCCCTGGCCTGGGGAAAGTCCGGCAGGGGAGAGGGGTGTAACTACCCCCCTTCCTGGTCCCACCCTTAGGGCAGGACCTAGTCATGTACCCACCCCTTTCTTTAGGATAAAGGCCGGAGCGGGGACCCTTCCAAATTAGATCATCTTTGAATCAAGAATACTTTCTACGAAAGGACTTCAAGACTCTTCTTAAGATTTCTCCCTTGTGACTAAGGAGTAGTCACCCTGCATCAGCGGGCACCATCTAAGAACTCTGCGGTTTGCTGTAAGTCCTTCCTCAAGGAATCCGACGGCCCAGCTCGACGAGAACCGGCTTCCCTGGCACCTCTGACCTCTACCCACGTCATCAGCTCAGCTGTGATCTGTGGGTGCGACGAGACCTCGAGGGACCGGCCATCATCAGAACCTGCACGCTCTTAAAAACCAGCACGACCATCGAGATAACTCTCTGGTGAGTGCTCTGGGGTCCGAGAAGCCCCGACCCTGAGCCGCTCTAGCACCGAAGTGCAGCCTCCCAGTATCTCCACGATCTGCGTGGGGCCCTTCTGCTCGCTGCTCAGCACGTTGTCTGGTCACTAGCCGCTGGCTTGTGCCCTTCTGTGACGACGACCAAGAATCAACACTGCCGGTCTGGTTGCTCCAGACTGGCCCTTGCTTCCATCTTTTGAGAAGCACCCCGGACCCTCCTGGTCCACTCAAGACGCCGACAGCGACATCCGTCGTGGGACAGCTCGCACCTCCACCGTGGTCGCCGACAACGCCCCCTGGTCCGTGAGACTGCAGAGCCTAGCGTCGCCCACTCACCTGGTCGAGGTGACGGCCAACTGGTGCCTTCCTGGTACCCTCTGACTACTGGCTAGTAGTACGAACTTGGTCCCCTCTGCTTTCAGGTTTCATCAATCTCCGATCCAGGCTTGGATCTCTACGAACTATTCATCACTGGTCGCCGGCCAGCAACTCCTTTTCTTCCGGCTCCTGGCTCGTCAGCGAAGACCCCGACGCCTGTAAGACTTGTGCAGCCGCAGCCCTCGTGGCTAGGTAACTCGGCATTTCGGTGCCTGCATAGCCTCCTTACTCTAGGGTCCCGAGTCCCTCGCTTCCGACTTGCCTTAACCTTTCCGTGTCCTCGGACACTTGTCTTTAAACTGTGCACTTGAAGTATTTGCTAAAGAGATTTGGTTTGTGCTTAGTACCCTGTCCTCATAAAGAGTACAGGGCTGTTGTGATTCTTAATAAATATACTGTTTATTTTCATAACACTTGTGTGGTGTCCTTTCACTGGGTGTTCAAGGGGTACATGTGTGGTAAACAGCTGGCTTAACGCGCCCTCTCGAGTCTTTAGCCTTAGACTGCTCGTATCCACGCTACTAGGATAGCTGGTCTATAGGTTGACTTACAACCAAACACCATAAGGGTCGTTGGAACGATACATAGCGGTCGCTAGAATAGCGAACGTTGCATATCGGGCCAACTTCTCACATTGGTGAGCAGCGGTTGGGATTTGAGCTTGCTGTTGTTTTACCACACGTATCCTAAGAATATCTTGTTGAAAGATCGCACAAGTACTGTTAGTACATATAACTAAAGCTTAGAATACTCTGAGTTCTACTGAACCAGCTGTTGTAGCTCCTCAAGGCTTAGCACACCTTGGCTGCAACTCTTAGCGAGGGATCAGTAGGTAAACACATAGTGTAGGTAGGTGCATCACTTACACCACACTAGAATCAGCATGTCAGACAAAGGAGGAAACTCTGAGTATCCCCTTGTGTCAGTGGACCCTCCACAGGTCCTTACTTCAAAATATGCTGCTCTTAGCTTCCATGAGATGAGACAAGTGTGTACTCTCAGGAAACTAAAACAGGGGTCTAACCCCACCACTTCCTTTCTGATTGGTCTCTTAGAGGCTTATGATGCCAGTAGGGCTGGTAACCCAGACCCTTCTAATCCAGATGGAAGTTTGCCCTCCTTACAGGGTCCCTTTGATATCCATCCCCTCCTTGAGGCAGATGTTGCTGAGGATGAGGATGAGTTATCAGGGGATGAGGCAGATAAGGGACAGGTAGAAGTCAGTAGACTAAGCAGGTCCAACTTAAGCAGACATGAGCTTGGTACTGGGGGACCCCTGGGCCCACTCTCAGGTCAGCTTAACATTGGGAATGGACGAGTTAGGTCTCTATCAAGAGGCTCTAGCAGATCCTTTCGAACCAATGGCTCTCTCAACTCTTCTCACAGAGGAATGTCTTCCCCTAAGAGGAGAGTGTATGAAGCTGAAGAAAGGGCAGTCAAACTGAGGATTGAAAGGGAAGAACTTGCCCTGGCCAAAGAGAGACTTGCCTTTGCTAGAGAGCAACAATTGAGTGGGACAGTTCCCACTGGTGGCAGCAATAAACCTAGCAATAGGGAAAGGAGTTTTGATACAAAGCACCTGAATAAGATAGTGCCCCCCTTTAAAGAAGGGGATGACATCCACAAATGGATTACTGCTTTGGAGAGAGCCTGCACTGTGCAGGGTGTTCCCCAAAGTCAGTGGGCAGCTATCTTGTGGCTCTCCTTTGATGGTAAAGGTAGAGATAAGCTCCTCACCACAAGGGTGGAGGATGCTAACAATTACCAAGTCTTGAAGAATGTACTGGTTGATGGGTTTGGTTTAACCACTGAACAATACAGGATGCTGTTCAGAGACACCCAGAAAACTCAGTCTCAAGATTGGACTGACTTTGTTGATTGTGCCACTAAGGCTTTTGAAGGCTGGCTACTGGGTAGTAAGGTTACTGATTTTAAAGGATTGTATAATCTAATTATGAGGGAGCAAATCTTAAATAATTGTCAGAACCAGCTATTACATCAGCACCTGGTAGACTCTGAGTTGACCTCTCCACAGGAATTGGGTAAGAGGGCAGACAAATGGGTCAGAACCAGGGTTAGGCCTAAAAACCAGGGTGGTGACCAGAAAAAGGAATCAACCAAGCCTCAAGAGAAGGGTGGGGATAAATCCACAGAGAAGACTTCCCAAGGGCCCCAAAACTCCAACAAGGGTGGTGGGTCCCAGAACACTCCTTCTGAACAAAAGAAACCTTATTGCCATACCTGTAAACAGGTGGGCCATTACAAAAGTGATGCCAGTTGCCCTAAAAATGGTAATAAGGGACATGTACCCCCAGGTAATACTCCTAAACCTCCTGTTACCACTAGTGGTAATCCCCCAGGTGGTGGGAGTGCCCCCAAGAATGTGGTGGGCATTACTTTGGGCAATCAGGAGGACTATGGCTTAGCCAGGTTCCCTGACCACACTCTTGTCTGTGAGACTGGCATGGGGTTTGCCAACTTCACTACTGGACCCCACATTTTGGGCAAGTATAGACAAGAAGTTTTAGTGAATGGTCAGAAAGTTGAGGCATTCAGAGACACAGGGGCCAGCCTCACCATGGTGAGTGACCATCTGGTCCCCTCTGCTCAACTGACCCCTGGTTTTACTTATCAGGTGACAGACATTCATGGAATGAAGAGAAGGCATCCCATGGCAGTAATCAAGCTCAGCTGGGGTAATGTCACAGGACCCATGAGAGTGGCAGTGACAGATAACCTACCTGTAGATTGCTTACTGGGGAATGACCTAGAACTCTCAGCATGGGCTGAGGTGGAACAAGAAACTCATTCCAGAATGATAGGCCTATCCAGACCGGTTAGTGGGGCAGTAATAGCTACAGCCCCAGTCCAAGCACCATTCCTCCCTGAAAAGGTTGGAAGGGCAGTGGTAGCCACTGCCCAGGCTCAGACAGACTTTTCAGAACAGGATAGGAGGGCTGTGACAGTCACAGCCCAAACACAGACTGAGTGCCCTCCTGAAAAGGTTGGCAAGGTTGAAATGGTCTCAGCCTCTACTCAGACAGATAGTGAGGTTGTGAAGCCTGAAACAATGGATCACTCCACTCAAACAGAGAGCATTGAGGAGGAAGAAGAGTCTTCCCCCTCCCAGACACTAGGTGAGAGCCAGCCTCCTCAGGGAACTGACTCTACCCCTGTTGAAGGAACTGCCCCAGAGGTAGTCAGGCCTAGCCTGGCAGGGCCCCTGATGGCAGTGGACCCTTCCCAGGTGGGACCCAGTCTGGAGCAGGTAACCTGCACCTCTCTACCCTGCCTCAGTCAGCCCAGGGCTGAAGAGACCAGGGAGGCCAGTGGTGGACCCCAAAGGGCCCCCTGTCCAAAAGAACCCCCTAATCAGCAGATTAGGATCACTGAAGCTGGTAAACCTAGCCAAGTGAAAATAGAACAGACTCCTGAGGGATCCCCCTTAAAAGTAGTTAGGGAACTCCCACAGCTGGACACTGTTGGGCACAGCCAAACATGGGGCCTAAAAACCCCAGACCTGACCTGTCCCTCCAGTAAGCCAAACAGAGGGACTCAGCCTCCAGCTTTAGGTAGCCAGAGGCTGACCCTGAGAGCTCAGTGCATCTCAGCTAAAGAAAGAAAGGCACACATGATGAATGGTGATTGGAGGAAGTTGAGCCCAAAGGTAGAGGAGCCTCACTTCAGTACTCCATCCCAGCATCAGCCTTCTTCTTTCCCAAGACACACCAGAGACAGAGATTCCCTATGGTGGAGACCCTCAGATACCCTTAGGGTGAGGGGTTGCCTAGTGGACCATGACACAGGGGGAAACCAAGCCAGAGCTGGTCCTTCCTTATATGGCCACTTAGGTAATAGAGGCTTACCTGGCAAGGATAGCCTTATCTCCTTTCGTTTGGGGGGGGGGTTGTGTAGGAAGGTACATCCTGACTATGGTTGCCCCCAACTTTTTGCCCTGTGTTTTAGCTGGTTTTGGACATAGTCGACCTGGGACCCTGCCAATCAGGACCCCAGGCCTACTGCTCTCTCTTTAAAATGGATTCCATGTACCCTAGGTACATTTCCAATTGGTACTGGGCCCCCTTATCAGACCCTGTAACTCAGGGCATAGGTGTATCCAGGGCCGCCAGGGGCTGCAGCATGTATTATGCCACCCCTGACTGGCCTCCTAAATTTGACACAACTGGCTGCATGACAGCTGGGGCAAAGTCGTGTAATCACCCTTTGCTGTAGATATAGTAGCCCTATATCTAACCCTCCAATGGACACCCGAGTCCCTATCAGTCACTCCTATGGCAGGCCTTGACAATCCTGAAGGCAGAGTGCATGGGCTCGCGTGAACTAAGCTCTGGCCCGAGCCGAGCCCGGTTGCAGCTTGCGGAATCAAGACCCAATGGCTGTTCCATGATAACGCGTACCATATCGGTAACTTCGGTGTCGCGTTATCAAGACATGTCGAGTAAGGTGTCATACGAATCGGGATGCTGTCCTCTCACCAACTCTGGCGACGAGGTTAGCATTCCGCCCTTCTAGAGGGACACGACATGTACGTAACTGTGAACCCCGGTTAAAGTTAACGAAGGCCTCAGTTCCACAAAATGGATGCTGCCACCACAGACACAAGTCTGACCTCCTGCTGCTGGGAGTCCTTCCAGCGAGGAGCACTTGGACAAAGGGTTTCCTGTCGAGGGCGGTGTTCGCACCGTCCCAGACAGGGTTTGTGTATTCTGGGTAGGTAGGGCTTTTGCGAGAAGGTGACTGCGGAGTGGCACCCCGGTGCTCACTACGCATCTGCCGGTTAGAACCAGTTCCAGGGGCGACAGCCCTGGCCTGGGGAAAGTCCGGCAGGGGAGAGGGGTGTAACTACCCCCCTTCCTGGTCCCACCCTTAGGGCAGGACCTAGTCATGTACCCACCCCTTTCTTTAGGATAAAGGCCGGAGCGGGGACCCTTCCAAATTAGATCATCTTTGAATCAAGAATACTTTCTACGAAAGGACTTCAAGACTCTTCTTAAGATTTCTCCCTTGTGACTAAGGAGTAGTCACCCTGCATCAGCGGGCACCATCTAAGAACTCTGCGGTTTGCTGTAAGTCCTTCCTCAAGGAATCCGACGGCCCAGCTCGACGAGAACCGGCTTCCCTGGCACCTCTGACCTCTACCCACGTCATCAGCTCAGCTGTGATCTGTGGGTGCGACGAGACCTCGAGGGACCGGCCATCATCAGAACCTGCACGCTCTTAAAAACCAGCACGACCATCGAGATAACTCTCTGGTGAGTGCTCTGGGGTCCGAGAAGCCCCGACCCTGAGCCGCTCTAGCACCGAAGTGCAGCCTCCCAGTATCTCCACGATCTGCGTGGGGCCCTTCTGCTCGCTGCTCAGCACGTTGTCTGGTCACTAGCCGCTGGCTTGTGCCCTTCTGTGACGACGACCAAGAATCAACACTGCCGGTCTGGTTGCTCCAGACTGGCCCTTGCTTCCATCTTTTGAGAAGCACCCCGGACCCTCCTGGTCCACTCAAGACGCCGACAGCGACATCCGTCGTGGGACAGCTCGCACCTCCACCGTGGTCGCCGACAACGCCCCCTGGTCCGTGAGACTGCAGAGCCTAGCGTCGCCCACTCACCTGGTCGAGGTGACGGCCAACTGGTGCCTTCCTGGTACCCTCTGACTACTGGCTAGTAGTACGAACTTGGTCCCCTCTGCTTTCAGGTTTCATCAATCTCCGATCCAGGCTTGGATCTCTACGAACTATTCATCACTGGTCGCCGGCCAGCAACTCCTTTTCTTCCGGCTCCTGGCTCGTCAGCGAAGACCCCGACGCCTGTAAGACTTGTGCAGCCGCAGCCCTCGTGGCTAGGTAACTCGGCATTTCGGTGCCTGCATAGCCTCCTTACTCTAGGGTCCCGAGTCCCTCGCTTCCGACTTGCCTTAACCTTTCCGTGTCCTCGGACACTTGTCTTTAAACTGTGCACTTGAAGTATTTGCTAAAGAGATTTGGTTTGTGCTTAGTACCCTGTCCTCATAAAGAGTACAGGGCTGTTGTGATTCTTAATAAATATACTGTTTATTTTCATAACACTTGTGTGGTGTCCTTTCACTGGGTGTTCAAGGGGTACATGTGTGGTAAACAGCTGGCTTAACGCGCCCTCTCGAGTCTTTAGCCTTAGACTGCTCGTATCCACGCTACTAGGATAGCTGGTCTATAGGTTGACTTACAACCAAACACCATAAGGGTCGTTGGAACGATACATAGCGGTCGCTAGAATAGCGAACGTTGCATATCGGGCCAACTTCTCACACCCATGTTCACTGGATGTACGGTGCGTACACCCTGCGATCGTGGGGTACGGCGCGTACCCCCCATGATCGCAGGGGTACGCGCCGTACCCCTGCGATCATGGGGGTACGCACCGTACGGGGTGTATGCGATTGTGCGCTTTTCCGTACAAATCGCCCTTAACTGACGTGGACCGTACGAATCGCGTCCTGATTCCCCAGTCCGGATCGTACTCGTCGGATCGTACGACGTGTGTACGAGTCGTACGGTTCACGGTTTCAGCCTTGCAATACGTACGGATTGCGACGATTCGGACGGATTCACAGAATGCGGATCGTACTACGCGACTCAGACGGACGGGTACGATTCGTACGGAAAGGACTCCAGATACGAATCGTACGGACGGTTTTTTACCAGGATCAGAATCGACCCCAAGGTGTCAAGAGCAAGTCGATTTTGTAAAACCATAGATCTGATCGCAACCAATTCGGTATTGACCATCAGAAAACCTCCAGCAGTGTCAGTTGATAACCGATCTACTACTGTTGACAATTTGCAGATTCTGTGTGTATTCAGAGCCACTCCCACTGTAGGTATCAATGCACTGAATATATCACCTATTATTTCTCCAACACTTTCTCTTTTACTACGTATTAATCCATTAGTTTCTTCATTGCTTCCAGTAATTTTTCCCACATGGTATATTTTTGGGAAGACAATACCAACATAACAGCTTCCATACCAATGGTCTGGTCATTTGAAATAAGCCTTGTTCGCACATATATAATAGATTCCAGGAAACACAGGTTCTGACCCATTTTTGAAACCCCAGCCCCCAATTACCTTGTAATTGTGTTCGAATTCACTGGAACCAATGAAAACGTTATTATAATACCTAGTAATTTCTCGGTGTAGACAAAGTTTCCCCTTCTTTTCGAAATCCAGCAACATAGCAGCATTAGCTCCACCATTTGATGTGCTTTCTATTCTTTCAGTCCAGTTAGGGGTTTTCTGATTCTTATCCTTTGCTTTCTTTTGGAATCTTTCTCTTCTTTTCTCTGCCATATTTAGAAACATTTTCTCTTCTTTGTGTAATGTGCATGTCAAGTTATCTCTGTGTGCCTCACCCATATCTATTGTACCTATAGTTAGAAAATATTCACCCATATAACGTGTTACATCACTCTTAGTATGTAGAGGATTTAGGTTACTGCGTATAGGAAGTTCAGAAAATATCACATCTGAGTTAGAATAATAATACTGTAAAGGTCCTCTCTTATAGAATAAACTAGCTAAAATACTACAGGAAATTCCATATGTTAGTGGCAAGTGATGATATGTCACACCCTCAGCTACTGAAGTGGGTAGCTTCATGCAGACATAAGTCTTCAATCTCCATTGCTTCTACATAGTGTACTAAAAGGTTTGCAAATACATTTAAATGAGTTCTGTTTTTGATTCTATTATAGTGCAGTCCTTCCTCATCTGGTGCATCTAAGTCCATTCTAGTTTGTCTAAGGCTAAGTGCTTTCTCCTGTGTATCTACTCTTTGCGGTGTATCTTTTATTTGCAGCTCTTCTGTGTCCATTGTCACTGGCTTGGTAGGGTACAAATTAGTGTCTTTACTCATCATGTAAGGAATAGTTATTGTTAGTCGTATCCATAGCATAAGTACTAATGCTACACTACATAAACATACTTTGCAGCATGTTTTAAAACAACTTCGTCTCGGTCTTCCATTCACAGTGGAATCAGACATTTTTGACTCAAAAGAAGCTTCAACCCAACACAAGATAAGTCCATTCAGGACTTTGATACTCGTTATTCAGTCTCTTTATTCGGGCACTTCTTCTCCTGGTTTTTATCACAGACGGATCAGTTTTACTGGAGTCTTTGTTTTCCTGCTCAATTTCTTCAGCGATAGTCTTTAGTCTTAGTCTTTGTCTTTTGACAAATCTAGGTACCTTTCTCCTTTTCTGAGTCTTTTAACTGGCACTGTCTCTTGACTTTCTTCAAACGCTGTTTTATTTTCATTCAGTTGTGGCACATTTTCAAGATTGTTTTCTGTGTCACTCCCTAACTGACTAGGTCCAGGTCTTATATTAGTTTCTTCTGCCTGGTCTCTAAACTGGCCTTGTTCAGGAGTATGCTGGTTCTGGCTTTGGTTTGTTTCAATTTCTTCTTCCTGAACACATTTGTCTAGTTCTATCTGATCCTGTTCAAGCACTTCGAACTTTTGATTTTCTTCCGCTTGAACTTCCGCCCTAATTTCTATCTGACCCTTTTCAGGCTCAGGAGTTCTTGGAGGAGTGTCAATAACCTGTTCTTTCCCTACCTGGTCTTCCTCATCATCAGATTTGATTTGGATTTCGATGATCTGATTATCTCCTTCTATTCCTGTCTCATCCTCTCTATCCCACTCTCTATCTAAATAGGTTTGTCTTCTTCTTATTGGATCTATAGTCAGGTCGATTATTGGGACCCAATCATCTTGACTAGAGCTCGGTTGTTCTTCTTCAGCTACTTCAGGACCAATCTCTTGAGACCCCTCAGCTGCACAACCTTCAGCCTCAGTTTCTCCAGGTTCTGTCACTTTCTTCATAGGGCTGGCATGGATCCACCGTGGCACACCTGCACACTTCACAGCTGTGGTGGTAACCAGAATTACTTGTCGTGGTTTTCCCCACTTCGGTGCAAGGCAACTCTTCCGAGTAGGTTTCTTTATTACGACCCAATCACCTGTGTTCAAGTCATGTGCTGGAGTTGTTGGTCTGGCGACAGCGTCTTCCCCAATCTGGTGAGAGATAGAACGCACTTGGTCAGCCAGTTCTTTGCAGTATTCTAGTATCAAATCATCAAATATGCTTATCAGTTTGTATCCTGGCACCCATGCTTGCCGCATTGCTCTTCCCATCAGTATCTCATGGGGACTCAAGCCTGTGTTCCGGTCTGGAATACTTCTAAGTCCCATCAAAACAAGTGGCAAAGCATCTGGCCATTCCATTTGAATAGATTCCCACATTTTTCCCAATCTTGATTTGATAGTGCCATTCAGTTGTTCCACCACTCCAGAAGCCTCTGGGCGATATGCACAGTGCAGTTTTTGCATAATTTTGAATGCTTCACAAATTTGTCATATTATTTCGCTCTGGAAATGCCCTCCTCTGTCTGATTCAATTGTGACTGGAAATCCGTACCGAGGTATAAGCTCCCTAAGTAACAGTTTGGCTACAGTGATGCTATCATTTCTGCGAGCAGGGTAAGCTTCCACCCATTTTGAAAACAGGCAGACAATGATAAGGACGTACTTCATTCCTCGACAAGTGGGTAACTGAATAAAGTCAAGTTGTAATTGTCTGAAAGGGCCTTCTGTCTTTCCAATCTTTCCTGGCAAAACTACAGGTTTTTTGCCGGTATTAAATTGTTGACAAACCAGGCACCTCTGGCAGAGTGCTTCTGCTATATTTCTGGATCTCGAGTTGAACCATGTCTGTCTAAAGATGCGTATCATAGCATCTCTTCCCAAATGTGTGTCTCCATGTATCAATCTAGCCATAGGAGCAAGCAGACAGTCTGGCAACACAGGCATACCATCAAGGTAAACAATGACACCATCTTCATCCCTTCTCTGACAACCACATTTTCTCCAATTTTCCCTTTCTTTTGGGTCTGCTGCATCCTGTAGATCTCTCACTTCTTCCCATGTTTTTATTCCTTCAAGCATCATAAGTTGGCAGCTGTTTCCGTTTCCCGCAATCTTTTTATTAATAGCCATTTTGTATTTTGCACAATGTTGGGTCAATTGGTCAGCATATTGATTACTTGCTGTCACTTTGTCATTGCCAGATTTGTGGGCAGCACACTTTACCACAGTGTAACCTTTTCGGGACTTGCGGGGATCGCAGAGAAGGGCAACAGACGGGTTTTGGTGAGAATAGGTTTTAATGAACGTAACAAGTGGTCAGAGCAAGTCTTTCTGACGAGGGTAGTGCAGCGGGGAGAACGGCTCCGGGACCTCCGTCTTCGTCGATGCTCTACGCGCTGAGTCCTCCGATAGCCGGTCTGGCTTCTTCGGGGCGTACTATCGTCTTGGTCCGTCTTGCCTCCGACTCTTCCCCAGGACCGTAAGGAAACAAAAGCAAATGCAGCTTGTGAGCTGATTGTCCTACTCGGACTATACAGAACGGGAAAGGGAGTGAAGGAGGCAACCCACACGTGCTCAACACTTCTGTACAAGTGAGTGGGGAGTGGGTGTGCTCAGGAAAGGGAACACCGGGAACCAGGGACTCCGCTATTTTACAACCGGACCGCCCTTACGTCCCACCCAGCCCTTAAGCCGGTTACGCACCTGAGCAAGCCACACACCTCCCCCGGGTGAGTGGCTGGGTGGCTCGTGGGAACGGTGGCCTCCAGGCGTCTCCTCCACAATCGGTGCTCCTCCTCCGATCTCCGACACCTCCGTCCAACGCGCTTCCTTCTCTCTCCGACCTCGGTCCACTTCTCCCCTCCAGGTGTACAAGCACACCTCGTCGTCCTGTCCTTTCGCTTTTGACTGTGTTCCGTCGTCCCAGGACTCCGCCCCCTCGGTCTCTCCTGGATAGTTAAAGGGCCAGTCTCTGTCTCTTTCAGGGGCCGCTGTAATCTCGTCTCCAGCGCCACAATAGTCCATCTGCTGAGGGATACAAGAAGGCGAAAAGGCAGGTCTTATCGCAGGCACTGGCAGTCGTTCTGATCCTTCTCCCATAACGGGGGTCCCTGTCGGGGCTACCCCGTTACACACAGCCAATTCTTTTGGCAACTGGATTGCTTCCAGTAAGTCTTGCACATAATTTCCATTTCTGATAGGAGTACCTGAAGAAGTCAGAAACTCCCTTTGCATCCATAATTGGCCAAAGTCATGCACAACGCCATAACCATACTGGCTATCAGTGTATATGGGTATTTTCGCGTTCTTTCCCAATTTACAGGCTCTTGCCAATGCAACCAATTCAGCTATTTGTGCAGACTTGACTCCATGTAAATAGGATGCTTACACTGGACCTCCCAAAGTACATACTGCATAAGCAGCGCTTAGACCTCCCTCTTCATGTCTCATGCATGACCCATCTACAAACAGTTCATAATCTTCGTCAGTTAAGGGCTCTTCTTTTATGTCTGGGCATGGTTTTGTGCTGTATTCAGTCAGATCAAGGCTGTCATTCTCAACTTCTCCCTTTACTTCTGCTGTGAGTGAATTTGGTATTAGGGTAGCTGGATTCAGAATATTACATCGGGCAATGGTTACATTTCCTACACCTACAAGGATTCTCTCATACTTAGTCAGCCGACTAGGTGTGAGATACTGGGTTTTTGTTCTGGTCAATAAAATTACAACTGCATGTGGAACATACACAGTTACAGGATGTCCCATAATAATGGATTCACTCTGTTCAAGACTCATGCAAGTTGCAGCTACTGCTTTCAGGCATCCAGGTAATCCAGCAGCCACTGGATCCAAAGTAGAGGAAAAATATGCTACTGGACGTCTGGTTAAACCATGAATTTGTGTTAGGACTGAAAGTGCACAATTGTCTCGTGTGTCACAAAACAGTGCAAACTCCTTCGAGTAGTCAGGCATTCCTAATGCAGGAGCTGTACACAGACATTCTCATAATTTCACAAAAGCTGACATGCTTTCGTCATCCCACTCCACTGGGTCCTTAGCTCCTTTCTTTGTCATTTTTATCAATGGTCTTGCTAGGACTGCAAATCTTACAATCCACTGCCTACAGTATCCTACAACTCCAAGAAACATTCTGATTTCTTTCTGGGTATTGGGCATTTCCATGTTTTGAATTATTCTAATCCTTTCTGTGGTAACCTTCCTGATACCTCTCTCTATCTGGTGCCCCAGATATTTCATTGAGGAGGCACAGAACTGTAATTTGTCTGGCGACACTTTATGTCCTCCTTCACCTAAATGGTTCAGTAAGGCAATGGTGTCAACAACACAGTCTCTCCTACTTTTAGACGCCACCAAGAGGTTGTCTATATATTGCACCAGGACTGATTCTCCTGGCAATATCAGAGATTCAAGGCATTTTTTCAGAATTTGATTAAAAATTGAAGGACTCTCTGTGTACCCTTGAGGAACACGATTCCAGACGTAAACATGACTGTCAAATTCAAATGAGAAAAGAAATTTGCTGTCTGGATGCAATGGAATTGAAAAGAATGCATGGCATAAATCAATGGCAGTAAACCATCCAGCATTCCATGGTATTTGGTACAAGATCACTGCAGGGTTTGGCACAACAGGACAGCAAGGAACAACGATTTTATTAACCTGGCGCAGGTCCTGTACGACCCTGTACTTACCACTTGGTTTCTTTATGCCAATTATGGGCGAGTTACAAGGACTGCTCAACACCTCTTGCACAATGCCTGCTTCTAACAACCTTTTTATTTCAATAGAAACCCCTGCTTTTACTTCTGCACTCATTTTATACTGTCGAGTATTTGGGTAAACTGCATCTTCTTTTATGGTTATTTTAATTGGGTCAACGTTTGCCATTAATTCTACATCTTTTCCAGTAAAATCCCATACCTCTTGTTTCACTGTCTGTTGGAGCTCATCAGGTAAGTCTTGTATTGTCAGTATTTTAATTTCTGAGTCGGGTCTCATTAGCATTAATTTGTATATTCCATCTTCATCTGGGGTCTGAATTTTTTCGCCATTTGGAGTGCAAAAGATGGTACAATTCATTTTGCAAAGCAAATTTCGTCCCAGTAAGTTCACAGGACTTGAATCACAAACAACAAATCTATGCATCTCTTTGAAACTCCCTATTTTAATTTCTATAGGTTCTGTAACTGGGGTACTAATTATTTTATTAGAAACGCCCACTACTTGGATCGCTTCTCCAGAGATGGGTAGGTTTGGAACGTCTGCTGTTCTCACAGTAGAACGGGTAGCACCAGTGTCCAACAGAAAGGTGACGTCATTTCCTTCAACCTTTCCTTCAATGTATGGCCCTGACTGGTCCACCGGCAAGGAGGCGCCAAGCACGCACTCCTCGTCCTCCCCCCTCAGGCACCGTCAGTAAGGTTTGTCACAGAGGAATGTATCATTTAATAGGAATTGCGAAGTTGCTGCATTTCCTCCCTTCCTTCCCAAATTTCAGTGTCTTCACTCTGTTTTGCTTTGCCCCTTAATTTGGCCTAGGTGCACGAGGCAACTGATTCTGTTTTACCTGCTGTTGGGTATTCCGTGGTACCTCATTCGGAGTCTGTGGATTTAAGTCATTAATTTGCACATTATCATTCTGTACAGCCTTACACTCATCCCTCCAGTGCCCCATCTTTCCGCACCCATGGCAGGGAAACTTTTTTCTGGCCTCTTCTCTGCTCATTTTTACCCTCGGCTTTCCCCCACTCCGTGGGCCCTGATTCTGAGTATTTGACATTTTGCTTAACTGCTGTTCTTGGTGCTCTGCTAATTTTACCTGTGCCCACATGACTTTTTCTTTTAATTCTTTTCGCTTATTTTCCAGCTCATCTTAACAGTATTTAGCATATTTAAGGACTTCATCAATTGGTTTAGCCTGCCAACAGATTTTATTGTCTTTGATCCACTGTGAGATCTCAGGCCTTAACCCTAACACAAATCGATAAATGAAGTCGGTCATGTCTTTCATTTCATTTCGATATTGTCCAGGCCACTATACGTCTTAAACACTTGTAACAGACTCTCATAATATGAATGTACAGTTTCATCCCGATTCTGAGTAGTTCTATCTATTCGGGTCAAGTCTGTCTCTTTTGCAGGCACCTTTCCTTTCAGGTACAACATCACCTGATTGTACTTCCTCATGACATCTTCGGAAGGAGCCCCTGTCTTTGGGTCTCTAGGGTATTCCTCATTTGGCCAATCGACAGCAATTTTACATTCTGTCCACAGATCTACAGGAACTACAATGTCAAAGAACCCATCTAGATCTGTCAGGAGGCATTTTGAAACTTTCACAAATCTCTCGACCTGTCTGTACCACTCTACAGATTTTTCTCGCAATTTTGGGAAGTCATTTGTAAATTATACAATATTTTGTCGGAACCATGGCACATGTACATATCCACAATTCAGGGAGTCAACACAAGATTAGATTCTCACACCCGATTTGGGTGATAAAGAAAGCCCTCACACACTGACCTAGTCAGTGTCATGCTTCATCATCGGGCCCCACCGACAGAGGCCGAATGCCTCTGTGGTGTGCTTCGACGCCAGAAAGACTGCGGAGCAGGTTTTTTGTGTGTGGAGGGCGTGCTCTTGTTTACAGTGAAATATTAAAAGTGCCTAAAGCAAGGGTATCGGAAAAATATATTTAATAAATGATCCCTGAGGCACAAAAAATAAGGAGTATTACGTGTCTGTATTTATATGCCAAGGTTCAAGGTTGGTGAAATACAGAATATACTCAGTTCATTCCAGTCAACATGTTTCAGCCATAAGGGTGGTATATTACCGTGGCATTCATCAGGACTATACCCCGGCGGTATGGGCTCTCTAATCACCCACCCTAACCTGGGGACGTGAAAGTGAAAAGTAAAAAGTGAAAAAAGTGCATAAAAGTTGTGGAAGAGTAAAAATACTCAATTCCAAAAATACTCCGTAATTTTGGAGTGTAACTGCACCTGTAAAATAAGAAAAACACATAGACAGACAGAAGACAAACATAAGCAATGTTAATATGAGCCTTCCTGGCTAGTCACAGTGCTCCATGAAGTGTGACTCAAGTGGTAAATCCCAAGGTAAACATAGATTTTATGCACCATCCAGATAGCCCCTAAGGATATTAGCAGATATCTCTGGGAAGTGATGTGCTAGAAAAGTGCTATTTACAAGAAAAACGATTAAAATGGGGGATTTTAAAAAACGCGATTGCGTGTACTCCTTATGAAGGGATCAATGGACCTAAGAGGTCTGTGCCCCTTCAAGTAGGTATTAAATGGTTCGTGTCTCACTTTCAAAAGGGGCGCTACTCGCACCATGGGTCTCGGGAGGGGGTCGGAGCGACCTGGCACATCCTAAGGACAGACAAAAAATATATATACATATGGTACAATGGCGTCGCCCAAACAAGTACTTAGCTCTGTGACCAGAGCTAAGTACTTGTTTGGGCGACGCCATTGTACCATATGTATATATATTTTTTGTCTGTCCTTAGGATGTGCCAGGTCGCTCCGACCCCCTCCCGAGACCCATGGTGCGAGTAGCGCCCCTTTTGAAAGTGAGACACGAACCATTTAATACCTACTTGAAGGGGCACAGACCTCTTAGGTCCATTGATCCCTTCATAAGGAGTACACGCAATCGCGTTTTTTAAAATCCCCCATTTTAATCGTTTTTCTTGTAAATAGCACTTTTCTAGCACATCACTTCCCAGAGATATCTGCTAATATCCTTAGGGGCTATCTGGATGGTGCATAAAATCTATGTTTACCTTGGGATTTACCACTTGAGTCACACTTCATGGAGCACTGTGACTAGCCAGGAAGGCTCATATTAACATTGCTTATGTTTGTCTTCTGTCTGTCTATGTGTTTTTCTTATTTTACAGGTGCAGTTACACTCCAAAATTACGGAGTATTTTTGGAATTGAGTATTTTTACTCTTCCACAACTTTTATGCACTTTTTTCACTTTTTACTTTTCACTTTCACGTCCCCAGGTTAGGGTGGGTGATTAGAGAGCCCATACCGCCGGGGTATAGTCCTGATGAATGCCACGGTAATATACCACCCTTATGGCTGAAACATGTTGACTGGAATGAACTGAGTATATTCTGTATTTCACCAACCTTGAACCTTGGCATATAAATACAGACACGTAATACTCCTTATTTTTTGTGCCTCAGGGATCATTTATTAAATATATTTTTCCGATACCCTTGCTTTAGGCACTTTTAATATTTCACTGTAAACAAGAGCACGCCCTCCACACACAAAAAACCTGCTCCGCAGTCTTTCTGGCGTCGAAGCACACCACAGAGGCATTCGGCCTCTGTCGGTGGGGCCCGATGATGAAGCATGACACTGACTAGGTCAGTGTGTGAGGGCTTTCTTTATCACCCAAATCGGGTGTGAGAATCTAATCTTGTGTTGACTCCCTGAATTGTGGTCTATGTAGTTTACGCTTAAACTGATCAAGTGTTTGATCTGACCTCTCTTTTCTTGTTTTTGTATGACTAACCGGGGACTAAGAGAGTGCCTCATTCTCCCTACCTCTCCTATTGTTATTGAATTGAACATGTACATATCCTCCACCTGGTACTTCTCGCATGGGACACCATTTTTCTACCTTTTCTGTCTCTTTTAAGACATATTCTGAAGCCAATTGCCTTGACCGCACTTTCTCCTTTTTCTTTGTCCATCTTGCTTTCCATTTCTCCAGTTCACCCCATTTTTGCATCAAATTCATCAGCTCTCTGATCTGCACCTTTTTCCCCAAACACATTCATGTTTTCTAAATCTTTGTCAGAGAATTCTACTCGATAGGGTTTTTGCAACACTTTAGATTTACCAATGTCAATTCCCATGCTAGCTGCCATGTCCATTAATTTTTCGTGAAACACCTTTGTATTTCTTGTGATGCTTTTGCAGACAAACAGCAATTCGTCTTCACTAAGAGTATTGAATCTTTCCAATCCCACATTCCCAGCCATGAATTCTTCTATTTCAATCCTTAATTTATATATACCTAATGGCTTGGGCTGTGTTTTTGATCTCTCTATTTCTCGGGTCCATCTGTCTATTTCTTCAGGAGTTGCTACAGTGGCACTTCTCGTACCTGGGGAAGTTTCTATCTGTACTTCCCTTGTGGGTACAGGAGTGGTTTTCCTCATGGAACCACTTTCAGGCTCTCTTATTGGTATTTCCATTAAGGAAATCACTGATTCACATTCACTTGCCTGATCATCTATTATCAGGGGTTCTTTTCTTGGCTGTACTACTGATGTAGTTATAACTGGAGCTTTTGGACTAGCTTGTTTATCTCCATACAACGGAACAAATGGGCCAATAGTTACTGGAATTGTCAGAGCCTCAGGACTTGTATTTAATTGGGAAATATTCTGAATTAATTCACTTCTTTGTTTATTTAACGCTTCTCTTTCTCTTTCTTGTAATACCCTTTCGATGGAGGTCTCATGTATCACTTGCGGAATTAAAGGTGGTTTGATATGATTGACCTCTCATTACAAGGAGGCCTAAAGAACGGGTTATTTGGATTTACTATTCTCGTTTCTTCATTATAAGGTGGTGGATTTTTCATTAATAAATCCTACATGTAATCGTCATCGGAATCACCACTAGTCATTAAATGTCTAGTTTTCTCAGTCCTTTTACCTCCCACAGGCTCCTCCACCGTTAGTACTGGGTAAAGTCCTTCCACTAGCATATTCTGTCTTCATTCTTTCATTCTTTTTTCTTTGGTTTCTCTTTTAACTTTTGGGTAAAACTTGCTTAACCCTTTGTCAATTCTTGGTCTGTCCCGCTCAAAAGCTTCTATTTCCCATTCCTCTAATGCCTCATATTGTATCAATCTAGGTCTGGGATGTAAATCATTCATTCGGGTCCTCAGGTTGAACAAAATTCTTCCATTAAAGGTACCTTCTAAGGGAAATGCTAAAATTCCATCATCTTTAGTATATTCCATCCAATTCTCTAACCATACACAAGAATGGTAACCTCTGTCAAACATCATAAAGGATGCGGGAGTGTTTGGTGGGGGAATAATAACTCCTTCTCTAGTTTTAATGGGCTTGTCTTTCTTGAAGTAATGCTTAACTTTGTCTACGAAAGTAATTTTTCTCTTGCTTCCGTACATTTTGCGAGGTCTACCGCGTATCGCTTGTTCCCTAGCAAACCCCTGGTATGTGGGAATCTCTGGAAAAGTTGGATACCACATATACTTTCCACGAATTTCCTTTGTTTACAAAATCACTTCCAATACTAGCACGTCTTAATATTCTCGACAACCAATCAACACTGTGGTTGCAAGTAATTTTCGACCAATGGGTGCGCGGCCTTTCTCGTGAGTCAAGTTCTCACGCTCCTGCGCTCACCCCTCCTTTACAATGCTATCTCAGCTACACACCCGCTGTTTTGACCAATACCAGCGCGGCACTGAGTGACGTCAGCGCAGCTCCGCAACTGACTCCCTCCTTCACAAGGTAACCGAAAACTCAATTTCTTCCTTTAAAGTGCAAGTGCTTTGTTTAATTTACAACGCAAAACATTCGCCACTGTACTCGAGTGTCTAGAAAGAAAAGATTTATTTCACTGCAAGTAAACCTCTTCTGTTTACTTTACATATACTGCGGATAGATCCCTTTTGCCTACCCTTCATACCAGCATTAGAGAACCTGCTACTCCCTTGACTCATCCACTCAGGGATATATATACTAAGTCTAAAGTTTCACCAGCGAACCCTTTTGCTATCAATCAAGCTCCGACGAACCTGCTATTCCTTCTGTGTGACCCTTACTAGGTTATATCACGTTAGAAGTTTTGCCAGCGAACTCTTTGCTATCACTTATTCAATCATTCACACAGAAAAACCATAATTAGGGCTTCCAGTTCTGCCCAACCATGCACTAATTTTCCTCGAGCCACTGACCTCACTGCGACGTGGCTTCTATTTACCACCCGCTATTCTGCCCCAGGGATTCCAGACAAACATATAACCGGTACGAACAAGTTTGGTTAATACATAAACTTCAATATAGCAGCATCAAATAAACATTTCAATAATAGCACATTTGATCGATCAATAAAATATGAATTTTAACCTACTAACTAACTACCGAACTTTAACTAAACCCTAACCATAGCTCTGCTACCAGAAAAGTATACTGATGGAGCGCGCAGGTCACCCAGCTAGGACATTTTACTAATACTCACCTGGGCCCATAAATGTAAACCACACACCTTAACTTTTATTTAGGTAACTCACGCTCTACTATCAGTATATTTGTGATTTAACTCTAATTCCTATTCCTATAACCTAGGAACCTAAACACATTGGATCAGGGAGTTGAGTTTAAAGATAGGCACTCAAAACATGTATAACATTTTGTAAGGATGAAATAACCACAGACTCTGGGTAGGTTCAAACTTTTATCTAATCATCATCATCATCATATGTCATGAGCAGAAGATTAAAAGCGATGAGTCTATCTATAATCAAAATCATAAACGGCGTATAGCTATGAATAAGATAGAGTATGCCGATCATTTAGGAACTTAGAATAAAGAGAAGGTCGAAACAAGGAACATGCTTATTTTAGATCACAGATTTTCACAATTTGATTAAAGGAGGGTGAAGAAAAGGGAACATACTAAACCCAAGGACTTTTGCAATTCAGATGGCAGTTTAAAGAAGAACTTATTGCAATTTGAGATTTAGAGTTTTAGCTCAATACTATAGGGAAGGTAAGATTTGGAACATACTATTAAAGTCAGCTTATCTCCTAAAAAGGGAGGGTGAGAAAAGGAACATATACTATATGGAAACGATTTAGCATTGTCTAAAGGTGGGTTGAAAAATGGAACATGCTAATAATCAGTAATACATGGAGATCTCATTTACCAAGGGATGGGAAAGAAAAGGAACATATGCAATCAAGCTTTGCAATTCAAGATGAGGAAAAAAGGAATGCAAATATCTCTACAAACACCCACACAGACTTCTATTTACCTAGGATAGAGTGAAGACCAACCCTGGCCACAGGACAGTTGGAAAAGACAGGAGAAACCCCAAGGACTTCAGTGCCAGTAGGTGAGCAGGTGCAGCTCATGGACAATCAGGACAGGATAACCCCAGGATTTGGATCAGGACCGGTTCATCAAAGGTTAAGACCAACACCTGCAACTTTGGTTGCAACGCCTGCGCTACTCCCTCTCTGCAAGGAATCTGGCAATAACCCCGACTGGGTTATACATTTTATCAGCAAAGTGCTTTGCCTGCACTTTCACTTCCCAAAAACCCTGATTGGGTTCTCGAACCTTCCAACAGAGTGCTCCGCAGCCCTCTGCTTTTAGTCACCTATTGAGTGCGTTGGGTCAGTGACTAGTCAGCTATTCGGACAAGTCGGACAATTTCTCTAGCTAAACCTACGCTAGTTATACTGTTTTTTGGGTCAGTGTATCACCCCCCCAATGTTGCAAGTGTAAGGATCCCCAATTTTGATTGGACAAAGGAGGACAGGTCATCACACCACCTACATTTTAGACTCTCTCAGACTCTTTATGTAAATTCCGGTAAAGCCCATTAAATTCCAGGTTCTCATGACATATGCCAATGGTGAATATAACATTGAATACAATTGTAACGATTTCTAGTACAGTTCAGCTTCTTCTCGCTAGGTCGCAGGTCGGGTTCCCAGGCGCATCTTGGCTGTGGCTGCCAGCTGGCTGGGTTCCACTGCTGCGACGTTCAATTTTCCTCCGCGGGGACATGCGCAAAAGGGACTTCCAAAATGGAGTAGTAAGCATCTCCCAGGCCCAAACAATAGATACATGAAAAGTAAGAGGAAACAAATTATAACACAGTAATAAATGCTTACACTGTATACTATGAATCTCTATACTATACCCATTACTTCAATATAAACTATAGCATTGGGATTAATCAGAGCGAACAGCTTAGCGAAAGCAGCAATGCAAGCTTCAAGCATGCTAGACCACAGAGCAGCCATCTTAGCTCTATTACGCAAGTGCAAGCAGTTTCCCACCAAGACATCGAATACGTCACGTCAAATGGGTATGACCAACGCATGCGCAGTCTAAATTCCCGCGTAGCAGCAGCCATTTTACGTTGCAAGCGTATTAATATTAATAGACACATAAGCAAGCTTCTCTCGGACACCCCAAAATGTCGGACGAGGGGCAGATTAATAAAACAAACAGGTTGATTAGTAAATTAACATTATTTCGAGGTTCATGAGTTCAAGCAAGTCGCTTTACTTGCGAATCCTTGCTCCATCACTGGCATGTTCAGTGCGGTTTTTGGGAGTTTAAAGGTCTTGGCCACCTTGCCGTGTGCCGCAGACTGTACTGCTAATTGTGCCCAGCCTTTATTCCATTCCACCTCCCTCTTCTCTGAGTATGCCTCAAGAAGGCAGTCCCACCTTCCTTGCTGACGCCTCCTCTCTACTCTCCTTGTGCCTGCGTGCTTCCGTGCTGTCCATGGCAGTGGGCCTCTGTCACGGCCCCAAGTTGCTATACATCAGCATCCACCCATGGGAGCCTGAAGGAGCATGATTAACGCACTGGCAGGGCTGGGTAAGAAGGGCTCGGCTCTGAGCTCGATCATCAGGAGAATGGCATGCGTGTCCTGCCACAGATCCCAACCCCCCTCAGCTCTGTGATTTCCATTGTTTTATAATTTGTGAATGGCCAAGCAAGCGTGTTATCTTGAGGGTCATATTAACCAGGAAGGAGTTCTGGTGTGACTAACATGTATTGACTAATTACATTGATCCTTCTCTGTTCCTTGCAGAGATGTTTTTAAAATCATATCCTTAGACTGAAGATTATAAAATATGATGTTTATTTCCAGCACGGCAAAAAGGCATCTGCTTGGGTTGAAGTCCAGAAACAACTGACTCAACCAAGTAGAACGGTCTATTAAGAGAATTCCATTAAGAACATAGAACATGCATGGAAAATATACAAGTCGCATGCAGTTAAAGAAACAGGGTATAAAACACAACCGTGATATGCATGCTGTGCATTGAACATAAATGAATGAAATGTAACGGATGTCCTTCCCAAATGAATTCCATCCGATCCCTTAGCGCTTTTCCTTTCGTCCAGTTTAATTAGATAGTTTTTCTTTTTGGGAAGGAAACGGGGTCCACCAAATTAGCCTCTGCCTGGCCGTCCATAAACAAAAAAGAAAAATTGAAGTATGGCAGAAGTTGTCTTTTTTCTCTTTTAAAACCACATACCCCCCAATCCTCCGCATCCCCCGAATCCTAGCACATGAATTTAGGATAGAACGAAGTTACTGTGCACCCTTTCTTACCACACGATAAACCAGATGGAGCTATGTCAACAGTTTAACTCCGTGGCTAAAAAGTTTGCTTACGTTTTCCTGGTTATCTGGGAAATATACGGGCGCAGGTGGGGAGGAAGGGATCACAATTATACTTTGAAAGACCATTTTTAGGACACTATTCAATTTTCTGCTGTTTAAAAACAATTTGAAGTGTCAGTTGTTTAAGGTGCTCCCAACTGCTTATTGTCTTTTCACCTTATCTCCTCTGCTTTGTGCTGAGTCGTGAGCCAGAACTGCTCTTGTATACAATGTCATTTAAGCTATGTGTTGTATTTATTCCGACATCTTTGATGGGGTTTCCTGTGAATTTATCCAAGCTCACATGAAGCCACAATCCCTTCCCGTGGCTGTGTAGTGAGTCTCTCTCTCATCTGCTTTGTGCAGGTTCATGTGTGCTCAGTTACCAAACCCCGTTTTGGACAGCATCAGCATCATCGACACTCCAGGAATTCTGTCTGGGGAGAAGCAAAGGATCAGTCGAGGTAGGCTAAATAAACATACCTTTTTTTTTTAATAGATACGCTCTCTGGAAAACAAATATGAGTTATAGTTCATCTGGAAAAACAAAAACCCTTCCAGCTCACCAATTATGCTACATGAGCCATAATGAACACCTCTATGCATTGCACATTGCCTCACGGATGACTTCACTAAGGATATCCCAGAATACATAATCAGGCACATCAAAGATAACATCTCAAACAACAATATTGATGACATCAGTGATGGTTACAAGGGTTTTTGCTTTATCCAGCTGAACTATAACCGATTGGCATCTGTGGGTTTTAGGTGATTGTTTTAAGATTTGTTCTGAATCATAACTTATTTGTAAGTGTGTTTTTTCAATGAATTTGTTTTTTCATTGCTTATTTATTCACCTAATCGACCATTCACATTACCTTTTCGTTTTTCTCTTTTGTAGGATCATTTTAACACTTTTGTGTATAGCAGTGTGGCAGTAGTTCGTGAGATTGTACTTTACATTTTGTAGATTCTGCATTGCTGCATCTCCTTCTCTTACATGATTATTTTTCTTATGAACTTAGGAATCTTTATTTTATTTGCATAAAATATTCTTATGTGTAAGTCATGTTTAAAAAATTGGATTTGATGTATGTAACAATGTTTTCAAGTAACATAAAAATAGGTGTTTTTAGTGGTTGACTTTTATTACTACAAAACATCATAACTTAGGAAAATAATTTTCAAACACAATGATTTTATTGCATTTTGCTTTGAGTCATAGAGCAATTTTGTGAAGAGAAAAATATTTACGATGCAAATACAAAACCTGGTCATCTGACAACAATTTTGCCTTAGCACTTATTATATGTATTGTATTAACTTTTATGTTGTTTCAAATCCTATTTACTACGAACTCTTACCTTTTCTTATATAACTTCTTTGTTTTTCTTCTTGTATCTCCTTTGCATATTTCAAAAGAACTTATTTGTTTTCAGAAAACAAGCAGTATACAAAAAAATACAGATTTGCTACTTAGTGGTGATGATACATAGCAATAATAAGATACAGAGTGGTAAAATCAAGGTGTAAATCAATAAAAAGAAATAATAATACTTCTAAATGATGGCGTGGCCAGCCAGCTAGCCAAGCATGGCGGACGCGATTTGCTAGAACTCTGTCCTCGCACCCCTGCCAAAGACCAGTATCTCCCGCCATCCGAGCGAAATCAGGCGGCACAAAAGTGTCTGAGCAGTGACAGCCCACGTTTGTCGTCGAGGGGAGGTGGAGGAGGTAGAGAAAGCCACGACTGCCAGCCCGCAGGACCCGACAACGAAGAGCGTGCCGCTGAGCACACTCGGAAGCGCAAATAGCATTTACCAAACACCGTGCTCCCCCTGCCATTGAGATGCCTGCAGTGATCATTGCTGGGGAAAACCGTAGACAGTCGCTGCCTGAGAGCAGCCCTCCAAAAATACCCAAGGGCTATTGAGACGGCCGGGGGCCCTGCGGAGGCCCAACATCGCTGCATGCACATAGGGCGGAATACAGAGGCCCACAGATACGGCCCAGGAGGTACAGGCCTGTGTGTAACAGACTGCCAGAGCGGGTGGGGAGCGGCAACGGGCTGCAGGACCCCACCGAATTCTGAACTGTGGTGCCCCCATGCTGAGCAGAGACTTGGGACGCCTACCACTGACGTGTGCCTGCGGCGCCCAAGCGTTGCTGTGGAGGCAAAGAGGGAAGAATGCTGAAGCGGCCCAGTGGCCCCTTTGAGGAGCAGTGAGCACGCTCGAGCCATGCTGCGGGCCCATTGCAGGAGGCTGCGTGTGAACACAGAGGTGAGTGCCCTGCCCCACTGCCTCCCTCCCCTCCCTGCCTGGACGACTGCGATAGGCCTGCGACTGGGGAAGGACGCTGCCGCGTACTGCATCTCACTAGGGCCGCAGCGCAAAGTGGCAGAATCAAGCTGATGACCCCTGCGGAGGTCCAGCGGTGATGCGCATACTAAAGGTGGTGCACTGGGACCTGCAGACGCGGCCCTGGAGGCGCGGGCCTACGCTTCCCGCACCACCGGAACACGAATTAACCCCTTGCTGAACGGGAGGAGTAGATGCCTGCTGCTGCTGTGCACCTGGCCCGTTTAAGTGCCACCGCAAAAGTCAGGAGGGAAGGAAACTGTGGCGGCTCAGCGTCACCTTGAAAGCCACATTTGAACTGTATTGTGGAGCAACTGAGGAAGTCTGTCGCGCATGTGCAGTGGTGAGCGGCCTACACCCGGCCCCCTTTCCTGTACTGGTGCCATGTAAGTGTGACTAGGTTACAGCTATATCCTAGACAGCACTTGGCCTGCCACACAAAACAGTGCAGTACCTGACAGTCACCGCCTGATCTAGGCCACGCTGTCGACCTGGGCCTAGACTGCGCAAGCACAGTGGAAAGCAACACAACATCTGCAAATACACAGGCTCACCAGGAGGCCATATCGGGCCTAGACCATCTGCATACGGAGGTGAGAGGCACAACAACCCTGCAGCGTTAAAAGAAAGACATGAGGGTGTGACGCACACCCGCTTTACCTTGATCTGCACTGCAGCAGGGTGCAGAGGACTCAGTTCATTAATGTAACTAGCACCATTGGCCCACGCTGCAGCAAAAAACGCCAGAGAGTGCACAGTGACACCTAAACACACGCCAGCAAGCTGGAACGCAAGGAAGTCAGATGCTGGAGAAGACCTACCTTGCTTTAACAGAGCAGACTTGATCAGGCCCTGACAACGTCCACACAAGACTGAGGCAGTGGCCAGAAGGTAGGCCACGAGTGTGTGAACCCACACACGCACATCCCTGCATTAGTCAGGCTCATACAGCGATTGGGTAGCTCCTCCACGTGCTTGTGCCTACTGTACAAATAAGAATGCTACCCCACACTGGTAAAGCCTGCACCTACTGGTGGCGAATGGCGACAGCCCAGCAATTAGTAATGGGCCGCCTACGCACAAACACCCAACAGCTAAATGCATTCATTGGCAACTCAGAAGCGACAACGGCGGACGGTAACTCAGCCACAGAAATGCCATGCGCAACTCTCGCTGCCAAGCTAGACTCTGTTCTGGCAGCAGTAGAAAATGTTATGTTATGTTATGCGTATTTATTAAGCGCACAGATGCTCCAGCGAAGGAGGGTCCTGGCGCCCGACAAGGCAGCAGCACAACACAACTAGCAAACACAGAACCGAAAAAACAGAGTACTAAGTGAACAAGAAGGTTTTAACAGCACGGCGAAAAGAAAGCAGATCCCTGAGGGCACGAATCGCCGGGGGAAGAGAATTCCAAAGCACTGCAGCACGGACTTGAAAAGAGCGTCCGCCAGCCCTGCTGCGCTTAAAGCGGGGGACAACAGCCAATTCTAGGTCTGAGGATCTTAAGGACCTAACAGGAACATAGCGAGACAAGAGCTTGGAAAGAATCGTAGCCGGAGATCCCTTAAGGATTTTATAGGCAACACAGAGGACCTTAAACCGGATCCGCTGTGCCACCGGAAGCCAATGCAGCGAGCGCAAGGTGTTTGTAGTGGAGCAGAATCTGGGTAATCCTACCACCGCTCTTGCTGCGGCATTCTGAATGCGCTGAAGGCGCCCAATTTCCGCTTGATTCAAGCCCACTAAGAGGGAACTAGCGTAATCCAGCCTGGAGATGACTGTAGCTTGGATCACGAGTTGCCTGGTGGTGGCATCAAAGAACTTAAGCACGGGACGGAGTCCACGCAGGATGCCAAAACAGGCCGCCGTGCGTTTGGTGTGGCAGACGAAGGCAAGGGATGGATCCAACCAGACCCCAAGGTTTTTAAGCTCAGAGACTGGGGTAGGTGTAAGGCCCAAGTCCGATGGCCACCATCTATCTCCCCAGAGTTCCGTTTGTTTGCCAAAAATCATGACCTCGGTCTTGCTAGCGTTCAGCTGGAGACAGTTGGATGTCATCCAGCCGGCGACCGCCCGAAGTCCTTGTTGGAATCTGGGGGCATCCACGTCGGCATCCCCGCTGATCGTGACCGCTAGCTGGGTGTCATCGGCGTATGACACCATGGTCATACCCCACTGCCTGACAACCTCAGCCAGCGGTCTTACGTATAGATTGAATAACGTAGGACTCAGCGAGGAGCCTTGGGGAACCCCCAGATCCAAAGGCTGGAGTTTGGACTGATACGGCGGGACGGCCACACTAAAGGCACGATTGGCAAGGAAGGAACGGAACCACTGGAGAGCAGGGCCAGCAACGCCAGCTTCCTCCAGACGACGCAGAAGGATAGGGTGGGATACGGTGTCAAAGGCGGCGCTCAGATCTAATAGCACCAGTGCCGCCTTTTGACCCGCATCAAGCACGGAGCGTAAGTGCTCCACCATATACAGTAGAGCCGTCTCCGTGCTATGCCCAGCACGGAACCCATTCTGTGTCATGTCAAGGATATCGGCCTGAAGTAGATGGTCCGAGAGGACAGCGTTGACATGCGCCTCAGCAACTTTGGCAGGCCACAGAAGAAGTGAAATTGGACGGTAGTTCTCGGGCTTGCTGCCATCCAAGTTAGGCTTCTTGAGAATAGGCCTAACCACGGCCTGTTTCCACTTCAGTGGAACTACGCCAGATGTAAATGACGTAATAATCAGTGAGCAAAGCGGCGAGATACCGTACGCAGCTAGATCTTTAAACAAAGCCGGGCATAACGGATCAGCCGGAGACCCAGACTTCACTTGTTGAGCCAATTTACTAAGACTTTCCGATGTTAGGCTCGGGAAAGAATGTAACACATCCGATACCAAAGGCTTAGGAGGTCTGTCAACGAAAGGAGCGACCGAGGGAAAGGCTCGGTAAATGGCATTGACCTTTTCCAGAAAGAAATCCGCTAAAATTTCACAGTGCTCCAGAGAGCTCTGGTGGGTCGCAGTCACCTTTTTGGCGGTAAGGTCTTTCAACACCTTAAAGATAGTTTTGGAGGGGTTCCTGCTGGTACGAAATTGCAGGGCATAAAAGGCAGCGCGGGTTCTGCAAACTGCCGGATGGTAGAGTTTCACAGTGGCCAAAAACCAAACTTTTTTATCGCTGTTATAAGTTTTGCGCCAATCCCGCTCTGCGCGCCTACAGATGCTTTTAAGTGCCCGCAGCGAGTCATCGTACCATGGGCTGGAATTCCTTGCCCCAGTTTTACACAAAACTATTGGAATAAGAGAGTCTAGCGCCCTAGTAACCCAGTCGCAGAAGCGATCATAGCCCTGATCCGCCGACTCAATTATACCTAGCGGGTCGGAAGACAGAAGATGGAAAAAATCGTCAAGTTTCAACTTGTTCCAACGCCGCCTAGGAATAGAGCGCACAATTGGTTTGGGTTGCGGAACAGGCAAGGGGCACCAGATACGTACCAGATAATGGTCGCTCCAGGCCAGCGGTGTTGGACTAGAGATGCTAGCTTCCGCTATGTTGGTAAAGAATGGGTCTAGGGTGTGACCCCCTATATGAGTAGGCTGTGTCGCCAGCTGAACCAACTGGAGCGCCTCGAGATCTGCCACAAAACTGGACACGGTTGGACTAGATAAGTTGTCAAAATGCAGGTTCAGGTCGCCAAGAATAGAAAAATTGGAGCAACCTGCAGCCAACGTGCTAATGGTGTCTGGAAGTGCCATGCTAAAGGCCACTTCACTCCCTGGAGGGCGGTAAATCAATAGACCCGAGAGAGCAAAGTTAGGCGAGATGGCAACCTTAAACATAGCGCTTTCGCAGCCAGAAATATTTTGTCCCTGCCATATACACGAGTAGCAGGATTTAACTGCAAGAGCTATCCCCCCGCCTCTAGAGGCTCGGCTAAGGGTAAATACCGAGTATTCAGGCGGGAAGGCCAAGTTCACAACGGCCGTATCAGCGTCTTGCAGCCAGGTCTCCGTCAGACAAAAAATGTCTGGCGACTCCTTACTTACTAGATCGAGGATATCTTGATGATGTTTAACCATCGACCTAGCGTTTAGGTTCCAAATACTGAGGGATGAATTTAGACTGACAGCCGCATCAGCGAGCTCATTGCATCCCCTTCTCAAGGGGGCGGGGAGTATGAACATCCCACAGCTACACGAGAAAGGGCCGCACAGCGGACCGACCCGCGCTGCCCCACAGTTCACATGTAACTGGTCAATGGCCAGTAGCCTGTTCCTGGTGTAACACAGCATTATGAACCTCGGATCGTCCGACGAGAAGGGTAAGGGTCCAGCCACGTCCTGCGCGACCTGACGCGGACGGGCGCAGACGGGCAGGACTCTGGCACGACTCCGGCCACGCGAAGGCACGCCCGCTATGCGATCCCGCTACGCTAGGGGAGGAGCATTAAGTAGGCGTTCCCTCGCTGGCTCATGCGCAGTAAAGCGCTGGCGGATGGTAGCGCCTCTACCCCACTCAAAGATGGCGACCCACCCCAGGCACCGGACCCGCCAAGCGGCGGTGAGGTCACAATTACCATGCAAGTGAGGGGGAGCTAAAACCAAGGGGCCCAGCAGACCTAAAACAAAAAAAATAGTTTTTAAAATGCGAAAATCAGCGAGCGCGCAAAACGCTCCTGGCAGCAGTACGCTACCTTGTCTGAAGAAAAGATAGGAGCCATGTTGGACCAGACTCGATCCTCGTTGGTGTAAAAAATTGACAAGGTCACCTCGGATTTCACCATTCTGAGAGCCGACCATAACAAACTCTGGAAGAAGGTGTGTCTCCAGGAACAAGCACTCGCAGAACTAAAACCAGTTACACAAAGCCACACCGCAGCCCTGCAAGACTTAATAGACCATGTGCAGGACCTAGAAGACAAAGTGGAAGATGCAGAAGGACGCTTGCGCCGCAACAATATCCATGTCGTGGGACTTCCAGAGGTTGAAGGACGAAAACCGGAGGAATATGCAGAGCGCTGGATTCGAGATTTACTTCCTGCTGGCGCCTTATCTCCCCACTTTGAGTGATCGAGAGAGCCCACCGTGTCCCCGCGCAAAAGCCACCACCGGGAGCCCGCCCATTCCGGTTTAAAGTCCTCAACTATAGAGACAGAGACTGGATCCTCCGCAAAACCCGCAAGCTGGCAGACATAAAGATCGGAAGCAATCAAATCTTGATCTTTCCAGGTAACACAGCGCAGGTCCAGCGCCGCAGAAGTGCATATACTGTGGTAAAAAGACAGCTACGCGATCTTGGTCTACGCTACTCATTACTGTTCCCTGCTAGATTTTGTGTGGTCACAAAAGGATTGGCGCGCTTCTTTGATTCACCTGTTGAGATTTGGGACTGGCTGGAGGATTCGGTAACACTGACGGGACCCAGGCCGCTTGTGGAAGATGAGCCAAGAGAACTCAACAGGAAAAGACACAGTCAGAGCAGACACAGTGGATACCGCTCAGGTGTTACCGCAAAGTCCACAGCCCTGACCTAGAACAGAGAGCGGAGATGCAAGAGGCACTACAAGTGGCCGCGACATTGGGAACTGCAACACAAAACTCAGACCGCCACTTGAACCCCTCCAGATCCTCAGAATCTGGGGACTCAACACCATCCACACTAGAGGACCCTGAAGAGTTTCCACTGCCAGAAGTTACGCCACAAAACAGCTGACAACATCATATGACTCTTTCCAAGACGTCCTGTGAACTGTTGAACGCAACCCACGCAACTACCCGCCGTGCTGGCACAATGTTGTGTTAAATCATATGTTGCTTACGTAACTGTTGCTTGCAAAATTTGGCGCCTCCTTTCACACTGCTGTACACAGCACACACTTAGCATGATGTTTAGGGATATGTGTGGGCAACACAGTCAAAATATCGAGTCCTTGATGTCGACTTGCAGTAATGTCGACTTCTAAATATCGAAGGTAAGAAATGTCGATGTTGTAAATATCGAAGTTTAAAATATTGTTTTTAATTAGTGTGTTTAACCTCATAGCTGCTATTACACATTCCTCCCCAGTGCTGCGCTGTCCATTAGAACTAGTGCTGAATGGACGTTCAATGGTCGTGCGCAGCACTGGGGAGGTAGCGCTGCTGACGACCATTGGCCGTCAGCAGCATTTAAGGGGTTAATATCGAGTTAAGTAATGTCGACATAAGAAATATCGATATATGTTAAAATATCGAAATGTTAAAATATCGTTGTTTTATGTTTTATAATTTTGAATTTTGTAATTGTTATGAATTCTTTTTTTATAGTAATTTAAAAATGTATTGTAAAGTTTAAAAAAAAAATAGGAGCGGGATGTTGGGTTTATAGGGGATAAGGGTGGGGAGTGTTTTTAAAAATTAATAATTATTAATTTTTTTTTTATGAAATAGCAATTTCAAATTTCTAATTTCATGTAAAATTTTAGGAGCGGGATGTTGAGTTTATAGGGGATAAGGGTGGGGAGTGTTTTAAAAAAAATGAAAAAAAAAAAAAAAAAATTATTGAAGTAGTAATTTTAAATTTACAATTTTTAATTTCATGTAAAATTTTAGGAGCTGGATGTTCGGTTTATAGGGGATAAGGGTGGGGAGTGTTTTAAAAAATGATTATTTAAAAAAAATGTATAATGAAATAGCAATTTGAAATTTCAAAATTAAAATTTCATGTAAAATTTTAGGAGCAGGATGTTGGGTTTATAGGGGATAAGGGTGGGGAGTGTTTAAAAAAAAATATATATAAATTGAAATAGGAATTTTAAATTTTACATTTCTAATTTTATGTAAAATTTTAGGAGTGGGATGTTGGGTTTATAGGGGATAAGGGTGGGGAGTGTTTTAAAAAAATATATATATATATAAATTGAAATAGGAATTTTAAATTTTACATTTCTAATTTCATTTAAAATTTTAGGAGCGGGATGTTAAGTTTATAGGGGATAAGGGTGGGGAGTGTTTTAAAAATAAAAATAATATAGAATTTTTTTTAAATTTGAAATAGGAATTTGACATTTTAAAATTATATTTCATTTAAAATTTTAAGAGCGGGATGTTGTGTTTATAGGGGCTAAGGGTGGGGAGTGTTTTAAAAATATATAATTATTAAAATGATTTGATTTTTTTTTTAAAAAAGTAATTGGAATTTGGAATAAGAAATTTCTAATTTTATTTCAAGTTTTAGGAGTGGGATGTTGTGTCTATAGGGGATAACAGTGGGGAGTGTTTTTTTAAAATATTAATGTTTAGAAAAATATTTAAATTGAAATTTGAATTTCAAATTTCATTTTAATTTTTTTGTTGTGGGGTGTTGGGTTTATAGGGGATAATGGTGGGGAGTGTTAAAAAAATATTCAATGTTTAAATTTAAAAATTATTTTGAAATAGGAAAATTAAACTTAAAATTTCTAATTTTTACAATTTTTTTATGAGTTGGATGTTGTGTTTATGTGACATTATTTTTAAAATATATATTTTTTTAAATTATTTATTTAAATTGATTGAAATGAAGTAGAAAAAAATATATTATATTATAAATGTATTTATTATATGGAAATTTAAATGGGAATATTACATTAAATAGGTTCAATGTCCAGCACCTGCCTCAAATAAATGTACATTTGAGTGGGAATAGTAAATTAAATAGGTTCAGTGTCCAGCACCTACTCTAATTAAATGTAGATTGGAGTTGGAATAGTAAATTACATAGGTTCAGTGTTCAGCACCTACCTCAATTAAATGTAGATTGCAGTGGGAATAGTATATTAAATAGGTTGTGTCCAGCACCTACCTTAATTAAATGTAGAATGGGGTTGGAATAGTAAATTAAATAGGTTCAGTGTCCAGCACCTACCCTAATTAAATGTAGAATGGAGTTGGAATAGTAAATTAAATAGGTTCAGTTTCCAGCACCTGCCTCAATTAAATATAGATTGGAGTGGGAATAGTACATTAAATAGGTTCAGTGTCCAGCACGTACCCTAATTAAATGTAGATTGGAGTGGGAATAGTACATTAAATAGGTTCAGTGTCTAGCACATACCCTAATTAAATGTAGATTGGAGTGGGAATAGTAAATTAAATAGGTTGTGTCCAGCACCTACCTTAATTAAATGTAGATTGGAGTCGGAATAGTAAATGAAATAGGTTCAGTGTCCAGCACCTACCTCAATTAAATGTATATTGGAGTCGGAATAGTAAATTACATAGGTTCAGTGTCTAGCACTTACCCTAATTAAGTGTAGATTGGAGTGGGAATAGTAAATTTAATAGGTTCAGTGTCCAGCACTTACCCTAATTAAATGTAGATTGGCTTGGGAATAGTACATTAAATAGGTTCAGTGTCCAGCACCTACCCTAATTAAATGTAGGTTGGAGTTGGAATAGTAAATTAAATAGGTTCAGTGTCCAGCACCTACCTCAATTAAATGTAGTTTGGAGTGGGCATAGTAAATTAAATAGGTTCAGTGACCAGCACCTACCTCAATTAAATGTAGATTGGAGTGGGAATAGTAAATTAAATAGGTTCAGTGTCCAGCACCCACCCTAATTAAATGTAGATTGGAGTGGGCATAGTAAATTAAATAGGTTCAGTGTCCAGCACCTACCCTAATTAAATGTAGATTGGAGTTGTAATAGTAAATAAATAGGTTCAGTGTCCAGCACCTACCCTAATAAATGTAGATTGGAGTAGGCATAGTAAATCAATTAGGTTCAGTGTCCAGCACTTACCGTAATTAATTGTAGATTGGAGTGGGAATAGTAAATTAAACAAAATATTTAAGTATATGTATTTGAATTTTTTAATATGTATATATATAAATTAAAAAATATAATCTGTTTGGGATATTGGTAGTAATATTTTTTTATAGTTAGTAAAAATAAATTGCACAGTTAAAAAAAAAATGTTGTATTATTCAGACAGTACATAAATAAAATATATTCTTTTTATAAATGAACGTATAACATTTTAACAAATAAATATAAGTATTTGTACTCTTTTCAGTTAGTTGTTGAGTCGAGTACATTATGCCGCCGATTCTGATCCGGTAAAAAGCGCTCCGAATAGCCGTTCGGAGCGTTTTTCCCGTACGAATTGTACCCTGCAACGTCCCCTGTACGTACGACGAAGTACGATTCGTACCAGGAGCTGGACTCCGTACGACTCTAATCTCCGTACGAGTCTCAGGTTTTCAGGTTTTAAAGTATTTATTTCATTTTTTTTAGATCATAAAAGACAATTAAAAACAATACAAATTGAGCATACATGATATAGTTAAAATTTGATTTAAAACCATCACAGTTACAATTTGCAATTTCATAGATTTCAAGAACATTTCAACACTAATATTAGAATTAAACTGTATAATAAAGACCTAATACAAGTAAAAGAAAGAAAAAACCTGTTTGGAAGTTGGGAAACAGAGACAGAATCAAAGTGCCTACAAGTATCTTGATCTAATCACCCATGTCCACCCCAGGAATTTGGCCACAGCCACAACTACCACCTCAGAGGTATTAGTACGAAGTGCCCATATAGCCTCTGCACTCCCTCTGACTTTAAGATGGCGACATATGGGCCCTATCCATTTGCTTCTTGGGGCATGTTAAAACAAAACATACAAATAGGAGATGACCCACACTCTCCTTATGTCCAGGGCACCGAGGACAGGAATCACTCACTCGGTTGGACCAGTTCCTGGTAAAAGATCTTAAGGGCAGAGTACCTACTCGGAACTGGTGATAAAGCTTTTTGTCTAATGGCTTAGTTATGACATCCCAATAATTCTCTAGGAGAGAGTCCAGTTTATGGCACAAGAACCTTCCTGTTAAGCTAACAGAATCTGAGGCAATAACTAGCCCTTTGCGAACAGAGGCCCAATAGAACCAGCAATTACTGACGATGTAATTTTACCTATGGTTACGTTTTTCTGGCCTTTGGAGTTACTCGAGGAAGAACTAGGATTCCCCAGAACAATTTGGGAGTTTGCCATCTTTTTTAAGAGACCAGTATTGGTGTTGACAGTGGACTCGAGTGTATCCAATTTGGCGGTCATCAAACGTGTTCTTTCAAGTACAGGGAGTAAAAGAGTTTTAAACAAAGCTTCCATTTTGGCCAGCAAGCTATCATCACTACTGTAACAGGTGGGGCATGGGTCCGAGGGCCCGAAGGGGATGTGAGATAGACTCGGGGGATCATTTAAGACTAGGACAGGATGTGGGGTGGAGATGACTTCAAGAGTTGGGACAGTGGGAGGTGCTGGGGCATTAGGTTTTTGAATCTTGGTAGCACCCCCCTCTGATGACCCTTGCATCTTTTCCTTTTTCGTGGTACTTTTCTCAGAGAGTCCTCATCCTTAGAGGAGTCCGACTGAGATTGACTGGCCAGGAGCTCACTGTCCTCACCCCCACTGCCTTGTGTATCGTCGGGGCTAGAGTCACTCTCTATCATAGTCGGGGGTGGGCCTTCCCCCTCTACCTCACGGTGCACGTCCACCGCTATTTCGACAAGATGGTGGCTCGTATTCGGGGCCGAACATCAGGGCTGGGTATTGTGGCCAGCCTTCCCAATGAAGATCGTTTCCCGTTAACCAAATCTATGGAGAGCCTTTTTTCGACCATGGCTATCTCTTTTTCTAGGATGCCTGTGGCCCTGGTAATAAAAGCGTCTAAAGGGCCAGAGACTACCCCCTTTGTGGTCTGCAACTGTACATTGCGTTCTTTACCTGAACGTAGAGGCATAATTAATTATAACAATAGCCGTACAATATTGGCACAACAATGAATACAAAGAAACAGGGGCGGTGGCCCAACCGAACCTCGCCCGACCACGGACGGCCACAGACGGTCCCGCCCTTGTCCGGGCTTCTCCCGGCTTCTCCCGCGTCGCGGATAGTGGGCTGGTTCTTATAGAGTATGGTCAATACAAGGGGGCGGGGCTAGCAGGGAGAGCACCGCAACCAGCCCAGCAGGACGGACAAGGAGTCAGCAAACTTCCAAGGCACAGAACGCAGTCAGAATCCCGCCGGTCAACAGCAGAGTAAAGGTTCTTATGGCCCTGTGTGCAGGGGGCGGGGCTAGCAGGGAGAGCGGGCCAGGTGGATCCAATCGGCCAAGCAGGGACTGTCCCCGCACACACGCTCGCAGCCCTGTCCTGCCCCTGATCACCCCTGAAGCGACGGTGAGTTACTTCTCAGCGACGCGGGACCCGCGAAGCGGGTACCGCTAGCAGTGACTGAAGATGAGCACAGCAACCAGCCCAGCAGGACGGACAAGGAGTCAGCAAACTTCCAAGGCACAGAACGCAGTCAGAATCCGAGTCTCACTCGGAACCCGCTGTACGCGACATCTGTACGGTTCGCGGCTAGTTTATACGACCCAGCAAGTACGATACGGGCAACGTACCACCCTTTTTCTACGGGAGCTGAAAACAGCTGTAAAAGCAGAGTTCTTGATGAAACCGGTACGGAACACCCCCCCCCTGGTACGGCGCGTACCCCCCATGATCGGAGGGGTACGGCGCGTACCCCTGCGATCATGGGGGGTACGTGCCGTACACCCAGCATACATGTGGGACACCCCCGCGCCGCACGGCCACCAGCTGCTGCGTGTGTTCCCCTCTGCCTGCCTTCTGCCTCGCTGACGCCGTGGTCGCTCCCCTCTGGTTTCCCAGTTGTTTTGCCCTAAATTTGTGCTTGTCTGTTTCTGCCGTCTGCTCGCGTTTTTTGCTGTTTTTCCTTGTTTTGCCCGTAATTTGTGCTTGTCTGTTTCTGCCGTCTGCTCGCGTATTTTGCTGTTTTTCCTTGTTTTGCCCGTAAATGTGCTTGTCTGTTTCTGCCGTCTGCTCGCGTATTTTGCTGTTTTTCCTAGTTTTGCCCGTAATTTGTGCTTGTCTGTTTCTGCCGTCTGCTCGCGTATTTTGCCGTTTTTATTTGTTTTGCCCTAAATTTGTGCCTGTTAATTTCTTTGTATCCCCTGTGCCGTGTCCAGTTTCCTTCCTGATTGGCCGCCTACCTCGCCGCCCTCCGCTCTCGCTTCCCGCCACCGACATTGGCCCCGCCCCTTTTTCTCTTCTGTTCCCTCCCCGCTCCCGCCTCCCAGCTGCTCCGCCCACCCGCGCACTTCGCCTTAAATGGCGACCGTGCGGACGCGCAGCGGTCACGCGCAGCGGGCGCGCCGATTGTGCGCCGAAGGCGCGCCAAAGGTAAGCCCGTCTACGCCCGTCCGCGACCGGATCGCGACCAGCGCCAGGACCCCTGGCCCACGAAGACCCCGACCGACCCGCCTGACGTACTCCGCCGCCACCCTCACCGCTCTCAACACCGGCCGACTCCCAGAATGCCATCAAGCCTCTCCACGACGTACCCACGGACCCTTCAGCTGCCACGCCTGCAAGTTCACCTGCATCCGGACCTGCCTCGCACCAGCACCCACCAAGCCGAACACCAGCAGTACCCACCTCAAGTGCATCCTGCTCAACACCCGCTCCATCCACAGACATGCCATCGAACTCTGGAACCTCCTCGACACCACAGCTCCAGACGTTGCCTTCCTCACGGAGACCTGGATGAACGCCTCTTCAGCTCCCGACATCGCCATCGCCATCCCAGAGGGCTACAAGATCGTCCGGAGGGACCGAAACGCCAACCAGATGGGAGGAGGCATCGCCATCATCCACAGGAGCACCATCCGTCTCACGACCAGCACCGACAACTCCCTGACCACCGCCGAACACCTGCATTTCCAGATCCACACCAACCCGAACACCACCCTCAGAGGCACCCTGATCTACCGACCCCCTGGACCACGCACACAATTCAGCGAGGACATCGCCGACTTCGTCAGCCCACATGCCCTCCCCTCCGCTGACTACATCCTCCTGGGAGACCTCAACTTCCATCTGGAGAACAACAACGACCGCAACACCAGCACCCTGCTCGACAACCTCACCAACCTGGGACTCAAGCAACTGGTGTCCACCCCCACCCACCTCGCCGGACACACACTCGACGCTGTCTTCTCATCCAGAAAGGACATCAACTTCAGCCACACCACAGAGCTTCAATGGACGGACCACAGCTGCGTCCACTTCACCTTCAAGAAAACAACGACCCACCACCACCAGCAACAGACCGCCCGCAGAAGCTGGAACAAGATCACAGCAGACCAGCTCGCCACCTCCCTGAGCCAGCACCCTCCTGCCAGCTCAGCGAACCCCAGCCAGGCTGCCGACAACCTCACGAAGTGGATCAGCAACTGCGCGGACGAACTCGCCCCACTGAGGACCCCGCCCAGCAGACCCGGCAGCAAGAAAGCCCCATGGTTCACCGACGAACTCAAGAGCTCCAAGAAGAACTGCCGAGCCCTCGAGAAAGTATGGAGAAGGGAACCGACACCGGACAACAGGACCTCCTTCAAACTTGCCACCCGGAAACACCACCAGCTGATCCGCGCCGCCAAGAAAACAGCATTCAAGGACCGGTTGGACAACAACGCACACAACTGCAAGGAACTCTTCAACATCGTCAAAGAGCTTTCCAACCCCAGCGCAGGAAACGACGACATCACCCCATCGCAAGACCTCTGCAACTCCCTGGCTTCATACTTCCACAACAAGATCGCGGACATACACAACAGCTTCAACAACCAACCAACGCACACCATGACCGAACAACCACCCCCCACCACCACCCTCCGCGCCTGGACCCCGATCAGCACCGAAGACACCATCCGCACGATGAACTCCATCCACTCCGGATCACCGACCGACTCCTGCCCTCACCACGTCTTCAACAAAGCCGACGCTGTCATCGCACCCCACCTGCGAGACATCATCAACACATCCCTCGACACCACCATCTTCCCCGAGAGCTGGAAACACGCCGAACTCAGCGCCCTACTCAAGAAACCAACAGCGGACCCCACCGACCTCAAGAATTACCGCCCCATCTCGCTCCTCCCGTTTCCAGCCAAAGTCATTGAGAAGACCGTCAACAAGCAGATGGCCGCTTTCCTCGAGACGAACGGATCCCTCGACCCCTCACAGTCCGGCTTCCGAGCCAACCACAGCACCGAGACCGCCCTCATCGCCGCCACCGACGACATCCGAGCCCTGATGGACAATGGAGAAACAGCGGCCCTCATCCTCCTAGACCTCTCCGCGGCATTCGACACGGTCTGCCACCGCACCCTAGTACGGCGCCTCAGCAACGTCGGAATCCAGGACAAGGCCCTGGAATGGATCATCTCCTTCCTCGACGGAAGAACACAGAGAGTCCGCCTACCACCGTACAAGTCAGAGGCCACCGAAGTCATCTGCGGCGTCCCCCAAGGATCATCTCTGAGCCCCACCCTCTTCAACGTCTACATGAGCCCCCTCGCGGCCATCGTACGCAAACACAACCTCAGCATAATCTCCTACGCCGACGACACCCAGCTGATCCTCTCCCTGACCAACGACCCCGCCGCCGCCAGAGCCAACCTGCACGAAGGGATGAAAGAGGTAGCCGAGTGGATGACGACCAGCCGCCTGAAACTGAACTCGGACAAGACGGAGGTCCTCATCCTGGGCTCCTCTCCCTCCGCCTGGGACGACTCCTGGTGGCCTCCCGCCCTGGGCACCGCACCCAAACCGACAGACCATGCACGCAACCTGGGCTTCATCCTGGACTCCTCCCTCTCCATGACCAGGCAAGTCAACAACGTCTCCTCGGCATGCTTCAACATCCTACGCATGCTACGGAAGATCTTCTGGTGGATCCCCACCGAGACCAGGAAGACAGTCACCCAGGCCCTCGTCACCAGCCGACTGGACTACGGCAACGCCCTCTACGCCGGGACCACCGCCAAGCTCCAGAAGAGACTCCAGCGGATCCAGAACGCCTCAGCCAGACTCATCCTCGACATCCCACGAACCAGCCACATCTCCGGACATCTGCGAGACCTTCACTGGCTCCCCGTCAACAAAAGAATCACCTTCCGCCTCCTCACCCACGCACACAAAGCCCTACACGACCAAGGCCCGAGCTACCTCAACAGCCGAGTCAACTTCTACGCTCCCAAACGCCACCTCCGATCAGCCAACCACGCCCTCGCCGCCGTCCCCCGCATCCGAAGAGCGACTACAGGAGGAAGGTCCTTCTCCCACCTGGCCGCCAAGACCTGGAACTCCCTCCCGACCGACCTGCGCCTGACCCAAGACCACCTCTCCTTCAGGAAGAAGCTGAAGACCTGGCTGTTCGAGCAGTAGCGGCTCCCCCCCCCCCCAGCGCCTTGAGACCCCACGGGTATGTAGCGCGCTTTATAAGTGTCACTGATTGATTGATTGATTGATGAGGTACGCACTGTACCCCATGTATGTTGGGTCTATGGCACGTACCCCATGTTCGCTGGGTGTATGGCGCATACCCCCCATGATCGGAAGGGTACAGTGCGTACCCCTGCGATCTTGGGGGGTACGCGCCGTACACCCAGTGTACATGGGGTACGCACCGTACCCCATGTACGCTGGGTTTACGGCACGTACCCCATGTTCGCTGGGTGTACGGCGTGTACCCCCCATGATCGCAGGGGTACTCGCCGTAACCCTGCGATCATGAGGGGGACGCGCTATATGGTGTGTATGTGATTGTGCGCTTTTCCGTACTAATCGCCCTTACCTGACGTGGACCGTACGACTCGCGTCCTGATACCCCGGTCCAGATCGTACTCGTCGGGTCGTACGGCGTGTGTACGAGTCGTTAGGCGATGGCTCCGGATGCAATTCGTACGGAAGGTAATTTTATCCGATCGGAATCGGTCCCTATAGGTACATATAAACAATAAATGAAAATATATTTAATATTAGAATATATATAGTACATACAGTTGGAAAAAAAAATGTCATCACATTTTTTATTACTGTACATTTTATAATACTTTTAACATATGAATTTCTTTTTGAAATCATGGTATACATGTTGATATAGTTTTGAAGAAAAAGATTGTTATCATATATTTATATTATACAGTAACATTTTTCATAATACAATGTTTGTATTATAATATCAGTTAAATGTTTAAATGTTATTAATATTAATATTGCATTAATATTAATAAGTTTTAAATGTTTGTACATGTTTTCAAAATGCATAAAAAGTATACATTTTTTTTGCATTTTTAAACAGATATTTTTTTATAAATATAATATTAAATATAGTGTAATAATATTTAGTTTGATATTTTTTCAATATATGAATACAATAATATATTTTATAATAAATAATAAATAAATTGCAAAAATTTAGAAAAATGATTTAATAAAGTTTAACTAATTTTTTAAATGTTAAATACATTTTTTTGTCATTTAACTATTTTTGTGGTGATATTATTATTTGGGTCTTTTTATTTTGTAACCGCTCTTAGGGGGTCATTAGGATGGCGGGCGGACTTTGCCCACCTGCCATCCTCGTGCTAATCGGGACCGCCCGCCATAAGCGCGGGGGTCCCATGGGAAGTATTAGGACGTGCCCCCCACAGTGGCGGGCACATCCTGTATTTTTAGCATTGTGGCGGGCGGTGCTCTCTGCACTGCCCCCTACAATGCTAAAGTATTTAAGCATTTGCATAATCAAAGCAGCAGGCACCGTGCTGTAAAAATGTTGTACAGTATGCAGGGCAGGAACACTCTGTAGCACCTAGGGAGACACAACAGAACAACAGTCACTGCTCTCATTGTGGTAACACACACAGATCACTGCACAATAAATATCCTACACATCACACACATACTACACAATGTCTAGCAGGTGCGCACAAATACGGTCCAGCATGCATCTCCGTACGGAAAATCAATTTCACCAATACCACACATAGGTGACAGAACATGTGCCCATTGGTTACATCCACGCATAGCCATTCACAACAAAAGCAACCACACCAGACAATGTACCCGTTGTACCTATTCACCCACCTTCAAGTGAAGTAGCGTTCGATGAGCTGCTGGCGCTGGTCAACTCCTTCCTCCTCTCCACTGTCCTCATCACTGGATTCAGGTCCCTGAGCAGGTTGTGGCCTTGGGTCATCACCATCATCCAGGAGCAGGGGGATCCTCCTGTGGATGGCCAGGTTGTGCAGCATACAGCATGCCATAACGATCTTGCACACCTTCCCAGGCGAATATGCCAGTGCGCCTCCGGTCCTATCAAGGCACGGGAACCTTGACTTAAGCAGTCCGAAAGTCCACTCGATCACCCGTCGGGTCCTGCCATGGGCATCATTGTAGCGGATGTCTGCTGGTGTCCGGGGATTCCGTAGTGGGCTCAACAGCCATGGGCGACTGGGATATGCTGAGTCACCTGTGAACGGCAAACACACATTGCAATGTTGTACAGCCAGAGTGCAGCAAGTGACACATAGCACGCCATTGCAGTAGTGAAACTCACCCACAATCCAGGCACGTTCGGGATGCAGATTCTCCATCATCCGTGGCACCATGCTGTTCCTCATAATGTACGAATCATGGGCCGAACCAGGATACTTTGCACACACATGTGAAATTGTCATGTCTGCAAGGCACACCACCTGCACATTCATGGAGTGGTAGTGTTTGCAGTTCCGATAAATGTGCTTCGTCGCCTGCGGTGGCAACAGACCTACATGTGTGCAATCGATGGCACCGACTATATGTGGGATGCCCCCAAGGGCATAGAAGTCACCCTTCACAGCATCCAATTCACGTCCCCTGGGGAAATGTATTTAGCGATTGTGATATGGCATCATGGCCGCAAGAACATCTCTCAGCACCATGCTGAACATGGGCTGCGACATCCCCCCAGCGTTCGCCACGGTCTCCTGGAAGGAACCAGTCGCAAAAAATTGGAGTGCCGCCATCACCTTGTAGGTGGATGTGAATGCCATAGGATAGTGACGGCGAGGCTACAGGTGGGGCTCCAATAGATCACACAGGATCTTCAGTGTTGGTCTGTCCAGCCTGAATTTTCTGATGATTGCCTCATCCTCCATGTCCTGCAGCACTGTCAGGTGACGGAGTAGATTCGGCCTCCTCCTAGTCAAGGAGTGAAATGAATATGTCAGTGACAAGCAACATGAGATGAGCATGGCACAGAGCATCAATGATGTAATGTGAAACAAAGGAGTACCAGAGAGATGCATGGCACTTCAGGTGACATGGCTGGCCAATAGCTACACACAGAGGGCACGCCTCTCAAGTGCCACAAACACATCTGGGACAGTGGAAGTGGAAATAATGGATGAACAATTCACATGTGCATACAAGGTGCAGCAAGACCCGCCGATTTATTGTGATTCGCCATGTCTATCATACCCATCTGGTGTACCTGCCACACCTCAATGCATCATGTAAAGTCGGAACACATTCATCAACACAATGATCACAGTAGCAGGGACACTTCCGGTTGTGTGCATGAGCAGTTGTGAATGCACAAGTCTTGTCCAATACAATGCAGTGACACCATCCATGTGAAGGTCTGAAATGACCCACAACACTTTACACGTCACAACATCATTTACACCAGCTGGAGTCTGTCAATCATCATCAGCCATCAAATTCCTCACTAATATAGATGAACAACAGGCCAAAGTGTCTCACACTGAACGTGCGTCCACCTGTAGATGACATGGCTGTGTGGCATTGTGTGTACAATGATGTGCCCTTCACCATGTTGCTGCAGGGTGCTGATACCGTGGCCTTGATTGAAATACACAGCAATGTGTACGAACATGGCAGTAACTACCGCCGGTCCCCGGCGGTGTGACCCCAGCACCACCCCCTTCAGGAGTGTGTTAGCCATTGGCATATGGACATGTGTATATGGCGCTGGTATGCTCCGCCGGTCCTCGGCGGTGTGACCCCAGCACCACCCCCTTCAGGAGTGTGTTAGCCATTGGCATATGGACATGTGTATATGGCGCTGGTATGCTCCGCCGCATGATTTGCGGAACCTACCGCCGGTCCCGGGCGGCGTGACCCCAGCACCACCCCCTGCAGGAGTGTGTTAGCCATTGGCATATGGACATGTGTATTTGGCGCTGGTATGCTCCACCGCATGATTCGCGGAACCTACCGCCGGTCCCCGGCGGTGCATCACCGCCATGGGGCATTGCATACAGCCAATGGCATCGATGATGGCGTTGGCATGATGCAGATTTGAAAGTCGCGGAAGGTGTGCTCCGCTACTGCGGAGGCGGTCATTGGATACTTTTAAATGATGCACCATCGCGGAAGCGCACCCCGGGCGCCCGCGGTGCGTCACCACCGTGGAGCATTGCATATAGCCAATGGCATCGATGATCGACGAGCTGTCCTGCTGCCTGGGACCCTGTCCTGCTGCCTGGGACCCTGTCCTGCTTCTTCAAGAGTCTGCTGCCTGAGACCCTGTCCTGCTGCCTGGGACCCTGTCCTGCTGCCTGGGACCCTGTCCTGCTGCCTGGGACCCTGTCCTGCTGCCTGGGACCCTGTCCTGCTTCAAGAGTCTGCTGCCTGGGACCCTGTCCTGCTGCCTGGGACCCTGTCCTGCTGCCTGGGACCCTGTCCTGCTGCTTCAAGAGTCTGCTGCCTGGGACCCTGTCCTGCTGCCTGGGACCCTGTCCTGCTGCCTGGGACCCTGTCCTGCTTCTCCAAGAGTCTGCTGCCTGGGACCCTGTCCTGCTGCCTGGGACCCTGTCCTGCTGCCTGGGACCCTGTCCTGCTGCTTCAAGAGTCTGCTGCCTGGGACCCTGTCCTGCTGCCTGGGACCCTGTCCTGCTGCCTGGGACCCTGTCCTGCTGCTTCAAGAGTCTGCTGCCTGGGACCCTGTCCTGCTGCTTCAAGAGACTGCTGCCTGGGACCCTGTCCTGCTGCCTGGGACCCTGTCCTGCTGCTTCAAGAGCCTGCTGCCTGCGACCATCTCCTGCTGCTGCTTCAAGAGCCTGCTGCCTGGGACCCCTCACAACTCACTTCCGCCACAGGTCTGCCATATCCACAGTGATGTCAAGAACAGAGAAGATCTGTGCCAGTCCATTCACGAGTGAGGAGCTGGATGTCCTTGTAGACGGGGTGCTGGCACAGTACCCACGGCTGTTTGGTGGTCCCAATGTTGTGGTAAGTCGCCATGAAGGGAGCTGCAGGGCAGGGTGGTGTCAGACGTGTAGTCGTGATGCTGCAGTACATGCTTGGGGATGTGGAGTGATGACATACACAGACAGACTGTTTCCGGCTCAAGGTCGTGTGTGTGTTGCAATGTGAGTCTTTCCTAGGCCTGTACTCGTATGTGTGAGTGGGGGGTGTTACATTGCCGGCCATACAGAACCAACGGTTGTTAGCCTTTTAGATGCCAGGACAGTGAATGCTTGTGAGGAAATTTCAGGGTGCCCCTGTAGTCAGAGTCCGTGTGAGCCACAGAGTGGGTTCAGTGGCAGCATAGCCAAACCTTGAACATCAGCCTACTTACATGCTACAGTTGCTTCACACTCATTAGTAGATATACCCCATCGGTGCCCTGTGCAATTTCCGATTTACACACTGCTGTCGATGCATTTGTGTTGAGGCATTATGCCTTTGTGTGCATATCATGGAGACTAGGAACCACAATGTGTGCATGCATACACTAATGTTTATGCCATGCAGAGGGTACGCCCAGTTCTGGAGGGAGGGAGGTTACTGTGAGTCCAGAGTCTGTGTCTGGCTGCTGTAATGATAGATGCTGACATCTTACATTGTGTAAATGTTCTTTTGCCCTTCTTTACTCTCATGCCTGCAGCTCAAGGTACACCAACGTAAGGCTGTGTGGAGGGCCATTGCAGAAAAAAGGTGCGAGCCCTGGGGGTATCAAACAGACGACACACACACTTTCACAAGAGGTGGGACGACATCAGCCGACTGGCTAAGCAAGTGGCAGAGATGATCTTGGGTATGGTACCACGCACAGGACGTTTGGAACGTCGCACCATGACTCCGCTGATGGGACGCATACTGGCAGTGACCAATCCAGACCTGGATGCACGTCTGAAGGGGCATCAGCAGCAAGACAGAGATGGTGAGTATCTGGGGAGGGAGAGTTTGTCTGGGAGTGGATGCATGTGTACAAGGTCGGTGCCAGCGGTGACACGTGATGTGCGTGTGTTGCCATGCTGTGTCATGTGATGTGAGTGGCGACTGTGATGTGTGCCTGTATGAGGCATTGGGCCACCATGGCCTTACTGTTCTGCCCATGCATGCAGTTCTCAGTCCTTGACAGATTTTTTGTGTCCACATGGTCTCTCTGCTCTGTGATGGTGTGGGGAGTCCATATTGTGCCGAACTGCAGTGTCCATTTGATGAGTGTCACACCATGTCTGTCTACTTTGCATGCATCCATGATGTTTGAGGCCCACACATCCGACTATAATGTGTAGCCTGATTGCCACATGCTGTTTGCTATGGCCTAGTTGGCATTGTGGCATGTGTAGTCAATACAGGTGTGTGGTCCCCTCTGGTTCCCTGTAGGGGTGTAAGTGCTGATGTGTGTTGTGGCTACGTCATGTCCATGGGGCTGGTCAATGTGGGCTGGGGGAAGACCATCCATGGGCAGGGTGTGGTGCTGTGTGGCATCGACATGCCTCACTCCTGGAAGTTTGTCTGCATGACAGGCACTGTTGTGGTCTATATCGTGTGTAGATGCACAGTGTTTGCAGGGTGTGGTGGTTATCATGTAGCTCTAGGCCTCTACTGTGCTGAATTGATCTGCAATGGTGTGTACAGATGATGACACTTACACAAACCTGTTTCTCTCACTAATGCAGATTCGCAAGACACCACAGCGGTACATGATCCTGAAACAAGTGGTGGTGAGACCAGCACGACAGCGGCAGCGGAGGCAAGTGAGACTGAGCCAAGTGACACTGAGAACACCAGCGCTCCTGAGGGTGACAGGAGTATGCATGAGGAATCTGTAGCGGAGACACAAAGTACCACTTCATCTGATGCCGGCGGGGATGCATCCCTGTTTGCAGGCACAGGGGATGTGGAGTGTGCTCCAGCATCTGACACCCAGCGGCCAGTGCCCAGCCTCCCATCCACTTCCTCTGGTGCTGCCCGTATCCGTGTTACTAAGAGGGGACGTGTGACATTCACACATGGCACCGCTGCCCCTGCACCTGTCCCCACTGCTGCCCTCAGTGCAGAGTGCGTAGAGCTCCTGCGGCAACTTTGCGTGGGCCAGACCGCCCTGCTCAATGCCTTCAGTGCCCACGAGAACAAATTAGGCCAGGTTCTAGCATTCATGGAGGGCATACACTCTGACGTGGGTGGGCTACACCGCACAGTCCAGTCATTGTCAGCCACAGTCACAACAGCCCTCCAACAGGCACATGGTCCCATTGCAGCACAGGTGCCAGTGACGACCACCCATTCAGTGGCCACATCAGATGACGGTGTCCACTTGGAACCTACATCTACTAAACGGTACAACACTAGGAGCACAGGTCAGACACAAAGCAAACAGTCCCGTACACAGACTCCATCCCCAAAGAAGAGCAGGATCCCACTATGCACGGACAAGGTGTAGTCACAGAAGAGTAAGGCCACAAGATCATTGTGCCAAACATCAGGCTCACATGCTGCAGAGGCATCACCAGAATATGACTCACCTATGCCCACAGAGGATGTGTGGCATGTCATGGCTACACCTGGGGAGAGCACAGGGACACAACCACCCACCACATTGACACCAAAACAAAGTACATCGAGGCAGGTGGAGGAGGGCCCTGTTGGGACCAGCCCAATCATTGAGGCAGAGGAGAGCCCTGTTGTGACCAGCCCAATGGTTAAGGCAGGGGAGCCCAGTGTTGTGACCAGCCCTGGCAAGGAGGGACAGGAGGGCACTGTGGACACCTCCCCTGGGGAAGTGGTAAGGTGGTCACTGTGAGGGGTATACCTTCCAGAGAGGGTAAGGTGGTCCGGAGGCGTAGCCAGCCAAAGCGTTATGCAGGATCAAGCACATCACCTGAGGGAGTGCCAGTGTCTGGCCCTGACGTGGGACAGTTGGTGTGTGTGCCTACTGTGCCATCTCCACTTCCCATCAACCCCAAGACAGGCAAGCCATTTCATGTACCAAAAAAGTGGAAGGGCACCCCTCCAACCTCTCCCACCCACACTGTGTCAAGGGTGTGCATGACTCCACCTCCATGTGCCACCGTGCCACCTGGTCCACACAGCCCTCCATCTTGCAGGCCCTCTGTTATTGCCACATCACATGGCCCTCTGTCACACCAGTCAAGTAGACCTGCTGTCCATGACACGCAGCCAGGTCCCAGTCCGCATGACAGCCAGGAGTGAGTTGTCAACCCCCTCATACGCTTGTGCCACACACAGGTGTGCTAGTCAGGACCATTGTTTGCAACCTGGGTGTGTTGCTAACCCTGTTGCTCTGATGTGCTGTTCTCTCCCCTGCCAAGGACTCTGGGCCTGTTGCTCTGATGTGCTGTGCTCTCCCCTGTGCAGCCTCTCATGTACTTGCTGTCTCCCCTGCCATGGACTCTGGGCCTGTTGCTCTGTTGTGCTGTGCTCTCCCCTGCCAAGGACTCTGGGCCTGTTGCTCTGATGTGCTGTGCTCTCCCTTGTGCAGCCTCTCATGTACTTGCTGTCTCCCCTGCCAAGGACTCTGGGCCTGTTGCTCTGATGTGCTGTGCTCTCCCCTGCCAAGGACTCTGGGCCTGTTGCTCTGATGTGCTGTGCTCTCCCCTGCCAAGGACTCTGGGCCTGTTGCTCTGATGTGCTGTGCTCTCCCCTGTGCAGCCTCTCATGTACTTGCTGTCTCCCCTGCCATGGACTCTGGGCCTGTTGCTCTGTTGTGCTGTGCTCTCCCCTGCCAAGGACTTTGGGCCTGTTGCTCTGATGTGCTGTACTCTCCCCTGTGCAGCCTCTCATGTACTTGCTGTCTCCCCTGCCATGGACTCTGGGCCTGTTGCTCTGATGTGCTGTGCTCTCCCCTGTGCAGCCTCTCATGTACTTGCTGTCTCCCCTGCCAAGGACTCTGGGCCTGTTGCTCTGTTGTGCTGTGCTCTCCCCTGTGCAGCCTCTCATGTACTTGCGGTCTCTCCTGCCATGGACTCTGGGCCTGTTGCTCTGTTGTGCTGTGCTCTCCCCTGCCAAGGACTCTGGGCCTGTTGCTCTGATGTGCTGTACTCTCCCCCGTGCAGCCTCTCATGTACTTGCTGTCTCCCCTGCCATGGACTCTGGGCCTGTTGCTCTGATGTGCTGTGCTCTCCCCTGTGCAGCCTCTCATGTACTTGCTGTCTCCCCTGCCAAGGACTCTGGGCCTGTTGCTCTGTTGTTCTGTGCTCTCCCCTGCCATGGACTCTGCCCGTCCTGTTTATGTATGTCCTCTGCATAGTGTCTGCCATTTGTACATGATTGTGTGGCTTGCTGTTGTCTACTAATGTTGTATTACTACATCTGTGCAATATATGAATAAATACAGAAACTTCTGGTGTGTGTTTTCTCAGTCTCCTTGCTGATGGAAATCCTTTTCTTGTTTGCATTTGCTTGACTGTGTACCATGCTCTATTTTTCAGTTCCCCATTGCTAGGCTCTTTGTGGCCATCTTATTTTTAGACAGGGGTGACTGGGTCTACAGTCCATTCTGGCCCAGCTGATGTTGTACTCTGTAATGGCTATTTCACAGACAATGCTATTTTCCTGTTGGTGATTTGCTATTGCTGCATACACTGTTCACAGGTCACCTTGGGAGGACACTGGCAGCACAGGGTGTGCAGCTGTTCAGTGGTTTTGTAGCTGTCTGTGATGTCATGGGGTATATGTGTGTTTTCCTTTCTGTGTGCCCAGGCGTGTATGTGTATGGTCATCTTGTGTTGGCCCTTAGTCCAGGTGGCATGGCTTACATGGCATGTGTGGTGTTGGGTCTGGCAGAGGTGTGCAGTGTGAAGGGTGTTAGTTTGTGGTGTATGTATGTGTGCCCCTGTATGGTGTGAGACACACATGTGTGAGCCAGGAGTTGTATGCCTGTTTTTTGGTTTGTCTTGCCCTGTGTGGATGATTGTATGCAGTTGTGTGGGCTATGGGGAGTGCACTGGTGTTGTGTGTTAATTCTCAGCCACTCCTGCAGTGCCTGTGTCCCTGGTTGTGTGTTGTGTGTTGCAGTGTGTGTGTGTGTATTGTGCTTGTTGTTACTGTGCTTGTTGGTGTACATGGGGGTGCACGGGATTAGTGGCCTGTAGCTAGCTTGGGTGGTGTGCAGTGTGGTTTGGGGTGGTGTGTTCCTGTGATGTTAGTGCCCTGCCCATGCCTTGGTGTGGCCCTGCCTTCTGCATTGTGCGCATGTGTTGACCGCGGCGGTGACGTGACCGTGACCGGGGCGTTGCTGCTGGTTGGCGGACGTTCTGTGTTCCGGATGGTGTGGAGTGCCTTGTAGTGAGGTGGGTGATGTGTGGGTGCCCATGTGGATGTGTTGTGTCCTCTAGCAGGAAGCCAGTGTGGTGCTGGGGCCCTGTGTCAGCATGTGTGTTGTGCGGTGCATATGTGTAGTGGCGTACCTGCGGCGGCGTCCGCGGCGGCCCATCTGGCGATAGTGTTGCAGCAGGTACATGACCGGATGCATGTGGAGGGCTGGGTCCATGGGGTTCATGTTGGGTCTCGGCGTTCGTGCTCCGCTGTCGACTTTCCGCCTGCTTCAGCTGTGCGGTGTCTCCGCTGCGGTGCGTCTGCTTGTTTGGCCCAGCCTAATTTGTCGGACGGGGCGGACGTCATCGGGCGCGGCGGAGGGTTTCGATTGGCTTCCGCCGCCGCGGTGGCACTTTGATGGCGGAGCGCAGCGCTCCGCGGCGGACGGGAAATGACCTGTGTTTACCTATCCTAATGTTGCGGACGTGAGTTCCGCAGCTCGCGGGCGGAAAAATCTGTTTTTCCGCCCCGCCACCACCGCGGTGGTGCCACCGCCCGCCATCCTAATGGGCCCCTACGTGTCATCTTTTCCCGTTGTGAGTTGATTGACAAACATTGTTTTTTGTATTTGTTACCTCTCCCACATTTTACCTTTTCCTATATACTGTTTTAACAAACTCCTTAGTTCTCTTTCCAGCAGCTCTTTTTTTCTCAGTACATTGTCCACATTATCTGTTTTTCTACTCTCACTTTGAATTAAGTAGTACTGTATGCCTTGTTTTTTTCCCCTTTGTGTCTTTGTCGGCATTATAAATCCTCCTCTTTAAACACAAGTAAATCTTTGTAAAGCAAATATAGAATACATGTAACTTTATATTATATACTACTTTGTTACTTACTATAACAAAATCAGTAGCTATATAAATGTTCATCTCAGTTTGTAACAGGCTCTCTAAGTCTGAAGCTATACGTGTATAAATCCCTACATAAGTTGCTCTACAGGTGGATGTTTTGAAGTGTTACTGGTTCAGTGCATATCTGAGTAACAGTGCTTCTGTGTGTGTCACTGGATGGGGAAGTAGCTGTTTGGGTGTCTCATGTGTGTTACTGAATGTATGGGTTTGTAAATTGCTATGTAAGTGCCTCTATGGATTGGTAACTGGCTGTATTAGTCAGTGTTTGATTTTGACTGTGAGTACTACGAACTCTGTAAGTGGTACATACATAACTGATATGTGGGCGTGTAAGTGACTTCAGTTTTGTAAATATGTATATCACTGCCCATATGTGTAGGTGACTAAGTGTGTAGCTGGGTAAATGCGTATGCACGTTTCTGTTTACCTAACTGTCAGAGTGCTGGGTATATGAATGGCTCTTTAGGTGTGTGAGAGGATATGACATTCTTGTATGGCTCTCTGAATGACCATGTAAGTGGATCCATAGGTAAATACATTCTTTTTTGTATGCTGGTATTGGTGTGTTTGAATGTCTTGGTCACCGTCAAGCTATAGGAGTAATGGGTAAATAAGTGTTTTTCTGGTAGTGTAACTGGGATTATCAGTGACTACCTCACTGTGTATAAGCAAGTGAGTACCTACATAAGTGGTTATGTTACTGTATAAGAGCCTATATACGTTTCTGGGTGGGTCACTGGATGTGTGAGCAGTTGAGTACACATGGGAGTGAGTGAATCAGTCTCTGTGGGTTTGTCACTGAAGGTCTAAGTAGCTGTGTGGGTGATTGACTGGGTTTATTAGTTACTAAATGGGTATCTAAATAGGTATGTAAGTGGCTATATCGACTGGTTACTAGCTGTTTGTGGGTGTTAGGGTATGCACCTGTGTGTACAAGTGGGTCTCTTATTGCTGCATACATAAGTGCTGTGTGGGTGAGTGGGTAGATGTGTAAGTGTCTCTGTTTGACCAGGTATGTTAGTGGCTGTATAATTTTGTAAGTAGATATGTCAGTAGCTGTATGGTTGAGTGGCTGGATGTACAACTGGGTTTATGGAGCTCTTAGCATTTCAGTAGCTGACTGAGTGCTAGATGCATGAATTACTGTCTAAGTATCTGAGTGGATTTTACACTGCCTGCATGAGTGTGTGAATGACTCTATAACTGGATATATAGGTAAGTAAAATGGTTTGTGAATGGTGTTATTGGTGTCTTCTTCAGTATATCATTTACTATTTACCTATAAGAGTGGTAGGTACATAAGCGATTTTCTAGGACTGTAACTCAGTGTACGAGTGCATGACTTTGTTGGTGTTTACAAATTATATACTATTAAATTATATACTATAATCAATCGTCCACATCTGCTTGCAAACCCTCATTCATAGCAGCGTAGAAAAATACCAATATTTTTTCTCTATAGTCTTTTCTCTTCCTCGTTTGCTGTTCCCCATGGTTTTACTTAATATCCTCATCTACCCTCTTTTATTTTCCCTTTTACTAGTGTGTAGAACCTACACATTTGCTTTCAGCTTATATACACTCATATTTTTTTTATTTACAAATAATTTGTAAAAGTACATCCTAATTCACATACTTGTGAAATCTAGTTGCTATTGTCCAATTTTTATCTCGGTATCACTTGGAATCTCGTCATTGAAAACCTCAAATCAGAAATATAGCAATAGAGTTCCACTCAGTACAAAAATACAAATATTGGCTACCCTTCCCACTGTGCTTTCACTGATAGTCCTGTACCGAGCAAATCACAACCATCCTTTCATCTTCTATTTTTGTTATATAACTTCTAAATGTAATTTCACTGGCAGTAATGCTACTGAGGCGCACCTCATTTGACAATACACTCCGATTAGGCTATATATTTAGGGAATGTGAAAGTATATGGCACATTTACATTTAGGGTTGGTGCCTCTCGGGAAAAAAACACCTACTACCTAGGTGCACAAATACAGGGGGAATATCAAGACAGTCCCTAAGTAATTCAAGCTTTATATTCCAATATCCCGGCACTCAATTGTAACAATTTAGGTCCACATTTGTTCAAGAATAAGACTTATTCTGTACATAGATCCTAAACATTCATCCACAAGTAACAATTTTGGTTCTTATACATAAGGGTATTTTTATTAGCACTGTAGGAGAGTAGGGTCTGCTATCCTATGGTCACCCCAATTTTTGCTTTTTGCTTCACTGGTTTTCGACTTAATGAGGCTGTGGGCCTGCTAATCAGACCCCCAGCCTGCTGTTCTCTCTCTAAATTCACATACATGTACTATAGGTACATAACCCAATTGGAACTGGACTCCTTGTCAGCCCCTGTACCATGCACTATAGGTGCTCAGGGCATAGGTGCCACCAAGGCCTACCAGGGGCTGCAGCATAGCTTTTGCCACCCCTGGCTGGTTCTTAAATTGACACAACTGGCTGATCACTCAGCTGGGGCAAGTTGGTGTAATCACCCCTTGCTTAGATATAGTATACCTATATCTGGACACATATAAACCTATGAGTCACTCCTATGGAAGGCCTTATCAATCCTGGAGGCAGAGTGCGTGGTTTAATGTGAGATGGAGCTCGAGCATGAGCTGAGCCTGTCTGCAGCTGTCGGGAACAACTCCCTAAGCTGTTCCGGGATAATGCCATACCATATACTATTAAGTGCCATATAATCCTCGCGGTTATATGTTAACTTTGGTTTGGCTTTATCAAAACATGTCGTGTAAGGTGTCATACGATTTGGGATACTATCCCCTCGACAGTCCTGTCGACGGGGATATCATTCCACCCCTCTAGAGGGAGAAGACATGTTACTTTACTGAAACGCGGTTGATTTTTAAAAGAGCCTCAGATCCACAAAATGGATGCTTCTGCCACAGACACGAGTCTGACCTCCTGCTGCTGACCGAAACTCAGCCGAGGAGGCCTGGGCAAAGGATTTCCTGTCGCAGGGAGGTGTCACACCACCCCAGACAGGAGATAGTGGATTGTAGCAGGGAGGTTTGAAAGAAACCAGACACTACCTGGGGAGCACAAGGCTTCCCCTTGCATAATCCGGTCAAACCGGTTCTGGGGCTCACCAGCCCCAGTCCCCGCGTGACCCTGGACAAAGGGAAAGGGGTGTAACCACCCCCTTCCTGGGTACCACCCATAGGAGGGGACCTAGCAGGTAATCCAGCCCCCTAGATTGGTATAAGAATGGGAGCAGTGCCAACGCACTCAGATTATCCTGATGAAACATATGAAATGAAACTCTGGACCCTTCGACATCCTACTCGATGTAGAAGACTGAAGAATCTCCCTTGTGGTCATGGAGTGACCACCCTGTGCAAACAGGCACCATCCAGCACCTCGATGTTTGATTTGTTGCAGTTCCTGCCGGAACTCGAGCGACAGACATCAACAAGACCAAGCGTGCCTGCCTTGTAACAGCCCGATCCACAGTCCCTGCAGAGCGGAGACCCGTGGAGGCGACCGAAAGCGTGGGACCCGTGATCTTGGTAAGGCCACGAGACGCTGACCGTGCAGCCCATGAGTGACCCTCGAAGCTGTACATCGGGATTTGAGAAGCCCCAGCCCTGAGCCACTTGTGCACCGAAGCTCACCCCTCTACACTCACCGAGTGCTGCGTGGGGCCCTTCTGCTTCTTTTGGCTCAACGCGTTGGCCCGGTCACTTGCCCGTTGGCTTTTGGCCCCTGTGCCGGCGAACTACAAAATCTAACTTGTGATTCTGGTTGCTCCAGACTTGCACTCGCGCCTCTGAAAAGGAGCACCCGCTCTGACCCTCCTGGTCCGTGTGAGAAGCAATCTTCCAGTCCTGCGTGGATTGCTCTTGCCAAGTGTTGTTTGCTCCAATCCTGAAGCCGACAGCGCCGACGGCGAGAGCCTTCGTGGGACAGCTCGTGATCCGCTCCTGGACGTCGCAGATGCCCCAGAGCCCACGTGGCAGCGGAGAGAAGCTCCTCAACAACCACCTGATTGCGCCCGACATTGCCTGGTTCCGTCCTGGTTCCACCCTGGTCACTGCTGAGTGACCCAGACTCTGTCCCCTCTGCTTTCAGGTACTCTACAACTCCGATCCACCCTTGGATCACACCGGACACTTCTCCTTCACACCGCCTGCAGCATCTTCAGCTTCAAGCACCAACAACCTGCGTGACGAAACCCGACACAACTTCGACCCTATGCACCCGCTTCCTGTGGGTGAGGTAACTCAGCAACCATGGTGTTCCCACACTGGTACACACCTCTAGTGTATGTGTCTTAAGTTTCATCCTTCTAGGTTAAGCGGAAGTCTCCTTAAACAGTAACTTTATAACTTTTACGCACCATTGACTTTACATTGGTGCATGCCTGTGCTTTAAGCGCTGCACCCGAATCCCGCGGGCTTTTCCCGACTTCAGCATTGCTAGTCCCGACTGCTCCCAGCGATTCCCTAGGCCCTAGGCCTAACCACTGTTCGATTGGTATCTCTTATACCACTTTTTTAATATATGGTTTGAGTGGCCATCCGCCCTCATCCATAATTGTGCAACTTTTATATGTTTCTGTGCTTTTGTTTTAACGCTTGTGCCCCTTTGCTCATAAAGAGTACTGGAGATTATTCTAGTAATAAATACTTATATTTTTATAATATAAACTTGTGTGGTGTCCTTTCATTTGATATTACAGGATTGTGATTGGTAAAACAGCTCGCTTAACACGACCTCTTGAGTTTAGCCTTTCAGGCTGCTTAGTCCATGCTACCCCTAGGATAGCTTGTCTATAAGGTTGACTTACAACCAGACACAATAAGGGATTGTTTGGACTGATACAAGGTGGTTCCAGAATTGGAAACATCATATATCAGGCAAACTTCTCACAAGCACACATTAGTGAGCACAATCAGAATAATTTATAAGTCAGACAAAAGATAATACAAATTTCACTGATGAAAACTGGCCAGGAGAGGATGGTAAAGAGAATGTACGGGACAATTGGTATTTATATGTCCTCTTCCTGATCCACAAGAGACAACAGCCAACACGTGTTTCGTCACGTCATGTGACTTCCTCAAGGCTGCAAAGATAATACTTTATTATATTTAAAATTCTTATAAATACAAGTCATATAAAACTCTGATTCACCAACTGTGGACCCAGGGGTGGGGACAGAGTGTTGACATTAAGACGGACAGAAACACAGTGGATTGTCAAACTTAGGACGGTTGAGATGGGAATTAATTTTGATAAGGAGATGCATGTTTTTCTGAAAACCTTATAAAAATGTCTGTACTTTAGAGAATGGCAGTCTCTTAATGACCGGTTCATGATCATACTGTAACATCATGTGATGCCGAGACGTTGACATATAAGATAATGTGATTCTGATCAAATGTTTTGTGTTAATATATATTCTTGATATACGGCCCTGCCATTGCACTCAAATGTTTTTGTATTAAATCTTTTTATTGACAAAGCAAGTCAACAGCAGAAAAAAGAAGCAAGAGCCAGCATGGGCGACATTTTAAAGCAGTGAAATCAATTACAACCATGCGGGGAGGGGGAAGAGGGAAAACAGCAGTAATAGAGCATTTTCCTTTGCAGTCTGAACACCCTCACTGCTCCCCATCCCCAGTCCGCCGGACCCCAGCGTGCATTGTCATGGCACTTGAACAAAATGAGCCCCCCCCCCCAACATAACTATCCCCCACCCTTCTAGTTCCTCCCCCCCAACTCCCTCTCCCACCCTCCTCCCCTGTTCCAGGCCCCGGGGATCATGCATACCAAACATCCATTCCGACTGAGACCGTTCAAGAGTCCGTCTGGGACAAGCGCAACAAACTGAGATAGCGGGGACATGTCACTTCTCTAAATTCTGAGGCCAGTATAGCCAGAAACGGTTGCCACAGCTCTGCATATTTAGACCCCTCCCCCCAGCCCTGATGAGAGATAGCTTCCCCATGCCTAAGACCGACCAAAGGCGCTGTAACCAACCCTGGAATGTAGGAATGTGTGTGGTGCGCCAGTGAGCTGTAATGTTCTGGACCGCTGAGCCCAGCGCTATGGCAATTAATCTACCCCTACGCGCCTTCAGTGGGTACATAAGTGTGTTGGGTAGACCCAGCAGAACATATACGGGGAATCTCGGAATCTCCACCTCAAAATGTGTATCCACCTCCGTCAAGACTTCCTTCCAGTAACCCTGAAGCAGAGCGCAATCCCACAAAAGGTGAACCAACGTGCCCTTCTCGCCGCAACCCCTCCAGCACTCTATGTCTTTAGCGTGATCCATTTTGTGTAACTTTTCAGGTGTGAGATACCAATACGTGGCCAGTTTGGTAAAAGTGTCCGTTAATCCCATGTGGTAGGCCGAATGGCGGGCTCGGTAATAGATACCCTCCCACTCTTTATTGCTGAGTGAGCGCCCCAATTCCCTTTCCCACCGGTTCCTTCCTGAGTTATACACATAGGTGAACTTATCTAACAGCATGCGGTATAAATCCGATAGAAGGCTTTTGTCCCCGTCCGCGTTATCAGCCAGTATTCGTAGCGAGTGAGTTTCCGGTCCGCCGTCTCTCGGACATTCCCGTTGAGAGCCCAATGGCGCACTTGAAGGTAGCGGAGCCTCTCGGCCTCCGGGAGGTCATACTCCTTCTTGATGGATTCGAATGGAATAATCCCCTCTGGGGTGTACATGTGAAACAAAGTGCGGCACCCCGCCGGCCGCCATTTCGCAAAGGCCTGCGCATCCTGACCCGGCCCAAAGTCCGGATTTTCTATCAGAGGTGTGAGTGGGGAGGGGAACGTGGTCAGCTCGTGCTTCCCATTGGTCTGATCCCAGACTTCCAAGGGGACTCTCGTGATGAATGATGCATATAAATTAGGTGGTCTGTGCTGTCGGCGTAGGAAGGGTATCTCTTGTAATGGGCGGCCTGCCACCGCTTGATCCTGGAAAAGCCAGTGTTTCTCTGACTCCCACCTGCTCCATTCGACCAGGGTCCGGAGCTGGGTGGCTTGATAGTAGAGCAGCAAGTCTGGGAGTCCCAGACCACCCTTCTCAGGCGGTAACATGGCGAGCCGTAGCTTCATCCTCGGGCGCCTGCCATTCCATATAAATTCTGCAAGTTCAGATTGTGTTTGTTTGATCCATCCCTCTGGGGGCCTGAGGGGAATGGCGCGGAATGTATACAAGACTTGCGGTAGGATGGTCCTTTTAACGGCTGCCACTCTGCCAAGCCAGGACAGCGGGAGATGCTTCCACCTTCCAAGCTCAGTCCGAAGGGTCTGGCGCAGTTTAGCGTAATTGAGGCGAACAGTGCCCGATTAATGTGGATGCCAGCTGAAACCCCAGGTACGGAACCGCCTCTGAGGCCCAGCGAAAGGGAAAGCACTCTTGCAGATGGGTCCGCGTGTGCTGCTGTAGGGACAGATCCAGCGCTTCCGTTTTGGACATGTTGACCTTAAAGCCGGCCGAATCCGCAAACCTATTCAAAATTTCCACACATGCCGGAAGGGAGGCAGCGGGGGAAGCCAGAGAGAGCAGGACGTCGTCTGCGTATAGGCTTATTGTGTGCACATAGGCACCGAATTTGATTCCCTGTATTCTCTGGTCCGCTCTCATTGCCTGTGCAAGGGGCTCCATGTAAAGGGCAAATAAGAGCGGTGAGAGCGGGCAGCCCTGACGGGTCCCGTGTTCTATGTGAAAACGGGGCGAGGAATACCCATTAACCCTAACCGTCGCTGTGGGGAAGGTATAGCAGTTCAGGATCCAGGTGCAGAATGTCTCACCCATCCCTGCTTTGAGTAAAACTTGTTCCAAATACGGCCAGTGCACACGGTCGAACGCCTTCTCAGCGTCGACACTCAGTAGCATATATTCTCCTGACGTCCGGGCGGCTTTCTCTATCAGGTGTAGGGCCCTCTTGGTATTGTCGACCGTTTGGCGTCCCGGGATGAACCCGGCCTGGTCGGGGTCCACCAGTTCAGGCATTAATGGCGCCAGCCGCGCCGCCAGGATGCCTTGTAAAGCTTCATATCCACGTTAAGGAGAGAGATCGGGCGGTACGCCCCGCATTGCACCCGATCCTTCCCTGGCTTGGGGATGACGGAAATCGTAGCATCCAGTAAGTCCCGTGGAATCGCCCCATGTTCTGTGAAAGAGTTATAAAGCGCAGTCAGAAGAGGGGCCACCTGTGCACAGAAGGTCTTGTAAAATGACGCCGTAAAGCCGTCCGGTCCCGGAGCCTTTCCCAGTTTGAGGCGGGAGATCGCCGAGATCACCTTCTCCGGTCGGATCGCTCTATCCAGGAGCCCAGCCTGGTCCTTAGACAAGGCCGGAAGTGAGACCGAAGCCAGGAAAGCCTCGCCCTCAGCCGGGTCCAGACGCGCCCCCTCATAGAGCAACGCGTAGAAATCGCTAAAAGTCCGAGCGATTCCCTCGTCGTCCGTGACCCGTTCCCCATCCTGTGTAACAAGCTCCTGGACCATGTGGCGCTGTTGCCGTTCCCGAAGTGCTCGCCCCAAAAGGCGGCCGCACCTATCCCCCCCTGTGTAGTACATGTGCCGTACTCGCAGGGCAGGGAACTCTGCCCGGTCCTGGTCTAGTGCAGCCAATTGCTGTCTGGCCAGGCGAAGCTGCCTCCATGCGCGATGGGCACCGGTTCTTTGGTGCATCTGCTCTAATTCTCGGGCTCGAAGTGTGAGCTCCTCACGCTTACGGGCCCTCTCTACGTTCTCCGCCACCAATATGGAGATGAATTCCACGCGCAATACCGCCTTGAGCGCCGCCCAGCGTGTTGCCATGGTCGTGTCTGCCGCCTGGTTATGCTTGAGATATTCCGAGATGGCCCCTTTTATCCTCTCTACATTGCTTTTACTGTACAGTAGTGTGTCCCGCAGTCTCCAGCAACGTGTAGCTCTGGTCATGGGTGGAAAAGACAGGGTCGTTGATAGCGGGGCGTGATCAGACAGCGCCGCTGCTCCCAAGTCAACCCCCGTCAAGGCTTTAAGGGAGGTGGAGGCCAAGAAATAATCCAACCTCGCATACGTTCTGGGGTGTTAGAGTAGTAGGAGTATTCTTGAGCCCGTGGATGGAAGGCGCGCCATAAGTCAACCATTCCCAACTCTTCCATTCTTGTCAGGCCCTCCCGGGATAGCGTGCCCGATTGCGTGCTGAGCTGCCCTGATCTATCCAGCGCCCCGTCGAACACCAGATTCAAATCCCCGCCCACCAATATGTGCCTATCTGGTGTGGCAACCGACTCACTCAGAGCCTGATGAAAAAAACGCTCCTGTCCCTCATTTGGTGCATATACAGAACTAACTGTGAAGGGAACGTCTCCCACTGTGAAGGTGTATGCAAGCAGCCTCCCTCGCATTTCAGCTACCTTCCTCCCCACTCTCCCCCTGAATCGTTGAGCCACCAGAATCGCCACTCCTGCCGTCTTGGTGGGGCCCGAGGAGAAGAACTGGTGCGGGAAGTGGCGGGATTTCATCCTAAAACAATCCTTAGCAAGGAGGTGCGTCTCTTGTAGCAGGCAGATATCTGCCCTAGAGTTCTCAAGAAATGAAAGAACTGCCCTCCGTTTCACCGGGTTGTTCAACCCCCGCACATTCAAAGAAACAACACAAACCTCAGTCGCCTGCATGATAAATCAATGAACGTAATAGCCAAATGTCCCAGTGCAGTCCCAAGCCCATGTTCAATGAACTGTGCCCCAAATCTACCCCAGTCTCCGCAATCACACAAACAACCGTGGGCCTGGAAACCCCTCCCTCTTCCCCTCCCTTCTTCCCACTGCCCCCCCTCACCCCCCCACCCTCCCTTCCCTAACCCCAACAAGACATGCCCCATCCCTAGTGATTGTCCCAGGCCTTCCCATAGTTCGTGGAGACCTGTGGTGAAAGTCAAAGTTGTGGGAAGCGTGGCAATGGCGGCCCGAGGCCCCCCCCCCCCCCCTTCCAAAGCATGGCTCACATATCTGTCATCCCAATATTTCATTCTCATGACACGGCATCCGTGTCCTGAGAGACTTCCTTAATCGCAGCGGTACGTTCTCGGGCCATCGTCTCCGGGTCCGGCTTGAGATTCTTTCTGGAGGTTCGTCTGCGGCGCACCCGTTGCCACTTCTCTCCCGTAGAGCGTTGTGACACCGATTGAGAGGGTTCCATGACTGCGTCCTCTTCTGTGTCGTCTCCTTCGTGTGGGATGCCTAGCAGAGCACAAGTGTCCCGCAGGGACCGAAGCTGTTGAAGGGCCCCGTTCCATCTGAAGATAAGTCGGAAGGGGTGCCCCCACGAATATTGTCTCCCTTTGTCCCTCAGGAAGGAAGTCGCTGTCTTGAAGGCCCGGCGTTTTCTGAAGTGTGATGGCCGACAGATCTTGAAATAATTCCACGGAGTGGCCCTGATATTGGATCGGGTGTTTAGTGCGCGCTTCTTTCAGGATTCGCTCTTTAAGCGGAAAGTCCGGCAAGAAGGCCAAAATGTCCGGTGGAGGAGCTGGAGTTTTGCGCGGGGGCCCACCCTGTGTGCCCGATCAATCCGAATCTCAAAGTTGTCGTCTTCTCCTAGGATGTCTCTGAACAGGCCCTGTAGGTAAGCAGTGATATCTGCCCCCTCCGCCTTCGGTGGTACATGTCGGACCCTGATGTTGCGCCTCGAGCGGTTTTCTAAATCCTCTGTATGTGCTTGTAGGTCAGTGTGTTGCTCATGGAGACGCACAATCTCTTGTCGCAGGAGGTCCACCTCTCCGCTTCTGATGAGTCCGGCATTCTCCACCTCCGCCACTCTCTCGCCCAGGCCATCCAAGTCCCGCCGCAGCTCTTTATATTCCCCGGCAATCTCCTGCTTGAGGGTTTGGAAATCCTCCCTGAGGGAAGTGAATAGGGCTTCCATAAATGATTTGGTTGCCGGGGCCTCTCCACCGTCCTTGTCCATTTCCGTGGGGCGAGCATGGGCCTGTACCTTGTCCGGGGTTTTCTCCCCTTTGGCGGCTCCTTTCGCCAGCATTTCAGTGATGGTGCGGCCTCCTCTCCGCTGGCTACCAGACATGACGCCCCGCCGATTTCAGTTGTCACTGGGGGCAGCCCTCCGCCGTCGTGTGTGCGCTGCCTTGGCAAGATGGTGCAGAATCGCAATCTGTCGGACCCAGCTGCTCCCAAGGTGCCGTCTGATGTGTGCCTTGATTCTGGGCCCGTTCTCTCCGATGGTGCACACGGTACTAACGTGTCAGTGGGCCCGAACCGGACATCCGCGACTCCGGGCCACACCCGCGTCCACAATGCCCTGATCTGCCTCACCGGGAGCTCGATCTGTGCCCCCCGAGCGACTCCCCCCTCTGGCTGCTGCTATACGTGCCTGCACTCCCTGTCCAGCCCACGCTCTCACAGGCAGGCCTCAGCCGCAGCGGTGGTGCTTTAAAGTCTGGGCCTGGGCATCCCCTAGTCCCAGCTCCGGGTGCCTGTCCCGTGGCGCCAATTCCTGGTGCTGCTCCTAGACTCACGGGGCCCGCTTGGACGGCCAAGGTGTGCAGCTCAAGGAATCGCCAGTACCATCCCCTGGTCAGTCAATCAACTCCCGGGGATGCCAATCGCGGGAGTGGCATTCACTGAGGTAGCACTGGGACAGTGGCCTTAGTCGTGGCTTGCGGTCGAGGTATTTAGTCTGCCCCGGGGCCTCTGTTTTGTGTGGTCACTTTTATGTGAGAAGGCCCTATATAGGGAGTCCTCCCTTAGCCGCAGCAGTGTCAGTGTGGGCCCTTTCCTGTGTGCCTGACCGTCGTGTGCTCCACTCGGCTCCGGGTTATCTACTCCACTGAATGTCCCCCAACCCAGCTAGGCCGCGGCGCTGCTGGCGGCGTGGGTCGCCGGCTGTATGTCGGCGGGACCAGTTGATTAGGGAGACGTTCTCGGGCCGCTAGGTTGCTTGGGGTCAGTATAGCTGCGAGGGCCGGCGGGCAATGGCGGGGGACGCCGTCGCCTCCACAACCCCGGATCTGCCCCAGCTCCCCTAGGCCACACACCGGGGACTCGATAGTGCCCCCCGAGCTTCTCTACACTCCCGACCACACCTCTCCTCACCTCAGGTTGGGGACGCCTCTGCTCTACCTCCGCCTATCGCCAGCACCTGTGCCGCTCTCCTTGGGCCCCCTTCCGCTCTCAGGCTGTGGAACAGAGCCGCTGCTTTCTTCGCCCGGGCTGTCACAGGGGTCTTGATGGGGGGTCAAGTGCTGATTACCACCTTAGGGTGTCAGAGGGGGGGTCGGCGTCGCTCCGCCGCAGTCGTTGCTCTGGCGCACCCGCAGGCCCAAAAGCCGGGCCCTCTCTTTCCCGCGCCTACCGGCCAGGCCTCCTCCTCTTTGCCGGCCGGGGCTCGGGGACTGTAGTGGGCGTGATACGTAGTCGGGCCGTATCCGGCCTGCACCTTGCACTCCTCAAGGGTGCCAGTGATGCCTCTCTCCTCTGCCTCCTCCAACAGATCTGGGTAGGCCTAGAAGCCGGGGCCTGTAGTGCCGCGACCCCCGGACCGTGCCCACTGTGTGCCACCAGTCGGGTCGCGGCCCAGCGGTCCGCGTTAATGTAGATCGCGGCCTGGTGAACAGCCGCTCACTCCTCTAAATCTCAGGCGGGTCGGCGGGGCTCTGTCTCCGTCGTCGCCTCCCTGCTTCTCAAAGGCCCAAAAGCCGGAACCCAAAGTGATGTGGCTCCCGGCCGGTCTCTCTCCTCCGAACCAGCTGGGTCGCGGTGCGGTGGTCTGCACTTCTACGTGCCCCGTCAATAGCCGTCTCGGACAGCTGGCCCCTCAGTGCCGCCGATAATGCCTCAAGGAATCTCCCGTCTCGCTGGTGTCCGCCTCAGGCGAGAGGGAGACAGTGCCTATTCAGCAGCGCCCGCCATCTTGGGACCTGCACCAGCGCGGGCACTCGACTGTCCGGACCCGGCAGGGGATGTGTCGGTCCGGTACCGGCTCCAGAAGCGCAGCTCCCCCCTGCCACAAGTGGGGTCCGCTGGTCCGGAGCTATGCTGGTGAGTTTTTGCCAAGTATAGATGCTTTCTCGGGGATCAGGGCAGGGAGCCTCGGAGACCCACGTCTGATTAGGTCGCCATCTTGGCCACGCCCCCTCAAATGTTTTTGAATGTGAAAGCATTGTTAACCCTCAGTGATTATAGATCAAAATGAAATATTGTAACAGATATAATACTGTAATGTACATGTGTAACATGGTATACTTCATTTGTCTAAATCCCTTTTTCTTCTTCTTTTCTTACTTCCTTGACCTTTCACTATACTCGACATCCGATATGGAGCAGTTACAGAGATCTCTATCTGCAGCTCAGTAAGATTGAATCTATGATTGTATCATTATTCCATATGATTGCTCAATCTCGGAATCTTTATTATCTAGATACAGGATGAGACTATTGATCATCTAAAGACCGATACGTTTTGTCTCTTTTTTCCAACTTGTTTGTTCTATATGTAAGTGACCAACTAGGTACAACAAACACTACTATCAAGAATACTGATATTTAGACACCACTTTCTCCAACATGGCGGCTGAAAAACGAATAGGATGAGACTATTGAGTATCATCTTTAGAACGAAACATCCTGTCTTTTTGTAATCTTCCAACTTGTCTATTCTATAAGCAAGTAACCAAATAGGCTAAACAAACATTATTATTAAGAATACGGACATTTAGACACCACTTTTTCCAACATGGCGGCCGACAAATGATTCGGGCGGGCAGTCTTATTTAATTAATGGGACTGGGCTAAATGTGGCGAACAAACGATGGGTTACGATACTTTGGTTGTGTATTTATTACACAACGCATATACTTTGCATTTATAAATAATTAGAACTACTCTAACATTGTATTAAAGAACCTTCAAGATGGATGCCACGTCCAATAAGTGTTGGAACAACTATCTACAGATGGTCTAACAAATTCTTAGATCACTTCCGGTTCGCCGGGCGATTGTTCCGGGTTTAATGACACTTCTAAACAAGTCAGTTTGTATTGGCAACTTGCGGACCTGGTAGCCTTTGCAGAGAGGACGAATCGTTTATTTACACGGTAAGCCATGTATCGCAATCTGGGTTAATCTTTGACCGGGAGCATAGATATTTTTTGGGATAAAACTGAGCTGCTAAATACTTGGCTGTTTATTTGACGACTTGATAACGTGAAGTTAGAAATGATGGGAACACTAACATTTGGATGCTTTGGTGATTCCTTTTTTAACGATTTTACCTGTTTATACTATCTCCGGAGACGCTAGACAAAGAAATGTTAATTTACGACCGTTTAATATAGAGTCGTTCTGTATCCCCAGGGGGGTTAAGTACATGAGAAAGGCCTATAGGACTTTTCTTCTTTGATGAATTTAGGTGACAAATAGCTTGTTTGGGGGCGATTAAGCCACAAGTCTGCGCTGATTTACTTTGCTCATATAATCTAACATATATTGACCGGTAAAAAGAACGCGCTAAGGAACGTTTTGTTTTTACTTTGTATCACCACAGGCCTATCAGAGCCCACTACCTACGTTCTACAACCGAAAATGTTTCCAAAATGTGAGTACTTGGTGCCCCCTTTCTTACTAGGAGAATAACATAATAGGTTATGGAGAAACTAAACTATTAGCAACTTATATATTGTCGCTTATTTTCCCTGGAGCAATCGGTTTTTAATGAATAAAAACGTGCATGACACGAACAACGAGTTTGAGGACGTCACCCTATGTACCCAAGAAAAGAGAAACTAAGAAAAAACTGAATAAATATTAGTGTGTCTCAAGGGTAAGGTTTCATCACTCTTAACAAGTTTTAAATATCAGTCATACTATAGACAGTTGGTACTATCCTGATTATACTGTTTGTCCCCATCTTTTCAGGATAATGAATTCAGAGGGATAAATAATGTACGAACCTTGTTTTAAGATTCCCACACTTTACGGTGGTCTTTTTGACGTACTTTGATAAATATACTGACACGTGAGTTTTTCTTTTTCAAGACTATAATATACAGTCTTAATCAGCTTAATCACGTATGGGATACTCATTATCACAAATTTCCCCTGTATCACAGAGTTCTTGCGTTATCTTTGGATTCGTGTCTTTGAGACAAATAATACTTAGATGCGACAACTTTTTCGGGTCGGACTTATGAACTGCAGCAAATAGGAGCATAAAAGCTTTTGGAGAAAGTGAGTGATTTATCATATTAGAATATCATAGTAGGATACACTAATGGTAGAGTGAAATAGTAAAACTATGTGTCTCTCATATATTCACTATACAGGTCATTTGTTAAATGATTCCTTAAAATTTGGAAATCAACAAGAATATAGATTCAGACATCTAACCTCATTCTAAAATATTCAGAAGGCTAGCCTTTTTTTCAAATTATAATCTGGGTGACGGTTACTTGCACTTTTTCACAATAGGCAAATAGGTATCACCAACGTTCTTTTCACATATAGGGTGTAGTAACATCAGACTCTTCTTGAGAGTTCTTTCTTTTCTATTCCGTTCTTATTAGTTACCTTCCTGCAGTTAAGGACACAAGTGGCATTTTATGAATCAGAGTTTTATATGACGTGTATTTATAAGAATTTTAAATATAATAAATTATTATCTTTGCAGCCTTGAGGAAGTCACATGACGTGACGAAACACGTGTCGGCTGTTGTCTCTTGTGGATCAGGAAGAGGAGGACATATAAATACCAATTGTCCCGTACATTCTCTTTACCATCCTCTCCTGGCCAGTTTTCATCAGTGAAATTTGTATTATCTTTTGTCTGACTTATAAATTATTCTGATTGTGCACACTAATGTGTGCTAATAAAAATACCCTTATGTATAAGAACCAAAATTGTTACTTGTGGATGAATGTTTAGGATCTATGTACAGAATAAGTTTTATTCTTGAACAAATGTGGACCTAAATTGTTACAAATGAGTGCCGGGATATTGGAATATATAACTTCTAAATGGTCAGCTTCGTTAACCCTTTAAAAGACTCCTGTAATGAAGCCCAAATTGGTAGAGTTTTGGGCCAATTTGCGGATCCTCCGCGGCGCAAAGCGCGGTCCCCTGTATAAATTTGCTGCGGATCTACATGGAAGCTCATAAAAGCATTAAATAATGTACAGTTAATGCTTTGCATTTATATTTTATTTTGTTCTTACTGAGCAATGTTTCCACACTACTCTGATTTTCAGTTTCACAGTGCAGTCACTTTTCTTCCCTTGACCCATACTCTTTTAGCTCTGTTTCCATGGTGACCACGTTTTTGCAGCACTCTAGCTACCACTAGGTCAAAAGTTCTCATTACTTTCTATAAGCAGCATACTAGCTGCAAATTAAACTGAAGTAGGTGTGGTTGACTGGTTGCAATTTAACCACATCGCTGCTAGCCCTATTTTTCTCCTGTGCTGGGGTCCAATAAGAATGGGTGTGGTCATGACGAGCTCAGCTCGTCATGAGCACACGAGCACTGTGTCTCATGACGAGCTGAGCTCGTCATGAGCACGGAAGGGGTTAAAACATATCCCTAACATAATATCTTTTTACATTTTTCCAAACCAATCACAGATGTAGTTACATTTTTCTCCAAGTTACTGCCTAACATTACTGACCTTCACATCTCTGCCATCCAATCAAATATGTTCTTTTATTTTCTTTATGTGCTGTTATCCAGTTTAACTGTCTTTCAACTTGAAAACTGCCTCATTCAGCTGCAGCCCTCTCCTCTGTGCTACTCCCCCTTCCCCCAAAAATGGTCAGAGTGTGGATTGTGGGTCATAGTTTTGCCAGAGAGACTGCTAGAACGAATGGCTTTTCAGGGACTTGGGTTTACCTAATGTAGACATTACTCGGGTCAGCCAGAGAGAATTAAAGTGGCATCAATAGCTACCTTTGGTTGAAAGCACTGTGGATTGCCAACATCCGGACTTTATGATTATGCACTGTGGTGGAAATTACCTAGGCATAATTAGAAAGGTAGGAATGGAAATCCTAATGAAGGATACCTTTGGCAGATTAATAACACTTTCTCTCGTACTGCCTTGGTGTTTTCCAACATTTGCAAAGACAGAAGAGGCAGTGGTCCACCAAATTCTATCCCCGGATAGATAAATCCAGGAAACATGTCAATAAAACAGTTTCTGCATTCGTCCGAGACTAAAATATGGGCTCTATATACCATAACAACTTGCGCTTCAATAGGGACAGAATATATCCAAAAGACAGAGTCCATTTCAGACGACGGCAAAAAGGAGTTTCTCAACAACTTGAAAGACTACATCCAGTATTATGTGTAGTTTTCCCCTAAATATCATAAGCCCAAAAGATCTTTTCAGAGCCAACCCTATTCCCAAACACTAGTCCATTTTCTTTTTAATCTCTTTTTTTCATTCTCTCACTCAGGTCTGCGGATCCTAAACCAAAGAGCACTCAGTCAACAAAAAATAGCAACAGCTTTTCCTCAACCAAAGAAACTGGATATATGGGTCTCGAAGAGTGTGGGAGTGCCTGTATTCTGTAAGTGGATGTGTGAGTAATTTTGAGGTTTTCTGAGTGGGAGTGTGAGAGGCTGTAAGGGTCTCTAACTGGAAGTGCTAGTGGTGATATAGTTCGCTGAGGGTGTGTGTCAGTGTGTGACTAGGTGTGTCACTATGTTGACTTTCTGGACTTCCTCTTGGTGCTGCAAGTAAAGACAAAACATAAAGGTTGTGTTGTCCAACTACATTAGTGGTATGTATTGTAAGCAATCAATCAAAAAGACTTTACTTCGATCACTTTAGATCAATAAAGTATTATACAGAGCACTGACAAAAAATAATACAATATAAAACGTTTAAGTGCTCGTTTTGTTGGTCCATTACAGTAGCGATGGCGAAAGAAATTTACCTTTAAAAGAACGTCAAAGATTCACTATAAAAATACTGTTGTTTTGAGAACAAGATATAAAGAGCACTTATCATATTCTATAAATACTAAAAGACATAAGTCAACTCCAATGTGTCCAAGTAGTACGATACGATATAAAGGCACTCTGGTACAAAATGGCATTTCAAAGACTACCAAGTGAGCACTTTGCTCGCTGATCCACATTGCCATTAGAATTTTGGCCATACAAACTACAACAATACGCTTGAATCTGTCTGTGTTATTCTGAATGTCTCCTAGTGCTTCCTAACTCCCAGGTTTCTCCAAAGTGGAGCTATCCATTTGACTCCAGCCCATACAAAGGACAAAAATGATAACATGCTCGAGAATCTCAGGGCCTCCTTGGCAACATCCGCCATGTCCATTTCTTTACACCACTTCTTTTTAAAAGTATTTACAGGTAGACATTCATACCTGAACTGCAAATATAGATTTTTTGCTAAAAGGGGTAAAATGTAATTGCCAGTGCCCTTATATAGCGGGGTTGATCTAAAATCAAGACAAACAGCAGACAGTGATCCTTTACAAGTTCGAATTCTATCCATCCCAACACTACCTCAATAAACAGCTTTAATACTGGGCTTTTGGATTTGACATAAAGTGTCTGGAAAGTCCCAGTATGTGCAAAGGCTTAACTCTACAAATGGGCCTTAACAGTGGGAGCCACAAGATCTTACTTGCACATTTTGGCAACATCAGATTCTGAAGTTCAACTCTATAAGACTAGTGCTGTAGTAGACCATCGTCGATGCCAGAACATGAGCCGTCTAAGCTCGATTTTATGGATAATATTTTTTCTGGGCCAAGTCTAAATAAAGTGGAATCAATGGGGTACTCACTGGAAGATTTAACAGTGATCTAAATAATTTGTGTTCTATCACTAACAAATTATTACATTTTGTGCAGCCCCATATGTCTGCACCATATAAAACTTCTCCTAGAGCCTTAAAGTAAATCTCTAGCGCAGGAGCCACCCTTCTGGGTGTGGTTTTAAGATCGAGCCTGAGTCAGTGCTCATGCGCTTCTCTGCGAGACTTGTTGTGGTAGACTACGTAAGAGAAGCCGTCCCACTCTCCGCCCATATTTTTCATTGGCTATTGTCATTGTCCTTTGTGAAAGCTGTCTTGCGAGTTGTTAGGGTTGTTAGTCCCTTCTTGGTACCACCTTGTCTGCATTTGTAAACACCCATGGCGACTAGTCCCTTTACTTCGGATGCAACATATCATGTCTTAATAAGTTTGCAAGCACTTTTTTCTTTAATGGGTTTCTTCTACTGCAGGCACGACATGCTTACCTTGCCATGCCCGCTTTCACTTTCAAGCAGCCCCGTACAACGGTGGACGCTTCTTTGAATTGGAATAGGTATTGCGAATGCGTGTTTGATGTGTGTGTGTGATGCGTATAAACAGGCCCCTACTCCTAGACGGATATTGTAGCCGTTGAGCATGTTGGGTGCGCGGGGCACGTTTATCGTCACAACAGAGTAATCCACGTCTTAGACGCATGATTAACGATGGGAAGTGGGGAGTAGTACACATGGGTGAGCACATCAGAGGGAAGTGGGGAGAAAGCAAACAAGGGTGAGCACATCACGGAGGGAAGTGGGGAGGAAGCACACATGAATAGCTGCTCCTCAAGGCCCTGCAGTTGCTCCTAAAGGCTCTGCACTTCCCGGCGAGGGGCCGCAGTGCGCACTTTAGTCCTCAACAGCAGCTTGGGGGGCGCAACGAGCACATCACAGAGGGAAGTGGGAGGAGTACACATGGGTGAGCACATTACAGAGGGAAGTGGAGAGGAAGTACACATGGGTGAGTACATCAGGGAGGGAAGTGGGGAGGAAGCGAACAAGGGTGAGCACATCACGGAGGGAAGTGGGGAGGAAGCAAACAATGGTGAGCACATTACGGAGGGAAGTGGAGAGGAAGCACCAAAACAAGGCTGAGAAAACGAGTGGTGCGCCATAGCGCAACATGTGGTTTCAATTATCGCGCATGTGTCTGGGCACGATAATTGAAAACACATGTCAGCGGTGCGCGTAATAGACACAAATAGGCCATGGGCGGAGCAATGCGCCCGCCTTTGGCCAATTGTGTGCTGTCTTTCATAAAAAGACGCACGCAAAGGCCAATAGCGTGGGCCGAAAGAAAAAGCACACGCACGGGCGTGTGCGATTCCTAGGTCCATTTCCAAACACCCTACAAAAAGAATCTCACTGCGCACTGCACCGCTAGGCGCGAGACCCAAAAATATACAGTTGTTGCATGCAGAGTTGTCTTATGGGAGTTGTGACAAAGTAGTATTATGTCCAGATACCACATATGACTCACCCTTTTGGGGACAATAAAAATCATTGTAGATCCTCAAGGTCTGAACTTTGTTACTATTGCTGCAATTAACGGGATCAAAATAAATCTGCATAATGATGTGCTGACCAATATCAAGAATGCTTTCCATATATTGCTACTCTGATCCATACAAATGAAGTTTTTTGTGTTTGTATCTGAGGCTCTACCCAGATATCAGTAGTGGTTCATGTGTGCTTCCTCCCCACTTCCCTCCGCTTGAACGTTTGCTGGTTAAATATTGAAGTCAACGATAGTATTGGGGTGCTTTACATGAGCACCAGTTACATTAGGCACGTTCATTTTTGGTAGGCACGGGAGAAGGAGATTAAGATGTGCTCGCCCTGTGTGCTTCCTCCCAATTTCCCTCTGTGATATGCTCCCCCATGCGTACTCTTCCCACTTCCCTCTGTGATGTGCTCACCCATGTGTACTTCCTCCCCACTTCCCTCCGTGATGTGCTCATCCTTGTGTGCTTCCTACCTTCTTCCCTCTGTGATGTGCTCACCCTGTGTGCTTCCTCCCACTTTCCTCCGTCATGTGCTCACCCATGTGTGCTTCCTCCCCACTTCCCTCCGTCATGTGCTCAACCCTGTTTGCTTCTTCCCAACTGTCCCTCCTCGCCCTTCATCCTGCACCTCCAAGCCAATCCCCCTCTCTAGCATCTCCTCTCCTGTACCAGGGCACCGTTTTACACCTCACATCCTAACCTCTCTTCCCATTAGCTTCATTTCCAACAAAAATAGATTTGCTTCAAGTAAATAAAAGGCATACAATGCCAATAACTCAAACTCTAGTAAATGCGAGACCTATTGCATTGCAAATGCCTATTTCACCATGACTCTTGTTAGAAAGCCTAGTGCCTAAAGGCCTCCCATATAGAGACATAGATTTTCCAGAGGAATGTACCGCAGTTTTTAATATTAAATATTTTTCATCCAGTGCACATGTGTTTTTTAAACTAACGCATCTAAAACAAACCTCTTGTACCGCATTTAACAAAAGCCCTATCCTACTTTGCCAACTCCTCTGGTTTACCGTCTTTAACATGAATTTGCAAATCAGCCGTGGTAAAAAAAAAACACTTGAGAAGGCTACACTTAGAAAAGGAATAAGAAAACATAGGAAAACAGGATGGAAGGAGAATGCATGAACGAATTAAAGAGCGACTATTTTTTTGTACATGTTTCGAATTACAGCATAAAAAATATATATAAATTTAGAGATATTCGATCTAGTCAGTGGGAGGTGGCACAGTGTTCATGTTGACTGTTCATGAGCAAAGAGACTGTAGGCTGGGTGCAGACCCTATGAAGGGTGATTGTTTAACCCTGCTGTGCAGAGTGTTTAAGGGGTAAGGGAGGAGGTATGCATGATTGCTATTCACAAGGGGTAGCAACCCTCTGAGACAGTCAGATAAACCAGCTCTTCACAAGAGACTATTGCAGTAGGTGCCCCCTTAGCGTAGCAGCCGTCGAAGGGCTCCACCCCCATTCCAAAACACCAAGCTCAAATCGAGGACTTTGTCACTTCTCAGGTGATAAATATATTTATAATTTATGAATTATTTATAGGAATTCTGCCATTTCAATGATCATAAAATGTATTTGTATGAAGATGCACTGAAAATCACATATTTTAAGTTAAAAGAATAATTGGTGGCAGGCTTTACGTAGTGAATTAGCAATCAATTTACAATTCAGTCTTCCTGTCTCTATTTTTGATGAGATTTGTTTAAAAAAATTCTCCTCCTGAATAACCTTTGTCTTTTCCATTAAAAAACGTCCATTTAGCGCCACTTTGAACCCAGAGTCCCTAAGCCCAAGTTATTTTTGGGTGAAGTATATAGAGAGGCTCCCAAGCAAGACTCTTACCGTAACGTAAGCCACCTACCAAGGGGCATTTTCTTTATAGATCTTCCCACAAGTCGTGCAGTAGGGGTGGTAGGCCTCATCATCCTTGAGGAGGTTTGGTACAGAAAAACAGCAGCGGACCCTACAATGCCGCACCTAAAATCCAGTTCCAAATTTTTAGTCCTGTTTCCTTTTTATGTATGTTTTTTTGTGCTGCCAACCCCAACCCAAATTCTTGATTATGGTTGTTAGTACCTAACAACCATAATCACTGGGAACGCGGAAATACACGAGTGAAGACATATACTGTGTTGATACAAGATAAACGGATAACTAATGAAAGAAACAGGACTGACCAAGAATTTGAATTGAAAACAGGAGAGCTTCACTTAGTGCCCTGAAGAAACTCCTTGGTGGGAGTGAAACGCGTTGGCTGAACTCGTTGTATTTGTATTCTAATGGATAAATAAAGAACTTTTCTATATAAATTATCTTTGGACTTTTGTCTTGGGGCGCCCCCGTGAACTTTTAAAAAAATCCTTGAGGAGGTTGTCCCATTGTTGGCACATTTCAGAATCTAGATGTCATTCCCTGATGTTGAATTCTTCCTCAATGTCAGATGAACCAACAGTGCCTAAGAAATTGAGACTGGAGTTTCTCAATCCTTCTGCCAAATCATGCATTAGACGTATCTATGGCAGCTCTGTAACACTCTGAGCTACTAATCAGCCCATGTATTGTATTGTATTGTAATTGCATTTATATAGCGCTTACTACCCCTGATGAGGCGTCAAAGCGCTTTTTTGGTGAGTAGCCTGCTACTCCGGGACCCATAGAGTATTAATGTTGAATTAGTATAGTGAAACATGCAAGTACATTCTAAGTGGTGGGTAGGTTAGTCAGTTATTTGGATTTGGAATGATAGTAGAAGGATAGAGGAGGACAACGGTTTGTATTTATTTATCGCTTGTTGACGCACGCTATTCAGGAAGCCTATAAAGGATTAGTGGTGAATTAATATGGTGAAATATGAAGTAATTTAATCGTCTGCTACTTGGAGTGAGAAGGATAGCGGAGGGATAAAAGGGAAAGAGATTTGCATTCATATAGCACGTGTTAACCCTGATGGGTGTTGAAGCACTTTTCTGGCGAGTAGCATGCCACTCCGGAACCCATAAAGGATTGGTGTTGAAAATTAGTGTAGTATAAATAGGAAGTAATTTGAGTCATAGAAATGTTATTCAGTTATTTGGGCAGTATATTAGTATAGTTGAATATGGAATTTGAGAAGTGAACATGTTAGTCTGTTAATTTCGATTGAAAAGGATAGTGGAGGGATAAAAGAGTGAAGGATTTTTTTTTTAGGTCTTAGCAGTAGGAAGAGGATTTTGGATGAGTAAAAAGGAGTTTTGGAGGGGAGGAGTCAGAGGGAAGAGTTTAGAAAGGTTTCTCATTTAGCAATACCCAGTCCATACCATCCACATCCACAAACAGAGAAACACACTCACACCAAATGTACAGCATGCACAACACTATGCACAGATTAATGTACCAGCATGCACCACAAACCCAACCAAACCACATCTACACACCCTACTATCCCAACTACCACACATATCCACCATAACCCACAAACAGTACACAACTCTATCCTATACCACTAACCAATACACTCATCACTAACACAACTCCAATCAACACCATACATAACTACATCCCATTCAGACACACTCTCCCTGCTGTAATTACACCTAACTGACCACCTTTTATCACAAACAAACATGTAATGATCTTTCAATCAGTTGTCCAACAAACACCCTCCTCTCCCTTCTACCATAATAACACTAACACACAACACACACACTGCAAACCACCACACTTTGTAACTCTTGCAACAAACCAGTCTAAGATAAACACTCTCACCTCTACTTCATTCCCTCCTACACACAACATGCACTCTACTCATAAACACATCACCACCCCCTCTACGTCACCACCTCCTCTCACAAACAATACTACACAACCAAATACAGTGCATGAAACACATACATCAGCACCCCTTTTCACTACACCTCAAAAGCAAAACATATCACACACACCAGCACAACAAGATCTTCAGAGCACAACACCTCATAATACTTACCATAACAAAATACATACATATACCCACCTTTCAAACCACACAAAGGAACAAACACCAATGCCAAGCTTTCACTGTTCCACCACACCTAACACAGATACAGCAATACAGCACCTCTCTTCTAACCGCCTCTCATCTATTGGACAATTTACAACATTACGACATGACCCACATACGGCACCACCTCCCCTGACTCATACACCTTCCGCCTTAAACACACGCAAAAAATATAAGTAACATGCCACACTTGCTCCAAAAGGTTGAGAACCTAGTTAAATGAGATAAAGGGCAGCATTTCTGGCCCTAGTACCGACCAGTCTCGAACAGGCTCAAACAGGCAACTACCCTTGTCCTCTTCGCCCTTAACCTCGACGCCCGGGCTGAGGCGCCCTAAGCCTGGCCTTTTATAGCCCTAGTAATCAGGTGACCCCTTCAGCCAATGGGAACCCTAGCCCTAACACTATCCAATCACAAGACTAGCCCTAAAATCTAGAACCAATAGGAAACCAGGACCTTACAGCCAATCTTAGCCCTAGTCCAAGCACCCAATCAGTTCAAAAACCCTGATCTCTACGTCCAATAAAGGCCTTAGCCCTACCAGTAGTCCCAACCCAAGTCCAAGCAGCCAATGGTACAGGTAGCCCTCGTCCCTACTTCCAATAGAAAGCCTAACCCTACTCATAGTCTCACAACTAGTCCAACAACCAATCACACCAGAAGCCCTAAATAGCTACTTCCAATTAAAGGTCTAACCCTAGCGCTAGTCCCACCCTACTCCCAACTACCAATAGCATAGGAAGCCCTAGTCCCTACTGCCAATAGAAATCCTAACCCTAGCCCTAGTCCCAACCCTACAATGATTGAATCACAGACCCAGAAACCAATCAGATCCCTCAAATACCCAACACATGAGGACATTAACCCTAACCCAATATAAACACCACATACAACCACCAATCAGTGTACACATGCACCAACCACTAGCAGACCATATAAGGTCCCAGCGACCTCAGACAAGGTTTACTGGCCCAGAAGTTGGAAGCTGCTTCTCCTGTTCAGAATCTCCTAGGAGACAGACAGGCTCAATCCACACTTCGGACTTCTGCAGGTAAAGGCTTCACTAACTCGAAATCTAACAATACTGTTTGAATAAAACTTTACTCCCCCTGCTGGCCAAAAAACGAAGTGCACAGGCCCCAGTAAATACAGTTTAAACAGCTCACAGAAGCACCCTCTGATGTAGAATATCCCTGTTGCTAGGGGGGAGGCAGGGCGGCTGGCCTCACTGGCTTGTGAACACAAAATGGTGGCTGGGGGTGCACTGTTTTAACACACAGGCCTTAGCACAGAGCAAAGGAGAAATTTGGAGGGAAAACAGATTTGTCACCAAGGAATGAGAGGGACGAACTACAGAGGTTGGACTGCAAATCCCACAATTCAACAGGTTAAATGCAAGCAATCATGGGCAGGGAAAACCACAAGTTTAAAACACAAAATAGGGAATAAAATATGTAATCACAGGCAGGTCAAAACTGCAATTTTAAACTGTAACAACCACATGCAAAGACTGTAATCACAGAAAGGGAAAATCATATTTTAAACAACTTTTGTTTTGGGAAGAGACATCACTAGTCTGTCTCCTTACCACTTCCTGGACTCTGCTCACTGCAATCTGGGGCACAGGTAGGCTGCAATTCACAAGATGGAGGAGAATGATTTGGGGTGCACCCAGCAAGGCCTTAAGGGGCCTGGGCTGGTGTGAGAGGAGGGCTCAGACTTGCCTGGTAGCTGAATAGCCAATGGTCTGCTGGCCTGGGGGTGGGGGCTGGGCATCTGGACAGCTGCTTCTCCTGTTCAGAATCTCCTTAAATCCACACTTTGGACTTCTGCAGGTAAAGGCTTCACTAACTCGAAATCTAACAATACTGTCTGAATAAAATGTTACTCCCCCTGCCAGCCAAAAAAAACGAAGTGCACAGGCCCCAGTAAATACAGTTTAAACAGCTCACAGAAGCACCCTCTGATGTAGAATATCCCTGTTGCTGGGGGGGGGGAAACAGGGGGGCTGGCCTCACCGGCTTGTGAACACAAAATGGTGGCTGGGGGTGCACTGTTTTAACACACAGGCCTTAGCACAGAGCAAAGGAGAAATTTGGAGGGACCCATTCTTGCTGGCTTCAAAACTCTGGCGGCTCCAATCCAAATGCCTCTTGATGCTAGGCCTTCATGGGCAACTTCCGACTCCTGGCCCAGCACATAAGGGAGACAAACCATCCAGATCACTGTCGTCCATTCATTCAGGCCCCTCCTTGGAAGCAATTTTGAAGTTGATTAAGATACGTCCCAGGTATCTGACGTTGGTGCCAGCCCAAAATTCTATAGAGCAAAACTTCTGTGTGGCAAAGGAGAAGGTAAGGATGAATTGAAATGCTTGACTATTTGAGCCTCTTAAAGGTCATGGTTCATAGGTTTGCTCACTTGGAGGTTTTCATGTTTGGTCAGATTTCTTGGTTATGAACAAAAGAGCATTTGGGGCAGATGAACAATGATGACTGAAATATGTCCAGCCACCCATCTGTCCAGCTATAAATTCTAATACCTGCATTTACTTGGACCTAAAACGTGCTAGTAGCCTGGACACTTCACTAGAAGGGAACATTTCCTACCTCTGGCCTGGCTTTGGAGCAGATCTCCTCTTTGCCAACACTTGTTGGGGCGGAGGCAGAGGTCAGGGCAAAGACTGTGTATTTTGTACAAGTGACATTTGACATTCAGATGGTTATCTTCTTTTCCTCCTCATGTTCTACTGAGCCCTGGCTTCCGTTCAATGGGACGCTACTATACCCTCTTCACGGCTACATGGGAGAAACCTTTTTGAGTCCCAGCAGCCAACAGTGAGTTTGTCAGATGCTAGGCTTGCTCTAGGTTACCTTTACTGTTTGTTCTCCCATTAGTCACCAGAAAACAGTGGCGGCTCCACCACCTCGCTCTGCCACTAATTGCTTTACCATTTACATTTGAAACAAATGATCTCATGGATCGTTTGTATGTAAAAGCTATAATGTCAGGTCGGTGGCAGAAGAGAGCTTCACTGGTTGTGTTGTGCATGTGTCAGGCCGGGACAGCTACAGTCCACCATCACACAGTCACTATACATATCTGACATTTTTTACTAGCTTCAGAAGTGCTGCATTTTAGATAATGGACCTTCAGGGCTTGTCAATCATGAAACTTTTAGCCCTATCAAAAGTTGGAATAGAGGAAAAAAGGAACTACCTCAAACTCCCTCCTGACTTCCTATACAAACAAAACTTGTGGGATTACCAGAGGTAGGAGACACAGTTGGGAATCCTGGGTCATGCTGCGTTTGTGTATTTTGTTTATCTGCTGGGACCTGTGTGTATAATACTGTGAATGCATGCTTGAGAGTGTGTATTTGTTTGTATGCATGAGAGCATGTAAGTGTATGCATGTGTGAATACAGAGGCTTACTTGCTGTCTTGCCTCTGTTGGCTGTTGCACCTCTGTACGAGGCACAGTGCGACATGACACATTTTGTATCTATTTTGAAATAACACGGGGAGCAGTGCTGGTTTGCCTTCTTTCCCGCATAAAAACTTCTAGCTGTTTAAGATTCTGCGAAGGCCCGACCATGATTCATATATTTAACTTTATTTAAATTTTCTGTCTTGTCATTGTTATCACAACCTTTTTTGTTGACTTTATGTATCAGTTAGGGGTGAATATGACAGCTCTAGAACACATAAAGGGCTTTCTTCACTTTTATATGTTTTATGAGTGTGCTGGTTAAGGGGAAAAATACACTCAGTAGCTGAATTTACAACTTTTTCTACCGACCGTGACATTAAAATACTGGTCATGCCGGTATAAAACCGGCCAGGTCTCAATCCTACATGAGGCCAGGGCTTAGGTCAGAGTAGTCAGCATGCGCCTAATGAGAAACGTTTCTGTGCAGTCCAGGTCCTAAATTGGTGGTAGGAGTACATTCGACTTAACCCCTTTGCTGCTCATGCAGTACACTGGTCGTGTGCCCATGACGAGCTGAGCTCGTCATGAACAATGGGAATGCTGGAGTAACAGCACTGCAGGGGAATTCCCTTAGCACTGATGTGGTTAACATGAAATAATCCCCCGATAAGAGTCACTGGACTGACTTGATTACATCAACTATATAGAGCCACTCATGGTTGGCAAGGGCGTATTCTAACAGTAGCAGGACCCATGGTAAGACCAAGAATAAATGGTACCTAGTGCAACAATTCCTATCTTTGGTCCATTTGTTCATGCTGTAGGCTGCACATAAGGATTGTTTGTGGTTATTGCTTTTGCTGCTTATATGTATCTTGTACCTGCTCAGGGTCTTCAGTGAATAGTACTGCTTACCAATCCATGCCGAAAGTCTACGCATTCTCCAGTATTGTATCTTTTATAGAATCACATGCTTGAATCTTCCCCGTCGTCATGGTGGGACTCCCACAGTAGAAATAGCAGTATTGAATACATTATCATAGACCTCCATTGAAAAGAAAAGTCAATTTAGCAACCTTTCAACCTCCTTTTGGTTGGTCCAGCCAATCAGAACAGAGACCTCAGAGTAACCCTCCCCACAGAGCCACCACACTTCAGATTTCTTATTGCACGTTGTGTTATAGGTAGTCTCATTGAGCTCTGCTCACTGACCGTTTGTTTCTTGAAGTTTTGACCTCCAGCTTTCAACTTGCACAAGGTACTTTGAATTTGTGTCTTTTCTAAATGGCAGAGCATGAAAAAGAGTTGTTCAGGTATTGTAAGATAGGTGGGAAGTGTTAACTCTTTTCTGAAGACCCCCCACAAACAGTGTCTTTATTGCCTCTTCCCTGACTTCAAAGACAGGGAATGCAAGTATTGCTGAACTTTTCGGCCAAAACCCTTAAGGACAGAGAGGGTAGGCTGCACCTCTTTCTTCAGAAGAAGAAGGATACCTCAGACTCTGCATTCTTCCTCTAGAAAAAGAAAGGAAAGCAGCTCCTCTTCTCATCATCAGGGCCCAAAAAGACCCAAGTCCCAGGAGCAAAAGAAATCTGAGGTAAAACGACACAAAAAATCTCAGGCGGCGGCCTCAAAATCGTCCTCAGCACCAGTTTCTGCTTCCTTGACTTGTGTGAGGGATTAATCATCTTGTCCGTTGACGTCTTTGTTGACAAGAAATATCCCAGCTGTTACAACTGATGATGTTTCTGCAACGCCGCCGGTCTCCCAAATGATGGCAATGACGACGACAGTCAAAACGGGTCCACAGTTAACATTCACGATGGCGTCAAAGTTGACGAGATCTTCACTATTGACGAATATCTCTCCATCAACCCCCTCCCCATCGACGGTGCTGACCACGATTTCTCCGACGATGATGGTATCAGCAACGGCCAGGCGAGACCTATTGGCTATGCCAATGCTTGTTAGCTGGTAGCGGCTGGGCAGAGCAATCGCATGTGGTATAAATGGCCGATTGTTGCCATAGTAACCAACAACGTCACACACATGGCTGCCGGAGACATGGCGCACCTAAACGGACTACAGAGTCAGACAGTGAAGTAACCCCTACAATGATAGTGGTATTCAAGCGGATATCCACTGGGTCTATGCCATAGGATGCAGACTTCGCATTTTATGTGCACTCGTGATGCCTTGTTGGCGACCAGACGCGCAGCTCATCAATGGGCCAGACTTACAAACAAGCAAGCACATTCTAACCAAGCTCAAACACATTCTGTACTTAAACCGTTCCATCAAAAAATAAAAATCTATTCATAATGACAAAATAAGGAAACACGTCTCTCACCAAAAGATGTGAACTCTGAGGGCAACCAGCGACGTCTGATTAACCAGCAGCTGCAGAATGAATGTACAGTTGCCAGCAGGGGGCTGGAGGGAGATAGAGAGAGAGAGGGAAAGAGTGAGAAAGAGAGAGAGGGGGAGAGAGAGAGAGCGAGAGAGGGGGAGAGAGAGAGTGAGAGAGAGAAAGAGAGAGAAAGAGAGAGCAGGAGAGACAGAGAGAAAGAGAGAGAGAGAAAGCGAGAGGAGAGAGTGAGAGAGGGCGGGAGTGCTGTGCACGTGCACGTGCAGTCTGCTAATTTTCAAGCACTGCACTCGTGCTTGTGGCGCGCCCCAGCTTGTTCCTGCAAGGGGTATGCCGCCACAAGCATGAGTGTGTGTTTGAAAATGACCAGAGCGACAGCTAAAGGTCCTCCTAGGTAGCGCATGCACGCTGCGAAGGCGAGACCTAAAAACAAAATAACGCACAGCGACAGCACTGTAGACACGAAAATAGACGTACAATAAGCATAGTACTCTGGAAACTGACTTTTTTGTAATTGAAATTAACTGACAAATTTCAAGAAAGCTGATTATTGTAATGCAGCTTGTTCCACCGCTCACACAAGTTTGTTGATGGTCGTGTTTTTCTTCATTCCTGGAGACGTGTTTTTTGAACACTCAGGTTTTTGTTTTTTTATAATGGTATAATATTTACTCGGATCAACCTAGAGGCTTTAAACCTAAAAAAAAGTCCAGTTGAGTGGTGTGGCCTGTAGCCAAAGAAAATGGCTGCACACTAGAGGAGCTGCTCTATCAGAATCACCAAATACACCCACTATCCGGCATCATCCGAGTATTGAGAGACACTCACCGCATGTGGAGGCGGAGGAGAGACGGTAGATGGCTTTGCGGCCCTGCCAAGCTATAATCCGTGGAATTCAGAGGCAGTTGATCCAGGGCCCGGGCGGTGAGTCAGGCGGGAAGGAAATGGCGCCTGCTGCCGCAGAGTCCAGTGATTAAGTATTCAGACGCCATCGGAGCGGAACCTACCGCTCACGAACATTGTAGGGAGAATGTGAAGGGCTTCTAGGTTGAACCGGGCAATAGACAGCGGTTCTCCCGGGCCGCAGATCCGGGGGGGCTGGCCCGCGAGAGAGGTTGCGACAAAATGGCACCCACCACCGCCGGGAACAATCTGTGAAGCTCGCTGCCTGAAGGTGAGCTGGCGGGGCTATTGGCAGCGGCGGCTGACGTGCGCTGGTGACACCTGACAGACTGCTGCTGTCAAGCGCTCTGCCCTGCCTGGAGGTGAGCCCTGACCCGGGTTGCGGCGGGCCTGAAAAAGTGAAGGTCAGTGTGCAGCCTGTCCCGCTCCGTGAGGCGGGTGTCCGAGTGGGCACAAAGGAGTGTTGTTAGGCTGGACCCAGGTGCGGGACTCAGCGGTAGCGATCGGTGGTGCCGGGGGAGAAGACAGCAGTCCCCAGGCGGGAGCATGTCAATGTGTGGCCTAACGGGCCTGTGGACAGGCATGTTGGAAGAGCGCGAGGGGCGGCGGGGCAGCGCAGGCGGAAGGTGTGGACAGGCCTGGCCCCGAACTGGTAACGGCGGCGGTGCAGTCCGTGGTGAACGTGGACCTGTAGGGACCGGCTCGTGGCTGAGCTGGCTGGCGGGGAACCCAAATCAGTGTGGCCTGGACAGTGAGGAAGGGCTGCCAATGGCAGACCCCCTGCAGCCGGCAAGGTGGCAGTGACGGATACACGGTGACGGCGGGTGCGCCTACAGGGCCCTGAGTGAGGCGCCAGGGGAGACTGGGGCATCTTTGGGCGGACACTGACCAGCAATCCTGTGGGCATTCGGCACCTGACCCCCGGGACGAGGGGGGCCCCACTTCTACATATAAGAGCTCCCCTCTGACAGTGTTGGGCCTGAACCGAACCGGAACCAGTGTGCAGGCCTGGGCCTGGGACAGGCAGTGAGCTGGTGGGGGTGGGGCCCAGTTGAGTGGCTAGACGGACCATGAGTGGACCGGTGGCGTAGAACGCAGCAGGGAAGCGCCGCATCATCTACTGGGGCTGCGGTCACACCCTGGTGAGTGTCCTGAAATCCGCCAGAAGGACTAGAACAGCGGACGGCAGCTCTGACTGAGGTGGAGTTCAGGACTATGGGCCACAATAGACCCCTGACGCAGGGACAGGTCAACCATATAGACAGGTACACGGTCAGCATGGGGAAGGAGGTCGACCCTCCAGGAGGGAGCCAGCAAAACGAGGGGACGAACGATGGGACAGACCCTTCGTTAAAGGACATCATGGTGGCAATTATGGAGATGCGTGGCGCCATAAAAGAGAGGAGGGGCACCATTGAGCCCAAGCTTGATTCGGTGACTGAGGAGGTCAATCTGATACGTGCAGACTTGAGTAAAATGTAGGACAAGGTTGCGGAGGTTGAGTGTGGCGTCGGCAGTTTGCAGTCTAAAACAAAGAGGCTTTAGGAGCAGGTACCAACACTCACGAAGAACCAAGCTGACATGGCCGCCCGCCTGGAGGATCAGGAACACCGGGCGCAGCGCAATAATATCTGCATCGTGGGAGTGCCGGAGGGCATGGAGGGCCCGTCCATGGACTGGTTTGTGGAGGATCTTATACTTAAGCACCTCAAGCCAAAGCACCTGTCCAATTGTTTTTCGTTGGAAAGAATACACTGTGCGCTGGGGGGAAGGCCCAAGCCTTGTGCCCCTCCATGCACCATCATCGCCCGTATCCTGAACTATAGAGACCGGGATGCCTTTCTGCAGGCCTCCAGGGTGTTGGGGGACCTACATCTGGACAACACCACGATTTTGTATTTTCCCAGACTTTACGCTCAATGTTCAGCGTCGATCCTTTGAATGGGTCAAGAGAGCTCACAGGGAGCTAGGCATAAAATACATGATGTTATACCCTGCACATCTCAAGATCCTTTATGGGGAAAAGGTGTTCTTCTTTGACTCACCAACGGAGGCAAGCGACTGGATGGAGGGCTGGCGGACCTTGGGTCACCAGAATGGGTCGCAATTGTGTGGGTCAGGGGACCGAGATCAGCGACAGCCAAATTTGAGAGTCTCAGCAGACGGGGCAGACACCGATCAAGTGACTGTATGGGCGTGGTGGACATGAGTCCCTGTGGGGAAGGGAAGTAAGAGAGGCGAGGTGCTTCTTGGATTCTGTTTTTTTGCAGCGGGCGGGCTCTAGGCTCTGGGACTGTTGACTCTTCATCAGAGGGCAGGTCTGGGCCCTTATTGTGTTTCTGGTTCTCTGTCTAAGGCCTTTGGCATTGTTACAGGGTGTTAAGGGGAAGGGCACTGGGGGGGTCTTGTTAGGGAATTTCTTCATGGGATGTGAACTCCGCCACTTTTGCATGACTTCTTCTGCGGATGCAGGCTTATGTTCCCTCATTTGGTTGGTATGGGATTGACGGGGCGACAGGCATGTTCCAATGGTGGGTGGTTGGGGGCTCACCTAGCAGGGAGGCAGGGAGGGGGCGGGGAATGAGGGGAGGGAATGGGTGTGTGGGAATGTTTGTTTGGCTCATGGTGTCTTAATCTCGTAGGTATATGGTTTTGCATTCAGCAACAAGCAGTGGTATGAAGGGGATCCAGCACACTCTAGGATTCTGTACTTCAATGGGTGATAAGTCACGGTTAAGGATTTAGTTGTGGAATGTAAATGGGTTGGGCAATAAAATAAAGTGCACGTTGGTCCTGCAATATGTGAACCGCCACGGTCCGGATGTAGTTCTCCTGCAGGAGACTCACTTGCGAGGCAATACTTGCAGGGCATTGGACCTGTTCGGCTACAAGCTGCGGGGTTCACGTCTGGCTCTAGGGGGGGGGGGATTCTAGTCCGCACAGTGCTTCCATTGATTGTTACGGGTAAGTGGGAGGAGGACTCGGGTTGCTTAGTGGCGGTTGCGGCCAAATGGGAGGGTCACACGCTAGTGTTTAGCTCCTGCTATATTTCACTTGGGTTGCCCCGACATACACAAAGCTTGGGTCCCATCTGGCGGATCTTCCGTAGGGCACTCTGATATTGGGAGGAGACACTAACGCGGTTATGGACACAGACCTGGACCGCTCAGGGGAGAGGCAGGGCTATGGGGGGGAGGCTGGTTTGCGAAGTTTTACCTTACCGTTGGGCCTCTGCGATATATATGGAGAGTACATCACCCCACACAAAGGCAATATACTTTTTACTCTGCTCGACATGGGTCCTTCTCCAGAATAGACCATATCTTACCTAGGGTGGAACAATTAGATGACTTTGTAGACTCCTGCATTATGGCCCGGTGAATATCAGATCACTCACCAGTGGGTGTCACTCTCAAAGGGGCAGTAACAGCAAGGGTGACCTACCCGCGGATAGACCCATGGCGCCTCAAAGACGCAGCTATACAAGACAAGTTGAGGGAGGGCTCCCAATTATACTTAGATGAAAACCGGGGCTGGTCAATACCCAGGTAACCATATGGGAAGCATTTAAGGCTGTTTGGTGCTGATTGGTAAGCAGAAGAAGGAAGAGCACTCCAGATGGTGCAGTTGGAGCGGGAAGTGGAGGCGTCGGAACGGGGGGTGGGGAGGGCCCCATCGGCAGAGCACAGTCACGAGCTTGCCCTCTAACAGCAGGAACTTTGTTTGTTGGTGGAGAGGGAGGCGCGGGCCTACTTCCTAGCCCTGCAACACCGGATTTAGGATGCCGGGGAAAAAAGTATGAAGCTGCTAGCATGGTTAGAACGTAGGGAGCAGGAGCGTTCCTGGGTCACAGAAGTGAGGAATGAGGCGGGAACCTTGGTATTGGCGGGAGTCAATATAGCAGAGGCCTTCGCGTCCTACTATGAGGCGGTGTACACCCCGGTATGCACCAGATCTGAATCTGACTGTGAGGAGTTCCTACGTGATTTTGCTTTTCACGCGCTGTCACAAGGAGCAGACTGACAGCCCAGAGGGGACCTCACGGTCCTAGAATTGGGTGAAGCTTTAATGCGCTTCTAGCTGGGAAGGCGCAGGGGCCTAATGGGCTCCCAGTAGAAATTTACAAATGGCAGGCCAATGTCGTGACAGAACCCATGAGACGAATGTTTCTTGAAGCGAGGCAAGTTTGGATACTCCCGCCGGATCAGCGGGAGGCCACGATTGTGGTCATCCATAAGGCGGGGAAACCGATGGACCAATGTTCATTATACTGACCCATCTCATTCATCAACATAGAGGCCAAGGTCTTGGCCAAAGCCTTGGCGACACGTCTTCTCGCAGTCCTGCCTGATTTGATACATGTTGAGCAGTCAGGATTCATGCCCCATAGGAGTACGCAGCATAACCTGCGACAGCTCTATGCGGTGTTGTATATGACTGAGGACGTGGGCGACACCCAAATGGCATTGATGGCGCTGGACGCCTCAATGGCCTTCGACAGCATCGAATTGCCGTATTTATTCATGGTCCTGCAATGCATGGGCTTCGGGCCTGTCTTTTGTAGCTGGGTGCGTCTGTTGTATGAGAAGCCGGTGGCAAGGGTGAGAGTGAACGGAGTAACGTCTCGTGTGTTCTCCCTTCGGCGTGGTACAAGGCAGGGGTGCCCTTTATCACCTCTCCTATTAGCCCTGGCACTAGAGCCATTGGCCCATTGGATTAGAAGAGATCGGTCGTTCTGGGGCTTGGCGCTCACGGATAAGTGGGAGGAGCGTATATCTTTATACGCTGACGATATAGTCCTCTACATGGCCAGACCTTACCATTCTATGGCGCAGGTGCTCCACCTCTTCGAGTTATTTGGAAGTGTTTCCGGCTACAGGATTCATTGGACCAAATCCTTGATTTACCCTCTCTCGGGGGGCCACCCCGAGAGTTCCGTCGCGATGCCCTGCCTTGGTAGTCACTGAGGGATTTAAATACCTCGGGTGCATATCACTAGAGATAGGGTGGAGTTCTTTACCAAAAATCTAGAGCGGCACTTGGCACGATTAGCGTAGGGTGTCGCTCACTGGCGGTCTTTGCCTCTCACTCTGATGGGGCGCGCCGCACTCTTCAAAATGTTGGCGTTGCCGCGCCTCCTTTATATCCTACAGAATTTGCCATATCCAGTGCCAGACGGGGTGTTTCGTCGCATATCCCAGGCCCTGCGGACGCTACTCTGGGACGGGGTAACCTGAGAATCGCGCTGAGTAAACTCACGAGGGGGATGTACGACGGAGGGCTGTCCCTACCGGACGTTCAGTTGTACTATTGGGCATCTCAGCTCCAAGTCATTAATGACTGGGTTTACATGGCGGCCTCAGGGCCAGCCTATAGGGTGGATAGGTACGCCATGCCAGAAGGTATTTGTGAACCTCTTCTATACTCACGAAAGAATCGGAGGGACTTGCCTTCGCGCACAGGGGTGGTGAGAGGCCAATACATTCCTGGGATGGGCAGATACTATAACTGGTAGTACCCTGCTCTGGTTTGGGGACCAGTTGACGGAGGTGAAGAGGCTTACCGGCTTCAAGGGCTGGAAGTTGATTGGAATCGAATACCTGGGGGATGTTTGGAAGGGGGGTGCCCCTAGGTCATTCGATCACCTAAAAAAGAATACCAAATGCATGACTCACAACACTACCACTACTTGCATCTTACACATGCTCTACGCACCCATATCCCATTAGAGACTTCAATTCTGGAGTACTTGCCGCTAGAGGACAGGCTCCTGCTTGACCCCATCTTAGAGAAGCCCACGGCTACTATCTATTGCAAACTAATAAATAATATGCCTGACCCCCTGCTGTCTCTGCGGGCACAATGGGAAGAGGATATCAGTAGCCTAGAAGATGGTGATTGGCGGGACGCCCTTCAGAGCCCACGCGAAATAGCAGTGCGGGTCCGGTTCCGTCTGGTCCAATTTAAAATTTTGCACCGGGTGTACTACCCGCGCACACACTTGTTCTCGTGGGGCAGGAGCCAGTCTCCTCTGTGTGCGAGGAGTTGCCAAGAGGAGGGAACTTTCTTCCATATCCCCCTCCCCCAGCGCCTTGAGACCCTCTGGGTGAGTAGCGCGCTATAGAAATGCGTTGATTGATTGATTGATTGGCTCCTTTCTGGACCAGGGTGGCTCGCACTATGGAGATTGTCGTGGGGTCGGCAGTCCCAGTGGAACCAAGAGGAGTTTTATTAATGATCAAAGGCCCGATGGACTGGTCTAGGTAAAATGATATCTGGCTGGCCTTGGCGGCCGGGGTGGCCGAAAGAAATTTAGCCAGGGGTTGGGGGGCGCAGGAGGCCCCACAATGGGACCAGTGGCGGCGGAATTTAGACTGGTGTCAGAGGGGGGAGGAGATGATCTACAAGACCAGGGGGTGTATGAAGAAATGGAGGACGAGCGGGGGTCCCTGGCGGAAGTACAGAGGAACAAGGGTGGAGCGGGTGAGGAGTGATACGGGTGGTGATAATCTGACAATGTATGATCTGCTCTTGAATGTACAATTATTTTTCAATTATTTCATGCTAATTGAACACTGCTTTGTATTTTGCGAGTATGTGAGAAAAGTTAATAAAAAGATTTTACAAAAAAATAAAGTCCTGTTAACCAGTTATAGTTTGTTCTAAATCCGGTCGCCACATGCAGGTTTCTGGATTTAGAAGTAATTTTGCCCAACAGAAAAAAAGGGAAATTCACAGTTTATAAAATGCACCAACTTAAACACAATTCTTTTCATCAAGGGGGTTTATTATGTATACCAAAATATTTGTATGCCAGTAATTATATCTATAAAAAAAGTTACAACTGGTTAACTGGAATCTCATTGAAGAGTATAGCAATAATAAGAATAACCTTCTTTTTCCCCAAACCGACAGAAGGTAAAAAACGTGTTCGTTTAGAACCCAAGAAGCAGTGTCCTTATTTCACATGGTAAGAACTGTGCACACAGCGCTGTTTCTGACTCATCTTGTGACATTCATCATCATGTGCAGTCTTACCCTCCCATGAAGCCATCCGCAACGCCGTATACTGTCCACATCCAACAAACGCTCTTTGTTTAAATAAAGCAGATATTGTGATTTGATATTTTAATGTTTAATTGGCCGGTCCTCTGAGCCCGTGTAACCGCGAAGAAAAGTGTCCATAACTTATTCAAGACAAAAATAATGAAGGCTCCCGATGGCTGATAAAAATCAGTTTAGTGCTGCACACATTTTAAAACAGAAGGGAGGACTCATTTCTATGTAAGCTTTACATAATTCTCTCTTTGTATTATATTACTTTTATATTCTGTGTTTCTTCCAGAAATTACGATTCCCATTGGTTTAACAATCACACTGTCCTTACAACATACTATTTGCTGTGTTTCCTGTAACCCCCACCCCTATTGTCTTTTGCATCAGACCTATCATGTCACCATGCCTTCCAACCTAAATAAATGCAAATATGTCACAGGCCAAAGAGTGGCTGGACCAGGCTTTGGTAATTTCCCACGTATAAACGAGGTATAGGATAATCGGTTTAAAAATGAAAATAAATCAGAAAAAAAACGTTTCAAAGAGTCTTCAATCGATTTAATCCATCAAGTAATATTTATGAAAAACGACCTGTACAAACTAAAGTCCTGAAATGATAAACAAACGCAAACAGAGTTGCAGACTAGTCCTAGTAAAGCTAAAAAAGCAATTCAAATAGAAAAGGTAAAAAGAACACGCTTAGAACAAAATTAAAATACAGCCATCCACCTGCCGTTGTTTTTGGGAACATATCTCTTATGGCGGTTCGCCAGGGGGTCCTTGCACAAGACGTTTGCTGAGGCACATGCTTTTTCACTGTCTACTGGTGAAGAGAAGGTGGCCTCACTAATGTAGTAATTCAATCCAAACGCAGGTTCTGAGTTACAGCTTTTAATGTAGAAATGACAACTTGACATCCACAAGAACGAACAGGCAGTTAACACAGGAGCAGCTCACAGCAGAATGAGCTCAAGCCACAGTAGCATTCTAAGTGACATCAAAGATTCTAGAAATGACATCAAATAGGAATACTACACACCTCCCCCCGAAAAATAAAAAAAAACAATAAACCCAGAAACAAAAAGAGAATAAAAAAAAAAGAAAAAAAAAAAAAAAACATAAAAAGCAGAAATTTAGGAGCAAACGTAGTCCTTGAGCTTAACAGGAACATGCTTTACACGGGAACTACAACGTAGATTAACAGGTTGAGCAGAGCATGCCTGAGAACTAGGATTCGGAGAGGCAACATTAGAGGTATTCAGAGAAATAGTATCATGAGTATTTTGAGAACAATTCCTTACCCACCTATCGACCATAGCGTCTAAACTGGGCCACCAATAGTACTCTCGGATTCTTCTTTTAGTGGTGGACATGCCCATGTGACCTTCATGGGCCAACCTACAAATGGATTCACGGACGTCAAAAGGCGGGACAATTTTGTCATCTCTGTACACCATGTCATTGATTACTGACAATTCGTCTTTTACTTTGAAGAAGGAAGCTAAATCTCCACACAACTTCCGCTCTTCAGGCCAACCAGCACACAAAAAGGACTTAACTTTGGTGAGAACCTCATCGTTACGCATGGCATCTGACCAAACACTTTCGGTGATGAGATTATCTGAACCTTTACCACAAATTAGGTTAACATCAGAAAGGGAAAAAGCAACATCGCATTCGTCAGAAGTAACCGTATTGGAAATCTCATTGACAGGAAGACGTGACATGCAGTCTGCGTGTACATTAAGTCGTCCTGGAACATAGACAACTTCACACTGGTACTCCTGCAGTTTAGCAGCAAGACGGGCCAAACGTGCGGTGAGAGTCCTGCCACCCCCAGCCGACAACATATTAACAAGGGGTTTGTGGTCAGTCCTCAACGTGAATTTAGTACCCCAAATAAATTGTCGAAAATGCTGAGTAGCCCAAGTGCAAGCAAGGAGTTCCTTTTCTATTGTAGAGTAATTAAACTCGGCATCTCTCAGGGTCCTAGAAGCATAGGAAACAACATATTCACCAAAACGATCTCTTTGCATCAAAACAGCACCAAGTCCAACATTGCTGGCATCTACGCATACAATGCAATCTTTCTGAACAGAGAAGGGTTTGAGGAAAGGGGCATTAACAATTTTGCTTTTCAACAAATCAAAGGAGGTTTGCTGTTCTGTACCCCAAACAAACTTGGCTTGTTTCTTTAACAAAGAGCGTAATGGATGTACAATGGTAGAATAGTCTTTCACAAATTTTCCATAGAATTCGGTAAGGCCTAAGAAGGATAATAGTTGTTCCTTCGAAAGGGGGGTAGGAGCATCAGTGATACTTTTAACATGATTTAGTTTGGGTTTTATGCCATCACAGGAGATCTCATGCCCTAGATATTCAACTTTAGATTGTCGGAATTTGCATTTGTTGAACTTTAGAGTGAGACCTTTCTTCTGCACATTGGATAATACACAATGCAAATTATGATCATGTTCCTCGACATCAACACCAAAGATTAAAATATCGTCTTGGAACGCAATAGCCCCTTTACAATTAAGAAGAACCTCTTTCATCAGGCGTTGGAACACAGAAGCAGCACTTGCGAGACCGAAAGGCATGCGTAAATACTGGAACATGCCTTCCGGAGTGACAAAGGCTGTGAGTTTCTTCGAATCTTGGTGTAACTCCACCTGATGATAGGCGCTAGCTAAATCGATGGTTGAGAAGACCGTAGCACCAGTGAGAGAGGAAATTAACTCGTGAATATTGGGAAGGGGATGCTTGTCTACCCAGATCTCCTTATTCAGGCTGCGGAGATCCACACATAGACGAAGCTCGCCAGAACTTTTGAGTGATAAAACAATGGGGGAAACCCAAGGGGAGGATTCTATGGGTTCAATAATTTGTTTGGATACAAGATCACTCAAAATGTCTTTTAACTTCTCCCGATAGGCCAGTGGAACATTCCTGACCCTGTGTCTAACAGGCATGGCATTGTCATTAAGCATAATTTTATGCTGAAAACCAACAAACTTACCTAAAGTGTCTTTAAAAACATCAGGAAAACATTTTTTTGTATTCTCTACAAACAAAGAATTATCTTCAGCATCGCAGATACTTAAAACATAGGGTTCTCCCAAGTAGACTGGAGGATTTGCATTGGGATCAAGTTTAATGCCGAGAAGGCGTTGATGTGGCCAACTAAAAATTGCAACACCCTTGGTGGCGACATAAACTTTCCCTTTAGCAAAGCGATCAGCAACTTGAAAATCAGCCCAGAAGAAACCTTCAATATTTATTCTCTTACCAGTATAACCCCCAGGAGATATGTCTGAGGTTAATAATTTCCTATCCCCCCAGAGACTTTTAAATAGATTCAAACCAATGATGGAATACCATGAACAAGAGTCCATCATTAAAAGGATAGGCTGGTTATCAACTAGAATAGTGAAAGAAGGAAATTCTTTTTCTTCTGAGTCATCAACAGATAGAATGCAGTTAAAGCTTTGTAAGACTTCTTCTTCTTCTTGGGAGATGTAATTGACTCTTTGGGAAGAACGACAGACGTTAGAAAAATGTCCTTTTCTTTTACATTTTACACATACTCTATCCCAAGCTGGACATCCTCTATAATTTCCAACATGGTTAGAGCTACCGCACCTGTAACAGTAAACATTTTTCCTGTAGGAGAATTTATTTTCAGCAATAGTTTTATTCTCAACTACTTTCTTCTCATTGTCTTTTTTGGGAAATGACCTGTTGGAACTGGATGAAGGATTGTGATTTCTTACTAAAGAGACTTCAGTTTCAGTGATTTGAGGCTTAGGTGGTTGACCTCTGATTTCTGAAACAAATAATTCGGATTGTTCAATACCTTTGGCAATATTGATGACAGAGCTTAAAGAGGATTCTGTGCCTAACCAGAGTCTTTCTTGGATTTTCTTACTCTTGGTGCGCATCATAATTTGATCTCTGAGCACTTGTTCGTAAGAAATGGTTTCAAAGGCACAAGAACAAGCTAGAGATCTTAAAGCCGAAACATAATCCTCAATGGATTCATCCTGTTTTTGAATTCGGGAATAAAATTTAAAACGTTCCATAACTGTATTAATCTTTCTTCCAAAACGAATTTTCATTTGTGCACATGCTTTTTCAAAAACATCTAAGTCTCCAGCATCATCAAGTGATGGGAGATTGTCAAATTCTTTGATGCCAGCTCCACCAAGACAGTGTCTGAGAAGAGCTAATTTGCGTTTAGCGGAACACCCATCTTTCTCCAACACCTCAACATAGGCTAAAAACATTGGATGCCATAGGTCCCATTCAATATTAGGATCACCAGCAGTTTGTAAAAAATGAGGTGGCGCAGCGATGTTAGACATGTTCAAATAGTTTTTTATAACAGTCTTGAGAAACGATGGCAAAATAAATGCAAGAAGAGAAAAAAACAAAAAAAATGAAGTAAGGTTATATTTCAGTACCTTAGTGTTAATGAACTGCAGGGAACTGAATCCGCTTGAAAAACGAGGCAAAACAAAGAAGATATGAGGAAAAGAAGATCGTCTTCGTGTGTACAGCTTTCCGATGTAGAAAGTAAACAAACAAAATGGCGGCCGGCACGTCGTGACGTCAGACGTCAAGGTTGAAGGTGATACCCACAGTGCAGCGCGTTACCCACAATGCAGCGCGTTCCGGGGGATCGGAGAACGAAGATGGAAGCTTAGGATGTTGCTAGGCGCTTCTGAGCTGCCTAGATGCTGCGGGTGCATGCCGGGCGGGTGCAGAGATTCCACGCAATTTAAAAGATGCGTGTAACGGAATCCAATACCCGGTAAGAGCAAAAAGCGCTAACATGAAGAAATAATCGTAAAACTCACGAGTCGCTTCCTTGCATCGGGAACAGGCACTGTTAAAACGCAAATCCAGCGGTGTAGAACTGTAGGCAGGGAGCAAATTTCCATAGAAGAGAGTGAACGTTGTCATAAAAAGAAGTCTTTTGTTGAAAATTGTAGCTGTAGTTACCCAGTCGTCGCCAGAAATTATGTAGTAATTCAATCCAAACGCAGGTTCTGAGTTACAGCTTTTAATGTAGAAATGACAACTTGACATCCACAAGAACGAACAGGCAGTTAACACAGGAGCAGCTCACAGCAGAATGAGCTCAAGCCACAGTAGCATTCTAAGTGACATCAAAGATTCTAGAAATGACATCAAATAGGAATACTACAACTAAGTGTGTGAGGAAAGGATGTCTCACGCGCCTGAGCCATTTAGAAGGAAGAGAAGCCACAACAAATTGACTCTAATCTAAAACCATCTTCCAATAACTGACTCTGGTTTGAGAAACATGTAAGTTATGTTATTTTATGAACCACGTGCACCATTTAGATAACCTACAGAACGTGAGCTAAAGGGAACAACGATGCAAAGAAAATGGCAATAATTTAAGAGTGATGTATAGAAAGTGACTGAAATGTAGGACTAATATATGGTAGGTAATTCTAGTTTACCACCAAGGTATTATAAGTGCTTTTTATGTAATAAGAAATGTAATAAGAAAGGACAATAAATTATATGTACTGATAGTGGCTTTAAGGTAAGGAAAAGAAGGCAAGGTCACTCTTATTTAAAAAAACAACACGCAGATTATGATTCGAATGAAGAAAAAGCTAGAGGAAATTACCCCACACGTATAACAATGTATACAGAACGTGGCTCTAATCGACATATTCCAAGTTAAGCATAATGTACTGCAAGTGATCTGAATTTAAGAACATGTCCAATAAGTGGCTGCCATATAACAACAATTTTAGAAAAGCTATTCCAATTTACATTAATGTATAGGAAATTGTTCAAAAATAAAACCAAAATAAGAACAATATACAGGACCCGAAGTCATTCCACTTGTGATACAATGCACAGTAATGTACAGTTGCCAGCAGAGGACGGGAGGGAGAGAAAGAGTGAGAAGGAGAGAGGGGGAGAAAGAGAGTGAGTGAGAGAGAGAGAGAGAGAGAGAGAGCGGGAGAGACAGAGAGAAAGAGAGAGATAGAGAAGGGAAAGTAGAGAGAGAGAGTGAGAGAGAGAGACCGGGAGTGCTGCAAGAGCGCCCGCAGTCTGCTAATTTTCAAGTACTGCACTTGTGCTTGTGGCACGCCCCTGCTCACTCCGCAAGGTGCATGCCACCACAAGCACAAGTGTGTGCTTGAAAATGACCAGAGCGTCGGCTAAAGATCCTACTAACTAGCACATGCGCACTGCATGGGCGACACCTATTCAGCCTTTTACATTCCAAACAATTGCAGGATTTTTCAAAAATTTCTCCTTTATCTCTAGTGCGTCTATTGGACTTTCAAGAGTCTGAGGATGAGAGTATCTTTAGCCCTGACTACAGTCCTGCTCAGTTAAGGGTCAAATGTCAGGACTCTGATGATGAGGATATTGAGTACAATCACCCTTCCTCTTACTTGGCAGGAGAATATTAGTTTGCCGATACCCCTTCTGTGCAGCAGCCTGAATCCTCTCAGGAACGTACCCCATTAAGTGTTCCAGCGGGGTGAAACCAGGTTGCATATTGTCACCCTTCCTCTTCACTCTGTATATTAATGCCCTTGTCCTGCACTGAGTTCCATACAGGCAGATAGCCCTAGGATTGTTAATCATGTGGTTCCGGTTCTGCTTTATGCAGATGATGCGGTACTGCTTGCTCGTACTCCTAGGGGTTTGCAGCTTCTAATAGATGGTTTTGTGACCTTTATGGACACATTGGACATGGCTCCTAATCTCACAAAATCATATATTATGGAAATAGGGAAGAAGTCACGCAAATCCTATAACTATACAATAGGTTCTCATACCTTAGATAAAGTACAGTACCTTTTCCTGAGTATTCATATTACCTGGGTTAGTAAATAAGTCTGCACACCCTATTTTATCAAAAGACTTCTTCACATACCCTAGTTAAGGAATTTTAAGCCCATGGTCAAGAGAAAGACAATCTTGGATCACCAGCCTATTAAAGGCCACCCCCTCATTTGCCCAGATCTTTACCAAACATAGCAACGGCCATCAAATCAGTTGTATAGCTGGTTCCCAAATCTTCTAGGATAATGTATGTGGGAGTACTCTGGGGAACTTTAAGTAGGCGCCTAAAATACTTATTTTCTTCAATTTGCAGTTTGCTAGCCTCAACGAATCCCAGACCTCTCTTCCATATAACACTTTGGAGCAACACATTGAGCTAGATAATTTTAGTACCACTTCTGGGGTCCATCGTCCTAGCCTATGTGCAAAATTCGAGATTGAGCCCGTTGACCTTGCCAGAGCTAAACACTTTTCCTCTAGCAAATGTTTAAAATTTAAATGTTCATCGAATAAAATGCCCAAATAGGAAAAGGACTGTACTTCAGATTTTGCAAGCAGTGAGTCGCGTTAGGAGTTGAGGATGTTTTCTATGTTTATGCCACTTTGCCCGTGAACAAGGAAGTGACACGCGTGTTTTAGATAAAGGGACGCACACGCATCATAACGGAGTGCACACGCAGTTTGGCGGTTTGTATGAACACGTAGAAAGTTGGATTGGAGGCATTGAAGAAAGGTAAAGGTACGTATAGTTTATACCAGGGACATAGTAAGATTCCACTTGGATTATTTGGGAAGCAGCAAGTCAGCCTCTGACAGATAACTTTCGTTTGAATTGACAGAAGCACTTGAAGTGTGTTGGTGTTCGTTTGGAGAACACAGGCGTTCACTTTGCAGTGGAATGTCTTCAGGAGTTTAAAGTAGGTGGTTTTTGTTGTTTTGTTTTTCGGTTTTTGTTGGTTTGAAGATTATCGACAGCAGTTGCATTATGGTTGGGTAGTATAAAGTCTTGTTTGATTTTGTAGGAATTACCAACGATTTGGATGATGAGATTGTTAACGTTTTTCCACAGGTGAGTGGTTTTAGCACTCAGCACAAATAGACAACTAGGCACTGGGTTGGTGCACGTTTTGGATTTTATCGGAAGATCACTCACATAAGCACAGCGTGATGGACAATGTAACTGCACATTGTGGATTTCATGTTTTATGAGCACGACAAACACTTAGTACCTCAGCAATGTCTGGACCTGTTGGTTCTATCCCTTTTGGTTAATTATTGTATACTTATACAAGAAATATTGTTTGGCATTACATAGAACTGTTTCCATTATTTTCAGTATTCCCCTGATGAAGGTATTTACCGAAATGCATTCGGTGTTTTGAATATCAGGGGGGACATCACCACCTTATGATTGTCACGAATGGATTATCTTCTGTGAAATTACGTGAACGGCCATGATCAAAAGAAATTAAAGACAAGAAAAGAAGAGTTCTATCATTCGATTTGACTATGTATCTGTTTGATTTTGTTTTCCAAACTCTTTGTTAAATGTCATTGATTAACATTGGGCGTATTTTGGACCTGGGAGTCCACAAGTGAAACTATTAACTTTCAGAAAATATGAGCACCTGAATGGGCTTGTGAATAGTGAGTCCTAGCAAACAGGTTCTGTTTTCTTTATGTTGTATTTCCACCTTACAGGGGCTAGTCCGGATTTGGGCCAGCACCTAGTAAAATTTGATTACTATTTATTTAAACGAGTTAAAATTCAGGAGTGTAGGTTATCACACCGTTTAGCATTGTAATATTGTTGTAGCTCCAAATAGATAACCAGCACCCACAAGATATGGATTTTGATGACATTTCTCATTTAACCACAAACCAGGCAGAAGTTAAGGGGTACACAACGGAGGAAGCGGAAAGCATTTATTCTCTTATCAAAGAAACAAGGGATTTTCAAGCTAGACCTGGTTCCACCATGCAGTTAATTAAACAGTTACAATATACATTAAGGAAAGAGGTTAACAAAAGTCTTCATGCCACTACCCTCATTCAGTACTACAAGGTCAAACGCATACCCAGAGGTTTACGGATATCATTAAGACCTATGTTGTTTAAGTTTAACAAACCGTCCATGACACAATGGTTTGCAATCCTCAATAAGTGTTCTTTCGATTTGGCACTTTTAATCATTGAGGAGTTATCGAATATTCTTAAAGAAATAGAAAGTGAGATTAATTACATGAAATCCGAATTGTCTAAACGTATGACATCAGAGGAATTAGACAAAACGTTACGAGACCTAAACGAGAAGTTAGATGAACATGCCAAAGAGGTTCACAAGCAGAAATTACGCAAATTTAAAAGAGACACCATTGATTATAAGTTGGATGAAGTTTATACATGGGCTGACGCCTATGCTCAAAAACGAGTTTTTAAAAAACCTGATGCTTCGACGTCAGAGGAAAGCATTGCTACAGAACAGCAAACCTTTCCCACACGTCCACCTGTGGGAGGGGTATCGGGTACAACAATCAAAGTAACCTCTGTGACCAGTGGCACTTCTAGGCATGCTTTTTTAGAATCAGGCCACACGTCCAATCACCCTCCAGACGACCAAGCACAAGCCAAAATAAACGTACAAAGAGGGGACAAGGGGCAAAAAAAACAGGATGGCGCAAGACGCAATCCCAAGAGGAACTAATAATGAATATCTCTGATTTTGAATTGAGTATTGATGAACGTTCCGTTCTGAATAAGGGCCACTAATGATTTAGAAACAGAGGTGGCACTATTTAAATTTATGAGGAAACTAAGGTTGAGGTGGTTTTTTCATCACATGACTACAGTCTCTCAAGATGTTGGTGCTATTTCACAAACAGAAAGAGTATTCAAATCTAAAAGTACATTTATGTCGCCTATTTCTCACAAGTCTTTTAACTTGTTTGAGACATTGATAAAGAAAGATTTAGATAACCTACAACATAAGCCAGCGAGATGCAGTAATTTGACTAAAAAAGAAACAGCAATACTAAGGAACCTAGCCTCCAATGTAAACATTAAAATTGTACCAGCAGATAAGGGAGGAGCGTTGGTTGTGTTAAACGCAACATATTACACGTCGAAAGTAGATCAACTTGTGCAAAACACTAATACCTACATTCTATTGGACTCTGATCCTACGAAGGAGTTCCAAAGCGTCTTATCCCAAATTTTGAAAAAGGCCACAGATTTAGGGTGGATAGATGAGCAGACTTGCAAATATTTAACATCAGAGCATCCAACTTGTGCAAGACACTAATACCTACATTCTATTGGAGTCTGATCCTACGAAGGAGTTCCAAAGCGTCTTATCCCAAATTTTGGAAAAGGCCACAGATTTCGGGTGGATAGATGAGCAGACTTGCAAATATTTAACATCAGAGCATCCAAGAAGACCGAACATATATATGTTGCCGAAGATGCACAAAGACCCTGTGGACCCTCCGTTCCGCCCCATAGTGGCGGGTGTGGGTCCATACATGAACCCTTGGGGACATTTTTAGATCATTTTTTGCAGCCGTTAGTACAACAATGGTCCACCTATGTACAAGATACTACAGATTCCCTCAAGAAATTACAGAATGTAATGATTCCATCAGATGAAGAGTTGTGGTTATGTACCATAGATGTATCCGCATTATATACATCCATCCCCCATGATGAGGGGTTGGAGGCAGTAGAGTGGATGCTATTGCAACATGATTATGATGAATGTCGTAATATATTTTTGTTGTAACTTTTACATTTCTGTTTGTACCACAGCTATTTCAGTTGGCAGAAAAAATTTTATCTCCAGAAGACGGGTACCTCTATGGGTTTTACGGGGGCGCCCACATACGCTAACATGTTTATGGCCAGATTTGAGGATACACAAATTTTGAACAATGCAGGATGGACTGATAGTCTTCTATTATATTTGCGGTATATAGATGACATCTTTGTTGTGTGGAAGGGGTCGCAAGAACTACTACAGAAGGCACTGAGTCAATTAAACAACTGCCATGTCCAGATTAAATTCACACACACAATGAGTTCCACTGAGAATACCTATGTGGATATCCTCATTGAAAGAAAGGGTGATTTGTTAACCACAATGGTATATAAAAAACCAACAGATAGGAACAACGCACTACATTATGACAGTTTTCATGCACCAACCTTGAAAAATCACTTGTCATTTTCTCAGTTTTTTAGAATTCGGAGAATTTGTTCTGATGAAACACAGAGTAATAGAGAAATCGAGGCTATGTGTAATGACTACAAACAGAGAGGCTATTCTTGTATGATACTTGAAAACGCCAAGCAAAGAATAGGTCAGATACAACGTACCGACTTGTTAAAAATTGTTATCAAGCCTCCATCAAGGAGGGAAGTATTTGTACTGAAATTCTCGACTGCATCCCCAGCGATAAATACATGTGTTCTGAATCGGTGGGAGATTATAGAACAAGAAACTGATTTTAAACAGGTGTTTTTGGAGAAACCTATTTTTGCATACTCTAGATCTATGAACCTCAAAGAAATTCTAAAGAAAAGACAGAACGTCCATATTGACATTGGTAACAAAGGCATGATGAAATGTTAAAATTGTGGGCATTGTGGCAATGTTTTGGTGGGCAACAGTTTTACTCACCCTTACACGGGCAAAAGCCACATTGTGAATTTCATGTTTTATGAGCACGACTTAGTACTCCAACAATGTCAGGACCGGTTGGTTCTATCCCTTTTTGCTAATTATTATATACTAATACAAGAAATATTGTTTGGCATTACATAGAACTGTTTCCATTATTTTCAGTATTCCCCTCATGAAGGTATTTACCAAAATGCATTGGGTGTTTTGAATATTGTGGAGACATCACCACCTTATGATTGTCACGAATGGATTATCTTCTGTGAAATTACGTGAACGGCCATGCTCAAAAGAAATTAAAGAAAAGAAGAGATCTATCATTGGATTTGACTATGTATCTGTTTGATTTTGTTTTCCAAACTCTTTGTTAAATGTCATTGATTAACATTGGGCGTTTTTTGGACCTGGGAGTCCACAAGTGAAACTATTAACTTTCAGAAAATGTGAGCACCTGAATAGGCTTGTGAATAGTGCGTCCCAGCAAATAGGTTCTGTTTTCTTTATGTTGTATTTCCACCTGACAGGGGCTAGTCAGGATTTGGGACAGCACCTAGTAAAATTTGATTACTATTGATTTAAACTAGTTAAAATTTAGGAGTGCAGGTTATCACACCCTTTAGCATTATGATTATAGAGCTCCCATACCACCATCTCCTATCCCACCTTCTGCAGATTTTCCACCTGAAGACATAGGTGGCTTTTATGACCAATTGGAGCGTGCATCCAGGCGCTTTGAACTGCCTTTGTCAGCTAAACAGACTGAATGTTTTTTGTATGACTTTACCCTGGCACTCAGCATTCTGTCAGAGCTATTATTTTAGTGGTTTATTTGTGGCAGGAAGGCCTCAAACTGATGAAGACACCAGCTTCCATTCCAGTGGTGATAACCAAGCTGGACAAGAAATACAAGGCCCCAGACAACTTGCCCACATGCCTCATTGGTCAGCCTAGGCCAGACTCCGTTATTATGCAGGCTGCACAGAGAAGGGCCAAAAACCCTGTGTCCCAGTGTTCTGATAAGGAAGGTCGCCTGCTCAACAACATTGGAAAAAGGTTTTCTGCTCTGGCGCCTACCTCTATTAGAGCTTCCAATGCCATGGCCATTTTGGGGAGATATGACCAGAAGATGTGGTTGGACATTTCCTCATTGTTGGAACATCTTCCGGAGGATAAGAGGAAGGAGGCAAAATATATTTTGGCCGTAGGGGAAAAAGTGTCTGCTGAACTTATAGAGATCACTATGGATGTTTTTTCTACTGCCTTTCGTCAGATGGCAGGAGTAGTGGTGCTGCGTCAGAGTTGGCTAAAAATGACCACCTTCCATCCCGAGGTACAGGCCAAGGTTATGCCTTTCGATGGAGAGTGTTTGTTCGACTAGGACATAGATAATGCTTTGCAATCCATAAAGCTGAAACGGACACAGCTTAATCCCTAGTCACGCTTCTGCAACCCTGATTTTAGTCCTTTCTAGGCATAGTTCAAGCACAATATACATCTCAACTGCAAGTCCAGCAGTGGTTCCATCATTATTCACAAAACGCCTTCTAACCATACAGTCAGTCCTTCAGATCCAATGCTGCGCAGTCTTATTCACGGCCCACAGGATGTAAGAGGCAGGAATCTGATTGCAAAACTCCAACAGAAGACGATGAGTTTCACCAGGCCCCTGCCACGGCAGTCCTGCAACAATTCTGTCCAACCTTCTCAAAATTCTTGCAAAAATTAAAGTCCATCTCATCGGACAAGTGAGTGTTGGATATCTTTCAACATGGTCACACCCTAGAATTCTTTCAGCATCCTATGAATACCCCACCTTGGAAGGTTCTGCTTCGTCATCTACCAGATCTTAAGAAGGAAATAAAATCACTCCTTTCCAAAAATACCATAGAGAAGGTACCCTTCAAACAGCGCAATCAGGGATTTCATTCTCATCTCTTCCTTATCAAGAAGAAAAAAGGAAAATGTAGGCAGGTCATGGACTTCCGGTTGCTGAACAAGTTCATCAAAAATCAGTCCTACAGGATGCTCTCTCTACTGGAAATTCTTCTTGTAGAAAAAGGGGATTATGTGTCTTCTATCAACCTAATAGACACGTATTTCCACATTTCCATTCACCCCAAGCATCAAAGGTTTCTCCGGTTCAAGGTGGAGGGGTGCCGTTATCAATTCAGGGTGCTTACCTTCTGTGTAAATTCAGCTCCCAGGGTTTTAACCAAATGCATGGCCCCAATAGCGGACTTTCTAAGACGTTTAGGACACCAATTGTTTCCCTACCTGGACGACTGACTAATAAAGGCTCCTACGTTTCAGGCAGCCAGAACTTCCACTCAAGCCTGCAGTTTTTTTTTCAACCTCTGGGCCTATGCCTCAATCTAGAAAAAAAATAGCCTTTCCCACTCACGAAAGAGTATTACATCTGCAAGAGATAACACAGCTTCTCTCATCAAAAGGTAAGTTTCTGTGGGAAAATACAAATCCATGCTGGTGTTGATGTCCTTGTGCATCCAGCTGGTTCCCAATTGCCGTCTCTGCATGCGAACTTTGCAGGAGCAGCTGGATGTGCAATGGGCTCAATCCAAAGGGTCGTTCAATGACATGATTCATATCTCGACTGTCAAGAAAACTGCAATGTCCATGTGGAGGACCAGGAAAAACCTTATGCAAGGCCTCTCCTTCATTCACACTGCAATTCAGTTTATGATGACTTCAGATGCATCAATGGAGGGATGGGGGGTCTCACCTTCAAGAATTGCAAGTTCACAGCAAATGGTCTGAGCAGAGGTCGAAAAGCCACATAAATCTTTTAGAGCTCGGGCGGTGTTCTTAGGCCTGAAACTGTTTTTGCCTTGTATCCCGGGATCTTCAGTTCTTGTCCGGACGGACAACACTACCACCATGTTCTATATCCAAAAGCAAGGTGGCACATGATCTCAAGCATTTTCCCTCCACGCTCAACAGATTTGGGAGTGGCTTCTTGTAAAGCACATCTCCTTACGAGTGGAGCATGTGCCAGAAGTCAACAACCAGTGGGCCGACTCTCTCAGCAAGTTGTCCAACCAATGCTACAAATTGGAACTGAACGACCAGCAGTTGCAGGTGGTCTTCCAATCCTGGGCCTATCTGACATTAGATCTGTTTGCTGTGTACCTCAACAAAAAGTGCACCTTTTACGCAAGCAGAACTCGGCAGCCGGAGTTGTGGGGAGACGCTTGTTCTCTTGGACAGGGAAATTCACCTAATCCTTCCCTCCGTTTCCCCTCATTCCTCAAGTCCTTCACAAAATGAACCAGGAGCTGTGCCGGCTCATTCTCATTGCCCCCGGGTGGGCAAGGCAATACTGGTACACCGAGCTGCATCGCCTATCAGAATGCGCTCTGGTTCTTTTCCTTCCAAGGGAGGATCTCTACATTGACAAGGGCTAGGTGATCCATCCTCGAATTCTCTCTTAATTTGCCAGCTTGGCTCCTCACTTCCCTGATTTGGGAATGTAAACATACCCGAAGACTGCAAAGCAATATTGCAAAACGCTTGATCTTCTTCCAAGCTCAAGTGCTACTCTGCCGAATGGAAGAGATTTTGTGCATGGTGTATTGCTAACTCATTGCATCCAGTTTTGGCTTCAAAGCAGGGCTCTCGCATTCTTCCCTAAAAGTACACCTTGTGTCAACATCCAGATATAGGCGATGTTTGGATCAATCTTCAAAGACTCATTAAAGAATTTATGAAGGGTCTCTTCAGGATCTATCCACCAGTTAAAACTCCACCAGTTCTGTAGCAACTAAATACAGTTCTGTTGCAGTTGATGCAATCTCCATTTGAACCTGTGCACAAATGCGAGTTAAAATGTCTTTTTTAGAAGGTGGCTTTTCTCTTGGCCATAATGTCAGATAGGTGTATCGGTGAAATCCAAGCATTCTCCATAAAAGAACCATATATCCAGTTTCTGCCAGACAATGTTATACTACGTACTAATCCTTTCTTCATACCTAAAGTGCCCTCCATTTATCATCCCAATTAACTTATAATCCTGTCTACATTTTTTCCAAATCGGTCCTTAGCGGTGGAGAGGGAGGGCACTTCATTCTTTGGACATCAAACGTTGCTTGAAGATTTATTTGCAAAGAGCAAGGACTTTTCATTAGTCCTCTCAATTGCTGATATCCTTCTCTGCACCCAGGAAGGGATAGGCCTTAACTAGGGCCAGTATTGCTCTTTGGGTTACTTCAGTGATTTTGTCTTCTGTCATGAAAATGCTGGCCATCCATCGTTTGCTAAGGCGCTGGCTCATTTAACGAGGAAGGTGGCCATTTCATCAGCCCTGTTTTCGGGAGTATCTCTATCTGACATGCAGGGCAGAAATGTGGGCAAGGACGCACACTCACGAAGAATTACTGCCTTGATGGTTGGAGGAAGGCAGATATAGCTGTTGGACAGGCTGCACGTTGTCGCCTCTTAGCCTAAGGTATGCGGCTATCTGCCCCCTTGTTTGATTTTTAGGCCTATTTGCTATTTATTAGTTGCATTATGTGAAGTGTTATGCATGCATATTTTTTCATGGGTTTTCTTCTTGCATTATGGTATTTTCTTTTGATGTTTTGGTGAGAATTCACCCACCCACCGCAAATGTTGGTTAATAATTGTTAACATACTGCTAACTAGTTGGATTCAAGCATGTGACTATAAAAGTTTTAATACTGAAGAATAAACAAGTTACTTAGCTGTACGGTGTGGTTCTCAAGTATTGATATCCCTGATTAGGCTCACCATATTACCTCTGAGTAATATATATACATATATATATATATCCAATAACCAAGTTTCCAGCAGGAAACAAAGTGTACGGACTCCTCCTAGGTGCAGCAATCTTTGTTTATTTAGAACCGCCCCAGCTTGCCATGAAGCGGGTCGGTCACTGCCGTGACCTTGATCACAGTACATATACATACATATATATATATATATATATATATATATATATATATATATATATTTTACCTACTGGCTATCGCCAGTAAGTAGTTATAGTTAGGACCTAGTTTCCATAGGAAAATCGTTTTTTGATTAGCCAATATCTTTGGCGCCGTTTGACAAATCTTCGTGAAATTTCCCAAAACGTTTTAGGGCGATTCGTCAAGCGGGGGCCGAGAAAAAAAGGGGGTCCCAAAACGTGTTTTCTCCATGTTAATTTCCGGAAGAAACTTTGATAGTTGCTGAGAAATGTAAAAAATTTAAATATTGATATCTGAGCACCGAGGAGGGTTTGCAAACCCTCCTGAGCACGAGCTCAATTCTGATTGGCTGCCAACACATTCCAAACCAGAATGTATTGGCAGCCATCTTGTGACTCTGTAATCGAGTCACAAGAAAAAGTGGAAAAAAAGATGAAAAACAAGAAAAGGGGGCAGAGTAGAAACACCCTGACCACCTAGGCCTGCTCAGGGGGTCCCACAAGGACCCCCAGGCCCAAAAAAAGCATTTGTTTAGAAAACAAACGGTAGAATTCACGCTGGGTGCGCGAATCCGGCCCCCAAAAAATACCTAGCGAAGTCTCCCATGCTTCGTTTTCTATGAGCCCCCGGGTGGGCCACGTGCCGGGGGCAATGCCTAATAATTAGTTGGCCCCAGGAGGCCACCACCTCCCCGGGGCTTTGAAGTGTTGGGAGGGGGGCCGCACGGACCCCCTCCTGGAGCCCTTGATGGGCACCCACCAGGGCCGGCTCTTGCAATGTCCCTGGGTACCCACCCCGGGACATTGCTGTTTGCTATGGCAGAACGGGAGCACGGCTCCCACCCTGCCATAGGAAACTCTGGTTTGCTTCTTGGAAGGGAGAGCAGGAAACCTGCTCTCGCTTCCAACAAGCAAAGCAGGATTGATTTTGAGCAAGGGGAGCTACATGTCAGCAACGCTAAGGGCCGGCCCCGGGGAGGACCGCGAGGCCACCCTCCTCAAAAAAATATAATTTAAATAATGGCCAAGCCCCGGGGGATGGGGTCCCCGTGGCTAATAGAGGCCCAAGGAAGGGGGGCCACGCGGCCCCCCTTCCATATAAATATTTTTTTAAAAGAGGCCATGCCCCAGGGGATGGGGTCCCCAGGGCCAAAAGTGGCCCTGGAAAGGGGGGCCACGGGGCACCCCTTTCCTATAAAAATATATAAAAAAGGAGGAGATGCCCAAAGGGATGGGGTCCAAGGGGCCAAAATTGGCCTCGGGAGGGAGGCCCCATGGCTCCCTGCCCATTTCTTTTTTAAAAGGGCCAGGCCCTGGGGGATGGGGTCCCCAGGGCTCCAAAAATACTAAAAGAAGGGGGCCACAGCCCCCCTTCTAAAATATATCTATATTTTTAAAAGACGCCATCTCGCTGGAAGCCCCTAGAACGTGCCAGGAGGTGCGTTTCCAGAGTGATGGGGAAAGGGGCTGTGGCCTTTGTCCACTTCTCAGCAATACCACTGTGTGGTGCTTACTGGAGGTTGGAGGTAGGCTAGGTGGCACCTAAAGGACCCACAGCAGGGGAGAGGACTTAAATCCCCATCCAAGAGCGCACCAGGGAGAGCGTTTGCAGAGTGGTGGGCAAAGAGGGCATGGCCTGCTATGAGATCTTAGCAATCCTGCTGTGTGGGACTTACCGGAGGTAATAGGAGGGGTAGTTGGCCCCCAAGGATGTCCTTGGGGGACAATTACCCCTCTTTTTACCTCCAGTAAGTCCCACACAGTGGGATTGCTGAGACGTCCTCAGAGGCCATGCCCCCCTTTCTCCACCACTCTGCAAACGTGCCTCCTCGCAGGCTATGGGATGGGGGATGAAGTCCAATTTACTCCTGAGGTACTTTGGGGGCCAAGAAGCCCTCCTGGTATCTCCTGTAGGTCCTACACAGCGGAATTCCTGAGCGCTGGTCGGAGGCCCAGCACCCTTTCTCAAAAAAAGAAGGAGTCACTGAGGAGCACTTGTGGATCTAGTCAGAGGTATGAGCAGGGCCTCTGGAATTATGCAATTGTTTGGCTGCACCGATTTTCGCACAATTATACATTTTCTGATTTAGTCACATAATTCAACCAACTGCTTCCTGATCTGCAGATTTGAACAAAAAAGCCTTAAAAGTTACCAAAAATGCAGCAACAAGTATTACAGCGTGCTGGAAGGCCCTTTGCAAACCTAGAATGGTCACCTGTTACTTTTTGCTAAATGTGGGTGTTAAATTGGTACTAATGGTGTGCAAGCCACTCTTGCTTCCTTCTGGGCCTCTCTTGCCTCTTTCTGCATTTCTGTTGCTTCTTTCTGCACATTTCTTTCTTTTTCTGCACTTCTCTTGCCTCTTTCTACAAATCTCTTCTACTTTCTGCACCTCTCTTCTCTCTTTATGCACGTCAGTTGCCTCTTTCTGCACCTCATTTGCTTCTTTCTGTACCCTCTGGCCTCTTTCTATACCCTTCTTCCCTCTTTCTGCACATCTCTTGCCTTTTTCTGTTCCCCTTTTATGTCTTTCTGCACCCTTTTTACTTCTTTCGTCACCTCTGTTCCTTCTTTCTGCACTTCTTTTGTTTCGTTCTGTACCTTTCTTGCTTCTTTCTGCACCCCTCTTACCTCTCTCTCTACTCTTCCCTCTTTCTGTACTTCTGTTGCTTCTTTCTGCACTAATCTTGCTTCTTTCTGCACCTCACTTGCCTCTTTCTGCACCTCTATTGCCTCTTTCTGCAGTTTTCTTGCCACAAGTGCACTTCACTTGCCCCTTTCTGTAACTCTCTTGCTTCTTTCTCCACCTCTCTTGCCTCTTTCTGTACCTCACGTGCTTCTTTCTGCACCCTTTTTGCCTGTTTCTGCACATCTCGTCCCTCTTTTTGCAACTCACTTTCCTCTTTCTACACCTCTCTTTCCTCTTTCTGCACCACTCTTGCCTCTTTCTGTACCATTCTTTGCTTTTTCTTTACCACTCTTGACTCTTTCTGTATCTCTGTTCCTTCTTTCTTCACCTGTCTTGTCTCTTTCAGCACCCTTGATGCCTCTTTCAGCACCTCAGTTGCTTCTTTCTGCAGTTCTTCCTGTTTCTGCACCCTTCCTGCTTCTTTTTGTACCGTCTTGCCTCTTTGTGAACCTCTGCTACCCCTTTCTGCACCCCTCTTGCCTCTTTTTCACCTCTGTTGGTTCTTTCTGCACCTCTTTTGCTTAGTTCTGCACTTCACTTGCCTCTTTATGTACCCTTCTTGCCTCTTTCTGCTCCTTTCTTGGTTCTTTCTGCACTGTTCTGGCTTCTTCCTGCACCTCTATTCCCAATTTCTGAATCCCTGTTGCCTTTTTATGCACCCCTCTTCCTTCTTTCCACACCTCCCTTGTCTCAGTCTGTCCACCTGTTCCCCTTTTCTGCAGCATTTTTGCCTGTTTCTGCAACTCTCTTGCCTCTTTCTGTGGTTCCCTTGCCTCCTTTTGTACCTCACATGCTTCTTTTTGAACCTCTGTTGGTTCTTTTGCAATGCTCTTGCTTCTTTCTGTACCTCTCTTGCACATTTCTTCACCCCTCTTGCCTCTTTCTGCACCCCTTTTACCTTTTTCTGCACCTCTCTTGCCTCTGTCTACACCTCTGTCCCCTCTTTCTGTACCTCTTTTGCCTGTTTCTGCAACTCTCTTGCCTCTTTCTGCAATTCTCTTGCCTCCTTCTGCACATTTGTTGCTTCTTTCTGCACTTCTCTTGCCTTTTTCTGCACTCATGTTGCTTCATTCTGTACTTTCCATGCTTTTTTCTGCACCTATCTTGCTTCTTTCTGCACCCCTGTTGTCTTTCTGCACTCGCCTTCCCTCTTTCTGAACCTTTCTTGCCTGTTCTGCATCTTGCATGCCTCTTTGTGTACTTTTCTTGCTTCTTTCTACACCTCTTTTGCTTCTATCAGCAACTCTCTTGCCTCTTTCTGCACCTCTCTTGCCTCTTTCTGCACTTCTCTTGACTGTTTCTGAACTTCTCTTGCCTATTTCTGTACTTCACTTGCTTCTTTCTGCACCCCTTCTGCCTCTTTCTGTACCTCTCTTGCCTCTTTCTGCACCCCTCTTGCCTCTTTTTGCACACCCGTTGCTTCTTTCTGCGGCTCACTTGCCTCTTTTTGCACTTCTCTTGGTTCTTTCTAAACCTCTGTTGCTTCTTTCAGCCATTCTCTTGCCTCATTCTGCACTTCTCTTGTTTGTGTCTGCACTTCACTTGCTTCTTTATGCACCTCTTTTGCCTCTTTCAGCACCTGTTGCTTCTTTCTGCACCTCTCCTGCCTCTTTCTGCACCGCTCTTCCCTCTTTGTGCAACTCTCTTTCCTCTTTTAATACCTCTCTTCCTGCACCACTCTTGCCTCTTTCTGTACCTCTCTTGCCTCTTTCTGTACCTCTGTTGCTTCTTTCTGCACTTCTGTTGCTTCTTTCTGCACTTCTCTTGCTTCTTTATACATTTTCCTTTGTCTTTCTGGACTTCTGTTGCTTGTTTCTGCACTTTCTTGCCTCTTTCTGCACCTCTGTTGCCTTTTTATGTACTTCACTGTCTTCTTTATGCACCTCTCTTGCCTCTTTCAGAAGCTCTGTTGCTAAGTTGAGCTAAGTTGAGCTAACTATAACTCGCTCCCCCGCAATGTGCTGCTGATGATGCCATATATTACATCCTTCATGACATGGTCAGTGACATCACTGATGACATCACTGATGACATCATCCACGTGATAATCTGATGCACCTCCTCACACCCTAATATAACCTTTTATACACCCACTCTAAAATACAGACTACCATTTTTGAAACCATAGACACACCAATACCAGTTACTACATACCCACTCACTGATTCCTAGGTCTACATACACATCCACTCATTCACCAATACAGTCACTCATACATGTAGTCACTCACCAAAACAGCACTATCATATGCACTCATACACCTATACAGACACTCCCACACCACAACTAATCCATAGAGTTACTCATACCTAGTCAGTCATGCAAAGAATCAATCACACTCCCACTTACTCACCTATACAGTTATACACACACGTCCTTCTTATTCACACAGATACTAATACATACTTAGTCTCTTATACAATCACTGATACAAGCTCAGTGGAGATAAAGGCTCCTGGTTTGTTTGGTTTTTTTTCTCCCCGGGTCCAATGATTGTGCCTAGTATACTCCATGGAAAAAGGACAAGGGCCCCCTTCGAAAAACTGTTGGTCCAGCAGGTTGAAAATACCGGAATGGAGCAAGAGCCAAAGTACGTTTGCACTCCACTCTCCTCCCTCCATTTTTTTTTCACGATTCTCCTTCCGCCAGTAACATTAATTCGTGTCTTGATACGGGAGATGGTAAAGATCTGAAATCTTCTGGCGGGCGACACGTAAGGTGGTTGGCGATTCTGAAAGGGGGGCAAGGTAAATGAGGACCAAAAAAAAAAAAGTAAAAAAAAAAATGACTGATACAAGCTCACACTCATCCATACTGCCACTCTCACAATCATTCACTATCATATATAGTCATTTATATACTCCAAATCTCACATATACTGCCTTTGACATATGTAGTTACTCACACATGTACCACTGAGACATCCCTTCACTCACCAACATACACATACACACACTCACCCACCCATACGGCCCTTCACAGATGCACTCTTGAACCTATCACCCAGTGAATCACCCACTTTCACATCTATGCAGAGAGTCACACACCCCCACCCAAACACTCAGACACCCATACTCAGACAACCAATCAATAACCCATATAGACACTCATGTAGCTACTCACTAACCCATGCAGCCACTTACACACCAAATGACTGACTGATACAGACATTCACACAGTTTAGTTACTAACCAATTGTGAGAAGTTGGCCTGATATATGATGTTTCCAATTTTGGAACCACCTTGTATCAGTCCAAACAATCCCTTATGGTGTCTGGTTGTAAGTCAACCTTATAGACAAGCTATCTTAATGGTAGCATAGACTAAGCAGCCTTAAAGGCTAAACTCAAGAGGTCGTGTTAAGCGAGCTGTTTTACCAATCACAATCCTGTAATATCAAATGAAAGGACACCACACAAGTATATATTATAAAAATATATGTGTTTATTTCTAAAATAATCCCCAGTTCTCTTTATGAGCAAAGGGACACAAGCGTTAAATCAAAAGCACAGTCTAACATGAAAGTTGCACAATTATGGATGAGGGCGGGTGGCCACTCAAACCATATATTAGGAAAGTGGTATAAGAGATACCAATCGAACAGTGGTTAGGCCTAGGTCCTAGATAATCGCTGGGAGCAGTCGGGACAAGCAATGCTGAAGTCGGGAAAAGCCCGCGGGATTCGGGTGCAGCGCTTAAAGCCCACGCATGCACCAATGCAAAGTCAATGGTGCATAAAAGTTACACAAATAGAGTTTAAGGATACTTCCGCTGAACCTAGATGGACAAAACTTTAGACACAGGCCCTAGAGGTGTGTACCAGTGTGGGAACACCAGCGATGCAATGTTACCTCACCCACAGGAAGCGGGTGCATAGGTCGAAGTGGCGTCGGGTTTCGTCACGCAGGTTCTTGGTGCTTGAAACTGAAGATGCTGCAGGCGATGTGAAGGTGAAGTGTCCGGTGTGATCCAAGGGTGGATCAGAGTAGAAAGGTACCTGAAAGCAGAGGGGACAGAGTCTGGGTCACTCAGCAGTGACCAGGGTGGAACCAGGACGGAACCAGGCAATGTTGGGCGCAATCAGGTGGTTGTCGAGGAGCTTCTCTCCGCTGCCACGTGGGCTCTGGGGCATCTGCGATGTCCAGGAGCGGTTCACGAGCTGTCCCCCACAGGCTCTCACCGTCGGCGCTGTCGGCTTCAAGATCGGAGCAAACAACACTTGGCAAGAGCAGTCCATGAAGGACTGGAAGATTGCTTCTCACTCGGACCAGGAGGGTCAGAGCGGGTGCTCCTTTTCAGAGGAGCTAGTGCAAGTCTGGAGCAACCAGAATCTCAAGTCGTATTTAGGTTTTCGCCGGCACAAAAGCCACAAGCCAGCTGGCAAGTGACCGGGCCAACGCGTCGAGCCAAAGAAAGCAGAAGGGCCCCACGCAGCACTCGTTGAGTGTAGAGGGGTGAGCTTCGGTGCAAGAGTGGCTCAGGGTTGGGGCTCCTCAAACCCCGGAGTACAGCTTCGAGGGTCACTCGTGGGCTGCACGGTCAGCGTCTCGTGGTCTTTTCAAGATGGCGTGCCCCACGCTTCCGGTCGCCTCCACAGGTCTCAGCTCTGCAGGGACTATGGATCGGGCTATAAGAAGGCAGGCAAGCTTGATCTCGTTGATCTCTGTCGCTCGAGTTCCGGCGGGAACTGCAACAAAGCAGACGTCGAGGTGCTGGATGGTGCCTGTTTGCACAGGGTGGTCACTCCTTGACGTTGAGTAGGATGTCGAAGGGTCCAGTTTTGTGAGTTTTGTTTCAAATGTTTCATCAGGATAATCTGAGTGCGTTGGCACTGCTCCCATTCTTATACCAATCTAGGGGGCTGGATTACCTGCTAGGTCCCCTCCTATGGGTGGGACCCAGGAAGGGGGTGGATACACCCCTTTCCTTTGATGCAGGCCGCGCTGGGACAGGGGCTGGTGTGCTCCAGAACCGGTTTGGCCGGATTATGCAAGGGGCAGCCTTGTGCGCCCCAGGCAGTGTCTGGTTTCTTTCAAACCTCCCTGCTACAATCCACTATCTCCTGTCTGGGGTGGTGTAACACCTCCCTGCGACAGGAAAGCCTTTGTCCAGGCCTCCTCTGCTGAGTTTCGGTCAGCAGCAGGAGGTCAGACTCGTGTCTGTGGCCGAAGCATCCATTTTGTGGATCTGAGGCTCTTTTAAAAATCAACCGCGTTTTAGAAAAGTAGCATGTCGTCTCCCTCTAGAGGGGTGGAATGCTATCCCCGTCGACAGAACTGTTGAGGGGATAGTATTCCAAATCGTATGACACCTTACACGACATGTTTTGATAAAGCCAAACCAAAGTTGCTATATAACCGCAAGGATTATAAGGCACTTAATAGTATATGGTATGGCATAATCCCAGAACAGCTTAGGGAGTTGTTCCCGACAGCTGCAGACAGGCTCAGCTCATGCTAGAGCTCCATCTCACATTAAACCACGCACTCTGCCTCCAGGATTGATGAGGCCTTCCATAGGAGTGGCTCACAGGTTTATATGTGTCCAGATATAGGTTTAGATATAGGTATACTATATCTAAGCAAGGGGTGATTACACCAACTTGACCCAGCTGAGTGATCAGCCAGTTGTGTCAATTTAAGAACCAGCCAGGGGTGGCAAAAGCTATGCTTCAGCCCCTGGTAGGCCTTGGTGGCACCTATGCCCTGAGCACCTATAGTGCATGGTACAGAGGCTGACAAGGAGTCCATTTTCCAATTGGGTTATGTACCTATAGTACATGTATGTGAATTTAGAGGGAGAACAGCAGGCTGGGGGTCTGAATAGCAGGCCCACAGCCTCAGTAAGTCGAAAACCAGTGAAGCAAAAAGCACAAATTGGGGTGACCATAGGATAGCTGACCCTACTCTCCTACACCCATGCATTCAGTAGAACTCAGGAAGTGGTTTGAGGGTTTCCAGATATATATATATATATATATATATATATATATATATATATATTACCTACTGGCGATAGCCAGTAGGTATATATAGTTAGGATTTTTTCTCTATGGAACTTTTGAAAATTCTATGCCTAATAACTTTGGCGTTTGTGGACGGAATTGGCTGAAATTTTCAGGAAAATGGCACATTTTGTTTGAGCAGCTCCTGGAAATTTGGGGGGGGTTCGTCAAGGGGGGGCCGAGAAAAAAGGGGGGTCCCAAAACGCGTTTTTCCCATGTTAATTTCCATAGGGCGGTTGGCCTCACTTTTAGCCCGAACGGCTGAATGGATTTCCACGAAACTTGGCAAAATTGTAGGGACTGTTAGCCCGATGTGCCTTTGCTAGGTCTCAATATATGTGCTTCAGTGAATTTTGAGAAATTAACGTTTAAAACAAGATATATATCTGTAACAGCGCTCCGGGCAGCGCTCCGGTTCGCGAACTTTTCGCGTATCGGAACTTTGCGAAGCGAAGCTGATTGGCTCTCCGGTGTCTGTCAACATTCTAAACAGTCCGGAGCGGCCGCCATCTTGTCTCTCGGTAGGATCGAGAGACAAGAGGAGGCCAAAACAAAGGGGGAAATGAAGGAAAGGGGGCAAGGTAGACCCCTTCTGACCCCCTAGGATTGATGAGGGGGATATTATAGAGCCACGCCGGGCCCAAAAAAAAAAAAAAAAAATTCCGATTTTTTTCGCCGTAGAGACGCGTCTTGGTACGCGAACCGGGCAGCTAACCGGGCAGCTAACCGGGAAGCTAACCGGCAGTGTAACGGGAGTCTGAGGAGTAGCTGATTGGCTGTCAACATTGTAAACAGTCCGGAGCGGCCGCCATCTTGTCTCTCGGTAGGGTCGAGAGACAAGAGGAGGCCAAAACAAAGGGGGAAATAAAGGAAAGAGGGCAAGGTAGACCCCTTCTGACCCCCTAGGATTGATGAGGGGGATATTATAAAGCCACGCAGGGCAAAAAAAAAAAAAAAAAATCCGATTTTTTCGCCGTAGAGACGCGTCTTGGTACGCGAACCGGGCAGCTAACCGGGAAGCTAACCGGCAGTGTAACGGGAGTCTGAGGAGAAGCTGATTGGCTGTTATCATTGTAAACAGTCTGGAGCGGCTGCCATCTTGTCTCTCTGTGGGATCGAGAGACAAGAGGTAGAAAAAAAAAGGTGTAAATGAATGAAAGGGGTAAGGCAGACCCCTTCTGAACCCCTAGGATTGATGAGGGGGCTATTAAAGTTCCCTGGGGGGTGAAAAAAAAAATTGCGATTTTTCGCGGTAAAGGTGCTTCCTGGTACGTTAACCGGGCAGCTAACCGGCAGCGTAACGGGAGTCCGACATATTGTGTTTTTTGAACGTTTGTGATATGTGCACGTGTGGATTTTGTCTAATTAAGGTTAAAAAAATATATATATATCTTTAAGCGTGTTCTAGCGCGCTTACGTTTTGGGTTTGGTTTGCGCTGCAGAGACGATACGTCACGGTTATGCGATGCATCATGAGGCGTCTCACGGGCTACGTGATACGTCACTTAATAAAGAATATATTTTACAGCTATAGATATTAGCTTTTAAAAAACCAATGAAATTCACAGAAAAAACCATAGGTTATAGATCATATATAGTTAGGAATTTGCATTTACAAAACCTTGAAAATTCACTGAAAAAACCATAGGTTATAGACCATATATAGTTAGGGTTTAGCATTTACAAAACCTTATTTTACTCGCATAAAACCATTGAAATTTCATATATAGTTAGTTGCGCTAACTATATATCGCGCACCCGCAATCCACTGCTCATGATGTCACATATTACATCATTCATGACATGGTCAGTGACATCACTGATGACATCACTGATGACATCTCAAATGACATCACTGATGACATCACTGATGACAACACCCAGTGACTGTATGTTTCTGTAAAGTTAAAATATGTCTTACATATTGAAGAATGAGTGGATGTATAAGTGTCTGGATGAAGGATTTAGTAGGTGCATGACTGTGTGTATGAGTGAGTGTTTTAATGTGTCTCACTGAGTGCATGGGTTAGTGACTAAACTGTCTTAATTTGTGCATCATTATGTCTGTTGTTCTGTAAACTGCTGCATGTGTTGATCAGTAGCTATATGAGTAACTATATGGGTTATTGATTGGTTGCCCAAGTATTTGTATGGGAGACTGAGTGTGTGTGTGGGTGGCTGGGAGGTGTGTGACTCTGTGCATAGATGTGTGAGTAGTTGATTCACTATATGTATGGGTTCAAAAGTGCATGTGGAAACAGCTGTATGGGCGGTTGACTGTCTGCATGAGTGTATTGGTGATTGAATGGATTTCTCAGTGCTACATGTCAAAGTAAGTACATATGTAAAACACAGTACATGTGAGAGTTGACATATATAAATAACTGTGCATAAGAGCCAGTGAATGTGTGAGTGGCTGTATGGATCATTGTGAACTTGCATCAGGGATTGTATAAGAGAGTAAATATGTGTTAGTATATGTTTGAATAAGTAAGGTGTGTATAACTGTATAGTTGAGGAAATGGAGGTGTGATTGATTCTTTGCATGACTGACTAGGTGTGTGAGTAACTCCATGGATGAGTGACAGTCTGTGAGTGTCTGTTTACACTGATTGTATCTAATGTTATATTAGAGTCTGAAGAGGTTCATCGTATTATCACATGAATGATATCATCAGTGATGTGATCAGTAATGTCAAATGAGATGTCATCAGTGATGTCATCAGTGATGTCATTTGAGATGTCATCAGTGATGTCATCAGTGATGTCATTTGAGATGTCATCAGTGATGTCATCAGTGATGTCACTGACCATGTCATGAATGATGTAATATGTGACATCATGAGCAGTGGATTGCGGGTGCGCGATATATAGTTAGCGCAACTAACTATATATGAAATTTCAATGGTTTTATGCGAGTAAAATAACGTTTTGTAAATGCTAAACCCTAACTATATATGGTCTATAACCTATGGTTTTTTCAGTGAATATATATATATATATATATAGCAGTCCAGGTTCCGTGAAAATGGACCGGAGCCAGAGGTCGGGACCTCAGAAACCTTGCGCCCAGCAAACCACAGCAGCCTCTAGGAAATAACAGATCCAACAATGGAAAACAGGGAAGACGTTTTAATGAAGGATGACGCGTTTCACTCTGCGAGAGAACTTGTTCACACGACGCGCCAGAAACAAGAAAGTGCATATATAGTAAACATAAACAAAGGGCAAATGATAACAACCAATGACACACGCCTTCTCTGAAAATTAACATAATAGAAAGACTACAGAATAACAAAATGTTGAAGAAATATCATGAATCATGGAAAACGAATGCTGAGGTAAAAAGGTCACAACAAAATGAACATGTTATTCGTAAAAAATTGTTTTAAATTGGTATGCACATGGACTCCAAATAAAGTAGTATGTACATAGGGTATACCTATCATAGGGAAAACAAGTAGACGTTTGAAAAAGGGTTATTTACAAACAAAATGATGGCAAAGTGCCAAACATATACCACCTGAAACAATGCTGTTCAGAAGAACGTAAAAAGAGCATGATGACATAGTGCCAAAGTTACATTGCAAGAAAGACCTAGCTATTGTACTACAGCTTATAAATGCCCTGTGCATATCAATAAAAATGAAATTTTCTAAATATTGCATACGAAAAAATGAACAAACATGTAAGCTAGACCTCAGCACACTAGGTATAAATAATTAAATGTAAAGAAAAAGAGCACCAAATTATATCTGAAAGATCAAACCTATTAGTCCGATCAGAGAAAGCAAGAAAAAATGATAAAGTGAAAGATAAAAGGACAGAAAGAATTTATTAAGTAAGTAGAAAAAAACCACAGCTGAGAAAAGTATCAATGACAGACAAGAGAGTAATCAAATGCAAGAAAATCTGCAAACTGGTGTCACAACTGAAAAAATAAACTCAATTGATTCTCATAGAAATGAAATGAACACCAGACCGAAGTATATACATATAAAGGCTGACCAGCCGGCCAACAACTCAGTGATAATCTAGGTCACATCAGAAAAAAATATTATGGAAAACATAGTCTTCATTAATCAAAACACAGTTCATAAAAAATTGCTCAAATCTTCGGTAAGGTTAAGTCCATTGGGGGCCTTAGTATCTAAGGCAAGAATCAAGTGAGATTCTTTCTGCCGAAGAAGTTTCATTCTGTCACCTCCCCGTCCGGGTTGAGGTACCGAGCATAGAACTGTATATTCGAGATCCCTCAATTTCTTATCATGTACAGCTCGAAAATGTCTAGCGACAGGATAATTGTTGTCGCTGTTGACAATTGCACGGATGTGCTGCAAAATCCGTTGGTGCACCGGAAGTTTAGTACTTCCGATGTACTCAAGATTGCAGGTGCATTTGAGTTTGTACACGACATATTCAGATCTACATGTCAGGTATTCTCGAATGGGAGTAGGTGTGTATATGTGTGTATATATATATATTCACTGAAAAAACCATAGGTTATAGACCATATATAGTTAGGAATTCGCATTTACAAAACCTTATTTTACTCACACAAAACCATTGAAATTCCATATATAGTTAGTTGCACTAACTATATATCGCGCACCCGCAATCCACTGCTCATGATGTCACATATTACATCATTCATGACATGGTCAGTGACATCACTGATGACATCACTGATGACATCTCAAATGACATCACTGATGACATCACTGATGACAACATCCAGTGACTGTATGTTTCTGTAAAGTTAAAATATGTCTTACATATTGAAGAATGAGTGGATGTATAAGTGTCTGGATGAAGGATTTAGTAGGTGCATGACTGACTGTATGAGTGAGTGATTAAATGTGTCTCACTGAGTGCATGGGTTAGTGACTAAACTGTCTTAATTTGTGCATCATTATGTCTGTTCTGTAAACTGTTGCATGTGTTGATAAGTAGCTATATGAGTAACTATATGGGTTATTGATTGGTTGCCCAAGTATTTGTATGGGAGACTGAGTGTGTGTGTGGGTGGCTGGGAGGTGTATGACTCTGCATAGATGTGTGAGCAGTTGATTCACTAGATGTATGGTTTCAAAAGTGCATGTGGAAACAGCTGTATGGGCGGTTGACTGTGTGCATGAGTGTATTGGTGAGTGAATGGATATCTCAGTGCTACATGTCAAAGTAAGTACATATGTAAAACACAGTACATGTGAGAGTTGACATATATAAATAACTGTGCATAAGAGCCAGTGAATGTGTGAGTGGCTGTATGGATCATTGTGAACTTGTATCAGGGATTGTATAAGAGAGTAAATATGTGTTAGTATATGTTTGAATAAGTAAAGTTTGCAAAACTGTATAGTTGAGGAAATGGAGGTGTGATTGATTCTTTGCATGACTGACTAGGTGTGTGAGTAACTCCATGGATGAGTGACAGTCTGTGAGTGTCTGTTTACACTGATTGTATCTAAGGTTATATTAGAGTCTGAAGAGGTTCATCGTATTATCACATGAATGATATCATCAGTGATGTGATCAGTGATGTCATTTGAGATGTCATCAGTGATGTCACTGACCATGTCATGAATGATGTAATATGTGACCTCATCAGCAGTGGATTGCGGGTGCGCGATATATAGTTAGTGCAACTAACTATATATGGAATTTCAATGGTTTTGTGTGAGTAAAATAAGGTTTTGTAAATGCGAATTCCTAACTATATATGGTCTATAACCTATGGTTTTTTCAGTGAATTTTCAAGGTTTTGTAAATGCTAATTCCTAACTATATATGGTCTATAACCTATGGTTTTTTCAGTGAATTTTCAAGGTTTTGTAAATGCAAATTCCTAACTATATATGGTCTATAGCCTATGGTTTTTTCAGTGAATATATATATATATACATACATATATAAACATATATCATCTGTATATCTATATAAATACAAACATAAATGCATGCATACATATACTTATATGCATACAGATGCATGTTATTTACATGAAAGTTGAAAAAACACTAATAAAAGCAAAGCTAAAAAGCCACCTCATCACAAACAGAATGGCTTTAACTTAAACGAGGGCGAGATCTATTGCATTTTCAATGCTTGTTTACTTTGGTTCCATCAAGAAGGCATTCAGATGTGTCACACATTTGCCATAAATTCTGAATGTTAGCACTCTAGTTGCACATTAGATCACTGTAGTAAAGCTACTGCTCACCAGGGACGTCTGCTGCTGGTATTCAAAGTGCATGTTTCAGTCTGCATGTCAGAATTTTTTTAATGAAATAGAAGAGGATTTGAGAAGTCACTCAAAATGATCCCTAATTTTTCTTTCTGAAGCACTAATCATACTTTCTATTGCATAATATACCCCCTCATGTTGTTCCTTTTTAAATTAAATGTTTTAAGAGTTACCACTTCATTCCAATCAAGATGGCTACAGGTGTGCTATACCTTTGTAATAAGTAGGACTGTTAGCGCTCTAGTTGTTCTTTAGAACACTCTGGGACATTCTGTCATTGGGCTATACTTGGGCTACATCTGGGTGATATTTGGGCTACATTTGGGCTCTTTTGTCTCTGGTGGCCATTTTGGGAGACTGCATGTCAGAATGTTTTAATGAAATAGAAAAGGATTTGAGAAGTCACTCAAAATGTGCCCTAATTTTTCATTCTGCAGCACTAATCATACTTTCTATGGCAAAATATACCCCCTCATGTTGTTTCTTTTTAAATTAAATGTTTTAAGAGTTACCACTTTATTCCAATCAAGATGGCTTCAGGTGTGCCATACCTTTGTAATAAGTAGGACTGTTAGCGCTCTAGTTGTTCTTTAGAACACTCTAGGAGGCTGCAGTAGAACACAAAGGAATCAACTGACAGTCTCTGTCCTTGTTGGATGTACATGTTTTACTGAGAATGTCAGACTTCATTTTCACATGACTGAGAAAGATAATGTGAATTTACAGAAAATATGCTTTCAGTTTAGCTTATAGATCCCCTTCCAAACCACTGTGGGAAAATCATGAGATATTAGTTTTCTTTCAAACAATATTCATGATATCACAGCAGAAGGTTTTTTCACATGGTAAAATCACCTTAGAACCCACCACAATTCCTAAAACGAGTATGGTACCATCAACAAATGATTTATAATGTAACTAAAGTCCTAAAACCCTCTATTAACTACAATGCTTTTTAATGAGGTGCTATCATGTATATTGGTCCCAAGATGGCTGCCAACACTTCTTGGATGAAGTGCTGACAGCCAATCAGATCAGATGTGTGGTTAGGCTCCGCCCAGATATATATCTTTTTTTGAACCTAAATTACTCAAAATCCACTGGAGCACATATATTGAGACCTAGCAAAGGCACATCGGGCTAACAGTCCCTACAATTTTGCCAAGTTTCGTGCAAATCCATTCAGCCGCCCTATGGAAATTAACATGGGAAAAACGCGTTTTGGGACCCCCCTTTTTTCTCGGCCCCCCCTTGATGAAACCCCCCCAAATTGTCAGGGGCTGCTCAGAAACAAAATGTTCCATTTTCCTGAAAATTTCAGCCAATTCCGTCCACAAACGCCAAAGTTATTAGACATAGAATTTTCAAAAATCCCATAGAGAAAAAATCCTAACTATATATACCTACTGGCGACCGCCAGTAGGTAATTACCTTCTGGCTGTCGCCAGTAGGTATATATAGTTAGGATTTTTTCTCTATGGGATTTTTGAAAATTCTATGTCTAATGACTTTGGCGTTTGTGGACGGAATTGGCTGAAATTTTCAGGAAAATGGCACATTTTATTTCTGAGCAGCCCCTGAAAATTTGGGGGGGTTCGTCAAGGGGGGGCCGAGAAAAAAGGGGGGTCCCAAAACGCGTTTTTCCCATGTTAATTTCCATAGGGCGGTTGGCCTCACTTTTAGCTCGAACGGCTGAATGGATTTGCATGAAACTTGGCAAAATTGTAGGGACTGTTAGCCCGATGTGCCTTTGCTAGGTCTCAATATATGTGCTCCAGTGGATTTTGATAAATTAACGTTCAAAAAAATATATATATCTGTGACAGCGCTCCGGGTAGCGCTCCGGTTCGCGTACCTGACGCGAAACGGAACTTCGCGAAGCTGATTGGCTCTCCGGTGTCTGTCAACATTCTAAACAGTCCGGACCGGCCGCCATCTTGTCTCTCGGTAGGATCGAGAGACAAGAGGAGGAGAAAAACAAAGGGGGAATTTAATGAAAGGGGGCACGGTAGACCTCTGTTGACCCCCTAGGAATGATGTTGGTGTTATTAAAGGATCCCGTGGGGCAACAAAAAAAAAATTCGATTTTTGCGCGGTAGAGGCGCTCCCCGGTAAGCGAACCGGGTCGCTCACCTGTAGCGTAATGGGAGTTCGCCATTTTGTGTTTTGTTTTAATTAAATCACAAGATGGATGAAAAACAATGTGGGAAATGGGTATAAGGGGGCAAGGGAGACGTATCCTGACCCCCTAGGTTTTCTGAGGGTGGCTGAGGAGGCTCATATATAGGCTTTTAAAGGGCCCCGCAGGGCAAAAAAAACCAACAAAAAAAATCGTTTTTTTTGCGTGGGGAGCGCCCGGTATGCTTTTGTGCAATGGCGGTGGTAATCTAAATGATGAGGAGGGGGGGGGGCATCGTTCAAAGCACATCAGCGTGCATAAACAGGAAAATGTTTTTATCTACCACGTACTTGACTTATCTCTCTGAGATGCATTCCCTTGTGTTTCGGCAATGGTAGTCTGTTCATTACATAGATCGCCCGAGGGAAAGGGTCAAAAGCCAGGGGTATAGGAGTATGTAACAAGCGAGCCATTTAATTGAAAAAACTAAATGTGACAAACGGTTGTAGGATCAGTGAAGGTTGATTTTTTTAATTGAAAGTATAACAGGATCAGTTACAATAAAATCGTCCATACGCACACCATGGGCGAGTATCATGGGTTACATTACTCGAAGCTTTATTAATACAATAATCAATAATGAAAAATCGACATCAATAGGGTTGTCCGTATTCCCAGTCAGTACCCTTCCCCACCCGCCATGTGCACAAAGACCGCATACATCCCCCATAACGTCAAGGCTAAGTAACTAGAACGTCATAAGGAGATGCAAGTCGCTCCCATACTGGGGCCATTTTGGTCGAGGCCAGGCAGGTCCAGAGTATAGTTTAATGTCTCCAATAAGTAGCGACAGGACCAGAATCCCTTTCGGCAGTTCTGGCTTCGTTATTACGAGCACTAGAAAACAAGACATTCTGGGCAATACCACCCTTTACGCAGCCCTTTATTCTACAAGATGGTGTCTTTCAAAAGCCAGGGGTATAGGAGTATGTAACAAGCGAGCCATTTAATTGAAAAAACTAAACGTGACAAACGGTCGCAGGATCAGTGAAGGTTGATTTTTTATTTGAAAGTATAACAGGATCAGTTACAATAAAATTGTCCATACGCACACTATGGGCAAGTATCATGGGTTACATTACTTCGAAGCTTTATTAATATAATAATCAATAATGAAAAATCGAGGCAGGACCAGAATTACATTTATGAAGAATGTTGAAGAGTAGTATGTTGAAAATCTGAAGCCATCGTTCTACAAACTCTCAACCAGCCTTGGATGGAAAAATCCTGAAGAATGTACAAACTGAAAACCAGTTTTTGTCTGCATAGCATCAGCAGCAACACTTGACTCAGCTTTGTGTGAAGCCGCCATCTTGATCCAATCAATACCGTCCCCTTGCACACATTCAGGGACCAGGCCGCAAGGACGTGTCTTCAGATCAAACGGATTGTGGGACAAGGTCCAGAATGGAAGAGTCACCAAAAGGCAAAAGTTCCGCCGGACCCCGGGAGCCGGCCGCCTATGTCGGGGGCGATCTCAGGCCACACCAGGGCAACAAGACTTGGGGAGGGGGCAGGAGTCAAGCGCCCCCTCCGAGTCCACGCCAGCACACCTCCCCTCGGGGGCCTCCGTCAAGCGGCTCAGGGAGGCACCGCAGGCAGCGGTTCTTCAGATCAGTGGCTGTCACCGGCAAGGCTCCCCTCCGTCAGCAGCGATCGTTGGCGCTGTGGTTGCGGCCGGAGGCCCCGCCTAGTCAACGCCCCGGCCTCTCCATCTCGTAGGCCGCAGAGTAGTCGGGGAGAAATCCCGGGAACGGCGGCATGCATTTGGATCGATGTTGCAGCAGGCTGCCATATAAATAGTTATTTAATAAAACGTTTTACCCTGTTACTTTGCTGGTGTGTTGTATATATTTATAATATTTGCATAGGATTTGTCGTTGTTTTGGGCGGGGTGGGCGGCGGAGCCGAGCTGTCTTGCAGCCATCATGGCGTCGAGCTCAGTTCCTCTAACTAGTTTCATATTTCTCATGAGGGGTTGTTCCTAATGTTTCTATTTTAGCGAGGTCAAAAAGAGATCCCATTAGTGGCCTACTGATTTTGCTTGATTTTTCACTATCTGCAAAGACTAAACAGAGTATTGCGACTCTCTGCTTGTTTGTAAATAGAGAATGAACCAAAGAGAACCAATTCCAAAACAGTAAATGCTTGGATAACAATCAATCAAATGGGGGCAAAGGCCTGCGCTACCTACCCTTCACTATCTGCAAAGAGAGAATACTCCTAAAAGAAAAGAGGGGGGGGGGGCAGCGTTCAAAGCACATCAGCGTGCATAGACACGAAAATGTTTTTACCTACCACGTACTTGACATTTTACAGCTTTTGATATTTGCTATTAAAAAACCATTGAAATTCACTGAAAAAACCATTGGTTATAGACCATATATAGTTTGGAATTAGCATTTACAAAACCTTATTTTACTCACACAAAACCATTGAAATTCCATATATAGTTAGTTGCACTAACTATATATCGCGCACCCGCAATCCACTGCTGATGATGTCACATATTACATCATTCATAACATGGTCAGTGACATCACTGATGACATCACTGATGACAACTCAAATGACATCACTGACAACATCACTGATCATATCATTCATGTGATAATACGATGAACCTCTTCAGACTCTAATATAACCTTAGATACAATCAGTGTAAACAGACACTCACAGATTGTCACTCATCCATGGAGTTACTCATACATCTAGTCAGTCATGCAAAGAATCAATCACACCTCCATTTCCTCAACTATACAGGTATACACACCTTACTAATTCAAACATATTCTAACACATATTTACTCTCCTATACAATCCCTGATACAAGTTCACAATGATCCATACAGCCACTCACACATTCACTGGCTCTTATGCACAGTTATTTATATATGTCAACTCTCACATGTACTGTGTTTTACATATGTACTTACTTTGACATGTAGCACTGAGATATCCATTCACTCACCAATACATGCATGCACACAGTCAACCGCCCATACAGCTGTTTCCACATGCAGTTTTGAACCAATACATCTAGTGAATCAACTGTTCACACATCTATGCAAAGAGTCACACACCTCCCAGCCACCCACACACACACTCACTCTCCCATACAAATACTTGGGCAACCAATCAATAATCCATATAGTTACTCATATAGCTACTGATTAACACATTCAGCAGTTTACAGAACAACAGACATAATGATGTACAAATTAAGACAGTTTAGTCACTAACCCATGCACTCAGTGAGACACATTTAATCACTCTCTCATACAGTCAGTCATGCACCTACTAAATCCTTCATCCAGACACTTATACATCCACTCATTCTTCAATATGTAAGACATATTTTAACTTTACAGAAACATACAGTCATTGGATAATGTCATCAGTGATGTCATTTGAGTTGTCATCAGTGATGTCATCAGTGATGTCACTGACCATGTCATGAATGATGTAATATGTGACATCATCAGCAGTGGATTGCGGGTGCGCGATATATATTTAGTGCAACTAACTATATATGGAATTTCAATGGTTTTGTGTGAGTAAAATAAGGTTTTGTAAATGCTAATTCCTAACTATATATGGACTATAACCCATGTTTTTTTCAGTGAATATATATATATATATATATATATTTATACAAATCCCTTTCCTCAAGGGAATGAGTAAGCACTCAAGGACCGGTCTTTCCCAAAGTGCTTTATTTCTTTTCATTCAATCTCCAACACAAAACACAAACCAACGCGTTTCTCAACAGAAGTTGCTTGTTCACGGTATATATATATCAAAACGGCCACACTCGGTTATTCACCGAGAACGTCATGACCTCACCTCTCACGACGGCGGTCCGTAGACAAGGAGGCGAGCCTCAAAATTAAATCCAAAAGCGCTGCTCCAGTCCAAAGATTTCCAGGGGATAAAACAGCTACTATGGACTCAAAATGCTTACAAAGCAGTAATTTATTTCAGCAAAATATATCGGCAACTCTACGCGTTTCGGGACAGCTTCCCTTGTTCACAAGATGTATTCTGGTCCCCTCATGTGCGCTCTATCTCTCATGACCCTATAAGCAGCCTCACTGCGCTCTTCGGTAAGCGTGCTTGTTTGTACACTCCTCACTCTACTCTCACCTTCTCTGTTGTGCTGTGTGATACGCCATCCGCCGCCGGCCTGAGACTCGACTCTGCGGAAGCCCTGTCGCCCACACGTCACACGTCACGTGTCAGCAAGCGTCACCACTAGCTGAGCTGAGTGCTGCACTGACGCGGGCGCAAGAAGGGAGAGACGCGAAAACGGCAAAAATGGCGAGCCGGATGGCGGTGGCTGTACCGAGGTGTTGAAGGTGAAACACGATAAAACGCGGGCGTGGGGAGCGGAGGCGGCTTATTCACTCGCACACACAACAGAGGTAAGAGGAGGAGACAGCGAGGCAGTGTGGAGGCTGTGTGGAGCAGCTAAAAGCCTCTGTGTTTTTTCTTTTTTTTTTTCCCTCAAGAGCCAGTATATTTGGGGCCAGTTAAGCAAAACTGAGGCAGACAGTGGTTGAACTGAAATAAGACTGTGGTCGACTGTGGAAGACCCCACAAAATACAAGTTGATCCAGAGAACGTGGACCGTGGTCTGGCAGCCCCAGCCCTCCAGCCCTCCAGACCTCCAGCCCCAGTCCCAGCCCTAGTCTGAGTCTTTAGAGATTGGGGAATTCTGCGTCCTGGCACATTTCTAACCGGTTAAACAGCTCAAGCTCCAGATTGCTTCTTGCCCTGTTCTTTTCGAGTCTTCTGGCTACTACTGCGAGGCTTCATCCACCTGCAATTGGTGGTGAATTTGCCGTACCTTGCATAATCACAGGAGAAAGGAGGAAGAAGAGCTTGTACAGAGTGGCGCTTGTGTGTTTAAAGATGAGGTCTGGTCGTCAGCGTGGGGCTCCACAAAACTCTATACAAAGCCAGAAGACAGAAGAGATAACACTTGCTCCACCCAAACTGGACAGGCACAAGGAAAATGGAGAACAGGAGGGAAAATTGTTAATTAGTAGAGGCAGTGTCCCTATAGAGGGGAATTCGCGTATTCCAGCCGAGGAAACGGCTTTATCTGCTTCTCTTAGTAAGGACTGTGTTGTTCATATGAAGTCTCCATGTGTGGCGCAGTCATCTATAAAGAGCTACTTCTTTAAGTACCATCAAAATCAATCTGATAAAGACAAACATAAAAGAAAGACCTGCGAAAAGGAAGAACCTAGTGGGAATGCTAGTGACTGTTAATTGTCCTCTCCTTTGTCATCCCCACTGTGTAAAAAAGAGAAAAAAAGTGGCTCTGTTAGTGATCTGACCCAACCAAAGTTGACTGAAAAATTGGATGCTGTAGTGGACAATCGGGATAGGAGTGTAATAGGCGAAGGTGTTGTAGTGGAGAAAGTGTTGGCACCCTAGCTCCAGCCTTTAATTGTAGCAGGGCAATTACAAGCTCAGGCGCAAATTCACGTCTGTGTCCCTACTGCCGATCAGGTGGAGTCACAGCTGGTCGATGATCTTCAAATTACCAGTCAGGTGCAGTGTTATAAAGGGTTGGATGTAATGTGTGATTTGTATCCTTGTAGGACTTTGAACGAAAATAAAGACGTTATTGTGTTTGACCTTGGAGCTGAAGTTGGAAATCCAGCTCACAAGGACGGGCCTAATGAACCAATTTTGGTTTCAGAGGACTCACTTCCTAGCCCAAATAGTTGTTCTGTTAAAGGTGGTAATGCCAGCTTTTTTAACCTGGACCAGTCAAGTATAATAATGGAGAATAGCTTTAATATCAATAAATCAGTGTTCGATCAATGTGTTGGCAGTTCTGAGAAGATTATTAATACTAATACTAATAACCAATGTAGCTTAGACCTAAATGGTCAGTCTATTCCAGCTGATATATTGTTATTGTCTAAACCAGAGGTCACCCCTCAGGCTACCCCACGTGATTCAAAAAAGAGTGAGGCTAGTCCGGAGTGGGGTTTATGGGATTGTCTTTTACATACCATGGGCTAAATTACTAATGCGCTTAATTTCCACCCAGACAAATTGGATGTTCAGGTTGATATTTTAAACACACTAGCATCTCATGTGCTGGGTATCAACACAAAACTCCTGCTTCTAACTAACCTGATTACGAAGGTGCAAGCAGATAAACATAGTCCATTTATAACTTGCACCTGTGCACAATTGATTGATAAGATTTCTGATTTGCCTTCAATAGTAAGTTCAATGGTGCAAGAAGTTAAATTGTTGTCAGGTAGAAAAGCGCAAGGTAACGATGAAATTATTGAACCATCTAACAACATAAGTAGCTCAGTTGATGACGGTAAGTCACAATCTGTAAATGATGATAGCAAAGTACAAGCTACAGAGGTCTCTCATCCTAAATTGGAATGCGATATAACTAAAGATGGCTTGGTAATAGCAGTTGGGAGTAGTGACTGTTCAGTGTCAACTCACAAGTCAAGCGGTATGAATAAGTCATGCCCGAATCAAAGCCATGAAATAAGTGTTCGATCAAAATCAGTAATTCTCTCAAAGGGCAAGAAAAAGGTTAAGGAAAACTCACAATAAGAAAATGCATGACTTACAATTATCTAGTAAGAATGTGTGTGAAGATCCTAAAATCTTGGTAGAAATCGAATCTGAAACAAAATCATATTTCCCGATTTTTGGCCCTAATAAATTCAGGATTTAATGTAAAGGAAAATCAAATAATGGAGTGTAGCATCAAAAAAGTAGGAAATGTTGATGCTAAATTTAGTTCTGGACTCATAGTGGAAGCTTAAAAAATAATCAAGTAAAAAGTATCTGATCAACCAGTAAGTGTAAGGGCGGAAGCCCAAAGTGCTCAATTTAGTCATATTCAGAAATTAGTAGATTTTAATAGTCATTTAGGTAGTATTAGTAATGTACAGGGGTTTGAATTAAGCCTGAAACCAAGTAATGAAGTAGTAGTCGATCATGGTATTCAAAATAATATTATTAACCTGAAATTTGTAAATCACTCTCATCAGCAAGGTGATAATAGGACCGATCAGGTGGCCCATCCGGGTACACAAGAGCGATTAATAAAGGAAGTTAAAGAAGATAATTTCCTGACTGAAATGGTTCTGGTGCCTGCTACTGAGAATGTGTCCACCTGTTATTATGGATAAGGATAATATTGAACATTCAAATTTGTCGTTCGATATGAGGAAAGTAGCCTTCTGTCCCCAATATATATCAAGAGGTCCTCATGTTATTTTAAATCGTGGTAACATCTTGAAATTATTACATGCAATTACAGATCTTAAAGATGTGGTCACTAGGGATCTGGAAGCTGTGGAGTTTAAGAAAGAAGGTGAATACCTTGACAGGGAGATAACAATTACAACCTGGTTAAATATGGAAATTGTTGATAAAATAATGGCCAATGTTATATTATTTGAGAAATGGGGCAATAAAGTTTGGCGACCTCAAGGACCTTGATATCCGATGTTGCTGATGCCAATTAAGCCACTTGATACAACGATGCAAAAAAAAGATGATAAAAAAATAGCTACTGTAGCACAAAAAAGAGACGATAAAAAAATAGCCACAGCAGCACAGGTTAGAGTTTTAAACAGTGCGTCAGGCCCATCTACGGAATTAAACTTAGCATACAGCATCAATATAAGGAGTAGCCAGCCTGGCTTGCGAACATGTGAGGCGTTGAAGAAAGTCCCAGAGTTAGTAGATGATTGGAGTTGTCTTCCAGGAATATTAACAAATGCAAATCCTGAAAAGAAGGATTGATGCCAATCAAATCCTTTGAATCTTTGTTCCTGGAACACTAATGGTTTAAAACCATTAATTGAGGACCAATATGTAATAGATTTCCTGAAGGCTTTTAGTATATTAATGTTTCAAGAAACCTGGAACACGTGTAGTGAACCCTTTATTGGTTGTTTTGAATACTGTAATGTCGCAACACGTGAAGCCAACTCAGGTCGTCCATGTGGTGGCCGTTCTATGTATGTTTCTTTGAATCTTAAAGTAGATCACTTTGAAATTGACCTTCAGGTAAAATGGCTACAGTGTGTTAAATTAATAGCTGGTCATTCCATTATTCTATTAAATGTGTATTTAAGTTGTAAAAAGAAAGGTTAGATCCACTCAAATCACTCAGTTATGGGGAATGGTAAAAAACGTTATATTTTGATCATTTGGATTCAGTAGTTATTATTTCAGGTGATTTTAACATGCATTTTGTTGCTTTTAAAAAGCAGACACTTGACTTAAAAAGTTTAGCTCCATGGACAGATTGTGAGTTTAAAAAATACAATTTAAAGATTATGCATGACCCGGATAATATCCTGACTTTTAACAAAGCAGGTAGTTCTTCTGTAATAGATTATACTATAATGTCTGAGAAATTATATAATTTAGTAAAAAGATATCAGATAGTCCCAAGGATTGAAAGTGATCACAATCCACAAGTGATTCTCTTTGATCTAGCTTTGGAGTGTCTGCCAGAAACTAGGGCTCTAGTAAAAGCTCCAAAAGCTTTTAATCTTAAAAGGTTAACATTGAATGAAAAAACTGAGGAAAATATTCTGGGAGTCCTTGCCTGTTTAATACAGGACGTGCAGTCTGCTCACGGTGAAGGGAATTCCATGATTGATTTATGGTCACATTTGTCGAATTGTTGGCTACATTTGCTAGGGATGAGCCCTCTAAAGGTATAATGCTGAACCCTAGGAAACCAGGATGGTATTCTTCCCACCTACTATATCTAAAAAGAAAGCTTAATAAAGCAATAGGATTACTGGACAGGAATAAAAACAAGCTATCACTGTTTATTATATCACTTAAAATTAGAGAGTTAAAACAGGGATATAAGAGGGAAATTTGGAGAGCAAAGCAAGCTTATTATGAATCAACATGGGCAAAGGTACATCATGCTTGTAAATCAAAAGATCTACGGTTATTTTGGAGCATTATTAACAACATAGAAAATGGTAATAATAGAAACAATAGTGCTAATGTAGATGAAGTAAGTTGGGCGAACTTTTTTAATAAAAAAATCAATGCCCAATGTTCAGATTATGCAAGTGTAATAGCAATAGTCCTACTGACATGCATAAAACAACAGATAGTGGGACTCCGGATTGTATTCCTCCTCCTCAATGTAGTATGGATATTGAGCCCTGGTTGCTCGATAAATTAAAAAAAGCGATAAATAGGATTAGATCCAACGGAGCACCAGGTCCAAATGGCATTCCAAATGCAATATTTAAAGCTAAATTGGGTAATTGGCCATAGTTATTAATGCTTTTGTTTAATGAAGTTCTTAAATCAGACCTTATCCCGTTATCGTAGCATGGAAGTATTATACAACCAATATATAAATGTGGCCCCCAGGATAATCCGGATAATTATCGTTTAATCACACTCACAGACGTAGAGGCAAAAATGTTTGCTAGTTGCCTATTGGATGAGTTAGAGGCTTGGGCCACAAAAGAGGAGCTGATTCCTAACTTTCAAACTGGGTTTAGAAAGGTTGAATCAACCCATACCAATTTGATTTTATTAACACTATTAGGTGAGAGAGCCAAAACTAGGATGCAAAGATTATATGTTTGTTTTATTGATTTAAAAGCCACGAAATACTCTCTGGTGGAAGTTAAGGAATTGGGGTATACCGGAAACTCTATTAAAAATGATTATACTTTTATACTCCGACACCTGGGTGCAGATCAAAATTGGCGATGGACAACATATGACCCGTCGTCTGGCTACTAATGTGGGATTGAAACAAGGCTGTGTTTTGGCTCCTTGCCTTTTTAATCTTTTTATGGCCGATTTGCCAGCTCATTTTAAAAATATTAATTTGCATTCGCCTTCGATTTATGGTCAAGAGATTAAATATCTGCAATATGCAGACAATACCATTTTAATGAGCCAAACAGTTATAGGGTTAAAAAGGTTAATTGATTCTTTTAAAGGTTATGTAATTCAAAATGGACTAACAATTAATATAAAAAAGACAAAAATTATGACTATGGGAAAAGGGAAACCAAGGATTAAAGAGTGGAATATCAACGGCCTGGTAATTGAAAATGTGAAATCATATAAATATCTTGGGATTACCTTTGATAACGAACTGATATTTAGACAGCATTTTAATAATTTTGAAGCCAGGGGTTGCTCTCTCGCATTTGCTTTTAGAAAATTAAGAGACAAATTATCATGCACTAATTATGAACATCTAATGAAGGTGATGAGAGCAAAGTTAATCCCATCTTTAGACTATTGCTCAATCATCTTTAGGGGCAAAGACGCGGAATTGCTCGACAATATAGAAATTAGAACATATAAAACTGTTTTTAAGATCCCTAAATATATCAGTCGTGCAAACATAAGACTGGAATTTGGATTGAAGAGTCAATTTCTGGCACATCAAACAGCATTTTTGAAGTCCATATTATCATTAGTCCATTCGGAGGAAGGATCCTTAGCAAAGCTGTGTTGGCTCGAAATTTCAGAAGGTGAATATTCAAAAAATTGGCAGCTGTACTTAAAGGAATGCATATGTAATTTTGATTGCCCTAAATTAGAAGAGGAAATGAGGAGTAGAATAGTTTTTAAGAAAGAAATTAATCAAATGGCCGCATTACTAACGACTCTAGCGGATAAGGAGAACTTAAGGAAAAAAAAATAATTCTGGTCAATTGCTAATTCTTTTGGTAGGTTGTCGCCCCAACCCTATTTGTCATATCATCTAAGACCTTTACTTAAGAATAAATTTATGTACTTGAGGTTGGGAAGATATCCGACAAAGGATGGAATTCCAAAATGGGAGAATCAATGGTCATCGAGTATTTGCAGGCTTTGTGGGCTAAGGGATGAAACAATAATGCATATAGTAACTTTATGCCCAGCTTTGGCAGACGCTCGGAAGTCTATCCTAAAACCGATTTTTAATGAACTAGGAGTTAGGGCATGTAGGCAAGCAATTATTACATGTTTGAGTGGAGTCAACATTAAACTTATTTATCTTTTTGTTAAGTTCATCATTATTGCAGAAAAGAAACTCAAAAGAGTTGATGGAGTAATTAAAATTATTGCGAGATAAAATACCTAAGAAATATTACTGAAGAATTGTTTGAAGCAAGGTGTTATTCCAGCTTAAGGGACTATTAGTACAATCCAATCTAGTGTTGCACATTGCACTTTATTATCGCTTGTAAATGGAAAACAGCTAGATATTTGTATTTATAATTCCCACTGCTAACACATGTCACTTTAGTTAAATGCTGTTATAATAGTTGTTGCTGTTAGTATAAGGCATTTTAGAAGAATAATGCATTTTAATTATTTTTTTATTGTTTTAATATTTTTATGAAATGTCATGTATCATCTCATTACTGGTGGATCATTTTAAGATGTTGATAGTTTTGTATATATTTGTTTGCTTGTTCTTTTGTTGGTCCTTTATTATTGTTTGTAATTATTTTAATTAACCAACAAATAAATTCTACTACTACTACTACTGGTCGCTGCAGTCCACGACAACATCGAGAGCTGCAACAGGTGTGAATATATTGTTTGGGGCGGAGCCTAGTTCACTAGAACACTTAAGGCGGCAGGACTTAAACAAACATTTATTTCGATGGGAGCCTCCTGTAAACTTGGGCGCTGAGGCAGGCAAGATTATGCTGAAATGCATTCGCCATCTACATCAGAATAAAGAAGGTTCCATACTGTCCCCCCTAGTGGCCTGTACTCTTTCAGAAGGAGGAGGGTGCTGATATATATATATATATATATATATATATTTTAAACTTTACAGAAACAGTCACAGGATGATGTCATCAGTGATGTAATCAGTGATGTCACTGACCATATTATGAACAATGTAACATGTGACGTCAGCAGTGCATTGCGACAGCGTAAGTTATAGTTAGCTCAACAAACTATAATGGTCGAATTTCTCTGGTTTTGTACGAGTGAAATGTCTAACTATAACATCCCTGAAACCTGTGTTTTTTTCAGTGAATGTATATATATATATATATATATATATATATATATATATTACCTACTGGCGGTCGCCAGTAGGTAGTTATAGTTAGGATTTTTTTCAATGTTAAATCTCAAAATTCTATTTTGAATAACTTTTGCGCCGGTTGACGAATCTGTCTGAAAATGTCCTCAAAATGGCCTCGCGGCGCCCCGGTCCTTCCCTGAAAGTTTGGGGGGGGATTTGTCAAGCGGGGGCCGAGATAAGAGGGGGGTCCCAAAACGTGTTTTCCCCATGTTAATTTCCATAGGGCGGTCGACCTCACTTTTAGCCCGGACGGCTAAATGGATTTCCACCATACTTGGCAAAATTGTAGGGACTGGTAGCCCGATGTGCCTTTGCTATGTCTCAAGATATGTGCTCCAGTGGATTTTGAGTAATTTAGGTTAAAAAAATATATATATCTATAAGCGCTCCCCAGTACGCGCCCCGGGGAGCGCTCCGGGCGCGCCACGCGACTTGCGCGCAGAAAGCTGATTGGTTCTCGGGTGTCTGTAAACATTCGAAACAGTCCGGAGCGGCCGCCATCTTGTGTCTCGGTAGGATCGAGACACAAGAGGTGGCCAAAACAAAGGGGGAAATGATCATAAGGGGGCAGGGTAGACCCACCCTGACCCCCTAGGTTTGATGTGGGGGCTATAAAAGGGCCTCGCGGGGCAAAAAAAAAATTTTTTTTTTTCGATTGTCGCTGAGGGAGCGCCCGGTACGCGCACCGGGGAGCGCACCAGGAAGCGCACAAAAGAGAAAAAAGAAGGCCAGAGTTAAAAAATGTTGGCAATATTTTATAAATGGGAGGTAGTTCTGAAAAGAACTTTTTTTTAATTCTTTTTGTTCTATATTTTTTAAAATATTTTTCTGAACATTTTTGTATTTTTTTGTATTTTTGAACAATTTTATATATTTTTTTTTTTTAAGGGAACAAACAAAAAACAGGGAAATGGAAATGGCTCAACAGGAGCAAAAAAAGAAAAGAATTACTGTTTTCTTTTCTTGCTGCATTGGTGGTTGTCTACAGCATTATTTATTAAGGTGACGCTAAATTCACCATAGCATAATGTTTTGCCACAGAAAATGCAAACAAAATTAAGTTTACCAAATTTTTGCTGAATATTTGGCACCATTTGGCGTTCTTCAGGACCAGAAAGTGAGGGTACAGAAGATGAAGTGCTGGCCACAGGGGGTGGGTTGTTTCGAAGTTCCTGGACTTCAGCCTGGGCTAAATTATTGGGATGCCACCTCTCTATGTGGCGGATCATGGTAAAATTACCAAAAGAATATTTCTTTGTGGGATTGCCCCTGGAGAGAACTTGGTCACAAATAAGACACATGACTTTGGAGGCGTTCACCTTTTTTTGGTCATCAGGAAAAAAGAAGAATTGCCAAATGAAGTGCACTTTAACGTGCCTTTGTCTTGTTTTTTCAGGGAGGAAGCGCCTTGATTGTTGATCCTCCTCCTCTTCTTCCTCCTCTTCTTCTTGTCCTCCAAGAAACTGTGGTGGTGGACCTTCTTTTCTTGGTGGTGGGGGTGGTGGTGGGGGTGCACCAGCTGCAGCAACAAGTGATGCCATTGTAAGCTCAAAAATAGCTCTTGCTCTCTCAATGAAGAAAGTAAGAATGAGGAAAAAGGAGGAGGCTTTCATTATTTGGAGAAAAAAATGATGAGAACCAATGAAAAGTGTTATTTTCAAGTCACATGACCCGATGCGCTTACGTTCTGCGCTCCGGCGCGCTTACGTTACGCGCTCCGGGCCGTGCCGCGGAGCGCTTCCGGGTGCGTTTACGCAGCGCGTCATAAGACACATCGCACGGCTACGCGATACGTCACACTTACGCGACGCGTCACGATGTTGTTTTCGATCGCGACATTGGCGCTAACGGGACGCTTCGTGGTTCGCGCACTGGGGCGCTTCAAAATACTATGCTTTCCGTGGCACTCACCGGGGGGCGCGCACCGGGAGCGCTCCAGGGCAAAAAAAAGAAAGAAAAAAAATATTTTAAAAAATTGAAAAATTGTAAGGACTGGTAGCCCGATGTGCGTTTGCTATGTCTCAAGATATATGCTCCAGTTGTTTTTAAGAAAATTAACTTTTAAAACATATATATTGGGCTGTATATATGTTAGAGCCCAAATGTAGCCCAAATGTAGCCCAATGTAGCCCAATGTAGCCCAAAGATGGCCACCAGACACAAAAAAATACAAATGTAGCCCAAATATCAGCCAGATGTAGCGCAACTATAGCCCAATGATAGTATGTACCAGAGTGTTCTAAAGAACAACTAGAGCGCTAACAGCCTTACTTATAAAGTGAGACTTTTAGTTAGGAATTAGCATTAAAAAAACTTCACTGAAAAAAACATAGGTTTCACAACAGTTATAGTTAGCGGGAAATTTTACTGACATAAAACCAATGAAATTCCACGTTATAGTTAGTTGGACTCACTATAACTTGCGTGCCTGCAATGCACTGCTGATGACGTCAAATATTACATCACTCATGACATGGTCAGTGACATCACTCATGACATCACTGATGACACCATCCTTGTGACAAAGTGGCAGACCTCCTATCAGCATAAAATAACCTTTGACACACACATTCAAAAATAGAAACTAACATTTTATTAAAAAAGGAGAAACCAACACCAATTACAACAACTTATTAGGTAATTCCAACATCTACATACACATCCACTCATTCACCAACAGTTGTATATAGTCGTTCATATATATATATATATATTCACTCATCATATGTAGTGATAGACCTATACATCCTGTTACACACGACAGTCATCCAAAGGTTACTCACACACATATTCATACATGCGAAAAAACTATTGAACATCCATTTATTTGCATATACAGCTATACACACACTACCACTTTACTTCTAAGGAAACTTACACTTACTCTCTTAAACAATCACTTATAGAAACACATACTTATTTAAACAGGAACTCTTACAATCTCTCACTCTCACATATACTCACTTATATATATCAATACTCACATATACTAGATTAAAACATATGTTGTTACTGAAAAAGACAATAGTGAGACAGTCGTTTACTCACTAACACACACATATACACACTCATCCATCCATACAGTCCTGTACATATGCTGTCTTCAAAACACATACAAACAGTGAGTCAGTCACCAACCCATACAGCCACTTATACACAAAGTGAAACACTGATACATACATTTCAATATTTAAAAGTTACTTGCTAATATATGTATTCACTAAGATACACTTAATAAGGCAGTTAACCAATCAATTCTTTTAAAAACAAACATCCATTTACACACTTATTTAACCATTTATTCTTCCATCGTCCTTTACAAATACATATATAAAACATAGTTATTTTTCAGAAAGACACACATTCACTGGCTGGTGTCATCAGTGATGTCATGAGTGATGTCACTGACCATGTCATGAGTGATGTAATATGTGACGTCATCAGCAGTGCATTGCAGGCGCGCAAGTTATAGTGAGTCCAACTAACTATAACGTGGAATTTCATTGGTTTTATGTCAGTAAAATTTCCCGCTAACTATAACTCGTGTGAAACCTATGGGTTTTTCACTGAAAAAACCATAGGTTTCACACCAGTTATAGTGGTGTGAAACCTATGGTTTTTTCAGTGAATATATATATATATATATATATATATATTCACTGAAAAAACCATAGGTTTCACACCAGTTATAGTTAGCTGGAAATTTTACTGACATAAAACCATTGAAAATCCACGTTATAGTTAGTTGGACTCACTATAACTTGCGCGTGTAATGCACTGCTGATGACATCACATATTACATCACTCATGACATGGCCAGTGACATCACTCATGACATCACTGATCACACCATCCAGTGAATGTGTGCCTTTCTGAAAAATAAATATGTTTTATATATGTATATGTAAAGGTCGATGGAAGAATAAATGTTTAAATAAGTGTCTTAATGGATGTTTTTAAAAAAAAATTGATTGGTTAACTGGCTTATTAAGTGTATTTTAGTGAATACATATATTCGCGAATATTGTTTAAATATGTAAATGTTTGTATCAGTGTTTCACTTTGTGTATAAGTGGCTGCATGGGTTGGTGAGTAGCTACATGTGTGTGTATATGGGTTATTAAATGTTTTTTTTAGTATCAGTATGAGTGTCTGTATGGGTTGGTAGGGGTATTACTTAGTACATAGATGCATCAATGACTGACTCACTGTTTGTATTTGTTTGGAAGACGGCATATGTGCAGGACTGTATGGTTGGGTGAGTGTGTATATGTGTGTGTTAGTGACTGACTGAATGACTGTCTCACTAGTGTCTATCAGTAACTACATATGTTTTAATCTAGTATATGTGAGTATTGATGTATATAAGTGAGTATATGTGAGAGTGAGAGATTGAAAGAGTTCTTGTTTAAATAAGTATGTGTTTCTATAAGTGATTGTTTAAGAGAGTAAGTATGTGTAAGTTTCCTTAGAAGTAAGGTGGTAGTGTGTGTATAGCTGTATATGCAAATAAATGGATGTTCAATAGTTTATTTGCATGTGTGAGTATGTGTGTGAGGAACTTTTGGAAGACTGTCGATGTGTTACAGGATGAATAGGTGTTACACTACCTATGATGAGTGAGTATATATATGATTGACTATATAGAACTGTTGGTGAATTAGTGGATATGTATATAAATGGTGGAATTACTGAATTGGTTTTTGTAACTGGTATGGGTATCTCCACCGTTTTTGAAAATGTTAGTTTCTATTTTTGAATATGTGTTTCAAGGGTTACTTTACAGTGAAAGGAGGTCTGTCACTCTGTCACAAGGATGGTGTCATCAGTGATGTCATGAGTGATGTCACTCACCATGTCATGAGTGATGTAATATGTGACGTCATCAGCAGTTCATTACACGCACAAGTTGTAGTCAGTCCAACTAACTATAACGTGGAATTTCAATGGTTTTATGTCAGTAAAATTTCCAGCTAACTATAACTGGTGTGAAACCTATGGTTTTTTCAGTGAATTTAATAGGTTTTTTAAATGCTAATTCCTAACTATAACTGGTGTGAAACCTATGGTTTTTTCAGTGAATATATATGTATATTAATATGATACCTTTTTTTTAACGTATATTCATTTTTTTTAATGTTTCATCCTGGAGCGCTCCCGGTGCGCGGCCCGGTGCGCGGCCCGGTGCGCGTACCGGGGCGCGGCCCGGGAGCGTACCCAAAAAAAAACCAAAAAAAAAAGTAATGAAGGAGTGAGCATGAGCAAAGGGGACAGAGATAGTGGTGTAAAGAGAAAGAGAGCTAGAAGGAAGAACACAGAGGGACTGTGTAATAGATAGTAAAACAGAGAAAAGGTATAAGTCGAAGTAACTGAGAAAAGGAAAATGAATAAGGGAGCAAAAGAAGAGAAGAAAGAGGAAGAAGACTAAAGCAGAGGTTCTGGGAGAATGTGAATGGGTGATGAAAGTAAAAGGAAGGAAAGTAAAGGATGGGGAATGACGGGTAGTGACGGAACCAGAGAAAAGGAACAGCGGTAACGGAAGGAAAGAAAAGAGCAGTGAGTGTAAGTAAAGAGAAGTGAAAGAGAGTGGATAAAAGTGAATAAGGGTAAGATATGGGGAGTGACAGAGAGAAAGAACAGAGAGAGTAAAGGAAGGAAGGATAGAAAGGGACTGAGTGAACCAGAAAAGAAAGGAAAGTGAGGGAGTGTGGGTGAGCAGGAAGACTGAAAGAAGTTGAATGTGTTAGGAAAGTAAGGAAAAGGGAAATAAACATGGAGGATAAGAATAAGTGAGGGAAGCAGATTAAGGAAACAGAGGTGAGGTAGGGTGTGAGAAAAGTAGTGAGGTTAAAGCAAAGGGTGATGACAAACTACATTTTTTAGTCACCCTTACCATATAATTAATGAAAACTTACTTGCATGTTTAAACTACACTTAATATCTGTGAAAGACAAAAGTAAAAAAAAAGTTATAATTAGTAAAATATATATTTTAAAATAGAAGAAACAGGTCAAGAGGTAAAAAATCAGAAAAAGTGTACTAAGAAATAAAGCAAGAGTGAAGGATACAGAAACGTAAATAAAGTAATGTAGAAAGACAAAAAAGAGGGAAAAAGAAATAGAAGGAGAACAAATTATTGAAGGTAAGTAAGATACTAAAAGAATGTGACATACCAAAACGAAATCAGGAAAGAGAAGTAAGTAAAAGGAAAATGAGTGAAAGGGAAAGGAGTCTAAATGAGGATGTATTTACAAGAAAGAGGAATTGAAGATGACTGAGAGTGAGTGAAGGGGAGTCACAGAGTGAAGGGATGAAAGGAAGGAGGTTAATATAGAACGATAGAGGAAAAATGAGTGAGGAAGTAAGTACACAGAAAGACAAAGAGAGGGACTGAGTAAAGTGCAGTACAATGAGTGAAGAAAGGAAAAAGAGTAAAGGAGAAAAAGAAGGAAAGAGGTGGGAAGAGAACTAAGCAGTGGTACTGAAAGAATGTGAGAAAGCTGAAAAGTGGTGAAAGGGAGAGAGGAAATGCAGACAGTTGAAATTGGATTGAGGAGTTGTGAAAAGTGGAGTAAAGGAACAGCGATGAAACAAAGTGAAAGAAAGGCAGTGTAAGTGAGTAAAGAGAGCTGAATAAGGGTGGAAAAAGGAAAATGAGTGTGAGACAATGGGAATACAATATAAATTACACAATGCAAACTATAGAATGGCTTATACAATATGTTACATTGTTTATTTTTGCTGTTCTCAGAATATATTGAATTTCACTTAAAACAGTGAGTTCAAACTCTTCATCATATAACAGCGGGAAAACAAAACACAATCTAAAAGATTGTGTTTAAAAAAAAACATATAAACTTACAAATCATATATGTACACTAATCTTTGATTCACTTACTTTTCCTTGAGGCCAAATAGTAGATAGTGAAGGTCCATTTTGTAGGACAATACTCTGCTGTTCTCTAAAACTTCCATTTCATCGACTTTCTAGGAAAAAAGATCTAAGAACATCTGAAATAATTCTCAACATTTTCATTTTCCTCCTTGTGTTAAGTTACGACTTATTACTCATACCTTGAAATTTCCTTACGGCCAAATAGTGTCAGATATATGAGTATACTTTGAATTTTCTCTAATTAAACTCTGAAATTACCGTTTACCCGAAGTTTTCAAAGAAAACCACATATGACATTTTCACAATGTTTAAAAATTCATATTCTCTTTTTTGATCACTCATGTTCAACATTTCCTATAAAACTGATATCACTTACTATGAGATCCACTTACAGTACCTACATGAGATAAATAATTTTAAACATTAGACTAACTAACTAACTACCTTTTATTAACTGCTCCCGTCTTCAAAGGCCAATTACCTTTACTAAAACTTTGATTCTAAAAACACTAGGTAAGAATTTTTTAAGTCAAAAGGCAAACGTTGTTTATAAGTCAAATGAGAATCATTGCAGTAACTCCAACCTTTTTGATATTTTAAGTAGCATGTATAATGTCCTGATGTTGTCGAAGGACCGTCATGATAAATAATAGCTACAGTTCTAAATGTTCTTCCTGAAATTGATAACTGAGAAGCCACAACATTTTTGATACAAGTTGTCAATTTAGTTCCATCAGGTCCACATCGTTGGAAAACTAAAATGACATACTGACCATAAGTTTGTATGAATAATGTGGACAGCATTGGACACTTACATTGGGTACACACCATATTATGATCAGCTGCTTTAACTAGATTATTAAATGACACTGATTTGCAGTCTGGTAAAGTCAAATATATAAATCTTTCAGTGTCTATTCTAGTAGTACTTGATAAACTACAATTGTGGCAATCATGCTGCCATTGATAAGAAAGGTTAAAAAGATTTTCTACATCTACTCCTTTATCTTCCAAAACACCAAACATATACATTAAAAATTCCTGACAATCCTGCTGAATGTTCTGTGAATTTTTCTTGACCAGAACACATGTCTAAAATATTTCGAATTTCTGTTACACTTTCTATTTTTGCTCTATCACTACTACATTTCTGAAACACAGAATTCAATAAACCGCAGAATCTTTGATCCCGATTTTCAACAATCTGTTCTTGTAAAGTTTTAAGAAAAAAAACAACATTAACCACTACATTAGCATAGCAGTTGACACCAGAACTGTTTTCAAATTGAAATCCAACAACATCTTGAACAGAATGCTTTTTCTTTCTGCTTACAATTACAGTTTCATCTAATTTTTGTCTTTTTGCTACTGCCTCACTGCAATTATTTTCATTTCTTCTTTTTTGGCCTACCACACGTTTTTCAAACAGAGGATATTGAGGCACATGTGGAGCATACTCTCTTCTTAACCTATTGTATTCTTTAACACAATCTACATCTGCACAAATCTTTGTCTCATCACACTCAATCAAGTACAATCCTGATAAAGTTCTGACTCGTGATAATGCCACATATGCCATACCCTCTTTAAACACAGAACTTCCAATGTTCACCAAAGCACTATCTACACTTAAACCTTGAGATTTATGAATTGTCACTGCATATGCCAAACAAACAGGAAACTGTTTTCGGCGAACATATAATTCTTTTACAAGCAAAAATCTAGCAGAACAACGACTGATTTGTTGTACTTGCTCAATGCCATCAAATTTTATTTTTAAAAATTCAATTCCATCTCTATTTCTATAATTCACAAAATCAACAACATGACCCATTGCTCCATTGACCAGACCTCTCTCAACATTTAAATTCCTTCTCAAAATTATATGACAATTTAAACACACATTCAGAGTCTTTTCAAAACCAGCTGTTTTAGATATACTCTTCTCTAATGAATCCAATTTTGTTTTCAAATTTTCTGACAAAACAATTGTTGCACCCATATGCTCTATTTTATCTATTGCTTCCAGTTTCACAATCTCTTCATTTTCTAACTTTAACATTTTGTTGTTGAAGATGGAACATTCTTGCAGAGTTGGCATCAAACATATCCCAGATTTCTTCTCAGTATTTTTTTTAAAAATATTCCCTGGAAGAATGTTTTCATTTGGATACAAATTTGAAATTAATCGAGCATGTAAAGCTTCTTTCCCAAGCTCACTTACTTTTCCGATTCTTACATCTTGTGGAATATTTTTATAATCTTCATCCTTTGCCTGTCGCATATTTTGAAGCAGTTCTGCATATTTAAAATGTAACCATATTTTAACGTTTCCAATGCTTCCAAGCGTCTTCCTGGTATCTTCATGCGTGAGCATTTTAAACACTGGTTGTCCTTTTACTGGTGTCAACTGCAGTAGATCTCCAAAAACAAAAATGTGTTTTCCTCCAAATAACACATCATACTCTGTTCTAAGAATTTCTTGCATTCTCAAATGCACAAAAGCAAGCATTAGATTTGAGACCATGCTTACTTCATCAATGATAAGAAGTTTCATTTTCTTCAGGACTCTGGAAACTTCAGAACACGCATCTCCAGATAGCTTGTTGTAATGCAATTTATTATCATGCTCTACTGGCAGCATCAGTAAACGATGTAGAGTAATCCCTTTAATGTTATGTGCTGCCAGTCCAGTTGGAGCGGTTACAACACAAGACAGCGGTGATTCAGTCCTTTTCTGCAAATAAGTTGCCATGGCTTTAATCAGAAAACCTTTTCCTGTTCCCGCTTCTCCACTTACGTACAGTCGGACAGGCTTAAATGATGTACATGAGCACTCTTTTTTCTCATGTCTGAATCCATGTTCTATCTGTTCTGTGACTTCGTCATATATCATTTTCTGCTCAACGTTTAGTTGCTTCACCAAATCTTCTAAGTTAACTACATCCTCTTGAGCTTGTTCCATAGCTCTTTCCACCTCATCCTTGGCAGTTGCAGCTTTATTTTGGATAATTGGTCCTCCTAGTGGATCCTGACTCAATGAAGTAGAACTCTGACTGTCTTGAGAACAGTCTCTAGCAATCTCTTCAGCAATTGTGGTTTCTTGCTCTATTTCTTCGTTCAACATTTGCAGATAATTTGAAAAAACAGGACATTCTATGGTATCCTTGGTTGCATTAAAAGAGTCTTCATAACAGAGAAAATCTCCAAGTAGTTCCTCTTCTGTACGCCATGGCTTAAAGAGTTGCAAAGGAGCTAACTAGTAAAATTCTCTTTTGTCTGGAGATTCGCAACTCAATTTTCGTTGATTAATCAAATGGCCTTTTCTCTGCTTCACTAGACATCCTTCATAACCAATGACAGCATATTTTCCATTATTGATATCTTCTGTGATGTTCCTCTTATAACTGTAGTTTTGCAGAACTTCATACAAACAAGTGTTCCCAAGGTGAGTACTTCTATTTGGATAGTATGTATCCAACATGTTTGTCTTCAAAATATCTGTACTGTTTGGTTTTTTCTCCGCCAAATATTCAATTTCTTGTACAGATTTCAAAACTCGGTTTAGTGTTGTAGCAAGACCTAGACTCACCCAAATGATTGTTCTTGATTTGGCATAGAGACTTGGTGATGATAACCGATCAGAACATTCATATGCTCCAATTTCTCGATGCGACAACATCTTCAGACTGAAACTGTATAATTTCTTGCTTAGACTCTTTTCATGTGAAATGTCCTCCCACATTTCCTTTAGTTCTGTCTTTTCTTTTTTTGTGATGTAAGATGTCACATATCGAGCCACAGCAATAGAGTTGTCAGCAATGAACTGAATATCCATGTTAGCATTCCACATGGACAAAATCACTGGGTTGTAGTCGTTGATGTACTCGGACTCTTCGTTTCTTTTTAAATTGTATGTATTTTTGGGTGATTTCCTCGTCACAGTATGTCGTAGAGATGACATCAAATTATTTACTCTTCCCTTAGAAATCACTGGTCGTGGAAACGCAAAACGTCATTTTGTGTAGAACTTTTCCTTGTTTTTGAATTTTCGACGACAGTACTTCCCACAACGATGGGATTGGAAGAGTAAAACTTGTTGCCTTAAATTATTTTCTTCAGTACTTTTCGGAACAGCACATGTTGAATACTCTTCAATGAAACTCATCACTGTTTCATCCGAATCTGATCCAAATTTGGGTGCATCTTTAATCCACAACAACATATGTATATGAGGAGCACCTCTCGCTTGATACTCCTTTCTCCAAGAAAAATCCAAAACCTCTCCAAGAGGAGGATTTTTTTTATTGGTAATAACAGACATCATAGCTTCAAATCTATGATTGAAATATCTGCATACATTCACTGGATCCAAAGAATGAATCAACTAACCTAGTCTGAATCTTATAATGAGTCCGTCGACAACACACACAAGTAAAATTAGGCCATTCACTTGATTTCAACTGAAACTTGCTAATTTCCTGGTCAAACTTTTCTGTACTTGAAATCTGTACATTCTCTTCCACATTACCTTGTATTACTGTGTCAATTTCTACACTGTCCTCTTTTTCACAAAAATAACAAATCTCAATTTCTTCACAAATCTTCTTCACATCTAATTCAGTTCCATGCAAAAGAGCACTGTTTAACTGTTTAAGCTTAAGTGCTGGACTTTTTGCAAAATACAACCTTCTCACTAATTTCCTCATTTTTGTTATGATGCACTGCTAACATCCTAAAATGATGAAAAACACTCTGACATACTTTTCTAGAAAGACAAGCCAATGAATGTCCATGCAAACCTGTGTTTTCTCTCACTCTGCAAGGATCTAAGTCTTGCAACATCTTCATTTTTTGTTTTAGACTTTTCTTACTATATGTACGTAAGAAATTATGAAGAACATCAATGAAATCCTGTTGCACACTACAAATACTACTACACTTCCAATTGTACACTGGACCCTTAGTACGTCTTCCTAAAACTTCATCACTTAATACCTCTTCTATATCTCTAGACACAAGTTTCTCTTTTTCAATCGGACAACCATCTTTCACCTCATATGCTCGACCACTGGTGTCAACTGCATGCACCAAATCATTCTCCTGAAAGTAACTCTCCTCATTAAAAAATGGCTCACAACTTGAACTATGCATCCATTCTCCAGAAAAAAATTTACAAAAATTAGTTTGATTAATTACTCTTTTGGATCTACTGTTTGACTTGAAAACATCAATTGTCTTGTTAAGTGTCCTAATTCTATTGATTACTAAAATAAATAATTTGTTCTTAACTTCAAAAGCTTTATCAACAATCTTCTATACATTTTACTTTTTCTTATAAAAAGCAGCTCTCTGTGTACCTTTCTTAATGTTTTTTAATAAATTTAAAACTACCCTATTGCGAAACATTCGTTTACGAATGTCCCTAAATTCATTTTGCCTTCTATTCCTATACATAATATTATTGTCTCCTGCTGCAGTAGTAAAATTTTGGGGGGCCTCTCCTTTCTCTTCAAATTTGCTCTCTCCTTCTGTGAATTCACATGTACATTATCATTTTTTTTTATCTAGATATATTCCGAAGAAAGGACTTCGTTGTCTTACCATGAGCTTTTTTGGCATTTTTTGTAGTATTTGTTGTAGGATACTGCTTTAATTCCGTTGCTCTTTTTGGGTTTTTTCGCATAGCATCTTTCCTTCTCCTCTGGCTTGAGGGCATATTTCCTTACTATTGAAATGTTGATTTAAATCTGTGGTAAAAAAACAAACAACAAAGCAATGACAATAATTAAACAATATAAACACTACAATGCTTATACATATGACCTTATCTTTGTTTTTTAAATGTTATTCTAAAAAAATATTTTGAGCACCTGAATTGGTTTTACATTATTGACAAGGATTAGATAGTACCATTGATTTGCCCCCAAAATAGTTTTATGAATAACATTTTAGAAACACAGCGCAGGTCCTATGCACAAGCATTCAATTTCACTTCTGAAACCTCACTATTTCACAAAATACAAATCCTCTATCTTGCAAATGTTGATAGCAAGCATTATCAAAAAGCAAGACACAAACCAACAGCAAAGAAACTCAGGACCTTATTTATGAAGGCCTTGCGCCACCGGTGCGTCACTTTTTTCCCATGTTGAAAGTGACGCACCGGCGGCACAAGGCAATCATAAATAAGGCCCAAATGTAAATACCATTGATTTGCCCCTAAAATCGTTTTTTGAATAACATTTTAGAAACACAGCGCAGGTCCTATGTACAAGCATTCAATTTCACTTCTGAAACCTCACTGTTACACAAAATACAAATCCTCTATCTTGCAAATGTTAATAGCAAGCATTATCAAAAAGTAAGACACAAACCAACAGCAAAGAAACTCAGGGCCTTATTTATGAAGGCCTTGCGCCACCGGTGCGTCATTTTTTTTCCCATGTTAAAAGTGACGCACCGGCAGCACAAGGCAATCATAAATAGGGCCCAAATGTAAATACCATTGATTTGCCCCCAAAATCATTTTTGGAATAACATTTTAGAAACACAGCGCAGGTCCTACGTACAAGCATTCAATTTTACTACTGAAACCTCACAGTTTCACAAAATACAAATCCTCTATCTTGCAAATGTTAATAGTAAGCATTATCAAAAAGCAAGACACAAACCAACAGCAAAGAAACTCAGGGCCTTATTTATGAAGGCCTTGCTCCACCGGTGCGTCATTCTTTTTCCCATGTTAAAAGTGACGCACCGGCGGCACAAGGCAATCATAAATAAGGCCCAAATGTAAGCACCATTGATTTGCCCCGAAAATCGTTTTTGGAATAACATTTTAGAAACACAGCGCAGGTCCTATGTACAAGCATTCGATTTCACTTCTGAAACCTCACTATTTCACAAAATACAAATCCTCTATCTTGCAAATGTTGATAGCAAGCATTATCAAAAAGCAAGACACAAACCAACAGCAAAGAAACTCAGGGCCTTATTTATGAAGGCCTTGCGCCACCGGTGCGTCACTTTTTTCCCATGTTAAAAGTGACGCACCGGCGGCACAAGGCAATCATAAATAAGGCCCAAATGTAAATACCATTGATTTGCCCCCAAAATCGTTTTTGAATAACATTTTACAAACACAGCGCAGGTCCTATGTACAAGCATTCAATTTCACTACTGAAACCTCACTGTTTCACAAAAGACAATTCCTCTATCTTGCATATTTTAATATCAAGCATTTCCAAAAAATATGCCACAAACCAACAAGAAAGAATCTCAATCTGCTTCCTAATTTGAGGTAACGCAGGTGACATAATTCTAAAACATTCAAATATATTTCTTTACAGAGGCAGACACTATTAATTGCTTCTCAAAAAAATAAAAGCCATTCTTTTACCCCAAAATCGTTTTTTAAATAACTTTTTACAAACACAGCACAAGTCCTATGTACAAGCATTCAATTTTACTACTGAAACTTCACTATCTGCTTCCAAATCTTCTCCATAGTGCAAATAAGTCTCTATCTAAATTAAATGAATCATTACTTACCTTTACAAATGCTTTGGGAGATTGAGAACAGTGTCAGGCACACACACCAATTTTTCTTTAGCAGAGCAAAAGGTATGCACTCAATACACTGAAACCAAGACTGGCACAGAAAAACGCTAATTCAACACACATATGCCTTAGTTCAACCAATCAAAACTCTTCCCTCACTATTTTCAAACCAACACCCTTCCCCCTCTCAGACCTTTCTACCTGTTACCATAGCAACTCCCTCCTAACTGAACTCTTAGGTTCAAAAGTTTATTCTACAATGTTGCAAATTAAGTCAGCAAGGATGTTTTGATACACCAGCTTATCCGGGGCATTATTGCTTTAATTGACTTTTTCTTAACCATTCAAATTGCTTCTTTCACACAACACAACCATGCACCCTAACTTTCAGTTTTCAACTATCTGCATCCACCAATCATTGCTTGTGATTCAAGAGCAGGGAAACTCCACATTTTTTTTTTTGTAAACTCCTACTGTTCCAACTGCCATTTCATTCCCACACTTCATCTGACTGCACCAGAACCTTCTCTCATCATGTATTCTGTGTGGATTATTGGACATAGCTACATCCACTGGGCTCAAAGGTATGCAGCTAGCAGAAATTTTCACAACCTTTATTTATCAAATGTGGAAATCAAGTGGATTGGCCAGAGAGGATTGAGATGTCACCAATTGATACCATTGGTGAAAACCTTTTTGCATCTGCCAAACCCCTGACCTCTTAATAGTGCACTGTGGTGGAAATGACTTGGGCACTTTGACTGGGGTTGGTGAAATGCTTTTAAAGGACACCTTTGATCAATTGATGACACTTTTTCCACAAACTGCCTTGGTATATTCCAATATATATCACAACAGAATACACCTGGGGGTCACAAAAAGTCAAAACAGGGTGGATCACAAAACCAATGCTACACAAAAGACACCAGTGAGTGAGCTCCGATAGTGAAATGCAGGCCAGACTGAGGCTCAAGAGCATATGGAGAAATAGTTCCCATCAGAAGCCACACTGTACCGCCCTCTTTCTCATCATTTGGGTTCTCCTTACCCAGGAGACTGAACGGCCGGTCAGATGATACCGTAACCGATATGTGTGAGATAAGGGGTGGTGTATAAAGTACAAAAAATTAACGTGGCTACTGTAAAGGCAGTGTTATAGTGGTAAGAGTGTTAAGTGAGGGAAAAATATAAAATTAGGTGATCGGGTGGACGAACAACATTTATTAGTGTCTCCCAATCCCTAAGGTTTAAAAAGCAAGTGTGAGTGCGGGTTTCAAATAATCACCGTACTCAATGGTGGTCGACATGTTTCTGCATTGTGTTGAACAAAGTTTCAAATGCATTCTTCAGGACCGGAAATATAAAAACACTGCTACTTAGATTAGAGAAATTAAGAACAATATCACCTGATCTTCAGGTACATACTCAACCGTATACTGTTGCATCGCACGATATTAGATCCACACAGAAAGACAAACAAAATACAAAAAAGAACATGAATGTGTCATATTCCCATGAGTAATATACTGTGATGAGTGCACATTCACATGTATAAAGACAAACATTGCCAATTAGCAGACTCACCCAAATTTGATGGTTGAGAGGCTTCACCCCACCTGGCCACAGCGCAGGTATGAGGAGCACCGCTCTACAAAGAATTCACAAGTAACATCTTTAGAGCAAAATATCAAAAGTTAAAATGAGTTCACAAGGTGGCAGAATGCTCGGTATGTCCTTCACAGTCCACATTAGTTGAGTACGGTGATTATTTGAAACCCGCACTCACACTTGCTTTTTAAACCTTAGGGATTGGGAGACACTAATAAATGTTGTTCGTCCACCCGATCACCTAATTTTATATTTTTCCCTCACTAAACACTCTTACCACTATAACACTGCCTTTACAGTAGCCACGTTAATTTTTTGTACTTTATACACCACCCCTTATCTCACACATATCGGTTACGGTATCATCTGACCGGCCGTTCAGTCTCCTGGGTAAGGAGAACCCAAATGATGAGAAAGAGGGCGGTACAGTGTGGCTTCTGATGGGAACTATTTCTCCATATGCTCTTGAGCCTCAGTCTGGCCTGCATTTCACTATCGGAGCTCACTCACTGGTGTCTTTTGTGTAGCATTGGTTTTGTGATCCACCCTGTTTTGACTTTTTGTGACCCCCAGGTGTATTCTGTTGTGATAATACTGTATTCTGGGGCATGCACCTGGTCGGTCGGTAAACTCGCCCTTAGACCCTACTCTCATTGTTTGTTGTGTACATATATATTCCAATATATGCCAAAGACAGAAATGGAACTGGTCCAACCAATTTTGTCCACAATTTGAGAAAGCACGGAAACATGTGAATAAATCTGTTTCTGCTTACATGAGAGACTATGGAATGGGTTCAATATACAACAATAACTTGTGTTACATCATGCAAGACATCTACAGAGGAGATGGTGTGCACTTCTCAGATGAGGGGAATAGAATATTCCTCCTGAATCTAAGACTGTGTATTGAAACCTACTTGTAGGTACCTAAATCAGCCACAGAACCCAAAAGCTCTTTTCAGAGCTACCCTACCTCTGATCACTCAAAATGATTATCTTTCTCTAACCTTTTTCACTAGTTTTCACCCGAGTACGCTCCCCGGTACGCTTCCCGGTGCGCGTACCAGGCGCTCCCTCCGCGAAATTAAAAACATTTTTTTTTTGCATATATGTACCTCCTAAACTCCCCTCAGAAAACCTAGAGGGTCAGGGGGTGTCTACCGTGCCCCCTTTTACCCATTCCCAACGTTGTTTGTCCTCCATCTTGTGTCTCAATTCTACCGAAACACAAAATGGCGGACTCCCGTAGCGCTCCCGGTGCGCGTACCGGGGCGCGCACCGGTAAGCGCTCCCAAAAAATGTGGGAATTTAATTTACAGCAAAACCACTGGAGACACTTTCACCAAATATAGAATAGGCCCTACTACATACCAGTCCCTACCATTTTCCCAAATTTGGTTGAATTCCATTGAGGCATTTAGGCTGTAGCTCTTTCTAAATATCCTGAGGTAAATTACATGACAAAAACACATATGAAAGTGTTACAATTTTCAACCAATTAAAATGTTACTTACATTTTGTACTTTTATGTGCTGACATTTGATTGGTTATGTACCTCAATATATATGAAAAATGAGAGGGAAACACAGCCATTTTGACTAATACTACCTGAGGTACATTTGGAAAGGATTTTCACTCAAATATTCAATTGCTTTCACAAAGGTAAGTTGTTCATTTGTAAGGGGAACTATGTTGTGCACTTTAAGTTCATTTGGAAAAACATTTTCTGATAGTTATTTACTGTCCCTCTATTATAGTTATAGATTGAGATAAACTTCTCTGTTATAATTATGGATTGAGTTAGGCTTCTCTGGTATAATTATGAATTTACTTAGACTTCATCACATGCACTTTTTAATAGTTCTACTTCCTGCCTGAAACCATACACTGCCCAAAAATTACTTCACTGTTAAAAATTCAGAAGTACCTGTCTACACTTAAACCCAACAGTACCCTAACTTCACTAATATAGTTAATTTTAATGCAATTTATAGAAAGAAAATGGAAGGAGAAAAACAAGCAAATGTTACTTCTATCGAAGTAAAGGTGGAAAATCCAGAAGAGCAAAAAGATAAAGTTGATTTCATGGATGACTCTTTGGACCAACAGGTAATAGAATGTTTGGAACAAATGGAATCATGTACTTATAATTATGAGGAAATACCGGACAATAGTATGTGACAGGTTTTATTAAATTATGAAAAAGAATCAGAAGAATACATTTATATTTAATAATTTTAAATTGTTTGAGACAATATTCATTTTTATATGTAATTCATGAAGTATTACCAAAATGATTATATTATAAAATGAGACTTATAGTATACTGTGCAACTTTTTTGTGTTACATAGTAAGTTTACTCATAGTTACTACCTTTCTCCCACTATATTATCTCCTATGTGTATTTTACATCTCTTTTTCATCATAAGGGAGCAGGATAGACTACCCATGATCCCCTAGGACTTCTCAGGGAGTGCTTAAAAGATCTGTTTCTGCTTTCCTGACAGACTATGTTATGGATTCCATATACCACAATAACTTCGATAACAACATGCAAGATATCTACAGAGGAGATGGTGTACATTAAATTTAAGTCTCTGCATTGGTACCTACATGTAGGTACTTAGATAAAAAAATAAAAAAAACAACAAAAAGAACATTTCTTTAAAACAGCTACTTTTTTTAAAAACTGTCATTCTTTTTCCCCATGGTACGCTCCCCAGTGCGCTCCCCGGTGCGCGTACCGGGTGCTCCCCCGCGAAAATCGAGAAAAAAATATATATTTAGTTTGGCCCCGCGGGCCCTTTTATGGCCCCCACATCAAACCTAGGGGGTCAGGGGGGGTCTACTCTGCCCCCTTATGGTCATTTCCCCCTTTGTTTTTGCCACCTCCTGTGTCTCGATCCTACCGAGACACAAGATGGTGGCCGCTCCGGACTGTTTGGAATGTTTACAGACACCCAAAAGCCAATCAGCTTTCCGCACGCAAGTCGCGTAGCGCGCCCGGTGCGCTCCCCGGTGCGCGTACCGGGGCGCTGCCATAGATATATATATTTTTTTGAACCTAAATTACTCAAAAACCACTGGAGCACATATCTTGAGACATAGCAAAGGCACATCGTGCTACCAGTCCCTACAATTTTGCCAAGTTTGGTGGAAATCCATTCAGCCGTTCGGGCTAAAAGTGAGTTCGACCGCCCTATGGAAATTAACATGGAGAAAACACGTTTTGGGACCCCCCTTTTATCTCGGCCCCCGCTTGACGAATCCCCCCCACATTTTCAGGGAAGGAGCGGAGCGGGCCACGAACTTTGAGAAATTCGCGAAGATTCGTGCACCGGCGCTAAAGTTATTCCCAATAGAATGTTGCGGATTTCCTATGGAATATATATATATCCACAACTCACTTCCACCATCTGCCGCTCCTCATTTTCCCGGGTGCCTCCTTAATGCACGGTGGAGTGCGTACAATATCTCCAAACACGCATGAGCATAGTTGTCCAAAATAACAGTAACGGTTCCGATGTACTCTGAATCAAGAGCTCGTCGAGTGACGAGCCCATTCAGGGCATGATATGTTGAATAAGGGTGGAATGTACACTCTTTCAAATTAAATATAGTGAACTTAAGTCATTGTGATGTAACAGTAAGACTTTATGAGGAAAACATATCTCGAACTGTGAGGTTGCGGAGATAAAGAAAAAAGGAAGAATAGCCCATTTGGGGTTGTCAAATATAATGTTGAACTTACATGAAATGTATTATTCACTCCGCATATTATTTGTTTAAAATCTATGCAATGAACTTAAGGCAAATGTGATTTAACATTTATATCGATCTGGGACGTTACAAGATGGCCGCCAAAAGTGAATGAACTATTGTGCCTCTTTTTATGTTTATTTTTTAACATGTGATGTGTTGATGATTGAAAACTTTATTTAAATGAAAAAATGTCTCTGTCAGCCAGCACTGACGAAGGGGGCAACGCCGAAACGCGTTTGTTGACTGAGTGTGCGCGCGAAAATAAACCAAGCGCAGAGACAAAGGAAATTGGCTGGAGTGTCCTTACTTGTTGAACAGCTCGGGGATTCGAGCTGCGTGTTTGGATATATATATATATATATTACCTACTGGCGGTCGCCAGTAGGTAGTTATAGTTAGGACCTAGTTTCCATAGGAAATCCTCAACATTCTATTTGGAATAACTTTGGCCCTGGTTGAAGAATCTTAGCGAATTTCTCAAAGAAGATGGCTCGGTCCGCTGCGCTCCTTCCCTAAAAGTTTGGGGGGGATTGGTCAAGTGGGGCCTGAGATAAAAGGGGGGTCCCAAAACGTGTTTTCTCCATGTTATTTTCCATAGGACCTTTAGACTCGGATACAGGTCGAACGGCTGAATGGATTTATAAGAAATTTGGCAAAACTGTACAGTCCGGCTCGCAGATTACGCTTTTTTTGGAATGGTGTAAATCCGTTCAGTAGTTGCTGAGGAAATTAAAGTTAAAGTCAATTATATATCTATACGCGCGGACGGGTGCGCGCACTCAAGCGGCTGCGCGCGCGAGCGGAATTTTGCTGCGTGACGTCTGTTAACGTTCGATTCGAAGGAAATCAGGAAGTGTTGACCGCCATTTTGTCATTGCGAGTAAATATATTGTTGATTTCAAAGCGTTGGAACATGGAAAGGGGAGAAGGTAGAGATTGTTTTGCTGCGTAGGTTCTCAGGGTGTGCAGTAAGGCCCTTAAAGGCGAAAATATATATATATATATTTTTTTAAAGTTGCGTGGTGCGCGCACTCGGTCGCGCACACCTATTTACAAGAGTGTGAAAATGGAGATAAATCAGAAGTTTGAGTGCTTTGATATAAGGTGGCTCTGAAAAGAGCCCTTGTGTTAATTGAGTTTTTTCTGCATTTATAAGTAAGTACCGATGCAGAGCCTGATGTTGCAGAGGAAGATTCTGTTTCCCTCATCCGTGAAATTAACACCATCTCTCCTATAGATGTCTTGCATGTGGTAACGCAAGTCGTTGTGGTAAATAGAACCCATGCTATAATCTCTGAGGAATGCAGAATCAGATTTATTTACATGTCTCCTTGCTTTCTCAATTTGTGCACAATGTTGATTGGACCAATTCCATTTCTGTCTTTAGCATATATTGGAATATACCAAGGCAGTTCGAGGAAAAAGTGTCATCAATTGTTGAAAGGTGTGTTTTAGAAGCATTTCCAGACCTACCTCAGTCAATGTGCCTAGATCGTTCCCACCACAGTGCACAATTATAAGGTGTGGTTCTGGGAGATGCATAAAAGTTTTCACCAATGGGATTAATTGGTGACATCTCAATCCTCTTTGGCCAATCCACGTTATTTGCACATTTGGTAAATGAAGGTTGGAAATTCGTCTGCTTGCTGCATATTTTTCAGTCCAGTGAATATAGCTGTGTCCTAAAAGCCAAAGCTTCATTTTCAAGGCAGATGCACTCGTACTCCGATGGGTTCTGGAAGTGGAATGGCAGTTAGAAGCTGAAAGTCAGGATAAAAAAATGGATGAGGCTTGGTGTGGTTGAAAAACAAAAAATGATTGGTTGATTCTAATACGTGAAGATTGAAGACTACGTTGCATGTTAATGTTATGTAAAACTAAAAGTACTATTGGGTGTGAAAAAAATGACATGTAACAGAGCTGTGGTAGGCAGGTGTTTCTGGAGGGAAAACAGTGTTGTTACTTTGCTGTAGAACGTTGAGATATGAACTTTTGACCGGTGCCTTCAGCCAGGTGCAGAATGAGGTGTTGCCATGGAAACAGCCAGAGATGGCAGTGGGTGATGGGTGACTTTTATGTGACATTGAAAATATTGTGAGGGAGAACCAACTGAAATGTAAATGCTTACGTTACGCGCTCCGCGCCGCGCCCCGGATTGCTTCCGGGAAGCTGCGCTTCGCGCCTCGCGCACCGGAGCACTTCCGGGTGCGCTAACGCGGCGCGTCATATGACGGATTACGCAACAACGCGATACGTCGTTGGGGCTCCACCGGAACTGATCGAATTGGTAGTCTACAGTGTTTCTGGATGTTTCAGACTGAAGCTGGCGTCAGCATGAGAGCACCTCGTGGCTACGTCGTGGCCATTCCGCGAGCAATCATGGCAGTCGCTCCCCACCGGAAGTCTGCAGGAGTCGGGGGCCTCGGTGACTCTTGTAGAATCTTCAAGGCTGAGGGGATGCTTTTGGGAATGGGGCTCATGCCCTAGCAGTCAAGCGTCCAAGTTCCAGGGTTGCCCAGAGCCATCCTTGCAGGCCAGGCCCAAGTCTGTGGAGCCGACCGCCATTTCCTGAGCTCCGTGGCAGCCGCCTGTCGCTGTATCGGAAGAGTGGGTGCAATTCAGCCGGATGGCGGGTGAGACGCTGTAATAGCAAGAGCAGGCGTAATTCAGCTGGCCGAGCGAGGCACTGTGCCGCAGGAGCAGGCGCAACTCAGCTGGCCGAGTGAAGCGCTGGGGTGTAGCTAAGAAACCTCCACCTGGTGAGGTGGGAGAGGCTCGTTCGCGCTGCCTCTCCCTTCCAGTGCACCCCACGCCGTCTCCTGGCGCAGGTATATGTGACGGTCGGACCAGGGCACCGCAGGACGTGTCTTCAGGTCAAATGGATTGTGGGACAAGGTCCAGAATGGAAGAGGCATCAAAAGGCAACAAGTTCCGCCTGACCCCGGGAGCCGGCCGCCTATGTCGTGGGCGATCTCAGGCCATACCAGGGGAACAAGACTTAAGGAGGGGGCAGGAGCCAAGCACCCCCTCCGAGTCCGCGTTTCAGGGACCCTGAAGTATGGCACTCAACATCCAGAACTTATGACATTTGTGCAAGGCAGGGACATCGAAGCCTCTCAGGGACCAAGCATATCCAGAGTCCTTCCTACAGAAGGTGGTGGGGGTGGCGGCATTAGCAAGGCATCCCCCCACACAACTTGTCGGACCCTGAAGTATGGCACTCAACATCCAGAACTTATGACATTTGTGCAAGGCAGGGAGATCGAAGCCTCTCAGGGACCAAGCATATCCAGAGTCCTTCCTACAGAAGGTGGTGGGGGTGGCGGCAATAGCAAGGCATCCCCCCACACAACTTGTCGGACATCACCTCTGGATGTACTGGGTGTTCAATTTCAGAATTGAAACTACTAAGAAGCAATTAGAAGTGTTGTTTTCATGTTGCAGCAGGCTGCCATGTAAATAGTTATTTAATAAAACGTTTTACCCTGTTACTTTGCTGGTGTGTTGTATATATTTATAATATTTGCATAGTGTTTGTCGTTATTTTGGGCGGGGTGGGCGGCGGATCCGAGCTGTCTTGCAGCCATCATGGCGTCGAGCTCGGTTCCTCTCACTAGTTTCATGTTTTTTCTAACGATTTATATGTTATAGTTTGCTAGCACGATACAGCGGATAGTCCGCATTTTATATATATGTCCTTTTTATTAGGGGGGTCCTCCGGTGGAGTCGGACGATCTACCTCTAATAAACGGTCCGGGTTGAACCAACTACCAACAAACGGGGCAGAGATAGGCATGACGGGTTACAAAGGGGACAAAAGTGTGCACTACCTATCCTTCACTATCTGCAAAAACTAAACAGAGTATTGCGACTCTGTGCTTATTTGTGAACAGAGAATGACCCAAAGAGAACCAATTTCGAACAATCATAGGCTATTGGCAGTGGGCAGAGAGGCCATGACACAGAAAATGGCTGTTACTTACGTGCATGATGGGGCCTAAAAGGGACTAGATGGCGTGGCCACTGTTTCGCGACTTTCACTTTACTTTTAACAGTGGCTGTGGTGAACATAAATGAACGCCGTTTATGTATACCTAATTTTAGTCATTTTCCAGAAAAAAGCTTTTGATATTTGCTATTAAAAAACCAAAGAAAGTCACTGAAAAAAACATAGGTTATAGACCATATATAGTTAAATATCTGAAGTCCATCTCTGCACTCGATGGAGATACAGGTCGTCGATCAGAAGATGTGCTGGCCACCTCTAATGGTAATAGCGTGGCCAGGGCTCTTGTCGTTGCCTCTGCAAATTACACAGGGTGCACTTGTTTGACATGCCGCACCATGGTATGTATGGAAAAGGAATATTTTTTTGCTGGATTTCTTCTTGAGAGAACCAAGTCACATATTGTGCAGGTTACTTTTGGTGCATTCACTTTCTTTTGATCTTCAGGATAAGTGAAAAATTGCCAGATGAAAGATTTATTTTTTCTTATTAAAGGTAGTCGATCATTTTGGTCAGATTCGGAAGATGAATGAGATACGGTAGCCATTTCACCAAAGTCTTCCGAAAGATGTAGGACGTTGTTCTCTCTTGAGAGTAGAAAAGATAGTGAGGGAAGTGGGTGGAGTGCTGCGTGTAAATTCCAGAATTGAAACTATTAAGAACCAATTGAAAGTGTTGTTTTCATGTTACAGCAGGCTGCCATGTAAATAGTTATTTAATAAAACGTTTTACCCTGTTACTTTGCTGGTGTGTTGTATATCTTTATAATATTTGTCGTTATTTTGGGTGGGGTGGGCGGCGGAGCCGAGCTGTCTTGCAGCCATCATGGCGTCGAGCTCGGTTCCTCTCACTAGTTTCATATTTCTCATGAGGGGTTGTTCCTAATTTTTCTATTTCAGCGAGGTCAAAAAGAGATCACATCAGTGGCCTACTGATTTTGCTCGATTCCTTTTGTTTTTTCTAACGATTTATATGTTATAGTTTGCTAGCACGATACAGCGGCTAGTCCGCATTTTATATATATGTCCTTTTTATTAGGGGTGTCCTCCGGTGGAGTCGGACGATCGATCTACCTCTAATAAACGGTCCGGGTTGAACCAACTACCATCCTGATTTTGTATATCTTCTGAGCTGGATTTAAGCACACAATTGTTAAAGTATGAAACGTTTTATATTTCTAAAAAAAATACCAAGGTGTGTACATCCGGTAACGCACGAAAGTTTAAAAAGACATTCGGCTCCATTTACTGAAAAGTTTCATAAGAATAAAAAAGAAGTCTAGGTACAGTCTCTTTGACGTACTATAAGTTCTTTGAGGGGTGTATGAAGAAATTCAATAAGTTCAAATTGCAAAGTTTTCACAAAATATATAGGCAGGTGCGCGCATTCGGTCGCGCACGAAAGCCTGGAAATGCGATATCCATTTTATTGACAACTGTTGCCGAGAGTGCGCACACCGGGTCGCGCACGAAAGTTTAGTAAGGCTATTTTTATTTACACAAGTCAGAAAAAGTCAATTCCCTTTGGGCAGATAGACATAAATACCACAGTACTTACAATAAATGACCTCACTAAAACAAAAACATAACAAAGAAGCAATGAAAAATGAAAATTCAAAAACGTGAAAACACTGTAATAGGATCAAAACATTAATACCGTTTATTGACATAGATCATGTTAATTAAAAATTGGGAAACACATACAGGACGTAACAATAAAAAATTAAAAACATTCGAATTAAAAAAGGAGCTAAGGGGGAAGGACTAAATTCAAACACTATTATGAATTTTCCTTAAATATGTAATCCACATTCACTCCTTGGGCATCAACGCGTTTCGGCGGTATGAACAAGGTATGACCGCCTTCATCAGGGTATGAGTATATCTGTTTCCCAATAATTCTGTAAATTTAAATGAGATTGATCCAAATTAAAATAGTCAACCAAATCGAATACATTTTTCCAAAAAACACAATGGAATGTCCTATTCTATCTTTGAACATACATTTATAGCATTGCTTCCAACATTAAACAGCACATCAATACAGAAAATACAAAAATACAAAAAACATTACATACACCAATTCCATAAACTTTAGCAGCATATTGACAAAATAATACAATAGGTCTCTAAATAGAGCAGTACCTAAAAATTCATTGTGAATACATTTTAAACATACATCAAGCCTCAGCCTTTCGGCTCAAGAACATTACATATACCAATGTGGATTACATATTTAAGGAAAATTCATAATAGTGTTTGAATTTAGTCCTTCCCCCTTGACTTTTTCTGACTTGTGTCTATTGTGGTACCCTATCCCTTTGGCTTAGGGGTCCCTCTCTCTTTTATTAGATATTTTTATTTACAGACAAATTTTAATGTGTTTAAAAAAAGGCAAGGTACAGACTTTCGAATTCTGTATCGCTTTACAAGGAGTCTCTATGCAACTTGAACAGTGAAGAAAACGGCTTGTTTTCGAAAAAAATATTGCCAGAACTTTATTGACAAAAGTATAGGTTGCATACACGACATATTTCTGAATTAGCATTTTAAAAACCAATGAAATTCACAGAAAAAACCATAGGTTTTACACACGTTATAGTTCGGAAGTAGCATTTAAAAAACCTATGAAATTCACTGAAAAAACCATAGGTTTGACACATGTTATAGTTAGCTGGAAATTTTACTGATGTAAAACCAATGAAATTCCACGTTATAGTTAGTTGGACTCACTCTAACTTGCGCGTGCAATGTACTGCTGATGACGTCACATATTACATCACTCATGACATGGTCAGTGACATCACTCATGACATCACTGATGACACCATCCTTGTGACATAGTGACAGACCTCCTTTCACTGTAATGTAACCCTTGAAACACATATTCAAAAATAGAAACTGAAATTTAAAAAAAATGGAGATACCCATATCAGTTACAACAAGCAATTCAGTAATTCCACCATCTATATACACATCCACTCATTCACCAACAGTTCTATATAGTCACTCATACATATACTCAGTCATCATATGAAGTGATACACCTATACATCCTGTTACACACCGACAGTCATCCAAAAGTTACTCACACACATACTCACACGTGCAAATAAACTATTGAACATCCATTTATTTGAATATAGAGTTATACACACACTTCCACCTTACTTCTATTGAAAATTACACATATTTATTCTCTTAAACAATCACTTATAGAAACACATACTTATTTAAACAGGAACTCTTACAATCTCTTACTCTCACATATACTGACTTATATACATCAATATTCACATATACTAGATTAAAACATATGTAGTTACTGATAAAGACACTAGTGAGACAGTCATTCACTCACTAACAAACACATATACACACTCATCCACCCATACAGTCCTGCACATATGCTGTCTTCAAAACACATACAAACAGAGAGTCAGTCACTCATGCATCTATGTGCTAAGTAATACCCCCACCAAACCATATAGACACTCATACTGATACTAAGAGAAACATCTAATAACCCATATACATACGCATGTAGCTACTTACCAACACATGTAGCCACTTATACACAAAGTGAAACACTAATATATATATTTAAATATTTAAACATTACTCACTAATATTTATTTTTCAGAAAGACACATATTCACTGGATGGTGTCATCAGTGATGTCATGAGTGATGTCACTGACCATGTCATGAGTGATGTAATATGTGACGTCATCAGCAGTGCATTGCACGCGCAAGTTATAGTGAGTCCAACTAACTATAACGTGGAATTTCATTGGTTTTATATCAGTAAAATTTCCAGCTAACTATAACATGTGTCAAACCTATGGTTTTTTCAGTGAATATATATATATATATATATATATATATATATATATATATATATAATATATATATATATTCACTGAAAAAACCATAGGTTTCACACCAGTTATAGTTAGGAATTAGCATTTAAAAAACCTATTAAATTTACTGAAAAAACCATAGGTTTCACACCAGTTCTAGTTAGCTGGAAATTTTACTGACATAAAACCATAGAAATTCCGTTATAGTTAGTTGGACTCACTATAACAAGCGCGCAAGCTATGCACTGCTGATGACGTCACATATCACATCACTCATGACATCGTCAGTGACATTACTCATGACATCGTTTTTTCAGTGAATATATATATATACATATATATATATATATATATATATATATATATATATCTCCTACTGGCGGTCGCCAGTAGGTAGTTATAGTTAGGATTTTTTTCAATGTTAAATCTCAAAATTCTATTTGGAATAACTTTGGCTTCAGTTGACGAATCTGCCTGAAAATTTCCTCAAAATGGCCTCGCGGCGCCCCTGAAAGTTTGGGGGGGATTCGTCAAGCGGGGGCCGAGATAAAAGGGGGGTCCCAAAACGCGTTTTCTCCATGTTAATTTCCATAGGGCGGTCGATTTCACTTTTAGCCCGAACGGCTGAATGGATTTCCACCAAATTTGGCAAAATTGTAGGGACTGGTAGCCCACTGTGCCTTTGCTATGTCTCGAGATATGTGCTCCTGTAGATTTTGAGTAATTTAGGTTAAAAAAAATATATATATCTATAGGCGCGCCCCGGTAGGCGCCCCGGGGAGCGCTTCGGGCGCGCCACGTGAGGTGCGCACGGAAAGCTGATTGGTTCTCGGGTGTCTGTAAACATTCGAAACAGTCCGGAGCGGCCGCCATCTTGTGTCTCGGTAAAATCGAGACACAAGAGGTGGCTAAAACAAAGGGGGAAATGACCATAAGGCGTCAGGGATAGACCCCCTCTGACCCCCTAGGTTTGATGTGGGGGCAATAAAAGGGACCAGCGGGGCATTTAAAATATATATTTTTTTTCGTTTTGCGCGGGGGGAGCGCTCGGTGCGCTCCCCGGTGCACGTACCGGGGAGCGCACTATGAGGAAAAAAGAATGACAGAGTTTTAAAAAAAGAAAGCCTTTTTTTAGGAATTGGAGGTAGTTCTAAAAAGAACTTTTTTTTCTTCTTTTTGTTGTTTTATATTTCTTTTGTATTTTTTAGGGGGAGAAACAAAAAAAAAGGGAATTGAAACTGGCTCAACTGGAGCAAAAAAACAAAAAACCCAAAAAATTAGTTCTTTTTGGGGCACTTGTGATTGTCACCTGCAAGGACGATTAGCTTTATGCTCTGTTCACCATAGGCGATAAGCTTGCCACATGCAGTACAAGTGATTTTAAAATCAGAAAATCTTGGCTGAATACAAGGCATCATCTCTGATGTTTCTGGTCCTGATGAAGAGGGTTTGTTTCTTTGGGAGGTGGTCCTTGAAGAATGGGGAAGGTTACTGGCCAGTTCCCTGAGCTCTGCATGAGAATAGTTGTTAGGGTGCTTTCTGGTCATATGACGAATCATGGTATAGTTACCAAATGAATATTTTTTGTTTGGGTTGCCCCTTGAAAGTTCTTCATTGCAGATTAGGCAAGTTACCTTGGCCGCATTCACTTTTTTCTTGCCCTCTGGGATTGAAAAAAACTCCCATACAATGTGTGGCTTGGGCTTGTATGGGGTATTTTGTTCAGGAAGCCATCTTCTCCTCCCCTCCTCCTCTTCCTCTTCCTCCTCCTCCTCTTCTTGACCACCAATATAATCTGGAGCTGGTCCTGTTGGTGGTGGTGGGGCAGATGCACCAGCTGCTGCTGCTACTGAAGCCATTATTAAGATCAAAAAGGTACAGAGATGTACAAACAGGTCTTCCTCAGTCAAAGGACAAAGTCAGAATAAGGAAAAAAGGTGGGGTCTTTCATCATTTGGAAAAAAAAACTGTCCTGAACCAATGAGAAGTGTTATTTTCAGGTCACAAGACCGGGGGCTTCATCATTATGAAACCAAAACTGTTATGAACCAATGAAAAGTGTTATTTTCAGGTCACATGGCCCGACGCGCTTCCGCTACGCGCCCCGGGGCGCGCCCGGGGGCGCGCTCCGTGTCACGTAGCGTGAGCGCGTTGGATGTTTACGTTGCGCGATGGTATTCGCTCGAGTACTTCCGGGTGCGCTTACGCCGTGCGTATCACGCGGATGCGGCTACGCGATACGTCACGATCATGTTTTCGTTCGCGATATTGGCGCTCACGGGACGCTCCCCGGAGCGCGCCCCGGGGCGCTTTATAGAAGTACGCTCTCCGGGGCGCTCCCCGGGGCGCGCTCCAAAAATTTAAAAAAAACAAAAAAGGATAATTGTAGGGACAGGTAGCCCTATTCTGAAGTGGTTTTTAAAAAAATTAACTTTTGAAAAATATGTATTGTGCTACATTGGGCTTAATATATGTTAGAGCCAAAATGTAGCCCAAATGTAGCCCAATGCAGCCCAATGTAGCCCAAAGATGGCCACCAGAGACAAAAAAATATATATCCCAAATATCAGCCAGATGTAGCCAAACTGTAGCCCAATGACAGAATGTACCAGAGTGTTCTAAACAACTAGAGCGCTAACAGTCTTACTTATAAAGTGAGACTTATAGTTAGGAATTAGTATTAAAAAAACCTATAAAATTCACTGAAAAAACCATAGGTTTCACACCAGTTAAATTTAGGAATAAGCATTTAAAAAACCTATGAAATTCACTGAAAAAACCATAGGTTTCACACCAGTTATAGTTAGGAATTAGCATTTAAAAAACCTATTAAATTCACTAAAAAAAACATAGGTTTCACATCAGTTATAGTTAGCTGGAAATTTTACTGTCATAAAACCATTGAAATTCCACGTTATAGTTAGTTGGACTCACTATAACTTGCGCGTGTAATGCACTGCTGATGACGTCACATATTACATCACTCATGACATGGTCAGTGACATCACTCATGACATCACTGATGACATCATCCTTGTGACAGAGTGACAAAACCCTTTCACTGTAATGTAACCCATGAAAAACATATTGAAAAATATAAATTAAAACATTTTAAAAAAAGGAGATACCCATACCAGTTACAACAACCAATTCAATAATTCCACCATCTATATACACATTTACACATTCATCAACAGTTCCATATAGTCACTCATACATATACTCACTCATCATATGTAGTGATACACCTATTCATCCTGTTACACACCGACAGTCATCAAAAAGTTACTCACACATATACTCACATATGCAAATAAACTAATAAACATCCATTTATTTGCATATACAAGTATACACACACTACAACCTAACTTCTAAGGAAACTTACACATACTTACTCTCTTAAACAATCACTTATAGAAACACATACTTATTTAAACAGGAACTCTTACAATCTCTCACTCTCTCATATACTCACTTATATACATCAATACTCACATATACTAGATAAAAACATATCTTGTTACTGATAAAGACAATAGTGAGACAGTCATTCACTCACTAACACACACATATACACACTCATCCACCTATACAGTCCTGCACATATGCTGTCTTCTAAACACATACAAACAGTGAGTCAGTCACCAACCCATGCAGCCACTTATACACAAAGTGAAACACTGATACATATATTACAATATTTAAAAGTTACTTGCTAATATATGTATTCACTAAAATACACTTAATAAGGCAGTTAACCAATCAATTCTTTTTTAAAAAAAACATCCATTTACACACTTATTTAACCATTTATTCTTCCATCGTCCTTTACAAATACATATATAAAAAATATTTATTTTTCAGAAAGACACACATTCACTGGATGGTGTCATCAGTGATGTCATGAGTGATGTCACTGACCATGTCATAAGTGATGTAATATGTGACGTCATCAGCAGTGCATTACACGCGCAAGTTATAGTGCGTCCAACTAACTATAACGTGGAATTTCAATGGTTTTATGACAGTAAAATTTCCAGCTAACTATAACTGATGTGAAACCTATTTTTTTTAGTGTATATATATATATATATATATATATATATATATAACCTACTGGCGATAGCCAGTAGGTATATATAGTTAGGATTTTTTCTCTATGGAACTTTTGAAAATTCTATGTCTAATAACTTTGGCATTTGTGGACGGAATCGGCTGAAATTTTCAGGAAAATGGCACATTTTGTTTCTGAGCAGCCCCTGAAAATTTGGGGGGGGGGTTCGTCAAGGAAGGGCCGAGAAAAAAGGGGGGTCCCAAAACGCGTTTTTCCCATGTTAATTTCCATAGGGCGTTTGGCCTCACTTTTAGCTCGAACGGCTGAATGGATTTGTACGAAACTTGGCAAAATTGTAGGGACTGTTAGCCCGATGTGCCTTTGCTGGGTCTCAATATATGTGCTCCAGTGGATTTTGAGAAATTAACGTTTTAAAAAATGTATATATCTGTGACAGCGTCCCAGATAGCGCTCCAGATCGCGTACTTTTCGCGTCACGGAGCTTTGCGAAGCGATGCTGATTGGCTCTCCGGTGTCTGTCAACATTCTAAACAGTCCGGTGCGGCCGCCATCTTGTCTCTCGGTAGGATCGAGAGACAAGAAGAGGTGAAAAACAAAGGGGGAATTTAATGAAAGGGGGCAAGGTAGACCCCTCTTGACCCCCTAGGAATGATGTTGGGGTTATTAAAGGGTCCCGTGGGGAAAATAAAAAAAATTAGATTTTTCACGGTAGAAGCGGTTCTCGAACCGGGTCGCAAACTAACGGCTGAATGGATTTGCACGAAACTTGGCAAAATTATAGGGACTGTTAGTCCGATGTGCCTTTGCTGGGTCTCAATATTTGTGCTCCAGTGGATTTTGAGAAATTAACGTTTAAAAAAAAGATATATCTGTGACAGCGTCCCAGATAGCGCTCCAGATCGCGTACTTTTCGCGTAACGGAGCTTTGCGTAGCGAAGCTGATTGGCTGTCCGGTGTCTGTCAACATTCTAAACAGTCCGGTGCGGCCGCCATCTTGTCTGTCGGTAGGATCGAGAGACAAGAGGAGGAGAAAAACGAAGGGGGAATTTAATGAAAGGGGGCTAGGTAGACCCCTCTTGACCCCCTAGGAATGATGTTGGGGTTATTAAAGGGTCCCGTGGGGCAAATAAAAAAAAATTGATTTTTCGCGGTAGAAGCGCTTCTCGGTTCGCAAACTGGTAGCGAAACGTGAATTCGCCATTTTGTGTTTCGATTTCATTAAATTACTAGGTATAAGGGGGTACGGGAGACGTATCCTGACCCCTTTTGTTTTCTGAGGGTAGCTGAGGAGGCTCATATATGTTGATACATGTCTTCCAGCGGCTGTGCGTGAGCGTTTTTTTTTTTTGCTGCGTGACGTCTGTTAACGTTTGATTCGATGGAAATCAGGAAGTGTTGACCGCCATTTTGTCACTGCGAGTAAATATTTTATTTGTTATAAATAAATCATTATTGATAAACATTGTCTGCGCCATCTTGCCTTTTTTGCAATGCCACACTTTTGTCGAGCACAGCAGCCATTTTAGATGCCTTGACCAGACCCACTGTCTGCACCCTCGCAAGCATCTCCCCCACGCACTGGTCACTCCCGCTCTCTTTCTCATGTATGGGCTAGAAACCTCCTCCCATCTGCGCTGTTCTTCTCTTAGAATCACACCCTGTGCCCGCCCGACACCTGCCTTTCACCCTATTCACTACCGCACCCTCTGACACTCCTCTTCCTCTGTGTCCGATTGTCCAGGCCCGTCCCAGGCTATCACCTAGCCCTGCAGATGTAGTTTATGGCCTCAACTGTAAAGAATCACCCCTCTTCAAAGAAGTTACAGTAGATCAAGGCCCCCACCCGATGAGATCCGTCACACTACACGCGTTCCTGCAATCTGATAACCATCCTGTATTGTGATTGGAGAGGGGATTCTCACTGTGAGGGTGTGTGGGACCGAGCCTGAAGCGGAAGATTCCAGGGATGCCTTTTTGTACATCCAAGTCTTCACAATTATGTGTCACATTAAAAATATATAGCACTCACAAAAAAGTAGAAGGAAAATAACACTTTAATAACTTATAAATATATACATCGCAACAAAAACAGTAAACACCTTAAAACATTTTTTAATAAAACAGAAGCAACAATGGTCAGTAGCGGTCTGTTGTGCGAATAGTCCCAAGGCAGCATATATACCTAGAGTGGTGCTTTGTAGGACATTCTGAATGGAAATTAACCAGAACTATAACCATCTACTTCCAATAATATAACTTTTATGCCCAAATTACGCAAAGATTTAGCTAATCTGCTAAAGGGGGGAGTCGCCATTTCTTTACAATAATCAATAATGAAAAATCAACATCAATAGGGTTGTCCGTATTCCCGATGCAGCACTATAGTGCAACATACACTGCACCTGGGGTGTCAAGAGTGAACAGGTCCTAGCTGCTTAACCAATGACTGACAAATGCTATATTAAACACTTACTATGTATAATACTTGCGTTCACAATAGTTTTACTTTACAAAACAGAACAAAAGATGTCCCCTGTAAGTAAACCCATATTAGCTGTTTCAGTTATTGAACATCCTAAGGTTTTATGACATGGGGAACAGTAGTGATATCCTGGGCGGGTGATGGAACTGGGTTTGTTAATGGAAAAACATCTACAGAGAAAACTATTGGTAAATTATACTTCTCCGGAAATTTAAAACTCACAAATGTTTCATTTGTGTAATCGTTTTATGAACATGTACATTAAAAAACTAAAAGAAATGCCAAGAACGTCCCATGTGAAAGTGAATTTTATCTGGCAATTTTTTTCTTTTCCTTCTCATGAAAAGAAAGTTAAAGCCAGGTTCGTTACCTGCCTCATCTGCAAAAAAAAAACTCTCGAGAGGGACCGAAAAAAAATATTGCTATGGTAATCATACCATGCATCGGCACATGGAGAGGTGGCACCCTTTTAATTATTCTAAAGCACAACTTCGAGATTTGGGGGATAACCCCCGACCGGCAAAAACATCCACCAATGACTTAGCAATAAGTGAGTCAGAGGCAGGGGAAACGGTCCCAAACCTGCAAAAGAACTTTGGGCAGATGAGATTGACTTGTGTAGCATGTGGAAAATTAATTTCATGCGGAGAGATCAGTATTACTTCAATAAATACAGTAATCAATGATGCATTAGAACTTAATATCAATTCATTTTCTGAACGTGTAATCAGTACCTGTCCCATGTCAATTCATTGTTCGAACGTTGCATGTTCACTTGCTCAGTCATACACACCACCTTCTAGACTTGGTCTACTCTTTGGTTGTTATATATTTGCATTCTGGGGAGTGAGTAGACAGGTCGGTAAACTATCCCCTTGACCCTCCACACTGTTTGTTTTTTGAGTTTCTAGTGCAGCCTGTATGGTTGCGGGTCATTGTTTTGATGTATGCGCACCCTCGCATACATATATAGCTCACCCAACTTAAATGCGATGATACCCTACACAGTCCAGTTCAACCTTCCCTGGCCTTCAGACAACTTTGCACCACATTGTGAATAATGGTTACAGCTATTGTGATCTCCAGCCAGTCCATCCTAAACACCTATCATGGTTTGTTATGTGTACACAAAATGATTTTCTCCGATCGGTTTCCAACTAATTTATTGTGGCACCCTTAGCCCTTAGATATCTTTTGGTTCCGCTGCTTAGTTCATTCGGCAACAATGTATTTCCGTTCAGACATTTTTTGCCAAGCGTTTATACCAATGAGAAATGCTGGCGTGTTTTTCGCGCTGAGCTTCTGTTTTGATTACAGGTTGCCCTGCGCCCAGTGCGCAGACTCGGTCGAGCAGTGACTTCGGCCTTGCGCATGCGCAGTCGCGCTCACCGAGTAGGGTAGTGGTTTCCCACTCGGCTAAGAGGCGCTCTCCTTACAACTCCTCGAACTACTAAATTTGGCCATCACGAGCTTGCCGTTGTGAGCGTGCAATTAGTCCCCGTGTGACTAATTAACAAATACTCAGTTCCCCTATAAAAAGAAGGCGGGCGGTAGGAGACACACCTCCACTTCCGCTCGTTTAACATCAGGGGTACCGACGGACAGGTAAGAAGTAGGTCGCTGTACTGATAGAGCTCATACTTGATAGTTAATATTTTTCCCAGTAATAGATGTCCTCATACTCCAATGTGAGTCACCTGGGATATATTACAATAACTTGGTAATTTTAACCAGTAGAGTTCCACAGCACTTACCCTTTGTATTAATGGCATGGAGTATAGAATGATGGTCTAAACCTATTGTGCACATCTATACCTCATACCTGGGGTTATTTATCAATGCCTCTTTTGTGATTGACAATGTGATTACCCAGATTTGTTTAGCAGTGCCTATAGGCGTATTCTGAAGCTAACCCTTTGGTGTCTGTGGTCCCTTGTGATCTCATGACTTAACTCAGAGCAAGCAACTCAGTGGGCTGATATTTGGGTTTTTGTCGCACTTTAGTTGGGTTGTTGTGTAGCGCTATTTGGCTGGACACAGAAGATGTTGTTCACTTACTGTGTCCTTTGTCTACACTATAGAGCGGGGCCTCATTCTCCCGAGCGGTTGCCGGGTGAGGTGGGGTCGTCACCCACACAAAGCTGGGTGAGTATCACTAGGGGAAATGCCTCTGAGTGATGTGGCTACTATGCTTATTTATCGTAGCAAAGCGGGATATAATTTGTTCTAGTTAATCGGAATATAATTTGTTCATGCTTGTGTGTTAATCTGAGTGGTGTATTTGTAATCCTACGGGTGCATGGAGATGACCTTATTCTGTTTGATTGTGTGAACTTTTGTCTCACGATAGGAAGAAGTCCTGTCTCTCATCTTCCAGTGAACGTTGGAATGTAAAGTTCCTGGTAGCTATGTGACTTTTTACAAGCACTACTTTTCATTATTCCTCACAATTACATATTAATGTTTGTTGCAGTAGCAAGTTTACATGAAAAGGTCCTGAAGAAAGCCGGGGTAGTTCCCCAGTAGGCAGAAACATGTTGACCACCTTGCTTAGCGCCACAGAGTAGTATCCATCTTCAACTACAGGGCGTGTTTTTAAGTTTTGACACTCTGACCTTCACTTTGAAATTTTCTTAAGGCTCAGTAGTCAATTTTACTCACCATTATTATTTGAGCACTGCACTTTACCAACATCATTATAGTGAGGAACATTGTACACAGAGGTTCTGTGCTACCCTGGCACTAAAATGGCCAGGTAGAGGTTTGAATATGTACCAAGCCCTAAATGATGAATTTCCGCCAAACGGGCGGTCTGATGGGTTTTATTCAAAACCTCGGGTAGTTAACAGTATTCGGCACCACCTGCATGCATTTTCGTTGGTTGCATGTTCACTTGCTCAGTCATACACACCACCTTCTAGACTTGGTCTACTCTTTGGTTGTTATATAATCAGTACAAGTCCCATGTCAATTTATTGTTCAAACGTATAATCAATACCCATCCCGGATCAATTCATTGTCCGAACATATAATCAGTCTTATCCCATATCAATTCATGTGCTAAAAACTGCATACATATCTCATGATATCAAGGCTGAGCAATCGGGGCACAATAGTTTCATTTGTATCGGCGCCATTTTGGGTGAGGTCAGAAAGGTCCAAGTATAGTCAAAATGTCTCCACCAACTCGTGCTTGGTCCGGGACCTCTTTCGGCAGTCTAAAAGTTTTGGTTGAAGGGTAGTAGAGGGGACTGGCGACATGAACCATCAGTCAAAGAGGGGTGGGAGGCAAAAATCTCTCCTACCGGGTCATACTGGTGTCCCACCGGAACTGATCAAGTTGGTAGTCTTGCAGGATTTTGGTGATTTCAAGACTGAGGCCGGCGCCGGCATGAGCGCGCCGACGTCCCGCGGCTACGTCGTGGTCGTTCCGTGGGTGATCATGGCAGTCATTCCCCGTCGGGGGCCCCCGTGGCTCTTATAGAATCTTCAAAGTTGAGGAGAACGTTTCTGGATGCAGGACTCGTTTTCTAGTTGAACTCAGAAGCGCCGTTGCACCGCAACAGTGGACGAGACCCCCGCTGGGTGAGCGGAGCATCATTGCCTCGCAATAGTGGACGAGACCTTTTGTCGGGTGAGTGCAGCGTCGCTGCATCGCAAGAGTGGAGGGACCCTTTTGTTGGGTGAGTGGAGCGTCGCTGTATCGCAAGAGTGGACGAACCCTTTTGTTGAGTGAGTGGAGCTTTGGGCGTGCAGCTCAGGGGCCCCCACCTGGGGGGGGTGGGAGAGGCTCGTTCGCGCCGCCTCTCCCTCCCAGCGCACCCCACGCCGACACCTGGCGTTGATATCCGTGATGTCCGGACCAGGCGATAAGAGGGGGGGGGGTCGGAGGCAGAGGCAAGACATCCCCCCCCCCCGTGGCCTGGAGGGCGCCGCTTCAGGCCCCAACGGGGAGCTCATATCAAGCCGGGGCCAGACCAGGAGATATGAGGGGGGGGGCGGTGGCATGTGCAAGACATCCCCCCCCCGTTGTCGCAGCCATAATTGATGAAAGAAGAAGAATCCCTCGGCCTCGGCTTCTTTCTTTGCCCGGAGATACGAGGGGAGGGGGGGGGGGGTCGGTGGCATGTGCAAGACATCCCCCCCCGCGTGTTGTCGCAGCCATTTTAAAAGAAAGAAGAAGAATCCTGTCGGCCTCGGCTCCTATCCTGGCCCACCTTACTGGATGACCTCCCCGGCCGACGGCTGCCAGCAGGACTCGCCCTACACGTGCCGAAGGTCTCGTCTTCCGGATGGGCGTAGACGCGAACCTGTTGCACTTCGGGAGTTTCCGGAATGGGGGTAGGTATCTGCTGATTTGTATTTATTTCATGTTACCGTTATTGGGCGTGGCGGGCGGTGGGACAGACATGCTTGGAGCAGTGGGGGGGTGGCGGAGCCTAGCTACCTTGTGGCTGCTGTAACGTCAAGCTTGGCTTCTTTCACCACTTTCATGTTTCTTATTTCTAGCAAAGTCAAAAACTCATCAGAGGCCTACTGATTTTGTTTGATTTCTTTCCCTTCCTTTTCAAGTGTGTTTCATGCTAAAGTTTCTGTTTAACAGGATACAGGGATTACTTCGTATTTTACATATGTCTTCTTTATTAGGGGTTCTCTCCGGTTGAGTCAGGTGATGTACCTCTAATAAATGGTCCGGGTGGAAGTAGTTTCTCAATCAGTGGGGAGTGACAGATTACAACGGGGGACAAAGGTCCGCATTACCCACCCTTCACTGCTTGCAAAGACTAGACATAATATTTCTATTCCACGTTATTTGCAAACAGAGAGTACCTGGAAAGAACTATTCCTTGAACAATACATTTCCAGCCAATCAATCAATCAGGCATGACGGATTACAACGCGGGACAAAAGTCCGCATTACCTATCCTTCACTATCTGCAAAGGGAGACAGAATATTTCTATTCTTCTCTGTTTGTAGACAGGGAATATCTCAAACAGCAATAATCGATAAAAAAAATAGTCGGATTATAACACTTTAATAACTTATAAATATATACATCGCAACAAAAACAGTAAACACCTTAAAACATTTTTTATTAAAACAGAAGCAACAATGACAACTAACAGTAGTGATATCCTGGGCGGGTGATGGAACTGGGATTATTAATGGAAAAAGATCTACAGAGAAAACTATTGGTGAATTATACTTCTCCGGAAATTTAAAACTCACAAATGTTTTATTTGTGTAATCGTTTCAGGTCAAACGGATTGTGGGACAATGTTCACAATGGAAGAGTCACCAAAAGGCATTTGGATCGATGTTGCAGCAGGCTGCCATGTATATAGTTATTTAATAAAACGTTTTACCCTGTTACTTTGCTGGTGTGTTGTATATATTTATAATATTTGCATAGGGTTTGTCGTTATTTTGGGTGGGGTGGGGTGGGCGGCGGAGTCGAGCTGTCTTGCAGCCATCATGGTGTGGAGCTAAGTTCATCTTACTAGTTTCGTATTTCTCATGAGGGGTTGTTTTTAATGTTTCTATTTTAGCGAGGTCAAAAACAGATCCCATTACTGGCCTACTGATTTTGCTTGATTCCTTTTGTTTTTTTTAACTATTTTTCACTATCTGCAAAGACTAAACAGAGTATTGCGACTCTGTGCTTGTTTGTAAATACAGAATGAACCAAAGAGAACCAATTCTAAAACAGTAAATGCTTGGATAGCAATCAATCAAATAGAGAGAGAAGCAGGCACGACGGATTACAACGGGGGCAAAGGCCTGCGTTAACTACCCTTCACTATCTGCAAAGAGAGAGTACTGCTAAGAGAAAAGAGGGGGGGGAGGGGGGGCAGCGTTCAAAGCACATCAGCGTGCATAAACACGAAAATGTTTTTACCTATCATGTACTTGACATTTGACAGCATTTGATATTTGGTATTAAAAAAAATTGAAATTCACAGAAAAAACCATAGGTTTTAGGCCATATATAGTTAGGGATTTGCATTTACAAAACCTTATTTTAGTCGCATAAAACCATTGAAATTCGCATATATAGTTAGATGCGCTAACTATATATCGCGCACCCGCAATCCACTGCTGATGATGTCACATGTTACATCATTCATGACATGGTCAGTGACATCACTGATGACAACTCAAATGACATCACTGATGACAACTCAAATGACATCACTGACAACATCACTGATGACATCAATCATGTGATAATACGATCAACCTCTTCAGACTCTAATATAACCTTAGATACACTCAGAGTAAACAGACACTCACAGACTGTCACTCATCCATGGAGTTACTCACACACTAGTCAGTCATGCACTGAATCAATCACACCTCCATATCCTCAACTATACAGTTATACACACCTTACTTATTCAAACATATACTAACACATATTTACTCTCTTATACAATCCCTGATACAAGTTCACAATGATCCATTCAGCCACTCACACATCCATTGGCTCTTATACACAGTAATTTATATATGTGAACTTTCACATGTACTGTGTTTTACATATGTACTTACTTTGACATGTAGCACTGAGATATCCATTCACTCACCAATACACTCGTACACAGTCAACCACCCATACAGCTGTTTCCACATGCAGTTTTGAACCCATAGATCTAGTGAATAAACTGTTCACACATGTATGCACAGAGTCACACACCTCCCAGCCACCCCCACACACACACTCACTCTCCCATACAAATACTTGGACAACCAATCAATAACCCATACAGTTACTCATATAGCTACTGATCAACACATGCAGCAGTTCATACAACAACAGATATAATGATGCACAAATTAAGATAGTTTAGTCACTAACCCATGCACTCAGTGAGACACATTTAATCACTCTCTCATACAGTCAGTCATGCTGACGTAAATAATTAATTTACTCTCTTAATTTCTATGCAGGTAAGTACTTAATCAATAATAACTCAATCGGAAATGAAAGAAAACAGAGTCCGTGGTGTTAGAGTTTCTAAGGGTTTTATTCCTCATAAAGGAATCAGGATATCATGTTCTGACCACCACAGGGGTGTCAGAAGGGATAGATGAGCGCGCTGAAGTTTATTATCAATACATAGCTTATATACTTGATTTATATCATAGGAGTCAATGTAAGAGGCGTAACAGCTGAGAGAAGACAAGATAACAGTATACACGTGGTACTAGTACATCATCAAGAGGCGTAAACTAGGCGTGAACTAGAGGTGTGTGTGCTAGAAACGTCACTGATAGGTGACGCAAGTGGGTGGCACCAAGGGGTGGTGCTAACAGAATGTTGCAATGTCAGCAGAAATCGGAAGCTTGGATGCGCGCGCAGCTGCATGACGTGTGATTGACGGGGTGCAGGGGACTTGACATTTACACTGACGGAAAGAGACAGAAGTCTGGCATGTCAGATCAACTTGTACTTCTATCATATCTGATATCTGATGTTTAGGAACTATACTATCTGGGCGGAAAGGTCTCTAGGGCAGAAGCTATTCTATGCTAACTGTGGATGCGTGTATGAGCGCCTAAGTGTCTACATGTGAAGCGTGGGGCACGAGGCCTTCCTAGGAAGCATGGCAACGGAGGCTATGAATTACTTGCATTAAGACAGGTCGGCCCTGTGGCTCTGCAGCTGGAGAGGATGTTTACAGGATCTAGTAGGCAGGAATGTATTCTCGGGGAGCGGAACAGATAACTCGAAGGTTATAGTCAGTTTTGGCAGAAAGCAGGCTTGAGCTGAGCGCGAGGGGCCGCGCTGAAAATAGGACAGAGTTCACGGGTACAGAGGTAGCCTGGGCAGAGTCAGGAGCCACAAAAGAGGTTCAGCTGGCAGGAAATCAGGGCCTACTCTGGCTAGAGCAGGAAAAATACGAAAAGTGTACTACAAAAAGACGGTGGCATAGCATACTTGGGAACGGACTATATAATCCATTTATGGTGGATCTGAAAGAGGACAAGTTAACGGTGGACGCAAATGTATTTGCGTCTTCATAGCTGGCACAGGAGGGAAGTTACATGCACTTTAAGCTGGTACATGGAGTCGGTGGGGTACGCGCTAGGGAACACATCATGACCAAAATTTAATTTTCCTCATTCCCTCCTTGTTCCCTACGGACCCTTCATGAAATATCGATCCTCATGAATCGATCAGTTTGTTCTTGTAACATCATTTGTTCTTCTTTCTTTCGGTTACGTTTTGAATGAAAACTGGAATGTCCAACACAAGAGGTGGCACACAGTCCACAAATCGCTGGCCCACACTGCAGGCACAGGCAGCAACTGAATACTAGGACTAGGCCAATGCCTAGGAAGGATAGGATCTTCCATCCCCAAGCTGTTAACGTTGTCCAGAACCAACCGGACCAAGTCCAGGTGCCTGGAGTCTGATGTATCTGATTTGCAATCTTATGGAGACGGGTGATAGCTTGATATACAGATGGTGCATTTTGTGGGATGAAAACACAGCAGCTTGACCCGATGACCTTACAGGCTCCACCTCTATCTGCCAAGATGACGTCAATTACAAGACGATTCTGAAGGACAACAACCCGCATAGCGGACTGCTCTTCTGTTAAGTTACCTAGGGCGGAGGTAGTTTCATTTACTACGGCTTCAAGTGTTCTAGTTAGTCTGCGTATTAATTTACTATTCTGGACAGGGCCTAAAAAGAAAAAGAATCCTTTATTAAAGTCAGTGTACTGTTCCCATGCTGTTTCTGTGTAGTCGACAAGTGGGATGTCTCTTCTGGGTCTGTTCTTTACTAGATTGCTATTTCTGTGATAATCAGAAGGAGCTAGGAAAACAGGTGGCAGGAGGAATGCAATGTAACATGTACCATCCCAATCTGGAGGTAGACGTATGTATGCGGTATGACCACAAACAAAGTAAGAATGACTGGTAGCTTTGAAGGATGATTTTCCATCATCACTGAATTCGACCACAGTAGTGCATTTACTATGACCTAAGTGTACTGAACCTTTCTTCTTGATACATAATTCACCAGTGACTGGCAGTACTGACATAATGGGTAGAACTGGTGTGGCTTCGGATTCGACAGTAAGGATCATAAGGCTAATTGTATAATTACCTAATCCATACACTTCATTTTCTAGATCAGTTCCTATTCTAGTGGGGAGTCCCTCCTTATCTGGGCAACAGACGTCTAGTAGGACCAAGTTCAGGTTTCCCCAAACCCAACCCCCATCGAAAACAGCAATATCGGGATCTAAAGAATTAATTATCTTAAACCATGCTCCGCAGGAGCCATTGTGAGAGAATGGGTACGGAAAGAGAGGCAGGGCTCCCTTGTAATTCTGGTAGGGAGGGAGTCGGCCACATATCCAGCAATTTGTAGCATTGTTAGTTTGATGAGAATGATGTAACATACTAATGAATGTATTGTTGCGCAGCGCGAGTCTGTAGGAAAGCTCATGAGGAGGTAACTCACTAAAAGTGTGTTCAGCAGAGACATTGTAAGCAGATTGTTCACGCTTGAAAATAGGATAATAGATAGGTAATAAGATGCTAGTAACAATGATTAAAATACTGAGAATAAACATAATTATTAGTGTCACTATGCAGTGACTACGAAGTGATTTGCAATATGTTCTTTTCTTTTCTTCTCTCTCTCTAACTCGATCTAGGGGATACATGTCAGAAACTATTTAACCGATTCACCTAGGGGAGGACTTAAACAATTAAACTGTCTGACTTGCTAGATCGCAATTTCATACGATATTGTTCTTGAGGAGTCTTTTCTCTTTTAACTTCGGTAAAGTCTTTGTTATCACAGTCTTTGGTGGGGGTGGGTGTGTCTTGTTCCGGTTTCAGTCCTGGGAATGTTTTGATATGGCTTAGGTGGACCCACCCCTTTCTGCCTTCCAATTTGACTGCGGTCTTTGTTGTAAGAAGAACGGTCTTCGGAGACTTCCAGCGGGGCTCCAATGGACTTTTCCTGTCGAAGTTACGGACGAGGACAACGTCCCCGGGGCGGACGTCATGCGGCTTCACATCAGTGTTGTCAGGGAAGGCTGCGGCAACCTGTGAACGACATGATTGGAGTGCAGACATCAAGGAGGCAAGGTAATCTGTCAACATATTAGAATCAACATCGGTTATCTTTTTAGGAATGGGCGTCCCCCACATATTCGGTGGTCTTCCAAAAACCACCTCGTACGGAGATAGCCCTGATCTTGAATGGGCGACCATTCTCATATAGAATAGTGCCACTGGCAGGGCGACTATCCAGTCGACCCCTTTTTCCTGACATATTTTGGCAAGGCGGATCTTTAATGTCTGATTATGCCTTTCTACAAGGCCTGCTGCTTCTGGATGTCGGACACAATGGAACTTCCACTGGTATCCCAATAACAAGGAAACTTGCCTCATTAATTCGGATGAGAATGGTTGACCGTTATCTGAGTACACGACACGAGGCATGCCGTATCGTGGGAAGAATTCACGAACCAACTGTTTGGCAGTTGTTGGAGCAGTGTAATCTGGGACTGGGTATGCTTCGGTCCAGCGGGACAGAGCACAGACAACTACGAGAACATATTTAAATCCTCGACAACGGTCCATCTGGATATAATCCATCTGGAGGACTTCAAAAGGGTGATCGGGAGGATGGAATCCACCTTGCTCTACAGGGACGCTTTTACCTGGATTGAACTGACAACAGATCATGCAAGTACGCACTTTCTGTTTTGCGGCTGCTCGTAAGTGTTTATTGTTCCAGAGATTTTGCAAACTGTCTAGCATTGCTTTCTCTCCTAGGTGGGCAGGACTATGTGCTGTATTTATCATGACTTGAACCATAGAGTCAGGGAGAAACCATGTAGATTTTCCCTTCGTCATCCAACCTTGATCTGTCTGGATCCCTCCTAGTTCAATCCATTTCTTTATTTCTTCTGGAGTAGCATGTGTCTGAATGTCAATAACATCTAGTGTGGGATCCCTGACGGTCATGCAGTTTGTCGGATCTGTTGTCTTTATCGTATCAGTTGTCTGAGTGTGAGTCAGTGCTGTATGTTTTGCTGTCTGATCTGCCAGGTCGTTACCCTGGGAAATAAAATCTGTGACTTTAGTATGTGCTTTACACTTCATGACGGATATGCCTGAAGGCAGATGTATTGCTTCTAACAGTGCTTGAATGAGTGGACCGTGCTGTATCTTTGTACCATGAGAGGTCAGAAAACCTCGTTCCTGCCAGAGCATGCCGAAGTCATGTACGACTCCGAACGCATAACGGGAATCAGTGTATATGTTAACATTTCTGTTCTTGGCTAGAATACAGGCTCGGGTCAGAGCGATGAGCTCTGCCGCTTGAGCAGACAGTGTATCAATACGATGTGTTTCTTTAACTTCAGTTTCAGTGGTCACGGCATACGCGGCCACTAACTCTCCTGTACTTGTTCTCATACATGAACCATCCACATAAAGTGTCAGGTCTGGATTTGTCAATGGAACATCTGTTAAATCTCGTCTGGGCTTTGTTACTGCATTAATGATTTCTATACAATCATGTGGAGCTGGATCTGTCATAACTGTAGGTAACAATGTCGCTGGGTTCAAGATACTGCAGCGTCTGATTTCTATGTGTGGCTGGAATAGTGTCAATTCGTAACCTGTCAGTCGTGCTATAGTCAAGTGTTGAGTCTGGGTTCTGTTTAACAGAACCTCTACAGAATGTGGAACTTGTACTGTTAACTGATGACCTAAAACAATTGAATCGCTTTGTCTGATTGCTAACGCTGTTGCTGCTACTGACTTTAAACATGCAGGGAGTGCCTGAGCTACTGAATCCAATGTACTTGAAAAATAAGCACAAGGCTTATGTGAACCTGCTTGATCTTGAGTGAGGACAGACAACGCTGTACCGTCACGTTCTGTAACAAAAAGTGTAAACGGTTTGCTGTAACATGGTGTCGCTAAAACTGGTGCTTGGCATAAAGCTTTCTTTAATTCCTCAAAGGCTTGTGTGTGTTCCTGAGTCCAAGGGAGGACAGTCGAAGTCGCTGCCTCCTGTGTCGTTAACTGAATGAGTGGTTTAGCTAGAAATGCATATTGAGGAATCCATTGTCTGCAGTACGAGGTGAGGCCTATGAAGGCCCGCACTTCCTTTTGTGTCTGGGGTCGCGGCATGTTTACAATTAATTGAATGCGATCGGGAGTGAGCTGTCTCCCCACTTTGGACAGCAAGTGACCCAAGTACACAACTTGCTGAACACAGAATTGTAGCTTCGAAGGGGACACCTTGTGTTCCTTGTCGGCCAGGAAATGCAAAACTGTCAGTGATGCTTGTTCACATTCGGGCTCACTTCGTGCGGTGATCAGTAGATCATCGACGTATTGCAGTAAAGCGGTATTAACTGGCATTTGAATACAATCTAGTTGTCTTTTCAGTGCTTGACTATAGATGCTGGGGCTTTCTGTAAATCCTTGAGGTGCGCGGGAAAATTTGAAACTTCGTCCATTTAAACTGAATCCGAAGAGATATTGGCTCTCCGGGTCAATAGGTACACTGAAGAAAGCGTTCTTGAGATCGATTACAGTAAAGAACGTTGCTTCTGAGTCAATAGCAGTTAATAGGGAAGAGATATCGGGGACCACAGGATACTGTGGTACAATACATTTGTTTAGTTCTCGAAGGTCAATCACCAGCCGATATACTGGCGGTGCATTGCGGTCTGTACGTTTAAGAATTGGAATGATGGGTGAATTACAGATATTGGAGTCGGTCTCTACGACCACTCCTTGGGCAATAAGCTCTTCAATTATTTTCAGTAAAGCCACTACAGCATCGGGTGGTAACTTGTATTGTCTGATTCTGGGTAAAACAACTCCTGTCTTGAGTGTTACACGGTATGGAGTGATATGCATACAACCTACATCTGCTGGGCCCTTTGCCCATAAGTGATCTGGTACATTTTTCAATCTTACATCAAAGTCACGTAGAACATAATGACCCTTGAAATCCCGTAGAAAGAGTCTGACCCCCTCTGGGGAGCAGCATATGATAGCTCCTAGAGCTTTCAGTGTTTTAATTCCTAACAGATTTTCTGGACATGATTTCGTAAGTAACAAATCGGTAACTCGAGATAATGGACCCACAGCTAGTGGTACTGGTTCTGACACTTCATTTACAATAGGCTGTCCTGAAAAACCAAGGGAAACATTCTGTGAGCCTGAGAGGGGTGCCCCTGGAACTTCATTATGACTTATAGTAGTGCGACTTGCCCCTGTGTCAATTAAAAACTTTCTGTCTTTTCCTAATACGTGACTATGTACATAAGGACCTTCTTGATCTACAGGAATTTCAATAAGAGGCAAATCACCTTCCCTCTCTAGGCTGTTTCATGTATATCGCTGATAATCTGGATATGCCGACTGGGCATACTGGTACATCTGTTGTGAGACTTGCCGGGTAGCGGCAGCGGGCTGTGTCTGAGCATGCTGTGGCTGCGGTACTGCTACTGTCTGAACTGTATGGGACTGATCATGCATAGGCTGTGTATTCTGCATTGGCTGTTCGTTCTGTGAGGTCTGTTGATGACCCTGTTCATGTCTAGGCGGACGCGGTCTTTCTTTAGTTTTACCTGTCTCAATGTTATGTTTCAGGACTGGACATTCATGTACGTAGTGACCTGGCTGCTTGCAATAATTACATGTCCCTTTAACGGAAGCGGCAGAATGATTGGTCTGGGCCCCACCTTTTCTGTGACCCTCGGCTGGAATCGTCTGAGCTACTAACATTTTCATTTTCGTGTCTTTCATACGTTTCTGTTCCTGATCTTGTTCTTCCCTTATTCTGTTCTGGTGATATTGTAACATTTGTAACATCTGTGATGGCGTATTTGCCTGCCAAGTACTTTCAACCTTGTACACTCTATTTTTAACTAGTGGTAGGGCGTTCTCGACTAATTTTGTTACAAAAAGGTGTGGATATGACTCGCTACTAACTTTTAGGCCACTATTTATGATGAAACATTTCTCGAATCTTGAATAAAAGTCACTAGTATCTTCATCTTGTTTCTGTTTACAGGACGAGATTGCGTCCCAATCTTCCTTTCTTGTTGTCAATAATCTTGGCAAAACCTGTACTATTAAACCTGGTAATGCTTTAGTCAGATCCCCAAGGCCTAACCCTGGGACTCGTTTGCTTTCTTCGTCTTCTATTTCCGCCCATGCTATCTTTGACTCTCCCACCTCCCAATCCTTCTCCTTTAATTTCTCGTAAATGCCCGTGGGCAACAGTACTTTCAACATTTTCATAATATCGTCATACGTGTAATCTCCCATCAGTAACATGTCTTTAAGCTCTCTGTGAAAACCTGCAGGGTCTTTATCATGGCACGGAACTAATTTCTTCATTTCTAACAGTTCTAACTTAGTCAGGGGTGTGTGAACATACACACGTTTCAAGCGTTGGTCCGTACCCATAACTGGGTGTACTTCTCGTAAGGGATTCTGACTTTCAATGCCACCACCGCATTGCATGTGGTACGTTTTTCTTTCTGGAGGCGGGGCGGGAACATATTCGGAGCTTAGGAAGTTGTAATACTTACGTCGTTGCTCTAGAATTATTTGTATTAATTTGGTACTAAAACCTCTCCATCTATCCATGAGTAGTGCTTCTAATGTCTCGTGTAAGGGACCTGGATCAGAATGATGATTTCTGAACTTGATAAGGAGGTGCTGAATCATATATACACCTGCTATTTTCTGCTCTTCTGGGGAAAGGTTCAAGAATGTCTGCACTAACGTGTCATCATTATATACGTCTGGGTTTTCGGCCCATAACACGGCTGACCGGGCTAGTTCCTGTTCGTCCATAGAGTTCAGTACATGGTACCCCACTCGGTCTCAAAGCCTTTTATCAGTTTCCTGGAACTGATGTTCAGAAGAATTCGGATTTGTTAAAGCAGAGAAAAGAACTCTCTTGCTCTCCGGACGGATGCCTTTCCTAAGGTAGGCTCCCCTACCTACATATGCTATAGTATCTGTAGACCTTCCTGGTGCCTCGTGTTCATCTTCCTCCTCGGAGGAAGCTTTGTCACTCTCTTCCTGGTGTGCAGTCAATACTGCCTTTCTAATTTTCTGGGACATACTGGCTATGCAAGCCCCTTTATCGTGCCTTCCGTCTGCTATATTTTGACCCCACTTGTTTAATGCGTCTAATTCACTTTGATCTGTCCCAGGCCTGTCTCGTTCTCTTATCACACAATTTATGAAAAATCGTAATATCTGTGCTTGAATGTCAACTTTCTGTTTATGCATGGCAGCTTTAACGCTTTCGGGGTCTTTCCCTGTCAGTACGAACTTATATAGTCTGTCGAGAATTTCCTGCATTCCTACATAGCATAGCAGGTTATCGGTGGCAGATCTTAATCGTAGTGATGCTAATACCATCAAATCGTCTTTTCCGGGTACCGGATCATATCTACAAACTGACATCCTATCTTTGAATACGTCAAGCCGGGATGAGTAGGGGGACTGGAAAGGATTCTGCGTGTCCCTTAAATGCACTCTGTGTGTCGGTGGCGGGGTCTGTAGACCCGCTGTCGCACCTCCCGAGGCGGATGCTTGGGCATTATCTCTTCGCGGAGTCTGGATTTGGACTTGAATTTGTCGTTTAGTAAGATCAGGTAGGACTGGTTTCGGTAGATCTGTTTTGAGTGGGGGAAGTGGCGGAGCTGGCGGAACAGTGGAGGTCTGTCGCGGTGCCGGCAGAACCGGATCTGGGGGGCGGAGTGCCACCCCCGTCCCTGTCAGTAGGCAGGGCACGAACAGGCAGATTGGTATAAGCTGGTACTACATCCTCTAGATATGAATTCAGGAATATGTCTTTAGTAGTTTTATGCATTACTTTAGTTGGAACTAATGGTGTCGGTAAGTTTTTCGGTATTTCTGATTCAGTTTCAGATGTGCCATCCGCTGCAAGATACATACCGTTTACAAGATTATTTCGGGCACGGTCTATTTGTTCTGTTTTTACTCGGATCCCTTCAGTAACTAATTTGTTTTCTTGCTCTTTGTCTGATTCTTTAAGTCTGTCTTCTCTACGGAGTGCTTTGTCAGCACGCTTACGTGATTCCTTACGCCAAAATTCTATGGCGTCCTTCTGAGATTGTCTAGCTTTCTTTTTCCATAATGCTTCTTCTACCCTCATGATGCACTCGGCATCCCACGTTCCGGTAACAGGCCATCTGTGTCTTTCGTCTAGGTGTTTGGTGTAATCGGCCCATAAATCTAGATATAATATGGCATCTATGCCGTGTTTCTGATACATAAAATTGCCTGGAGTGTCCCTAGGGGGGATAGGAATTTCTTCCTCTAGTAACCCTTTCCTAGTTCCTATCTGTTTTAACTTGTTAAAGAACGGCATCTTGCTTACTTATTACTGAACACTAGATCTTTATTCCCTAATACGAGTTTACAGCTAGTTGATACAAGAAACACAATAATACACGTTTAAACAGTCACATTCATACCACAACATTAATCACATAAAAAACATTTGAAGACATAGATAACTATCCCCCTTATACTAGATGTACTGCTCAACAGTACGGATACACTGGTGTAACAGTGCAGAAATTCGGAATACTTGATATACTGCTAAACAGTACAGATACACTGCCTAAAAACAGTGCAGACCGGACTTGCGTACCCAAACCCGTCTAGATACGACCCAGCAATGGTACTCACCGGGAAGCACGGAAACAGAAGGCCTCGGAAAACTCGACTGGACTCGACTCGGAACTTCGGAAAACTTCGGAAAACTTCGGAAAACTGGTGGGCCTCTTCACACCTCGGACCTTGCTTCTTTCGGCTGGGCTCTGGTCGGGATCCTCCGCACTCCTCACCGCCTCGTCTGGGCACTGATCGCTGTCTTCGTCACCTCCGTGGGTCAGAGGGAGATGCAGGAAATCCTGCCAGTACACGTGTATTCCATCTAACTGATGGCAGGGGACAGAGTTTGCAACGCACCAACCGGCGCGTGAGGTGGGGGAGGGGTCCCTGTTCGGGCGCCAAAATGACGTAAATAATTAATTTACTCTCTTAATTTCTATGCAGGTAAGTACTTAATCAATAATAACTCAATCGGAAATGAAAGAAAACAGAGTCCGTGGTGTTAGAGTTTCTAAGGGTTTTATTCCTCATAAAGGAATCAGGATATCATGTTCTGACCACCACAGGGGTGTCAGAAGGGATAGATGAGCGCGCTGAAGTTTATTATCAATACATAGCTTATATACTTGATTTATATCATAGGAGTCAATGTAAGAGGCGTAACAGCTGAGAGAAGACAAGATAACAGTATACACGTGGTACTAGTACATCATCAAGAGGCGTAAACTAGGCGTGAACTAGAGGTGTGTGTGCTAGAAACGTCACTGATAGGTGACGCAAGTGGGTGGCACCAAGGGGTGGTGCTAACAGAATGTTGCAATGTCAGCAGAAATCGGAAGCTTGGATGCGCGCGCAGCTGCATGACGTGTGATTGACGGGGTGCAGGGGACTTGACATTTACACTGACGGAAAGAGACAGAAGTCTGGCATGTCAGATCAACTTGTACTTCTATCATATCTGATATCTGATGTTTAGGAACTATACTATCTGGGCGGAAAGGTCTCTAGGGCAGAAGCTATTCTATGCTAACTGTGGATGCGTGTATGAGCGCCTAAGTGTCTACATGTGAAGCGTGGGGCACGAGGCCTTCCTAGGAAGCATGGCAACGGAGGCTATGAATTACTTGCATTAAGACAGGTCGGCCCTGTGGCTCTGCAGCTGGAGAGGATGTTTACAGGATCTAGTAGGCAGGAATGTATTCTCGGGGAGCGGAACAGATAACTCGAAGGTTATAGTCAGTCTTGGCAGAAAGCAGGCTTGAGCTGAGCGCGAGGGGCCGCGCTGAAAATAGGACAGAGTTCACGGGTACAGAGGTAGCCTGGGCAGAGTCAGGAGCCACAAAAGAGGTTCAGCTGGCAGGAAATCAGGGCCTACTCTGGCTAGAGCAGGAAAAATACGAAAAGTGTACTACAAAAAGACGGTGGCATAGCATACTTGGGAACGGACTATATAATCCATTTATGGTGGATCTGAAAGAGGACAAGTTAACGGTGGACGCAAATGTATTTGCGTCTTCATAGCTGGCACAGGAGGGAAGTTACATGCACTTTAAGCTGGTACATGGAGTCGGTGGGGTACGCGCTAGGGAACACATCATGACCAAAATTTAATTTTCCTCAATGCACCTACTAAATCCTTCATCCAGACACTTATACATCCACTCATTCTTCAATATGTAAGACATATTTTAACTTTACAGAAACAGACAGCCACTAGATGATGTCATCAGTGATGTCACTGACCATGTCATGAATGATGTAATATGTGACATCATCAGCAGTGGATTGCGGGTGCGCGATATATAGTTAGCGCATCTAACTATATATGCGAATTTCAATGGTTTTATGCGAGTAAAATAAGGATTTGTAAATGCAAATCCCTAACTATATATGGCCTAAAACCTATGGTTTTTTCTGTGAAAATATATATATAATATATATATATATATATATATATATATATATATATATATATATATATATATATATATATATATATATATATATTACCTACTGGCGGTCGCCAGTAGGTAGTTATAGTTAGGATTTTTTTCAATGCAAAATCTCAAAATTCTATTTGGAATAACTTTGGCGTCGGTTGATGAATCTGCTTGAAAAGTTCCTCAAATTTGCTTCACGGAGCTCCGGTCCTCCCTGAATGTTTGGGGGGGGATTCGTCAAGCGGGGGCCGAGATAAAAGGGGGCAAAATTGTAGGGACTGGTAGCCCGATGTGCCTTTGCTATGTCTCAAGATATGTGCTCCAGTGGTTTTTGAGTAATTTAGGTTCAAAAAAATATATATATCTATGGCAGCGCCCCGGTACGCGCACCGGGGCGCGTACCAGGCGCGACACGCGACTTGAGTGCGGAAAGCTGATTGCCTCTCGGGTGTCTGTAAACATTCCAAACTGTCCGGAGCGGCCGCCATCTTCTGTCTCGGTAGGATCGAGACACAAGAGGTGGCAAAAACAAAGGGGGAATTGACCATAAGGGGGCAGAGTAGACCCCGCCCGACCCCCTAGCTTTGATGTGGGGGCCATAAAAGGGCCCCGCGGGGCCCAAAAAAAATTTCTTTTTTTTTCGATTTTCGCGGGGGAGCGCCCGGTACGCGCACCGGGGAGCGTACCATGGGGAAAAAGAATGACAGTTTTAAAAAAAAGTAGCTGTTTTAAAGAAATGTTCTTTTTGTTGTTTTTTTTTTATTTAAGTACCTACATGTAGGTACCAGTGCAGAGACTTAAATTTAATGTACACCGTCTCCTCTGTAGATATCTTGCATGTTAGTTCAGAAATTATTGTGGTATATGGAATCCATAACATAGTCTGTCAGGAAAGCAGAAACAGATCCTTTAAGCACTACCTGAGAAGTGCTAGGGGATCATGGGTAGTCTATCCTGCTCCTTTATGATGAAAAAGAGATGTAAAATACACATAGGAGGTAATATAGTGGGAGAAAGGTAGTAACTATGAGTAAACTTACTATGTAACACAAAAAAGTTGCACAGTATACTATAAGTCTCATTTTATAATATATTTTTTTGGTAATACTTCATGAATTACATATAAAAATGAATATTGTCTCAAACAAACAATTTAAAATTATTAAATATAAATGTATTCTTCTGATTCTTTTTCATAATTTAATAAAACTTGTAACATAATATTGTCCGGTATTTCCTCATAATTATAAGTACATGATTCCATTTGTTCCAAACATTCTATTAACTGTTGGTCCAAAGAGTCATCCATGAAATCAACTTTATCTTTTTCTCTTCTGTATTTTCCACCTTTACTTCGATAGAAGTAACATTTGCTTGTTTTTCTCCTTCCATTTACTTTCTGAAAATTGCATAAAAATTAACTATATTAGTAGAGTTAGGGTACTGTTGGGTGTAAGTTTAGACAGGTACTTCTGAGTTTTTAACAGTGAAGTAATTTTTGGGCAGTGTATGGTTTCAGGCAGGAAGTAGAACTATTAAAAAGTGCATGTGATGAAGTCTAAGTAAATTCATAATTATACCAGAGAAGCCTAACTCAATCTAAAACTATTACACAGGGATAGTATATAACTATAAGAAAACGTTTTCCCAAATTAACTTAAAGTGCACAACATAGTCCCCCTTTCAAATGAACAACTTACCTTTTTCAAAGTAGTTGAAGTTTTCTGTCAAAATTCAATCAAAATGTACCTCAGGTAGTATTAGTCAAAATGGCTGTGTTTCCCTGTCATTTTTCTTATATATTCATGTACTTGACCAATCAAATGTCAGCACATAAAAGTACAAAATGTAAGTAATATTTTAATTGGTTGTAAATTCCAACACTTTCATATGTGTTTTTGTCATGTAATTTACCTCAGGATATTTAGACAGGGCTACAGCCCAAATGGCTCAATGGAATACCATCAAATGTGGGATAATGGTAGGGACTGGTATGTAGTAGGGTCTATGCTATGTTTGGGGAAAGTCTGTCCAGTGGTTTTTATGTAATTTCGTTTCCCACATTTTTTTTGGGAGCGCTCACCGGTGCGCGCCCCGGTATGCATACCGGGAGCGCTACGGGAGTCCGCCATTTTGTGTTTCGGTTGAATTGAGACACAAGATGGAGGACAAACAACATTGGGAATGGGTAAAAAGGGGCACAGTAGACACCCCCTGACCCTCTAGGTTTTCTGAGGGCAGTTTAGGAGGGGCATATATGTAAAAAAAAAATAATAATTTGTAAAATTTCGCGGGGGGAGCGCCCGGTACGCGCACCGGGGCGCGCACCGGGAGCGCTCCAGTATGAAACATTAAAAAAAAATGAATATACTTTAAAAAAAAAGGTATTATATTAATATACATATATATTCACTGAAAAAACCATAGGTTTCACACCAGTTATAGTTAGGGATTAGCATTTAAAAAACCTTTGAAATTCACTGAAAAAACCATAGGTTTCACACCAGTTATAGTTAGGAATTAGCATTTAAAAAACCTATCAAATTCACTGAAAAAACCATAGGTTTCACACCAGTTATAGTTAGCTGGAAATTTTACTGTCATAAAACCATTGAAATTCCACGTTATAGTTAGTTGGACTCACTATAACTTGCGCGTGTAATGCACTGCTGATGACGTCACATATTACATCACTCATGACATGGTCAGTGACATCACTCGTGACATCACTGATGACACCATCCTTGTGACAGAGTGACAGACCTCCTTTCACTGTAACCCTTGAAACACATATTCAAAAATAGAAACTAAAATTTTCAAAAAAAAGGAGATACCCATACCAGATACAACAACCAATTCAGTAATTCCACCATTTATATACACATCCACTAATTCACCAACAGTTCTATGTAGTCACTCATACATATACTCACTCATCATATGTAGTGATACACCTATACATCCTGTAACACATCGACAGTCTTCCAAAAGTTGCTCACACACATACTCACACATGCAAATAAACTATTGAACATCCATTTATTTGCATATACAGCTATACACACACTAACACCTTACTTCTAAGGAAACTTACATATACTTACTCTCTTAAACAATCAATTATAGAAACACATACTTATTTAAACAGGAACTCTTACAATCTCTCACTCTCACATATACTCACTTATATACATCAATACTCACATATACTGGATTAAAACATATGTAGTTACTGATAAAGACACTAGTGAGACAGTCATTCACTCACTAACACACACATATACACACTCATCCATCCATACAGTCCTGCACATATGCCGTCTTCCAAACACATACAAACAGTGAGTCAGTCATTGATAGATGTATGTGCTAAGTAATACCCCCACCAAACCATACAGACACTCATACTGACACTAAAAAAAACATCTAATAACCCATATACACACACATGTAGCTACTCACCAAACCATGCAGCCACTTATACACAAAGTGAAACACTGATACAAACATTTAAATATTCAAACAATATTCGCTAATATATGTATTCACTAAAATACACTTAATAAGCCAGTTAACCAATCAATTAAAAAAAAAAAAACATCCATTAAGACACTTATTTAAACATTTATTTTTCCATTGACCTTTACATATACATATATAAATCATATTGATTTTTCAGAAAGGCACACATTCACTGGATGGTGTCATCAGTGATGTCATGAGTGATGTCACTGACCATGTCATGAGTGATGTAATATGTGACGTCATCAGCAGTGCATTACACACGCAAGTTATAGTGAGTCCAACTAACTATAACGTGGAATTTCAATGGTTTTATGTCAGTAAAATTTCCAGCTAACTATAACTGGTGTGAAACCTATGGTTTTTTCAGTGAATTTAATAGGTTTTTTAAATGCTAATTCCTAACTATAACTGGTGTGAAACCTATGGTTTTTTCAGTGAATATATATATATATATATAATCAGCTCAAACCTTACTCGTAAAACAAGAAAGACGCCGCACTCATGGGTGATTCTCTATTGAATTTATTAACGAAAAGCAGGACGCGTTTCGGCGTGAGCCTTCTTCGACTGCTAACAAAGTAAAGTGAGGCTTCGCCATTTTTTAATACCAAAGTTACGGTGCGCGTCATAACATTTCATGGAAATAAACAAAGGATAATTTGGTTCCTTCAACTCAAGCGTCAGTGCCATTACATAACGTGCAATTCAGATGTTAAAGTTTTGAAAATGTTTACAATTTCAATTGTGGTGCTTAGAGGAACCAGTTATTAAGCCCCGGATGGATACACACACACACATTGACACTTGCACTCGAAATCTGAGGTATTGAGGCTCTGTGGGGAGGGTTACTCCGAGGTCTCTGCTGTGATTGGCTGGGCTTTGGAAGTTATAAAAGGAGGTTAAAAGATTACTAAATTGACTTTTCTTTTCTACGGAGGTCTATGGTAATGTATTCAGTACTGCTATTTCTACTGTTACCGTGGGTTTCCCACTATGACGACGGGGAAGATTCAAGCATGTGAATCTATAAAGATATCAATACTGGAGAACCACAGTGTATAGGTAAGTAACTCATTTTTTTTCTGTCCCTTCAGTTAAAAGGCATCGTAGGCCTTTCCTTCCAACATTGAACACTTGCCACATAAAATTCTGCGACGTTTATAGGCATTTAGGGGTATGTGTTAAATACTGTTTTCCAAAGATCGATTCAGCAGCATGCTAGTACTACCCTCAGCCCGTACCTTCTTCTCTGCAGTGGACTTTTACCCTTCTTAAGAGTGCCCACCAGACTCAACTCTGCTTACTGGAATTGCTCAGTGAGGGACATTCAGCAGCAGCAACTTCCATTATGACCCCTGGGACTTAAGTAGGGTGGTAGACCAGTTCTGGTGAGCAGCTTAAGCCTTATCTTTCCAGCCTGCCTCCTCCTTCCCCTTCTAATACCACTGAAGTCAGTGGACAATGTATCTGCCTCCATCTGCAATGCACCTTGTTGAGGGAGGGGTGTCGCAATCAGTGCTGTCTCCCTGGCTGCTGCTGCTTGCCTTTTGATGCTTGCCCTCCTTAACCTCCTCAAACTTATAGGGCTCCTCTACACACTGCAGCAGGAAAGCATCATTCACACTCTGACCCTCCCTGTACTCAGCCCTTGGCTTGAGTACAGTGGTAGGCAGTCATGGGGAACGGCTGAAGCCTCACATTTACAGCCCACCCCTTGATAATGAAAGAGCAATAGGCAGAATGTGCCTGCGCGGCATGATCCTGGACTCACCCCATTGATGACCTGATCAGTCAGTGTGGTTTGGCAGGTTGCTGCACACTGCTGCTCCCTCCTCTTCGCCCCCTTAACCCCCCCCCCCCATCACCCACCCATGATTCCTATACAGGTTTACAGGTTTACAGGTTTTAATGTCTTTATTTCGATGATAAAATCATAAAAGACAAAAAGGAAAAACATTCATAATCAAATCAAAAGTCACCACATTGTACAAACACTTATATAAAATCAACTTAAGTATATTATCAAATTTACAATAGGACTAAAATCCACAGTTAAAAAGTTATTAAACATTTGTAAATACCACAAGACATTAAATAAGACTGATCCTGAAAATGCAATAAACACACACACAAAAAACACTTTGCACGTTACAGGATATGATCAAGAAGAGGTTAGATTCCTTCTAGCTCTGATTGCCCAGGCCCAACCTAAATACTTGGCCAAACATATCACAATAAAATCAGAGGTATTTGTTTTTAGGGCCCATATTGCATCCGAGAATTTTCTACATGGCAATCGTTTAAAAATGGGTTTTAACCACTTGGAGCGGGGTTCTGTATATTGTGGACAGGCGAACAAAAAATGGCCCTCAGTTTCTTTACAATCAGGGCAACAACTGCAAAGGTTTGAGGAGGTTTTGCCCCAGGATGAGGTAAAGGAATTCAAGGGTAATGAGCCCACCCGAAATTGATGGTACAATTTTTTATCCAATGGCCTGGTAATAAGATCCCAGTAGGTCTCGCGGGCAAGATCCAGCTTAAAGCTTAGAAAACGCCCCGTCAGGCCCTCAGAACTAGAGGCATGTGCCAGGGAAAGGCGGGTTGAGGCCCAAAATAAATCCTTAAATTCCTTTTTCGAGGGGAAAGTATTGGTACCTGGGGAGACCCACAGATGGATTAAGCCCATATCACACAGGCTCTTTTTCACCGAGCGGAGCCATGGGATCCGCTCAGACCCCCCCATGGCCTTCACTTCTGATAGCTCTTTTGCAAATAGTACGAGATCCTCCGAAGTCCATAGGCGCCTCCAAGTGGACACTACTCTATATCTTGCCATGTCCATTATTGGAAGACAGCCCATATCATGGCAAAGAGGGGTCAGTGGGGTTGATTGGGGCAACCCTACCAGGTTACGGAGAAATCTACACTGAATTCTGTATAGACTCGAAAGATCCATAAACCCCCATAGCTCTGCCCCATAGAGTGTGGCGGCATTAATTTTGGCATCATATATTCGCAAGGCGGGGATGACCCGTTTTGTAATGGATTTCTTTTAATCACGCAGGAGACATCCAGTCAGTTGAGCAAGTTTTAGCTGCTGGGTCTCTATTTGTTCTTTCCAGGACAGCCGACAATCCAAAGTGACCCCCAGATACGTCATGGTGTCAACTTGATCCAAGTTGACCCCGTTCAGTTGTACACTGCTACGTATTGGTTTTTTCCTGGATAAAACCATAAACTTAGTTTTACCCACATTTATCTGGAGATAATTTTTATTACAAAACTCCTCAAAATGGTTTAAGGCCCGCTGTAGGCCTCCCCGGGTCTTTGATAGGAGAAGGGTGTCGTCGGCAAAGATCAACATAGGAAATTTAGTCCCCGCCAAGGATGGAGCATCGGTATGGGTGGACATGAAGAATTTGACTACTTGGTCAATAAAGAGTAAAAAAAGGGTGGGGGCGAGAACGCACCCCTGGCGAACTCCTCGTGTTACTGGAAACGAGTCCGTAAATTGACCTTGTGCTCCCCATCTTACCCTAGCGAAGTTCTCGTCATGTAGTCTAATAATCATCTCAACTAATTCACCCGGCATACCTAAGTCCCTTAAAACCTGCCATAATTTTCCCCTCGGTACCAAATCAAAAGCTGATTTCAAATCTATGAAGGCAGCAAAAATAGTGCCACCGCCAAGCATAACAACTTTCCAAAAGATCATACAGAAACGTAGGACCTGATCAATGGTACTTGTACCAGATCTAAAGCCCGCCTGTAATGGGGACAGTATTTTTTCAAGTTCCAACCACCCCTGCACTCTCGCCAAAATCATGCGAGCAAAAACTTTTTGAAAACAATCAATTAAGCTGATCGGGCGATAGTTCCCTGGGTTTGATCTGTCTCCCTTTTTATGTATAGGGAGAATCTCCGCCCCCTTCCATGTTTTGGGGATACGGGCTCCTCTCGCTATGGCGTTAGCTATGTTTGTTAAATAGGGAACCCAAAGGCCTGTATTTGCCTTAAACAGGTCAGCTGGGATTTGATCCAACCCAGGGGCTTTCCCCCGCTTTGTTAGGCCTAGGGCTATCTCCGTTTCTATTTCAGTGAAGGTCATGATCACATCACAAGGGGGTATTACATGTGACAGGTTCAATGTGGACAGGGAATCAACGACCTCTGAGCAGAATTGGGAGGAATAATGGTTTATCCAGGCTTCCGGAGATACATGGTTGGATGGAATACGAAAGTCACCATCCTTACCACATTTAACAATGTCCCAGAATTTGGTCTGATTATTAGACTGTCTGGCATCCAGAAGATCCGCCCAAAAATCATCTTCCCAGTCCCTCTTTGCTTCCCATTGTACTCTTTTATACCTTTGCCTAGCCACCTTTACTGCACTCATATCTCTAGATTTGACTTTCTCAATTAGAAAACTATGGGCCTCCCTACACTCTCTGTTGTACCATTTTGTTCTTGGGGCATGCAAATGCCCAGTACTTTTCTTACAGGGTTTCGAGAGAAGTTTTTTGAGCTCGGAGAAACATTTATCATGCATGCCCATAATCTTATCTAGTTCGATCTGACCCCTCTCAGCAACAACAGTCCTCATATTATTTAAAGCAAGCTTCACCACATTTTCTATACTAGCCTGTATAACTGCATCATTTGATATGGTTGACCATTTCAGTCTCCTCCGGTCATTTGATAAGGTTAAAACCCCTTGCCCCCTGGGATCTGGTTCCGCTAGTCTTATCAGATCATGCATTTTAAGTTTCATAGACAGTGGGTTATGATCACTTTCCGGACGCATAACAATTTTCATGTCAACAATTAGGCTCCAAAATTCAATTTTTAAGAAAATATAGTCAATACGACTCTTTCTCACGCCATTGTCAAATGTGAAGTTGGCTCCAATGTCCGATTTGGTGCGACCATTTACGGCCCTTAATCCCCAAGTGAGACAGAAAGCAGTCCAACTCAGAGCGGCCTCCGTTGCTTTAACTGGTATTTGGTTCGTTAGTTCTGGGATTTTCCATGTGGCATCTTCTGCAAACCCCCAATTATCCTCAGACAGATAGAGTGGCTCAATTGTGCAGTTTATATCACCAGCTAACATGATAAATGTTCCTTTGTTCCAGCCAGTTAAAAGGTTGTCTAGGACACCTATCAGCTGGGGGCATCACCCACCAGGGAGGCCTCTAGAATATATATTGATAATAAGCATATCCTGACCCCCTGCCTTACGCAACCTTATAGCCAAAATATCAGGGTTTTCCACATATATTTCGGAAACTGAGTAACCCCAGGCCTGTTTTACCCATGTTGTCAGTCCCCCTGATGCCCGCCCTATGGTACTCTTTACTGCTGGTTTAAAGAAGTTTATAAAACCAACCTTGTATATAGGTGCTGTAGCCCAAGTTTCTTGCAGTAGCACAACCTCCTATTTATCAATGAACTCCAACCAGTCCTCAGAGTCCAAACGGGTCTTTACTCCGGCTACATTCCAAGACACAATGTTTGATATCAATGTATCTGTTTCTACAAGATTATTGCTGACATTAGAAGGGGAAAGGGGATTAGGTAAGCTAACACTTGTTAGACTATTACTCATTCTGTTAACTTCTACATTAACAATAGAAACCCCTTCCCCAACTGGCCCCCCCGGTGTTCTAGTTTTATTATGGGACATAGGCTGGTGGTCCATGTTTAATTCCAAAGCAGGGTTGTGTAGATATTGCACTCCTTCCCCGTTCTCAGTAGACAGGTTAGGTGACGGGGTCGGTGCACGCAGTCAGTCAATCCATTCTAAATCTGACAGCGCCTCAAAATGGTTAAAGAGCGGGGGGTACTGTGGGGGGTAAGGTGTTATCGGCTCTTGAGGCCTCCCCCCTCTAGTTTTCCACTGATTGGGGCCCATTGAATAATTGATGTATGTATGGGGGTAAAAATAACCAAGGTGCAAGGTCTGAACATCACCAAGACGGGCAAATCTTGCTTTCCTTTGGATTCTGTCCACCACCCAGGGGTCTTTAAAGGAAATCAAAATACAGTCCCCTTCGAGGTCTTTTACACCCTTACCCACCCAATCAACTCTCCTTACATAAAGGATTTCGGTGGGGGATGAGGGAGGGAGGGGACGATGTTTATTTAACCAAAATATAACCTTATTCCGCAGGTCCCCTTGGGTCTCTTTAATACCATCCCTTAAAGGGGCCACCCCAGTTAAAACGATGGTGTATTGGGACGCTTCTGGCGGTAAGTTAACTCTGGGTGTTGGTCGTGTTTTTCGATTATCCGTCCTCTGAGACCTATGTGATTGGGGATTTTTCTTCTCTTTACCCATTATTGGTGTTTGCACTGGGGTATTAATTGATTGATTTAACGTGCCATTCGCCAAATGTTGTTTCGCTGGCGCATTATTGGCAGCTATTGGGCGTTTGTCCCTCGGTATGTCCTTTGCGGGAACTCTACTGACAGTGGTCGAAGTAGCAGCAGCTGATTTTGCCCCTGTTAGGGGTTTCTTGTTGTTATTAGCAGCTGAAGTCCCTGGAGGGATCGCTGTAGGTTTTCCCGCTCTTTGGTTGACGCCCCCAGTGGAATTACAAACCCCCATCCCAGTAACGGGTGTTGTTAATTTTTGCAAGAGGCCCAGGTTGGTATTGACAGCTGATTCCAAAACATCTATTTTAGCGGTCATTAGCCTAGTTCTCTCTAGAACCGGGAGCAATAAAGTTTTAAACATTGCTTCCATCTTAGCCAACAAAACATCATCGCTGCTAAGACAGGTTGGGCAAGGATTTGATGACCCAGAGGGAGCTAGTGAGGGACAATACACCATTGGGAGACCTTGGTGGGTCTGGGAGAGGGAGGAACTCATCCTGTTGGTAGGATCCATTTTGGGTTGTTTTTGGATCTTTTCCTCCTGTGGACTTGAGACATGTTTTCTTTTCCGGGAAATGGGGTTTGTGGTATCTTGTTGTGGATTGGACATACTGGGGGAAGTGGGAACATTAGATTGTGAAGCGTCAGACGTACTACGTTCGTCGTCCTCAATATATTGGCTATCAGCCTCATAGCTTGTCTGATTGGTATTTGAGTTCTGTTCCCTATTGTCATGGGGCGGGGATATTGTTGCTCCATCACCATCTACATGGACTATCGCTTCTGTCTCTGTGGTAGAAATACAGTTAAAAGCAGCGTTGGTTACAGGGCTTTTAACACGTGCCAGGGCACCAATTGAAGAACGTTTCCCGGTAACTAAATCCAGGGACAGTCTGTGTTCTACCATTTCTATTTCTTTTTCTAGTATTCCTGTCGCTCTGGTAATGAAAGCATCAAGAGGACCAGAGACAACACCCTTAGAAGTTTGTATATGCACTAGGCGCTGTTTGCCAGATCTTAATGCCATGTTTGGGGGATGGTGTAAAAGGTAAAAAATACGACTAAATGGAGTGAGACAAAATGTGGTTTTGACCAGGACTCTGGGCCCAACCCAACCTCGTCCGACCACGGACGGCCAAAGACGGTCCCGCCCTTGTCCCGGGCTTCTCCCGGCGCCCTCCCACGCGCTCCCGCGCTGCGGGGATGGTACTTCCTCTTTGTAGCTTTATAAGGTCTCCGAGTGGGCGGGGCCGGCAGGGAGAGGAGCCCAGCTGGAAACGGGCGCGCGGGGACTCCTGGTCCGTGGAGTCCACCGCTCTGTCCTCGCAGCCCTGCCGGTGAAACAGGTGAGGCCCCTTAGGATCAACAGCCGCTGCAAGTCCGCGAAGCGGGACCCGCGAAGCGGGTCCGGCGAGAGGTGGCGGCTTACAGCAGGCTGGGTCAGAGGTGTTCCGTGAGGTTCGTGGTAACTTGCAGAAGCAATCCGCCGAAAATGCCCCTGGAAGCCGTTTAAGTCCTGCGGTTGGGGGGGCGGGGCCGGCAGGGAGAGGAGCCCAGCTGGAAACGGGCGCGCGGGACTCCTGGTCCGTGGAGTCCACCGCTCTGTCCTCGCAGCCCTGCCGGTGAAACAGGTGAGGCCCCTTAGGATCAACAGCCGCTGCAAGTCCGCGAAGCGGGACCCGCGAAGCGGGTCCGGCGAGAGGTGGCGGCTTACAGCAGGCTGGGTCAGAGGTGTTCCGTGAGGTTCGTGGTAACTTGCAGAAGGAATCCGCCGAAAATGCCCCTGGAAGCCGTTTAAGTCCTGCGGTTGGGGGGGCGAGGCCGGCAGGGAGAGGAGCCCAGCTGGAAACGGGCGCGCGGGGACTCCTGGTCCGTGGAGTCCACCGCTCTGTCCTCGCAGCCCTGCCGGTGAAACAGGTGAGGCCCCTTAGGATCAACAGCCGCTGCAAGTCCGGCGAGAGGTGGCGGCTTACAGCAGGCTGGGTCAGAGGTGTTCCGTGAGGTTCGTGGTAACTTGCAGAAGGAATCCTATACACAATGTAGCAGGAAAGGTCCTTCCCTCTCAGAACCTGACTGGACTGGCTGCATTCCTTGTTATGAGAGCTGCTGCTGCCTGATCTATGCTTGTGTGGCAGTGCAGAGTGAGTGGTGTATTTTGACAGTGCAGGATGAGTGATGTGCCTGTGTGAGTGCAGTGGGTATGTGAGTGCAAGGTGAGCAGTGTACCTGTATGAGTTCAGGTTGTGCAGTGTTCCTGTGAGTGCAGGGTGAGTGTTGTATCTGTGCGAGAGCAGAGTGAGCGATATTCTATTATGGGTGCAGGTAGAGAAATGTTCCTGTGTGAAAGCAGTGTGTGTGTTTGTGTGAGTGATGTGCATTTGTAAGTGCAAGGTGATCTGTGTGTCTTTTTGAGTGCGGATAAGCTGCGTTAGTACAGGGTAAATTTTGTAAGTCCAGGAAGAGGAGAGTTGCTGTGTGAGAGTAGAGTGAACTGGGAAGAGAGATTTGTATGTCTAAGTGCAGGATGAGTCTTGGGCCTGTTTGTTCGGCTTGGTGAATGCAGGAGGGTACCTTTGCACAATTTGTTTTGAAATATTTTTGTAGGTTTTCTCAAAATGTATTTGGTAAAATACACAATTTGCACCAGGATGAAAGATCTTTCCTCACACCTCCTCTTTCAACTCAGTCTTGCTTGCTGCATTAGCTAGCACATTTTATGGTCGTGTCCAAACATTACGCCCACTACTTTTAAAGTCCACCAGCCAGAGAGTCTAGTTGTTAAGGCATTGTAGAATTCCTACTCTTTCCCACTGGCTCTTTCATGTGGCAAATCCAAGAATCTGGTTACCTTGAGTCACATAGTCTTTAACCCTGGCAGTTTGTCTTTGTGCACAATGCTGATATGTGTGTGCAATATGAGAACTAATTTGTCTTTGTGCACAATTTAAAAAAATGTAATTTTTGTGCAATATGAGAACTAGCAATACATAACATTGTCAGTGATATCCTGAAGTTTGGTTTTGACTATAGAAATCATTACTCGGATGAGGTTTGTCAATCTGTATCAGCTTGCTTGGATGCATTCTACTGGATGTCTACTGGATGTCTGAGAGATGTGTAGGATATGCTCAAGTACGTGCTGTTTGATTGTGAGTAGCTTTTGAAGAGAAGGCTGTCTCCTCCTTGAAATGTTTCAAGAACAGTTAGGCAACAGATCTCGCCTTGTGTCTAGCCTCGCCTGCATGACAGTTCCACTAGTAGTTTCGGACATTCTATAGTTATTCTAATGCTGTGCACGCCTGACAATGGCACATGCGTCAGTCTCCACAAACACCAATTTAAATGTACCTCTCCTTTCAATGCAGAGGAGAATCTCGTAAGAGTCAACAGCAGCAGATCAGTCTCAAGCATCCTGCATTGGGTTTCTAGCCTCCAAACTTGTCTGACTCTTGCTCCCCCCCTCCCCCACACAACGTCACCTTCCAGTCGTGGGGAGTCCCTCCCGTTTTATCACTGTGGAAGGTAATACTAACAACTTACTGGGTGCTCCAGCTGACCAATAGGGGCACCATCCTCCAAGCCAAACTATCCCCTTGTCACCCCGTCCTTCATGGCATGCACACTCGCGCATACCCTGATCCTTGAAAAAATATTTACCTTACTTTGAACAGGATGCCATAGACGTGCTTCCAGGAACGGGGGGGGGGGGGGGGAGGGGATTTTACTCACTTTACTTTTTGGCCCACAAGAAGGAGGGAGGGCTGAGGCGTATCCTGGTTATACGCCTTCTGAACCTACCCTGTCCCAGAGCCAGGTCTTGTTAATCTTAAACTCAGGAGATTGGTTGGTGTCGCTGGGCCTCCTTGACCTATTATCTCAAATCCTCCCCATTTGGTAGTGCTACTTGAAGGTTATGGTGGGGTCCCAACCTTTAACTTGGTGGTCCTACTGTTTGGACTGATGATATGCTCCACACATCTTTACAATGGGGCTGGATGTCATGTCAGGGTTGCTGCGGCGGTGGGGAGTCTATGCATTTCTGCACTTTGTTGACAGCAGAGTCCATGACTCTGTTCCAAAAACATTTGCAGCAGTACCTAGACTTTACCATCAACATCCAAAAGTCTTACTGCACTCACTCACCGAGGTTTACTTTTGTTGGGCCAGAACCCTTATATTGGTATTCCCACCTGCAAGATTAGCTCATATTTGGGCCATGTTTCCGATGTGTCTCTCTCAACCTTGGGTCTTTTTCCTCCAGACTTATTACATGTTAAGTCTCATGCCTGCGTGCATCCTTTTAGTTCATCATGGCAGATGCACGCCCTCTAGTGGTGTTAAGAGGCAGTGGCTAAAACCAAAATGAAGTATCTCAGCTCAAGCTCAGATTTTCTAGTTGATGCACTAGGATCTGCACTAGGGGATGAACCACTTCAACCTCTTGAAGTCTTCCCCTTTCAGCCCCTCCTTAGTCATTAATGTCTCCTTACTAAGCTGGTTTCCTCATCTAGGTGATATGACTCAAGACCGTTGGTCTGTGTGATAGCAAGACCTGCAAATAAGCATGTACTTTCGATGGTCCTTCTATTTTTAAACCTTTTTATTGACATTTTTCAGTGACAATACACAAGTTCACAAATGCGGGATTGTAGTGATATCAGTTACAATGATTGGTTTTAGAAAAGTACCTCCGTATACTCACGTGTTTTTATCACAATTGCCTCCTACACATGCCTACATCATGAATGCATTGGATTTTAAACGCAGCACATTACATAAAATCTGAACTATTATTCACTAGTGTCCTTTGCTGACTCATCTAAAGGTGGGGCACAGATATTTCCCCTGTAGTTATTCCACTTTCCCCATACCCGTGTCCATTTCTTGGGGCACCCTCTATGAACATATACCACTTTCTCTGCTATCATTACACCATCCATACTGCGACACCACTGACGGTAGGTTGGAACTGTATGCGCTCTCCAGTGCCTTACAATGTTACGCTTGGCCAACATCATACCTAATGTCGCCCAGTCTTGATCCGTGTGGTTGAGATCTGTCGGTTCCCAGATATTGAGGAGACATCTCCTCTGTTTCGGTGCAACACTGGCTCCCCTAACTTGTGAAATGGTGCGGATACCGCTCCCCAGTATAGTACGATCTCTGGGCATTTCCACAATGTATGGTAGAAAGTAAAGGGTGGCTTCTAACGGTGAGGCCTCTGGGATTACAGTGCCCATGGGGATAGTCTTGATCTGCGTGTAACGAAAAAATGTTGTTGACGCTAGCCCATACTGTTTTTGGAGCTGGGCAAATGCTATAACTTCTCCCTTGCTCCAGAGATCTCCTACTTTTGAGATGCCTATCAAGTCCCATTGCTTGAAACCATTACTATTGCGAAACTACCCAACCTTTTTGTTTCCCAGAGCGGTGTGGATTCTGTTAATACCCCCTCCCATCCAAGGGTGCATAGCACAGTAAACCATATTTGGACAGTGTGCACAGTTGGTGCCTTGAGAGCGGTCTTTCAGGATTTATTATCTAGTGCTCCCATGATACCTTCGTCTCACAGGATATATTGATCCATGCGAAGTGCCGGTTTATAATTAATAACTATTAGCTGGGAGGTCCAATAGTACGTCTTTATATTTAGAAGGGCGATTACACCGTCATATCAGCCTTTAATCAATGTGTGCATTGCTATGTGGGGCGGTTTTCCATCCCAGAGAAGGTTACCTACTTTTGCTTCAATTGCTTTAAAATAGGTGGAAAGGGACTGGGAATGGGGTGTTCTGTAGGGCGTACAAAAATCTAGGGAGTGCCTTCATTTTGAAGAGAGCGGCTCTACCCAGTAGTGTCAATGGTATGGACTGCCAATGTTTGAAATCACAGCGGAGCCTTTTCAGGGATTCCAGGAGATTTTTTTCAATAAACACCGTTGGCAGGGGTGTAATATGGAGTCCTAGGTATTTAAAACCACCCTCTGCAATCTGTATTGCACAATCTTTCGGCAGAAGCGGGGGAACCACTCAGTAAGAGTAGAAGAGATTTGGTCCAATTGATAGTATATCCTGAGAATCTGCTGTATACTTCACAGATGTCAAGAAGGCTGCTAAATGAGCATCTGGGGGATGCCATGTAAAGCAGAACATCATCAGCGTATAATGAAATGCGGTCTTCCCACCCCTCCATCCACTTGAGCCCCGGAATGATGGGCTCCCTTCTTATCCATGCTGCCAGTGGCTCCATCACAAGGGCAAATAAAAGGGGCGACAAGGGGCAACCATGTCTTGTTCCACGGCCCAGAGGGAAATCAGCTGAAATCCGCCTGTTCGCAACCACACGTGCTAGACGTTATGTATACAATAACTGGACCCATGCACGGAACTTGGGGTCAAAACCAAAGTGTCTAAGGACTGCAAAAAGGAAGGGCCATTCGACCAAATCGAAGGCCATACATGCATCTGAGGATAGAATGACAGCCTCTTCTTGGATAAATGGTATGTGGGTCATTACGCTATGTAGAGGCCTTAGATTGAGTGCCGTATTACGGCCCGGCATGAATCCAGATTGGTCTGGGTGTACCAATGTTGTAAGATGTGGCTGCAACCTGGCTGATAGCATTTTTGCTAGTATTTTAGCTTCTGCATTTAGCAGACATATTGGCTGGTAAGATGTGCAGTCCTGTGATGGCTTGCCTGGTCTATGAATTGCCACTATAGTCGCTAGTCGCTGATCTCTGGGTAGTGTCCTGCCTCCAGACTGGCTTCATACATTTTAAGCAGGTGTGGTGTAAGTTTAGTTGATGCCTTCTTATAGAGTTCAATCGGTATGCCCATTAGGTCCTAGAACTTTTCCAGATTGTATAGTACCTATGGCTAGTGTCAGTTCCTCTGCTGTGAAGTCAGCCTCTAGAGCCTGGATGTCGTCAGGTGTAAGCATGGGCATCTGTATCTCTTTGAGAAACAGTAAAGTTTACTCAAGCGTGGCCATGGCTCTCAGGGTGTATACCCTTTCGTAATTGTATGCTAATGCGTTTACTATCTGCTGCGGGTTAAAGACAGTATCACCAGAGTCTAAGCGCAATTGCGCCACCCATCGGCTAACTCGTTCATGTTTATCCAACCAGGCCAGGAGACTGCCTGCCTTGTCTCCGACTTCATAAATATTGTGCTGAGTGGCTGTGAGCTTGGCGTTCCCTTCTTCCCACATATAGTCTCTGTACTCCTGCTTTTTCAAATTTAACCAATGAACTGTGGTGTCAGTAGGGTCTAAAGAATGGTTTTCCTCTGCTTGTCCCACCTCCCTCTCTAAGGCCTCTAGCTGTTTTAATTTTTCTTTTTTATGACCTGTGCTTAGTGGTATTGCCTGGCCTCGCAGTACCGTTTTATATGCTTCCCATAAGATTATGAGGGATGCATTTTCAGCGTAATACTGTTGTGTGGTTTTAGTTAGTCCTTTCCAGATCCCTGGATTTTTAAGAAATCCAGGGTAAATGGGAAACACGCAACGCCTTCACAGGACGTGGGATACACACTTGACCAAAACAGGTTGAATGATCGAAGATGCCCAAGGGTAGGTGTGAGACTTCTACTATCCTCTCCAGGCCATCTGCTAGTGTGAATATATAGTGTATTCTTGAAAGACTATTATGTGCACCGAAGTGGAAGGTGTATTGCTGTTCCTGCGGGAATCGTTAACTCCAGACATCTATGAGACCGAGTGTGTCTAGGAACTCTGCTAGGTGGAGGTTTGCACCCCAACGGTCCCTAGGGGGTTCGAGGTCTATAGTATCATATGAATAAAGGCTGATAGGTAGTAGTGTTCCCTATGAGGGAATAAACTGCACATCAATGAGGTCAACGTATCTATAACTAGCAATAATTAGCGTAAGAAGTATCATTTATGTTGCTATATTTGCAACAGGGTGCTAAGGTAGCTTCGAACACCTACTACCTATAGTATCATTTAATGTGATGTTGAAATCTCCCCTATTATAAGTTTCCCCTGTGGAAGTGCAAGTAGAAAGTTACTGAGGGCTGGGAAAGCTATCTGGTGTAGTGCCGGCAGGTTGTACACTGAGACTATATTGTATACGACCTATAATACCTGCAAACAGTGCCGATTTTCTTGGAGCAGCAGAGGGGCCCATGACCTGGAGGAGAACCACACTCCCCCCACCTGATTACCTGCCTACATCTCGCGTTTCCCGCTCCGCGGGAAACGCTCGTATTTGGGGGACTTTTGGAAAAAGTAGCGGAGGAGGAACTACACTGCCCAGCAGTCACCGGGGCAGAGAGACACCCTCCCGACACGCCCTGCCCAGGTGTCATAAATCAGCCCAGTAATTCCGCATCGCTGGAAATACCTGCAAACAGTGCCGATTTTCTTGGAGCAGCAGAGGGGCCCACGACCTGGAGGAGAACCACGCTCCCCCCACCCGATTACCTGCCTACATCTCGCGTTTCCCGCTCCGTATATGGGGGACTTTTGGCAAAAGTAATGGAGGAGGAACTACACTGCCCAGCAGTCACCGGGGCAGAGAGACACCCTCCCGACACGCCCTGCCCAGGTGTCATAAATCAGCCCAGTAACCCCGCATCGCGGGACGAGCCGGGCGAAGTGCGGGCCGTCTACGGCCGGAAGAGGCCGGGCTGGGCCAGCCCTCTAACACCTGCACCCTTCCTCTGGACTGCGAACTAACATAAAAAGGTACTTTGATCTAGAAAAGGAAAAAGGGGGATCTTGTGGTACATGTAATTGGCTGCATAGTTGTTACCTATTTTTTTTTTATTGTGCCCTATTTTGCCTGCAAAGCTTGCTTGGGGTGGCCAGGGAACATCCTTTTGAGTGAGTCTTCGGGACGCCACTCGGATCGGGACTGCGGATTACGAGTACCCTACTACAGGTGCTGTGTGGTTATTGCCACGAACACCAAGCTACACTGCGGACTGGTGGCGATTACGTCTACACAACTCCTCTGCCTTGGAGAACGACATTGCGGGGATAAAAGGGACTTTCCTGACGGGAACCATTAGAATTTCTGTGGAAGAAAGATTCAACCTTATACATCACTTGATCGTGAACTTGACTTTAGTCTTTGCGAACTTCGAATATGACCTTAAGATACCAGTTGGAATAACCTAAGATCGCCCTGTTTGGGCATCATCTTCACAAGTCTAAAGGTTATGTGATTCTGATCCACAACTGGCCGTCGCCACTGATCCTTACCTCTCTGACCCGCAATTGGTCGTCGCCACTGATCCTTACCTCTCTGACCAAAATTGGTGTCAGCTCAAACTACATCAACTCGCCCTGACGAAGTTCCTAAAAGGCAAATGGAACGAAACGCGTTGGCTGTGCCTATGTCCGATGAATACTATTGAATAAAGAAGAAGATACTTTAATACATTATTTCTACTGACTCTAATTGTGTGCACCTTCCGTTTCTTTTTTTGTATATCCTTTTGAGTGAGATTTATTAGCTCAAATTAGCCTATTGATATTAATGGCCGCAATGGGTAAAAATAATAAATCCTATCCGATGACTAGGCATCATGCTGCCACGACTCAACCCCTTCCGAGTCTAACAGCAATCAATAAGATGCTCCAGAAAACGATAGTGGTAGTGGCGACGGCAATAGAAAACACGGAGAGGCAATTATCAATTACCCCAGTTGGCCCTCCATTACAGCAAGCGGGGGATTCTTCTGCAGTTACAGCTAATCCTTCTGACTGTAGTTTTTTCCTCACGTCTTCCTTTGCTGATCTACCCTGTGCCCAGGCCGATACTAGCACTATCAATAGCCCACCTTTGTCCAAATCCCCCTCGCGAGTTTTAGCGGAAAAGGTACCCAAATCCTGCCCTAGAAGTAAGAAATGTAAAACCCAAAAGAAAACAATTTAAAAAAACATATCCCCTCCTGAACCCATACCGGCGGTTGTTGGCCCTTCATCACCCCCTGCAGAAACCCCTGTTTGGGTTACTCATTTATTCCTATACTTTCAGACCCATATTGAACAGATTATCGGCTCACTTATTAAACCATTGGCATCTAGGTTGGATAGATTGGTTTCCACACGTAACAAAATGGGCTTATGGAAGGTCCAGCCTGTGAGCCTAATGGTAAAAGAAGCTAATGGATCTAATGCTAGTATTGCCAACCCTACCATCCGAGCTGATAACGGTCCAGATGGGAACCTTGCTGCCGGGCCGACTCCTGACATCACTAATTTAATTGGCGGTGCCAGGGTTCCGCTAACAGTAATAATATCGTAGTTGCAACCTCTCAGGCAATAGGTAATCCAGGATTGGCCTTGCCTTCGCCTAGTGATGGGAAAGCGGTGGGTGGTGCTAATATAGTACAGAGGGGAGGGCCTAAAATGTGGACAAGCAATCCAGATCGACAAGTCATAGGTAGTAAAAACAGCCCAGCAAAGGGTTCTTCAATAAAGTTGCCCACCATTGATTTACCCCCTGAGTCCTTGCCATATGTTGTGGTCCTTAGCGGGGTTCCTCCCTTAGCACATGGGAAAAGCGAGGATCACAGTGATCTTAAAAATAAATGCATACACTGGCTTAGGACTAACAGGCCTTCTCCCCTAGTTCCGCAGTTGAAACTCTAACTGTCAGAAGAGTTGACTGGATTGGGTCTGGACCTAAAACTATGGCAGGAAACTGTGTGGTTATAAACTTTAGGCACACATGCGCTGTAGAACATATATGTAATGGGTTGCTAATCTGGTCGAATTCTCAAATCTTTCCCCTGCCTCTATCATATTTCTACCCCACTGCCCAGAGGAGAACTAGCTGGGGCTTGAGTCCTAAGCATCAGGGGGCCTACAACAAATTTCCTTACAGAACCTACCAGGGGACTACACCTTGGGAGGGCACCTATCCGCACATTCCTCTACTCTCCCTATTCCCTCAAAAAAACAGGTTTAGTCCCTTGGAGCTGGTGGACTGACGCCCAGTGGGACAGAACCCTATACCATCTATGGCTAGCAGCATAGGCAAGGGAGTGGACAAATTGAAGGGCAATGATCCTAGCACTGCTCTAGAGAATATAAGAACAGATCACCTTCGAATCCCTGAAGGGGGGACACAAATGGGGGTATTAGAACAACTTGTGGAGCTTAGTGCTTCTAGCCCCTTCGATGCTCATGACGAGCTCAGCTCGTCATGAACAATGTTCTTCAGCATAGAGGGAGAATAAGACCAGCATCAATGGTGTTAATGATGCACTACCTTGTGATGTGATAAGGGAAAGGACACCTGAGCTTAGAAACTCAACTTTTGAGGCTGGGACCCATATGGCATGGAAAGTGCACTAATTAGCCCTGGGATAACTGATGGTTGCATAAAAATGTTGTCCTGGAATGTGGCTGGGATGAAAAACAAATTGCTGTTGCCCGAGTGGTGTTCCTTCATGGCTTTGCATGATATTTGTTTAATGCAGGAAACTTGAGCACTAGAGGAGAGTGCTATGCCCGGTTTTGCCACCTTTGACGTCTTGGCAACAACTCGGGGTAGGGGGAGGCGATCAGGCGTGCTCACAATATGGGTGGCCACGTACTTGGGTGCCAGGGCTGTACAAATGTCTACCAATTCCTTAGACGTTCAATGTGTACTCCTAACCCCAGAAAATATGCCCCAGGTGGCTATATTAAATATTTACTCAAGACCAGTCAAGAGCGGGCAGGAGTCTGATGCATTTGATGCATTAAAAAATGTTATACAGTCACTTGATCCGTCAACCATCTTGGTCATTGGAGGAGATTTTAACTGCCAGTTTGAGCCCCTTGTGAGTCCAGAGCTGGGTGAACAGGATGAAGAAGATCAGCTCTGGCATGTTCCCAACCCACAGATCCCTTCTGTTAAAGCATGGTCCCCATTGGTCCTGCAAATACAATCACTCACCCTCACAACGTCTATGCGGGCGTGCAATGGGCGGGTGGAGCCTGACAGACCTGGGTCAGTTACATTTAACAGGCTATACCAAACTTCCATTATTGATTATATAATGATGGAAGTAAAATACTGGGATAGGCTGTTCTCCCGAGACATGATAGTGACCACAATGCCCTCGTGCTAACACTGAATTCTGGAAGTTTTGGGCTGACTAATCCGGCGCCCGAAGCAACCAGTGTAATTCCGCCCCACATAATAGCTATTAATAGACGATGGGTAAAATGGCCGCACTTACAGGATTCCCCCACCAAACTGGCCAAAATATATATTATAGCCATACCATTGATTTCTGAAATGGGGGATGCCGCCTCTAAGGGTAGTGCTGTGAAACTTCACAAGCAATTGGCACCGAGCTAGCGGATGTGTTTTGCACCACAGGTGTGGTAAACCCACCGCGGGCCAAGACACACCCCTGGTATGATGCCTCCTGTAGGAAGGCAAAAAAAGATCTACTGGCTGCAATTAAAGCCCAAGATAGAGCAGCTATAAAGAAATCCCAACTGCTTTATAAAAAAGCAATCATAGGGGGTAAGAAGGATTGGGAGGAAAAGACGTGGGAGGAGCTCGGATCCGCACTTAAGCGCAGGGACTCTAAGTAGTTTTGGGCCATCGTTGCTACAGGCACGAGCGGGGGTGCCCTGGTATGTGCCCCTAATATAGCATCCTCAGTGTGGGAGGCAAATTTTGCAGCTCTAGACGTTAGCGTCGAACCGTAGATCGCAACTGTCCGGAGTCGCAAACTTCTCAAGGAGCCAGGACTGATGGGGATGGTTGCTCTGGTATATGGAGAAGATGGGACGCCTGCCCTGCCGGCTTCCCCGGGCACCCACCATGAGTATCGACAGGTGGGGGCCCTGGGCGACCGGCGGAGGAGGGATCCCACTGATGCTGGGGATGTGTGCCATCTCGAACGGCACGAGGTTATCACTCTGAAGGAGGTTGAGTTACAATAGGAAGGTTACCTCCTAATAAGGCCCCTGGTTTGGATAAACTTCCAGGAGACCTATTTCGCTCCCAGCCCAAAATATGGGCCCCATATCTGGCAGTCTTGTTTAATGAGATCTTATCGGGGACTGACCTGCCGGGGACATGGCTCGGAGCTGAGATCGTCCCCATTTATAAGAAAGGTTGTCCGTTAACCCCATCCAACTATAGACCCATTAGTCTTATAGAGACAACCCAAAAACTAATGGGCAGGATATTTTGGACAGGATCCTGGGGTGGATGGAGGAGAATGAAGTATTGACCACACTTCAGGCTGGATTTAGGTCAGGCATTTCTACCCTGGACCAAATATTTCGCCTGCAGGTCTTATTTTGGAAAACGGCAAGTGTGGAGGGTGGCAGCCTCTACCTTGTCTTTGTCGACCTGCGGGCTGCCTTTGACCTTGTGCCCAGGGATAAGCTGTGGAAGGTCCTGGCAGATTTGGGTCTCCCTCCCTACCTTGTGGCTGTACTAATCAGAGTACATACTGGCAACTATGCCCTGGTTAGGTGCGGGAGGCATGGGGACCTCTCAAAACGCTTTCCCGCCTGAAGGGAGTACGCCAGGGTGGTGTCTTGGCCCCAACGCTATTCAGTCTGTACATCAACGGTCTTGTGGACCACTTATCGGGTGTAATAGACAATGATGCCCCTAGATTAGCGACTGGGAGAGTGCCCGCTCTGATGTTTGCGGATGACACTTTGTTGTTATCCAAAAAATCATTGGGCATTCAGCGTGTCGTGGACGGATTTGCAGCGTTTTGTGCCTCGCGGGGATTGGAGATAAACTTGGACAAAACCAAGTTTATGATCTTCAATCCCCCGAAGCAGACACGCCCAAACCCTGTCCTTGATGGTATCCCCCTGGAGAGGGTCAAGACCTTTGTTTACCTTGGTATTACCATAACAGAGAACTTTGATTGGGGCTTTCAAATTTCTAAATCTGTTCTTAAGCTATCACAAGTAACTGGGGGCATCAGCAAAGTACATAGAATATCTGACCTCAAACCGGCATCTCCTGCTCTTGAAATTTATCGACTTCAAGCCAGAATGGCCTCAATCTATGGTGCTGAACTTTGGGGCCATAAAAATACATATAACCTCTTGAGGATGGAGCAAAATTTCATGAGGAACCTGGTAGGTTTACCACCAAGCACACCACTCCTTCCTCTGCGATTTGATCTGGGGTTGGAGTCGATAGAGGAGCTTGTAGCCACAAGGCCTATGCTCTATTGGAAGAGGCTGTGGTCAGTTCCCGAACTGTCTTCCTATAGAGCAGAGTTCCTGGAGGTTTGTCCTTCCTTAAAAAGCAAAAATATCCCATGGTTGCTCCACATTAGGGCTGTTAGCACGCGAATAGGCTTGCCGCAGCTTTGGGAGTCACCTGAGCTATGTCGTCCAGGGATGCCGAAATTGGAATTACAAACCCAGCTGAGGAGCCAGAATCTATTAGCCCTGCAGAGATCGGTAACCCTGGGTAGGCTGTCTGCTGAGTTCCTCCTAGTAAAAATGGAACCCTGATTCGAGAAATTCCTAGATGCAATACAACCACCCCTAGCGAGGAAGTTGTATCTTCAGCTAAGGCATGGCAGTCTGCCTATCAGGATATTTACTTGTAAATAGTTAAGATCAGATGGGGAAGCCTGCCCTGCATGTAACTATAAAAGAGAAGATGTCCCCCATGTTATGTGTTTTTGCCCTACGTATGCAGCAATAAGGAAATGTTGGTTAACCCCATTATGTAGGAACCTAGGATTTCGACATTGTGCGCAGGCCTGTCGGGTCTTGATCTCTGATACCCATCCCCCTATTGTTTTTGCCGTATCCCGCTTCCTACTTGGTGTGTGGCGTAGAAGGCAAATCTTTGTATAATATGTGTGATCGAGTATGGATTTTATATTTTGCTCTTTGATAACTCTTGAGTTTAATTCCTTTTTAAGAATTGTTGCTATTTATTGTCTTAATTCCTCGTGCTTTGAATGTATTTTATCTGCACTTTTATGGTCTCTGACCGAAATAAAGTAATCAAATGAATTGTATACTCGTCTCTCCCATTGACATAATATTGCTGCAAATCGTCCCTGATCGTCTGTCCAGGACCTGTTAATAATAAGCGGGAATTGCTTTCGAACCAGTACACCCACCCCTCGTGAGCCGGAGGTGAAGTCGGAGTGCGCTACCATCTTAAACCCCCATCTGTCGAGAGCCTTACAAGCGGAACCCACTAAGTGTGACTCCTGAATCAGGGCTACTGCTGGTGCTTTTCTTTTGAGATATTGTAAGACCAGTTCTCTCTTTATTTTGTCACAGAGGCTGTTTATGTTCCACAAAATAACTAAGAGAGGGGGCCGTCCGTGTTATGAGTCATGGACATCGTGTTTGGCAAATCAGCTGGTGTTGTTGTTTGTGACATTTACTGCAATGCTAAAATGAGTAAGCAGGATACAGTGTTGGGGCACTGTGTGGAAGCTCCGTACCTGTATCGTCAACTTGTAACAAACAATCTCAATCAAAAAGAACAGATCATGTAACTTTCCCCTTCCCCCACCCCCCTCCTTGCCTCCCTGCACGGCGGACATGAAATGGCCCACCACCCCAACTTCTCAGAGTGCTTAATACCCATAACCTTGTACTTGCGTGTGGGGGGGAGATTGCTCCAACGACCTCCCTGAAACATCCCTGTGTTCAGAACGTAGTTCACCGGCTGCTTTACATCAACAGTATAGAGCATATCTTGCAACAGAATGAGCGTCAGATGACTCAAAGTTCGCAATAGGTCAAGTCTTCTGCTCTTGTCAGCTGCAATAGTGTCAATGGTTCTGCATGTCTTTCCATAGTCAATGTTGACACATTATTACTCCCTGATGTTCAGCAGTTGAGACATGTCTTCATTCTTCACCCATCGCCTGCGTTGAGTCCTCCGTGGATCGTGATTGTTTTGATTCTGATGATGTTGTGTCCAGTATCTGTTGTTGTTTCCTGCCTGTCCTTCTGGAGCCCGGGGCCCATCGCCATCCCTCCAGCCCGTCGTGGGCCTCCTCCGGTATCGCAAAAAAACAGGTCTTTCCCTCAGCCTCCACTCTTAGCTTTGCCGGTAATAGCATTGAATACTTTAGTTCACTGCCTCTCTGTTCCTTTTTTGCTTCGAGGAAGCTGCGTGGTTGTTTGCTCACCGCTGCTGTGTATTCTGGAAAGAATGTCAATGTATAGTTCTCGAGACGCACTGGAGGAGCAGCTCGGGCCATCTGTCAGACATTGCAGTCGCGAAAGTTGAAGATGCGGGCCAGTTTAGGCCTGGGGGTCCAGGTGTTGGCCTACCTCCTGGTGTTCAGTGGGCTCTTTCCACCGAGAAGTAGCTAGACAGTCTTGCTGGTCCTTCTTGCCTTAAAATCTTTTCCCTATTCTATCTCAAGTGGCAACGTGCAAATTCTGTCTGACAACAGTCCCACCATCTATCATATCAACAGACCGAGCAGTGTGGTTTTCATGGACCCTTTGTTAGGAAGTAAGATGCCTGTGAAATTGGTTGCAGCGATGGGCAGATGCTCTAAGTCACCTCTCCCTGGAGGACCACAAGTGGGAGCTACACTCGTAGTGACTGAGGTGATCTTCTCAAGATTAGGGTTTCAATTTACAATTTAAGGATCTCTTGAACACAGCCCAGAACAGATGTGTACCCAGGTTTTTGCCATACCATCCTCTCTAAATGTGTTCTATGGGGAATGCCTTCAGGTTCAGCTAGTCTTAGAACCAGCGTTATGCCTTTGCGCTGATTCCCACTTCTGTCAAGAGTACTCAGGAACGTTGGAAGGATCAAGCACAGCTAATGTGATTGCATTAGATTAGAGGAGAATATGGTATGCTGATTGTTGGACTTGGCCCTTTTTGCAGGGTCATCCCTGAACTTTTTGCCTTCCTCCAGTATTTTTTCTGACCTGTTGTTGGTGGTTTTATGACTCGGGCACATTTTCACTGCTGATCAGTGCTAAAGTGCATATGCTCTCTATTGTAATTTGTGGTAATGGATTAGTGACTCCATGATTGGCTTAATTGATTTACTTGTCAGACCCTAGTACAGTGCACCATGTGTGCCTAGAGCCTGTAAATCAAATGCCGCTAGTGGGCTTGTAGCTCTGGTTGTGCCACCCACAGAAGCAGCTTGTAAAGATGGCTCATGCCAGCCATTGCAGAGCCTCTGTGCAGTCTGGGACTGCCATGTGGACTTGGCAAGTACACCCACTTGCCAGTCCCTAAACCTTCCATTTTCCTCATATCAGTCACCGCTTAGTTAGGCCCAAGGGTAGGGCGCATTGTATGTAAAAGGTAGGACATGCCACGATGTGTGTGGCATGTCCTGATAGTGATTTACAGCCAATTTCGTTTTTCACTATTGCAAGGCTATCTGTTCCTATAGGCCAGAATGGGCAGTTTGATTATAATATCTTATTATCCTAACTGACCCTAGGAGCAAGATAGGAAAATAAAGTTAAGTATGCCTGAACTCAGAATGTTAAAATACATCTTTTAGTATGGGTGATTTTTACATTCTGTGTTTGAAAATACCAATTTTGGAAAGTAGGTATTTTCTTGCCTAACCATCCAGCATGCCTCTGCTAGGTTTGTGTATTCCATGTTTGCTTTGTGAGTGACGGAGGCTGGAGAGGGCCTTGCCTCCAGCAGTCTGATGTCGGGCTGGGCTGAGTAGGCCTTGCATTGAATAGAGGGTAGGGGGAGAAGATTTCCTTTCACAGACCTGACCCTTCATAGAATAAAGAATAGGGTGAGGAGTTTTCCTTTCAGCTACCTGGGCCAGGTCTGCTTTCAACAATGCTGGTTTTGGCTGGGCTCAGACACTCTCTACCTTCAGAGAAGAAAGGCTTTTGCAGTATAAATATTGGGGCCCAGACCCCAGAACTTTAGATCACTTCTGGGAATCAAGACAAACTCTTTGCCAAGGAGAGAAACCAAGGAAGCTGAAGGAGGAGCCTGCCCCTGTGCTGTTGGCTGTTTGGGGTTGGCCTGCAGTGGTTACTTATTGCCAAGGAAAGGATAAAAGGAACTTTGCGTGTACTTTTACTATCTTTGTAGGAAGGTGGATATCTGACTATGGTTACCACCAAACTTTTTGCCTGGTGTTTAGCTGGTTTTTGACATAGTTGGCCTGGTATCTTGCTATTCAGGGCCCCAGGCTAATTGCTCTCTCCTTAAAATGGACTCCATGTACCTTAGGTGCATACGCAATTAGAACTGGTTCACCTTATAGTCCCCTGTAACAGTGTACTCCAGGTACCCAGGGCATAGGTGTATCCGAGGCCTACCAGGGGCTGCAGCATGTATTGTGCCACCCCTGGCCTGGCCTCCATATTTGACACAACTTGCTGATCACTCAGCTGGGGCAAGTTGGTGTAATCACCTCTTACGTAGATATAGTATATCTATATCTAACATAACTGGACACATAGTAACCTATAAGTCACTCCTATGGCAGGCCTTAACAATCCTGGAGGCAGAGTGCTTGGTTTCATGTGAGATGGTGCTCTAGCATGAGCTGAGCCTGTCTGGAGCTGTCGGGAACAACTCCCTTAGCTGTTACGGGATATTGCCATACCATATACTCTTAAGTGCATTATAATCCTCGCGGTTATATGCTAACTTTGGTTTGGCTTTATCAAAACATGTCGAGTAAGGTGTCATACGATTTGGAATACTATCCCCTCAACAGTTCTGTCGACGGGGATAGCATTCGTCCCTTCTAGAGGGACACGACATGTACATAACCTGAACCCCAGTTAAAGTTAAACTCGAGCCTCAGCATCACAAAATGGATGCTGCCACCACAGACACAAGTCTGACCTCCTGCTGCTGGGAGTCCTTCCAGCGAGGTAAGCTTGGACAAAGGGTTTCCTGCCTTGGAGGTGCGAGCACCACCCCAGACAGGATTTTGTGTATTGGGTAGGACAGGGCTGAATAGATTGAGACATGCCTGGGGCACACAAGGTATCTCTATGCATAAGCCAGTCCAAACCGGTGATGGGGCTTTCCAGCCCCAGTCCTGGCGCGGAGCTGGACAAAGGAAAGGGGGTGTAACTGCCCCCCTTCCTGGTCCCAACCAGAGGAGGGACCTAGCAGGTGATCCACCCCTCAGATTGGGAATAAGAGTGGGAGCAGTGCCATAGCACTTCAGATCATCCTGAAATCAACTTGAAACAAGGAAGAAGACTGGACTTCGACATTCTGCTGCACAGAAGACTGAAGAGTATCTCCCTTGTGGCCTAGGAGTGGCCACCTTGTGAACACAGGCACCATCTAGCAACTCGACGTCTGCTTTGCCGCCGCCTCCTGCCGGTGCCAGAGCCCAAAGCCCAACGAGACCCAGACTCCCAGACATCTCAGAGCCTGATCCACAGTCCCTGCAAAGAAGAGACCCATGGAGGCACCGAGAGACGTGGGACCGGACATCTCAAAAGAACCCCAAGAAGCTTACTGCGCAGCACCTGAGGCACCCTCGATGCTGTGCTTTGGGGTTTGAGAAGCCCCACCACCGAGCAGCTTTTGCACCAAAGATCAGCCCCCCAGCATCTCCACGATCTGCGTGGGGCCCTTTTGCACTTTTCCACTTGACGCGCCATTCCGGCCACTTGCCACGTGGCTAGCGGCCATCTTGGTGACTAAACCTACAATCAACACTACGGGTCTGGTTGCTCTAGACTTGCCCTCGCTCCCCTGAAAAGGAGCACCCTGCTCTGACCTTGCTGGTTCGAGTGATAAGCTTTCTTCACTTCCTGCGTGGCTTGCATTAGCCAAGGCCTGTTTGGACCAATCAAGTTGCTGACACCGCCATCAGCTAGAGCCTTTGTGGGACAGCTTGTGATCGACTCCTGGACGTCCTCGACCTCTCCGTGTCCACGTGGCTGCGTAGACAAGCTAGACTTCATCGCCTGTTTGCACCCAACATCGCCTGGTTCCATCCTGGTTCCACGGTAGTCACTGGCTAGTGACTTTGAACATTGTCCCCTCTGCTTTCAGGTCTTCACCACTTCAGATCCACCCTTGGATCCACCGGAACTCTCCTCGACGACCCGCCTGCAGCATCTTCATCTTCAGGCACCATCGACCTACGTGACGAAACCCGACACTACTTTGCACCTGTGCACCCGCTTCCTGTGGGTGAGGTAACTCAGCAACGCCGGTGTTCCTACACTGGTACACACCTCTAGTGTCTAGGTCTTAAGTTTTGTCCTTCTAGGTCACTCGGAAGGTTCCTTAAACAGTAACTTTATAACTTTTATGCACCATTGACATTGCATTGGTGCATGCGTGTGCTTTAAGCGCTGCACCCGAATCCCGCGGGCCTTTCCCGACTTCTTCACTGTTAGTCCCGAACAGCTCCAGCGATTCTCCAGGCCCTAGGCCTACTTCCTTTCAGCTAGGTGGTTCTTATACCACTATTTTAGTATATGGTTTAGGTGGCCCCTAGGGCTCATCCATATTTTGCAACTTTTGTGTATTTAAACTGTGTTTTGTTTTAACGCATTTGCTTCTGTGCTCATAAAGAGTATAGGGGATATTTGTAGTAAATAAATATATATATATTTGCAATATATATCTGTGCGGTGTCCTTTCATTTGGTATTCAAGGGGATTGTGTATGGTAAAACAGCTTGCTACACATGCCTTTACAGAGTTTAGCCTAAGACTGCTTTGTCCACGCTACTAGGATAGCTGGTCTATAAGGTTGACTTAAAACCAATCATCATAAGGGTTGCTTGGCATGGTACAAGGTGATCACTAGAACTAGTGAGCATCATATACCAGGCCAACTTCTCACAATCTTGAGGAAGATCTCCAAGAGCTTTAAGCAGAGCTTGCCTAGCCTGTTCTGAAGTCTCAGGGACACAAAGACTTCACCACCAGCGCCCCCTTAATTTTCTTGCTGGGAATTCTACCTGCAGTGAGGTGCCAGCTGTTGTTTTGGTCCCTCTGGAGACTGCGTGTTGCTGGGAGCTGGAAGCGCAACTCAACGAGGAAGAAGCGTGTGGCTGCCGCAGCAGTTGCCGTCACATCGCCGAAGAAGCGTGTGGCATCAGCGGAGAAGTGTGCCGCCGCAGAGGTTGCCGTCGCATCACCGAAGAAGTGGGTTGCAGGGCCTGTTGCAGCTCCAAAGTTCATCGATTTCGCCGCATGGCCGCAGGCGTGCACTCATCGCATCTACGTTGTTGCACTGCATCAAAGACACCATTTTGTTGCATCGCACCGGATCATCGCATTGCATCGAGGCGCCATCTTGTTGCAGCGCATCAGATCACAGTAGAAACAGACGCTTCGCCTCCTCTCCGGTAAGGAACAGACGAATCATCCCCCCTGCAATGCAGTAAGGAACAGGTGCGCCGCGTCCCCCAAAGCAAGGAGCTGACGCATCACCTTTCCTGCGACCCTTTTGTTCATGTTGCGTGACGCATCCAAGGTACTTTGAGAGTAAAGTGTTGCATTTACCATCTGTATTGAACTAAGCCATTTCTACCATCTGAAAGTCTTATTTGTATAACTGTATTGTGAATTTTTGTCGTTTGGTCTTGTGTTAAGTCTAGATAAAGATTACTTATTTTTCTAAACTGGTGCGGTGTCCATTTGTAGTGTTTTCACTGTTTTACTGTATGTGTTCACGCATCCTTTAAACACTGCCTCTGAGATAAGCCTGCCTGCTCGTGCCAAGCTACCAAGAGGGTGTGCAGGGGCTGTTTTAGGAGTGTAGCACCCTTACCCTGACTAGAAGCAAGTGCTCCTCCTTGGTCAAAGGTACCTGAGTCTGCCAACTAGAGACCCCCTTTTCTAACACTGATCTTTTAGTGCTTAATATTTGCCACTCCATTCTCTTAGGGGCACATTGTACCTGCAAATGCAGCCGGATGATCAGGAACTCCACTCCAGTTCTCAAATGCTGTACCTTCATTTGTGGAGATTGAGCAGTGCCAGTTTGTCCTTTTGACTTTCTGATTAGATTGTGGACATAGTTTTGGTAGCCTGGAAGTCTTGTACTAAATACATTTACGCAGGCTGCTGGATTAAGTTGTTTAAGTGATGCAAGTCAGACGATCCACCCTTCAAATGTTGCCTCCGATGTCTTGCTGTAGGAGAGTCGGTCTGCTTCCTTTGGTTACCCCCACTTTTTGCTGTGATTCTCTGTTTTCTTTACTTTAGTCTGGCTGTGGCCCTGCTAAAAAGGACCACAGCCTAGCTGTTTTCTCTCTCTAAACTGTTAGCATGTACTTTAGGTATATACCAGATTGGGTATTGGGTCACCTTTGTGAGCCACTGTATAGTGTACCATAGTTACCCAGGGCATAGGTGCATCCCAGGCCTACCAGGGGCTGCAGCATGTATTATGCCACCGCTGGCTGGCCCTCCAACCTGACACCACAGGTTTGCAATTGCAACCTGGGTAAGGTGGTGTAAGCACCACTTACTTAGATATAGTATACCTATATCTATATATATATATATATATATATATATAGACACATATGAACCTAAAAGCCACTCCTATGGCAGGCCTCGACAGTCCTGGAGGCAGAGTTCTTAGTTTTGTGTGAGAGGGTGCACTAGCATGAGCTGAGTCCCTCTGCAGCTTTCAGAACCATCTCCTTATGGCTGTTTTATGATATAGCCATACAATATACTCTTAAGTGCAGTATAATCCTCGAGGTAAATGCTAACTTTGGTTTGGCTTTATCAAAACATGTTGTTTAAGGTGTCAAACACTTTGGAAAACTACCCCCCCCCCCCCTCCGCCAGTTCTGGCGGTAGAGTTTGCATTCCACCCTTCTAGAGCGAGAAGACATGTAGTTACTGGTTTTCCCGGTTAAAGTTAAACAGAGCCCCAGCATCACAAAATGGATGCTGCTGCCACAGACACAAATCTGCCCTCCTGCTGCTGGACGAAACTCCAGCAGGGGAGGCTTGGGCAATAGGTTTCCTGTCCAGGGAGGTGCCAGCACCTCCCCAGACAGGCTTTAGTGTATTGGGGCAGGGAGGGTTGCATTCAGTGAATGCTTTTCAGGCACTGCCTCAGCACACAAGGTGCTCCATGCATAGCCCAGTTCAAAACGGTTGCTGGGGCACTCAGCCCCAGCTCTGGCGCGAAAATGGACAAAGGAGAAGGGGTGTAATCACCCCCTCCCCAGGTCCACCCATAGGAGGGTCCATAGAGTTAGTCCATCCCCGATCTTTCCTATAAAGATAGAACCCCAGTCCCTAGGACTTTAGATTACCCTGGACGAAACTCTGAAACATATATCCTGGACCTTCAACATTCCATTTCGACTGGAAGACGGAAGACATCTCCCTTGTGGTCAAGGAGTTACCACCCTGTTCAAACAGTCACCAAAAGCAACTTTGCCGATCTGCATTTTTGAGGCTCCCACCGGATCCCGAAGAATCTGCGACACAGGACACAGACCTTCGCTCACAGCACAGCTGAGACACGTGGCGGACACGAGAGATGTGGGACTGGAACTCCTGGACATCCTGCATTTTGCTACCTGCACCTATTTTACGAGGTATCCCGAAGTTGTGCATTGGGGTGCTTGAAACCCCAGCCCCGAGCACCACTTGCACAGAAGCTCAGAGGCCCACACCCCCCGAGTGGGCCTGCTTTGTGCATTTCCGCTCGATGCGTCTTCGCGGTTCCTGGCCCGTTGGCTAGCGAGCCCCCAAGAAGACCAATCTTGAATCTAACTTGATTTCCTGGTTGCTCCAGGCTTGCTCCAGCTTCCCTGCAAAGGAGAAGCGCCCCAGACCTTACTGTTCTGCAACGAAGCCAATCTCGACATCCTGCGTGGGTTGCGTTTGCCAAGGCTTGTTGGGTCCAATCCGGATACCGACACCGCAGTCAACTAGATCCTTCGTGGGACAGCTCAAAATCCAGCTCTTGGTCATCGTCAATGCCTCCTGGACCTCGTGGCTGAAGAGAAAAACTTCACATTTTCACCTGAAATCACCCGACATTGGTTGGCAGCTTTCCATCACCATCCTGGTCACTGGCAAGTGACCCAGACTCTGTCCATTCTGCTTCCAGGTTCTTCAGATCTTCGATCCACCCTTGGATCCACCCGGACACTTTTCTTCTGGTCGCATGCAGCACTTCTTTGCAGCTCTCCATTGAAAACGACGACGAAACCCGACACCAAAAGGCACCTATGCACCCGGCTTCCCTGGGTGAGGTAACACGAGTACTCCGGTGCTCCCGTGGGTCTTGACTCTCGAAGTGTCCTAGTTTAAAGAGGTTCCATCGTAATCCATCCGGAATTGTCCTTAAATTGTAAATTTGTAACTTGTTTGTTTCCCATAGAAAGTCAATGGTAACCCACGGCTGTGTTTAACCTCTTAAGTGCTGCGTCGGGGCGTTGGCCGACGGCAGCACTACCTCCCCAGTGCTGTGCACGACCATTGGACGTCCATTCAGCACCAGTTCCAATGGACAGCGCAGCACTGGGGAGGGATATTTGCGCCGCATCTAAGGTGTTAGACACTGCACGCGTCTCCCATGGGCCTCCTACTTCCTAACCCTTGATGGTCCTAGAAGCCCCAGTGATTCCACAGGCCCCAGGCCTGCTTTCTATCTCACACGTGGTTCTTATACCACTATTTTAGTATATGGTTTGTGAGGTCCCTAGGGCATAACGTATACTGTGCAACTTATCGTATGCTAATTACGTTCCTTGTAATGTACTTTGACCTCTGACCTCATAAAGAGTGCAGAGGGGTTGTTTTAGAATAAATACATACATATTTGATATATACCTTGTGTGGTGTACTTTCATTTGGATTATAATTGGTAAAACAACTAGCTTAATTCGCTCTCTGAAGTCTTAGCCTGAAGACTGCTCGCCATTGCTACCCCTAGGATAGCTTTCTATAAGGTTGACTTTACAACCACCATCAATAAGGGTCGATTGGGGGGGCGGAGCCGGGCCGGCGGCCAAGATGGCCGCACCGAGTCCCGGCTCCGCCGACCTTCTCTCCTCACCGCCTGTTCCGCTTGCCTGTCCCGTGAGAGCGCGGAGCTTCCGTGCGTCGGAAGGGACGCCGAGGTGAGGCGTCCGACTCCGGCGAAATTCCTGGCTCCGGGGACGGAGATCCGCTCTTCAGCGCAGGGCGGCCTGCCCGATGCCGGCGACCGGGACCTCGCGTTTCGCTGCACCCGACCGCCAATGCAACAACAACGGACACATGGACCTGTGGGGCGCCGGTCTCCCGCCAAGGAACCTGAAATTACCCTCGACACCGCCGAAGCCCTTTCCAGGTGCAATGCACAATCTTCCTGTGCTGCTTCCTTCTCCCCTTCCCCTTACTTCCCCCCCCCAGCAATTTTTGTTGGCTGCCGGACTCTGAGAATTGCTCCCTGTCTATCTGGAGTATTTTGCATGCCTGCAAATTGAACCGACATTTTATCTCCAGCTCATGGGCGCCGGCGAGAGCACGATGTTAAGGTGCCTTCTTGGGCTGGGGGGGCCCGCAAACAATACTCAGTGGTGGGGAGAAGGGCACCCTGCGTTGCCCCATTGCTGATACACTGGCTATTCGCCATCTTGATTGGGAGGGGACCGCAGACTCCTAAGCCTGCCTGTACTGCGCCGTGGCGCTGCTTGTTGGAACAGTGGCGATCCGATGGATTATACCTTGTGGCGGCGGCTGGGTGTACTGGAAGCCGGGGGATGGCGACTGTATTTCCCTAAGGGGCCGCGGACCTACGTTCTGGTGATGGAGGGAAGTAGTCCTGATTATTATTGAACCGATACTTCATTGTGGCCGTTACCAGCTTCGCTCGTCACTTTCATTGTGGTAAAGGTTACTGCTACCACGGCGGGGCTGCGGCTCGACATGGAGGTGGCTTACTGATGGCGACACTGTGGACTTGCTCCCTGGGGAGACTTTCTGGTGTCTCACGGCGGATCGGCTACAGGACAGCGGACTCTGTGGGCTACGATCGGTGGTGGCTGATTGATCGTTTCATGTGACTTTGGAGAGGTTTTGGTTATTCCTGGACTGCCATGACTGTTCCACTTTGTGATTTTTACCCCGGTCCGGCATTTTGGGGCGGGTGGGACCTGTATCATTGATCCTGTTTACCTGTGAGAGTCGAGTGTGCTCAGGGCGCCATTTCTGCGGCTGGGGGTGCACTATGCCCCCCCCGTGGGACTTGGACTGAGTAGCGATTGATACATCCTGTTTAAGTAGGTGCTCCCAATATTGTGTATTTGCTCTCTGATTGATTTTAAAGGTGGGTGAAGAGGGGGGGAGGTTGGGGTGCCCGCACTGGGAGTCTTCCCCCATGTTTCCTTCCCTATTGTGGGCTGTTGGTTACTTCCTTTCCTTTTCCTTTTTTGTCTCCTCATTTCTCTTATTCTCTTGTCTATATTTCGGGTTCACAATGGGCGACAGGCACGCTGCTAGGGGGGTAGGCCGTAGCCACATGCAGGGGTGCAGGGTGGGGGGATGGGGGAGGGGTGTTGTTGTTTTCTTCTTTTTCTTTGTCTCTATGGCCTCCTTATTCTTTTTGTTTCTGGCTAACTCTATTTTCTCCTTTTCTTTATTCGGGATCTTTGTGGTGGTAGTTCTCTGCACACTTGCCTTATTTCGATTATTAAGGGGGATATAGATTGCTTGCTATGGCGATCGGGAACTTGTTGGTGGGCGGACTGCTTGTTTTTTGACTATCCTGTTACCGAGTGGAATCATTACGTCCCACTGACAGTTCTCCTTGACTACGATCATCCTGCCTCTTAAGCTTCCCCTGATTTGCTTTGTTCTACATATACTGCCACAGATCCTGCCCCTTCTATTATATTTTAAAATTAAACCTTCATTAATCCTGTTGTTTTCTGACAAAATTGCTCTCCTGGGTTGCAACCGAGCATCTGCGGGACGGAGCCCTGCGCTGCCATGGTCTAATTGCTTTGCTCTGTTTGAACCTGTTCCGATGGCTGATTATGATGTTCTGCTTTGTATCGGTTGTAACTGATCTCACTTCTAATAACGGTTTTCCAAAAATTTAAAAAAAATAAAATAAGGGTCGATTGGACTGGTGCAAGGTGTCTCACTAGAATAGTGGACATCATGAACCAGGCTAACTTCTCACACTTGCGATTTCCTTTGGCAACGGTGGTTGCTACTGTCTATAGTTACCTAGCAGCTCTGTTTGCTTTCATGACTCTACCTGAAGAACCTTCACATTTCTCTTCCCCCAAAAAATTGGTTCTTTGCAGTTGACCATCCTTCTTAGCCAAGGTGGTATCTGTGTTTTATGTGGGCAAGTCTGTCATCCTTTTATCTTTCTTCCCTCCTCTGCATCGAATCAAGGAGGAGGAATAGCTGCATAGGTGAGACCCCCAGACGTGCACTGTCATACTACATTGTCAGCATGCTACTGGACAGAGTTGTTAACCAGCTCTTTCTGGGCTTTGCTAGAGCTAAGAAAATAGCTAAGACTGTAACCAAACACACCATTTTGTTTTGGATCATCTTCTGTATTAAGTTCTTGTATGCTCCCTAGTTGTCCCAATTGTCGATATCTGCACCAAATGTGGTCTTACTTTTATTATTTTGGCAAGCAATAATGCCTCATATCTCAGGGACAGGTACTTCACCTGAGCAGTGTTGCATGTCTTTCTTGATTAACTAATACTAGTGACCCCCACCTCCCGGAAAGGTTGGTACTGCTTTCGGACTCATTCATAAGGTGAGGTGTCTGCAAAGAAAATGTATCCATAAGAAGAACAATTAAATTACCTTTGATAATTATTTTTCTGGTGGATGCATAGTCGTCCCTCAAATCCATGTCCACCCTCTCTTCTACCCTGTGAGCTACAACTGTGATGAATAAAACCCCAAGGTATGCTAACATGTTATGTTCCTTATTTACGTTGTTACTCTCGCAATTCCTCTCTAGACTCTTCAATCGGTCATGGACAGAAAACGATATAATGCTAGCTTCTTGGTTGGTGCATAATATACTTTTGCGGATGTCATGTTCAGAGTCTCAAATTTCCACCTGGAAAAATAGTTTTCTGGACCAATCTGAAGCATAGAAGGAGTATTCATTAGGTGAAGGGTCTGTGGGAAGATTGTGTAACCCTCACAAATATTATGTCTTCAAGTAAGTAACTTTTTTGTCTGTCATTGCATAGAAAGGCTTGCTTTGATAGCAGTGTCATTTAAAACCACTTTGTAGTTTACTTCTTGAATTAGTGTTTTTGACTCATTACCTTTTTGAAATGTACGCACAACAAAAATATTTTATCACATTTTGATGAAAAGATGGGCAAATTGAGACCAATTTTTCATATGAAAAATGCAGGATGGTACAAAATTTATAAAAACCCTCAAGTTCTTCCATTCTTAATTTTATAAGTCAAGTTTTTGTCACTAAGATATTTCAGTTAGTGGTCAGTTTGTAACTTGCTGTTCTAAATTATGCAAGGTGGTAACATGAGTTGGTTAATAACTTATCGTATGCATCATAACTATTTTTATACTTTATTCTTGGGGCGATCTATTGAAAGTGAGGCTACTCTTGATGTGCTATTGCTATTGCATTTTTGTATCTTATTTTGTAGCCTTTAGCATAGGGATGTAGCATATTCAAGATGAACATTGTTTGCCTTTGCTGCATTGAATTGAACTGAATGCATTATTGCAATCTGCAGTTCATAAAGTTAAAGACTTCTCACTTTATTTCAGGATATGACTTTGCGGCTGTCCTGGAGTGGTTCGCTGAGCGTGTGGATCGTATTATCCTTCTCTTTGATGCTCACAAGCTGGACATCTCCGATGAATTCTCTGAAGTAATTAAAGCACTCAAGAACCATGAGGACAAAATCCGCGTTGTACTCAACAAGGCTGACCAGATTGAAACACAGCAACTCATGCGAGTTTACGGGGCCCTCATGTGGTCGTTAGGCAAGATTATCAATACACCTGAGGTCGTGAGGGTCTACATTGGCTCCTTTTGGTCTCATCCGCATCTGGTCCCAGATAACAGAAAACTTTTTGAAGCCGAGGAGCAGGACCTATTCAAAGACATCCAATCACTTCCCAGAAATGCTGCTCTCCGCAAGCTGAATGACCTCATCAAGCGGGCTCGCCTCGCCAAGGTAAGGAACAAGCATAAAGCAGGCCTACCTATTTGTATTTCATTTGTTTGTTTATAGTGCTGTTTTGAACAGAAAACATCTGAGGGACTTATGGGGTGCAGTAAGGATTTGATGAACAATAAAGTGTAGTTATTGTTGGCGCTTTAGTAATGTTGGCCTAATTCAGTTTTATATTGCAGGTTTTTAGTGTATTGAACTCGACCATCCCAAAGCCTTTATTTATTTTGAAGTACATATTTTCCTTTGGCTAGTTTAAAAAAATGAAGGCAGAGGGAAGAAACAGTTATGTTCGAGGCATGTGTAGCTGTAGATACACATGCTGTGCATACTCCTGCCATCTAGTGTTGGGTCCATATGTGTGCAGGTTGTTTTTAGGTCTCGCCTAGGCAGCGCGCTGCATAGGCAAAATGACCTATTGCTATTGCTTTGGCGTTTCAGCCAAACACGTGCAAGTGTTCCATTGCCTTCAATGGCAACACGTGTACGTCTGGCGATTCACTTGCAGGAGCGAGCATCGCCGTTTGGTAGCAAAGATCGCTCCCGCAAGTGAATCGCGCAGCCCCCCTCCTCCCCCCTGCTGCCGTGCGAGGCACGCGCGCGCGTCTCCCCCTTCTGGCTTGTGCGACTCCTGCGCGCACTTGTTTTCTTACTTGCTGTTGCTAACTTCTGTAGTGCTTTCAGTCGTTTTACACTGGTCTGCCTCTTTGTGCGAGTTTTAACTTCTTTTGAGTCTCACTGTCTTTCTGCATGCGGCCTCAATCTATCCTCGTGAACCCTCTCCTCCAACCGCCGCACTGAGTCTGACACCTACCATTGGCTAGCTAATATGTGTTTTGCTTAATTCCTTTGAGCCACAGCCCTGTCCAGCGAACTGTGACTGGCCATGTTAGCATGTCTCACGTCTGGGCATTTCTTCGGATTTTGTTAGGGGAGATTTGAATGAATCTTGAGTTAGGTAAAAAATCCAAAGTCCCCGGGAGGGTCGCAGCACAGCTGGAACCGACATCCAGTCACAATTCTGATAAGAGTTTGGCCATTAAATGTCTTTATTTGGAGAGTCCCTAGCGGCTTCTCTTTTCTGAGGAATGGTTGCAGGTTATTGGAAGATTTGATATGTTACACCTGGCACCTTGGCGTGAGTCTCCCTTCCAGTTTTTGCTGATGTGCCTCAGATATTTTGCTGGTGTTAGCTGCTCAGGGCACTGCGCCACGGCCAATCCGTGCCACAGTGCAAGTGCTCCCAATGTAAAGTGTACCTATAATTGATGTCTGTTGGACCCGGCCTCGTGCCGTGGTCCCACTCCTCCCGCATGGCGGGCCCTGGACGACATCGATCCCTGTCCTCTGGCCTGAAGCTACCCCCCTCCAACCTTCACGAGAGCCGCCACTCATGGCCACCCCCGGTTCTCCCCCACCAGAACATGGCGATCCCCACTCGCCCCACGCTGCTGGTCCGACCCCTATCCCGGGCCATCCTCTCAGGCTCGACTCCATCTTGGGCCTTCCACGTCCGGGCCCCGTGGCCTCGGCCCGACCTCGGCCGCGGCCCCAGGAAAGCCCCGACATCGAGGCACCAAGATCCGACCAGGTGGTAAAACGGCCACTTGACGGATCAAGGAAGAGGAGAGTTTCGATGGCCCTCCAGCCGTTCCTGGACGCCTGGTTTCGATCGCCCTCCAGCGGCCTGGGCGCTGGCTCCACCCCCCTAATGGGTGTCTGGACAATCTCATCCCAGCCCCTCTGACCCCCAGGTGCGAGGGTCCGGACATCAAAGGACTCCAGACCTATATCTGGGGCAGCTCGGAAATGGGTCGGGAGTTGTATCCTGGAGTCGAGAGACCCTGAGAAGAACTCGCCTAATTCGAACCCTGTAACCATCTTTGGAGCCCTGCTGGCGCTGCCGCGGCCCGACCTCGCTGAAACCACCTTCGGAGCCCTGCTGGCACTGCCGCGGCCCGACCTCGCTGAAACCACCCTCGGAGCCCTGCTGGCGCTGCCGCGGCCAGACCTCGCTGAAACCATCATCGGAGCCCTGCTGGCGCTGCCGCGGCCCAACTCCGAGGAACCCCCCAGCTCGAGGATTGAGAGCTGATCATAGGGTATCCCTGTACCAGGCTGGTACCAAGACTGTCCCGCTACCCCCTTCCCACCGTTACTAAGACCTTAAGGATCCCTCGATCTATTTGTACATATATTGCTGAGATTACCTGCCTTGATTGCTGATAAAGACGTTAAGAATCTATCCTTGTGTGGTGTCCTTCTGAGTGGTGTGACTGCTCGCCTGTACGATCCTAGGAGAGGAACCTCGCCAGGAGGCCTTTCGACGGCGTTCGGCCAGTTCCATAAGGAGAGGTGGGTCTCGGGGTGGCCGACAAGATAACCTCTGCCTCCCCCTAAGATCGCCTTTCTAACATTGGTGGCAGGCGGTGCGATCCGAGCCAACGCAAATCGTACAGAGAGTGACTCACCCACTACTGACAGAAACACACTACGACCATGACTACCAAGGAAACCAGGCCGACCGCGGAGTTCCAGAAGGAACGGTTGGAAGACTATAAACACAAAGAATTGAAACAATTCTGCAAGGACCTGGGCATCGCTACCACTGGACTAAGCACCAAGGACGATTTCAAGCAGGTCCTGCAAACATGGGTAGAGGCAGGAGTGACGCCACCCCAGAACGAGGATATCACGATCCCAGATAGGCACCCGGAAACCATCACAACCACAGCAGAGGAAAGAAATACCAACGTAAACACGGGCCTCTCCCACGAAGACGCCCGAGAGCGAGAAAAGAGCCGTCTCCACGAATTGGAGCTGGCCCGACTCCGCCTGGATGGAGAACTACAGCTGGCCGAGAAAAAGATAGCCCTTGAGCAACTATGGCTGCAAGAGGGACTTAGAGGAGAAGAAGCTCACGTATGAGCACGAGCGTGGTTTAAAAGAACTTGAGATCAAGGCTAAAAACGGGGAGGCCAGCGCCTCCGGGAACCGGAGCCCACCTACTCCTGCGGACACAAAGGTCCACATCCCCAAAGATGTCGTCAGAGAATACTATAAAAACGATGACATCCAACAATGGTTTAAGGCCTACGAGGTAGCCATGACTTCGCACCGGGTGCCGCAAAAAGACTGGGGTGCCGGCTTGTGGGGAAAGTTTGTCAACGAGGGGAGAGACGCCCTGCTACAGCTCCCAGGTGCCGAGATGACCTCTTTCGAACACATTAAAGCCGCCCTCCTTACCCGCTATGGACTCACCCCCGAGATGTACCGACAGCGATTCTGAGACTGTAAGAGAATCCCCGGTACTACATGGGTGGAGTATGTGAACTTCTATAGTAGAGCCTTAGAGGGGTGGATTAAAGGCAGCCAAGTCACCACCTACGAGCAGCTGTTCAACCTCATTGTATGGGAGCGCCTCTCCAACAACTGTTTTGTCGAACTCAGGCAGCATCTTCTCGACAGCAAACTGACCGAGCCACGTAAACTAGCTGTCGAAGCCGATCAATGGGAGAGCACCCAGGTCCCCCGTAATTCGATGGGAGACCCCGGCCGAGCTACCCAGGGGCCCCACCGTCTGCGAAGCGGCGGAGGAGGCCAGAACCGGAACCGGGACGCCCCCGCAGGGCCTCTCCCGACCAACACTCCGCCCTCCCTGGCCAGAAGAGGGGCCCCCCCAGCACCGCCGGGGCCCCACTTGAACGTTATCTGCCACAAATGCCAGCGACCCGGTCACTACACCAATGACCCCAACTGCCCAATGAACCAGCGATCCAGCACCACCGGTCCGCCAAACCGCCTGATCGCCGCTGCCTCCCTGGGAGAGGAAAGGGGTGGAGAAGAGAACTATGACCAAGACCAGACCGAGTGGGATCCCGCAGCCATGTCCCTGGTATGTCTGGGCAAAAGAGACATGGTCCCCCGGGCCCCAATCTCTGCCAACACTCAGAAGTTCAGCCAGTGGGTCACCATTAATGGACACCAGGCCGAAGCCCCCCGCGACACAGGAGCCAGCGTGACGGCCGTCCGTTGCCACCTGGTGACCCCTGATCAGATCCTGCCCAATGTACTGTGCCCAGTGCGGTCAGCGGATAACTCAGAGAGCCTGTGCCAGATGGCCCGAATCCCCTTTGAGTGGGGGGGAGTGTCGGGCATGCTGAAAGTGACCGTCCGGGACGATGCCCCCGTGGACTACCTCCTCGGGAACGACCTGGAGAGTTCCCCCTGGGCCGACGTCGAGCGAAGGGAGCATCTGGGCATGCTAGGCCTTCCCGAGTGGGTCTGTGCGACCACCCGATCCATGGCCACCCGGGCCACCACCCCAACCGAAGAACCAGAGTGTCCCGGGCCTCCACCGGCCGCCGTCTCCGAAGACTCCAACCCTGAGCCCGGTCCCCTGGGGCCCAACCGTGAAGAAATTGCCCCGCTCACCGACCTCCCTGAACTGGCCCAATGGCGCCAAGAAGGTGGCCCCACACGAGAGCAGTTCCGACAAGAGCAGAAAACGTGTCCCTCCCTCGAGGGGATCCGACAGCAAGCCGCCGCTCAAACCGCCGGAGACCCCTCGGGGTCCCACTGGGTCTATTGGGACAACGATCTCTTCTACAGTGAGCAAAAGATTGCCGAGCTGGGGGCCAGCCGGGTGCTGGTGGTCCCCCTCTTGTTCAGAGACTTCCTCCTGAATCTGGCACACGATGTGCCCCTCGCCGGGCACCTGGGGCAGGACAAGACATACAGCCACCTGGTGACCCATTTCTACTGGCCCAAGATGAGGAATGATGTAAGCAATCACTGCCGGACTTGCCCCACCTGCCAAGCCAGCGGGAAGAGCGGCGGGAAGCACAAGGTCCCCCTGCAGCCATTCCCAGTCGTTAACACTGTACCGACCAGATTATCGGACCAGATGGAATCAGCTCCTAGGAGCCCCTCTAACCCAGCCGGAACGTAAACATCTCCCTCCTTAGAACGTATTTACAATGGATATGGATATATGTATGTACATCTCGTGCCTAAGGATGGGGAAAGTAGCAATAAACATGCATTGATTTTCTACAATATCCTATTCACACCTATTAGTCTCGCGGCCACTTAGGCTCAGACTGGTCTACCCTAGGGCAGGTCTGATTATGTACCATTACGCACTGATCACCATCAGTGTTCACTCGACACGCAATCCGGCGCGCCTACACACACATGGGCCTGCAGTCCCAGTGCTCTCACTTATACCCGGTCTGCAATCCGGCAGACCTACACACCTCTCTATCTTAGGTGCTCTCACTTACACACGGCCCGCAATCTGGCAGGCCTCCACACCGTGTCCCTCCGGTGCTCTCATTCACACACGGTCCACAATCCGGCAGACCTACACACCATCTACCTTAGGTGCTCTCATTACCGCCGTGTACCAACGACGATCACTTTCCTATGAACACTTAGGGATGAAGTCTGTTGTTATCTATTCGGGATAGAACTACGACAATAGAAATTAGTATGGCTTTCCGAATTACAATATGCACCTTCTGCTCTCGGCATCAAATGTTCCCTATCTCCCTACCTACTCAGTCACTCCTTACCTGATCGGGATTCGCATCCGTTCATGCAAACAATGTCTGACTAGAAGATCAGATTACCCTGATTGAACAAGAATACAAGGCACATGTCGGTTCACTAAGAACTGGGGTGTTTTTATTACAATAAAAATAAACACAATACTACACAATATATATATATGCTGCAAAGAAAAGTAAAGGTTAGAATGCGCGCTTCACAAGGAAAGGGCAGAGATCACCTGGTTAATATGAAGTCGGGGCTCGGCAGTCATCTAGGTTCCCGTCTCGTCTCTGTGTCTTGGCTCGTCTCGGACTCGCACTTCAGCAGTCACGGGTACACGTCTGCACCGCTATGCTCAATCTCCTCTGCTTCCCTCCAAGTCACTGGAACCTTGCTCGCTATTAGCTACCGTCTCTCTCTCTCTCTCTGTCTCTGTGCATTCCGCACTATTTCTCCTTCAGTCTTTCTCAGAGAGTCTCGGTTTCGGAATCTTTCTCGGACTTCAAAATGGCGATTGTCTGCCTTGAAAATAATTAATGGCATAGATGCTAACGGCTAGCTGCCGCCTACAGACTGACTGACTCATTGCCTAACACTCTCGCTAATATGGAAGCTGTCCCTTCATGGAAAGTTACGGCCAGTAACCTGCCGCCCACCAAATTCTTGGACCTCCCCGTACCAAGGGCACGTTCCCAGCCGGCCGGCCTGGAGTTGTGTCTTCGGAGTGGAGAAAAATACAGTCTTTCGATAAGGGCCAGCCTGAACCGGTTCTCTCCAAGCGAACAACACCTTGAAACTAAAACATTACACTTGACCTAGAAAGCCTCTCAAGCTACCAGGCAGAGGGCAAGATGGAGTCTGTCCCGTTTAAGGCCTACAAGGCCCAAAATATGCATAACTCCATAGAAGATATACTAATACTCTTGCAAAAGGACGGATCATCACTAATACTTATATATCTATCCCCTAGCTTAAGTTTATAAGCCCTGATCTAAGGAAAAGGGTACGAAAATGCACTACTGTGCCTCATGGATAGGTCCTACTTATAGTCCTAATCCCTATACTGCAAGGGTAATAGGCTGGAGTCATCTTCCATCATCCTCCCTCTAAAGAGGGTCGAAAAAGTCGGCTATTACAAACACCCCCTTTGAACGGGTGTGGATCGACATCGTGGGACCCCTGGAGCCCCGAACATCTCAAGGTCACCGTTTTATTCTCGTCCTGGTAGACCATGCCACCCGTTATCCCAAAGCCATCCCTCTCCAGACCGTGACGACTCCCGTAGTGGGCCAGGCGCTAATGGGGATCTTCTCCCGGTTGGGCTTCCCCGAGAAGTCGTCAGTGACCGGGGTACGAACTTCATTTCCCGCTACATGAAGTCCCTGTGGCAACAGTGCGGGGTCATGTACAAATTTACAACCCCCTACCACCCCCAAGGGAACGGACTGGTAGAATGTTTCAATCGAACCCTCAAGGGGATGATCATGGGCCTGGAAGAGCCCTTACGACGCCAATGGGACGTGCTGCTGCCCTGCCTCCTCTTCGCTTATCGTGAGGTCCCTCAGAAGTCCCTGGGGTTCAGCCCCTTCGAACTATTGTGCGGGCACCCCGTCCGGGGTCCCCTAAGCCTGGTCAAAGAAGGCTGGGAGGTCGCCGCACAAGATACTCCCCCCGACGGATACCGGTACCTCCTGACCCTCCGTAACCAGACTCGGCGGTTCCGGGAACTTGCCAAAAACAACCTCGAGGCAAGCCAAGCAGAGATGAAACGCTGGTATGATCAAAACGCCTCTTCCATTGAGTTCGAGCCGGGCCAACAGGTCTGGGTCATGTCCCCGGTCGAACCCTGTGCTCTCCAGGACAAGTGGACTGGGCCCTTCAAAGTGGTGGAGCGGAAGAGCCCTGTCACATACCTGGTGGACATGGAGTCCCCCAGGAACCCCCTCCAGGTCCTCCACGCCAACAGGCTCAAACCTCACTTTGTCCGGACGGAACTCAGCCTCCTGTTGGCTACTGACAGCGGGGCCGAAGACGACTCTGAGCCCCTACCGGACCTCCTCAACGCCTCCGAGAAAGACGGCTCCGTGGAGGGAGTCAACCTCTCCTCCGCCCTGACCCCAGAACAACGCCGAGACTTCCAAAAGCTGTTGGGACAATTTACAGACTTGTTTTCTCTCACCCCCGGAGTCACCCCGCGGTGCGTCCACGATGTCGACACCGGGGACAGCCCGCCTGTGCGACACCGGGCCTACTGAGTTCCCGATCGAGTTCGGACCTGCATTCAATCGGAGGTCTCCAAGATGCTGGCTCTGGGGGTGGTCGAACCCTCTGACAGGCCATGGGCCAGCCCTGTCGTCCTGGTCCCCAAAGCCGCCACCCCTGGCGCTTCTCCCGAACTAAGGTTTTGTGTAGACTACCGGGGATTGAACGCCGTCACCCGGACCGACGCCCACCCCATTCCCGGGCTGATGAACTGATCGACCGCCTGGGGGCGGCCCGCTACCTGAGCACATTCGACCTAACCTCTGGCTACTGGCAGATCGAACTCACACCAGGCGCCCAAGAGCTCTCCGCTTTCTCAACCCCCGATGGCCACTATCACTTCAGGGTGATGCCCTTCGGGATGAAAAATGCCCATCTGGACGATATCGCGGTGTACAGCCTCCAATGCGCCGAACACCTCCAGCACCTCCGGGAGGTCTTGGCGGCCCTCCGCCGGGCCAGATTGACCGTAAAAGCAAGCAAATGCCAGATCGGCCAAGGTTCCGTGACCTACCTGGGACACCAAGTGGGGAGAGGCCAGGTGGCCCCCCTCCAACCCAAGATCGACGCCATCTTGGCCTGGGAACCCCCGGTCACCCAGACAGTGGTCCGAGCCTTCCTGGGGCTCACTGGGTATTACCGGCGCTTTGTGAATAATTATGGCAGCATTGTGGGGCCCCTCACTGAACTCACTTCCAAGAAACAGTCACAGAAGGTACACTGGACCCCTGAGTGTCAGGCCGCCTTTGAGACCCTAAAGACAGCGATGTGTACCGCCCCCGTGTTCCAAGCCCCCGACTACAGCCGGGAATTCGTAATCCAAACAGATGCCTCCGAGCACGGTGTCGGGGCAGTCCTGTCCCAAATCAACGCCGAAGGAGTCGATCAGCCGGTGGCCTTCATCAGCCGACTTCTGCTGGCCCGAGAGCAACGCTGGAGCACCATTGAACGAGAGGCCTTCACCGTGGTGTGGGCCCTCAAGAAGCTCCGACCCAATCTCTTCGGCACCCATTTCCGGGTGCAAACGGACCACCGCCCCCTGCGGTGGTTGATGCAGATGCAAGGGGAGAACCCGAAGTTGCTATGTTGGTCCATCTACCTACAAGGGATGGACTTCACTGTGGAGCATCGCCCCGGCAGCGACCACGCCAACGCTGATGGCCTGTCCGGCTTCTTCCGCCTCGGTGAGGAGAACCCCCAAGAAGATGGGTGACTCTCCCTGCCTTCAGCTGGGGGGGCGTGTGTTGGACCTGGCCTCGTGGCGTGGTCCCGCTCCTCCCGCATGGCGGGCCCTGGACGACATCGATCCCTGTCCTCTGGCCTGAAGCTACCCCCCCCAACCTTCACGAGAGCCGCCACTCATGGCCACCCCCGGCTCTTACCCACCAGAACATGGCGATCACCACTCGCCCCATGATGCTGGTCCGATCCCTATCCCGGGCCACCCTCTCAGGCCTGACTCCATCTTGGGCCTTCCACGTCCGGGCCCCGTGGCCTCGGCCCGACCTCGGCCCCAGCGAAGCCCCGACATCGAGGCACCAAGATCCGACCAGGTGGTAAAACGGCCACTTGACGGATCAAGGAAGAGAAGAGTTTCGATGGCCCTCCAGCCGTCCCCGGACGCCTGGTTTCGATCGCCCTCCGGCCTCCCTGGGCGCTGGCTCCAACCCCCTGCTGGGTGTCTGGACGCTCTTATCCCGGCCCCTCTGACCCCCAGGTGCGAGGGTCCAGACATCAAAGGACTCCAGACCTATATCTGGGGCAGCTCTGAAATGGGTCGGGAGTTGTATCCTGGAGTCGAGAGACCCTGAGAAGAATCGCCTACTACGAACCCTGTAACCATCTTTGGAGCCCTGCTGGCGCTGCCGCGGCCCGACCTCGCTGAAACCACCTTCGGAGCCCTGCTGGCGCTGCCGCGGCCCGACCTCGCTGAAACCACCCTCGGAGCCCTGCTGGCGCTGCCGCGGCCCGACCTCGCCGAAACCACCTTCGGAGCCCTGCTGGCGCTGCCGCGGCTCGACCTCGCTGAAACCATCTTCGGAGCCCTGCTGGCACTGCCGTGGCCCGACCTCGCTGAAACCATCTTCGGAGCCCTGCTGGCGCTGCCGCGGCCCAACCCCGAGGAACCCCCCAGCTCGAGGATTGAGAGCTGAGCGTAGGGTATCCCTGTACCAGGCTGGTACCAAGACTGTCCCGCTACCCCCTTCCCACCGTTACTAAGACCTTAAGGATCCCTCGATCTATTTGTACATATATTGCTGAGATAACCTGCCTTGATTGCTGATAAAGACGTTAAGAATCTATCCTTGTGTGGTGTCCTTCTGAGTGGTGTGACTGCTCGCCTGTACGATCCTAGGAGAGGAACCTCGCCCGGAGGCCTCTCGACGGCGCTCGGCCAGTTCCATAAGGAGAGGTGGGTCTCGGGGTGGCCGGCCAGATAACCTCTGCCTCCCCCCTAAGATCGCCTTTCTAACAATGTCCCTGATTGATTCATTGGATTCACTGTCAGTCCCCAGTAAAGTGCACCAGGAGTACCAGGGCTTGTGAAAACCAATACTGCTAGTGGGCCTGCAGCGCTGGTTGTGCCACCCACAGAAGCAGCCTCTTAAAATGTGTCTAAGGTCTGCCATTGCAGAACCTGCGTGCAGTCTGGTACTGTCATGCTAAATGCGCAAGTACACCTACTTGCCAGTCCCTAAACCTTCCCTTAACTTCATATTAGTCACCCCTATGCTAGGCCTAAGGGCAGGGTGCATTGTAGCATAAGGTAGGACATGCCCTGATGTGTGTGGCATGTCCTAATAGTGAATTACAGCCATTTTCGTTTTTCACTATTGTAGAGCTGCCTACTCTTCATAGGCCAGAATTGGCTGCTGGAATATTATACTATATAATCCCAACAGACTCAGGGAGCATGGTAGAAAGTCAATTTTAGTATGCCTGGACTCAGAATAATAAAATACTTCTTTTAGTAAAGTTTATTTTAATATCCTGTGTTTGCAAATGCTACTTTTAGAAAGTTAGCATTTGCTTGCCTAACCATTTCAGCCCGCCTCTGCCAGGATGTGTATCTGCTGTCTGGGTTGTGTGAGTGACAGGTCTGGGGATGACAGGTTGTGAATGGAGGGATTACACCAGAGGGGGTGGTGGGAGTGCCCCTTGACTCTGAATAGGGCTTTGCTCTGCCACCACAATGCTGGCTCCACCTCATGGGGAGCGACTGATGACTCTGCCCGACACCTAGCCCAGGAAGGGGGAAGACTGTCAACAAAGTGCTCCTGACTGTACTTGTCCTCTGAATGCTGGCTCCACCTCCTGCGGAGCGTCTGCTGTCCCTGCCCTACACACTGAAAGGAGAAGGCAGCGTCTGCACAACGAAGTGCTCTAGTGCTGAAAAGGACTATGCAAAGGCCCCCCTTGCCTGAAAAGACAAAAGAAACTGACTATAAATGTAAGAGCCCTGCTCCTAAGAAATCAGATCCTGTTTTCCCACAACGAACCTCTGCCCCACCAGAAGTCCCCAAGAAGAAGCTGAAGGACTGATCTGCTGTTTGCCTTGCTGAGGAAGAAGAGGAGAAGCCCTGACCAGGACTTTGCTTCATTGTGCTGAGAACTATCTCCAAGGGCTTGACTGAACTTGCCCCCCTGAACGGAACCCCAGGACAAGTGGGTTCCCTGCATCTTCGCTCGTCTGCTTGACTGAAGCCGTGTGTTCCCACCGCCGGACGTGAGACTGCACCCCCTCGCCCCCTCCTAGGGCTGTGGCACTTGGGAGCTGGTCTGCCTCTTCACCCGTTGAGAGCCTCCCTCTGCTGGAGTCGCTCTCTGCCCCTCGGGTCAGGCCGCCTTCTCCTCTGCCCCCGCCTGCCATGGAGCGTGCTGAAGTGCTCTCTTGCCCCTCCCACCGGAATTTCCCTCTGGAATGCCATCTACGCCTGGACGGCCACCCGTACGTCTGAAGCGTACTCAGCCGCCCCGCTTGGCCTCCCAAGGCATAATACTGGTCGCGCTGCCCCCTCAAGTGACTCCCAGTTCCGTCCGTACTGAAGGTCATGGGCCGCGCCTACCCGTGAGAACCCGCCCGCTGAGTCAGCGATCCGAAGCTACGGCGGTGCCACCAAGCGCACCAACAGCCTACGCCACGTCCCCCTGTACGAGGGACAACTGAATACTTGCTCTACGCTTTCCCAGGTACGCCTCCACCCATCGTCTGCCACAGGCTCGGGGCCTGCAACGTTCTGTTTTCCCTGTGGTCTCATGCGCTGGGACCTGCCCCTGTGCGCTCCTGCCTGCTCGCCGTGTACACTCCTGCCTGCCCGTCTTGTGGGCTGACAGGGTGAGGCACGTACCCGGCCTTCCAAATCTCCTGTTCGTCTTTCAGTGCGATTCGCACTAGAGCGGTACGATGCGTACCCATCCAGGGAAAGCACGTACCATACGCGGCGCACCGCACGAAGGGTGAGGATCAGCGAGGCCCGTTCTACAGGCTGTACGACGCACCCAGAAGCGCACCAAAGCTTTCAGCCCTCACACCCTTTGCCCCAACACCCTAAAATCGTACCTGGATTGTAACATTACCGCTTTTGAGACAATATAGATATACAGGAAGCAACATAAGCAATTCTAGTAACTTTAAACCTCAACACTTGCCAGTCTGAACTCTTGTGGCCTCCTTTGAAACCTGTTATATAAGGTCTTGTGATAATTTACCTGCCTGCATATATTTTTACATAAAGAAGCCGTATTTTTGATACAATCCACAGCCTGGTGTCCATTTGTGGGGGGATCGGTGTATTTATTGTATGTTACTACAAATGCTTAACTGACAGCACTCCTGAGTTTAGCCTTGACTGCTCGCGCCACGCAACCTAAAAGGTGAGCAGGGGTTATTCTTAGGGGGTAATTCCCTTGCCCTGATTAGAGGAGAGGGTCCCTGCTTGCCACAAGTACCTACCTGTGCCAACTAGAGACCCCCAAATCTAACATGATACAAAATGAAAAAGTTTATTTGGATACATTTCTGAAAAGGACATTCAGGGCAGGCTGCCATCTGTTCTTGGTGAAGTCTTCCCTGAAATCATCATTGGGGAAATGCTCCATTGTGCTGCCAGGCATAGCCCGTCAATTGGGTCTTGCTTGTACAAGGCCACCATGTGTCCCATTGTGGAGCTGGGACTGACGACTTGGATGTGGTGAGGGGCATTTCCTGGAGCTCACAGGAAGAGATGATTTTGATACCTTGAATTTGGGCACGTTTTTCCCCATCAAGTTTAGCTGATTGTTGCCGGGACATACGAGGTTTCGAGTCCGTCTTGGTCAGTTACTCTGTGGCATGTGTCATTTGTCTCTTTTAGCTATGGGTTGTCGTCTGCCTCCATAACACTGGATTGTGAACCTTCAAAAGTGAGACAAACACACCAAGGTTCAGGGGTTGCCATGAGGCTCCTCGGGTGAAACCAGTCTCTCTTAAGTTCTGAATGATAGCAGGGCTTTAAGTGGGATGAAAAAACTGGTGGGCTCCTCTCAAATGAGTGTGGCCAATGTAATTAAGGGCGTGTCTTAAAACCTGTGTGCTAAAAATCTGTGCTTAGCATAGTGTACGCCCACTTGTATTTTGCTGTTTCTGTCATTGCTTTACAAAAAAGGGTAACCCTGTGTCCCTCAGAACCTGGGTAAGCGTGATTAACAACAAAAATGGTTCTGTCGGGTGGTAGCAATAATTACTTTCAAGGAAGGCTGAAATAGCTCAAAACACAAAAGAACACCTCTCTGAGAACAAAGTTTTTTTATAATAAAAAACAACAATACACGGGAATTACTTAATTCCGTATTGGTAACGAGATTATTAAAACATGTGATTAGTGACTGTGGTGAACAAAGTGACTAGTGCATTGCATATAGTGACACTTATATACAGATTTTTACAATTGAACCAGGGGGGGAGGGGCGGGGGCAAGGGGTGTTTTCTTTTGTTGGACGGCCAGTATTAAAGCGTTAGTATTCCAAGGAAATAGATGGTTTATATGTATTTGAGCTTATATAGCGCACAGCTACCCGCAGTGGGTTTCTCGGCGCTTGCTTAGGGAACCCGTCCTGGTATTCCCCTGTGAGATAACCCCGGCAGGGTATTCACAAGGTGAAAGCCAGGCATCCCGCCGCGAGGGGCCGTTGTGGAGATTAAGCAAGCTATTGCCCAGAGTCGCAGAGTGTGAACCCGTGAGTCGAGAAGGCACCGGAGCGAGAATTATCGAGTCCGTGGAATTTTTAGCCCAAGACCCGCCGAGGCGGGGAATTGAACCCTGGTCCAGGGCCAATCTCAGCTTCCGGGTCTGCCGCCTCTAACCCCTGAGCCACACTTCTCCACCGGTTAATGTCCAAGTTCCTGGAGGTATCTTGGCCAAGTGTGAGCGTCGATGTTTCGACCCTATTTGCGCCCCAATTGGTGGTCGCGGTGGGTCTTTATCAAGACAAGGGGTTGGAAGGGCATGGGGGTCAGGTAGGGTGGGAATTGACTCCATAGGGAAGCCCGTCGGTCAACCCTCGGTATTGCGAACTAAGGTAGTAACGCTGGCGGTCAAAGCGATGTCAGAGCGCCATCCGAGCTGTCAGGATAATGCTCGGTAAAGACCCGCCGCGACCACCAATTGGGGCGCAAATAGGGTCGAAACGTCGACGCTCACACTTGGCCAAGATACCTCCAGGAACTTGGACATTAACCATCTATTTCCTTGGAATACTAACGTTTTAATACTGGCCGTCCAACGAAAGAAAACACCCCTTGCCCCCGCCCCTCCCCCCCGGTTCAATTGTAAAAATCTGTATATAAGTGTCACTATATGCAATGCACTAGTCACTTTGTTCACCACAGTCACTAATCACATGTTTTAATAATCTCGTTACCAATACGGAATGAAGTAATTCCAGTGTATTGTTGTTTTTTATTATAAAAAAACTTTGTTCTCAGAGAGGTGTGCTTTTGTGTTTTGAGCTATTTCAGCCTTCCTTGAAAGTAATTATTGCTACCACCCGACAGAACCATTTTTGTTGTTTCTGTCATTGCATCCAGATATATCATACATCAAGTAACATCATACCTACAACAAATCAGGACTATTGGCTTTGTCAGTGGTTGTTAGTTGCATAAGATAAATAAGCAGCAACTATGGCTTGTAAATAATATTGAAAAAGCGTCCACTCAAAGCCATATTGACATCACGACAATGTTCCTGCTACCGAGTTCAAAAAAGCGAAGGGAAATCCATAGCCAATAGGTCTTGTTTAAATAGTGTTTTCCGCAGACTTCTATTGGCACCGTCGTGCAGGAACACATAGCTATATGCATGGGCGCTGTGCTTTATGTTTCAGCATGGTGACCTATTGTGTCTGCTTGTTTCTGCGGCCAGGTCGAGCAGGACCACATAGATATATGCATGGGCACCATTCTTTGTTTCAGCATGGCACCCAATTTTCTGTTGTATGAGGTCTGCTAGTTCTTTTCGCCATCTCCTCGCAGCTTGATAGTTTACTAAATTGTTTTTAATCCCGGGCCTCGCATAGTGTTTGCGCGGTTTTCATGCTCCCATTTTGCGATCTCATCACAGCTTGCTAGTTTATTTATTTATTTGCTTTTAATCCCAGGCCTTGCCTAGTCCGTGCACGGTTGTCATGCTCCCTACTGCTAGTTATAGTCAGTCCCTTTCCCCCACACCCTGTCTGCTCGGGGATGGGGTGCCTGTGCACTCACATTTGCTGTATGTGGAAGGGGGTTGTCGTGGCTGGTATCACAAGAGCGCGCCATTTGTGCTGTGCCCCATCAGCTGTCTGCAAAACCACACCGTCTGTTTCATGTGCTCCCACTCCCCTGCAACATTTTCAGTTCCTCAAAAATGTATGGATAAATAAAACGCAAAGTGATCCCAATAATAGTAGCATTGTGAGGGTGTGCTTTTATTGCATAAACGGGTAAATCAAGCGCTGTGACACACCACTGGTATCTAATTCATCAGGAAAGCTGCGCCGCTGTCTTATAAGGCGGAGTGATGATAGAAAATGGGGGAGTCGTGATAGGTAGAGATAGTCGATAACAATTCCTACATCTTTGTTAAAAACAAAAGAAATTAGTATCGAGAAACCATAATATTAAAGTTGTTGTGGTTTACTTCATTGACCACGTCATCAGCGTTATGGGGTTAAGGCACTTGCTGCAGATGTCTGTGTGTTCAGCAAGTGTCAGGGGAGGAGGGTGGGGGGAAAACTCTGGTGGCTAATGTGCTTGCAAGAGAAATCAGTGCACAAGCTGGTCACACGTTTGACTGAACATAAAATAGTGTTAGTGCGCCAGGGGTAAAGCACGGTGTGGTTCTGAAATTCTGGACCCTGCTGTAATATGGTACCGAGGCTCAAACCTCGTGTCACAAAATATCATCGTACCATGACGAATTTGGTGTCGGCAGACCGGTAATGAGTAGGACATTATCCCTATGCATTTGCGTCGTGATTGAGTGATGCTAACACCCTTAAATCGTGGTTTCCGTTCCGAACCCTCGGACTCCATTTTGTGAACGACATCCATCTTATGACTTGCCCTCATATAGTCAATTGATTGAGGCCGAGCTTGATCTGAAAGGACACGTCCACCTTAGCTGACTTCCCCATGAGCTGGCCGAGCTGACTCCACTGCCTCCAGCCAAACCTGTTCGGGCAGTTCCTCGCCCAGTGGCCGAGTAAGATAGCATCAAGGCACAACATGCCATAAACCATTCACTACATACAGACCCTGTTTTCTACAGACATACACCTGTCCATGTTTCTTGTTTATGGCCAGTTTTATGATGAGGAGGTGCCCGATTTTATTGGGGTTTCATCGATATCTGATTGGAGTTCTGGGGCTGGCTGGGTAATCCATCACAAACTGGACATCTAAAATGTGGGTTGGCCGTCATGACTTCGCTTTTTGCTTTATTGTGGAAATATGTATATGACCGTATTGTAAACTGAAGAATTCTTGCCTGCAGCTGTTATTTTTGTATAAAAGGAGAAGGCTGGTTCTGTAAAAACAAACAGTCCCCTGAGAACTTACATCCCGTGCTGTTGTACTTCTAGGACACTTGTTACTTGGTTGCAGCCAATAAAACTCGATCTCTGACTGTCTCTGACACCTAGAAGACTCTGTGTTTCTGTGGTCCGGAACAGGGAGAACTCAGAGGTCTTAGGGTGTTATCCCCTGGCACCACGGGTTCCTAAAAACCCGGCACCTCAGTTGGCGCCCAACTCGGGGCGGTATCAAGCGGTATCGGTCCAAGCCAGATGTTCATGAGGAGCTTCGTGTGAAAATTCCAGAGGACGGCCAGCCACTTCAGCGACCCCTGTATGTCGTGGTTCCGAAGGTCTTTGCTGCGAGGTTCCCCGCGTCCCGACGGCTACGAAGGACTGCTGCCCTGACTATCGCCCTGTTTTGGACCCAGTGATCCTTGGTAGAGCGAAACGATAGACGAGTCTTCTAGTGACGTCATCGATCTTCAATACTTCAGTTAGGTATAAGTGGAGCTTCTCCCAGTCCTTAGTTTTGTTCTTAGTTTTGGTATCTTTGAGATACACCTTGTTTGGAACTTGCAAGCGCCAAAACCGAGGGATTCGTGTATTCACGAGAATACCATAACTCGATAATCCCTTGAAGTTTGAAGCTAGACTAGTGAGCAAAGATGCCTGGTCTTAGCAGACTTGGAAACTTGTTTTGTCTTGGTTGTAGTAAGGACTCCCGATTAGAGGATTCGTGTCCGGTTCCTCCGATTGGAACTCCAACATATGAGCTCTATATTAAGCACGGAGTAGGCCCTATCACATATAATGAGGTATGGATAAAGTACACCAGAAAGGATGGTGTTTTAAAATGGCCCCAATATGGTAGCTTTGACGCAGAAGTTTTAGATAACCTTGAGGTCAAACTCTTCAAGAAGAAAGCCCGGCCGGCGATGTTTGACTCTTTTCGTTTGTGGCGCAAAGAAGCCAAACAGAAAGAAATAAAACTAGCTAAGAAAAATAAAAGAGGTATGTCAATGGTGCAAGCTGCCATTGCATACAGGGATAATGAGGAAGAGCAGGAGAGTGAACAAATGCTCAGAAGCAAGAAGTTAGCAGTAGATAAATGCTACCCAATGTTGCCGCATGAAGGACAAGGTTCGAAGGGAACATGTGAGAAAGATCCATTAATGTCCCATTTATTGAATTCACCACCCCCATATTCATCGAGTATTACTGGACCCCTGAAGCGTTTTGTTATACCGCGCCCTGGCGCACGAAATGCAGCTCTTGCACAAGCACCAGCTCCTCTTCAGCTGGTTCCTACTTCTCCGGCGCAGCCTTCTCAAGGGCCGCCGCCTTTGCTACATACTACCTCTACTGTTCCTACGACTTTACCTACGGCTCCAGCTGTTCTTTATGATACTACTTCTGCCACTGCCTCGACTCCCTCTGCTATTGCCTCGATTTCCTCTTTTCATCAGCCTGTCTTTTCCGGCACATCTGCCTCTCCGCAAGCTTCTCCTTCTGTTCGACAGAGAGTAGCAAGTACTGTCACTGGTCTGTTCTCACCTTTCTTTGGGTCGCCTAAAACGACCCCTAAAAGAGGACGTAGACAGTTGCGTAGTCAACTGCCTGATTATGAGGAAAGAGAAGTGCTGAATGAATTAGCACGCAAATGGGTTACTGATACTGTTAGATACGATGTTCAGTCTGTTATGGAAGTCTTCCGACAGTGGGATGCACCCACTCAGAGATACATATTTGAAGAGATGTGTGTATATCTTTGCGAAGATTTGGAGACAAATGATCCCAAACGCAAAATGCAGGAATTATTCCGTATGCGATTCAAATTCTATGAAGGCATGATTGTAGGTGCCGATGTTGAAAGAGCAATAGATTTGTTGTTATCTTATAGGAGTAAGGGAAACGTGTCTAGATTACTATATGAGGATGACATGTCTTGTAGGAAAAAGGCGCGACAGTACCCTATGAGAGAAGTTCCTCCAGTTTGGAGGGAAGGTGATGCGAATGCAAATCCACCCATTCCACCACATTTCCAGCGTGTATGGGTACATGTCCCCTGGAAAAGATCTGAAGTTTTAGCACTCAAGCAGACATTACCTGATCCTCGTAAAAATCCTGCAGGATATTATAAGGAGTTATCACAGACTGCAAGCTCATGTATAATGAATTTAGCGGATGTAGACATGTTGTTTGGGAATGTTGTTCCTCAGCCCTTGTGGAGTAAGATTCGTCATACAGACCAAGAATTAGGTGACACATGGGCTAATATTACTGCTGCAGATGCTAGACAAGTTGGTGGTTCCAAACCTGAGCCTTTAGTAGCTGAATTGGGACAAGTTGTCTGCGTGCAAGCAGAAGAAAGATGAGAATGTGTCTGACTTTTTCACAAGGTTTAAAGAGACTTTCGTCGACCACAGTGGTCAGGATATGGCTACCGAGGGTGGTCAAAGATTGTTTGTAGACAAATTTGTACATAATTTGCTTCCTGAACTGTGTAATAAATTGAAAGATTCAGAGAGTGCTTGGGCTGTTTCCACATCAGCGCAGATTTTAGCCACAGCCCAGTACTACAAAAATAGGCGCAAAAACGAGCTAGATAAGGCAGATAAAAAGACTAAAGATTTGAAAACTAAAGTACTTCTCCAGCAAGCGTATCCGCCTCGCGCTGCTAGTCAGCCCAATTATCAGCAACCACAGCAGTATTCGAGAAACTCGCAAGGAAACGAGTTTTCTCATCAGCGTTTACCGTATGGTCCGAATCAGTGTGCTTATTGCAAGGAAGAGGGTAATTTCAAGAATAATTGTCCAGCTTTATTGCGACGTTTAAATGGTGTTTCTGGTGCAAGAGGTAGAGGTGTTCAACAGGCTCCTAGGGGTAGGGGCCGTGGAAATTTCCCCCAGAATGCCACTTCTTTTCCGCCTCAGAATTCTATGAATAGCTTTGATCAACAGAATAATGCGTCTTCTAGGTCAGCTCAGTACTATGCTGATGACTATTACGCAGAAAACGAGAATGAGGGTAATAATTGCTAGGACAGCCATGGACAAAGAGAGGGAGTTGTTTCAGTTCCAGTAGATCAGAATGGACCTTATGTTGAGGTGATTACATCAGGAGTGTCAGAACCTTTTCTGCTGGATACTGGTGCTACAAAAAGTTCGATCATGCACTCAAAACTTCCTGGCGCACCTTTGTCTGGTGAAATGGATGTTTCAGTAGGTTTTTCTGGCGCCCCGGTTAGAAACCCGATCTCTAGTCCTAATCCCCTTTCTGTTGGCCCATGTGAATTAGAAGCACCCCTCATTCTTACAACAGGTTGTGGTGAAAATTTGTTAGGTTTGGATTTGTTAAAGAGATTATATGCAACTTTGTACTGTTCTCCTTCAGGAGTACAACTTACCCTTGGTAAGAAAGTGGTTTCTCCGATGTATCTGTCAAGGGAAAATATCCCAACAGAATTGTCATCTCTCCCAGATGTACTTTGGGCTACTGGTTCTAATGATGTGGGTCTTTTGGAGATAGCGCCATATGTCATAACATTGAAAGTCAATGTTAGGTTGCCACGTATTCCCCAATACAAGATCTCTAGCGAATGTGAAAAGGCGTTGTTAGCGATCATTTACGATCTGATCGAGAAAGATGTCTTTGAAGAGACAACAGGCAACATTTGTAACAGTCCTGTTTTGCCAGTCTTAAAGCGTACTGATCCTTCACGGCCCCCTGTGTACAGATTTGTGATTGATCTCAGAGAAGTGAATAAGATTGTTGTACCACAGTTTCCAGTTGTCCCTGACATTACTGCCCTATTGACTATGGTTCCAGCTTCAGCCACTTGGTTCTCGGTGATTGACCTGAAGAACGCTTTCTTCAGCATCCCGATTGCTGAGGAGAGCAGAGATATTTTTGGCTTCAATTTAGGAGGACGAAGCTTCCGCTTCAAACGCGCTCCTCAGGGCTACTGTGAAAGTCCATCTATATTCAGTCAGGCTCTGAAATCACAACTTGACACGATTGTTCTACCTGATGGTGCGACTCTAATTCAGTATGTAGACGATCTGCTGATCGCCGCAGATACTGAAGAGATTTGCAAGGAAGCCACATTGTCGTTGTTGCGTCATTTATGTGACATGAAGCACAAAGTCTCCCTTTCGAAATTACAATTTTGTCGACAAGAAGTGACCTACTTAGGTCACGTCTTATCGAAGGAGGGAAGGAGACTGACCCCCGAGAGAATACAGGCAATTACGAAATTAGGTGTCCCGAGGACACAGAGGTAAGTGCGTGCTTTCTTGGGCATTACATCATATTGCAGACAATGGATACCAAATTTCTCATTGGTAGCCAAACCTTTGCTGGCACTAATCTGTAAGGATACACCCAATCCTGTGCCTTGGTCTGAAGATTGTCAGAGGAGTTTTCACGAGTTGCGTGACGCATTGTGTTCGGCTCCTGTGTTGGGCAACCCCGACTACAGTAAGCCTTTCACATTATATGTCCATGAGAAGGAAGGTTGCGCATTATCAGTCCTGACACAATAATTTGGGGACAAACAGCGCCCATGCGCTTATTTTTCAGTGACTCTAGACCCTGTAGCTAAGGCATTACCAAGTTGCTTGAGGGCCACTGCTGCAGCAGCTGTCTGTATTCGACAGTCTGCTGGGTTAGTGATGAATAACACACTGATCGTTATGGTCCCACATGCAGTGGACATTTTACTAAACAGAACGAAGACGCAGCATTTAACTAGGGCTCGACTGTCCAGTTATGAGCTGACACTATTAGCAAGTCACATACACATAAAGAGGTGTGATACACTCAACCCCGCTACGTTATTGCCTATTCCGGCAGAGACAGATGAGGTTGAAAAACATGATTGCTGCTTTAGGACAGAAGAAGAGACAAAAGGGAGAGTAGACTTGCAGGACACTCCCCTTCCTGAATGTAATGATACTTTATGGGTTGATGGTTCATGCTTCAAGTTGCCAAATGGTGATACGACTGCAGCATACGCTGTAACAACATTGCACACGATTGTAGAGACTGCGCGCATTCCCCATAATTCTGCGCAAGCAGCCGAGTTAGTTGCACTTACAAGAGCGTGTGTGTTGGCAAAAGGAAAGCGAGTGAAGGTGTATACAGATAGCCAATACGCCTTCGGCGTGGCTCACAGCTTAGGAAGATTGTGGCACGAACGTGGGTTCCTGACGTCGCATGGTGCAAAGATCCAGCATGGTCAGCTAGTGAACGAGCTTCTCGAGTCACTGACCTTGCCACTACAAGTTGCAATTGTGAAATGCAGTGCACACAGAAAGATTTAAGATGATGTTGGTCGTGGGAATGCATTTGCAGATGAAGTTGCAAAAGAGACTGCAAGGAACACGATGAGTCGAATGTATGTTGTAGGTCCTGCGAGATGGATTGCTGATGTGGGTATGTGTGAGGACACTATTGAAAGTGTGAAGTCTATACAATCTGATGCCACTGAAAAAGAGGTGAATGAATGGAGAGAAAGCAAGGGTAGATTGGAGGCGAATGGTTGTTGGGTCGAATTATCAGAGCATCAAAGATGGCTGTTACCCGATGCATATGTGCTTGCAGTGGTGACAATGGCCCATGGAATGGCTCACATTAGTGTGAAAGGAATTTGTAAGTTGTTGGCCCCAGTATGGCAGAATAGTGGTATCCCGAAATCCGCAGAGAATTTGGTCAGGAACTGTATGGTGTGTTTGAAGTACAATCCCGGTAGGGGAACCCCAACTCCAGCTGGTCATTTTGCGCCTCCAACGTATCCGTTCGAGGTTTTGCAGCTCGATTTCATCCACATGGAAAGATGCAACAATCGGAAATACGTGCTTGTTGTTGTTTGCACCTTCTCCAAGTGGGTGGAAGCGTATCCCCTTAAGGACAACACTGCCTTATCAACTGCCAAAGCCCTTGTCAAGGAATTCTTCCCTAGATTTGGTATTCCCAGAATGGTCTGGAGTGATAATGGAAGTGAATTCGTGGGACGAGTGATGAAGAGAGTGTGCGAATGTCTAGGCATACACCAGAAGTTCCACGCTGCAAATCACCCCCAATCATCGGGATTAGTAGAGTGCTACAACGGCACGTTAAAGTTAAAATTGGCCAAGATCCAAGCCAGCACAGGTCTTAAATGGCCTGACGCCTTGCCTTTAGCACTCCTATCTACCAGAATGACGGTCCATTCTAGACTGGGACTTAGCCCCCACGAAATCGTGTTCGGGCGCCCAGCGTACATATGGGGAGTGCCAAGGCCCAAGAAACTAAGCGAGATAGAGCACCCTGTACTGCTTGACTATTTGTGCGAATTGACAACTAAATTGCGTGTTTTACACCAACAGGTTCACAGTTCCTCTCCGCCAGCATCTGATGATCCAGGTCACGCAATTGAACCCGGCACCTGGGTATTGGTGAAAAACTTTCAGAGAACAAAGAACGAACAACCAAGGTGGACCGGCCCATACCTCGTCCTTCTTTCCACGAGATCAGCCGTTCGGGTGGAAGGAAAGAAGAACTGGATCCACGGGATCCATTGTAAACGGATCCCTCTGCCTCTTCCATATGACCGGTGGGTCCAGGAGGGAATTGCTGACTCTGAGACTGAGTCTGTACCACGCTTTGCACCCTTCAGCGATGCACGATTGAAAGGAACTGGTACCGAAAAGGAGAGTGATCGTTTTCTGCAAGGATTTGTGCCACCGTCAATGCAGTTGGACACTACAGAACCTGAAACATTGTTTGAAGACCACACCGTACCTGGGAAACAACGGTATAATCTGAGGCCAAGAGAAACGAACTAATGAAAACAAACTAATAAGACTCCCCCCCCCCCCCCCCCCAAAAACTATTATTGATTTTACAGCTCTCTCGCCCCGGGAACTTGCTCATTTTTGATTTTCGAACCGCCATCCGGTTCTGCTGCTAGGGTCGCGGTTGACAGTCTGGGGAGTGCAGCTGGAGACGTTTAGGTCAACGGTTCTGGTTGGTCCGAGGGAATTACCCTGGGCTGAACAGAAAGCACTCTTTGGCAGAATCAATCTCCCACCGCGGGCAGCAACTAGAGGATGGAGTTTCCAAGGGTAGAGAGACCTGCTAGATCCACGAACTTTAAAAAGAAAATATGCACTGTGATGGCCAGAAAAAGATTCTTGATAATATGTATTTTAATGTTGTGTAGCATAACGATGTTCTTGATTGGCTATACTTTATTCACATTTCGAGTTACCTTTGCCAATAACACTCAGACCACACCTCCTCCTACTGTTTCTCCGCACTCCTTTGACCCTCTACCTGAACACGAGTCTGCCAGAAGACTAGAATTTGTAAATAACTCATTCATCCAGCTCCTACACCAGCACCAGTCTATAATGAACACATCGAACTGTTGGATATGTGGACTTATGCCACACACAACAGATAAGGGCATCCCTTACTTCGTCCTGCCATTCAGTTACTATGGTTCTCTGTGGGCTTTCCAGACAATGTTCCTGTTTGCCATAGAACCATATCCCCCGCGTCCCACAGGGAGCAATTCCAGCAACAAGGCACTAGTGGCAGGAATAAGGAATATGAGCAGGGATATCGACACGTATCGAACGATTCCCAAAGATGAGTTTACCCCGTACAGTAGATGGAACATCACTAAGTATGGGATTTCCTTGAGTGAGAGCCAGAAAACAAAGAAATCCTCCTCGGTTTGGATAGTACTCCACCGAGGTCACCTATGTCTGCAAGGTATTGGCAGGGATCCCAAAGCACAGTTGGGGAAGAGCGTATGCACGGAAACGTATGTGTTTGCATCCCGAACTTCCCCTCCATTCTTGGCGGCTAAGGGTACCTACTTCGTCTGCCACGACAAAGCATACACATGGTTGCCCCCTGACTTCTCGGGCACATGTTTTATCTCGTTTCTGCTGCCACCCACCTACACGGCCGAGGCAGATTACCATCGGACAAGGACAGTTAGGGGTGTTGTGAGTCAAGACGAGACTGCGGGTCAAGAGTTTGGAGACTTCGCAAAGGGTTTTCTGCCGTTTTGGGGGCCTATGGTGAACAGCAGGAACATTCGCCAGTTAACGAGGGTAGTTGAATCCGCCGTGACCGAAACGGCCGGTGCCCTTAGTAACTTGACAGCTGAGCTCCAGTCGGACCGACTTATGACTCTTCAGTACAGGGTTGCCCTAGATGTCATACTTGCAGACCGTGGTGGTGTATGTAGAGTGATCCAATCCAGTTGCTGCATTTTCATCCCTGACAATGCTCCGACAGTGTACCAGGCCATCTCCAAACTGCACAAAATCTCTGATTCCCTGCCCGTGGATAAAGGGGATTGGTCCCTGCTAGGGTGGTTCTGGGAACTGATCTCTGCCTGGGGATGGAAAACTCTGATCTTCATTGGGATGATCTTAGCCATTCTGTTTATGTTCTGCCTGTTTGTGCAGTGCGCTCCTGCAATATGTGGCCTCTGTGCTACTTCATGTGTAAGGAAGCCTGTGTCAAGGGACGAATTGAGCAACAGAATGATGCTACAGCAGCATCTCCATGAATTCAGGAATACAGATTTTGACTCAGATTAGCATGAGTTATTGCCTAATATGAGGGCAAAAGGAGGGTCTGTGGTTCTGAAATTCTGGACCCTGTTGTAATATGGTACCGAGGCCCAACCCTCGTGTCACAAAATATCATCGTACCATGACGAATTTGGTGTCGGCAGACCGGTAATGAGTAGGACATTATCCCTATGCATTTGCGTCGTGATTGAGTGATGCTAACACCCTTAAATCGTGGTTTCCGTTCCGAACCCTCGGACTCCATTTTGTGAACGGCATCCATCTTATGGCTTGCCCTCATATAGTCAATTGATTGAGGCCGAGCTTGATCTGAAAGGACACGTCCACCTTAGCTGACCTCCCCATGACCTGGCCGAGCTGACTCCACTGCCTCCAGCCAAACCTGTTCGGGCAGTTCCTCGCCCAGTGGCCGAGTAAGATAGCATCAAGGCACAACATGCCATAAACCATTCACTACATACAGACCCTGTTTTCTACACACATACACCTGTCCATGTTTCTTGTTTATGGCCAGTTTTACGATGAGGAGGTGCCCGATTTTATTGGGGTTTCATCGATATCTGATGGGAGTTCTGGGCCTGGCTGGGTAATCCATCACGAACTGGACATCTAAAATGTGGGTTGGCCGTCATGACTTCGCTTTTTGCTTTATTGTGGAAATATGTATATGACCGTATTGTAAACTGAAGAATTCTTGCCTGCAGCTGTTATTTTTGTATAAAAGGAGAAGGCTGGTTCTGTAAAAACAAACAGTCTCCTGAGAACTTACATCCCGTGCTGTTGTACTTCTAGGACACTTGTTACTTGGTTGCAGCCAATAAAACTCGATCTCTGACTTCACCTAGAAGACTCTGTGTTTCTGTGGTCCGGAACGGGGAGAACTCAGAGGTCTTAGGGTGTTATCCCCTGGCACCACCGGGTTCCTAAAAACCCGGCACCTCAACAGAATGTAATGTAACATGCAGATTACAGAACTGAATTTTCCTTGACATAGCTCAGTCCGTTAATGCTTTTGTTTCAGACACCAGTGTAATAAACAAGTTTCAATCCTGATCATATAGCTTAGTGGATAATACCGCATGTAACCTTTAAGGCATGAATTTAAAACGTTGAAGAATTTTCCTCATTCTTTCATATTCTAAGGTAGTTAAAAGTAATCCTCTGAGTAGTTATTACTACTTCTAAGTGCTGTAAATATTTATTATTCTATTTTACACAAGGTGATCGTGTTTGAGTATACTGGAGTAGGGCCGAGCCGAGTGTAGATGCTTGCGAGCATGCCATCCATCACCTTAATTTGTAGGTCTCGACTATTCTATCCCGTTAGGGATGGAATAGGCGAGATTATAGTAAGCAGTCCGAAAAGTCTACCTAGCCTGCGGAACGCGTACAGTTCATGTGAGGCAGGCATGTGAGGCAGGCGTGTGCACATCAAACACCGTCGGCCTCGGCATGAGACTTCAAAGGAAGCCGCTCGCATATCACCATTTGTCTGATCCTTCTGCATCAGACTTCAAAGGAATCCGCACCGAATCCGCTCCCCGCCCCCCCTTCAGACTTCAAAGGAATGCTCTCCCGCTCCCCTGCCCCCGCGCCACAGCAATGCCGAGAGCTTGTTTTTTTTTTGTCCAGTTCGCGGGGAAACCGTGTTTTGTTTGGCGTTCTCTGCACCTTTCTCGGGTTTTTTTCTGGACGAAAGTGAAAGCCTACTGTGCTTGTTTACAGTAGCCTTGCTCCTCAAATGCTGTTGCTGTGTTGCCATCTCTCTAGGGACACTCAGCTTGAAAACACTCGACTTGCTAGCTGCAATGCTACATCCACTATGCTTTGCCTCTGTTGGACCCGGCCTCGTGGCGTGGTCACCCCTGACCCAGGCAGCTCCCCAAGACCCTGAACCACCGACCCTTTCTGCCATGGCACACATCCCTGACCCTGGGCTTCACGTCCTCGTCCCCCATTTTCCTGGTACCCGATGCCGAGGCCCATGTCCCTGCACCTAAGATTGCCGCCCCGGCCCCAGCCCCAGCCCGACCTCGGCCGACGGTGCCATCCCCAGCCAGGGGGTAGAGCCCTCCCTGTGAGCGAGAGAGGGAGGAGTAACTAGATCACACCTTCCACCTCTCCTCGAGAGACGAGTTTCGATCACCCATCCGGCCTCCCTGAGGGCTGGCTCCAGGCCTGCTGAGTGTCTGGGATCCCTCCAGACCCAACTTGAAAGAATGAAAGGAGCCACCGAGGCGGAACCCCCAACAACCAGCTCCCAGGTGCTAAGACCTCCGCCTGCGAGGACTCCGGACATCAAAGGAAGGGAGTCCTATATCAGGCGTGGCTCTGGAATGATCCAGCAGTTGTATCCTGGACTACGAGAGCCCTGCTGAGCTGGTCGCGCCTCCTCCTTTGCAACCAAAGAGACCACCGCGCCCTGCTGACTTCGTCGCGGCTCTCTTACCTTCCGAAGAACTATCCGAGCCCTGCTGACGCTGTCGCGGCTCTCCTGCAACCGAGAAGATCATCGAGCCCTACTGACGCTGTCGCGGCTCCACTGCTACTGAAGAAGATCACCGAGCCCTGCTGACGCTGTCCGGCTCCACTGCTACTGAAGAAGATCACCGAGCCCTGATGACGCTGTTGCGGCTCTCCTGCTACTTTGAGAACTATTGAGTCCTGCTGATTCGATCGCGGCTCCCCACGACCGTAAGAACTACGACCTCCTTGCTCGAGCCCTGCTGATTCGATCGTGGCTCAGAGACTATCCTGGTCCGGCTGGACCCAAGATCACCCCGTATCCCCCAGCTCGAGGATTGAGAGCTGTGTGCCGGATACTTTGAACCTTGAGACTGTCCCGCTACCCTACCCCTACCAAGACTCTTTGAGCCCTTGCTCGCCTGTACTTGAGAAACTGCGGATCATAAAGATCTATTTCTATTTTTGAAGAGATAAAGAATACGTTCTCTTAACCTCCTGTGTGGTGTCTCTTTGTGAGTGGTGCTAGTGCAGCGCGTACAATTCTAGATTCGGGATCCTCACCCTGAGGGTCTCCCGCCAGTGCTCGGCTGTGTTCCTAGGAGAGGTGGGTCCCAGGGTGGTCAGGTGCGAAATCTGTCCTCCCCTGAGATCGCCCTTCTAAAATTGGTGGCAAGCCACGGGATCCGAGTCCATAAATCTAGATATCGTACAGTAAGCGTCTGACGCACTACCGAACAAAGATGGCAGAAAAAAATACCAAGGGTTCCACTGAAACTGATGCAAGCACCACTTTCCGTCCGGAACAGTTACAAGATTATACGCACAAAGAACTGAAGGAATTTTGCAAGGAACGAGGAATCGCTACCACAGGGCTGAATACGAAAGAAGATATGCAGAAAGCCCTACAAACTTGGGTGGAGTCCAAAGAGGAGGAGCAGAACAGCCGACTGACTCCGAACTCAACCCGAGAGGAGGCAGCAGCACTCCGTTACGGGGCAGCTTCCCGGATGGGGGCCTCTCCCCCGGAAAACTAGCGGACAGAAAAAGGACCCGCAATCATGAACTTGAATTGGCTAAACTAAAAATTGAGTGTGAACTGAAGCTAGCAGAAAAAAGGCTAGTAGTAGAGCAACTACGAGTACAAGGAGAGTTGGAGGAAAATAAGCTCCAACGGGAACATGAAGACAAGAGACTCCAGCTGGAGCACGAGCGCGGCCTGAAGGAGATTGAGCTCAAGGCCCGGAGCGAAGAAAACCGAACCATGGGGAGCCGAGAAGCGGTTCCCCCGCCAGAACCAAAGGTCCACATCCCCAAGGATGTGGTGAGAGAATACTATAAGAACGATGATATCCAGCAATGGTTTAAGGCCCACGAAGTCGCCATGACCTCCCACCGGGTCCCGCAGAAGGATTGGGGGGCTGGGTTGTGGGGCCGATTCCTGAGCGCGGGGAGAGACACCCTGCTCGATCTACGGTCCTCCATGCAGACTTCCTACAGCCACATGAAGGAGGCCCTCCTGACGAGATACGGCCTCACTCCAGAAATGTACCGCCAGCGTTTTAGGGACTGCAAGAAGATTCCTGGCACTACCTGGGTAGAGTACGTAAACTTTTTTAGCAGAGCATTCTACGGGTGGGTCAAGGGCAGCAAAGTGACCACCATGGAAGAACTAACTGACTTCATGCTCTGGGAACATTTGTCTGTGAACTGTTTTGTAGAACTCCGTCAGCATCTGCTCGACAGCAAGCTTGCCAACCCGAGGAAGCTGGCCGTGGAGGCCGATCGCTGGGTGAACATCCGGGTCCCCCGGGGTCCCGTAGTAGACTCCCCCAGAAACAATGAGGGATCTCCCCGCCAGAGGGGTGGGGTGAACCAAAGTAGACAGAGGGACTCCCAGTCAGGACCCCAGCGTAGTCCCCCCAGATGCCAAACCCAGACCGTGCCAGCTTCCTCACCAGCCAACCCAGCTCCCCCGGGCAACCGTGGTCACTATCTCCTGTTACCGGTGCCAACAAACCGGGCATTATGCTAGTGACCTCCTGTGTCCCATGGCCCAGCGACCCTCCACAGCAACTCCCCCAACCAGACAGGTAGCCAATGTAGCTCTAGGGGAGGAAATAGAGGGCACCGAGGAGTGGGAACCGGCCGCCATGGCCCTAGTCTCCCTAGTAGACCGAGAGATGATCCCCGGGGCCCCCCTACCCGATAATACCAAGAATTACAGACAACTGGTGACGGTGAACGGCCACCGGGTGGAGGCCCTTCGCGACACCGGAGCAAGTATCACAGGTATCCTTAGTCACCTAGTCAGGGAGGACCAGATCATTCCAAATGTCCTATGCCCCGTGTTGCCCGCTGACAACACCGAGAGTCTATGTAAGATGGCCCTAGTACCGTTGCAATGGGGGGGAGTGACAGGAGAGTTAAGAGTCGCTGTCCGGGCGTCCCAACCTGTAGACTGTCTCCTGGGCAATGACCTGGAACGTTCCCCGTGGAGACAGGTAGAACGCAAGACCCACCTGGGCATGATGGGTCTACCCGAGTGGGTGTGCACCACCACCCGCTCATGTCCGCCCGACTACCCCCCGTCGGGGCGGTCGACACTGAGCCTCCCAGCCATCTCCCTGTAGAAGAAGATAGGGAAGACCGAACTGAGCCCACCGGCCTCTCTCCAGGAGGAGGGCCCGTCACCGATAATGAGACCTTGCATCCCGTGGCCGCACAGCTTCCTGAGTTAGACGATCTGCCCGAGTTGGCGCAGTGTCATCACGAGGGGGGCCCCTCCCGAGAGGAGTTCTGCCGGGAGCAAGCCACTTGCCCTTCCCTGATCGGACCCCGGCAACAGGCCGCAGCCCAAGCTGTGGGCGACCAAACTGGAACTCATTCCGTATACTGGGAGAATGGCCTCCTGTACAGTGTGCAATCACAAAAGAGGGGCGAGGGTTAAAGACAGTTTATACTCCGCCACCCGAACCCCCAGAGACCTATAGTGTACACACAAAAGGGGTTGGAAGAGTAAATAATTACACCATATATACTAATACGGTGCAAGATAGAGCCAGCCCCAATAGGGCAAATCACTCTATTTGAAAAAACTGCCCTCACTCACATACCGAAGTATGTGACATGCGTCATCATTGAGCCTGCTTACAATACGCCCTGGTGTACCCCACACAGGACGGAGTATAAGGGAGGGGTAAAAAATAATAAATTCCACTTAACACAACATATAGTCAAACAAACTAAACAGACACAACACTTAACACATCCAATGAGGTGAAAAAAGTGCAAACACCATGTGTTTCCTAACCGAAAAGTGCGACAAAGAAATTGTGCAGTATGAGGAGTGATTTAATAAAACTGATTAGAGGTGTCAACCAGAAAACAAACTTTATTAAACTTTACTTGGCACCTCTACCAGGATTAAAAGATGAGAGAACATAGGATGGGAAAATGCCTTCAGGAGATAATTAGGAACCTCAAGGCTTCCCTCCTACCACTGCCAGAGTCTGTACAGTGAGCAGAAGTCTGCGGAGCTAGGGTCGGGCCAGGTGCTAGTGGTACCTTCCGAGACTTTCTCCTGGGTCTGGCCCACGATATACCCCTGGCGGGACACTTGGGCCAAGATAAGACCTACGATCGCCTAGTCACTCACTTTTATTGGCCCAAAATGCGAACAAACATAGAGATCCACTGCAAGTCCTGCCCCACGTGCCAGGCTAGTGGAAAGAGTGGAGGTGTGCTCAAGGCTCCTCTCTAACCCTTCCCGGTCGTCAGTACCCCCTTTGAGCGGGTCGGAATCGACATCATAGGACCACTGGACCCCAGAACCTCCCAAGGTCACCGATTCATCCTAGTCCTGGTGGACCACGCCACCAGGTACCCCAAAGCCATTCCCCTCCGCACCGTGACGGCCCCCGTGGTGGTCCGGGCGCTGATGGGCATTTTCTCCCGAGTAGGCTTCCCCCGCAAGGTCGTGAGTGACCGCGGCACGAACTTTTTCTCAAAGTATATGATGTCCCTGTGGCAACAATGTGGAGTGTCCTACAAATTCACCACCCCGTATCATCCCCAGGGCAATGGCCTAATGGAACAGTTTAACCAAACACTGAAGGGGATGATCATGGGCCTAGAAGAACCCCTCCGGCGCAAATGGGACGTCCTCCTTCCCTGCCTCCTGTTTGCGTACGGGGAGGTCCCCCAGAAGTCCCTGGGGTTCAGCCCATTTGAGCTGCTGTACGGGCATCCCGTCGAGGGCCCCTTAGCCTGGTCAAGGAGGGGTGGGAAGCAGCCCCCCCGGGAACCTCCCCCTGATGTGTTCCGCTACATTCTCACCCTCCGAAATCAGACACGGAAATTCCGAGAGCTGGCTGAAGCCAACCTCGAAGCAAGTCAGGAGGAAACGAAGCGCTGGTACGACCAGAATGCCACTCTGGTCGAGTTTCAACCGGGCCAGCAGGTCTGGGTGATGTCCCCAGTGAAACCCTGTGCCCTCCAAGACAAATGGACCGGCCCCTTTAAGGTTGTGAGAGGAAGAGCCAGGTGACCTACCTGGTGGACGTCCAGTCCCCTCGGAATCCCCTTTGGGTCCTCCACGTGAACCGCCTCAAGCCTCACTTCGTGCGGACGGAGTTGAGCTTGCTCTTGGCCACCGATGACGGAGCAGAAAAGGAAACGGAGCCTCTGCCTGACCTCCTGTGTGCCACAGAGAAAGATGGCTCCGTAGACGGAGTGAACCTCTCTCCCTCCCTCACTCCTCAGCAGCATGAGGACTGCCGCCAGCTCTTGGGGCAGTTCTCAGATTTGTTCTCCTTAGTCCCCAGAATCACCGACTGGTGTGTCCACGACGTGGACACCGGAGACAGCCCGCCGGTGCGACACCGAGCCTACTGAGCACCTGACAGAGTCCGGACCTGCATCCAGGCCGAAGTCTCGAAAATGCTCACCCTCGGAGTGATCGAGCCCTCCGACAGTCCCTGGGCTAGCCCTGTGGTGCTGGTCCCGAAAGCCACGGCCCCTAGGGCTGTCCCCGAACATCGGTTCTGCGTGGACTACCGGGGGCTCAACGCATCACCCGAGCAGACACCCACCCCATTCCCCGCGCGGACGAGCTCATCGACCGCCTGGGGTCTGCTTGCTACCTAAGTACCTTCGACCTGACCTGCTGCTACTGTCAAATTGCGCTCACAGAGGGAGCCAAGGAGGGTTCCGCCTTCTCCACCCCGGATGGCCACTACCACTTCCGCGTGATGCCATTCGGGATGAAAAACGCCCCGGCCACCTTTCAGAGACTGGTGAACCGAGTCCTGGTCGGGCTAGAAGAGTTCAGCGCCGCATATCTGGACGATATCGCGGTGTTCAGTTCCCAATGGAGTGACCACCTCCGGCACCTCCGGCACCTCCGGAGGGTGTTGCTAGCCCTGCGCCAGGCGGGCTTGACGGTGAAAGCCAGCAAGTGCCAGATTCGGCAGGGGTCAGTGACCTACTTAGGCCACCAGGTCGGAAGCGGGCAGGTCGCCCCTCTCCAACCGAAGATCGATGCCATCTTGGCCTGGGACCCACCCACCACCCAAACCGAGGTCCGAGCCTTCCTGGGCCTCACCGGCTACTACCGGAGGTTCATAAAGAATTATGGCAGCATAGTGGGACCCCTCACAGAATTGACATCCAAAAGGCAGCCCAAGCCCGTGCACTGGACCCCATCCTGCCAAAAGGCGTTTGACGCCTTGAAAACCGTGATGTGTACTGCCCCCATACTACAAGCCCCGGACCACTCCAAAGAGTTTGTGGTCCAGACCGACGCTTCAACATGGCATCGGGGCCGTACTGTTCCAGCTCAACGAGGAAGGCATAGATCAGCCCGTAGCATTCATCAGCAGAAGGCTCCTGCCCCGAAAACAGAGATGGAGCACCATCAAACGAGAAGCGTTCGCAGTAGTCTGGGCCCTCAAGAAACTCCGACTCTACCTATTCGGAACCCACTTCCGAGTGCAGACAGACCATCGACCCTTACGGTGGCTCATGCAGATGCGGGGGGAGAACCCCAAACTGCTGCGATGGTCAATCTCCCTCCAGGGGATGGACTTCACAGTAGAGCACCGCCCTGGTACCGACCACGCCAACGCTGCTGGCCTATACAGGTTCTTCCGCCTCAGCGAGGAGAATCCCCAAGAGGATGGGTAGTTCTCCCTGACTTTCAGCTGGGGGGGACGCGTGTTGGACCCGGCCTTGTGGCGTGGTCACCTCTGACCCAGGCAGCTCCCCAAGACCCTGAACCACCCGACCCTTTCCGCCATGGCACACATCTCCGACCCTGGGCTTCCCGTCCTCGTCCCCCATTTTCCTGGTACCTGAGGCCGAGGCCCAGGTCCCTGCACCTAAGATGGCCGCCCTGGCCGCAGCCCGACCTCGGCCGATGGCGCCATCACCAGCCAGGGGGTAGAGTCCTCCCTGTGATCGAGAGAGGGAGGAGTAGCTAGATCACACCTTCCACCTCCCCTCGAGAGATGAGTTTCGATCACCCATCCGGCCTCCCTGAAGGCTGGCTCCAGGCCTGCTGAGTGTGTGGGATCCCTCCAGACCCAACTTGAAAGGATGAAAGGAGCATCGGAGGCTGAACCCCCAACAACCAGCTCCCAGGTGCTAAGACCTCCGCCTGCGAGGACTCTGGACATCAAAGGAAGGGAGTCCTATATCAGGCGTGGCTCTGGAACGATCCAGCAGTTGTATCCTGGACTACGAGAGCCCTGCTGACCTCGTCGCGGCTCCTCCTTTGCAACCAAAGAGACCACCGAGCCCTGCTGACTTCGTCGCGGCTCTCTTACCTTACGAAGAACTATCCGAGCCCTGCTGACGCTGTCGTGGCTCTCCTGCAACCGAGAAGATCATCGAGCCCTGCTAACGCTGTCGCGGCTCCACTGCTACCGAAGAAGATCACCGAGCCCTGTTGACGCTGTCGCGGCTCCACTGCTACCGAAGAAGATCACCGAGCGCTGCTGACGCTGTCGCGGCTCTCCTGCTACTTTGAGAACTCTTGAGCCCTGCTGATTCGATCGCGGCTCCCCACGACCGTAAGAACTACGACCTCCTTGCTCAAGCCATGCTGATTCGATCGCGGCTCAGAGACTATCCTGGTCCGGCTGGACCCAAGATCACCCCGTATCCCCCAGCTCGAGGATTGAGAGCTGTGCGCCGGATACTTTGAACCTTGAGACTGTCTCGCTACCCTACCCCTACCAAGAATCTTTGAGCCCTTGCTCGCCTGTACTTGAGAAACTACGGATCATAAAGATCCATTTCTATTTTTGAAGAGATAAAGAATACGTTCTCTTAACCTCCCGTGTGGTGTCTCTTTGTGAGTGGTGCTTGTGCAGCGCATACGATTCTAGATTCGGGATCCTCACCCTGAGGGTCTACCACCAGTGCTCGGCTGTGTTCCTAGGAGAAGTGGGTCCCAGGGTGGTCAGGTGCGAAATCTGTCCTCCCCTGAGATCGCCCTTCTAACAGCCTCTAGACACGTTGATCCCTCACAGACTGTGCTGACTCTGTCCCTCCTGATTCTGAAACTGACCAACACAGTCACCACGCAGTCTCTTCTCTCTGTCCTATGATGTCTGCCCTGCCACCATTTACTTCAGACCTTCACCCTCCCACATCCTCACCCTCACACACCCTCACACCCTCTCACCCTCACACTCTCACCCACCCTAACACACCCTCACTCACCCTCACACCCTCACCCCCTCACCCTCACACCCTCACCCCCTCACCCTCACAACCCTCTCACCCTCACTCACCCTCACTCACCCTCACTCACCCTCACGCCCTCACACCCCTCGCCCTCACACACCCCTCACCTTCACTCACCCTCTCACCAACCCTCACACTCCCTTTTACCCTCACACACGCTCTCACCCTCACACACCCTCACCCTCACACACCCACACACACCTTCACCCTCACACACCCTCTCACCTTACTTCGGACCCTCACCCTCACACCTCCTCACCCTCACATACACCTCACTCACACACCACCCTCACACACCCTCACTCACCCTCACAGTCCCTCACTCACCCTCTCACCCTCACTCAACCTCTCACCCTCACCCCATCATACCCCCACACACCCCATACACCCTCACACACCCCCACCTTCACACCCCCTTACTCCTCACACCCCCTCACTCTCACACCCTCCTCACCCTCACACCCCCTCATCCTCACCTCACTTACCCTCTCACCCTCACATACCCTCTCACCCCTCTCACCCTCACACACCCTCACCCTCACACACCCTCTCACCCTCACACACCCCTCACCCTCACACCCCACACCCCACACCCTCACACCACACACCCTCACACCACACACCCTCTCACCCTTACACACCCTCTCACCCTCACACACCCTCTCACCCTCACACCCCATCACCCTCACACACCCTCTCACCCTCACACCCCTCACCCTCACACCCCTCACCCTCACACCCTCACACACACCCTCACACCCCCTCTCACCCTCACATACCCTCACCCTCACACCCCTGCACCCCTGTCACCCTCACCCCATCACCCTCACTCTCAAACCCCCTCCCCCTCACACCCTCTCACCCTCACACCCCCTCACAACCCCACACCCTTACCCCCCACACCCTAACAACCCCTCACACACCCTCACACCCCTTCACCCTAACACCCCCTCACCCTCACACCTCCTCACCCTCACATCCCACACCCTTGCACCCCTCACCCTCACTCACCCTCACACATCCTCACCCTCACAACCCCTCACCTTCACACCCCCTCACCCTCACATCCCCTCACCCCCTCACAACCCCTCACCCTCACACCCCTCACTCTCACACCCTCTCACCCTCACACCCCCTCACCCTCACACCCCTTCACCCTCACACCCCTCACACTCACTCACACTCCCTCACCCTCACCCTTGTCACCCTCACCCCTGTCACCCTCACACCCCCTCACACTCACCCTCACACACCCTGTCACCCACCCTCACACACCTTCACCCTCACACCCCCTCACCCTTACACACCCTCACACCTCCTTTCCCTCACACACCCTTTCACACCCTCCCTCACCATCCCACCTTCACCCTCACAACCCTCTCACCCTCACTCACCCTCTCACACTCACCCCTCACCCCCAAACACACTCATACCCCTCGCCCTCACACCCCCTCGCCCTCACACCCCCTCACCCTCACACACCTCCTCACCCTCACACCCCTCACTCTCACACCCCTTCATCCTCATACCCTCACACCCCCACACCTCACACCCCCTCACCCTCACACATACCCTAACTCACCCTCACCCACCCACTCACCCTCACCCACCCTCTCACCCTCACACACCCTATCACCCTCACACACCCTCTCACCCACCCTCTCACCCACCCTCACCCACCTCCACCCTCACAACCCCTCACCCTCACACACCCTCACCCTCACCCACCCGCTCACCCACCCTCACACACCTTCACCCTCACACCCCCTCTCCCTCACACCTCCTTACCCTCACATACCCTCTCACACCCTCACTCACCTTCGCACCCTCACACCCTCACCCTCACAACCCTCTCACCCTCCCATACTCACCCCCTCACCCCCCTAACACCCTCACACACCCTCACACACCTCTCACCCTCACACCTCCTCATACTCACCCTCACACACCCTCATCCTCACTGACCCTCTCACCCTCACTCACCCTCTCACCACCACACACCCTCTCACCCCTCTCAACCTTACACACCTGCTCACCCTCACACTCCCGCACACACCTTCACCCATCCTCACCCTCTCACCCTCACACCCCCTCACCCTCACATCCCCTCACCCTCTCATCCCCTTACCCTTACATCCCCTCACCCTCACAACCCTCTCACACTCGCCCTCTTACCCTCACACCCCCTCACCCTCACACCCCTCACTCTTACACTCACATACCCTCACACTCACCCTACCTCACCCTCACAACCCTCTCACCCTCACTCACCCTCACTGCCACACACCCTCACCCTCACACTGCCTCACCTTCACACACCTCCTCACCCTCACACCCCCTCACTCTCACACCCCCTCACACACTCACCCTTACCCTCACAACTCTCCCAGCCTCACTCACCCTCACCACCACACACCCTTACCCTCACACCCCCTCACCCTCACACACCTCCTCACCCTCACAACCCCTCACTCCCACACCCCCTCTTCCTCACACACTCTCACCCTTACCCTCACAACCCTCTCAGCCTCACTCACCCTCACCACCACACACCCTTACCCTCACACCCCCTCACCCTCACACACCTCCTCACCCTCACACCCCCTCACTCTCACAACCCCTCACCCCACACCCCCTCACACACCCTCACCCACCTTCACCCTCACTCACCCTCTCACCCTCACACACCCTCTCACCCTCACACACCCTCTCATCCTCACACACCCTCACACCCCCTCTCACCCTCACACCCCCTCAACCTCACATCCCCATCACCTTCCCTCACACCCTCACCCTCACACCCCTCACACCCCCTCACACACCCCCTCACCCCTCCTCACCCTCACAAACCCTCAAACCCTCACACACCCTCACACACCTTCTCACCCTCACACCCCCTCACACACCTTCACCCACCCTCACCCTCACTCACCCTCTCACCCTCACACACCCTCTTACACTCACAAACCCTCTCATCCTCACACACCCTCTCACCCTCACACCCCCTCACCCTCACATCCCCTCACCCTCACATCCCCTCACCCTCTCATCCCCTTACCCTTACATACCCTCACCCTCACAACCCTCTCACACTCACCCTCTTACCCTCACACCCCCTCACCCTCACACCCCTCACTCTTACACTCACATACCCTCACACTCACCCTACCTCACCCTCACAACCCTCTCACCCTCACTCACCCTCACTGCCACACACCCTCACCCTAACACTGCCTCACCTTCACACACCTCCTCACCCTCACACCCCCTCACTCTCACACCCCCTCACACACCCTCACACACTCACCCTTACCCTCACAACTCTCCCAGCCTCACTCACCCTCACCACCACACACCCTTACCCTCACACCCCCCTCACCCTCACACACCTCCTCACCCTCACAACCCCTCACTCCCACACCCCCTCTTCCTCACACCCACCACTCACACCCTCACCTACCCTCACAACCCTCTCAGCCTCACTCACCCTCACCACCACACACCCTTACCCTCACACCCCCCTCACCCTCACACACCTCCTCACCCTCACACCCCCCTCACTCTCAAAACCCCTCACCCCCACACCCCCTCACACACCCTCACCCACCTTCACCCTCTCACCCTCACACACCCTCTCACCCTCACACACCCTCTCATCCTCACACACCCTCACACCCCTTCTCACCCTCACACCCCCTCAACCTCACATCCCCATCACCTTCCCTCACACCCTCACCCTCACACCCCTCACCCTCACACCCCCTCACACACCCCCTCACCCCTCCTCACCCTCACAAACCCTCAAACTCTCACACACCCTCACTCACACTCACACACCCTCACTCACACTCACACACCCTCACTCACCCTCACACACCCTCACTCACCCTCTCACCCTCACCCCCTCACCCTCACAACCCTCTCGCCCTCACTCACCCTCACACCTCCTCACCCTCACACACCCTCACTCACCCTCACTCACCCTCACACCCTCACTCACCCTCACACACCCTCACTCACCCTCACACCCTCACCCCCCTCACCCTCACAACCCTCTCGCCCTCACTCACCCTCACACCTCCTCACCCTCACACACCCTCACTCACCCTCACTCACCCTCACACCCTCACTCACCCTCACACACCCTCACTCACCCTCACACCCTCACCCCCCTCACCCTCACAACCCTCTCACCCGCACTCACCCTCACACCCTCACCCCCCTCATCCTCACAACCCTCTCACACTCACCCTCTTACCCTCACTCACCATCACACCCCCTCACCCTCACACACTCCTCACCCTCACACACCGTCACTCACCCTCACACCCCCACTCACCTTTACACACCCTCACTCGCCCTTACCCTCACACCCTCACAACCCTCTCACCCTCACAACCCTCTCACCCTCACTCACCCTCACACCTCCTCACCCTCACACACCCTCTCACACCCTCACACACCCTCACTCACCCTCACACCCTCACTCACCCTCACACACCCTCACAACCCTCTCATCCTCACACACCCTCACTCACCCTCACACCCTCACCCCCCTCACCCTCACAACCCTCTCACCTGCACTCACCCTCACACCCTCACCCTCACCCTCCTCACCCTCTCACACTCACCCTCTTACCCTCACTCACCCTCACACCCCCTCACCCTCACACCCCCTCACTCTCACACCCCCTCACACACCCTCACCCTCACCCTCCCTCACCCTCACAACCCTCTCCCCCTCACTCACCCTCACTGCCACACACCCTCACCCTCACATGCCCTCACCCTCACACACCTCCTTCACACCCTCTCACCCTCACATCCCCCTCACTCTCACACCCTCCTCACCCTCACTGACCCTCTCATCCTCACTTACCCTCTCACCATCACATACCATCTCACCCCTCTCACCCTCACACACCCTCTCACCCTCACACACCCTCTCACCCTCATACCCCCTCACCCTCACACCCCCACACCCTCACACCCCCACACCCTCTCACCCTTACACACCCTCTCACCCTCACACACCCTCTCACCCTCTCACCCCATCACCCTCACACACCCTCCCACCCCTCACCCTCACACCCCTCACCCTCACACACACCCTCACACCCTCACATACCCTCACACCCCCTCTCCCTCACACCCCTGCACCCCTGTCACCCTCACCCCATCACCCTCACCCTCAAACCCCCTCCCACTCACACCCTCTCACCCTCACACCCTCTCACAACCCCACACCCTCACCACCCCACACCCTAACAACCCCGCACACACCCTCACACCCCTTCACCCTCACGCCCCTCACCCTCACACCCCCTCACCCTCACACCCCACACCCTTGCACCCCTCACCCTCACACATCCTCACCCTCACAACCCCTCACCTTCAGACCCCCTCACCCTCCCATCCCCTCACCCTCACCCCCTCACACCCCCTCACCTTCACACACCCTCACTCTCACACCCTCTCACCCTCACACCCCCTCACCCTCACACCCCTTCACCCTCACACCCCCTCACACTCACTCACACTCCTTCACCCTCACCCTTGTCACCCTCACCCCTGTCACCCTCACACCCCCTCACACCCTCACACACCCTGTCACCCACCCTCACCCTCACTAAGCATGGGCGGAAAATCCATTATGCTCGCGGATTTTCGGTAAATTCGCAATCCGCGAACGCTCGCGAATTTACCGAAAATTCGCAAGCAGCGGATTTTTTTTTCTTGGTGATACAATTTTGCGGCGTGCGGTGTAAGTCCACAATTGCGAACATGTAGGCGCGGCGGGCAGCAACAATCTCGCACTCGCGAAATTACAAAAATTGCAATTCTGCACAAGAAATCCACTAGCAAGCAGCATAGACCTTCTGAAAATGATGATTTTTATCAGAATAACTCCTCAGGTTGACATTTGCCTGCACTTTTTTGGATTTGAGGCCTTTTGACTTTCTTTGGATCAATTTTGGATTAGAATTCAACTTTCACAAGTAAGCTTGTTTGGGGCATTACAGTTGCTGTAATGCTGTTCTGCAGAAAAACGAGTTTTGCAAAAGTGAAAGCATTCAGCAGGTGCAAAAGTTCAAACTCATCATTAGTAACCATTCCCTGTAGTGCTTCCTGACTGGGGCCCCTCCAGAGTTCAGCTGCTAGTTGCAACAATTGTATGACCCTGCTCTGACCCTCACAACAGGCTCATAGAATAGCTACAAGTAGGCCACAAAGGTCCTGGAAAAAAAAATTGCACTGCAACAGAAAGCAAATTACAGATAAGGAAGCAGGTGCCAGACTGGAATTTTAAAACAGTGACACATTAATAAATCAACCCCAAATTAATTCATGTCAGTTGAAGCAGGGCAGGTGTGCTTGCTTTTTCCCCCCATAATCTACAGTGATGATGAACCAGAGGGTGGCATGGGTGAAACAGAGGGTGGCAGGGGTGAAACAGAGGGTGCTGGGAACCAGTGATGATGAACCAGACGTAGAAACAACATAATCGCGACCGTTGCGAGCCGACATGTAAGTTCGCAATTGCGAACTGGTACAAAACCCTCGCGAACTGGCAGAAATCCTTGCGAACACACACAAAAAAAATCCGCAAATTCCCAGTTCAGTTGCTAGTTGCAACAATTGTATGACCCTGCTCTGACCCTCACAGCAGGCTCATAGAATAGCTACAAGTAGGCCACAAAGGTCCTGGAATAAAAAATTGCATTGCAACAGAAAGCAAATTACAGATAAGGAAGCAGGTGCCGGACTGGAATTTTAAAACAGTGACACATTAATAAATCAACCCCAAATTAATTCATGTCAGTTAAGCAGGGCAGGTGTGCTTGCTTTTTCCCCCATAATCTACAGTGATGATGAACCAGAGGGTGGCATTGATGTACCAGAGGGTGGCATGGGTGAAGCAGAGGGTGGCAGGGGTGAAACAGAGGGTGCTGGGAACCTGTGATGATGAACCAGACGTAGAAACAACATAATCGCGACCGTTGCGAGCCGACATGTAAGTTCGCAATTGCGAACTGGTACAAAACCCTCGCGAACTGGCAAAAATCCTTGCAAACACAAAAAAATTAAAAATCTGCAAATTCGCGAGAATTCGCGGATTTTGCGGATTGCGAGTTCGCAAATTCGCAAAATTCGCGAACGCCAGATTCGCAAAATTTGCCCATCCTTAACCCTCACACACCTTCACCCTCACACCCCCTCACCCTCACACACCCCCACACCTCCTTTCCCTCACACACCCTTTCACACCCTCACTCACCATCACACCCTCACCCCCTCACCCTCACAACCCTCTCACCCTCACTCACCCGCTCACACTCACCCCTCACCCCTCACCCCCAAACACCCTCATACTCCTCACCCTCACACCCCCTCACCCTCACACACCTCCTCACCCTCACACCCCTCACTCTCACACCCCTTCATACACCCTCATCCTCATACCCTCACACCCCCACACCCCCTCACACCCCCTCACCCTCACACACACCCTCACTCACCCTCACCCACCCACTCACCCTCACCCACCATCTCACCCTCACACACCCTTTCACCCTCACACACCCTCTCACCCTCACCCACCCTCACCCACCTCCACCCTCACACCCCCTCACCCTCACACACCCTCACCCTCACCCACCCGCTCACCCACCCTCACCCTCACACACCTTCACCCTCACACCCCCTCTCCCTCATACCTCCTTACCCTCACATACCCTCTCACACCCTCACTCACCTTCACACCCTCACCCTCACAACCCTCTCACCCGCACTCACCCTCTCATACTCACCCCCTCACCCCCCTAACACCCTCACACCCCCTCACCCTCACACACCCCTCACCCTCACACCTCTTCATCCTCACCCTCCGTCACCCTCACTGACCCTCTCACCCTCACTCACCCTCTCACCATCACACACCCTCTCACCCCTCTCACCCTTACACACCCTCTCACCCTCACACCCCCCTCACACACCTTCACCCACCCTCACCCTCACTCACCCTCTCACCCTCACACACCCTCTCACACTCACACACCCTCTCATCCTCACACACCCTCTCATCCTCACACATCCTCTCACCCTCACACCCCCTCACCCTCACCTCCCCTCACCCTCTCATCCCCTTACCCTCACATCCCCTCACCCTCACAACCCTCTCACACTCAGCCTCTTACCCTCACACCCCCTCACCCTCACACCCCTCACTCTTACACTCACACACCGTCACACTCACCCTCCCTCCCCCTCACAACCCTCTCACCCTCACTCACCCTCACTGCCACACACCCTCACCCTCACACCCCTTCACCCTCACACACCTCCTCACCCTCACACCCCCTCACTCTCACACCCCCTCACACACTCTCACCCTTACCCTCACAACCCTCTCTGCCTCACTCCCCCTCACCACCACACACCCTTACCCTCACACCCCCTCACCCTCACACACCTCCTCACCCTCACACCCCCTCACTCTCACAACCCCTCACCCCACACTCCCTCACACACCCTCACCCACCCTCACCCTCACTCACCCTCTGTTGGAAAGGGGATCCTAGGGCTGGCGGAGCAGGGGTGAGAGGTCTCCTGGCGAGGTTCCTCTCCTAGGATCGTACAGATGAGCAATCACCCCCCTACAGATGGACACCACACCAAGATAGGTTCTTAAAGCTTTTATCAATATTCTTAGGCAGGTTATCATACGTTACAGGGATAACGGGATCCCGGGATCCTTTCAAGCTGCGTCTCTGGGGGAAGGGGGTAGCGGGACAGTCTGAGTACCAGCCTGGTACAGGGATACCCTGCACTCCGCTCACAATCCTCGAGCTGGTGGGTTCTTCGGTATGCACCGCGGCAACGCCAGCAGGGCTCCAGAGATGGCTTCACGAAGATGGGCCGCGGCAGCGCCAGCAGGGCTCCAGAGATGGTTTCACGAAGATGGGCCGCGGCAGCGCCAGCAGGGCTCCAGAGATGGTTTCACGAAGATGGGCCGCGGCAGCGCCAGCAGGGCTCCAGAGATGGTTTCATGAAGATGGGCCGCGGCAGCGCCAGCAGGGCTCCAGAGATAGTTTCACGAAGATGGGCCGCGGCAGCGCCAGCAGGGCTCCAGAGATGGTTTCACGAAGATCGGCCGCGGCAGCGCCAGCAGGGCTCCAGAGATGGTTTCACGAAGATGGGCCGCGGCAGCGCCAGCAGGACTCCAAGGTGGTTACGGGTTCCACGCGGATGAGTTTGTCTCGGTGTCTCTCGACTCCAGGATACAACTGCCGACCTGCTCCGGGGCTGCCCCAGTTATAGGTCTGGCGTCCTTTGATGTCCGGACCCTCGCACTTGGAGGTCGGAGGGTCCGGGATGTGCGTGTCCAGACACCCAGCAGGGGGGTGGAGCCAGCGCCCAGGGAGGCTGGGGGCGATCGAACCCAGGTGTCGGGGGACGGATGGAGGACCATCGAAACTCCTTTCCCCCATTGATCCGTCAAGTGGTCTCTCTACCCCCTGGTCGGATCGTGGTGCCTCGATGTCGTGGCTTCGCTGGGTCTGCGGCTAGGGTCGGGGCGAGGCCACGAGGCCTGGTCGTGGAGGGTCCAAGATGGAGTCTGGGTCTGAGAGGGTGGTCCGGGATAGGGTTCGGGCCAGCCGAGGGTGTTGGGGAGAGGTTGTCGAGTGCCACCGGGGGAGAGCTGGGGACTGCCCGAAGGGGCGGCTCTCGTGGAGGGTGGATGGTGCTGCTCTTGGCCGGGGAACAGGGGTCGAGGTAGTCCGGGACCCGCCATGCGGGAAGAGTGGGGCCACGCCATGAAGCCGGGTCCAACACACGTCCCCCCCAGCTGAAGGCAGGGAGAGTCACCCATCTTCTTGGGTATTCTCCTCGCCGAGGCGGAAGAAGCGGGACAGGCCGTCTGCATTGGCGTGGTTGTTGCCGGGGCGATTCTCCACAGTGAAGTCCATCCCTTGCAGGGAGATGGACCAACGCAACAGCTTCGGATTCTCCCCTCGCATCTGCATTAGCCACCGCAGAGGTCGGTGGTCAGTTTGTACCCGGAAGTGGGTGCCGAAGAGATGGGGACGGAGTTTCTTGAGGGCCCACACCACGGCGAAGGCCTCCCGCTCAATGGTGCTCCAGCGCTGTTCTCGGGCCAGCAGGCGTCGGCTTATGAAGGCCACCGGCTGATCAATTCCCTCGGTGTTGACTTGGGAGAGAACTGCCCGACGCCGTGATCGGAGGCATCCGTTTGAACTATGAACTCCCGGCTGTAATCGGGGGCCTGGAGCACGGGGGCCTTGCACATCGCTGTCTTTAGGGTCTCAAAGGCGGTCTGACACTCGGGTGTCCAGTGCACCTTCTGGGGTTGTCTTTTGGAAGTGATTTCCGTGAGGGGGCCCACAATACTGCCATAGTCTTTTATGAAGCACCGGTAATACCCAGTGAGCCCCAGGAAGGCTCGGACCTATGTCTGGGTGATTGGGGGCTCCCAGGCCATGATGGCGTCGATCTTGGGTTGTAGAGGGGCCACCTGGCCACTTCCCACTTGGTGCCCCAGGTAGGTCACGGAACTTTGGCCGATCTGGCACTTGCTGGCTTTTATTGTTAGTCCTGCCCGTTGGAGGGCGGCCAAGACCTCCCGGAGGTGTTGGAGGTGTTCCGCCCAGTGAAGGCTGTACACCGCGATATCGTCCTTATTCACCAGTCTCTGGAACGTGGCGGGGGCGTTTTTCATTCCGAAGGGCATTACCTTGAAGTGGTAGTGGCCATCGGGGGTGGAGAAAGCGGATCGCTCCTGGGCGCCTGGAGTGAGTCCGATCTGCCAGTAGCCCGCGGTCAGGTCGAAGGTGCTCAGGTAACGTGCCGCCCCCAGGCGGTCGATGAGTTCATCAGCCCGGGGGATGATGTGAGCGTCTGTTCTGGTGACGGCGTTCAGACCCCGGTAGTCCACGCAAAACCTGAGTTCGGGGGCGACGCCAGGGGCGGCGGCCTTGGGGACCAGGACAACAGGACTGGCCCAGGGACTGTCGGAGGGCTCGACCACCCCCAGAGCCAACATTTTGGACACTTCTGACTGGATGCAGGCTCGCACTCGATCGGGAACTCGGTAGGCCCGGTGCCGTACAGGCAGGCTATCCCCGGTGTCGACATCTTGGAGGCACCAGGGGGTGACCCCGGGGGTGAGAGAGAATAGATCGGCAAACTGTCTCAATAGTTCTTGGCAATCTCGGCGTTGTTCTGGGGTCAGGGTGGAAGAGAGATTGACTCCTTCCAGAGAGCCGTCTTTTTCAAGGGCATTCAGGAGATCTGGTAGTGGCTCGGAGTCCTCTTCAGCCCCGCTGTCAGTAGCCATCAGGAGGCTAAGTTCGGAGCGGACAAAGTGAGGCTTGAGTCGGTTGGCGTGGAGGACCCGGAGGGGGTTCCTGGGAGACTGCATGTCCACCAGGTAGGTGACAGGGCTCTTGCGCTCTGCCACCTTGAAGGGCCTGGTCCATTTATCCTGGAGGGCACATGGTTCAACCGGGGACATGACCCAGACCTGTTGTCCTGGCTCGAACTCAATGGACGAGGTGTTTTGATCATACCAAAGTTTCATGTCTTATTGACTGGCTTCGAGGTTGGCTTTGGCAAGTTCCCGGAACTGCCGAGTCTGGTTCCGGAGGGTCAGGAGGTACCGGTACACATCGGGGAGAGCATCTCGGGCGGTCACCTCCCATCCTTCTTTGATCAAGCTTAGGGGACCCTGGACAGGGTACCCGTACAGTAGTTCGAAGGGGCTGAACCCCAGGGACTTCTGGGGGACCTCCCGATAGGCGAAGAGGAGGCAGGGCAGCAACACGTCTCATTGGCGTCGTAAGGGCTCCTCTAGGCCCATGATCATACCCTTGAGGGTGCGATTGAAGCGTTCCACCAGTCAGTTCCCTTGAGGGTGGTAGGGGGTCGTGAACTTGTATGTAACCCCGCATTGCTGCCATAGGGACTTCATGTAACGGGAGATGAAGTTCGTACCCCGATCACTGACAACTTCTCGGGGGAAGCCCACCCGGGAGAAGATACCCATCAGGGCCCGGCCCACCACGGGAGCTGTCACGGTCCGGAGAGGTATGGCTTCGGGACAGCGGCTGGCATAGTCTACCAGGACGAGGATGAACCGGTGACCTTGTGATGTCCGGGGTTCCAGGGGCCCCACAATGTCGATTCCCAACCGCTCGAAGGGACTGTTGACGACTGGAAAGGGTTGTAGGGGGACTTTTAGTTTTCCGCCGCCCTTCCTGCTGGCTTGGCAGGTGGGGCAAGTTCGACAGTGGTTGATCACATCGGTTCTCATCTTGGGCCAGTAGAAGTGGGTCACCAGGCGGCTGTACGTTTTGTCCTGCCCCAGGTGCCCGGCGAGGGGCACATCATGTGCCAGGTTCAGGAGGAAGTCTCTGAATCGGAGGGGGACTACCAGCACTCAGCTGGCCCCTAGCTCGGCAATCTTCTGCTCGCTGTAGAGGAGCTCGTTGTCCCAATAGACCCAGTGGGCCCCCGAGGCATCTCCTGCGCTCTGGGCTGCGGCTTGCTGTCGGATCCCCTCGAGGGAGGGACACGTCTTTTGCTCTTGGCGGAACTGTTCTCGAGTGGGGCCGCCTTCTTGGCGCCACTGGCCCAGTTCCGGAAGGCCGCGGAGCGGGGCATCTTCTTCATAGGTGGGCCCCGGTGGACTGGGTTCAGGGTCGGTGTCTTCGGTGACGACGGGTGGTGGAGACTCGGGCCACTCGAGCTCTTCGGTGAAGGGAATGGCTCGGGCGGCCATGGATCGGGTCGTTGCACAGATCCATTCAGGGAGGCCAAGCATCCCCAGGTGCTCCCTCCGCTCGACGTCGGCCCTGGGGGAGCTCTCAAGGTCGTTCCCGAGGAGACAGTCTACGGGGGCATCGTCTCGGATGGTCACTTTCAGCATGCCCGACACTCCACCCCATTCAAAAGGGACGCGAGCCATCTGGCACAGGCTCTCGGAATTATCTGCGGACCGTACTGGACACAGTACATTGGGCAAGATTTGGTCCGGGGTCACCAGGTGGCAACGGACGGCCGTCACGCTGGCTCCCGTGTCGCGGAGGGCTTCGGCCCGGTGTCCATTAATGGTGACCCACTGGCTGTACTTCTGAGTGTTGGCCGGGATGGGGGTCCTGGGGATCATGTCTCTTTTGCCTAGACATACCAGGGACATGGCTGCGGGCTCCCACTCGGTCTGGTATTGTTCATAGTCCTCAGCTTTTTCTTTGCCCTGCTCCTCCCCCAGGGAGGCGGCAGCGATCTGTCGGTTCTGGGGGCCCGTGGGGTTGGATGGCTGATTTCTGGGACAGTTGGGGTCATTGGCGTAATGACCGGGTCACTGGCATTTGTGGCAGATAACGTTCGTGCGGAGCCCCGGACGTGCAGGGGGGGCTCCCCTCACGGCCAGGGAAGGGAAAGTGTTGGTGAGGGGCACCGTGGCGGTATCCCTGCCCCGGCCCTGGCCTCCTCCTCCTCGTGGATGGTGGGACCCCTGGGGGGCTCGGCCTTGGTCTCCCCCCCAGCTCCGGGGGACCCGGGTGCTCTCCCATTGATCCGTCTCGATTGCGAGTTTTCGTGGCTCGGTCAGTTTGCTGTCGAGGAGATGCTGCCTGAGTTCGACGAAACAGTTGTTGGAGAGGTGTTCCCATACAATGAGGTCAAACAATTGTTCGTAGGTGGTGACCTGGCTGCCCTTGATCCACCCCTCTAAGGCTCTACTGTAGAAGTTCACATATTCTACCCAGGTGGTACCGGGGATCCTCTTGCAATCTCGGAACCGCTGCCGGTACATCTCGGGGGTGAGCCCATAGCAAAGTGAGGAGGGCGGCTTTCATATGTTCATATGAGGTCATCTCGGCGTCGGGGAGCTGTAGCAGGGCATCTCTCCCCTCATTGACGAATCTCCCCCACAATCCGGCACCCCATTTTTTTTTGCGGTACACGGTGGGAGATCATGGCTACCTCGTAGGCCTTGAACCATTGCTGGATGTCGTCGTTTTTGTAGTACTCTCGGACGACATCTTTGGGGATGTGGACCTTGGTGTCCATAGAGGGAGGGGTGCTCCGGCTCCCGGGGACGCCGGTGTCCCCGTTTTTTGCCTTAATTTCCAGTTCTTTCAAACCGCGCTCGTGATCGTACGCGAGTCTCTTCTCCTCTAGCTCCCTCTGCTTTCTTTTTTCTTCTAGGTCTCCCTGTAGTCGTAGTTGCTAAAGGGCTATCTTCTTTTCAGCCAGTTGCAGTTCCCCATCTAAGCGGAGTCTAGCCAGGTCTAATTCGTGGAGCCGGCTCCTTTCTCGATCTCGGGCATCCTCGTGGGAGAGGCCCGTGTTTCTCTCCTCCACTGGGGTTGTGGTGTTCTCGGGGTGTAGACCGGTGTTCGTGATGCCTTCGTTTTGGGGTGGCGACGCTCCTGTCTCCACCCAGGTCTGCAGGGCCTGCTTGAGATCGTCTTTGGTGGTTAGTCCTGTGGTAGCGATACCCAAGTCTTTGAAGAATTGTTTCAATTCTTTGTGACTGTAATCTTCTAGTCGTTCCATCTGGAACTCTGCGGTTGGTCCGGTTTCTTTAGTCGTCATGGTTGCCGTGTGCCTCTGTTCGTAGTGGGGCGAGCTACTCTCTGTACTATCTGCGTTGGCTCGGATCCCACCGCTGCCACCAATGTTGGAAAGGGGATCCTAGGGCTGGCCGAGGAGGGGTGAGAGGCCTCCTGGCGAGGTTCCTCTCCAGGATCGTACAGATGAGCAAACCCCCCCCCTACAGATGGACACCACACCAAGATAGGTTCTTAAAGCTTTTATCAATATTCTTAGGCAGGTTATCATACGTTACAGGGATAACAGGATCCCGGGATCCTTTCAAGCTGCGTCTCTGGGGGAAAGGGGTAGCGCGACAGTCTGAGTACCAGCCTGGTACAGGGATACCCTGCGCTCCGCTCACAATCCTCGAGCTGGGGGGTTCTTCGGTATGCACCGCGGCAACGCCAGCAGGGCTCCAGAGATGGGTTCACGAAGATGGGCCGCGGCAGCGCCAGCAGGGCTCCAGAGATGGTTTCACGAAGATCGGCCGCAGCAGCGCCAGCAGGGCTCCAGAGATGGTTTCACGAAGATGGGCAGTGGCAGCGCCAGCAGGACTCCAAGGTGGTTACGGGTTCCACGCGGATGAGTTTGCCTCGGTGTCTCTCGACTCCAGGAAACAACTGCCGACCTGCTCCGGGGCTGCCCCAGTTATAGGTCTGGCATCCTTTGATGTCCGGACCCTCGCACTTGGAGGACGGAGGGTCCGGGATGTGCGTGTCCAGACACCCAGCAGGGGGGTGGAGCCAGCGCCCAGGGAGGCTGGGGGCGATCGAACCCAGGTGTCGGGGGACGGATGGAAGACAATCGAAACTCCTTTCCCCCGTTGATCCGTCAAGTGGTCTCTCTACCCCCTGGTCGGATCGTGGTGCCTCAATGTCGGGGCTTCGCTGGGTCTGTGGCTGGGGTCGGGCCGAGGCCACAAGGCCTGGTCGTGGAGGGTCCAAGATGGAGTCTGGGTCCGAGAGGGTGGTCCGGGATAGGGTTCGGGCCAGCCGAGGGTGTTGGGGAGAGGTTGTCGAGTGCCACCGGGGAGAGCTGGGGACTGCCCAAAGGGGCGGCTCTCGTGAAGGGTGGATGGTGCTGCTCTCGGCCAGGGAACAGGGGTCGAGGTAGTCCGGGACCCGCCATGCGGGAAGAGTGGGGCCACGCCATGAGGCCGGGTCCAACACCCTCTCACCCTCACACACGCTCTCACCCTCACACACCCTCTCATCCTCACACACCCTCACACCCCCTCTCACCCTCACACCCCCTCAACCTTACATCCCCTCACCTTCCCTCACACCCTCACACCCCTCACCCTCACACCCCCTCACACACACCCCCTCACCCCTCCTCACCCTCACACACCCTCAAACCATCACTCACCCTCACTCACCCTCACACACCCTCACTCACCCTCACACACCCTCACTCACCCTCACACCCTCACCCTCAATCCTCTCGCCCTCACTCACCCTCACACCTCCTCACCCTCACACACCCTCACTCACCCTCACTCACCCTCACACCCTCACTCACCCTCACACACCCTCACTCACCCTCACACCCTCACCCCCCCTCACCCTCACAACCCTCTCACACTCACCCTCTTACCCTCACTCACCCTCACAACCCCTCACCCTCACACACCCCCTCACCCTCACACCTCCTCACACACCCTCTCACACCCTCACACACTGTCACTCACCCTCACACCCCCACTCACCTTTACACACCCTCACTCACCCTCACACCCTCACCCTCACAACCCTCTCACCCTCACTCACCCTCACACCTCCTCACCCTCACACACCCTCTCACACCCTCACACACCCTCACTCACCCTCACACCCTCACTCACCCTCACACACCCTCACTCACCCTCACACCCTCACCCCCTCACCCTCACAACCCTCTCATCCGCACTCACCCTCACACCCACACCCTCACAACCCTCTCAAAATCTCCCTCTTACCCTCACTCACCTCACACCCCCTCACCCTCACACCCCCTCACTCTCACACCCCCTCATCCCCTCACACACCCTCACCCTCACCCTCCCTCACCCTCACAACCCTCTCCACCTCACTCACCCTCACTGCCACACACCCTCACCCTCACACGCCCTCACCCTCACACACCTCCTCACCCTCACACCCCCTAACCCTCACATCCCCTCACACACCTTCACCCACCCTCACTCACCCTCTCACCCTCACACACCCTCTCACCCTCACACACCCTCTCATCCTCACACACCCTCACACACCCCTTCACCCTCACACCTCCTCACCCTCACATACCCTCACTCAACCTCACACCCTCACCCTCACAACCCTCTCACCCTCACTCACCCTCACCCTCACACCCCCACACACCCTCACACATGTTCACCCTCACACACCTCCTCACCCTCACACACCCTCTCACCCTCACACACCCCCTCACCCTCACACCTCCTCACCCTCACACACCCTCTCACACCCTGTTGGACAGGGCCTCGTGGCGTGGCCCCACTCCTCCCGCATGGCGGGTCCTGGACTACCTCGACCCCTGTTCTACGACCAAGAGCGGCACCTTCCACCTTCCACGAGTGCCGCCCCTCCGGGCCGCCCCCAGCTCTCCCCCGACGGAACTCGACCTCATCTCCTCAACCCTCCCGGCTGACCCGGACCCTTTCCCGGACCATCGTCTCCGGCCCAGCCGCCATCTTGGACCCTCCATGACCAGGCCTCGTGGCCTTGGCCCGACTCCAGCCGCAGGCCCAGCAAAGCCCCGACATTGAGGCACCACGATCCGACCAGGGGGTTAAGAGACCACTTGGCGAGTCAATGGGGGAAGGAGTTTCGATGGTCCCCCATCCGCCTAGTTTCGATCTCCCACAGCCTCCCTGGGCGATGGCTCCACCCCCCTGCTGGGTGTCTGGACTCGCACATCCCGGACCCCCCAACCTCCAAGTGCGAGGGTCCGGACATCAAAGGGGCACCAGACGTATAACTGGGGCAGCTCCGGAGCAGGATGGCAGTTGTATCCTGGAGTCGAGAGACACCGAGACAAACTCATCCTTGGAGTCCTGCTGGTGCTGCAGCGGCTCATCTTCGTGAACCATCCTTGGAGTCCTGCTGGCGCTGCTGCGGCTCATCTTCGTGAACCATCTTGGAGTCCTGCTGGCGCTGGCGCGGCTCATCTTCGTGAACCATCTTGGAGTCCTCTGGCGCTGCCGCGGTCCATACCGGAGAACCCTCTCTAGGAGGTCGAAGCTTCAGGTTTAAACGTGCTCCACAAGGCTATTGTGAGAGCCCATCCATTTACAGCCAGGCATTAAAAAGTCAGTTAGATTCCCTTGTACTTCCTCCTGGTTCTGCTCTAGTGCAATATGTCGAGGATCTTCTAGTGGCTGCCGATGACAAAGAAACTTGCAAAGCAGCTACAATTTCCCTATTGCATCATTTGTCCAATTTGAACCACAAGGTGTCACCTTCGAAAATGCAATACTGTTGCCAAGAAGTGACCTACCTAGGTCATCTCTTGTCAAAGGAGGGAAGGAAGTTGGCCCCAGAGAGAATAAAAGCAATTACGCAAATGAATGTTCCCCGCACACAGAGAGAAGTACATGTCTTTTTAGGTATTACCTCATACTGTAGACAGTGGATCCCAAATTTTTCTCTTTTGGCAAAACCATTGGTAGCTTTGACTGGGAAAGATGTTCCGAGTCCGGTGCCATGGTCTGCTGAATGTCAGGAGAGTTTTTCTGAGTTACGAAATGCGCTATGTTCAGCTCCTGTGTTGGGTACACCCGACTACAGTAAGCCATTCACGCTCTATGTTCACGAGAGAGAAGGTTGCGCGTTGAGTGTTCTGACACAGAGATTTGGTGATAAACAACGCCCTTGTGCGTATTTTTCATCAACATTAGATCCGGTAGCGAGAGCGTTGCCTAGTTGTTTGAGAGCTACAGCGGCAGCTGCAGCTTCCATTCGACAATATGCTGGTTTGGTGATGAATAACATGTTGGTGGTTATGGTCCCTCATGCTGTGGATACACTCATGAACCGAACCAAGACGCAACACCTTACCAGTGCTAGATTATCTGGCTATGAGCTGACATTACTAGCAAGTCATATTCAGATCAAAAGATGCAATGTATTGAATCCAGCAACATTGTTGCCGACTAGTCAGGAGTCGAGTGATTCTGAGCCACATGATTGCTGTTTCAGAACCGAGGAAGAGACAAAAGGACGAATTGATTTAAAAGACACTCCGTTGTCAGATCCAGATGGCACGTTGTATGTTGATGGGTCGTGTTTTAAATTGGAGAATGGTGATGTGACTGCTGCTTACGCAGTAACGACTTTGAGTACGATTGTGGAGACTGCGAGAGTGAGTCAGAATTCTGCCCAAGCTGCGGAATTAATTGCACTAACAAGAGCATGTGTTTTAGCTAAGGGAAAGAGAGTGAATGTGTTCACAGATAGTCAGTACGCGTTCGGCGTGGCCCATAGTTTTAGCCGTTTGTGGAGAGAGAGAGGTTTCATTACGTCCCATGGGACTAAGATTCAACATGGTCAGCTAGTTAATGACTTGTTGGAATCTCTAACCTTGCCGACTGAAGTTGCGATTGTGAAGTGCAGTGCTCATAAAGCAATCACAGATGATGTTGGACGTGGGAATGCTTTTGGTGACGAGACCGCTAAACAGACAGCTAGGAATATGATGAGTAGAATGTATGTTGCTACGTCTGCAAGATGGATTTCTGAGTCTGGAATGTGTGAGGACACAGTGGAAAGTGTGAAAGAAATTCAGAAAGAGGCGACTGAGGAGGAAAAACTCGTATGGAAAGAAAGCACGGGTAAATTGGACTCGAGTGGGTGTTGGATTGATCTGTCGGAACAACAGCGTTGGATGTTGCCTGATGCGTACGTGCTTGCAGTAGTAACGATGGCGCATGGAGCTGCGCACATCGGTTCTAAAGGGATTTGTAAGATGTTGGCTCCAGTCTGGAAGAATGATGGGATTAGTAAGTGTGCAGAGAGAGTGGTGAAAAATTGCATGGTATGCCTGATGCATAATCCTGGCAAGGGAATCCCCACACCCGCTGGTCACTTCGCTCCTCCTTCTTGCCCCTTTGAAGTGATTCAGTTAGACTTCATTCACATGGATCGTTGCAACAATCTAAAGTACGTCCTAGTGGTAGTCTGTGCTTTTTCCAGATGGGTCGAAGCATATCCACTGAAGGACAACACTGCCCTGTCCACTGCCAAAATTCTTCTCAAGGAATAATTCCCCAGGTATGGCATGCCACGGATTGTATGGTCAGATAATGGAAGTGAGTTCGTAGCGAAAGTTATGCAGAGTGTGTGTGCCGGTTTAGGGATCAAACAGAAGTTCCACAGTGCAAACCATCCCCAGTCTGCTGGTTTAGTTGAGGGTTACAATGGCACCCTCAAACTGAAACTTGCTAAAATTCAAGCATCCACGGGTTTGTCCTGGCCAGATGCACTACCTTTGGCTCTGTTATCTACAAGAGCGACTGTGCATTCTAGAGTAGGGCTTAGTCCATACGAAATAGTATTTGGTCGTCCGGCCAATGTTTGGGGAGTACCTAGACCAAAGGAATTTAAACAGTTGGAATACCCAATGTTAATTGATTACCTTTTTCGACTTGACTGCTAAATTGAGTCTTATTCACCAACAGGTTTTCGATGCATTGCCAAAGCCACCGGAGAGTCCAGGTCATCAGCTGAAACCAGGCGACCAAGTGGTCATCCGTAATTTTGCCCAGACGAAAAACCTCCAACCCAGATTCGTTGGCCCCTTCCAGGTGTTATTGGCGACGAGAACTGCTATTCGTGTGGCTGGACGGAAGAACTGGATCCATACAACACACGTCAAGCGTGTGCCTCTGCCGCTTCCTTATGATGATTGGGTGAAGAAAGGAATCGGTGCCTCTGAAGCTGAACAAATTCCCAGATTTATTCCTTTCAGTGATGCAGAACTAATCACTGACACAGCGAACTTTGACTCCCCTTCTGAAACTGCTCCTTTGGACTCTGAACATTTGTCATCTGCATCGAAAGAACATTTGCCACCTGCGAACTTGAACATTGCAACACCTGCTGAAAATACACTGTTTCCAGATCAAACAGCTCCTGCAAAATTGAGATACAATTTACGATCCCGAAATATGGACAAATAAAGCAGGAAACTGCCTATTTTTACACATTGAATGTTGATACATTGCCTCCAGCCAGGAAGTTTGCTCATACTTTGTATTGCTTTGTTGTTTTAAAATTGCCTTGCCGTCTGGGTAGCCGTAGGGTCGTGGCTGTGTGCCTAGTTGAATCTGCGGGGGTCAGACACTAGGTCGATCTTTCTGTTAGTTCTGGGAACTCCCAGGGCTGATAGAGGCATTTTCATCTACGTACACATCATCAGTGGTCGCGAGCGGATTGTAGAAGATGGAGCTTCCTGAGCTGCAACGAGAGAATGTAATTTATGTTCGCAGAAATAGACTTTACAAAATTCTTCACAGCAAATGCTTTATGATACAATGTACAGTTACGTTTCTGATTGTTTTAATAATGTTGGTGGGTGGAATCATATTTGGTGTGCATTTAATTTTTACACCGATAGCAACTACAGTACCTCCCCTTAATCCTGTTTCTTCTACTGTTTCTTCTGTGCACTCTTTTCACTCGTTTCCTGAACACGAGCAAGCTCGACGCTCAGAATTCATCAATAACACTTTTATACAGCTCTTGCATCAACACCAACTGGTAGTTAACACTACAAACTGCTGGGTGTGTGGCTTGATACCCCACACTATGGATAAAGGCATTCCCTATCTAGTCTTGCCTTTTAGCTATAATGGATCATTTCAGGCCTTTCAGACCATTTTTGCTTATGCCCTTGAGACCTATCCTCCGCGTCCACCACGTTCCACTAAATACAACTCTGCCAACAAAGCTTTAGTCCAGGGAATTATTGATATGATTAAAGACGTCAATAATACTCCATCTTACCCTAGAGATGAATTACGGGTATATTTGAGTTGGAATTCTACAGAGTATCGCCTTAGTTTGGGAGAAAGCAAGCGTAAAAGCTCCACTCCAGTCTGGGTCGTACCTCACCGAGGTCAAGTCTGTTTGCAGGGAAATGGGAGGAATCCGAGAGCTCAGTTAGGGAAGAGTGAGTGCGTTGAGACTTACGTGTTTCCGTCTAACTTTTCCCCTGCCTTTCTTACTGCTAGGGGTACCTACTTCATCTGTCAAGACAGAGCGTATACATGGTTGCCTGCTGACTTTTCAGGTTCATGTTATATTGCTCGACTGTTGCCTCCTACGTACACTGCTTCTTCAGATTATCACAAGACCAGAGTAGCAAGAGGTGTTTTCAGCAAGGAAGATACCGCTGGTCAGGAAGCAGGAGACTTCTTCAAAGGTTTCCTTCCGTTTTGGGGGCCTATGGCCAATAGTAGAAATCTACGTCAGCTAACACGGGTAGTTGAATCTACTATTACGGAAACTGCTGGTGCCCTTAGTAACTTAACAGCTGAGCTTCAGGCGGATCGTCTCATGACGTTGCAGAACCGTATGGTTCTAGACGTAATACTTGCAGATCGAGGTGGGGTATGCAGAATGATCCAATCGAGCTGCTGTGTTTTTATTCCCAATAATGCTCCGACTGTCTATGAAGCGATCTCAAAGCTACACAAGATTTCCGACTCTATTCACGTAGACAAGGGAAACTGGTCCTTAATGGAGTGGTTTTGGACTCTGTTATCAGCGTGGGGATGGAAGGTTCTGATGGTCATTGGTGTCATCCTAGTATTCCTGTTCTCGTGCTGCCTTATTATCCAATGTGGTCCCGCTTTGTGTAGTCTCTGTGCTGCAACCTGTTTCAGAAAACCACCTGCGTTTGGAGAAAAGGCGCGAGAAAGGATGATGATACAGCAACATGTCATTGACCTGATGAGCATAGAGTTAGACTCTGACATAGACTGAGTAATTGCCTATGTAAGGGCAAAAGGAGGGTCTGAGGTTCCGTGACGATTTGAACCCGTGTTTTCAACATTGTCGTAAATACATAATTTTGGTATCAGTGAACCGCAAATGATCCATTTAGCATATCCTGGTTTTTTCGCTATGCTACGAGCAAGAGCACTCCTGTTACGAACACATTTCTGATCCACCCATGGCATCCATCTTAGATTACGGCAGCCATTTTGTATTTCTTGCCCTCACATAGTCAATGGACACGCAATGACCTCTGATTACTTCATTTCAATTAAGGACACGTAGGCTTTGGCCGGCGATTCACCTCTCTAGTGACACGTGTACCTTAAGACAGAAAACGCCATGGTTACATGACTCGACAGAAACTGCCTCCTCTGCCTGAGGCCAGTCCTGCTATACTGGTTCTCGTGTTCGTTGGCCTGATCATGATTAGGCGGCCGAAGCTGGTAGCCTTGCCCATTTACGACCCACAAACATCTCTTATCCTGCTTTTCTATCTTCTGCACCTGGCTCTGCTCCTTTCCTTCTGGGCCTTTATTAGGGGGAGGTAACGAAATTTACGATGAGGCGGTCCGGCTCTTGAATGAAAAGTTGACATGAGATTATGATGGAACAAGTGGGAACCCCTCGTTTGTAATGTTTTGACATCAGATATTGTTGACGATCCCTGTGCAACGCCAAATATTTATTGTTTAGGACACAAAGGTTTGGGAATGTACTAACATGTAAAGAATTTGCCCGAAGCCTAATATTTAGTATATAAGGAGCAACCCTCTTTGTACAAATTGAACAGGCTCCTAGATACTGCCCGTGTGTAGTTTCTGTGACTTCTGTGTCCCTGCAGTAATAAACCTTTGGTCTTTGACGCCACCATCGAGAAGCCCGTGTTTCTGTTTATTTGTGCACCGAGACAGGTAGAACTCCGGGGTCTTCGGGTGTTATCCCTGACACCTCTGGACGGAACCAAAAAGTCCAGAACTCCACTTGAGGTCATCTTTTGTGCTCAGTCCTGTGGTAGCAATGCCCAAATCTATGCAGAATTGTTTTAGTTCTTTGTGGCTGTATTCTTCCAGCCGTTCCATCTGAAATTTTTCGGTTGTTCCACTCTTTTTTGTCGCCATGGCTGCTGTGTGTCGTGGGGTGAGTTACTCTCTGTACGATTATGCGTCGGCTCGGATCGCGCCGCTGGCCACCAATGTTAGACGGGGGCCCGGAGGGTCGGCCGAGCAAGGGGGAGAGGCCTCCTGGCGAGGGCCCTCTCCGGTAATCGTACGGACGAGTAACTTCCCCCCCACAGATGGACACCACACCAAGATAGGTTACGTATACTTTTATAGGTATTCTTAAGCAGGTTAACTTGACGATACAGTGGGGACCAGGATACGAGGATCCCGTCAATTCTAGTCTCTTTGGGGAAAGGGGTAGCGGGACAGTCTGAGTACCGGTCCGGTACGGGAGTAGCAGGGGTGGAGCTCACAATCCTCGAGCTGGCGGGTTCGCAAAGAGGGGCCGCGGCAGCGCCAGCAGGCCTTCAAGATGGTTCACGAAGAGGATGAGCCGCGGCAGCGCCAGCAGGCCTTCCATCCACGCTACTAGGATAGCTGGTCTATAAGGTTGACTTACCTCTGTAAGCAAACAAAAGGCAGGGAATCAGGACATCCCATCTCGCCTGAGCTTTTCAGGTAGTCCATGAATCATCCCTTTTAGGGTCCTGTTGAACCTTTCAACAAGCCCATTGCATTGTGGATGATAGGGTGTAGTGAACTTGTAGTTGACACCACATTCCTTCCACATAGCAGTTAAGTAGCTTGACATGAAGTTTGCACCTCTGTCAGAGACAACCTCCTTAGGGAAGCCCACTCTGGAGAACACTCCAACTAGGGCTCTTGCCACTACAGGTGCTGTAGTGGTCCTAAGTGGAATAGCTTCAGGATACCTGGTGGCAGGATCCACTACCACCAGTATAAACTTGTGCCCTGAAGCTGTCTGGGGTTTCATTGGACCAACAATGTCAATCCCCACTCTTTCAAAGGGCACCCCCACCACAGGCATTGGTATAAGGGGGGCCTTTGTTGTGCCACCTGACTTACCACTGGCTTGGCAAGTGACACAGGAGCGACAAAACTCCTTGGTATCCTCATTCACGTGAGGCCAGTGAAAGTGTGAGACAAGTCTGTCCCAAGTCTTGGTCTGGCCTAAGTGTCCTGCTAAGGGAATCTCATGGGCCAAGGTAAGAAGGAAACCTCTCTGAGACAAGGGGATAACCAGCCTCCTGGTCATGCCAGGCTTGGGGTCTCTTGCCTCAGTGTACAGGAGTCCATCCTCCCAGTATACCTTGTGGGTACCTGTGGCGTTCCCAGCAGCCTCAGCAGCAGCCTGCTGTCTGAGGGGTTCAAGGGAAGGGCAGTCTAATTGTTCCTTCCCTAGGTCTTCTCTTGAGGGTCCCCCTGAGCCCAGAAATTTAACTTGATCAAGTTCAAATTCTTTAGGCTCAGTTTCCCTCAATTCCTGTTGGTCAGCCTCCTCTGAGACTTGATCCTCAGCCTGGGGCAAGGGGGAAGGCAATAACTTAACCCTACTGCTCTTCTTCTTGGAAGGTGCCTGGTCCATTGTTCCAGGATCCAGCACCTGTTCAGTGGGGCATCTTCTGGCCTGTGACCTAGTCACAGCAAGCACATGTGCTGGCAAGCCTAACATCTCCATGTGAGTCCTATGCTCCACTTCTGACCATTGTGATGACTCCAAATCATTGCCCAACAAACAATCCACTGGGAGGTCTGAACTGACTACAACTTTCTTTTGGCCAATTACCCCTCCTCAGGAGAAAGCAACAATTGCCATACTATGACTGGTAGTGACATTGCTTGCATTGGTCACCAGGAAATCTGTACCTGGCATGATCTGTCCAGGGTCCACAAAGTTAGGTGTCACCATGGTGACACTGGCACAAGTGTCCCTATAGGCCTGAGCCATTCTTCCATTGATAAAAGGTGTCTGTCTGTATTTGCCCAAAGTATTGGGACTGACATCAGGGGATATATCCACATCCCCTGTACAGACAAGGACAGCCTGAGTGAGTGTGCCAACTAAGTTGTCATACCCCTCAGAACCCAAGGTTAACCCAACTAATCCCTTGGGAGGTGCACTACTACTGCTGGCTCTACTAGGGGGCACAGGTGCCTTAGGGGCTGCAGTAGCAGGAGTCTGCCCTCCTTTCTTGGTGCACTCACTAAACCAGTGAGTTTTACTTTTACAGTATTGGCACCAGCTTTTTGATTGGCCTTCTTGATTCTTCTTTTTCTGGGAAGCCTGACCCCCACCCTCTTTGGGTTGTTGGGGACCTGTCGAAGACTTCTGGTCATTTTGTTCACCTTTAGAATCTTTACCCTTCTGGTCTGCTTTCTTCTGACCACCCTGGTTCTGGCCCTGGTTTTGCTTAACTCTTGTTCTGACCCATCTGTCTGCCTTCTTTCCCAATTCTTGGGGAGAGGTCAGATCAGAGTCAACAAGATGCTGATGCAACAACTGGTTCTGACAATTGTTTAAAATCTGTTCCCTCATGATCAGATTATACAATCCTGTGTAATAAGTAACCTTACTGCCCAGCAACCAGCCCTCCAAAGCCTTAGTGGCACAATCTACAAAATTAGACCAATCCTGAGACTGAGTTTTCTGGGTATCCCTGAACAGCAACCTGTACTGCTCAGTGGTTAGGCCAAACCCATCAATCAGTGTATTTTTCAGGTCCTGGTAATTGTTAGCATCCTCAGCTCTAGTAGTGAGGAGCTTATCTCTACCTTTACCTTCAAAGGAGAGCCACAAGATAGCTGCCCACTGACTCTGGGGGACACACTGTACAGTGCAAGCCCTCTCCAAAGCAGTTATCCATTTGTGGATATCATCCCCTTGCTTAAAGGGGGGCACTATCTTACTCAGGTGTCTAGTATCTAAACTCCTGTTTTCCCTTGGGGGAATGCTGCCACCAGTGAGATCTAACCCACTTAACTTTTGCTCTCTAGCAAAGGCAAGTCTCTCTTTGGCCAGGGCAAGTTCTTCCCTTTCAATCCTCAGATTGACTTCCCTCACTTTGGCTTCATACACTCTCCTCTGAGGGGATGTCATCCCTCTTTGAGAAGAGGCCTGAGAGCCATTGGTTTGAATGGATCTATTAGAGCCTCTGGATAGAGACCTAACTCATCCATTCCCAATGTTAAGCTGGCCTGAGAGGGGCTCCAGGGATCTCCTAGTACCATTCTCATGCCGGCTTAAGTTGTCCCTAGTTAGCTGGCTAACTACTTCTGGACCTTTGTCTGCCTCATCCTCAGATGGCTCTAGATCCTCATCCTCCTCTTCACCTTCTGCAGAGAGATGGATAAGGTCAGGGTCACCTGTGGTTCCCTCTAGGGGAGGCATGTTCCCATCTGGATGAGAAGGTTCTGTGTTACCAGCCCTCCTAGCATCATAAGTCTCTAGGAGACCAATCAGAAAAGGAATTGTAGGGTTAGAACCCTGTTTCAGCTTCCTGGAGGTACACACTTGTCTCATCTCCTGGAAGCTAAGAGCAGCATATCTGGAAGTGACCTGTGGAAGGTCCACTGACACAAGGGGACACTCAGAGTTTCCTCCTTTGTCTGACATGCTGATTCTAGTGTGGTGTAAGTGATGCACCTACCTACACTATTTGTTTGCCTACTGATCCCTTGCTAAGAGTTGTAGCCAAGGTGTGCTAAGCCTTGAGGAGCTACAACAGCTGGTTCAGTAGAACTCAGAGTATTCTAAGCTAAGTTATATGTACCTGGAGTACTTATGTGATCTTTCACAAGATATTCTTAGGATACGTGTGGTAAAACAACAGCAAGCTCAAATCCCAACCGCTGCTCACCAATGTGAGAAGTTGGCCTGATATGCAGTGCTCACTATTCTAGTGATCACTATGTATCAGTCCAAACAACCCTTATTGATGATTGGTTGTAAGTCAACCTTATAGACCAGCTATCCTACTAGCGTGGATACGAGCAGTCTTCGGGCTAAACTCTAGAGGGCGTGTTAAGCCAGCTGTTATACCATCACATATACCCCTTGAACACCAAGTGAAAGGACACCACACAAGTGTTATGAAAATAAACAGTGCATTTATTCAAATCACAACAGCCCTGTACTCTTTATGAGGACAGGGTACTAAGCACACAACAAAACTCTGACGAAAATACTTTAAGTTGCACAATTTAAACAAATGCCCGAGGGGCACGGAAAACCATATACTATGGAAGTGGAATGCGAAATTACTAGCAGGTAAGTACTGGACTAATAGGCTTTGGAATCGCTAGGACTACGTTACTGAACCTTCAGATTACTAGTAGGAGGCCTAGGGGAGTCGGGTGCAGAGTGTGCACTCTCACGCAGGATGCGGGACAAAGTCTATGGGAGCTAGTAAAGACAAAGTTAGTGTTCTTAGGCGAACCCGATAAGGTAGATCGAAAACAACAGTGGATCCTGACCCTTGGATAGTGAGGCTATGCTGGGGCACCGAAATGCCGAAGTTACCTAGCCCAGGGGCTGCAGCTGCATAGGTCTCAAAAGACGTCGGGAATCCTCGTAGACGAACCAGGAGCCTGAAGAAAGAAGTTGCTGGCAGGCGACCAGTGAAGATTGTTCGAGTGATCCAAGCCTGGATCGAAGATGGATGACACCTGAAAGCAGAGGGGACCAAGTTCGTGACCACTAGCCAGTAGTCAGATGGCACCAGGAGTGCACCGGATGGTAGTCACCTCGACTAGGTGAGTGGGTGACGCTGGGCTCTGCAGTCTCACGGACCAGGAGGCGTTGTCGGCGACCAGGATGGAGGTGCGAGCTGTCCCACGATGGATGATGCTGTCGACGTCGCTGGACCCAGGATTGGGGCAACAAGTCTTGGCAAATTTAAGCCCACGCGGTGGACTCAAAATGGCGTCTGGAGTGGACCAGGAGGGTCCGGGGTGCTCCTCTTTTGGAAGGGAGCAAGGGCCAGTCTGGGGCAACCAGACCAGCAACGGTGATGTCGTCGGGCGTCGTTAGGAAGGCCACAAGCCAGCGGGCTATTAGCCAAACAACGCGGTGAGCAGCAAAAAGCAGAAGGGCCCCACGCAGGTCGTGGAGATGCTGGGGGGCTGGACTTCGGTGCTGGAGCTGCTCAGGGTCGGGGCTTCTCGGACCCCAAAGCACTCACCAGAGGATCACTCGGCGGTCGTGCTGGATAGAAGTCGTGCAGTTCTGATGATGGCCGGTCCCTCGAGGTCTCGTCGCACCTACGGTTCTCAGCTTAGCTGTAGAGGTAGGTAGAGGTCAGAGGTGCCAGGGAAGCCGGGTCTCGTCGTGCTGGTCGGTCAGATTCCTGAGGAAGGACGTGCAGCAAACCGCAGAGTTCTTAGATGGTGCCTGCGGATGCAGGGTGACTACTCCTTAGCCACAAGGGAGAAATCTTGAGAAGAAGTCGAGAGTTCCTTTCGTAGAAAGTAGTTTCTTGATTCAAAGATGATCTAATTTGGAAGGGTCCTCGCTCCTGCCTTTATCCTAAAGAAAGGGGTGAGTACGCGACTAGGTCCTGCCCTAGGGGTGGGACCAGGAAGGGGGGTGGTTACACCCCTCTCCCATGCCGGACTTTCCCCAGGCCAGGGGCTGGTGTGCCCCTGGAACTGGTTCTAGCCGGCAGATGCGTAGTGAGCACCGGGGTGCCACTCTGCAGTCACCTTCCTGTAAAGCCCTGCCTACCCAGGATACACAAAACCCTGTCCGGGATGGTGCTAGCACCGCCCCTGACAGGAAACCCTTTGTCCAAGCTCTCCTCACTGGAAGGACTCCCAGCAGCAGGAGGTCAGACTCGTGTCTGTGGTGGCAGCATCCATTTTGTGGAGCTGAGGCTTCAGTTAACTTTAACCGGGGTTCACAGTTACATACATGTCGTGTCCCTCTAGAAGGGTGGAATGCTAACCCCGTCGCCAGAATTGGCGAGGGGTTAGTATTCCAATTCGTATGACACCTTACTCGACATGTTTTGATAAAGCAATACCAGAAATAGCATTTAACCGCGAGGATTATAATGCACTTAAGAGTATATGGTATGCGTTATCATGGAACAGCTATTAGGACTTGGTTCCGCAAGCTGCAAACGGTCTCAGCTCATGCCAGAGCACCATCTCACACGATTCCAAGCACTCTGCCTTCAGGATTGTCAAGGCCTGCCATAGGAGTGACTGATAGGAATCTGTGTGTCCATTTTTAGGGTTAGATATAGGTATACTATATCTAAAGCAAAAGGTGAATACACCACCTTGCCCCAGCTGTCGTGCAGCCAGTTGTGTCAGATTTAGATGGCCATCCAGGGGTGGCATAATACATGCTTCAGCCCCTGGTAGGCCCTGGGTACACGTATGCCCTGAGTTACAGGGTCTGATAAGGTGGCCCAGTACCAATTGGAGAATGCACCTAAGGTACACATGTCAATTTAGTGAGAGAACAGCTAGGCTGTGGGTCTGATTGGCAGGCCCACAGCCAGAGAAAGTCGTAAACCAGTGAAACAAAAGCAAAAAATCTGGGTGATCATAGGATTGCAGACCCTACTCTCCTACAGAGTGTTCACCCAGCGATCTGCCTCGACGGCCAGCTTCCTTGGATCTGCGAGCTTGCTGTCGAGCAGATGCTGGAGGAGTTCCACAAAACAATTCATGGACAAATGTTCCCATAGCATGAGGTCAGTTAGTTCTCCCATGGTGGTCACTTTGCTGCCCTTGACCCATCTGTCGAATGCTCGGCTAAAAAAGTTTACGTACTCTACCCAGGTGGTGCCAGGAATCTTCTTGCAGTCCCGGAACCGCTGGCGGTACATTTCGGGGGTGAGGCCGTACCTCGTCAGGAGGGCCTTCTTCATGTGGCTGTAGGAAGTCTGCTCGGAGGATGGTAGATCGAGCAGGGTGTCTCTCCCCTCGCTCAGGAATCGACCCCACAATCCGTCCCCCCAATCCTTCTGTGGGACTCGGTGGGAGGTCATGGCGACTTCGTAGGCCTTGAACCATTGCTGGATGTCGTCATTTTTGTAATACTCTTTGACCACATCCTTGGGGATGTGGACCTTCGGCTCGGCCGGGGGGACGGTCTTTCGGTTCCCAAGGGGCCGGTTCTCTTCGTTCCTTGCCTTGAGTTCGAGCTCCTTTAAGCTTCGCTCGTGTTCCAGCTGAAGTCTCCTCCCTTCATACTCCCGCTGGAGTTTCTTCTCCTCTAGTTCTCCTTGTACCTTTGTTAGACGGGAAACCTGAGGGTCGGCCAAGCAAGGGGGAGAGGCCTCCTGGCGAGGGTCCTCTCCTCAGATCGTACGGACGAGCAACCAACCCCCACAGATGGACACCACACAAAGATAGGTTCTTAACTCTTTTATCAGTATTCTTTGGCAGGTTATCGTAACGATACAGTAGAAACGGGGCTCTAGGATCCCCTTGAACTAGTCTCTGTGGGAAGGGGGTAGCGGGACAGTCTTGGTACTGGTCTGGTACAGGGATATCTTGCGGACAGCTCTCAATCCTCGAGCTGGAGGGTTTCTTCGGTAGGGGCCGCGGCAGCGCCAGCAGGACTCCCAAGATGGTTCAAGAGGATGGGCCGCGGCAGCGCCAGCAGGACCCCAAGATGGTTCACGAAGATGAGCCGCGGCAGCGCCAGCAGGACTCCAAGGATGGTACACGAAGATGAGCCGCGGCAGCGCCAGCAGGACTCCAAGGATGGTTCACGAAGATGAGCCGCGGCAGCGCCAGCAGGACTCCAAGGATGAGTTTGTCTCTGTTGGACCCGGCCTCGTGGCGTGGCCCGATCCCTCCCGCATGGCAGGTCCCGGACTACCAACACCCCTGTTCCCCCGACAAGAGCCGCACCTTCCGCCCTCCGGGCTACCCCAGCTATTCCCCAGACTCATGTCCGCAGCCTTCTCGGCTGGCCCGGACCCCTTTTCCCGGACCACCGTCCCCGGCCCAGCCGCCATCTTGGACCCTCCACGACCAGGCCTCGTGGCCTCGGGCCGACCTCAGGCCCAGCCAAGCCCCGACATCGAGGCACCACCAACCACCCAGGGGGTAAAGAGACCATTTGGCGAGTCAATGGGAGAAGGAGTGTCGATGGCTCCCATCCGCCTGGTTTCGATCGCCCCCGGCCTCCCTGGGCGCTGGGTGTCTGGACTCCCTCATCCCAGACCCCCCGACCTCCAAGTGCGAGGGTCCGGACATCAAAGGGCACCAGACCAATAACTGGGGCAGCTCCAGAGCAGGAAGCAGTTGTATCCTGGAGTCGAGAGACAACGAGACAAACTCATCCCTGAAGGCCTGCTGGCGCTGCCGCGGCTCACCCTCGTGAACCATCTTGGAAGGCCTGCTGGCGCTGCCGCGGCTCATCCTCGTGAACCATCTTTGAAGGCCTGCTGGCGCTGCTGCGGCTCATCCTCGTGAACCATCTTTGAAGGCCTGCTGGCGCTGCCGCGGCTCATCCTCGTGAACTATCTTTGAAAGCCTGCTGGCGCTGCCGCGGCCCCTACTTGAGAACCCTCCAGCTCGAGGATCGAGAGCTGACCACCCGATACACCTGTACCAGACCGGTACCGAGACTGTCCCGCTACCCCCTTCCCACAGAGACTAGAATTGCAGGGTTCCCAGTATCCTGCTCCTTCCATAACGTTCCGTTAACCTGCCTAAGAATACTGATAAAAGTGTTGAGAATCTATCTTTGTGTGGTGTCCATCTGTGGGGGGTGGTTGCCCGTCCGTACGATCTGAGGAGAGGACCCTCGCCAGGAGGCCTCTCCCCCTTGCTCGGCCGACCCTCAGGTTTCCCATCTAACAGTCTCGGTGTCTCTCGACTCCAGGATACAACTGCCTTCCTGCTCCGGAGCTGCCCCAGTTATAGGTCTGGTGCCCTTTGATGTCCGGACCCTCGCACTTGGAGGTCGGGGGATCTGGGATGTGCGAGTCCAGACACCCAGCAGGGGAGTGGAGCCAGCGCCCAGGGAGGCTGTGGGCGATCGAAACTAGGCGGATGGGGGACCATCGAAACTCCTTCCCCCATTGACTCGCCAAGTGGTCTCTTTACCCTCTGGTCGAATCGTGGTGCCTCCATGTCGGGGCTTTGCTGTGCCTGCGGCTGGGGTCGGGCCGAGGCCACGAGGCCTGGTCATGGAGGGTCCAAGATGGCAGCTGGGCCGGAGACGATGGTCCGGGAAATGGTCCGGGCCAGCCACGAGAGTTGGATAGAGGAGGTCGAGTTCCGTCGGGGGAGAGCTGGGGGCGGCCCGGAGGGGCGGCACTCGTGGAAGGTGGAAGGTGCCGCTCTTGGTCGTAGAACAGGAGTCGAGGTAGTCCGGGACCCGCCATGCGGGAGGAGTGGGGCCACGCCACGAGGCCCTGTCCAACAACCATCATTTGCTCGACCGCCAGTTTCTTTTCTGCTAATTTTATTTCGCCTTCGATCTTTAGTTTCGCCATCTCGAGCTCATGGTGGTGACTTCTTTCTCGATCTGCGAGCGCTTCCGGGGATAGGCCCCTGTCCGGTACAGTGCTTCGTACCGGGCTGCTACAGTTTTCTGTCTGGGAGAGTCCTGGTCGGTCTGGCTGCGCCGCTGCTCCTTCTGTGCGTGGGGTTCCGGACTCCACCCAAGTTTTTAATGCTTTCTGCATGTCTTCTTTTGTGTTGAGGCCAGTGGTAGCGATTCCTAGTTCTTTGTAGAATTCCTTTAGTTCTTTGTGCGTGTAGTCCTCCAGTTGTTCTACACGAAATGCCGTACTTACGTCAGCTTCAATGATACTCATGGTGGTTTCTTCTGTTGTTTTTGCTTGGTAGTGCCTTAGTCGTGTACTGTACGATCTCTAGATTGCGGCTCGTATCCTGTCGCTTGCCACCAATGTTAGAAAACGACCTCAGGGGAGGGCAGGAAGTCTACCTGACCACCCTGGGACCCACCTCCCTAGGTACGAAGACGAGCACTGGAGGGAGACTCTTCAGGGGGAGAGTCTCGAATCTAGGATCGTACACACCACACAAGCACCACACGACAAAGAGACACCACAACGTAGCTTCTTAAGAATGTTTCTTTATCTCGTGATTCAAGGGATCTTTATGATCAGAGAAAGCTGGTAGTACAAGTAGAGCAAGCGCTCAAAGAGTCTTGGTCAGGGTCGGGGTAGCGGGACAGTCTTATGGGATTAGTGTCAACATCGTTGCGTTCCCAAAGCACAGCTCTCAATCCTCGAGCCGGGGGATACGGGACGATCTTTCAGGGTCCGGCCAGACCAGGAGAGTCAAGGAGCCGCAAGTCACTCAGCAGGGCTCAAGCAAGATGTTGGAGGTGTGAGAAGTTGGCCTGATATATAATGTTCACTATTCTAGTGAGCACTTTGTATCAGTCCAAACAACCCTTATTGATGATTGGTTGTAAGTCAACCTTATAGACCAGCTATCCTAGTAGCATGGATACGAGCAGTCTTCGGGCTAAACTCTAGAGGGCGTGTTAAGCCAGCTGTTATACCATCACATATACCCCTTGAACACCAAATGAAAGGACACCACACAAGTGTTATGAAAATAAACAGTGTATTTATTTAGATCACAACAGCCCTGTACTCTTTATGAGGACAGGGTACTAAGCACACAACAAAACTCTTACGAAAATACTTAAAGTTGCACAATTTACACAAATGCCCGAGGGGCACGAAAAACCATATACTCTAAAAGTGGAATGGGAAATTACTAGCAGGTAAGTACTGTACTAATAGGCTTTGGAATCGCTAGGACTTGACTACTGAACCTTCAGATTACTAGCAGGAGGCCTAGGGGACTCGGGTGCAGAGTGTGCACTCTCACGCGGGATGCGGGACAAAGTCTATGGATGCTAGAATTTACAAAGTTAGTGATATCGGACGAATCCGACCCGGTAGAGCTGAAACGAAAAAGGATCTGGACCCTTGGATAGTGAGGCTATGCTGGGGCACCGAAATGCCGAAGTTACCTAGCCCAGGGGCTGCGGCTGCATAGGTCTGGAAAGATGTCGGGAATCCTTGTTGCAGTCTATGGAGCCTGAAAGAAGAAGTTGCTGGCAGGCGACCAGTGAAGAGATTCGGATGGATCCAAGCCTAGATCGGAGATGGAAGACACCTGTAAGCAGAGGGGACCAAGTTCTGAATCACTAACCAGTGATTAGCTGGGCACCAGAATGGCACCGGCTGAAGTCACCTCGACCAGGTGAGTGGGCGACGCTGGGCTCTGCAGTCTCACGGACCAGGAGGCGTTGTCGGCGACCAGGATGGAGGTGCGAGCTGTCCCACGATGGTATCTGCTATCGACGTCACTGGACCCAGGATTGGGGCAACAAGTCTTGGCAAATGCAAGCCCACGCGGTGGACTTAAAATGGCGTCTGGAGTGGACCAGGAAGGTCCGGGGTGCTCCTCTTTTGGAGGGGAGCAAGGGCCAGTCTGGAGCAACCAGACCAGCAGTTTTGATGTTGTCGTTTGTCGTCGGGAAGGCCACAAGCCAGCGGGCTAGTAGCCAGACAACGCGGTGAGCAGCAAAAAGCAGAAGGGCCCCACGCAGATCTGGTGGATGCTGGAGGGCTGAACTTCGGTGCTGGAGCTGCTTAGGGTTGGGGCTTCTCAGACCCCAAAGCACTCACTCGAGGATCCCTCGGCGGTCGTGCTGGGCAAGAGTCGTGCAGTCTTGAAGATGGCCGGTCCCTCGAGGTCTCGTCGCACCCACGGATCTCAGCTGAGCTGACGATGTGGGTAGAGGTCAGAGGTGCCAGGGAAGCCGGGTCTCGTCGTGCTGGTCAGTCGGATTCCGGAGGAAGGACGTGCAGCAAACGGCAGTGATCTTGGATGGTGCCTGCGGGTGCAGGGTGACTACTCCTTAGCCACAAGGGAGAAATCTTGAGAAGAAGTCGAGAGTTCCTTTCGTAGAAAGTAGTTTCAGGATTCAAAGATGATCTAATTTGGAAGGGGGCCCGCTCCTATCTTTATACTAGGAAAAGGGGCTGGCACGCGACTAGGTCCTGCCCATGGGTGGGACCAGGAAGGGGGGTGGTTACACCCCTCTCCCATGCCAGACTTTCCCCAGCTCAGGGGCTGGTGTGCCCCTGGAACTGGTTCTAGCCGGCAGATGCATAGTGAGCACCGGGGTGCCACTTGCAGTCACCTTCCTCTAAAGCCCTGCCTACCCAGGATACACAAAACCCTGTCTGGGATGGTGCTAGCACCGCCCCTGACAGGAAACCCTTTGTCCAAGCTCCCCTCGCTGGAAGGACTCCCAGCTGCAGGGGGTCAGACTTGTATCTGTGGTGGCAGCATCCATTTTGTGATGCTGAGGCTTGAGTTAACTTTAACCGGGGTTCACAGTTACATACATGTCGTGTCCCTCTAGAAGGGTAGAATGCTAACCCCGTCGCCAGAATTGGCGAGGGGTTAGTATTCCAATTCGTATGACACCTTACTCGACATGTTTTGATAAAGCGATACCAAATATAGCATATAACCGCGAGGATTATAATGCACTTAAGAGTATATGGTATGCGTTATCATGGAACAGCTATTAGGACTTGGTTCCGCAAGCTGCAAACGGGCTCAGCTCATGCCAGAGCACCATCTCACACGATTCCAAGCACTCTGCCTTCAGGATTGTCAAGGCCTGCCATAGGAGTGACTGATAGGGATCTGTGTGTCCATTTTAGGGTTAGATATAGGTATACTATATCTAAAGCAAAGAGTGATTACACCACCTTGCCCCAGCTGTCGTGCATCCAGTTGTGTCAGATTTAGATGGCCAGCCAGGGTTGGCATAATACATGCTGCAGCCCCTGGTAGGCCCTGGGTACACCTATGCCCTGAGTTACAGGGTCTGATAAGGTGGCCCAGTACCAATTGGATATGTACCTAAGGTACATGGAATCCATTTTACAGAGAGAGCAGTAGGCCTGGGGTCCTATTGGGCAGGGTCCCAGGCCAACTAAGTTGGAAAACCAGCAAAACACCAGGCAAAAAGTTGGGGGCAACCATAGTCAGGTATCCACCTTCCTACAGGAGGTCTTCTGTTCTTCAGGGGGAGCCGCGAGACACTCAGCAGGGCTCAGGTGTTTCAAAGTTGCAAGGGGAGCCACGAGTCACTCAGCAGGGCTCAGTGTTTCCAAGTTGCAGGGGAGCCTCGAGTCACTCAGCAGGGCTCGGTGGTTCAAAGTTGCAGGGGAGCCGCGAGTCACTCAGCAGGGCTCGGTGTTTCAAAGTTGCAGGGGAGCCGCGAGCCACTTAGCAGGGCTCAGGTGGTTCAAGCAGAAGTCCTTCTCTGCCAAACGAGCCGCGACCACGTCAGCAGGGCCTCGTCGTTCCAGGATCTAATCTGTCGATAGTCCCGGAGCATCCCCAGTTATAGGACTGATCCTCTTTGATCTCCGGAGTTCTGGTCTGCAGGGGACTTAGTACCTGGGGGTCCCCTGTTGGGGTTTCCTGCCACGCGGCCCTTTGATCCATTCAGGTCGGGTTCGGGAAGAGTCCCAGACACACAGCAGGCATGGAGCCAGCCCTCCGGGCGGCCGGAGGCGCGATCGAAACCCACGTCTCGAGGAGAGGTCGGAGGTGTGAAGGATACTGCTCCTCCCTCTCTCACTCGCGGGGGGCGCTCTGTCCTCCCGCCAGGGTGGCGCCTCTCGGCCTAGGCCGCGCTGGCTCGGGCGGCCATCTTAGGTGCCGGAAAGTGGGCACACAGGGCCTACGGGCCGGAAAGATGGAAGCACGGGCTGGGAAGTCTGGGAAGGGTCAGGACTAGCATGGAGGGAAGGGTTGGCTAGGGCGGGGGACTCAGCGATCTGTTGTGGTGTAAGCTCGGAAGGGTGTTGCTACGGGTCAGGGAGGACCACGCCACGAGGCCGGGTCTAACAACATGGTTCCGAAAGCTGCAGACAGGCTCAGCTCATGCCATCTCACATAAAACTAAGCACTCTGCCTCCAGGATTGTTAAGGCCTGCCATAGGAGTGACTCATAGGTGCATATGTGTCCAGATATAGGTATACTATATCTAAGCAAGGGGTGTTTACACAACCTTGCCTCAGCTGAGTGATCAGCCAGTTGTGTCAGTTTGGATGGCCAGCCAGGGGTGGCAAAAGATATGCTGCATCCCCTGGTACGCCTTGGATGCACCTATGCCCTGGGTACCTTTAGTACACTGTACAGGGGCTCATAAGGTGACCCAATCCCAATTGGAGATGTACCTAGGGTACATGGAGTCCATTTTAGAGAGAGAGCAGATAGCCTGGGGCCCTGATTAGCAGGATCCCAGGCCAACTAAGTCGAAAACCAGCTAAACACTAGGCAAACAATCTGGGGTAACCATAGTCAGGTATCCACCTTCCTACACCCTCTCACCCTCACTCGCCCTCACTCCCTCACACCCCCACACCCCATCACCATCTCATGCCCTCACCCCTCACACCCCCACTAACCCTCACCCCAACACCCCCTCACACCCCCTCACACACCTCCTCAGCCTCACACCCCTAACTTTCAAACACCCTCACCCTTACACCCCCTCATCCTCACCCTCACACACCCTCACCCTCACACACCCTCTCAACCTCACACACCTTCACCCTCACACCCCCTCACCATCACACACCTCACCCTCACACTCTCTCACCCTCACACACCCTCACACCCCCCTCCCTCACCCCTGTCACCCTCACCCCATCACCCTCACCCCTGTCACCCTCACACCCTCACCCTCATACCCCTCACCCTCACAACCCCTCACCCTCACAACCCCACACCCTCCCCCTCACACACCCTCACCCTCACATACCCTCACCCTAAAAGCCCAACACCCTTGCACCCCTCACCCTCACACACACACACCCCCTCACCCTCACACACCCTCACACACCCTCACCCTATACCCCCTCACCCACCCTCACACCTCCTCACCCTCACCTTCACACACCCTCACACACCCTCACTCACCCTCACACCCTCACACACCCTCACAACCCTCACTCACCCTCACACCCTCACCCCCCTCACCCTCACCCTCACAACTCTCTCACCCTCACTCACCCTCACCCCCTCACACCCCCCACCCCTTCCCCCTCACATCCCCTTAGGCTCACACCCCCTCACCCTCACACACCTCCTCACCCTAACACCTCCTCACCCTATTACCCCTCACTCTCACACCCCCTCATCCTCACACACCCTCACACACCCTCACACCCCCTCACCCTCACATCCCCTCACCCTCCCTCATACCCTCACCCTCACACCCCTTCACCCTCACACCCCCTCACCCTCACACCCCTTCAACTTGACACACCCCCTCACTCACCCTCTCACCCACCCTCACACATCCTCTCACCCTCACCCACCCACTCACCCTCACACACCCTTTTACCATAACACACCCTCTCATCCTCTCACCCTCACACACCCTCTCACCCTCACACACCCTCTCACCCACCCTCACCCACCCTCATCCTCACACCCCTCACCTGACATACCCTCATCCTCACACACCCCCTCACCCTCAAACCCCCTCACCCTCACCTTCACACCCTCACCCTCACAACCCTCTAACCCTCACTCACCCTCACCCCCTCACATCCCCACCCCTTTACCCTCACATCCCCTTAGCCTCACACCCCCTCACCGTCACACACCTCCTCACCCTAACACCCCCTCACTCTCACACACCCTCATCCTCACCCTCATACACCCTCACCTTCCCTCACCCTCTCGCCCTCACACACCCTCTCACCCTCACACACCCTCTCGCCCTCACACACCCTCTCACCCTCACACACCCTCTCACCCTCACAAGCCTTCACCCTCACATCCCCTCACCCTCACATCCCCTCACCCTCCCTCACACCCTCACCCTCAAACCCCTTCACCCTCACACCCCCTCACCCTCACCCCCCCTCACCCTGACACACCCCCTCACTCACCCTCTCACACCCCCTCTCACACACCCTCACCCATCCTCTCACCCTTACCTACCCACTCACCCTCACACACCCTTTCACCCTAACACACCCTCTCATCCTCTCACCCTCACACACCCTCTCACCCACCCTCATCCTCACACCCCCTCACCTGACACCCCCTCACCCTCACACCCCCTCACCCTCACACCCCCCTCACCCTCAAACCCCCTCCCCCTCACTCCCCCTCCCCCTCGCCCTCACACCCCCTCACCCTTACACCCCCTCACTGTCACACACCCTCACCCTCACACTCCCTCAACCTCACTCTCCCTCAACCTCACTCACCCTCTCAACCTCACACACCCTCTCACCCCTTCTCATGCTCACACACCCTCTCACCCTCACACCCCCTCATCCTCACACCCCCTCACCCTCACACACCCTCACCCTCACACCCCCTCTCACCTTCACACCCCCTCTCACACCCTCTCACCCTCACACCCCCTCACCCTCACATCCCGTCACCCTCAGATCCCCTCGCCATCACATCCCCTCACCCTCCCTCACACCTCACCCTCACACCCCCTCACACTCACACCCCCTTACCGTCACACACCCTCACCCACCCTCACACACCCTCACTCACCCTCACACCCTAACCCTCACACCCTCACCCCCCTCACCCCCCTCACCCTCACAACCCTCTCATCCTCATTCACCCTCCCATGCTCACTCAACCTCACCCCCTCACAGCCCCACACCCCCTCTCCCTCACACCCCCTCACCCTCACACACCCTCACCCTCACACACCCTTACCCACCCTCTCACCCTCACACACCCTCAAACCCCCTCACATTCACACCCCCTCTCCCTCACCCCTGTCACCCTCAGCCTGTCACCCTCACCCTCCCTCATCCTCTTCCCCTCACCCTCATACCCCCTCACCCTCATACCCCCTCACCCTCACAACCCCTCACCCTCACAACCCCACACCCTCCCCCCACACCCCTTCACCCTCACACCCCCTCACCCTCGCAGCCCCACACCCTCACACTCACACACACCCTCACCCTCACATCCCCTCACCCTCACTTCCCCTCACCCTCACATCCCCTCACCCTCCCTCACACCTCACCCTCACACCCCCTCACCCTCACCCTCACACCCCCTCACCCTCACACCCTCACACACCCTCACACTCCCACCCACCCTCACACACCCTCACCCACCCTCACACACCCTCACACCCTCACAACCCTCTCACCCTCATTCACCCTCTGTGAGAAGGTGGCCTGGTATATGATGTTCACTATTCTAGTGAGCACCTTGCACCAGTCCAAACGACCCCTATGGTGATTGGTTGTAAGTCAACCTTATAGACCAGCTATCCTAATGGTAGCATGGACAAAAGCAGTCTTAGGCTAAACTCAAGAGGGCATGGGAAGCCAGCTGTTTTACCATATGCAATCCTTTTAATACCAAATGAAAGGACACCACACAAGTTATATATTATAAAATATATGTATTTATTACTAGAATAATCCCCTGTACTCTTTTTGAGGACAGAAGCACAAGCGTTAAACAAAGAACTTCATATAACATACAAAAGTTGCACAAATATGGATAGGCCCTGGTGGCCACTCAAACCATATACTAAAATAGTGGTATAAGAACCACGTCACGAACAATGGTAAGGCCTAGGGCCTTGGGAATCGCTGGGACTACACTGGACTAACAAAGGTTAGGTCGGGGGAGGCCCACAGGATGTGGGTGCAGTGTCTATAGGCAACCGAGTGCACCAATAGAAGTCAATGGTGCGTAAAAGTTAGAAAGTTGCTGTTTAGGAAGACTTCCTACTGGACTAGAACTTAACCACTTAAAACTAGGACACTAGGGACGTAAATAACTACAGGGGCACCGGAGTACCCTCGTTACCTCACCCACAGGAAGCGGGTGCATAGGTGTCAAAGTGTGTCGGGTTTTGTCGTGGAGTTCTATGGAGCCTTGGTGAAAAGATGCTGCAGGCGACCAGGAGAGAAGAGTCCCGTTGGATCCAAGGGTAGATCGAAGATGTGGAGTACCTGAAAGCAGAGGGGACAGAGTCTGGGTCACTAGCCAGTGACCAGGATGGATCCAGGAAGGAACCAGGCGATGTCGGGTTGCGATCAGGTGCTGTCGTGAAGTTTGTCTCCGCTGCCACGTGGACCAGGAAGTATCGACAATGACCAAGAGGGGGACACGGGCTGTCCCACAAAGGCTCTCGCTGTCGGCGGTGTCGGTTCTCGAATCAGAGTCAACAGGCCTTGGCAAATGCAACCCACGCAGGAATCAGAGATGGCTTCTGGATCAGACCAGCAAGGTTTGATGGGCTGCTCATTTTCAGGGGAGCAAGTGCCAGTCTGGAGCAACAAGACCAGCAGTGAAAATTTGAAGGTTCGTCGTCACAGAGGCCACTAGCCAACAGGCAAGTGACCGGACAGACGCGTCGAGCAGGAAAATGCAAAAGAGCCCCACGCAGCCCTTGGTTAGTGTGGAGAGGTGATCTTCGGTGCAAGAGCTGCTCCGGGCTGGGGCTTCTTAATCCCCAATGCACAGCTTCAAGGGTGCCTCTGGAGATGCACAGAAAGCACTTCGCTGGCTTTCCAAGATGGCATGTCCCACGTCTCACGTTGCCTCCACGGGTCTCAACTTTGCTGGGGCTGTGGATCGGGCTGTTGAAAGTCTGGGAGTCCAGGTCTTGTCGGTCTCTGTCGTTCGAGCTCCGGCGGGAGCAACAACAAAGAAAACCTTTGAGCGCTGATGGTGCCTGCTTGTGCAGGGTGGTCACTCCTTGACCACAAGGGAGATTCTTCAGTCTTCTACGTCGAGTAGGATGTCGAAGGGTACAGAGTTTCATATCAAAGTCTCAGTCAGGATGATCTAAAGTCTATGGGCACAGCTCCTAACTTTATTCCAAATCAAGGGGCTGGATCATCGCTAGGTCCCTCCTATGGGTAGGACCCAGGAAGGGGATGTTACACCCCTTTCCCTTTGTCCAGTTTCATGCCAGATTTGGGGCTGGAGTGCCCCAGCATCGGTTTGAACTGGACTTTGCATGGGACACCTTGTGTGCCCCAGGCAGTGTCTAGTTTCATTCAGCCCTCCCTGCCCCAATCCACTATCTCCTGTCTGGGTGGTGCTAGCACCTCCCTGTGACAGGAAACCTTTTGTCCAGGCCTCCCCTGCCGGAGTTTCGGTCAGCAGCAGGAGGCCAGACTTGTGTCTGTGGCAGCAGCATCCCTTTTGTGATGCTGAGGCTCTGGTTAGATTTAACTGTGTTTGAGGAAAGCAACATGTCTTCTCCCTCTAGAAGGGTGGAATGCTACCCCAGTCACCAGGACTGGTGAGGGGGTAGTATTCCAAAGCGTATGACACCTTACACAACATGTTTTGTTAAAGCCAAACCAAAGATAGCATTGAACCGCGAGGTTCATAATGCACTTAAGAGTATATGGTATGGCAATATCCTAGAACAGCTATAAGGACATGTGTTAGAAGGAAACCTCAGGGGAGGGCAGGAAGTGTACCTGACCACCCTGGGACCCACCTCCCTAGGTACGAAAACGAGCACTGGAGGGAGACTCTTCAGGGGGAGAGTCTCGAATCTAGGATCGTACACACCACACAAGCACCATATGACAAAGAGACACCACAACGTAGCTTCTTAAGAACGTTTCTTTATCTCATGATTCAAGGGATCTTTATGATCAGAGAAAGCCGGTAGTACAAGTAGAGCAAGCGCTCAAAGAGTCTTGGTCAGGGTCGGGGTAGCGGGACAGTCTTATAGGATTAGTGTCAATATAGTTGCGTTCCCAACGCACAGCTCTCAATCCTCGAGCCGGGGAATACGGGGCGCAAGACACTCAGCAGGGCTCAGGTGTTTCAAAGTTGCAAGGGGAGCCGCGAGTCACTCAGCAGGGCTCAGTGTTTCCAAGTTGCAGGGGAGCTGCGAGTCACTCAGCAGGGCTCGGTGGTTCAAAGTTGCAGGGGAGCCGCGAGTCACTCAGCAGGGCTCGGTGTTTCAAAGTTGCAGAGGAGCCGCGAGTCACTCAGCAGGGCTCAGGTGGTTCCAGCAGATGTCCTTCTCTGCCAAACGAGCCGCGACCTCGTCAGCAGGGACCTCGTCGTTCCAGGATCGAATCTGTCGATAGTCCCGGAGCATCCCCAGTTATAGGACTGCTCCTCTTTGATCTCAGGAGTTCTGGTCTGCAGGGGACTTAGCACCTGGGGGCCGCCTGTTGGGGTTTCCTGCCACGCGGCCCTTTGATCCATTCAGGTCGGGTTCGGGAGGAGTCCCAGACACACAGCAGGCGTGGAGCCAGCCCTCTGGGCGGCCGGAGGGGCGATCGAAACCCACTTCTCGAGGAGAGGTTGAAGGTGTGAAGGATACTTATCCTCCCTCTCTCACTCGCGGGGGGTGCTCTGTCCTCCCGCCAGGGTGGTGCCTCTCGGCCTAGGCCACGCTGGCTCGGGTGGCCATCTTAGATGCCGGAAAGTGGGCACACAGGGCCTACAGGCCGGGAAGATGGAGGCACGGGCTGGGAAGTCCGGGAAGGGTCAGGACTAACATGGAGGGAAGGGTTGGCTAGGTCGGGGGACTCAGGGATCTGTTGTGGTGTAAGCTCGGAAGGGTGTTGCTACGGGTCGGGGAGGACCGCGCCACGAGGCCGGGTCTAACATGCGTCCCCCCAGCTGAAAGTCGGGGAGAACTACCCATCCTCTTGGGGGTTCTCTTACCTGGAGAGGCCGCCAGCATTGGCGTGGTTGGTACCAGGGCGATGCTCTACAGTGAAATCCATCCCCTGGAGGGAGATCGACCATCTCAGCAGTTTGGGGTTCTCGCCCCGCATCTGCATCAGCCACTGCAATGGTCGATGATCCGTCTGGACTCGGAAATGGGTTCCGAACAAGTAGGGCCGTAACTTCTTTAGGGCCCAGACTACGGCGAACGCTTCTCGCTCGATGGTGCTCCACCTCTGCTCTCTGGGGAGTAGCCTCTGGCTAATGAAGGCTACAGGCTGGTCTAGACCTTCCTCATTCAGTTAGTATAGTACAGCCCCAATGCCGTGTTCCGAGGCATCAGTCTGTACCACAAACTCCTTGGAGTAGTCAGGGGCTTGTAGCACAGGGGCAGTACACATGGCTCTCTTTTGGGCGTCAGACTCCTCTTGGCAGGCAGGGGTCCACTGCACTTTCTGGGGCTGCTTTTTGGACGTTAACTCCGTGAGGGGACCTACAAGGCTGCCCTACCCTCGGATGAACCTCAGGTAGTAACCGGTGAGGCCCAGGAAGGCCCGAACCTCTGTTTGGGTGGTGGGGGGTTCCCAGGCTTGGATGGCGTCGATTTTAGGCTGCAGAGGTCGACATGCCCACTTCCGACCTGGTGCCCCAGGTAGACCACCGATCCTTGCCCGATTTGGCATTTGCTGGCTTTTACTGTGAGGCCTGCCTGGCGCAGGGCCATCAACACTCTCCGGAGGTGCCGGAGGTGCTCGCTCCATTCTGAACTGAAAAGCGCAATATCGTCCAGATATGCGGCACTGAACTCTTCCAGCCTGGCCAGGACTTTGTTTACTAGTCTCTGAAAAGTGGCCGGGGCGTTTTTCATCCCGAAGGGCATCACGCAAATGCGATAATGCACGTCGGGGTGGAGAAGGCGGACCGCTCCTTGGCTTCCTCTGTGAGCGCAATTTGCCAGTATCCGCATTATAAGAGAGACTAATTTTAACACATCATGAATTTTTAACGTTTTTAATGGTTTTTTACTGTGTATATTTGTACTTTTGTGGCTTTCATAATGAAAACCGAATAAAGTTGTTTTGAATTTGAATTTGACAGTATCCGCATGTCAAGTCAAAGGTGCTGAGGAAATGAGCAGACCCGAGACGGTCAATGAGCTCATCTGCGCGGGGAATGGGGTGGGCGTCGGCTCGGGTGACTGCATTGAGCCCCCTGTAGCCCACGCAGAACCTCAGTTCAGGGGCGATACCAGGGGCAGCGGCTTTCGGGACCAGCACCACTGGGCTGGCCCAGGGGCTATCTGAGGGTACGACCACCCCCAAGGACAACATCTTTGAGACCTCGGCCTCAATGCAGGACCGGACTCGATCGGGGACTCGGTAGGCTCTGTGTCGCACCGGCGGGCTGTCTCCGGTGTCCACGTCATGGACACACCAGTCTGTGACCTTGGAAACGAGAGAGAACAGGTCTGAGAACTGCCCCAAGAGCTGGCGGCAGTCTTTGCGTTGCTGGGGAGTGAGAGAGGGAGAGAGGTTCACTCCTTCCACTGAGCCATCTTTCTCTTTGGCGCACAGGAGGTCAGGGAGAGGCTCTGTTTCCTCTTCTACCCCGTCATCTGTGGCCAGTAGCAGGCTCATCTCCATCCGCACGAAGTGAGGTTTGAGGCGGTTCACGTGCAGGACCTGCAGGGGATTCTTGGGGGACTGGACGTCCACCAAGTATGTGAATTGGCTTTTCCGCTCGATCACCTTGAAGGGCCCTGTCCACTTATCTTGAAGGGCGCACGGTTTTACTGGGGCCATGACCCATACCTGCTGACCCGGCTGGAAATCGACCAGAGTGGCATTCTGGTCGTACCAGCGCTTCATTTCTTCCTGGCTCGCCTCCAGGTTGGCTTCGGCCATTTCCCGGAACTTCCTAGTCTGATTTCAGAGCGTCAGAATGTACTGGAACACCTCCTGAGGAGGGTTGCGGGGGGCCGTCTCCCAACCCTCTCGGACCAGGCTGAGGGGCCCCCGCACAGGGTGTCCGTACAGTAATGTGAACGGGCTGAACTCCAAGGATTTCTAGGGAACTTCCCGGAAGGCGAACAAGAGGCAGGGGAGCAGGACGTCCCACTTACGCCGGAGGGGCTCCTCTAGGCCCATGATCATCCCCTTTAGAGTCCGGTTCAACCGCTCTACTAGGCCATTTCCTTGGGGGTGGTACGGAGTGGTGAACCGATAGGACACTCCACATTGCTGCCAAAGGGATGTCATGTACCGGGAGATAAAGTTCATCCCGCGGTCGCTCACGACTTCTCTGGGGAATCCTACACGGGAAAAGATTCCCATCAGCACCCGGCGCACCACGGGGGCCGTGACGGGGCATAGGGGTATGGCTTCCGGGTATCGAGTGGCATGATCCACTAGGACGAGGATGAAGCGGTGACCTTGAGATTTTTTGGGGTCTAGGGGCCCACAATGTCAATTCCGACCATTTCAAAGGGGGTACTGACGACGGGGAATGGTTGGAGGGGAGCCTTGCGCTTTCCTCCGCTTTTTCCACTAGCCTGGCACGTGGGACAGGACTTGCAGTAGGCCTCTACGTCTGTTTTCATTTTGGGCCAATAGAAGTGCGTAACCAGGTGGCTATATGTTTTGTATTGGCCCAAGTGGCCTGCATATGTACATCGTGGGCCAACCCCAGGAGGAAGTTGCGGAAGCGTAGGGGTACCACCAGCACCCGGGTTGACCCTAGCTCCGCTGACTTTTGCTTGCTGTAAAGGAGGTCAATCTCCCAGTACAGCCAGTGCATACCCAATTGGTCGCCCGCCGTCTGGGCTTCGGCCTGTCGCCGGGGCCCGACCAGGGAAGGACGGGTAGCTTGTTCTCGGCAGAACTTCTCTCGGGAGGGGCCCCCCTCGTGGCGCCACTGCGCCAATTCGGGCAGATCACCCAGCTCGGTGATCTGTGCGGGGTCTGGGTGTATGGCTTCGTCGTTAGTGTCCTCCTCTCCTCGTGGGACGAGGTCGGAAGCCTCGTCTGGATCGGCCCGGTCGCCGTCCACAGGGGGAAGGCTGGCCGGGTAGTCCTCGATTTCTCTGTCGGGGGGCAGTCGGGCTGCCATAGATCGGGTGGTGGCGCACACCCACTCGGGAAGACCCATCATCCCGAGGTGGGTGCGGCGCTCGACCTGCTTCCATGGAGAACTTTCCAGGTCGATCCCCAGGAGGCAGTCAACAGGCAGGGAGGTCCATACTGCTACTTTTAATTTTCCTGCTACTCCTTCCCATTCAAATGGTATCAGGGCTACCTTACACAAGCTCTCCGTGTTATCTGCTGAAATTACAGGGCACAGGACATTGGGGAGGATCTGGTCTTCTCATACTAAATGGCTAAGGACACCTGTGATGCTGGCGCCGGTGTCACGGAGGGCCTCCACTCGGTGGCCATTCACTATGACGGACTGGCGGTACTTCTCGGTGTTGGGGGGCAGGGCGTTCTCGGGGACCATCTCCCTATCTCCCAGGGATACTAGGGCCATGGCAGCAGGTTCCCATTCCTCGGTGTCCTCAAACTCTTCCCCTAAAGCTACATTCGCTATCTGCCTAGCCGGGGGAGTGGTGGTAGGGATACGTGGGGCCATGGGACACATGGGATCACTGGCGTAGTGCCCGGGCTTTTGACATCTATAACATGTGATGGTCACTTGGTGCTGTCTACCGGGGGGACCGGCAGTAGTGGGTGGTGGTGCGGGGAAATTCGGTTGAGTGTTTCTTGGGTGGCTACGCTGGGGACCAGACTGGGTGTCCCTGGGCCCTCCTTGGTTTCCCCCTCCTCTCTGGCGGGGTGGTCCTTGATTGGTGAGGGGAGAATCCCATATGGGACCTCTGGAGACCCGAGTGTTCACCCAGCGATCTGCCTCGACGGCCAGCTTCCTTGGATCTGCGAGCTTGCTGTCGAGCAGATGCTGACGGAGTTCCACGAAACAATTCGTGGACAAATGTTCCCATAGCATGAGGTCAGTTAGTTCTCCCATGGTGGTCACTTTGCTGCCCTTGACCCATCCGTCGAATGCTCGGCTAAAAAAGTTTACGTACTCTACCCAGGTGGTGCCAGGAATCTTCTTGCAGTCCCGGAACCGCTGGAAGTACATTTCGGGGGTGAGGCCGTACCTCGTCAGGAGGGCCTTCTTCATGTGGCTGTAGGAAGTCTGCTCGGAGGATGGTAGATCGAGCAGGGTGTCTCTCCCCTCGCTCAGGAATCGACCCCACAATCCGTCCCCCCAATCCTTCTGTGGGACTCGGTGGGAGGTCATGGCGACTTGGTAGGCCTTGAACCATTGCTGGATGTCGTCATTTTTGTAATACTCTTTGACCACATCCTTGGTGATGTGGACCTTCGGCTCGGCCGGGGGGGCGGTCTTTCGGTTCCCAAGGGGCCGGTTCTCTTTGTTCCTTGCCTTGAGTTCGAGCTCCTTCAAGCTTCGCTCGTGTTCCAGCTGAAGTCTCCTCCCTTCATGCTCCCGCTGGAGTTTCTTCTCCTCTAGTTCTCCTTGTACCTTTGTTAGACGGGAAACCTGAGGGTCGGCCGAGCAAGGGGGAGAGGCCTCCTGGCGAGGGTCCTCTCCTCAGATCGTACGGAGGAGCAACCACCCCCCCACAGATGGACACCACACAAAGATAGGTTCTTAACTCTTTTATCAGTATTCTTTGGCAGGTTATCGTAATGATACAGTAGAAACGGGGCTCTTGGATCCCCTTGAACTAGTCTCTGTGGGAAGGGGGTAGCGGGACAGTCTTGGTACCAGTCTGGTACAGGGATATCTTGCGGACAGCTCTCAATCCTCGAGCTGGAGGGTTTCTTCGGTAGGGGCCGCGGCAGCGGCAGCAGGACTCCCAAGTTGGTTCAAGATGATGGGCCGCGGCAGCGCCAGCAGGACTCCAAGGATGGTTCAGGAAGATGAGCCGCGGCAGCGCCAGCAGGACTCCAAGGATGAGTTCGTCTCTGTTGGACCCGGCCTCGTGGCGTGGCCCGATCCCTCCCGCATGGCGGGTCCCAGACTACCGTCACCCCTGTTCCCCCGACAAGAGGCGCACCTTCCGCCCTCCGGGCTACCCCAGCTATTCCCCAGACTCATGTCCGCAACCTTCTCGGCTGGCCCGGACCCCTTTTCCCGGACCACCATCCCCGGCCCAGCCGCCATCTTGGACCCTCCACGACCAGGCCTCGTGTCGACCTCAGCCTCAGGCCCAGCCAAGCCCCGACATCGAGGCACCACCAACCACCCAGGGGGTAAAGAGACCACTCGGCGAGTCAATGGGAGAAGGAGTGTCGATGCCTCCCATCCCCCTGGTTTCGATCGCCCCCGGCCTCCCTGGGCGCTGGCTCCACCCCCCTGCTGGGTGTCTGGACTCCCTCATCCCTGACCCCCCGACCTCCAAGTGCGACGGTCCGGACATCAAAGGGCACCAGACCTATAACTGGGGCAGCTCCAGAGCAGGAAGCAGTTGTATCCTGGAGTCGAGAGACATTGAGACAAACTCATCCCTGAAGGCCTGCTGGCGCTGCCGCGGCTCACCCTCGTGAACCATCTTGGAAGGCCTGCTGGCGCTGCTGCGGCTCATCCTCGTGAACCATCTTTGAAGGCCTGCTGGCGCTGCCGCGGCTCATCCTCGTGAACCATCTTTGAAGGCCTGCTGGCGCTGCCGCGGCTCATCCTCGTGAACTATCTTTGAAAGCCTGCTGGCGCTGCTGCGGCCCCTACTTGAGAACCCTCCAGCTCGAGGATCGAGAGCTGACCACCCGATACACCTGTACCAGACCGGTACCGAGCCGGAGGGGCGATCGAAACCCACTTCTCGAGGAGAGGTCGAAGGTGTGAAGGATACTGCTCCTCCCTCTCTCACTCGCGGGGGGTGCTCTGTCCTCCCGCCAGGGTGGTGCCTCTCGGCCTAGGCCACGCTGGCTCGGGCGGCCATCTTAGATGCCGGAAAGTGGGCACACAGGGCCTACGGGCCGGGAAGATGGAGGCACAGGCCTGGAAGTCCGGGAAGGGTCAGGACTAACATGGAGGGAATGGTTGGCTAGGTCGGGGGACTCAGGGATCTGTGGTGGTGTAAGCTCGGAAGGGTGTTGCTACGGGTCAGGGAGGACCGCGCCACCAGGCCGGGTCTAACATGCGTCCCCCCAGCTGAAAGTCGGGGAGAACTACCCATCCTCTTGGGGGTTCTCTTACCTGGAGAGGCCGTCAGCATTGGCGTGGTTGGTACCAGGGCGATGCTCTACAGTGAAATCCATCCCCTGGAGGGAGATCGACCATCTCAGCAGTTTGGGGTTCTCGCCCCGCATCTGCATCAGCCACTGCAATGGTTGATGATCCGTCTGGACTCGGAAATGGGTTCCGAACAAGTAGGGCCGTAACTTCTTTAGGGCCCAGACTACGGCGAACGCTTCTCGCTCGATGGTGCTCCACCTCTGCTCTCTGGGGAGTAGCCTCCGGCTAATGAAGGCTACAGGCTGGTCTAGACCTTCCTCATTCAGTTGGTATAGTACAGCCCCAATGCCGTGTTCCGAGGCATCAGTCTGTACCACAAACTCCTTGGAGTAGTCAGGGGCTTGTAGCACAGGGGCAGTACACATGGCTCTCTTTTGGGCGTTGTTGGACAGGCCTCGTGAAAGGCCCGCTCCCTCCCCGCATGATAGTGCCCGGACGCCGGCTCTCCCTGTATCCTCAGAAAGAACCATCCCGGCAACCCACCGAGGCAACCCGCAACCCATCCCCAACGGGACGCCTGCTCCCGAACACCCCAGTATCGGCTGGCCCGGGCCTCCGTCAGCACCATTGCCCCGGCCCAGCCGCCATCTTTGGACACTGCATCACGGGGCCGCGTGGCCTCGGCTCGACCCCAACCCTGGGCCTGGCCAGGCCCCGACATCGAGGCACCACCATCCACCCAGGAGGTGAAGAGACCACTTGGCAGGTCAATGGGAGAAAGGAGTGTTGATGGCTCTCACCCGCCAGGTGTCAATCGCCCCGGCCTCCCCGGGCGCTGGCTCCACCCCCCTGCTGGGTGTCTGGACTCCCTCATCCCGGACCTCCCGACCTCCAAGAGCGAGGGTCCGGACATCAAAGGAGACCAGACCTATAACTGGGGCAGCTCCAGAGCAGGAAGGCAGTTGTATCCTGGAGTCAAGAGACACCTTGAAGAACTCATCCTTGACGGACTGCTGGCGCTGCCGCAGCCCTGCCTTGTGAACCATCTCTGAAGCCTGCTGGCGCTGCCGCGGCCCTCTGCAATGTGCACCTTCGCCTTGGCCTGCTGGCGCTGCCGCGGCCCCTCTGCAACGTGAACCATCATCTTAGCCTGCTGGCGCTGCCGCGGCCCTCCTCGTCGTAAAGCCTTCATCCTGGCCTGCTGGCGCTGCCGCGGCCCTCCTTGCCGAGAACTATCATCCTAGCCTGCTGGCGCTGCCGCGGCCCTCCTTGCTGTGAACCATCGACCTAAGCCTGCTGGCGCTGCCGCGGCCCGACCTTGCAGACGCCTGAGCTCGAGGATTGTGAGCTCCTTCTGGCCGCCCTTGTACCGGACCGGTACCAAGACTGTCCCGCTACCCCTGACCCTACAGAGACTAGAATTGGGAGGATCCTCGTGTCCTGCCCCCACTGTATCGTTGATAACCTTGCCTCAAGAACCCTATATAAAGTGTACAGATCTCATCCTTGTGTGGTGTCCATTTGTGGGGGGGAAGTTACTTGTCTGTACGATCGCCGGAGACGGCCCTCACCGGAGGCCTCTCCCCCTGTACTCGGCCGACCCTCTGGGTCTCCGTCTAACATTGGTGGCCAGCGGCGCGATCCGAACCAAAGCGTAATCGTATAGAGAGTAACTCACCCCGCGACTCAACCACAATGACAACAAAAGAGAGCGGAACCACAGAAAAATTCCAGATGGAGAAACTAGAGGAGTACAACCACAGAGAACTAAAACAATTCTGCATAGAACTAGGCATTGCTACCACAGGACTGAGCACGAAAGAGGACTTCAAACACGCCCTGGAATCTTGGGCAGAGACGGGTACGGCCGTACCCCAAAACCAAAGCCTCGAGGCACCGGAAACGAGCACCACTCTGACGGAAGAAAGAAGATCGGGTCTCTCCCCGGAGGAGATCCGAGAACGGGAAAAAAGCAGGCTCCATGAATTGGAACTGGCTCGACTGCGGTTAGATGGAGAACTTAAATTGGCAGAATAAAAAATAACATTAGAACACCTGCGGCTCCGAGAGGAGCAAGAAGAGAAACAAAGACAGAGAGAGTTAGAGGAAAAAAAGCTAGCCTACGAACATGAGCGCAACCTAAAAGAAATAGAGCTTCGGAAACAGAACAAAGATCTCGGGGTTCCCGAGCGCCCGAACACTCCTGCCACTACAGATCCTAAAGTCCACATCCCCAAGGATGTCGTCAGAGAATATTACCGGAACGATGATATCCAGCAATGGTTCAAAGCCTATGAGGTAGCCATGACCTCCCACCGGATTCCCCGGAGCGACTGGGGAGCCGGGTTATGGGGGAGGTTCGTCAACGAAGGGCGAGACGCCCTGCTGCAACTCCCGGACCATCAGATGACCTCCTACGACCACATGAAAGCCGCCCTCCTCACTCGATACGGACTCACGCCCGAGATGTATCGCCAGCGGTTCCGTGACTGCAAACGGATCCCGGGTACGACTTGGGTGGAGTACGTGAACTTCTTCAGCCGAGCCTTCGAGGGGTGGATCAAGGGCAGCAAGGTGACCACTTACGAGCAACTCTTTGACCTTGTTGTGTGGGAGCACCTTTCGAACAATTGCTTTGTCGAGCTCAGGCAGCACCTCCTCGACAGTAAATTGACTGAACCTCGGCAACTCGCCGCCGAAGCTGATCGATGGGAAAGCACCCGAGTTGCCCGAAACGGACCCAGCGAACCGAACAGAACCCAAGGTCCCCATCGCCCCGGAGGGGGAGGAGGAGGCCAGGGTCGGGGCAGAGACGCCGTCCCGGTGGCTCCCGCCATCAACGCCCCGCCCCCGGCCGGCAGGGGAAACCCCCCGATGCGTCCAGGCTTCCGGGCCAACGTTACTTGCCACCGATGCCAGCGACCCGGCCACTACGCCAATGATCCCAATTGCCCAAAGAACCAGAACCCTATGCCCCGCCAGGTCGCTGCCGCCGCCCTGGGGGAAGAACAAACCCCAGAAGACCCTGAGGAGTACGAGGCCGACCAGCCCAAGTGGGAACCAGCCGCCATGTCCCTGGTCTGCCTAGGGGAAAGAGACATGATCCCGCGGGCCCCCCTACCCGCCAACACGCAGAAGTACAGCCAGTGGGTCAACATTAATGGGCGCCGGGCTGAAGCCCTACGCGACACCGGGGCCAGTGTGATCGCAGTCCGCTGTCATCTGGTGACCCCGGACCAGATCTTGCCAAACATCCTTTGCCCCGTCCGGTCAGCCGACAACTCAGAAAGCCTGTGTCGGATGGCCTGCGTCCCCTTCGAGTGGGGAGGAGTGTCCGGAATGCTGAAAGTAACTGTCCGCGATGATGCACCCGTGGACTGCCTCCTGGGGAACGACCTCGAAAGCTCGCCATGGGCAGCCGTCGAAAGAAGAGAGCACCTGGGGATGTTGGGCCTCCCTGAATGGGCCTGCGTAACGACCCGGTCCATGGCCGCCCGCGCCATCCCCAGTCCTGAAGAACCCGAATGGCCAGAGCCTCCTCCCCCGATCGTCCCAGAGGGAGCCACCCTAGAGGCCAGTCCTCCAGGACCAAACGAAGAAGGGCCCGATCGGCTCCAGGACCTTCCCGAACTGGCCCAGTGGCGTCAAGAGGGTGGTCCCACCCAGGAACAATTCCGACAGGAGCAGAGAACATGTCCCTCCCTCGAGGGACTCCAGCAGCAAGCCCTCGCCCAGAGCGCAGGAGACACCTCAGGGGCCCACTGGATTTATTGGGACAATGACCTGCTCTACAGTGAGCAAAGAATTGCTGAGCTGGGGGCCAGTCGGGTGCTGGTAGTACCCCTCCGCTTCAGAGACTTCCTCTTGAACTTGGCACACGATGTCCCTCTCGCTGGACACCTGGGGCAAGACAAAACGTACAACCGCCTGGTGACCCACTTCTACTGGCCCAAAATGCGAAATGATGTCTCCAACCACTGCCGGGCCTGCCCCACCTGCCAGGCCAGCGGGAAGAACGGCCGAAAGATCAAAGCACCCTTGCAACCCTTTCCTGTCATCACCACCCCGTTCGAACGGGTGGGAATAGACATTGTGGGGCCCCTGGACCCCCGAACGGCACAGGGGCACCGATTCATCCTGGTCCTGGTGGACCACGCCACCCGCTATCCCGAGGCCATTCCTCTTCGGACCGTGACAGCGCCCGTGGTAGGACGAGCCCTGATGGGGATCTTCTCTCGAGTGGGCTTCCCCGGGAAGTCGTCAGCGACAGGGGCACAAACTTTATCTCGAAGTACAAGAGGTCTCTCTGGCAACAGTGCGGGGTCACCTACAAATTCACGACCCCCTATCACCCGCAAGGAAATGGACTGGTCGAGCGGTTTAACCGCACTCTCAAGGGGATGATCATGGGCCTAGAAGAACCCCTACGTCGCCAATGGGACGTGCTGCTCCCGTGCCTCCTATTCGCCTATCGAGAAGTCCCCCAGAAATCCCTAGGTTTCAGCCCCTTTGAGCTCCTGTACGGACACCCCGTCCGGGGTCCCCTCAGCCTGGTCAAGGAAGAATGGGAGATGGCCCCCCAGAAGGCTCCTCCAGATGTATATAAATATCTCCTGACCCTCCGCAACCAGACCCGGCGATTCAGGGAGCTAGCCAAAGCCAACCTTGAAGCCAGCCAGGAGGACATGAAGAAATGGTATGATCAGCATGCCTCCTCCGTCGAGTTCGAACCGGGACAACGAGTCTGGGTGATGTCTCCGGTCGAACCCTGTGCCCTACAGGACAAATGGACAGGACCCTTCAAGGTGATAGAGCGCAAGGGGCCCGTCACCTACCTAATCGACATGGAGTCCTCCCGGAACCCCCTACGAGTCCTCCACGCCAACAGACTCAAACCCCACTTCGTACGCTCGGAACTCAGCCTACTGATGGCGACAGATAGTGGGACAGAGGAAAACTCCGAGCCCCTCCCTGACCTACTGAGGACCCGTGAGCAGGATGGCTCAGTGGAAGGGGTCCGACTCTCCGAGGCTTTGTCCCCGGAGCAACGCCAAGACTGTCGAGCTCTCCTGCTACAATTTGCAAACCTGTTCTCCCTCACCCCCGGGGTCACCCCCTGGTGCCTTCACGACGTAGACACCGGGGATAGTCCACCTATTCGACACAGGCCGTACCGGGTGCCGGATCGGGTGCGCACCTGCATCCAGAACGAAGTCACAAAAATGCTGGCTCTGGGAGTGATCGAGCCATCTGACAGCCCCTGGGCCAGCCCAGTCGTACTGGTCCCCAAGGCTGCCGCCCCGGGCGTTGCCCCCGAGCTCCGGTTCTGTGTGGACTATCGGGGCCTGAACGCCGTTACCAGAACTGACGCTCACCCTATCCCCCGGGCAGATGATCTAGTTGACCGCATGGGGGCCGCCCGCTACCTTCGATCTAACAGCAGCTACTGGCAAATCGGCCTCACCCCCGGGGCCCAAGAACGATCCGCCTTCTCTACCCCGGATGGCCACTACCACTTCAAAGTGATGCCATTCGGCATGAAAAACGCTCCAGCTACCTTCCAACGACTAGTGAACCAGGTACTGGCGGGCCTCGAAGAATTCAGCGCCGCCTACCTGGACGATATTGCTGTGTACAGTCGCCACTGGGCAGATCACCTCCACCACCTCCGAGAAGTCCTGCACGCCCTCCAGCAGGCCGGCCTCACCATCAAAGCCAGCAAATGCCAGATTGGCCAGGGGTCCGTGACCTACCTCGGACACCAAGTGGGGAGCGGTCTGGTGGCCCCCCTTCAGCTCAAAATCGCTGCCATCCAGTCCTGGCAACCACCTGTCACCCAAACCGAGGTCCGAGCCTTCCTGGGGCTCACCGGATACTACCGACGGTTTGTAAAGGACTATGGCAGCATTGTGGGGCCCCTCACAGAACTCACTTCCAAGAAAAACCCCAAAACCGTCAAGTGGACTCCGGACTGTCAAGCGGCCTTCGTGAAGTTGAAGGCCGCCATGTGCACCGCCCCGTGCTCCAGGCCCCCGACTACAGCCTGGAATTCATAGTTCAGACGGATGCCTCAGATCATGGCGTTGGAGCAGTCCTCTCTCAACTCAACGCCGAGGGAGTGGATCAGCCAGTGGCCTTAATCAGCCGACGCCTGCTGGCTCGAGAACAGCGCTGGAGCACCATCGAGCGGGAAGCCTTCGCAGTGGTGTGGGCCCTCAAGAAACTCCGGCCCTACCTCTTCGGTACCCATTTCCGGGTACAGACAGACCACCGACCCCTGCAGTGGCTGATGCAAATGCGGGGGGAGAACCCAAAACTGTTGCGATGGTCCATCTCCTTGCAGGGGATGGACTTCACTGTGGAGCATTGTCCTGGCCAGGACCACGCCAACGCGGACGGCCTGTCACGCTTTTTCCGCCTCGGCGAGGAGAGTACCCAAGAGGATGGGTGAATCTCCCTGCCTTCAGCTGGGGGGGACGCATGTTGGACAGGCCTCGTGAAAGGCCCGCTCCCTCCCCGCATGATAGGGCCCGGACGCCGGCTCTCCCTGTATCCTCAGAAAGAACCATCCCGGCAACCCACCGAGGCAACCCGCAACCCATCCCCAACGGGACGCCTGCTCCCGAACACCCCAGTACCGGCTGGCCCGGGCCTCTGTCAGCACCATTGCCCCGGCCCAGCCGCCATCTTTGGACACTGCATCACGAGGCCGCGTGGCCTCGGCTCGACCCCAACCCTGGGCCTGGCCAGGCCCCGACATCGAGGCACCACCATCCACCCAGGAGGTGAAGAGACCACTTGGCAGGTCAATGGGAGAAAGGAGTGTCGATGGCTCTCCCCCGCCACGAGTCGATCGCCCCCGGCCTCCCCGGGCGCTGGCTCCACCCCCCTGCTGGGTGTCTGGACTCCCTCATCCCGGACCTCCCGACCTCCAAGAGCGAGGGTCCGGACATCAAAGGAGACCAGACCTATAACTGGGGCAGCTCCAGAGCAGGAAGGCAGTTGTATCCTGGAGTCGAGAGACACCTTGAAGAACTCATCCTTGACGGACTGCTGGCGCTGCCGCAGCCCTGCCTTGTGAACCATCTCTGAAGCCTGCTGGCGCTGCCGCGGCCCTCTGCAACGTGCACCTTCGCCTTGGCCTGCTGGCGCTGCCGCGGCCCCTCTGCAACGTGAACCATCATCTTAGCCTGCTGGCGCTGCTGCGGCCCTCCTCGTCGTAAAGCCTTCATCCTGGCCTGCTGGCGCTGCCGCGGCCCTCCTTGCTGTGAACCATCGACCTAAGCCTGCTGGCGCTGCCGCGGCCCGACCTTGCGGACCCCTGAGCTCGAGGATTGTGAGCTCCTTCTGGCCGCCCCTGTACAGGACCGGTACCAAGACTGTCCCGCTACCCCTGACCCTACAGAGACTAGAATTGGGAGGATCCTCGTGTCCTGCCCCCACTGTATCGTTGATAACCTTGCCTCAAGAACCCTATATAAAGTGTACAGATCTCATCCTTGTGTGGTGTCCATTTGTGGGGGGGAAGTTACTTGTCTTTACGATCGCCGGAGACGGCCCTCACCGGAGGCCTGTCCCCCTGTACTCGGCCGACCCTCTGGGTCTCCGTCTAACAGGTGTCAAACTCCTCTTGGCAGGCAGGGGTCCACTGCACTTTCTGGGGCTGCTTTTTGGACGTTAACTCCGTGAGGGGACCTACAAGGCTGCCCTACCCTCGGATGAACCTCCGGTAGTAACCGGTGAGGCCCAGGAAGGCTCGAACCTCTGTTTGGGTGGTGGGGGGTTCCCAGGCTTGGATGGCGTCGATTTTAGGCTGCAGAGGTCGACATGCCCACTTCCGACCTGGTGCCCCAGGTAGACCACCGATCCTTGCCCGATTTGGCATTCGCTGGCTTTTACTGTGAGGCCTGCCTGGCGCAGGGCCATCAACACTCTCCGGAGGTGCCGGAGGTGCTCGCTCCATTCTGAACTGAAAACCGCAATATCGTCCAGATATGCGGCACTGAACTCTTCCAGCCCGGCCAGGACTTTCTTTACTAGTCTCTGAAAAGTGGCCGGGGCGTTTTTCATCCCGAAGGGCATCACGCAAAAGCGATAATGCACGTCGGGGTGGAGAAGGCGGACTGCTCCTTGGCTTCCTCTGTGAGCGCAATTTGCCAGTATCCGCATGTCAAGTCAAAGGTGCTGAGGAAATGAGCAGACCCGAGACGGTCAATGAGCTCATCTGCGCGGGGAATGGGGTGGGCGTCGGCTCGGGTGACTGCATTGAGCCCCCTGTAGCCCACGCAAAACCTCAGTTCAGGGGCGATACCAGGGGCAGCGGCTTTCGGGACCAGCACCACTGGGCTGGTCCAGGGGCTATCTGAGGGTACGACCATCCCCAAGGACAACATCTTCGAGACCTCGGCCCCAATGCAGGACCGGACTCGATCGGGGACTCGGTAGGCTCTGTGTCGCACCGGCGGGCTGTCTCCGGTGTCCACGTCATGGACACACCAGTCGGTGACCTTGGGAACGAGAGAGAACAGGTCTGAGAACTGCCCCAAGAGCTGGCGGCAGTCTTTGCGTTGCTGGGGATTGAGGGAGGGAGAGAGGTTCACTCCTTCCACTGAGCCATCTTTCTCTTTGGCGCACAGGAGGTCAGGGAGAGGCTCTGTTTCCTCTTCTGCCCCGTCATCTGTGGCCAGTAGCAGGCTCATCTCCATCCGCACGAAGTGAGGTTTGAGGCGGTTCATGTGCAGGACCTGCAGGGGATTCCTGGGGGACTGGACGTCCACCAAGTATGTGAATTGGCTTTTCCGCTCGATCACCTTGAAGGGCCCTGTCCACTTATCTTGAAGGGCGCACGGTTTTACTGGGGCCATGACCCATACCTGCTGACCCGGCTGGAACTCGACCAGAGTGGCATTCTGGTCGTACCAGCGCTTCATTTCTTCCTGGCTCGCCTCCAGGTTGGCTTCGGCCACTTCCCGGAACTTCCTAGTCTGATTTCAGAGCGTCAGAATGTACCGGAACACCTCCTGAGGAGGGTTGCGGGGGGCCGTCTCCCAACCCTCTCGGACCAGGCTGAGGGGCCCCCGCACAGGGTGTCCGTACAGTAATGTGAACGGGCTGAACTCCAAGGATTTCTGGGGAACTTCCCGGTAGGCGAACAAGAGGCAGGGGAGCAGGACGTCCCACTTACGCCGGAGGGGCTCCTCTAGGCCCATGATCATCCCCTTTAGAGTCCGGTTGAACCGCTCTACTAGGCCATTTCTGAGGTTCCCTGACGATTCGAACCCGTGTTTTTGACATCGTCGTAAACCCATAATTTTGGTACCAGTGAACCGTAAATGATCCATATAGTATATCCTGGTGTTTTCGCTATGCTGCGAGCAAGAGCACTCCTGTTATGAGCACATTTCCGGTACACCGATGGCATCCATTTTAGATTATGGCATCCATCTTGTTTTCTTGCCCTCACATAGTCAATGGACATACAGTGACCTCTGATCAATTCATTACACTCAAAGGACACGTAGGCTTTAGCCGGCGATTCACCTTGTCGATGACACGTACACCTTAAGTCAGAAACGCTGTGGCCGCATGACTCGGCAGAAGCTGCCTCCTCTGCCTGAGGCCAAGTCCTGCTATTCTGGTTTTTGTGTACGTTGGCCTGATCATGATTAGGTGGCCGAAGTCGGTAGCCTTGCCCATTTACGACCCACAAACATCTCTTATCCTGTTTTTCTATCTTCTACACCTGGCTCTGCTCCTTTCCTTCTGGGCCTTTATTAGGGGGAGGTAACGAAATTTACGATGAGGCGGTCCGGCTCTTGAATGAGAAGATGACATGGGATTTTGATCGAACAGTGGGAACCTCTCAATCGTAATGTTTGAACATCAGAAGTTTGTTGACAATTCCTGTTTGACGCCAAATATTTATTGTTTAGGATACAAAGCTTAAAGAAATGTACTAGCTCGTGAAGAATGTTGCCTGCAGCTAAAAAAATCTGTATTTAAGGAGCAACTCACTTAGTGCAAATCGAACAGGCTTCTAGAATCTGCCCGTGTGTAGTTTCTGTGACTTCTGTATCCCTGCAGTAATAAACCTTTGGTCTCTGACGCCACCATCGAGAAGCCCGTGTTTCTGTTTATTTGTGCACCGAGACAGGTAGAACTCAGGGGTCTTCGGGTGTTGTCCCTGACACCTCTGGACCTTAGTTCGGTCCAGAACTCCAATTGGCGCCCAATGTGGGGCGACGTCATTCGGTACCGGTCCAAAAGCCTGAAGAGTTCGAGAAGCTTCGTGTGAAGATTCCAGAGGGAGGCGCCCCACTTCATCGATCCCGGTATATCGCAAAAGTGGCCCGACGTTCTCTTCCACGAGGGTTCCCGTTCGGACGGCTGAAGAGGTCCGCTGCCTTGACTGTCGCCCTGTCTTGGACCCGAGGTGCAGACCTTAGTACGGCGAAACGTGGACAGGTTTCTCCTTGGTGACGTCTTCAGTGCCTCAGTTAAGTATTAAGTGGTTGCTAGTTGTTTTTGGTTAAGGATTTATCCTTTTAGTTCTCTGGTTTGACTTGGTTTTGTAGATTATCACTGGTTATTCTAGTTACGATAATCTTTGGTTTAGTTTGGGTATCGATACATTCGTTCATTTGGTAGGCCTAAGTTCTAAGTTCGATTGCGCATCTTTGTCTGTGTTTGTTTGCGTTCCGGTTAGTAAAATGGTAAGTCGGAAAAACTGTTTTCATGTTTTGGTTGCAACAAGGATTCCCGGTTGGAGGACTCATGTCTGGTTCCTCCGATTGGAACTCCCCTTTATGAATTATACTGTAAGCATGGTGTGGGTCCCATATCTTATAATGAGGTGTGGGTTCGCTACACGAAAGAAGATGGTGTCCTTAGTTGGCCACTACATGGTAGTTTCGAACCCGAAGTTCTTGATAATTTGGAAGTACAACTGTTTAAGAGCCAAGCCCGGCCGGCAATGTTTGATTCTTTCCGTTTTTGGCGAAAAGAATCTAAACAAAGAGAGATTAAGAAATTGAAGAAAGAGCAGAAAGAGCAAGAGTTGACCTTAACACAGGCTGCTGAGCAGCTGCAACTTGATAAAACTGAAAAAGCGATAGAAATAGCTGATAGAGAACGTAATTTGGCGATCGACAAGTGCTATCCTGCCTTGCCATCGAGTACTGTTAAGTCAATAGAGGACCCTGAAAAGGATCCCCTGTTGTCTTATTTGTTGAGATCACCTCCACCGTATGCACAGGGTGCTACAGCTCCACCTTTGCCAAATGTTTTGTTACCGGCTGCTGTCCAGCCTGGTATACCTGCTCCTGTTCCCTTGAATCCAGCTCCTGTACTTCCTGTAATTAACAATATTCCTCCGGCACCCCCTCTTCCAGGGTTGCCCGCTCCTTTGCCTATGCCTGCTCCGCTTATACCTGTTGCTTCACAAGCTACTTTGCCTGCTACCCCTACTCTTGCTGTTTCATCTGTTCCAACTACTACTCTACTCAAATCTTCTGCAAGCTATATGACTCCGCTTTCTGTTCGTCGCAGAATTACTGAATCTGTCACTAATATTCTATCTCCCTTTTACAAAACTCTAATTAGGAGCCCTGCCTCTGAATCTACTCAGAGACGTAGTCAGCTCCCTAGTACTGAAGAACGTGGAATATTAGATTCCACAGCCCTTAGATGGATTTCGAAAGTTGGAAGGTATGATGTACGAGATGTGTTAGACACATTTATGCAATGGAATGAACCGACCCAGCGCTATGTGTTCGATGTAATGTGCTCCCTTTTGCGTGAGGATTGGGAGGAGGACGATTCTGAATCAGTTCCGGATGAGATAATTCACGTTCAGCAAAAATTTGCTGCAGGTATGATAGTAGGTCAGGATGTAAAAGAAGCGATGGAACTGATTCTAAGTTATAGGGCTGATCCTTCTCTCCGTTCACCAAGGGACCTAGAGAAACGTAGCGCGAAACAAAGTCGTCAATATCCGATGAGGGAAGTTCCCCCAATATGGCGCAAAGCCATTCAAGCTGATGCGGCTAGGGGTATTGCAGCCGCTCCAGCACAGTTCCAGAGAGTGTGGATACACATTCCATGGAAACGAGCTGAGGTGTTAGCAGTAAAACAGGCCTTGCCAGACCCGCGTAAAAATCCAGCCGGATATTATAAAGAGCTGACTCAGACAGTTCAGGCTTGCGTGATGAACTTAGCAGACATCGACATGCTATTTGGCAATGTGGTACAGCAACCTATTTGGGCTAAAATTCGTAATGAAAATCATTCAGTTGCCTTAGGTGGTGATTGGCCAGCTATCATAGCGGCAGATGGTCTACAGATTGGTGGTTCTAAGCCCGAACCCCTAATTGCTAACTTACCTGGTAGGATAATTGATCTAATGAAAACTTTAATGCCAGCATTGCGCGTAAATTGGGACAAATTGTCCGCATGCAAGCAAAAGAAAGATGAAAGCGTATCCGACTTCTTCACTAGATTCGAAGAAACTTTTGTAGATCATAGTGGTCAGGATATGAGCACGGAGGGAGGACAGAGATTATTTGTTGATAAGTTTGTGCACAACTTGTTACCAGACCTTAGTAATAAATTAAGAGATTCTGAAAGTGCGTGGGCTGTCTCTACGACTGCGCAAATACTTGCGACTGCTCAGTACTATGAAAATAGGGATAAAGAAGAGAAAGAAAAATCAGAAAAGAAAACTAAAGATTTAAAAACTAAAGTCCTTCTGCAACAGGCATATCCACCTCGCTCAAATCAGACTAATTCGCAGCAAGGGCCATATCAGAGGACCGATTACGGTTCCCAAAGACCGCAGTACCAATGGAATCAGTGTGCGTACTGCAAAAAGGAAGGTCATTATAAAAATGAGTGTCCAGTTCTAGCACAGAATGCGCAAAATAATGGTGTTCCAGCTCAGAGAGGTCGTGGTGGTTATACGCAAAATTCTAGAGGTCGAGGACGAGGTACTATGCCTCCGCAGACTAATGATCGCCCTTCGAATTATTTCGATCAGCGAAACGGACAATCTGCACAGCCTGGTAGATCTCAACAGTACCATGTTGAAGACTACTGTGAGGTCAGTGAAGAAATTCAACAAAATGAATACTAGGACAGCCATGGACAAAGAGAGGGAGTAGTATCAGTTCCAGTAGATCAGAGTGGGCCCTATGTCGCAGTAGCTACATCAGGTGTGGTCGAACCGTTTCTGTTGGATACTGGTGCAGCAAAAAGTTCTATCATGCATGCGAAACTCCCTGGCGCACCTTTGTCCGGCTTAACAAACGTTTCAGTAGGTTTTTCAGGCGCCCCTGTTTACAACCCTGTTTCTGGTCCTTTGTCTATTTCTGTTGGGCCTTGTCAATTGAAAGCACCCTTGATTTTGACGACCGGTTGCAATGAAAATCTGCTTGGTTTAGACCTGTTAAAACGCCTGTATGCGACACTGTACTGTTCTCCTTCAGGAGTATGGCTTACGTTGGGTAAGAGAGTCATCTCCCCAATGTACTTGTCAAAGGATGCGCTCCCACTGGAGCTGCGTTCTCTCCCTGATACTCTTTGGGCGACTGGTCCTAACGATGTAGGTCTTTTGGAAATTCCTCCTTATGTAATAACTTTGAAAGCAAATGTCAAATTCCCACGAATCCCACAATACAGGATTTCTAGTGAAGGCGAGCGTGCACTTTTATTGATAGTGCAAGATTTGATTGAGAAAGATGTAATAGAAGAAACTAGAGGAAATGTCTGTAACAGTCCTGTCTTGCCGATCTTGAAACGCACTGATCCTTCAAAACCTCCAGTGTACAGATTTGTAATTGACCTTAGAGAGGTTAACAAAATCGTAGTTCCACAGTTTCCTGTGGTTCCAGGCATTACGGCATTGTTGACGCTGATTCCTGCCACAGCTACATGGTTTTCAGTGATCGACTTGAAAAATGCATTTTTCAGCATTCCAATAGCCGAGGAAAGCAGAGATATTTTCGGCTTCTCTCTAGGAGGTCGGAGTTTCAGGTTTAAACGTGCTCCACAAGGTTATTGTGAAAGCCCATCCATTTACAGTCAGGCATTAAAAAGTCAATTAGATTCTTTTGTACTTCCTTCTGGTTCTGCTTTGGTGCAATACGTGGATGACCTTCTAGTGGCTGCTGATGACAAGGAAGCTTGCAAAACAGCTACAATTTCCTTACTGTATCACTTGTCAGATTTACATCACAAGGTGTCACCTTCCAAACTGCAATATTGTTGCCAAGAAGTGACCTACTTAGGTCATCTCTTGTCAAAGAAGGGAAGAAGGTTGACCCCAGAGAGAATAAAAGCAATTACGCAGATGAATGTTCCTAGCACACAGAGAGAAGTGCGCGCGTTTTTAGGAATTACTTCATACTGCAGGCAATGGATCCCAAATTTTTCTCTCTTAGCAAAACCATTGGTGGCCCTGACTGGAAAAGGTGTTCCGAGTCCGGTGCCATGGTCTGACGAATGTCAGCAGAGTTTCTCTGAGTTACGAAATGCACTGTGTTCAGCTCCGGTGTTGGGTACACCTGACTACAGTAAACCATTTACACTCTATGTTCACGAGAGAGAAGGTTGTCCATTGAGTGTTTTGACTCAACGATTTGGTGATAAACAACGTCCTTGTGCGTATTTTTCATCAACATTAGACCCGGTAGCCAGAGCGTTGCCAAGTTGCTTAAGAGCTACAGCAGCAGCTGCAGTGTCCATTCGACAATCTGCTGGTTTGGTCATGAACAATATGCTGGTGGTCATGGTTCCACATGCCGTGGATACACTCATGAACCGAACGAAGACTCAGCACCTCACCAGTGCTAGATTATCAGGCTACGAGCTGACACTGCTAGCGAGTCATATTCAGATTAAAAGATGCAATGTATTGAATCCAGCAACACTGTTGCCGACTAACCAGGAGTCGAGTGATTCTGAACCACATGACTGTTGTTTTAGAACCGAGGAGGAGACAAAAGGACGGATTGATCTTAAGGATACTCCGTTACCAGATCCAGATGGCACGTTATATGTTGACGGGTCTTGTTTTAAATTGGAAAATGGTGATGTGACAGCTGCTTATGCAGTAACGACTTTGAGTACGATTGTGGAGACTGCAAGAGTGAGCCAGAATTCTGCCCAAGCTGCAGAATTAATTGCATTGACTAGAGCGTGTGTCTTAGCAGAGGGAATGAGAGTGAATGTATTCACAGATAGTCAGTACGCGTTCGGCGTAGCGCATAGTTTTGGTCGACTGTGGAAGGAAAGAGGTTTTATTACGTCCCATGGGACTAAAATCCAGCATGGTCAGCTAGTCAATGACTTGTTGGAATCTCTAACATTACCGATGGAAGTTGCGATTGTGAAGTGCAGTGCTCATCGAGCAGTTACGGATGATGTTGGTCGTGGAAATGCTTTTGCTGATGAAACAGCTAAACAGACAGCTAGGAATACGGTGAGTAGAATGTATGTGGCAACGTCTTCGAGATGGGTTGCAGAATCGGGAATGTGTGAGGACACAGTGGAAAGTGTGAAAGCAATTCAGAAAGAAGCGACTGAAGAGGAAAAGATTGAATGGAAAGAGAAAATGGGTAAATTGGACTCGAGTGGATGTTGGATTGACTTGTCGGAACATCAGCGTTGGATGCTGCCTGATGCGTATGTGCTTGCGGTAGTAACGATGGCGCACGGAGCAGCGCACATCAGTTCTAAAGGAATTTGTAAGATGTTGGCCCCAGTCTGGAATAATGATGGAATCAGTAAGTGTGCAGAGAGAGTGGTGAGAAACTGTATGATTTGCCTGATGCATAACCCTGGTAAGGGAACCCCCACACCCGCTGGACATTTCGCTCCTCCTTCTTGCCCCTTTGAAGTGATCCAGTTGGATTTCATCCACATGGACCGATGTAATAACCTTAAATACGTCCTAGTGGTAGTCTGTGCTTTTTCGAGATGGATTGAAGCATATTCGCTGAAGGATAACACTGCCCTGTCCACTGCTAAAATCCTCCTAAAGGAATATTTCCCAAGATATGGTATGCCTCGGATTGTATGGTCAGATAACGGAAGTGAGTTCGTAAGGAAAGTTATGCAGAGTGTGTGTGCCGGTTTGAAGATCAAGCAAAAATTTCACAGTGCAAACCATCCTCAGTCAGCAGGTTTAGTTGAAGGATACAATGGTACCCTTAAACTAAAACTCGCCAAGATCCAAGCTTCCACGGGTTTGTCCTGGCCAGATGCACTACCACTGGCCTTGTTATCCACTAGAGCGACTGTGCACTCTCGAGTAGGGCTTAGCCCATATGAGATTGTGTTCGGTCGTCCTGCAAATGTCTGGGGAGTGCCGAGACCTCGAGAATTCAAACAGTTAGAATATCCAATGTTAATCGATTACCTTTTTGACTTGACTGCTAAATTGAGTCTCATTCACCAACAGGTTTTCGATGCATTGCCAAAGCCTCCGGAAAGTCCAGGTCACCAGCTGAAACCTGGAGATTTTATCGTCATCAGAAATTTTGGAAGGACCAGGAATCTCCAACCAAAGTTCGTGGGCCCCTTCCAAGTGATCTTGGCAACGAGGACTGCTGTACGTGTGGCTGGCAGAAAAAATTGGGTCCACGCTTCTCACACTAAGCGTGTACCCCTACCACTCCCTTATGACAACTGGGTTAGACAAGGAATTGGTACTTCTGATACAGAACCTGTCCCAAAATACGTTCCCTTCAGTGATACAGAACTAACAACTGATTCACCGAACCCTGGTTTTCCTCTTGAAGATGCTTCTTTGATCACTGACCAGAACACTGCATCGAACAAACATTTGTCATCTGCGACTTCGAACATTGTTGCCCCTGATGAAAACAGACTATTCCCGGATCAAACAACGTCAGGAAAATTGAGATACAACCTGCGCTCTCATAACAAGGACAAATAAAGAAGGAAACTGCCTATTTTTCATATCTAGATCCTTTACATTGCCTCCAGCCAGGAAGTTTGCTGAATATTTTGTATTTCCCTGTATATTTCTATTGTTTCTATTACCTTGCGGTCTGGGTCGCCGTAGGGTCGTGGCTTTGTGCCTAGTTGAATCTGCGGGGGCCAGACACAAGGTCGGTCTTTCTGTTAGTTCTGGGAACTCCCAGGGCTGATAGAGGCATTTTCAACTACGTACATATCATCAGTGGTCGGGAGCGGTTGTAGAAGATGGAGCTTCCTGAGCTGCACCGAGAGAATGTAATTTATGTTTGCAGAAATAGACTATACAAAATTCTACATAACAAATGTTTTCTGATGCAATGTGCAATTACGTTTTTGATTATTTTAATAACATTGGTGGGTGGAATTGTCTTTGATATACATTTAATTTTTGCACCGATCACGACTACAGTACCTCCCCCTGTTCTTGTTTCTCCTACTATTGATTCTCCTCATTCCTTTCATTCGTTTCCTGAACATGAGCAAGCTCGACGCTCAGAATTTATAAATAACACTTTTGTACAACTCTTGCATCAACACCAACTGGTAGTTAACACAACAGACTGTTGGGTGTGCGGTTTGATACCACACACTATGGATAAAGGCATTCCCTACCTGGTCTTGCCTTTTAGCTATAATGGATCATGTTGGGCCTTCCAGACTGTATTTGTCTATGCCCTCGAAACCTATCCCCCGCGTCCTCCACGTTCCACTAAATATAACTCCGCTAACAAAGCCTTGTTAAAGGGAATAACTGACATGATTAAAGACGTCAATAATTCCCCATTCATCCCTAAAGATGAGCTCCGAGTTTATTTGAGTTGGAATGCTACGGAGTATAGCATTAGTTTGGGTGAAAGTAAATGTAAGAGCTCTACTCCAATTTGGGTCGTACCCCACCGAGGTCAATTCTGCTTGCAAGGTAATGGGAGAAATCCAAGAGCTCGGCTGGGGAAGAGTGATTGTGTTGAAACTTACGTGTATCCATCGAACTCTTCCCCTGCCTTCCTCACTGCTAAGGGTACCTACTTTATCTGTCGAGACAGAGCATATACATGGTTGCCTGCTGACTTTTCACGTTCATGCTATATTGCTCGATTGTTGCCTCCGACATACACAGCTGCCTCAAATTATCACAAAACCAGAGTAGTAAGAGGTGTTTTCAGCAAGGAAGACACCGCTGGTCAGGAAGCCGGAGACTTCTTCAAAGGTTTCCTTCCGTTCTGGGGGCCTATGGCCAATAGTAGAAATCTACGTCAGCTAACACTGGTAGTTGAATCTACTATTACAGAAACTGCTGGTGCCCTTAGTAACTTAACAGCTGAGCTTCAGGCGGATCGTCTCATGACATTACAGAACCGTATGGTTCTTGATGTAATACTTGCAGATCGAGGTGGGGTATGCAGAATGATCCAATCGAGTTGCTGTGTTTATATTCCCGATAATGCTCCGACAGTGTATGAAGCGATCTCAAAGCTACACAAGATTTCCGACTCTATCCATGTAGACAAGGGAAACTGGTCGTTAATGGAATGGCTCGGGACTCTATTATCAGCGTGGGGATGGAAGGTTCTAATGGTCATTGGTATTATCTTAGTATTCCTATTCTCGTGCTGTCTTATCATCCAGTGTGGCCCTGCCTTGTGTAGCCTTTGTGCTGCAACTTGCTTAAGGAAACCGCCTGTGTTGGGAGACAAGGTACGAGATAGAATAATGCTACAGCAACATATCACTGACCTAATGAACATCGAGATTGACTCTGACATAGAGTGAGTAATTGCCTATGTTAGGGCAAAAGGAGGGTCTGAGGTTTCGTGACGATTCGAACCCGTGTTTTCGACATCGTCGTAAACCCATAATTTTGGTACCAGTGAACCGTAAATGATCCATATAGTATATCCTGGTGTTTTCGCTATGCTGCGAGCAAGAGCACTCCTGTTATGAGCACATTTCCGGTTCACCGATGGCATCCATTTTAGATTATGGCATCCATCTTGTTTTCTTGCCCTCACATAGTCAATGGGCATACAGTGACCTCTGATCAATTCATTACACTCAAAGGACACGTAGGCTTTAGCCGGCGATTCACCTTGTCGATGACACGTACACCTTAAGTCAGAAACGCTGTGGCCGCATGACTCGGCAGAAGCTGCCTCCTCTGCCTGAGGCCAAGTCCTGCTATACTGGTTTTTGTGTACGTTGGCCTGATCATGATTAGGTGGCCGAAGTCGGTAGCCTTGCCCATTTACGACCCACAAACATCTCTTATCCTGTTTTTCTATCTTCTACACCTGGCTCTGCTCCTTTCCTTCCGGGCCTTTATTAGGGGGAGGTAACGAAATTTACGATGAGGCGGTCCGGCTCTTGAATGAGAAGATGACATGGGATTTTGATCCAACAGTGGGAACCTCTCAATCGTAATGTTTGAACATCAGAAGTTTGTTGACAATTCCTGTTTGACGCCAAATATTTATTGTTTAGGATACAAAGCTTAAAGAAATGTACTAGCACGTGAAGAATGTTGCCTGCAGCTAAAAAATCTGTATTTAAGGAGCAACTCAATTCAATTTCAATTCAAGAATCTTTATTCGGTGATTAAAAAACACCATAAAAGCACATGTATATATACATAGATAAAAAGTAATTAAACATTTAAACAGGATCCTTGTACAAGTACAAATATAGATAACGATATACTAAGCCATTAATTTTTAAAATAGAAAATCCAAAGTCTTTCATTCCTCTCCCCTCGTTGTCCTTAATCTGACCGCAACCTTAATAAAATTCATAACACAGCACAAGGTTAGCGGGTCAGAAGCTTTTTGCAGAAAGGCTAATGCATCCCTGGCATGTGCCAGTTGAGATTTTTTGAGGATGTTTACAAGAAATCTCCGCCTGGGCATAGAGAAGTAGGGACAAAGCAAAACAAAATGAAGGGAATCCTGCGGAGACCTGTTGTCGCAGCCGCAGGGTCCCTTCTGCTCAAGTGACGTGGTAAAACCTGCTGGAGAGGCCAACAAGAAAGGAAGTAAGTTCAGTCTAAAACGGCACATAAGAAATCTATCCTGTACATTATGCATAAGAAACAAATAGGGCTCCATACCCTCCACACTCTTCACAAGGTTATGAGCCCTCACAGTCTTTTTAGCTCCTTCAGCCTCAGCTCTATATTGGGTTTTCCGCTCTAGGAAAATTTCCCCTACTTGTTTCTTGTGCTGGGCTGAAATAGTTGTGGGGTTCGTGAAGAGGTTTCCAAAGCCTAGATCTTCAAGGGTATTTCTTACATATTTCAGCCAGGGGATGCGCATCCAATGAGTCCTATCTAAGCAGTCCAGTAAGATTTCTCTGCTTAGATGCGCGTCCGGATTAACCCATATTTTTAGCCAGGCCACAATCGGCCTGAGTTTTAACAGGTCAATCAGGTACGGCCTCCCCAGCTCCCTATGAGCTATGATTCCAGCGGTGCTAGGTGGTGCCCTCAGGATAGATTTCAAATATTTGTTTTCTTCTTGTTGAATTTTACTGGTGTTCACAAAGCCCCATACTTCTGCCCCATAAACTACTTTGGAGCATGATACGGAGCCATACAGATTCATCAGCTGTTCTGGACTCCATCTACCCACCCTCCTGCCATAACCAGCTATTGCCCCATTAGAGGCAATAATTTAGCTACATCGTTCCGCCACCAGGGAGTTAAACTGCAGAGCACCGTCAAAGGTTACTCCAAGGTAAGAGAACGTTTTAACTTCCTCTAAAATATGAGTGCCTATTGTGTAAGTGAATTTAGAGGAAGGTTTTTTGCCGGCCAGAAGCACATACGATTTACCCAAATTGACTGATAAATCCAGGGTACTCATGAACCTGACAAACCCGTCTAACAGGATTTGTAAACTTCGGGGTGTACGTGCTAGCAAGACCGCGTCGTCTGCATAAAGCAAGACGGGAATATGCCGCGGCCCGACCCTTGGTGTATCTGCCTTTAGACCCAAAAGAAACTGCTCCAGGTTATTAATATAAAGGGAGAACAAAAAAGGGGCAAGAATGCAACCTTGTCCGACTCCGCTCTTACATGGGAAAGAGTCAGACAGTCCTCCCTCCCTATTAAATCGAACCTTGGCCGTGGTGTCATTGTGCAATTCCCTTAATATTGTAATTAGACCACTCTCAATCCCCATGCTTGACATCATATCCCACAGCTTTTCCCTATTGACGTGATCGAAAGCTGCTGCCAGGTCCATGAATCCCATATAAATGGGTTCGTTACTGGCCAGTGTGTATTTGGCAGTCAGCATGTAAAGGTTCAGGCATTGGTCACTGGTGGACCTCCCTGTCCTAAACCCGTATTGAGTGTCCGAGAAGGTGTTATTCTCTTCGGTCCACTTGGACAGTATGTTAAGGATTGCCCTACCCAAAAGTTTAGCCGATACGTCAATCAGGGAAATAGGCCGATAGCATTTGGGGCGTCCCTATTACCCTTTTTGAAAATTGGCACAATGATCGCTTTCGACCAGGATGGTGGCAGGCCCCAAATGGTAGCAGTATTTATGACCCTGGTCATCAGAGGGGCCCATAAATCTATATTGCTAAGAAACAGGTCAGGGGGAATTCCATCCGGGCCCGGGGCTTTATTTTTGGTCAGACCCTCCATCCCTGCAGTAATCTCCTTAAGGGTGAATACTACCGGGGTGACCTGACCTGAGGTTACCGGAGGCTCTACATGAATGCCGGGCTCATGGTTATATAAACCCCTAAAGTGTGTGACCCACTGCTCCGGGAGGATGTTAGCCCCTATCTCAGGAGAGTCATTTTCTTGAAAGGTCGGTTTATTAATGATTCTCCAAAAACCCGCTAGATCCTTTCTTTCCCCTGCCTCTCTTAGATCTGCCCACGCTTCTGCCTGCAGAGCTAGTTTCCTCCTTTTGGTCTCACTTTTATATTTTTCTCTGCACCCCCTAATTTTTTGTGGGTCCCTTGGTTTTTGCTTAAGGGAGCATTTCAACTCCCTCAATGCCTTAGCGCAATCTTTGTCGAACCACCGGGGGTTTACCAGATTGCGCGTTGGCGCACTGGTCCTAAGTAGGCCGTCGATCAGGTTGGCGATCTGGTCAAATGCCTCCAGTACCCTTGGTCCCTGGACTTCTAGGTCTAAGCAGTTGTTAATGGCCAGTAGGCCCTTGTCACCCAAGGTTTTATAAAACTTTGCCCCATCTATTTTGGACCATTTAAGTCTCCTGCCTTGGTCTGTGACCCTCTCCTCAGTTGTGCATTGGGCTCTGGTTCCAACACCCCCCCTATACGAAAGCATCAAAACAAGAGGATTGTGGTCGCTAAAACTGCTCCAATCTATCCCAACACTAATTATTTTGTTTATCAGGGATCTTGAAGCCAGGATATAATCTATAATGGATGAGCAGCCCCTGCCTTTAAAAGTTGGTGGAAGTGTGCCATCCGACTGTGGGTCTATCATATTAATGGTATGCTCTAGGTCGTACTTAAGCCGAAGCAACCTAAGAGCCGACCCAGTAGGCGTGTGAGAGAAATGCGGCCCCTTCTCCAGTGGGCATTGAGACCAGTCTGTGTTTACTTTAACCAGTGCCGGGCAGAGGTGGCAATTAAGGTCTCCCACTAGAAGCAGCCCGTGAGATGGCCCCTTGTTTTGTAATGCTGTTTCCTGTCCCAGTCTATGGTCTAGTTCAGCTAATTACGGGATGTGGTTATTTACTGTCTCGGTGTTATAGATGTTAAAGACCGAAAATCTTAACCTCTTTCCAAGAAACCGAACTACCTGAATCCCGTGTGAGTTCCAGTCAGGGGAAGTCCAGGAGCCTGGAAGGTCTAAATCTACGTAAATGGACAAACCGCCCATTGCTTTTCCAGATCTGGATTTTCTAGCGGGAAAAAAAAGCACTTATACCCTTGTAGGTGATAGTTATTCACCATGGCCCATGTCTCCTTTAGACATATGACATGACATTTTTTAATAAAATCAACCCATTCCCTGTTTATTAAATTTGCCCGCTATGCCTGCTACATTCCAGGAAATGAATCTCACTCCCTCTCCCCTCTGTTCTACACCCCCCGGAGGCCTTGTTGCTATCTGCTGTATTGACCCTTGTGCTGCTTGTCCATGTCCCCCTCCTGTGTATTCTATGGTTATAGCCTCATGCTCAACTACCAAGGGATTCCCCACACTACTCGGTAAGGTTTGCAGAGCCTGATGGCTTTGGACCTCCAACACCTCTGCCCAGGCACCCTTTTCCATGCGGCCCTGGGGGACATTATCTGTTTGTCAATCCACCCCCTCAAGGCCATTCAGGCAATTAAACCGGTTATAGGTGTGAAAGGGTGGTTCAGGGCGGCCAAATAAAGGCCTAGGGTTAAAGGTCTGGCGTCTCCCCCTCCTGCCAACCCTCTCCCAGTTATCATTAATTTGGGGCGGATGCAATGGGACTGGAGTAATGGGGAAAAAGAAAGACACACGAAGGGTTTGGATGGTGGATTCCCTGGATCTATTCTTCCCTTGGCATATGTAAGCCACCGTACCTGGGTCCCTAAAGCTCACCAATATGCAGTCCCCTATAATGGATTTGTATGTTCTCCCCACCCATGGCACCCTTCTTACCATTATGATTTCATTATTGAAGTGTGTCGGGAGGGGTCTATTTATGTTCAGCCACTTTATTACCCTACTTTTCAGGGCACAAAAGTCCTCAATTTCACCTTTCTCGAGTGGGGGAACACCCGCCATGACTACGGTGAAATCATTAGTCTCTGGGGGTAGGTTAGGTCTTCGTGGTCTTGAGGGAAGGTTCATTAGAGGAGATGGTGTGGTTCTATCTACTGGCTGTGCCGGTAGGGCGGGCCTGAAGGAGGAATGGGCATGTTGGGGTTAAGAGACTTAGTTGGTGCAGGTTTAGGCCTTTGCAATAGTTGCGAGACCGGCGCATTAGCGGCTTGTGGAGGGACTAAGTTTGCTGCGCTATTTGCAGACTGTTGAAGGGCTATTGTAATGGGAGCATGTTCTTGTTGCCTTCCCTGATGACCAGCCGGGGTTTTCAGACTGCCTAATGTGGCCTCCAAAATGGTCAGTCTGATCTCAATCTTTTTTATACTCTCGCTAATCGGAAGCAATAGAGACCTTAACAGGAACTCCACGTTTCCAAGCGGGACAACCGAGAGGGGAACATTGGCGATTCTAGTTCCTGTGTCTTTTGTCGGAGCGGGAGCTAACTCTACCTGAGCAATGGGTTTGGGGTGTGATTCAGCCAGTTGTTTCGCTGCTAATACGGGGGGTTTTGAGGATTTCCCAAAGTCCGCATGAGAAATCTTGGGTTTACTCCTTCCCTGTGCGCCCTTCGATTTCCTCCTACGTTTATTAGGGGGGGGCCCGAATACTCCTTGTGTGGTGGCTGGCTTGGGTTTAGCTTTCCTGACCTTAGGGGCTGGAGGAGGTTGGGAGACTAAGTCAATGGTCACCCTAGTAGGGCTTGGACTGGTAGCTGGGACAATACTCATGACTGCAACTGATGGGGTGTTTGTGCAATCTCTCAGCAGGAGTGGGACATCCTCTATTAGAGACAACTCCTCCCTTTGCGTGGTGGATTGCTCTCCCAGGGGGGTGTTTTTCAAGTTATCTATTGAGCGTCTCCGTTCCGCCCTTAACCGAGACAGGTTACACTCTTTGTCCCCCTCCCCCACTGCCCGGGAGAAATAATTCTCTAGAGTCCTATTTTTAATTCCTCCCGGCTTCAGTGGGGTACTCTCCCTTGCCGGGGACGGCATAATGTGAGTGATGAGTTAATCAGCAGGGGCCTCTAACAGTGGATATAACCAGAGTTTGGCTAAGCAGACCAAGAGAGTAGGCCCAGACCGGCCTACTCCGGCCTATGACGGCCTTAGACGGTCCCGCTCTTGTCCCGGGCTTCTCCCGGCGCGCTCCCGCGTAGCGGTTACCCTGTTAACTTATATACACTATGCTATTCGGTGGTAGGCTGATAGGCGGGGGGGCGTGTCCAGCGGGGAGAGCAGCCCAGGTGTTGCTAGTTGGGCGCGCAGGGACTCCTGGACGCTGGAGTCCCTGCCAGAAAGCTCGCAGCCCCGCTGAGACACTTGCCTGCCCCGCGCTCCCCTCGGCGATGTCACAGGCACTCCACAGCTGTCCTGGGGTATCCTCCAAGCGCTGCGGGACCCGCGAAGCAGGTCCGGCGAGGCGCTAGGCAGTTCCTTGGCGGCTCCTTGGGCAACAATCCACAGTCCTCGAAGAGGCAACGTCAGTTCTCGCACTCCACAGGTATCCCAGTGAACAAAGGGCCGAGCCCGCTTTTCCTCCGTTGGCGGGGGGCGTGTCCAGCGGGGAGAGCAGCCCAGGTGTTGCTAGTTGGGCGCGCAGGGACTCCTGGACGCTGGAGTCCCTGCCAGAAAGCTCGCAGCCCCGCTGAGACACTTGCCTGCCCCGCGCTCCCCTCGGCGATGTCACAGGCACTCCACAGCTGTCCTGGGGTATCCTTCAAGCGCTGCGGGACCCGCGAAGCGGGTCCGGCGAGGCGCTAGGCAGTTCCTTGGCGGCTCCTTGGGCAACAATCCACAGTCCTCGAAGAGGCAACGTCAGTTCTCGCACTCCACAGGTATCCCAGTGAACAAAGGGCCGAGCCCGCTTTTCCTCCGTTGGTGGGGGGGCGTGTCCAGCGGGGAGAGCAGCCCAGGTGTTGCTAGTTGGGCGCGCAGGGACTCCTGGACGCTGGAGTCCCTGCCAGAAAGCTCGCAGCCCCGCTGAGACACTTGCCTGCCCCGCGCTCCCTCGGCGATGTCACAGGCACTCCACAGCTGTCCTGGGGTATCCTTCAAGCGCTGCGGGACCCGCGAAGCGGGTCCGGCGAGGCGCTAGGCAGTTCCTTAGCGGCTCCTTGGGCAACAATCCACAGTCCTTGAGGAGGCAACATCAGTTCTCGCACTCCACAGGTATCACTTAGTGCAAATCGAACAGGCTCCTAGAATCTGCCCGTGTGTAGTTTCTGTGACTTCTGTATACCTGCAGTAATAAACCTTTGGTCTCTGACGCCACCATCGAGAAGCCTGTGTTTCTGTTTATTTGTGCACCGAGACAGGTAGAACTCAGGGGTCTTCGGGTGTTGTCCCTGACACCTCTGGACCTTAGTTCGGTCCAGAACTCCATTTCCTTGGGGGTGGTACGGAGTGGTGAACCAATAGGACACTCCACATTGCTGCCAAAGGGATGTCATGTACCGGGAGATAAAGTTCATCCCGCGGTCGCTCACGACTTCTCTGGGAAATCCTACACGGTAAAAGATTCCCATCAGCACCCGGCCCACCACGGGGGCCGTGACGGTGCATAGGGGTATGGCTTCTGGGTATCGAGTGGCATGATCCACTAGGACGAGGATGAAGCGGTGACCTTGAGATTTTTTGGGGTCTAGGGGCCCACAATGTCAATTCCGACCATTTCAAAGGGGGTACTGATGACGGGGAATGGTTGGAGGGGAGCCTTGTGCTTTCCTCCGCTTTTTCCACTAGCCTGGCACGTGGGACAGGACTTGCAGTAGGCCTCTACGTCTGTTTTCATTTTGGGCCAATAGAAGTGCGTAACCAGGCGGCTATATGTTTTGTATTGGCCCAAGTGGCCTGCATGTGTACATCGTGGGCCAACCCCAGGAGGAAGTTGCGGAAGCGTAGGGGTACCAACAGCCCCCGGGTTGACCCTAGCTCCGCTGACTTTTGCTTGCTGTAAAGGAGGTCAATCTCCCAGTACAGCCAGTGCGTACCCAATTGGTCGCCCGCCGTCTGGGCTTCGGCCTGTCGCCGGGGCCCGACCAGGGAAGGACAGGTAGCTTGTTCTCGGCAGAACTTCTCTCGGGAGGGGCCCCCCTCATGGCGCCACTGCGCCAATTCGGGCAGATCACCCAGCTCGGTGATCTGTGCGGGGTCTGGGTGTATGGCTTCGTCGTTAGTGTCCTCCTCTCCTCGTGGGACGAGGTCGGAAGCCTCGTCTGGATCGGCCCGGTTGCCGTCCACAGGGGGAAGGCTGGCCGGGTAGTCCTCGATTTCTCTGCCGGGGGGCAGTCGGGCTGCCATAGATCGGGTGGTGGCGCACACCCACTCGGGAAGACCCATCATCCCGAGGTGGGTGCGGCGCTCGACCTGCTTCCATGGAGAAATTTCCAGGCCGTTCCCCAGGATGCAGTCAACAGGCAGGGAGGTCCGTACTGCTACTTTTAATTTTCCTGCTACTCCTTCCCATTCAAATGGTATCAGGGCTACCTTACACAAGCTCTCCGTGTTATCTGCTGAAATTACAGGGCACAGGACATTGGGGAGGATCTGGTGTTCTCATACTAAATGGCTAAGGACACCTGTGATGCTGGCGCCGGTGTCACGGAGGGCCTCCACTCGGAGGCCATTCACTATGACGGAGTGGCGGTACTTCTCGGTGTTGGGGGGCAGGGCGTTCCCGGGGACCATCTCCCTATCTCCCAGGGATACTAGGGCCATGGCAGCAGGTTCCCATTCCTCGGTGTCCTCAAACTCTTCCCCTAAAGCTACATTCGCTATCTGCCTAGCCGGGGGAGTGGTGGTAGGGATACGTGGGGCCATGGGACACATGGGATCACTGGCGTAGTGCCCGGGCTTTTGACATCTATAACATTTGATGGTCACTTGGTGCTGTCTACCGGGGGGACCGGCAGTAGCGGGTGGTGGTGGTGCGGGGAAATTCGGTTGGGTGTTTCTTGGGTGGCTACGCTGGGGACCAGACTGGGCGTCCCTGGGCCCTCCTTGGTTTCCCCCTCCTCTCTGGCGGGGTGGTCCTTGATTGGTGAGGGGAGAATCCCATATGGGACCTTTGGAGACCCGAGTGTTCACCCAGCGATCTGCCTCGACGGCCAGCTTCCTTGGATCTGCGAGCTTGCTGTCGAGCAGATGCTGGCGGAGTTCCACAAAACAATTTGTGGACAAATGTTCCCATAGCATGAGGTCAGTTAGTTCTCCCATGGTGGTCACTTTGCTGCCCTTGACCCATCCGTCGAATGCTCGGCTAAAAAAGTTTACGTACTCTACCCAGGTGGTGCCAGGACTCTTCTTCCAGTCCCGGAACCGCTGGCAGTACATTTCGGGGGTGAGGCCGTACCTCGTCAGGAGGGCCTTCTTCATGTGGCTGTAGGAAGTCTGCTCGGAGGATGGTAGATCAAGCAGGGTGTCTCTCCCCTCGCTCAGGAATCGACCCCACAATCCGTCCCCCCAATCCTTCTGTGGGACTCGGTAGAAGGTCATGGCGACTTGGTAGGCCTTGAACCATTGCTGGATGTCGTCATTTTTGTAATACTCTTTGACCACATCCTTGGGGATGTGGACCTTCGGCTCGGCCGGGGGGGCGGTCTTTCGGTTCCCAAGGGGCCAGTTCTCTTCGTTCCTTGCCTTGAGTTCGAGCTCCTTCAAGCTTCGCTCGTGTTCCAGCTGAAGTCTCCTCCCTTCATGCTCCCGCTGGAGTTTCTTCTCCTCTAGTTCTCCTTGTACCTTTGTTAGACGGGAAACCTGAGGTTCGGCTGAACAAGGGGGAGAGGCCTCCTGGCGAGGGTCCTCTCCTCAGATCGTACGGAGGAGCAACCACCCCCCCACAGATTGACACCACACAAAGATAGGTTCTTAACTCTTTTATCAGTATTCTTTGGCAGGTTATCGTAATGATACAGTAGAAACGGGGCTCTAGGATCCCCTTGAACTAGTCTCTGTGGGAAGGGGGTAGCGGGACAGTCTTGGTACCGGTCTGGTACAGGGATATCTTGCGGACAGCTCTCAATCCTCGAGCTGGAGGGTTTCGTCGGTAGGAGCCGCGGCAGCGGCAGCAGGACTCCCAAGTTGGTTCAAGAAGATGGGCCGCGGCAGCGCCAGCAGGACTCCAAGGATGGTTCACGAAGATGAGCCGCGGCAACGCCAGCAGGACTCCAAGGATGGTTCACGAAGATGAGCCGCGGCAGCGCCAGCAGGACTCCAAGGATGGTTCACGAAGATGAGCCGCGGCAGCGCCAGCAGGACTCCAAGGATGAGTTCGTCTCTGTTGGACCCGGCCTCGTGGCGTGGCCCGATCCCTCCCGCATGGCGGGTCCCGGACTACCGTCACCCCTGTTCCCCCGACAAGAGCCGCACCTTCTGCCCTCCGGGCTACCCCAGCTATTCCCCAGACTCATGTCCGCAACCTTCTCGGCTGGCCCGGACCCCTTTTCCCGGACCACTATCCCCGGCCCAGCCGCCATCTTGGACCCTCCACGACCAGGCCTCGTGGCCTCGGGTCGACCTCAGCCTCAGGCCCAGCCAAGCCCCGACATCGAGGCACCACCAACCACCCAGGGGGTAAAGAGACCACTCGGCGAGTCAATGGGAGAAGGAGTGTCGATGCCTCCCATCCCCCTGGTTTCGATCGCCCCCGGCCTCCCTGGGCGCTGGCTCCACCCCCCTGCTGGGTGTCTGGACTCCCTCATCCCTGACCCCCCGACCTCCAAGTGCGAGGGTCCGGACATCAAAGGGCACCAGACCTATAACTGGGGCAGCTCCAGAGCAGGAAGCAGTTGTATCCTGGAGTCGAGAGACACTGAGACGAACTCATCCGTGAAGGCCTGCTGGCGCTGCCGCGGCTCACCCTCGTGAACCATCTTGGAAGGCCTGCTGGCGCTGCCGCGGCTCATCCTCGTGAACCATCTTTGAAGGCCTGCTGGCGCTGCCGCGGCTCATCCTCGTGAACCATCTTTGAAGGCCTGCTGGCGCTGCCGCGGCTCATCCTCGTGAACCATCTTTGAAGGCCTGCTGGCGCTGCTGCGGCTCATCCTCGTGAACTATCTTTGAAAGCCTGCTGGCGCTGCCGCGGCCCCTACTTGAGAACCCTCCAGCTCGAGGATCGAGAGCTGACCACCCGATACACCTGTACCAGACCGGTACCGAGCCGGAGGGGCGATCGAAACCCACTTCTCGAGGAGAGGTCGAAGGTGTGAAGGATACTGCTCCTCCCTCTCTCACTCGCGGGGGGTGCTCTGTCCTCCCGCCAGGGTGGTGCCTCTCGGCCTAGGCCACGCTGGCTCGGGCGGCCATCTTAGATGCCGGAAAGTGGGCACACAGGGCCTACGGGCCGGGAAGATGGAGGCACGGGCTGGGCAGTCCGGGAAGAGTCAGGACTAACATGGAGGGAAGGGTTGGCTAGGTCGGGGGACTCTGGGATCTGTTGTGGTGTAAGCTCGGAAGGGTGTTGCTACGGGTCAGGGAGGACCGCGCCACGAGGCCGGGTCTAACATGCGTCCCCCCAGCTGAAAGTCGGGGAGAACTACCCATCCTCTTGGGGGTTCTCTTACCTGGAGAGGCCGTCAGCATTGGCGTGGTTGGTACCAGGGCGATGCTCTACAGTGAAATCCATCCCCTGGAGGGAGATCGACCATCTCAGCAGTTTGGGGTTCTCGCCCCGCATCTGCATCAGCCACTGCAATGGTTGATGATCCGTCTGGACTCGGAAATGGGTTCCGAACAAGTAGGGCCGTAACTTCTTTAGGGCCCAGACTACGACGAACGCTTCTCGCTCGATGGTGCTCCACCTCTGCTCTCTGGGGAGTAGCCTCCGGCTAATGAAGGCTACAGGCTGGTCTAGACCTTCCTCATTCAGTTGGTATAGTACAGCCCCAATGCCGTGTTCCGAGGCATCAGTCTGTACTACAAACTACTTGGAGTAGTCAGGGGCTTGTAGCACAGGGGCAGTACACATGGCTCTCTTTTGGGCGTTGTTGGACAGGCCTCGTGAAAGGCCCGCTCCCTCCCCGCATGATAGGGCCCGGACGCCGGCTCTCCCTGTATCCTCAGAAAGAACCATCCCGGCAACCCACCGAGGCAACCCGCAACCCATCCCCAACGGGACGCCTGCTCCCGAACACCCCAGTATCGGCTGGCCCGGGCCTCCGTCAGCACCATTGCCCAGGCCCAGCCGCCATCTTTGGACACTGCATCAGGAGGCCGCGTGGCCTCGGCTCGACCCCAACCCTGGGCCTGGCCAGGCCCCGACATCGAGGCACCACCATCCACCCAGGAGGTGAAGAGACCACTTGGCAGGTCAATGGGAGAAAGCAGTGTCGATGGCTCTCCCCTGCCAGGTGTCGATCGCCCCCGGCCTCCCCGGGCGCTGGCTCCACCCCCCTGCTGGGTGTCTGGACTCCCTCATCCCGGACCTCCCGACCTCCAAGAGCGAGGGTCCGGACATCAAAGGAGACCAGACCTATAACTGGGGCAGCTCCAGAGCAGGAAGGCAGTTGTATCGGAGTCGAGAGACTCCTTGAAGAACTCATCCTTGACGGACTGCTGGCGCTGCCGCAGCCCTGCCTTGTGAACCATCTCTGAAGCCTGCTGGCGCTGCCGCGGCCCTCTGCAACGTGCACCTTCGCCTTGGCCTGCTGGCGCTGCCGCAGCCCCTCTGCAAAGTGAACCATCATCTTAGCCTGCTGGCGCTGCCGCGGCCCTCCTCGTCGTAAAGCCTTCATCCTGGCCTGCTGGCGCTGCCGCGGCCCTCCTTGCTGAGAACTATCATCCTAGCCTGCTGGCGCTGCCACGCCCTCCTTGCCGAGAACTATCATCCTAGCCTGCTGGCGCTGCCGCGGCCCTCCTTGCTGTGAACCATCGACCTAAGCCTGCTGGCGCTGCCGCGGCCCGACCTTGCGGACCCCTGAGCTCGAGGATTGTGAGCTCCTTCTGGCCGCCCCTGTACCGGACCGGTACCAAGACTGTCCCGCTACCCCTGACCCTACAGAGACTAGAATTGGGAGGATCCTCATGTCCTGCCCCCACTGTATCGTTGATAACCTTGCCTCAAGAACCCTATATAAAGTGTACAGATCTCATCCTTGTGTGGTGTCCATTTGTGGGGGGGAAGTTACTTGTCTGTACGATCACCGGAGACGGCCCTCACCGGAGGCCTCTCCCCCTGTACTCGGCCGACCCTCTGGGTCTCCGTCTAACATTGGTGGCCAGCGGCGCGATCCGAACCAACGCGTAATCGTACAGAGAGTAACTCACCCCACGACTCAACCACAATGACAACAAAAGAGAGCGGAACCACAGAAAAATTCCAGATGGAGAAACTAGAGGAGTACAACCACAGAGAACTAAAACAATTCTGCATAGAACTAGGCATTGCTACCACAGGACTGAGCACGAAAGAGGACTTCAAACACGCCCTGGAATCTTGGGCAGAGACGGGTACGGCCGTACCCCAAAACCAAAGCCTCGAGGCACCGGAAACGAGCACCACTCCGACGGAAGAAAGAAGATCGGGTCTCTCCCCGGAGGAGATCCGAGAACGGGAAAAAAGCAGGCTCCATGAATTGGAACTGGCTCGACTTCGGTTAGATGGAGAACTTAAATTGGCAGAACAAAAAATAATATTAGAACACCTGCGGCTCCGAGAGGAGCAAGAAGAGAAACAAAGACAGAGAGAGTTAGAGGAGAAAAAGCTAGCCTACGAACACGAGCGCAACCTAAAAGAAATAGAGCTTCGGAAACAGAACAAAGATCTCGGGGTTCCCGAGCGCCCGAACACTCCTGCCACTACAGATCCTAAAGTCCACATCCCCAAGGATGTCGTCAGAGAATATTACCGGAACGATGATATCCAGCAATGGTTCAAAGCCTATGAGGTAGCCATGACCTCCCACCGGATTCCCCGGAGCGACTGGGGAGCCGGGTTATGGGGGAGGTTCGTCAACGAAGGGCGAGACGCCCTGCTGCAACTCCCGGACCATCAGATGACCTCCTACGACCACATGAAAGCTGCCCTCCTCACTCGATACGGACTCACGCCCAAGATGTACCGCCAGCGGTTCCGCGACTGCAAACGGATCCCGGGTACGACTTGGGTGGAGTACGTGAACTTCTTCAGCCGAGCCTTCGAGGGGTGGATCAAGGGCAGCAATGTGACCACTTACGAGCAACTCTTTGACCTTGTTGTGTGGGAGCACCTTTCGAACAATTGCTTTGTCGAGCTCAGGCAGCACCTCCTCGACAGTAAATTGACTGAACCTCGGCAACTCGACGCCGAAGCTGATCGATGGGAAAGCACCCGAGTTGCCCGAAACGGACCCAGCGAACCGAACAGAACCACCCAAGGTCCCCATCGCCCCGGAGGGGGAGGAGGAGGCCAGGGTCGGGGCAGAGACGCCGTCCCGGTGGCTCCCGCCATCAACGCCCCGCCCCTGGCCGGCAGGGGAAACCCCCCGATGGGTCCAGGCTTCCGGGCCAACGTTACTTGCCACCGATGCCAGCGACCCGGCCACTACGCCAATGATCCCAATTGCCCGAAGAACCAGAACCCTATGCCCCGCCAGGTCGCTGCCGCCGCCCTGGGGGCAGAACAAACCCCAGAAGACCCTGAGGAGTACGAGGCCGACCAGCCCAAGTGGGAACCAGCCGCCATGTCCCTGGTCTGCCTAGGGGAAAGAGACATGATCCCGCTGGCCCCCCTACCCACCAACACGCAGAAGTACAGCCAGTGGGTCAACATTAATGGGCGCCGGGCTGAATCCCTACGCGACACCGGGGCCAGTGTGACCGCAGTCCGCTGTCATCTGGTGACCCCGGACCAGATCTTGCCAAACATCCTTTGCCCCGGCCGGTCAGCCGACAACTCAGAAAGCCTGTGTCGGATGGCCTGCGTCCCCTTCGAGTGGGGAGGAGTGTCCGGAATGCTGAAAGTAACTGTCCGCGATGATGCACCCGTGGACTGCCTCCTGGGGAACGACCTCGAAAGCTCCCCATGGGCAGCCGTCGACCCGGTCCATGGCCGCCCGCGCCAACCCCAGTCCTGAAGAACCCGAATGGCCAGAGCCTCCTCCCCCGATCGTCCCAGAGGGAGCCACCCAAGAGGCCAGTCCTCCAGGACCAAACGAAGAAGGGCCCGATCGGCTCCAGGACCTTCCCGAACTGGCCCAGTGGCGTCAAGAGGGTGGTCCCACCCAGGATCAATTCCGACAGGAGCAGAGAACATGTCCCTCCCTCGAGGGACTCCGGCAGCAAGCCCTCGCCCAGAGCGCAGGAGACACCTCAGGGGCCCACTGGATTTATTGGGACAATGACCTGCTCTACAGTGAGCAAAGAATTGCTGAGCTGGGGGCCAGTCGGGTGCTGGTAGTACCCCTCCGCTTCAGAGACTTCCTCTTGAACTTGGCACACGATGTCCCTCTCTCTGGACACCTGGGGCAAGACAAAACGTACAACCGCCTGGTGACCCACTTCTACTGGCCCAAAATGCGAAATGATGTCTCCAACCACTGCCGGGCCTGCCCCACCTGCCAGGCCAGCGGGAAGAGCGGCCGAAAGATCAAAGCACCCTTGCAACCCTTTCCCGTCATCACCACCCCGTTCGAACGGGTGGGAATAGACATTGTGGGGCCCCTGGACCCCTGAACGGCACAGGGGCACCGATTCATCCTGGTCCTGGTGGACCACGCCACCCGCTATCCCGAGGCCATTCCTCTTCGAAACTCCAGAAAAAACTCCAACGAATCCAAAACGCCTCAGCCAGGCTCTTATTAGACATCCCGCGTAAAGAACATATCTCTGGTCACCTGAAAAACCTCCACTGGCTTCCCGTCAATAAGAGGATCACTTTCCGGCTCCTAACCCACGCACACAAAGCACTCTACGAAATCGGACCAGAATGCCTCAACACACGACTGTCCTTCTACACCCCCTCCCGCCAGCTTCGATCTTCCAACCAAGCCCTTGCCACTGTACCTTGCATCAACAAGACCACCATGGGAGGTATATCCTTCTCCTACCTGGCAGCTAAAACCTGGAACTCACTTCCCACTTACCTTCGCCTTACCCAGAACCACCTAGCATTCAGAAAGCAACTTAAAACGTGGATATTTGACAAGTAATTCCCCACCCCTCCTTAAGCGCCTTGAGACCCTCTGGGTATGTAGTGCGCTATATAAATTCTCTGACTTGACTTGACTTGACTTCGGACCGTGACAGCGCCCGTGGTAGGCCGAGCCCTGATGGGGATCTTCTCTCGAGTGGGCTTCCCCCGGGAAGTCGTCAGCGACAGGGGCACGAACTTTATCTCAAAGTACATGAGGTCTCTCTGGCAACAGTGCGGGGTCACCTACAAATTCACGACCCCCTATCACCCGCAAGGAAATGGACTGGTCGAGCGGTTTAACCGCACTCTCAAGGGGATGATCATGGGCCTAGAAGAACCCCTACGTTGCCAATGGGACGTGCTGCTCCCGTGCCTCCTATTCGCCTATCGAGAAGTCCCCCAGAAATCCCTAGGCTTCAGCCCCTTTGAGCTCCTGTACGGACACCCCGTCCGGGGTCCCCTCAGCCTGGTCAAGGAAGAATGGGAGATGGCCCCCAAGAAGGCTCCTCCAGATGTATATAAGTATCTCCTGACCCTCCGCAACCAGACCCGGCGATTCAGGGAGCTAGCCAAAGCCAACCTTGAAGCCAGCCAGGAGGACATGAAGAAATGGTATGATCAGCATGCCTCCTCCGTCGAGTTCGAACCGGGACAACGAGTCTGGGTGATGTCTCCGGTCGAACCCTGTGCCCTACAGGACAAATGGACAGGACCCTTCAAGGTGATAGAGCGCAAGGGGCCCGTCACCTACCTAATCGACATGGAGTCCTCCCGGAACCCCCTACGAGTCCTCCACGCCAACAGACTCAAACCCCACTTCGTACGCTCGGAACTCAGCCTACTGATGGTGACAGATAGTGGGACAGAGGAAGACTCCGAGCCCCTCCCTGACCTACTGAGGACCCGTGAGCAGGATGGCTCAGTGGAAGGGGTCCGACTCTCCGAGGCTTTGTCCCCGGAGCAACGCCAAGACTGTCGAGCTCTCCTGCTACAATTTGCAAACCTGTTCTCCTTCACCCCGGGGTCACCCCCTGGTGCCTTCACGACGTGGACACCGGGGATAGTCCACCTATTCGACACAGGGTGTACCGGGTGCCGGATCGGGTGCGCACCTGCATCCAGAACGAAGTCACAAAAATGCTGGCTCTGCGAGTGATCGAGCCATCTGACAGCCCCTGGGCCAGCCCAGTCGTACTGGTCCCCAAGGCTGCCGCCCGCTACCTGAGCATCTTCGATCTAACAGCGGGCTACTGGCAAATCGGCCTCACCCCCGGGGCCCAAGAACGATCCGCCTTCTCTACCCCGGATGGCCACTACCACTTCAAAGTGATGCCATTCGGAATGAAAAACGCTCCAGCTACCTTCCAACGACTAGTGAACCAGGTACTGGCGGGCCTCGAAGAATTCAGCGCCGCCTACCTGGACGATATTGCTGTGTACAGTCGCCACTGGGCAGATCACCTCCACCACCTCCAAGAAGTCCTGCACGCCCTCCAGCAGGCCGGCCTCACCATCAAAGCCAGCAAATGCCAGATTGGCCAGGGGTCCGTGACCTACCTCGGACACCAAGTGGGGAGCGGTCTGGTGGCCCCCCTTCAGCTCAAAATCGCTGCCATCCAGTCCTGGCAACCACCTGTCGCCCAAACCGAGGTCCGAGCCTTCCTGGGGCTCACCGGATACTACCGGCGGTTTGTAAAGGACTATGTCAGCATTGTGGGGCCCCTCACGGAACTCACTTCCAAGAAAAACCCCAAAACCGTCAAGTGGACTCCGGACTGTCAAGCGGCCTTCGAGAAGTTGAAGGCCGCCATGTGCACCGCCCCCGTGCTCCAGGCCCCCGACTACAGCCGGGAATTCATAGTTCAGACGGATGCCTCAGATCATGGCGTTGGAGCAGTCCTCTCTCAACTCAACGCCGAGGGAGTCGATCAGCCAGTGGCCTTCATCAGCCGACGCCTGCTGGCTCGAGAACAGCGCTGGAGCACCATTGAGCGGGAAGCCTTCGCAGTGGTGTGGGCCCTCAAGAAACTCCGGCCCTACCTCTTCGGTACCCATTTCCGGGTACAGACAGACCACCGACCCCTGCAGTGGCTGATGCAAATGCGGGGGGAGAACCCAAAACTGTTGCGATGGTCCATCTCCTTGCAGGGGATGGACTTCACTGTGGAGCATTGTCCTGGCCAGGACCACGCCAACGCGGACGGCCTGTCACGCTTTTTCCGCCTCGGCGAGGAGAGTACCCAAGAGGATGGGTGACTCTCCCTGCCTTCAGCTGGGGGGGACGCATGTTGGACAGGCCTCGTGAAAGGCCCGCTCCCTCCCCGCATGATAGGGCCCGTCATGTATCCTCAGAAAGAACCATCCCGGCAACCCACCGAGGCAACCCGCAACCCATCCCCAACGGGACGCCTGCTCCCGAACACCCCAGTATCGGCTGGCCCGGGCCTCCGTCAGCACCATTGCCCCGGCCCAGCCGCCATCTTTGGACACTGCATCACGAGGCCGCGTGGCCTCGGCTCGACCCCAACCCTGGGCCTGGCCAGGCCCTGACATCGAGGCACCACCATCCACCCAGGAGGTGAAGAGACCACTTGGCAGGTCAATGGGAGAAAGGAGTGTCGATGGCTCTCCCCCGCCACGAGTCGATCGCCCCCGGCCTCCCCGGGCGCTGGCTCCACCCCCCTGCTGGGTGTCTGGACTCCCTCATCCCGGACCTCCCGACCTCCAAGAGCGAGGGTCCGGACATCAAAGGAGACCAGACCTATAACTGGGGCAGCTCCAGAGCAGGAAGGCAGTTGTATCCTGGAGTCGAGAGACACCTTGAAGAACTCATCCTTGACGGACTGCTGGCGCTGCCGCAGCCCTGCCTTGTGAACCATCTCTGAAGCCTGCTGGCGCTGCCGCGGCCCTCTGCAACGTGCACCTTCGCCTTGGCCTGCTGGCGCTGCCGCGGCCCCTCTGCAACGTGAACCATCATCTTAGCCTGCTGGCGCTGCTGCGGCCCTCCTCGTCGTAAAGCCTTCATCCTGGCCTGCTGGCGCTGCCGCGGCCCTCCTTGCCGAGAACTATCATCCTAGCCTGCTGGCGCTGCCGCGGCCCTCCTTGCCGAGAACTATCATCGTAGCCTGCTGGCGCTGCCGCGGCCCTCCTTGCTGTGAACCATCGACTTAAGCCTGCTGGCGCTGCCGCGGCCCGACCTTGCCGACCCCTGAGCTCGAGGATTGTGAGCTCCTTCTGGCCGCCCCTGTACCGGACCGGTACCAAGACTGTCCCGCTACCCCTGACCCTACAGAGACTAGAATTGGGAGGATCCTCGTGTCCTGCCCCCACTGTATCGTTGATAACCTTGCCTCAAGAACCCTATATAAAGTGTACAGATCTCATCCTTGTGTGGTGTCCATTTGTGGGGGGGGAGTTACTTTTCTGTACGATCGCCGGAGACGGCCCTCACCGGAGGCCTCTCCCCCAGTACTCGGCCGACCCTCTGGGTCTCCGTCTAACAGGCGTCAAACTCCTCTTGGCAGGCAGGGGTCCACTGCACTTTCTGGGGCTGCTTTTTGGACGTTAACTCCGTGAGGGGACCTACAAGGCTGCCCTACCCTCGGATGAACCTCCGGTAGTAACCGGTGAGGCCCAGGAAGGCTCAAACCTCTGTTTGGGTGGTAGGGGGTTCCCAGGCTTGGATGGCGTCGATTTTAGGCTGCAGAGGTCGACATGCCCACTTCCGACCTGGTGCCCCAGGTAGACCACCGATCCTTGCCCAATTTGGCATTTGCTGGCTTTTACTGTGAGGCCTGCCTGGCGCAGGGCCATCAACACTCTCCGGAGGTGCCAGAGGTGCTCGCTCCATTCTGAACTGAAAACCGCAATATCGTCCAGATATGCGGCACTGAACTCTTCCAGCCCGGCCAGGACTTTCTTTACTAGTCTCTGAAAAGTGGCCGGGGCGTTTTTCATCCCGAAGGGCATCACGCAAAAGCGATAATGCACGTCGGGGTGGAGAAGGTGGACCGCTCCTTGGCTTCCTCTGTGAGCGCAATTTGCCAGTATCCGCATGTCAAGTCAAAGGTGCTGAGGAAATGAGCAGACCCGAGACGGTCAATGAGCTCATCTGCGCGGGGAATGGGGTGGGCGTCGGCTCGGGTGACTGCATTGAGCCCCCTGTAGCCCACGCAGAACCTCAGTTCAGGGGCGATACCAGGGGCAGCGGCTTTCGGGACCAGCACCACTGGGCTGGTCCAGGGGCTATCTGAGGGTACGACCATCCCCAAGGACAACATCTTCGAGACCTCGGCCCCAATGCAGGACCGGACTCGATCGGGGACTCGGTAGGCTCTGTGTCGCACCGGCGGGCTGTCTCCGGTGTCCACGTCATGGACACACCAGTCGGTGACCTTGGGAACGAGAGAGAACAGGTCTGAGAACTGCCCCAAGAGCTGGCAGCAGTCTTTGCGTTGCTGGGGAGTGAGGGACGGAGAGAGGTTCACTCCTTCCACTGAGCCATCTTTCTCTTTGGCGCACAGGAGGTCAGGGAGAGGCTCTGTTTCCTCTTCTGCCCCGTCATCTGTGGCCAGTAGCAGGCTCATCTCCATCCGCACGAAGTGAGGTTTGAGGCGGTTCACGTGCAGGACCTGCAGGGGATTCCTGGGGGACTGGACGTCCACCAAGTATGTGAATTGGCTTTTCCGCTCGATCACCTTGAAGGGCCCTGTCCACTTATCTTGAAGGGCGCCCGGTTTTACTGGGGCCATGACCCATACCTGCTGACCCGGCTGGAACTCGACCAGAGTGGCATTCTGGTCGTACCAGCGCTTCATTTCTTCCTGGCTCGCCTCCAGGTTGGCTTCGGCCACTTCCCGGAACTTCCTAGTCTGATTTCAGAGCGTCAGAATGTACCGGAACACCTCCTGAGGAGGGTTGCGGGGGCCGTCTCCCAACCCTCTCGGACCAGGCTGAGGGGCCCCCGCACAGGGTGTCCGTACAGTAATGTGAACGGGCTGAACTCCAAGGATTTCTGGGGAACTTCCCGGTAGGCGAACAAGAGGCAGGGGAGCAGGACTTCCCACTTACGCCGGAGGGGCTCCTCTAGGCCCATGATCATCCCCTTTAGAGTCCGGTTGAACCGCTCTACTAGGCCATTTCTGAGGTTCCGTGACGATTCGAACCCGTGTTTTCGACATCGTCGTAAACCCATAATTTTGGTACCAGTGAACCGTAAATGATCCATATAGTATATCCTGGTGTTTTCGCTATGCTGCGAGCAAGAGCACTCCTGTTATGAGCACATTTCCGGTACACCGATGGCATCCATTTTAGATTATGGCATCCATCTTGTTTTCTTGCCCTCACATAGTCAATGGACATACAGTGACCTCTGATCAATTCATTACACTCAAAGGACACGTAGGCTTTAGCCGGCGATTCACCTTGTCGATGACACGTACACCTTAAGTCAGAAACGCTGTGGCCGCATGACTCGGCAGAAGCTGCCTCCTCTGCCTGAGGCCAAGTCCTGCTATTCTGGTTTTTGTGTACGTTGGCCTGATCATGATTAGGTGGCCGAAGTCGGTAGCCTTGCCCATTTACGACCCACAAACATCTCTTATCCTTTTTTGCTATCTTCTACACCTGGCTCTGCTCCTTTCCTTCTGGGCCTTTATTAGGGGGAGGTAACGAAATTTACGATGAGGCGGTCCGGCTCTTGAATGAGAAGATGACATGGGATTTTGATCGAACAGTGGGAACCTCTCAATCGTAATGTTTGAACATCAGAAGTTTGTTGACAATTCCTGTTTGACGCCAAATATTTATTGTTTAGCATACAAAGCTTAAAGAAATGTACTAGCTCGTGAAGAATGTTGCCTGCAGCTAAAAAATCTGTATTTAAGGAGCAACTCACTTAGTGCAAATCGAACAGGCTCCTAGAATCTGCCCGTGTGTAGTTTCTGTGACTTCTGTATCCCTGCAGTAATAAACCTTTGGTCTCTGACGCCACCATCGAGAAGCCCGTGTTTCTGTTTATTTGTGCACCGAGACAGGTAGAACTCAGGGGTCTTCGGGTGTTGTCCCTGACACCTCTGGACCTTAGTTCGGTCCAGAACTCCAATTGGCGCCCAACGTGGGGCGATGTCATTCGGTACCGGTCCAAAAGCCTGAAGAGTTCGAGAAGCTTCGTGTGAAGATTCCAGAGGGAGGCGCCCCACTTCATCGATCCCGGTATATCGCAAAAGTGGCCCGACGTTCTCTTCCACGAGGGTTCCCGTTCGGACGGCTGAAGAGGTCCGCTGCCTTGACTGTCGCCCTGTCTTGGACCCGAGGTGCAGACCTTAGTACGGCGAAACGTGGACGGGTTTCTCCTTGGTGACGTCTTCAGTGCCTCAGTTAAGTATTAAGTGGTTGCTAGTTGTTTTTGGTTAAGGATTTATCCTTTTAGTTCTCTGGTTTGACTTGGTTTTGTAGATTATCACTGGTTATTCTAGTTACGATAATCTTTGGTTTAGTTTGGGTATCGATACATTCGTTCATTTGGTAGGCCTAAGTTCTAAGTTTGATTGCGCATCTTTGTCTGTGTTTGTTTGCGTTCCGGTTAGTAAAATGGTAAGTCGGAAAAACTGTATGTTTTCATGTTTTGGTTGCAACAAGGAGTCCCGGTTGGAGGACTCATGTCTGGTTCCTCCGATTGGAACTCCCCTTTATGAATTATACTGTAAGCATGGTGTGGGTCCCATATCTTATAATTAGGTGTGGGTTCGCTACACGAAAGAAGATGGTGTCCTTAGTTGGCCACTACATGGTAGTTTCGAACCCAAAGTTCTTGATAATTTGGAAGTACAACTGTTTAAGAGGAAAGCCCGGCCGGCAATGTTTGATTCTTTCCGTTTTTGGCGAAAATAATCTAAACAAAGAGAGATTAAGAAATTGAAGAAAGAGCAGAAAGAGCAAGAGTTGACCTTAACACAGGCTGCTGAGCAGCTGCAACTTGATAAAACTGAAAAAGCGATAGAAATAGCTGATAGAGAACGTAATTTGGCGATCGACAAGTGCTATCCTGCCTTGCCATCGAGTACTGTTAAGTCAATAGAGGACCCTGAAAAAGATCCCCTGTTGTCTTATTTGTTGAGATCACCTCCACCGTATGCACAGGGTGCTACAGCTCCACCTTTGCCAAATGTTTTGTTACCGGCTGCTGTCCAGCCTGGTATACCTGCTCCTATTCCCTTGAATCCAGCTCCTGTACTTCCTGTAATTAACAATATTCCTCCGGCACCCCCTCTTCCAGGGTTGCCCGCTCCTTTGCCTATGCCTGCTCCGCTTATACCTGTTGCTTCACAAGCTACTTTGCCTGCTACCCCTACTCTTGCTGTTTCATCTGTTCCAACTACTACTCTACTCAAATCTTCTGCAAGCAATATGACTCCGCTTTCTGTTCGTCGGAGAATTACTGAATCTGTCACTAATATTCTATCTCCCTTTTACAAAACTCTAATTAGGAGCCCTGCCTCTGAATCTACTCAGAGACGTAGTCAGCTCCCTAGTACTGAAGAACGTGGAATATTAGATTCCACAGCCCTTAGATGGATTTCGAAAGTTGGAAGGTATGATGTACGAGATGTGTTAGACACATTTATGCAATGGAATGAACCGACCCAGCGCTATGTGTTCGATGTAATGTGCTCCCTTTTGCGTGAGGATTGGGAGGAGGACGATTCTGAATCAGTTCCGGATGAGATAATTCACGTTCAGCAAAAATTTGCTGCAGGTATGATAGTAGGTCAGGATGTAAAAGAATCGATGGAACTGATTCTAAGTTATAGGGCTGATCCTTCTCTCCGTTCACCAAGGGACCTAGAGAAACGTAGCGCGAAACAAAGTCGTCAATATCCGATGAGGGAAGTTCCGCCAATATGGCGCGAAGCCATTCAAGCTGATGCGGCTAGGGGTATTGCAGCCGCTCCAGCACAGTTCCAGAGAGTGTGGATACACATTCCATGGAAACGAGCTGAGGTGTTAGCAGTAAAACAGGCCTTGCCAGACCCGCGTAAAAATCCAGCCTGATATTAAAAAAGGGTTGACTCAGACAGTTCAGGCTTGCGTGTTGAACTTAGCAGACATCTGAGAGAAGGTGGCCTGATATGCAGTGCTCACTATTCTAGTGAACACTATGTATCAGTCCAGCAACCCTTATTGATGATTGGTTGTAAGTCAACCTTATTGACCAGCTATCCTAGTAGCGTGGATACGAGCAGTCTAAGGCTAAAGACTCGAGAGGGCGTGTTAAGCCAGCTGTTATACCACATATACCCCTTGAACACCAAGTGAAAGGACACCACACAAGTGTTATGAAAATAAACAGTTATTTATTAAAGATCACAACAGCCCTGTACTCTTTATGAGGACAGGGTACTAAGCACAAACCAAAACTCTTACAAAAATACTTAAGTTAGCACAGTATATACAAATGCCTGAGGGGCACGGAAAACCATATACTTGAAAAGTGGAATGCGAAATTACTAGCAGGTAAGTACAGTACTAATAGGCTTTGGAATCGCTAGGACTTGACTATAGAATCGTTAGATTACTTCTAGGAGACCCAGGGGACTCGGGTGCAGTGGGTGCACTCTCACGCGAGATGCGGGACAAAGTCTATGGTAGCTAGAATTTGCAAAGTTAGTGTTCTCGGGCGAACCCGACCTGGTAGGGAGAAAACGAAAGTAGATTCTGACCCTTCGATACTGAGGCTATGCTGGGGCACCGAAATGCCGAAGTTACCTAGCCCAGGGGCTGCAGCTGCATAGGACTCAAAGGACGTCGGGAATCCTCGTTGACGGACCAGGAGCCTGGAAGAAAGAAGTTGCTGGCAGGCGACCAGTGAAGAAAGTTCGGTGGATCCAAGCCTGGATCGATGGAAGATGACACCTGAAAGCAGAGGGGACCAAGTTCGAGACTACTAGCCAGTAGTCAGTGGGCACCGGATGGTAGCCACCTCGACAAGGCGTGTGGGTGACGCTGGGCTCGGAGATCTCACGGACCAGGAGGCGTTGTCGGCGACCAGGAAGGAGGATCGAGCTGTCCCACGAAGATAGAAGCTGTCGGCGTCGCTGGACCCAGGATTGGGCAACAAAGCCTTGGCAAATTCAAGCCCACGCGGTGGACCTAAAATGGCGTCTGGAGTGGACCAGGAGGGTCCGGGGTGCCTCTCTTCAAGAAGGAAGCAAGGGCCAGTCTGGAGCAACCAGACCAGCAGCAGTGATGTCGTCGGGCGTCGTTCAGAAGGCCACAAGCCAGCCGGCTAGTAGCCAAACAACGCGGTGCACAGCAAACAGCAGAAGGGCCCCACGCCGATCGTGGAGATGCAGGGAGGCTGATCTTGGGTGCTGGAGCTGCGCAGGGTTGGGGCTTCTCGGACCCCAATGCACTCACCCGTGGAGGACACGGTGGGCTTGCAGTAAAGATGTCGTGCAGTCTTGGCGATCGTCGGTCCCTCGAGGTCTCGTCGCACTCACGGTTCTCAGCTTTGCTGTAGAGGTGAGTAGAGGTCAGAGGTGCCAGGGAAGCCGGGTCTCGTCGAGCTGGGTCGTCGGATTCGTGATGAAGGACTTGCAGCAGACCGCAGTGTTCTTTAGAATGGTGCCTGCGGATGCAGGGTGACTACTCCTTAGCCACAAGGGAGAATCTTGAGGAAGAAATCTTGAAGTCCTTTCGTAGAAAGTCGTGTCTTGATTCCAAAGATGATCTAATTTGAACAGGGGGCCCGCTCCCATCTTTATACTAAAAAAAGGGGGCTGACCCGGTGACTAGGTCCTGCCTATGGGTGGGACTAGGAGGGGGGTGGTTACACCCCTCAGCCATGCCGGACTTCCCCAGGCCAGGGGCTGGAGTGCCCCTGGAACTGGTTCAGACCGGCCTATGCGTAGTGAGCACCGGGGTGCCACTCAGCAGTCACCTTCCTGAAAAGCCCTGCCTACCCAGGATACACAAAACCATGTCTGGGACGGTGCTAGCACCGCCCCTGACAGGAAACCCTTTGTCCAGGCTCCCCTCACTGGGAGGACTCCCAGCTGCAGGGGGTCAGACTCGTGTCTGTGGTGGCAGCATCCATTTTGTGGAGCTGAGGCTTTGCTTAACTTTAACCGGGGTTCACAGTTACATACATGTCGTGTCCCTCTAGAAGGGTGGAATGCTAACCCCGTCACCAGAATTGGCGAGGGGTTAGTATTCCAATTCGTATGACACCTTACTCGACATGTTTTGATAAAGCAATACCAAAGTTAGCATTTAACCGCGAGGATTATAATGCACTTAAGAGTATATGGTATGCGATATCATAGAACAGCTATTAGGACTTGGTTCCGCAAGCTGCAGACAGGCTCAGCTCATGCCAGAGCACCATCTCACACGATTCCAAGCACTCTGCCTTCAGGATTGTCAAGGCCTGCCATAGGAGTGACTGATAGGAATCTGTGTGTCCATTTTAGGGTTAGGTATAGGTATACTACACCTACAGCAAAGAGTGATTACACTACTTTGCCCCAGCTGTCATGCAGCCAGTTGTGTCAAATTTTAGGAGGCCAGCCAGGGGTGGCATAATACATGCTGCAGCCCCTGGCAGCCCTGGGTACACCTATGCCCTGAGTTACAGGGTCTGATAAGGTGGCCAGTACCAATTGGTAAATGCACCTAGGGTACATGTTGTAATTTAGGAAGAGAACAGCCAGGCTGTGGGTCTGATTGGCAGGCCCACAGCCAGAGAAAGTCGTAAACCAGTGAAACAAAAGCAAAAAATCTGGGTGATCATAGGATTGCAGACCCTACTCTCCTACAACATCGACATGCTATTTGGCAATGTGGTACCGCAACCTATTTGGGCTAAAATTCGTAATGAAAATCATCCAGTTGCCTTAGGTGGTGATTGGCCAGCTATCATAGCGGCAGATGGTCTACAGATTGGTGGTTCTAAGCCCGAACCCCTAATTGCTAACTTACCTGGTAGGATAATTGATCTAATGAAAACTTTAATGCCAGCATTGCGCGTAAATTGGGACAAATTGTCCGCATGCAAGCAAAAGAAAGATGAAAGCGTATCCGACTTTTTCACTAGATTCGAAGAAACTTTTGTAGATCATAGTGGTCAGGATATGAGCACGGAGGGAGGACAGAGATTATTTGTTGATAAGTTTGTGCACAACTTGTTACCAGACCTTAGTAATAAATTAAGAGATTCTGAAAGTGCGTGGGCTGTCTCTACGACTGCGCAAATACTTGCGACTGCTCAGTACTATGAAAATAGGGATAAAGAAGAGAAAGAAAAATCAGAAAAGAAAACTAAAGATTTAAAAACTAAAGTCCTTCTGCAACAGGCATATCCACCTCGCTCAAATCAGACTAATTCGCAGCAAGGGCCATATCAGAGGACCGATTACGGTTCCCAAAGACCGCAGTACCAATGGAATCCGTGTGCGTACTGCAAAAAGGAAGGTCATTATAAAAATGAGTGTCCAGTTCTAGCACAGAATGCGCAAAATAATGGTGTTCCAGCTCAGAGAGGTCGTGGTGGTTATACGCAAAATTCTAGAGGTCGAGGACGAGGTACTATGCCTCCGCAGACTAATGATCGCCCTTCGAATTATTTCGATCAGCGAAACGGACAATCTGCACAGCCTGGTAGATCTCAACAGTACCATGTTGAAGACTACTGTGAGGTCAGCGAAGAAATTCAACAAAATGAATACTAGGACAGCCATGGACAAAGAGAGGGAGTAGTATCAGTTCCAGTAGATCAGAGTGGGCCCTATGTCGCAGAAGCTACATCAGGTGTGGTCGAACCGTTTCTGTTGGATACTGGTGCAGCAAAAAGTTCTATCATGCATGCAAAACTCCCTGGCGCACCTTTGTCCGGCTTAACAAACGTTTCAGTAGGTTTTTCAGGCGCCCCTGTTTACAACCCTGTTCCTGGTCCTTTGTCTATTTCTGTTGGGCCTTGTCAATTGAAAGCACCCTTGATTTTGACTACCGGTTGCAATGAAAATTTGCTTGGTTTAGACCTGTTAAAACGCCTGTATGCGACACTGTACTGTTCTCCTTCAGGAGTACGGCTTACGTTGGGTAAGAGAGTCATCTCCCCAATGTACTTGTCAATGGATGCGCTCCCACTGGAGCTGCGTTCTCTCCCTGATACTCTTTGGGTGACTGGTCCTAACGATGTAGGTCTTTTGGAAATTCCTCCTTATGTAATAACTTTGAAAGCAAATGTCAAATTCCCACGAATCCCACAATACAGGATTTCTAGTGAAGGCGAGCGTGCACTTTTATTGATAGTGCAAGATTTGATTGAGAAAGATGTAATAGAAGGAACTAGAGGAAATGTCTGTAACAGTCCTGTCTTGCCGATCTTGAAACGCACTGATCCTTCAAAACCTCCAGTGTACAGATTTGTAATTGACCTTAGAGAGGTTAACAAAATCGTAGTTCCACAGTTTCCTGTGGTTCCAGACATTACGGCATTGTTGACGCTGATTCCTGCCACAGCTACATGGTTTTCAGTGATCGACTTGAAAAATGCATTTTTCAGCATTCCAATAGCTGAGGAAAGCAGAGATATTTTCGGCTTCTCTCTAGGAGGTCGGAGTTTCAGGTTTAAACGTGCTCCACAAGGTTATTGTGAAAGCCCATCCATTTACAGTCAGGCATTAAAAAGTCAATTAGATTCTTTTGTACTTCCTTCTGGTTCTGCTTTGGTGCAATACGTGGATGACCTTCTAGTGGCTGCTGATGACAAGGAAACTTGCAAAACAGCTACAATTTCCTTACTGTATCATTTGTCAGACTTACATCACAAGGTGTCACCTTCCAAACTGCAATATTGTTGCCAAGAAGTGACCTACTTAGGTCATCTCTTGTCAAAGGAGGGAAGAAGGTTGACCCCAGAGAGAATAAAAGCAATTACGCAGATGAATGTTCCTAGCACACAGAGAGAAGTGCGCGCATTTTTAGGAATTACTTCATACTGCAGGCAATGGATCCCAAATTTTTCTCTCTTAGCAAAACCATTGGTGGCCCTGACTGGAAAAGGTGTTCCGAGTCCGGTGCCATGGTCTGACGAATGTCAGCAGAGTTTCTCTGAGTTACGAAATGCACTGTGTTCAGCTCCGGTGTTGGGTACACCTGACTACAGTAAACCATTTACACTCTATGTTCACGAGAGAGAAGGTTGTGCATTGAGTGGTTTGACGTAACGATTTGGTGATAAACAACGTCCTTGTGCGTATTTTTCATCAACATTAGACCCGGTAGCCAGAGCGTTGCCAAGTTGCTTAAGAGCTACAGCAGCAGCTGCAGTGTCCATTCGACAATCTGCTGGTTTGGTCATGAACAATATGCTGGTGGTCATGGTTCCACATGCCGTGGATACACTCATGAACCGAACGAAGACTCAGCACCTCACCAGTGCTAGATTATCAGGCTACGAGCTGACACTGCTAGCGAGTCATATTCAGATTAAAAGATGCAATGTATTGAATCCAGCAACACTGTTGCCGACTAACCAGGAGTCGAGTGATTCTGAACCACATGACTGTTGTTTTAGAACCGAGGAGGAGACAAAAGGACGGATTGATCTTAAGGATACTCCATTACCAGATCCAGATGGCACGTTATATGTTGACGGGTCTTGTTTTAAATTGGAAAATGGTGATGTGACAGCTGCTTATGCAGTAACGACTTTGAGTACGATTGTGGAGACTGCAAGAGTGAGCCAGAATTCTGCCCAAGCTGCAGAATTAATTGCATTGACTAGAGCGTGTGTCTTAGCAGAGGGAATGAGAGTGAATGTATTCACAGATAGTCAGTACGCGTTCGGCGTAGCGCATAGTTTTGGTCGACTGTGGAAGGAAAGAGGTTTTATTACGTCCCATGGGACTAAAATCCAGCATGGTCAGCTAGTCAATGACTTGTTGGAATCTCTAACCTTACCGATGGAAGTTGCGATTGTGAAGTGCAGTGCTCATCGAGCAGTTACGGATGATGTTGGTCGTGGAAATGCTTTTGCTGATGAAACAGCTAAACAGACAGCTAGGAATACGATGAGTAGAATGTATGTGGCAACGTCTGCGAGATGGGTTGCAGAATCGGGAATGTGTGAGGACACATTGGAAAGTGTGAAAGCAATTCAGAAAGAAGCGACTGAAGAGGAAAAAATTGAATGGAAAGAGAAAACGGGTAAATTGGACTCGAGTGGATGTTGGATTGACTTGTCGGAACATCAGCGTTGGATGCTGCCTGATGCGTATGTGCTTGCAGTAGTAACGATGGCGCACGGAGCAGCGCACATCAGTTCTAAAGGAATTTGTAAGATGTTGGCCCCAGTCTGGAATAATGATGGAATCAGTAAGTGTGCAGAGAGAGTGGTGAGAAACTGTATGATTTGCCTGATGCATAACCCTGGTAAGGGAACCCCCACACCCGCTGGACATTTCGCTCCTCCTTCTTGCCCCTTTGAAGTGATCCAGTTGGATTTCATCCACATGGACCGATGTGATAACCTTAAATACGTCCTAGTGGTAGTCTGTGCTTTTTCGAGATGGATTGAAGCATATCCGCTGAAGGATAACACTGCCCTGTCCACTGCTAAAATCCTCCTAAAGGAATATTTCCCAAGATATGGTATGCCTCGGATTGTATGGTCAGATAACGGAAGTGAGTTTGTAGGGAAAGTTATGCAGAGAGTGTGTGCCGGTTTGAAGATCAAGCAAAAATTTCACATTGCAAACCATCCTCAGTCATCAGGTTTAGTTGAAGGATACAATGGTACCCTTAAACTAAAACTCGCCAAGATCCAAGCTTCCTCGGGTTTGTCCTGGCCAGATGCACTACCACTGGCCTTGTTATCCACTAGAGCGACTGTGCACTCTCGAGTAGGGCTTAGCCCATATGAGATTGTGTTCGGTCGTCCTGCAAATGTCTGGGGAGTGCTGAGACCTCGAGAATTCAAACAGTTAGAATATCCAATGTTAATCGATTACCTTTTTGACTTGACTGCTAAATTGAGTCTCATTCACCAACAGGTTTTCGATGCATTGCCAAAGCCTCCGGAAAGTCCAGGTCACCAGCTGAAACCTGGAGATTTTATCGTCATCAGAAATTTTGGAAGGACCAGGAATCTCCAACCAAAGTTCGTGGGCCCCTTCCAAGTGATCTTGGCAACGAGGACTGCTGTACGTGTGGCTGGCAGAAAAAATTGGGTCCACGCTTCTCACACTAAGCGTGTACCCCTACCACTCCCTTATGACAACTGGGTTAGACAAGGAATTGGTACTTCTGATACAGAACCTGTCCCAAAATAAGTTCCCTTCAGTGATGCAGAACTAACAACTGATTCACCGAACCCTGGTTTTCCTCTTCAAGATGCTTCTTTGATCACTGACCAGAACACTGTATCGAACAAACATTTGTCATCTGCGACTTCGAACATTGTTGCCCCTGATGAACAGACTATTCCCGGATCAAACAACGTCAGGAAAATTGAGATACAACCTGCGCTCTCATAACAAGGACAAATAAAGCAGGAAACTGCCTATTTTTCATATCTTGATCCTTTACATTGCTTCCAGCCAGGAAGTTTGCTGAATATTTTGTATTTCCCTGTATATTTCTATTGTTTCTATTACCTTGCCGTCTGGGTCGCCGTAGGGTCGTGGCTTTGTGCCTAGTTGAATCTGCGGGGGCCAGACACAAGGTCGGTCTTTCTGTTAGTTCTGGGAACTCCCAGGGCTGATAGAGGCATTTTCAACTACGTATATATCATCAGTGGTCGCGAGCGGTTGTAGAAGATGGAGCTTCCTGTGCTGCACCGAGAGAATGTAATTTATGTTCGCAGAAATAGACTATACAAAATTCTACATAACAAATGTTTTCTGATGCAATGTGCAATTACGCTTTTGATTATTTTAATAACATTGGTGTGTGGAATTGTCTTTGGTATACATTTAATTTTTGCACCGATCACGACTACAGTACCTCCCCCTGTTCTTGTTTCTCCTACTATTGATTCTCCTCATTCCTTTCATTCGTTTCCTGAACATGAGCAAGCTCGACGCCCAGAATTTATAAATAACACTTTTGTACAACTCTTGCATCAACACCAACTGGTAGTTAACACAACAGACTGTTGGGTGTGCGGTTTGATACCACACACTATGGATAAAGGCATTCCCTACCTGGTCTTGCCTTTTAGCTATAATGGATCATGTCGGGCCTTCCAGACTGTATTTGTCTATGCCCTCGAAACCTATCCCCCGCGTCCTCCACGTTCCACTAAATATAACTCCGCTAACAAAGCCTTGTTAAAGGGAATAACTGACATGATTAAAGACGTCAATAATTCCCCATTCATCCCTAAAGATGAGCTTAGAGTTTATTTGAGTTGGAATGCTACGGAGTATAGCATTAGTTTGGGTGAAAGTAAACATAAGAGCTCCACTCCAGTTTGGGTCGTACCCCACCGAGGTCAATTCTGCTTGCAAGGTAATGGGAGAAATCCAAGAGCTCGGCTGGGGAAGAGTGATTGTGTTGAAACTTACGTGTATCCATCGAACTCTTCCCCTGCCTTCCTCACTGCTAAGGGTACCTACTTTATCTGTCGAGACAGAGCATATACATGGTTGCCTGCTGACGTTTCAGGTTCATGCTATATTGCTCGATTGTTGCCTCCGACATACACAGCTGCCTTAAATTATCACAAAACCAGAGTAGTAAGAGGTGTTTTCAGCAAGGAAGACAGCGCTGGTCAGGAAGCCGGAGACTTCCTCAAAGGTTCCGTTCTGGGGGCCTATGGCCAATAGTAGAAATCTACGTCAGCTAACACGGGTAGTTGAATCTACTATTACAGAAACTGCTGGTGCCCTTAGTAACTTAACAGCTGAGCTTCAGGCGGATCGTCTCATGACAAAACAGAACCGTATGGTTCTTGATGTAATACTTGCAGATCGAGGTGGGGTATGCAGAATGATCCAATCGAGTTGCTGTGTTTATATTCCCAATAATGCTCCGACAGTGTATGAAGCGATCTCAAAGCTACACAAGATTTCCGACTCTATCCATGTAGACAAGGGAAACTGGTCGTTAATGGAATGGCTCGGGACTCTATTATCAGCGTGGGGATGGAAGGTTCTAATGGTCATTGGTATTATCTTAGTATTCCTATTCTCGTGCTGTCTTATCATCCAGTGTGGCCCTGCCTTGTGTAGCCTTTGTGCTGCAACTTGCTTAAGGAAACCGCCTGTGTTGGGAGACAAGGTACAAGATAGAATAATGCTACAGCAACATATCACTGACCTAATGAACATCGAGATTGACTCTGACATAGAGTGAGTAATTGCCTATGTTAGGGCAAAAGGAGGGACTGAGGTTCTGTGACGATTCGAACCCGTGTTTTCGACATCGTCGTAAACCCATAATTTTGGTACCAGTGAACCGTAAATGATCCATATAGTATATCCTGGTGTTTTCGCTATGCTGCGAGCAAGAGCACTCCTGTTATGAGCACATTTCCGGTACACCGATGGCATCCATTTTAGATTATGGATTCCATCTTGTTTTCTTGCCCTCACATAGTCAATGGACATACAGTGACCTCTGATCAATTCATTACACTCAAAGGACACGTAGGCTTTAGCCGGCGATTCACCTTGTCGATGACACGTACACCTTAAGTCAGAAACGCTGTGGCCGCATGACTCGGCAGAAGCTGCCTCCTCTGCCTGAGGCCAAGTCCTGCTATACTGGTTTTTGTGTACGTTGGCCTGATCATGATTAGGTGGCCGAAGTCGGTAGCCTTGCCCATTTACGACCCACAAACATCTCTTATCCTGTTTTTCTATCTTCTACACCTGGCTCTGCTCCTTTCCTTCTGGGCCTTTATTAGGGGGAGGTAACGAAATTTACGATGAGGCAGTCCGGCTCTTGAATGAGAAGATGACATGGGATTTTGATCGAACAGTGGGAACCTCTCAATCGTAATGTTTGAACATCAGAAGTTTGTTGACAATTCCTGTTTGACGCCAAATATTTATTGTTTAGGATACAAAGCTTAAAGAAATGTACTAGCATGTGAAGAATGTTGCCTGCAGCTAAAAAATCTGTATTTAAGGAGCAACTCACTTAGTGCAAATCGAACAGGCTCCTAGAATCTGCCTGTGTGTAGTTTCTGTGACTTCTGTATCCCTGCAGTAATAAACCTTTGGTCTCTGACGCCACCATCGAGAAGCCCGTGTTTGTTTATTTGTGCACCGAGACAGGTAGAACACAGGGGTCTTCGGGTGTTGTCCCTGACACCTCTGGACCTTAGTTCGATCCAGAACTCCATTTCCTTGGGGGTGGTACGTAGTGGTGAACCGATAGGACACTCCACATTGCTGCCAAAGGGATGTCATGTACCTGGAGATAAAGTTCATCCCGCGGTCGCTCACGACTTCTCTGGGAAATCCTACACGGGAAAAGATTCCCATCAGCACCCGGCCCACCACGGGGGCCGTGACGGTGCATAGGGGTATGGCTTCCGGGTATCGAGTGGCATGATCCACTAGGACGAGGATGAAGCGGTGACCTTGAGATTTTTTGGGGTCTAGGGGCCCACAATGTCAATTACGACCATTTCAAAGGGGGTACTGATGACGGGGAATGGTTGGAGGGGAGCCTTGCGCTTTCCTCCGCTTTTTCCACTAGCCTGGCACGTGGGACAGGACTTGCAGTAGGCCTCTACGTCTGTTTTCATTTTGGGCCAATAGAAGTGCGTAACCAGGCGGCTATATGTTTTGTATTGGCCCAAGCGGCCTGCATGTGTACATCGTGGGCCAACCCCAGGAGGAAGTTGCGGAAGCGTAGGGGTACCAACAGCACCCGGGTTGACCCTAGCTCCGCTGACTTTTGCTTGCTGTAAAGGAGGTCAATCTCCCAGTACAGCCAGTGCGTACCCAATTGGTCGCCCGCCGCCTGGGCCCGACCAGGGAAGGACAGGTAGCTTGTTCTCGGCAGAACTTCTCTCGGGAGGGGCCCCCCTCGTGGCGCCACTGCGCCAATTCGGGCAGATCACCCAGCTCGGTGATCTGTGCGGGGTCTGGGTGTATGGCTTCGTCGTTAGTGTCCTCCTCTCCTCGTGGGACGAGGTCGGAAGCCTCGTCTGGATCGGCCTGGTCGCCGTCCACAGGGGGAAGGCTGGCCGGGTAGTCCTCGATTTCTCTGCCGGGGGCAGTCGGGCTGCCATAGATCGGGTGGTGGCGCACACCCACTCGGGAAGACCCATCATCCCGAGGTGGGTGCGGCGCTCGACCTGCTTCCATGGAGAACTTTCCAGGTCGTTCCCCAGGAGGCAGTCAACAGGCAGGGAGGTCCGTACTGCTACTTTTAATTTTCCTGCTACTCCTTCCCATTCAAATGGTATCAGGGCTACCTTACACAAGCTCTCCGTGTTATCTGCTGAAATTACAGGGCACAGGACATTGGGGAGGATCTGGTCTTCTCATACTAAATGGCTAAGGACACCTGTGATGCTGGCGCCGGTGTCACGGAGGGCCTCCACTCGGTGGCCATTCACTATGACGGACTGGCGGTACTTCTCGGTGTTGGGGGGCAGGGCGTTCCCGGGGACCATCTCCCTATCTCCCAGGGATACTAGGGCCATGGCAGCAGGTTCCCATTCCTCGGTGTCCTCAAACTCTTCCCCCAAAGCTACATTCGCTATCTGCCTAGCCGGGGGAGTGGTGGTAGGGATACGTGGGGCCATGGGACACATGGGATCACTGGCGTAGTGCCCGGGCTTTTGACATCTATAACATGTGATGGTCACTTGGTGCTGTCTACCAAGGGGGGACCGGCAGTAGCGGGTGGTGGTGCGGGGAAATTCGGTTGGGTGTTTCTTGGGTGGCTACGCTGGGGACCAGACTGGGCGTCCCTGGGCCCTCCTTGGTTTCCCCCTCCTCTCTGGTGGGGTGGTCCTTGATTGGTGAGGGGAGAATCCCATATGGGACCGCTGGAGACCCGAGTGTTCACCCAGCGATCTGCCTCGACGGCCAGCTTCCTTGGATCTGCGAGCTTGCTGTCGAGCAGATGCTGGCGGAGTTCCACAAAACAATTTGTGGACAAATGTTCCCATAGCATGAGGTCAGTTAGTTCTCCCATGGTGGTCACTTTGCTGCCCTTGACCCATCCGTCGAATGCTCGGCTAAAAAAGTTTACGTACTCTACCCAGGTGGTGCCAGGACTCTTCTTCCAGTCCCGGAACCACTGGCAGTACATTTCGGGGGTGAGGCCGTACCTCGTCAGGAGGGCCTTCTTCATGTGGCTGTAGGAAGTCTGCTCGGAGGATGGTAGATCGAGCAGGGTGTCTCTCCCCTCGCTCAGGAATCGACCCCCCAATCCGTCCCCCCAATCCTTCTGTGGGACTCGGTAGAAGGTCATGGCGACTTGGTAGGCCTTGAACCATTGCTGGATGTCATCATTTTTGTAATATTCTTTGACCACATCCTTGGGGATGTGGACCTTCGGCTCGGCCGGGGGGCGGTCTTTCTGTTCCCAAGGGGCCGGTTCTCTTCGTTCCTTGCCTTGACTTTGAGCTCCTTCAAGCTTCGCTCGTGTTCCAGCTGAAGTCTCCTCCCTTCATGCTCCCGCTGGAGTTTCTTCTCCTCTAGTTCTCCTTGTACCTTTGTTAGACGGGAAACCTGAGGGTCGGCCGAGCAAGGGGGAGAGCCCTCCTGGCGAGGGTCCTCTCCTCAGATCGTACGGAGGAGCAACCACCCCCCCACAGATGGACACCACACAAAGATAGGTTCTTAACTCTTTTATCAGTATTCTTTGGCAGGTTATCGTAATGATACAGTAGAAACGGGGCTCTAGGATCCCCTTGAACTAGTCTCTGTGGGAAGGGGGTAGCGGGACAGTCTTGGTACCGGTCTGGTACAGGGATATCTTGCGGACAGCTCTCAATCCTCAAGCTGGAGGGTTTCTTCGGTAAGGGCCGCGGCAGCGGCAGCAGGACTCCCAAGTTGGTTCAAGAGGATGGGCCGTGGCAGCGCCAGCAGGACTCCAAGGATGGTTCACGAAAATGAGCCGCGGCAGCGCCAGCAGGACTCCAAGGATGGTTCACGAAGATGAGCCGCGGCAGCGCCAGCAGGACTCCAAGGATGGTTCACGAAGATGAGCCGCGGCAGCGCCAGCAGGACTCCAAGGATGAGTTTGTCTCTGTTGGACCCGGCTTCGTGGCGTGGCCCGATCCCTCCCGCATGGCGGGTCCCGGACTACCGTCACCCCTGTTCCCCCGACAAGAGCCGCACCTTTCGCCCTCCGGGCTACCCCAGCTATTCCCCAGACTCATGTCCGCAACCTTCTCGGCTGGCCCGGACCCCTTTTCCCGGACCACCATCCCCGGCCCAGCCGCCATTTTGGACCCTCCACGACCAGGCCTCGTGGCCTCGGGTCGACCTCAGCCTCAGGCCCAGCCAAGCCCCGACATCGAGGCACCACCAACCACCCAGGGGGTAAAGAGACCACTCGGCGAGTCAATGGGAGAAGGAGTGTCGATGCCTCCCATCCCCCTGGTTTCGATCGCCCCCGGCCTCCCTGGGTGCTGGCTCCACCCCCCTGCTGGGTGTCTGGACTCCCTCATCCCTGACCCCCCGACCTCCAAGTGCGAGGGTCCGGACATCAAAGGGCACCAGACCTATAACTGGGGCAGCTCCAGAGCAGGAAGCAGTTGTATCCTGGAGTCGAGAGACACTGAGACGAACTCATCCCTGAAGGCCTGCTGGCGCTGCCGCGGCTCATCCTCGTGAACCATCTTTGAAGGCCTGCTGGCGCTGCCGCGGCTCATCCTCATGAACCATCTTTGAAGGCCTGCTGGCGCTGCCGCGGCTCATCCTCGTGAACCATCTTTGAAGGCCTGCTGGCGCTGCCGCGGCTCATCCTCGTGAACCATCTTTGAAGGCCTGCTGGCGCTGCCGCGGCTCATCCTCGTGACCTATCTTTGAAAGCCTGCTGGCGCTGCCGCGGCCCCTACTTGAAAACCCTCCAGCTCGAGGATCGAGAGCTGACCACCCGATACACCTGTACCAGACCGGTACCGAGACTGTCCCGCTCCCCCTTCCCACAGAGACTAGAATTGCAGGGGTCCCAGTATCTTGCTCCTTCCGTAACGTTCCGTTAACCTGCCTAAGAATACTGATAAAAGTGTTTAGAATCTATCTTTTTGTGGTGTCCTTCTGTGGGGGGGGTGGTTGCCCGTCCGTACGATCTGAGGAGAGGACCCTCGCCAGGAGGCCTCTCCCCCTTGCTCGGCCGACCCTCAGGTTTCCCGTCTAACAGTCTCGGTGTCTCTCGACTCCAGGATACAACTGCCTTCCTGCTCCGGAGCTGCCCCAGTTATAGGTCTGGTGCCCTTGGATGTCCGGACCCTCGCACTTGGAGGTCGGGGGGTCCGGGATGTGCGAGTCCAGACACCCAGCAGGGGGGTAGAGCCAGCGCCCAGGGAGGCTGTGGGCGATCGAAACTAGGCGGATGGGAAACCATCGAAAATCCTTCCCTCATTGACTCGCCAAGTGGTCTCTCTTTACCCCCTGGTCGGATCGTGGTGCCTCGATGTCGGGGCTTTGCTGGGCCTGCGGCTGGGGTCGGGCCGAGGCCACGAGGCCTGGTCGTGGAGGGCCCAAGATGGCGGCTGGGCCGGAGACGATGGTCCGGGCCAGCCACGAGAGTTGGGGAGAGGAGGTCGAGTTCCGTCGGGAAGAGCTGGGGGCGGCCCGGAGGGGCGGCACTCGTGGAAGGTGGAAGGTGCCGCTCTTGGTCGTAGAACAGGGGTCGAGGTAGTCCGGGACCCGCCATGCGGGAGGAGTGGGGCCACGCCACGAGGCCCTGTCCAACAACCTTCATTTGCTCAACCGCCAGTTTCTTTTCTGCTAATTTTATTTCGCCTTCGATCTTTAGTTTCGCCATCCCGAGCTCATGGTGGCGACTTCTTTCTCGATCTGCGAGCGCTTCCGGGGATAGGCCCCTGTCTGGTACAGTGTTTCGTACCGGGCTGCTACAGTTTTCTGTCTGGGAGAGTCCTGGTCGGTCTGGCTGCGCCGCCGCTCCTCCTGTGCGGGGGGTTCCGGACTCCACCCAAGTTTTTAATGCTTTCTGCATGTCTTCTTTTGTGTTGAGGCCAGTGGTAGCGATTCCTAGTTCTTTGTAGAATTCCTTTAGTTCTTTGTGCGTGTAGTCCTCCAGTTGTTCTACACGAAATGCCGTACTTGCGTCAGCTTCAATGATACTCATGGTGGTTTCTTCTGTTGTTTTTGCTTGGTAGTGCCTTAGTCGTGTACTGTACGATCTCTAGATTGCGGCTCGTATCCTGTCGCTTGCCACCAATGTTAGAAGGCGACCTCAGGGGAGAGCAGGAAGTCTACCTGACCACCCTGGGACCCACCTCCCTAGGTACGAAGACGAGCACTGGAGGGAGACTCTTCAGGGGGAGAGTCTCGAATCTAGGATCGTACACACCACACAAGCACCACACGACAAAGAGACACCACAAGGTAGCTTCTTAGGAACGTTTCTTTATCTCGTGGTTCAAGGGATCTTTATGATCAGAGAAAGCTGGTAGTACAAGTAGAGCAAGCGCTCAAAGAGTCTTGGCCAGGGTCGGGGTAGTGGGACAGTCTTATGGGATTAGTGTCAATATCGTTGTGTTCCCAACGCACAGCTCTCAATCCTCGAGCCGGGGGATACGGGACGATCTTTCAGGGTCCGGCCGGACCAGGAGAGTCAAGGAGCCGCAAGTACCTCAGCAGGGCTCAAGCAAGATGTTGGAGGTCTTCTGTTCTTCAGGGGGAGCCGCGAGACACTCAGCAGGGCTCAGGTGTTTCAAAGTTGCAAGGGGAGCCGCGAGTCACTCAGCAGGGCTCAGTGTTTCCAAGTTGCAGGGGAGCCGCGAGTCACTCAGCAGGGCTCAGTGGTTCAAAGTTGCAGGGGAGCCGCGAGTCACTCAGCAGGGCTCGGTGTTTCAAAGTTGCAGGGGAGCCGCGAGTCACTCAGCAGGGCTCAGGTGGTTCCAGCAGAAGTCCTTCTCTGCCAAACGAGCCGCGACCACGTCAGCAGGGCTCTCGTCGTTCCAGGATCGAATCTGTCGATAGTCCCGGAGCATCCCCAGTTATAGGACTGATCCTCCTTGATCTCCAGAGTTCTGGTCTAAAGGGGACTTAGCACCTGGGGTTCGACTGTTGGGGTTTCCTGCCTCGCGGCCCTTTGATCCATTCAGGTCGGGTTCGGGAAGAGTCCCAGACACACAGCAGGCATGGAGCCAGCCCTCCGGGCGGCCGGAGGCGCGATCGAAACCCACTTCTCGAGGAGAGGTCGGAGGTGTGAAGGATACTGCTCCTCCCTCTCTCACTCGCGGGGGCGCTCTGTCCTCCCGCCAGGGTGGCGCCTCTCGGCCTAGGCCGTGCTGGCTCGGGCGGCCATCTTAGGTGCCGGAAAGTGGGCACACAGGGCCTACGGGCCGGAAAGATGGAAGCACGGGCTGGGAAGTCTGGGAAGGGTCAGGACTAACATGGAGGGAAGGGTTGGCTAGGTCGGGGGACTCAGGGATCTGTTGTGGTGTAAGCTCGGAAGGGTGTTGCTACGGGTCAGGGAGGACCACGCCACGAGGCCGGGTCTAACAACATGGTTCCGAAAGCTGCAGACAGGCTTAGCTCATGCCATCTCACATAAAACTAAGCACTCTGCCTCCAGGATTGTTAAGGCCTGCCATAGGAGTGACTCATAGGTGCATATGTGTCCAGATATAGGTATACTATATCTATGCAAGGGGTGTTTACACAACCTTGCCTCAGCTGAGTGATCAGCCAGTTGTGTCAGTTTGGATGGCCAGCCAGGGGTGGCAAAAGATATGCTGCATCCCCTGGTAGGCCTTGGATGCACCTATGCCCTGGGTACCTATAGTACACTGTACAGGGGCTCATAAGGTGACCCAATCCCAATTGGAGATGTACCTAGGGTACATGGAGTCCATTTTAGAGAGAGAGCAGATAGCCTGGGGCCCTGATTAGCAGGATCCCAGGCCAACTAAGTCGAAAACCAGCTAAACACTAGGCAAAAAATCTGGGGTAACCATAGTCAGGTATCCACCTTCCAACACCCTCTCACCCTCACTCGCCCTCACTCCCTCACACCCCCACACCCCATCACCCTCTCATGCCCTCACCCCTCACACCCCTACGAACCCTCACACCCACACACCCTCACCCTCACACCCCCTCACACACTTCCTCAGCCTCACACCCCCTAACTCTCAAACACCCTCACCCTTACACCCCCTCATCCTCACCCTCACACACCCTCACCCTCACACACCCTCTCAACCTCACACACCTTCACCCTCACACCCCCTCACCATCACACACCTCCTCACCCTCACACCCTCTCACCCTCACACACCCTCACACCCCCCTCCCTCACCCCTGTCACCCTCACCCCATCATCCTCACCCCAGTCACCCTCACACCCTCACCCTCATACCCCCTCACCCTCATACCCCCTCACCACCCCAGACCCTCACAACCCCACAACCTCCCCCTCACACACCCTCACACACCCTCACCCTAAAAGCCCAACACCCTCGCACCCCTCACCCTCACACACACCCTCACCCTCACTCACCCTCACCCTCGCACACCCTCACCCTCATACCCCCTCACCCACCCTCACACCTCCTCACCCTCACCTTCACACACCCTCACACACCCTCACTCACCCTCACACCCTCACACACCCTCACAACCCTCACTCACCCTCACACCCTCACCCCCCTCACCCTCACAACTCTCTCACCCTCACTCACCCTCACCCCTCACACCCCCCACCCCTTCCCCCTCACATCCCCTTAGCCTCACACCCCCTCACCCTCACACACCTCCTCACCCTAACACCCCCTCACTCTCACACCCCCTCATCCTCACCCTCACACACCCTCTCACCCTCACACCCCCTCACCCTCACATCCCCTCACCCTCCCTCATACCCTCACACCCCTTCACCCTCACACCCCTTCACCCTCACACCCCTTCACCCTCACACCCCCTCACCCTCACACCCCTTCAACCTGACACACCCCCTCACTCACCCTCTCACCCACCCTCACCCATCCTCTCACCCTCACCCACCCACTCACCCTCACACACCCTTTTACCATAACACACCCTCTCATCCTCTCACCCTCACACACCCTCTCACCCTCACACACCCTCTCACCCACCCTCATCCTCACACCCCCTCACCTGACATACCCTCACCCTCACACACCCCCTCACCCTCAAACCCCCTCACCCTCACCCCCTCACCCTCACAACCCTCTCACCCTCACTCACCCTCACCCCCCCACCCCTTTACCCTCACATCCCCTTAGCCTCACACCTCCTGACCGTCACACACCTCCTCACCCTAACACCCCCTCACTCTCACACCCCCTCATCCTCACGCACCCTCACCTTCCCTCACCCTCTCGCCCTCACACACCCTCTCGCCCTCACACACCCTCTCACCCTCACACACCCTCTCACCCTCACACACCCTCTCACCCTCACAAGCCTTCACCCTCATATCCCCTCACCCTCACATCCCCTCACCCTCCCTCACACCCTCACCCTCAAACCCCTTCACCCTCTCACCCTCACACCCCCTCACCCTGACACACCCCCTCACTCACCCTCTCACACACCCTCACCCATCCTCTCACCCTCACCTACCCACTCACCCTCACACACCTGTTCACCCTAACACACCCTCTCATCCTCTCACCCTCACACACCCTCTCACCCACCCTCATCCTCACACCCCCTCACACCCCCTCACCCTCACACCCCCTCACCCTCACACCCCTCTCACCCACAAACCCCCTCACCCTCACTCCCCCTCGCCCTCACACCCCCTCTCCCTTACACCCCCTCACCGTCACACACCCTCACCCTCACACTCCCTCAACCTCTCTCAACCTCACACACCCTCTCACCCCTTCTCGTGCTCACACACCCTCTCACCCTCACACCCTCTCATCCTCACACACCCTCTCACATTCTCACACCTCCTTTCACCCTCATACCCCCTCACACCCCCTCTCCCCTTCACCCTCACACACCCTCTCACCCTCACACCCCCTCACCCCATCACCCTCTTACCCATTACCCCCATCCTCCCTCACCCTCACGCCCCCTCACCCTCAAACCCCCACACCCTCACCACCCCACACCCTCACCCTCACAACCCCACACCCTCATACCCCCCCACACCCTTGCACCCTTCACCCTTGCCCCCCCATCACCATCACACACCCTCACCCTCACACACCCTCTCCCTCACACACCCACCCCCTCTCACACCCTCTCACCCTCACACATCCTCTCACCCTCAAACACCTTCTCATCCTCACACCCCCTCACCCTCAGACCCCTTCACCCTCACACCACCTTACCCTTACACCCTCACCCTCACACCCCCTCACCCTCAAACCCTCACACCCCCTCACCCTCACACACCCTCTCATCCTCACACCCCCTCACCCTCACACCCCCTCACCCTTACACCCTCACCCTCACACCCCCTCACCCTCAAACCCCCTCACCCTCACACACCCTCTCATCCTCACACCCCCTCACCCTCACACCCCCTCACCCTCACACCCCCTCACCCTCACACACCCTCGCAACCCCACAACCTCTCCCTGTTGGACTTGGCCCTTCTGGCAGGTTCCCCCTGAACTTTTTGCCTTGTGGGTGTTGGAGCCTACCCCTCATTTGATCTCTATTGAACTTATTAGGTTGTTTTTGCATGTGCCCACAATGATATTTATAATTTGCTCGAGGGAGCCTACCCCTCTATTCCTCTGAATTCACCGCCGCTGCCGGGGCGGAAATCAGGCGCCTCTCGTCTGGGACATGGGCAGGGCCTGGCACACTTCGTTTCCTGGGGAGGAAACTGGGCCGGGGCGTGTTTGGCGAGAGGAGAGAAAAAAGTAGCATGGCGGACCGGCAGGGCTCCCATGAGTGAGGGGAGCCCTGCCGCCTCGAGAAGGGGTCCCCGGGGAAGTGCGGCGCAGCAAGGCTCAACCAGGCTCTCCGGAGCGGGAGAGCCTCGCCCACTGCCGCCACGCAGAGAAATGCGCCAGCCCCACCGCATTTGCACTGAGGAGCTTCCCCCCCCTTGCCAAGAGCCGGTGAGTCACGAGGGAGTGCACGGGGAGAGAGACAGTCAGAGCGGCCCCGTGTGCTTAGTGGGCCGCTTCAACGTAGGCTGCATTTTTTCAGAGGGCCCCCGTGAGGGTCCCAAGGCCCCGAGGGGCCCGTGCTGGCCAGAAACCATGAAGAGTCTCCCTGAGCGTACCCGCCATTTTGGGACGCTCCAACGGTTGGCCTTAGTTTTTGTGCCCCGAGCAGCCACATTGTGGGCACCATTATGTACTGGGCCAGCGGAGCCCGTGGGGCCTAGCCATGTGGTTAAAGATTTAAGGGCTCCCGGAGGAGGAGAGCCCCGGGGTACCCATACTCATTTGGTTAAAATCCCCATGAGGGCCTTGGTCTCACTTGTTCCTCAGAGCCCCGTGGGGCTTCCACGCTTAAAGGACCCGAGGGACCCGTGTTCCCCCCAATGCTTTGCCCATTATTTTAAAGAGCGACGTGTGAATGTACCATTGGCATATCTGTTCCTATGGGCCATTGAGCGCCCCAACCGCAGTTTTACAGTTACAGCTGCCCAGCAAGTAGTGGGCAGCGCCGTTTAGGACCTTTCTTTTAGGGGGACATGTACTTTAACTCTAGGAGTGAGATGCACTCCTTTACCCTTTGCCCTACCTTGGCCTTCCACAGCTGTGCAGCACTTAGTGCCAGCTGCAGCGTTTAGGCCCTGTGCTCGCCCTCAGCTGCCCAGCAAGTAGGCGGCAGCTGCTACGTTTAGGTTCTGTCGCAGTGGCGCAACTTGGACCCTAATGTGACCTATGTGCCTAATGTGACTTATGTGCCTAATGTGACTTATGTGCCTAATGTGATTTATGTGCCTAATGTGATTTATGTGCCTAATATGATTTAGGTGCCTAATGTGATTTATGTGCCTAATGTGCTTTATATGCCTAATATGATTTAGGTGCCTAATGTGATCTAGGCGCCTAACATGATTTAGGTGCCTCAGGTGATTTATGTGCCAATGTGAGTTATGTACTAATGCTTTGGGGTGGTAGGAAATGTACTGTGTGTAGTATGTTTTGCGCACCCTGTGTTCCGATGCCTCTAAATGTGTTTATGCTTAGGTGGTGGTTTTGCCTAGTATAGTTATGCTAGTGAGTTCATGATTCCCTGCGTGATATAGGCCTAGGTGGTTAGGATTGCGTAGGATGTACTTACCATTTACCAGTGGTTACTGGTTGTGTGCTACATTTGCTATTTGGTGCTACAATTATTCCATGTTCTAAGTGCTAAGTCTACGAAGTGTTAACTCTACAAAGTGCTAATTCTACCAAGTGCTAGTTCTACAGAATGCTAGTTCGACCAAGTGCTTTTTATGTAAGTGGTCCATGTGGCCCTGTCCTATGTAAATATCCCCTTGTAAATATTGCCCGTGCCAGATGGCACAGTGTACATGATGTGGTTACGACTCTAAGATGTTTTGACAATACAAAGGCTATTTGTGCTATAACCTTGTGTGTAGTTCCTTTTGTGGGGAGCCTGGGATGTTGTTGTTGGTAGGTGTGTGCGCAAATGCTTAACTCACAACGCCTCCGGGATAAGCCTTACTGCTCGTGTCACGTTACCGAGGGGGTGAGCAGGGGTTATCTTTGGAGTGTAACTCCCTTGCCCTAACTAGAGTGGTGGTTTTTGTATGGCTTTGGCGCAAGCCTCAGTCAGCCAGGAATCCCATTTCTAACACTCCCTCACAACGCCACTCCCTCCCCTCACACACTCTCACACCTCTCACCCTCACACACCCTCACCCTCACACCCCCACGCCCTCGCACCCCTCGCCCTCACTCACCCCTCACCCTCACACACCCCTCACACCCCCTCAGCCTCACACACCCTCACCCTGACACCCCTTCACCCTCATACCCTCACACCCCCTCACCCTCACACCCCCTCACCCTCACAACCCTTTCACCCTCACACACCCTCTTACCCTCACACACCCACATACACCCACACACCCTCACCCTCACTCACCCTCTCACCCTCACACACCCTCTCACCCTACTTTGGACCCTCACCCTCATACCTCCTCACCCTCACACACCCTCACACCCTCTCAACTTCACGCACCCTCACACACCCCCACACCCTCACTCACCCTCACACCCTCACCCTAACAACCCTCTCACCCTCTTTCACCCTTTCACCCTCACTCACCCTCCCCCCTCACACCCCCACACATCCTCACACTCACACCTCTCACACATCTCCTCACCCTCACACCCCTCACTCTCATACCCCCTCACTCTCTCACCCTCTCACCCTCACACACCCTCACAATCACACACCCTCACCCTCACGCCCCCTCACCCCTTCAACCTCACACACCCTCACCCTCACACACCCTCACCCTCACATCCCCTCACCCTCACACCCCCTCACCCTCACCTCCATCACCCTCACCCCATCACCCTCCCTCACCCTCACCCTCTCACCCTCACCCCTCACCCTCACACCCCCTCACCCTCACAACCCCACACCCTCACAACCCCACACCCTCCCCCTCACACACTCTCACACCCCTTCATCTCACACCCCATCACCCTCACTCACCCTCACCCTCACACACCCTCACCCACTCTCCACCCCTCTCCCTCACCCCCCTCCCCCTCACACACACTCACCCTCACACACCCACTCACCCTCACACACCCTCTCACCCTCACACAACATCTCACCCCCTCACCCTCAGACACCCTCACCCTCACCCTCACACCCCCTTACTCTTACACCCTCACCCTCACAACCCCTCACCCTCACACCCCTCACACCCCCCACCCTCACCCTTCCCCTCACACACCCTCTCACCCTCACACCCTCGCACCCCCTCACCCTCACAACCCCACCCCCTCACCCTCACAACCCCACACCCTCCCCCTCACACACTCTCACACCCCCTCACCCTCACACCCCCACACCCTTGCACCCCTCACACACCCGTCACCATCACACACCCTCACCCTCACTCACCCTCACACACCCTTACCCTCACACCTGCTCACCCTCACACACCCTCTACCCCCTCACCCTCACACCCCCTCACCTTCACATGCCCACCCTCCCACCCTCACACACCCTCTCACCCTCACACCCCCTCACCCTCAGGCTCCCTCACCCTCACACCCACTTACCCTTACACCCTCACACCCCCTGTTGGAGGGGGGAGGTCGATGGGGGACAGAGGTAAGTATTCTTACTCCCCCTGGGACCCCGCTCCTCCAGGAACGTTACCGAGCACTAGAGTCAGACCTCCCTGAGGGGAGAATTATGCATTTATGGTCATGTACACAGAGGCACTAGCACACTACAAAGGCACACCACACCAATGGGTTACAGGTAAATACGTTCTTTATATAGGACGTCTCATCAGATCAGGGATTATATACACTTGGATTAAGGTTCAGCTTTCCTACTTGACAGGTCAGTTCTCAGGTTGAGAATAGGCAGTCCTTAGTTAACGAGTATTCTGGGTGGAATTCGGGCCTGCTGAGAGGCGGGGATCGAGTATGGTTGCTGGCTCACAATCCTCGAGCCTCGGAAGTGAAAGTCCACTGGCAGATGGGGAGGGTACCAGCGTAGAGCTCTCAATCCTCGAGCTGCGCATCACACTGACACCTCCCGGGCACAGCGTCCTCGACAACCCACTCACCCTCCTCGGCTCACTGTGGTTCCTCGTGACAGGTTTGGGTCGTCCGGCCCGGCTCTCAATCCTCGAGCTACGGGCGGGACACTCTGCTGCTGGTGCGGATATGCAGCGTACTCAGGGGACAACTCCCACTCCTCGGCGTAGTGCGGTGCCTGGTGACCGGTTCAGGTCGTCCGACCCGGCTCTCAATCCTCGAGCTGTGGGCGGGACACACTGCTGCTGGTGCGGGTGTGAGGCGTGTCGTCCTGGCTTGGCTCTCAATCCTTGAGCTGCGAGCGGGACGTACTGCTGCTGGTGCGGGTGCGAGACGTACCCAGTGTACTTCTCGTACACCGGGACTCTGGGCGGCTTGTAAGGGTGGAGGCGTGTCGTCCTGGCTCGGCTCGCAATCCTTGAGCTGCGAGCGGGACGTACTGCTTAGCTGCGGAGACTCGGGCGTCCTGGGGATGGGACAAAGCTGCGACCAAGTCTGCAGGACACCCTCTCAGGTCTGGGCATATGACTCTTCTAACTCCCCTCAGGCGAGCCGCGACCCAGTCAGCAGGGCTTGCTCCGGGTTCCAGGGGGATCTTCCTTTGAGTTCGAATGCCAGGGACAGCCGCGACCAAGTCTGCAGAGCTCCCTCTCAGGACAGCATCCAAGAAAGCAAGAACCCCCGCCAACAGACTGACCCGCCAGTTATAGGTTCCTTCCTTTTTGAAGTCCCGGGCGCATGACAGGCGGACCTCTGGTGCCTAGGGATTGATGAATGGCTTCCTGCCATCTGGTGTCCTGGCTCCCTTTGAAGTCCTGCCGCCGGGCTGCAGACGGCCCACGGGGGACGGGGCCAAGTCCTGGAGGCAGGAGGTGGGAATGAAACCACTCTACCTCTCTTCATTGGGAGTTTCGCAACCCCCAGCTGGGCACCAGCAATTTGTGTCTCAGGTTTCTCTTGGTCTTGGGCCCGGCATGGTGGGTGAGGAAATCGGGATTTTGGGGGACGAGGGAATCTCCTCTAGGCTGTCTAGGGTGTTACTCTAGGGAGGCACGAACCCGGGGACTCGGGGTTACTAGGGGGGGGTCAGAAAAGGGGGGTTCGGTGAGGATGCAGGCTGGGGTTACATCTGGTGGGGCCTCGCACAGGGCTGCTGTGGGGTTCTAGGAGTAGGGAGGCCCACGCCAAGGAGGACGGGTCTAACACACGTCCCCCCCAGCTGAAAGGTAGGTAGAACTACTCATCCCCTTGGGAGTTCTCCTCACTGAGGCAGAAGAACCTGGATAGACCATCCGCATTGGCCTGGTCAGTACCTGGGCGGTGCTCGACTGTGAAGTCCATCCCCTGGAGGGAAATGGACCACTGTAACAGCTTGGGGTTCTTCCCCCTTATCTGCATGAGCCACTTCAGTGGTCGGTGGTCGGTTTGGACCCGGAAGTGACTTCCGAACAGGTAGGGCCTCAGTTTCTTCAGGGCCCAAACCACTGCAAAGGCCTCCCGCTCGATGGTGCTCCATCTTTGCTCCCTGGGTAGTAATCTCCTACTGAGGAAGGTGACTGGTTGGTCTTGGCCCTCCTCATCTAGCTGGGATAGAACTGCCCCTATGCCATGTTCAGTCGGTCTGGACGACAAACTCCTGAGAGTAGTCAGGGGCCTGGAATACTGGGGCTGTGCACATGGCTGTTTTCAAAGTGTCAAACGCCTTCTGACAGTCAGGGGTCCAGTGCACCCCCATAGGCTGTCTCTTAGAGGTCAATTCTGTTAGGGGTCCCACTGTGCTGCCATGCCCCTTGATGAATCTCCGGTAGTAGCCGGTGAGGCCGAGAAAGACCCGTACTCCGGTCTGGGTTGTAGGGGGTTCCCAAGCCAAGATGGCGTCGATCTTGGGTTGGAGGGGCGCCACCTGGCCGCTCCCTACCTGGTGCCCAAGGTAGATCACTGACCCCTGCCCAATCTGGCACTTACTGGCCTTGATGGTGAGTCCGGCCAGGCGTAGGGCCAGTAACACCTCCCAGAGGTGTCGCAAGTGCTCTCCCCAGTTGGTGCTGAACACTGCAATATCATCCAGGTATGCGGCGCTGAATTCCTCCAGCCCGGCCAGTACTTGGTTGGCCAGTCTCTGGAAAGTGGCTGGGGCGTTCTTCATTCCGATCGGCATCACCCGGAATTGGTAGTGCCCATCAGGGGTGGAGAAGGCAGATTTCTCCTTTGCCCCTTCGGTGAGGGCAATTTGCCAGTATCCGGAGGTCAGGTCAAAAGTACTGAGGTAACGGGCCGCCCCCAGACGGTCAATGAGTTTGTCGGCCCGGGGAATGGGGTGGGAATTCGTGCGCGTGACGGCATTGAGTCCACGGTAATCCACGCAGAACCTTAGTTCGGGCGTGGCCCCTGGGGCGGCCGCTTTTGGGACAAGGACCACCGGGCGGCCCACGGACTGTCAGAGGATTCCACGACTCCCAGGGCCAGCAATTTGGAGACCTCCTCCTTAATGCAGGACCGGACTCGGTCTGGTACCCGGTAGGCTTTGTGCCGCACAGGAGTGCTGTCGCCAGTGTCCACATCGTGGACACACCAATCGGTGACACGAGGGACCAGGGAGAATAGGTCCGAGAACTGTCCCAATAGCTGGCGACAGTCTTCGTGCTGCTCAGGGGTCAGGGAGGGGGAGAGAACCACTCCCTCCACGGAGCCATCCTTTTCCTTAGCACACAGGAGATCGGGTAGGGGCTCGGTCTCCTCCTCCACCCAGTCATCGGTGGCTAAGAGCATGCTCACCTCAGACTGCTCGAAGTGGGGCTTGAGGCGGTTCACGTGGAGGACTCGCAAAGGGTTTCTTGGGGACTGGACATCTACCAGGTAGATGACCTGGCTCTTGCGCTCCACTACTTCGAAGGGACCGGTCTAATTGTCCTGGAGGGCGCTAGGTTCGACCGGGGCCATCACCCAGACCTGCTGCCCAGGCTGAAACTCTACCAGAATGGCATTCTGGTCATACCAGCGTTTCATTTCCTCCTGGCTAGCCTCGAGGTTGGCCTCTGCGAGTTACCTGAATTTCCAAGTCTGATTTGTTAGTGCCAGGATATAGCGGAATACGTCCTGGGGAGGGTTTTGGGGGGCCGTCTCCCAGCCCTCTTTGACTAGGCTCAGCGGTCCTCGGACGGGTTGACCGTAGAGTAGTTCAAAGGGGCTGAACCTCAGGGACTTCTGGGGGACTTCCTGGTACGCAAACAAGAGGCAGGGGAGGAGGATGTCCCACTTCTGCCTCAGGGGCTCTTCTAGGCCCATGATCATTCCCTTGAGGGTCCGGTTGAATCTCTCAACCAGACCATTGCCTTGGGGGTGGTACGGGGTGGTGAATTTGTAGGTCACCCGACACTCTTGCCACGGGGACTTCATGTATTTTGAAATGAAGTTGGTCGCCCTGTCGCTCACCACCTCCCGGGGGAATCCCACCCAGGAGAATATTCCCATCAGGGCCGCCCCACCACAGGGGCCATCACTGTTTGGAGGGGGACTGCCTCAGGATACCTGGTGGCATGGTCCACCAGGAGGAAGATAAATCTGTGGCCCATGGCGGTCCGGGGGTCCAGTGGTCCCACAATATTGATTCCGATCCGCTAAAAGGGTGTACTGACCACCGGGAAGGGCTGGAGGGGGGCTTTCCTCCTTCTCCCACTCTTCGCACGGGCCTGACAAATCGATTTTGTCCACACTATGTGTGGGAGAGTATACTCAGACGTGAGTCCCTTGATCATTGTACCATCAGGAGTCAAGCAAGCCAGGCCGACGACGGCTGAAATGCCAGAAACCGGTCCCCGGAAGCTTGTCTCCTTCCCAGTATAAGATTTGGCTTGGTAGTTTGGTTTGCCCTGTTCCCATCATGCACTGGGGCAGGAACAGACTAATTTGCATGTAACCAGGTTCTGAGCTGGGATGGTGCAGTGAGCTAAAAAACGGTGATGGATCAAGCCCTGATCTCTTGACTGGGTAGGAGTATTCTGCATCATTCAGAAACTCTGTCCATCACCTTTTCCAAAATCGATTTTGTCCACACTATGTGTGGGAGGGTATACTCAGACGCGAGTCCCTTGCTCATTACACCATCAGGATTCAAGCAAGCCGGGTCGACGATTGCTGAAATGCCAGAAACCGGTCCCCGGAAGCTTGTCTCCTTCCCAGTATAAGAATTGGCTTGGTAGTTTGGTTTGCCCTGTTCCCATCATTCACTGGGACAGGAACAGACTAATTTGCATGTAGCCAGGTTCTGAGCTGGGATGGTGCAGTGAGCTAAAAAACGGTGATGGATCAAGCCCTGATCTCTTGACTGGGTAGGAGTATTCTGCATCATTCAGAAACTCTGTCCATCACCTTTTCCAAAATAGGTTGGTGGAGCTGTGTGGTGGGTGCATCTCTTGACTGGGTAGGAGTATTCTGCATCATTCAGAAACTCTGTCCATCACCTTTTCCAAAATAGGTTTGGCAGGACTGGCAGTGGGTCCCTATGTTTTGGCGCATCCTTGGCCAGTAGAAATGGGGTACCAAGCGGTGGTAGGTTTTATCTTCTCCCAAGTGCCCGGCGAGAGGCACGTTGTGTGCCAGGCCCAGTAGGAAGTCTCTGAAACATAGGGGTACCACCAGCACTCGGGCTGACCCTAGCTCTGCAGACTTAGGCTCCCTGTAGAGGAGACCATTCTCCCAGTAGATCCAGTGGGACCCGGACTGGTCTCCGGCCGCCTGGGCAGTGCCTTGTTGCCGTACGCCCAGGAGAGTGGGGCAGGTGGTCTGTTCCTGACAGAACTCGTCCCGGGAAGGTCCACCCTCTTGACCCATTGGTCTAACCCCGGGAGGACCCCCAGCTCTGCGATCTGCTCGCCGGTAGGGCCCCGGGCATCTCCTTCCGGGTTGGTTTCCCCTAGGGGGTCGGGACAGGAGGGGCCAGGCTGTCCGCCCTCCCCTTCTAAGGCGGGGCTCAGGGCCCTTCCTTCTGGCCCGCTTCTTCTGGAGTACTCATCCGTGCGGCCATGGCCCGAGTGGTGGCGCACACCCACTCAGGTAGGCCCATCATTCTCAGATGGGTCTTTAGTTCCACCTGGGTCCACTGGGCGGTCTCCAGGTTGTTGCCCAGCATACAATCGACTGGCATGGAGGTTCGGACCGCTACCTGCAGGGTGCCAGATACTCCCTCCCATTCAAAGGGAATTTTGTCCATTTTGCAGAGGCTCTCGGAATTGTCGGCTGCAATGACGTGACAGAGGACGTGCGGGACAATCTGTTCCTTGGATATCAAGTGACAGCGAACAGACGTGACACTGGCACCGGTGTCGCGGAGGACCTCTACCCGGTGTCCGTTGACGGTCACCCACTGTGCGTACTTCATAGTGTTGGGTGGTAGTGGGGTCCTGGGGACCATTCCTCCGTCCCCTAGGGAGACCAGGGACATCGCCACGGGTTCCCACACCTCGGGAGCCTCTAGCTCCTCTTCGAGGGCGACTGCGGCCAGGTGACGGGGGGGTTGCCTGAGATGTTAGGCTTCTGGAAGAGGGGACACTGGGGGTCACTGGCATAGGGGCCGGGCTGTTGGCATTTTTAACAAGCTGTGGCGTTCCTTAGCCCTGGTCTGCCTGGGAGGTGCCCAGGGCTTGGTAGGGGGGGAGGTGGGGATACTGGCTGTGGGTTTCCTTGGGGGCCCGTTGGGGCCCTGGTGGGAACTCCTGTGGCCTACCTTGGCCTCCCCCCCCTCACTGTCAGGGGCCCTTCTCATTCCTAGCATAGTCACCCACTGGGCCCCTAGGGACCCGGGTGTTCACCCAGCGGTCTGCCTCCACAGCAAGCTTTCTAGGGTTAGTAAGCTTGCTGTCGAGAAGGTGCTGTCGCAGTTCTACGAAGCAATTCAAGGATAGGTGCTCCCAGGCTATTAGATCAAATAATTCCTCGAAAGTGGTGACTTTGCTGTCCTTGATTCAACCTTCTACGGCTCTACTGTAAAAGTTGATGTATTCCACCCAGGTGGTACCCGGGAGCTTCTTGCAATCCCGGAACCACTGCCTGTACATCTGTGGGGTGAGCCCATACCTCTCTACCAGGGCCTCCTTCATATGGCTGTAGGAATTCAGTACTGTGGAGGGGAGCTCTAGCAGGGTATCCCTCCCTTCGCTTAGGAACCGCCCCCACAACCCGGCCCCCCAATCCTTCTCAGGGACCCGGTGGGAGGTTATTGCGACCTCATAGGCTTTAAACCACTGTTGGATGTCATCATTCCTATAATATGCCTTGACTACGTCTTTGGGGATGTGGATCTTGGTTTCTACCGGGAGCGGGGTTCCTCTGTTCCCCGGGGGCCCGGCCTCCTCACTCCTAGCTTTGAGCTCGAGCTCATTCAGGCTCCGTTAGAGCTCTAACTGTAGTTTCCTGCCCTCATGCTCTCGCAGCAACTTCTTTTCTTCCAACTCCCCTTGTAACCTCAACTCCTCTATAGCTAACTTCCGTTCTGCTAATTTTAACTCCTCTTCAATTTTGAGCTTAGCTAGCTCTAGCTCGTGGGCGCTGCTTATCTCTCGGTCTGCTAGCTCCCCGGGGGACAGTCCTCTATCTGATGGGTAACTACGCGCAGGGGAGGCTGCTCTCTCTGTCTTGGGGGCCCCGGTTTAGTCCTGCCGCGCATCCCCCATACCATTCTCTTCTACTGGGGGAGGTGATGCTCTGGACTCGACCCAGGCCCTCAGGGACTTCTGGAGGTCTTCCTTGGTGCTCAGGCCAGTGGTAGGGAATGAGCGTCTTTACAGAACTGTTTCAGTTCTTTGTGGGTGTAGGTGTCTAATTGTTATCCTTGAAAGACTGGGTTTCTGTTGGGTGCGATAAGACTCATGATGGTCGGTAGTGTGTCAGCTGTTCTCTTGTACAATGACCACAAATGCTGATTCGTATCCTTTTCCGCAGCTTCTAGTGTTGGAGGGGGGAGGTCTCTGGGGGACAGAGGTAAGTATTCTTAACCCCCTGGGACCCTCTCCTCTAGGAACGTTACCGAGCACTAGAGTCAGCCCTCCCTGAGGGGAGGATTACGCATTTATGGTCATGTACACAGAGACACTAGCACACTACAAAGGGACACCACACCAATGGGTTACAGGTAAATACGTTCTTTATATAGGACTTCTCATCAGATATGGGATTATATACACGTGGATTAAGGTTCAGATTTCCTACTTGACAGGCCAGTTCTCAGGTTGAAAATAGGCAGTCCTTAGATAACGAGTATTCCGGGATGAATTCGGGCCTGCTGAGCGGCGGGGATCGAGTGGGGTTGCTGGCTCACAATCCTCGAGCCACGGAAGTGAAATTCCACTGGAAGATGGGGAGGGTACCAGCGTAGAGCTCTCAATCCTCGAGCTGCGCGTTACGCTGACACCTCCCGGGCAGAGCGTCCTCAACAACCCACTTACCATCCTCGGCTCACTGCGGTTCCTCGTGACAGGTTCGGGTCATCCGGCCCGGCTCTCATTCCTCGAGCTGCGGGCGGGACGCTCTGCTGCTGGTGCGGATATGCGGCGTACTCAGGGGACAACTCCCACTCCTCGACGTAGTGCGGCTCCTGGTGACCGGTTCAGGTCGTGCGGCCCGGCTCTCCATGCTCGAGCTGCGGGCGGGACACTCTGCTGCTGGTGCGGATATGCAGCATACTCAGGGGACAACTCCCACTCCTTGGCGTAGTGTGGCTCCTGGTGACCGGTTCAGGTCGTCCGGCCCAGCTCTCAATTCTCGAGCTGCGGGCGGGACGCACTGCTGCTGGTGCGGGTGTGAGGCGTGTCGTCCTGGCTCTGCTCGCAATCCTTGAGCTGCGAGCGGGACGTACTGCTGCTGGTGAGAGTGTGAGACGTACTCTGTGTACGGCTCGTACTCCGGGACTCCGGGCGGTTTGTAAGGGTGTAGGCATGTCGTCCTGGCTCGGCTCGAAATCCTTGAGCTGCGAGCGGGACGTAATGCTGCTGGTGCGGGTGAGAGACGTATCCAGTGTATGGCTCGTACTCCGGGACTCTGGGCAGCTTGTAAGGGTGGAGGTGTGTCGTCCTGGCTCGGCTCGCAATCCTTGGGCTGCGAGCGGGACGTACTGCTTAGGTGCGGAGACTCGGGCGTCCTGGGGATGGGACAAAGCCGTGACCACGTCCGCAGGGCTCCCTCTCAGGTCCGGGCATATGACTCTTCTGACTCCCCTCCGGCAAGCCGCGACCCAGTCAGCAGGGCTCACTCCGGGTTCCAGGGGAGATCTTCCTTTGTGTTTGAATGCCAGGGACAGCCGCAACCAAGTCTGCAGGGCTCTCTCTCAGGACAGCATCCAAGAAAGCAAGAACCCCCGGCAACCGACGGACCTGCCAGTTATAGGTTCCTTCCTCTTTGAAGTCCGGGGCGCATGACAGGCGGGCCTCTGGTGCCTAGGGCGTGATGGATGGCTTCTGTTGGACTTGGCCCTTCTGGTAGGTTCACCCCTGAACTTTTTGCCTGGTATTATTAAATAATCATAGTGATTTCTGGTCTTTGCGCACTTTGACACTGTGGCGCAGTGTAAAGTGCGTGCACTCCCTGAGTGCATGTGTGAGATTGGCCTGCCCTCCCATAGAAATGCCTGGGGAATATGTGTGTCCCTGGTAGTTCCTGATGCGTGGGGAGTGCAGATGCGAGTTTGGTATGTGCAGACTCGAGTGATTAAATGCTGCGCAATGATGTATGCAGCATGAATGTGTCTAGTGTGGAAGTGCCACTTCTAGACATGGGTGTGCGTGTGCAGTGAGTGTGCTGGCACGTGATTGGCTGGAGCTGGCTGGTGAGCCTGACTCCAGGAGTCTGGATGGGTCTGCCCCGGTGGTGAGTGGTGAGATTAGCATGAGTGATGTGAGGGAGGAGTACACCTGGGACCTGAAAAGGGCTGGGCTTTCCCCTCACAATGCTGGCCCCACCCCCTGTGGCGTGTCTGATGTCCCTGACCCATCCTGTGAATAGAGAGAGGGTCTGAGCCCAAACAAAGTGCTCAGGAACCAGTTGTATCTGGTTCGACCCTTGCCTGCACCTTTAGACAAAGGAATTGTGTGTATAAAAAGAGGCTGTGACATCTTGTAAAATGTTCTTGTTTCTGACTGGAATCTAACAGGGGTGTGCTGCTGCTTGGGCCCAGGGGAAGGCTTGCCACTCTGGGCCCTGCCCAGCCCCTGAATGTCTTGAATTGCTGGAGGAATTTCCTTTTCTGAGAGCTGCTGTGCTCCTCCTTTTATCCTGGACCTCTGGGACCCATTTTGACCTTTTTGGAAGTTGCCAAGGCTTGTTGTAGCCTTCCTGTGCCTCATTGTGAGGATTGGGCGCTTTGATGTGACTTCCCTGAGAAAGGGAGAGCTTGGGGGCTGAGCAGCACGGCGCTTCAGCCCTTCCCGAGGGGATCCCCCTCGTAGGGATTCCCCCCTACTTTTTTGTGCCTCGCAGGTGCCACCCTGCGTCTTTATTGGTATTGGATTATTTTTATACACGGGTGCCCACCTGGTTTATGGGTGCCTTAGCGAGTGCCCACCTCGCTTCTATCCTTTATTTTAGTACCGAGGGTGCCCACCCCTCCTTTCTGGCCGAGATTCACCGCCGCGTCCCGAGCCGCGTTAAGAAAATGGCTGCGAAAACAGGAAGTCGGGCGGCCGGGTGCCTGGAGCTGGGCTGGACTTCCACTTGCTTCTTACAGGAAGTCCCGCCCGCCGCCACCGAGAAGGAGAAGCCACCCGAGCCTGGAGGGCTCACCTCTAAGACCCGGTCCAGAGATGGGGGACCGGGTGAAACAAGGCACTGTCGGGCGGGGCTCCCATGAGTAGGAAGAGCCCCGTGTGCTGCTGCCAGTGAGGACGTCTGCCCCCGCCCCCCCCCAAGCCGGTGAGTGCAGCCAGGGGGTCCGGTGGGGAGAGGCAGAGTAGGAGCGGTCCCGCCAGGAGAGCGGGCCGCTTCAGAGTGGCACAAGTGTTTCTTTGACTAAATGAGCGGACCCGCCGTTACAGGCCACTCACCTGATGCCCCCCTTCGTTTCAAGGGCCCGTGGGGGGTCCTGGGGTCCCGTGTCTCTCCCCTAGAGCCCGTGCGTGGCTCCATCGATGTGCAGCCATGTTCCACCAGGGGACATATTTTGCAGAGCCAGCTGTCTCCCACGAGGCCCAGTTGGTTTTTAGAGTCCCCACGAGGGACTCGGTGACACATTATTGTTAGAGCCAGATGGCTTTGTTTTGCGCAGCCAGAGGGCACATGTATTGTTCTAAAGAGCCCAGAGGGCTCCAACCTTTTGGGGGCACAGTAGGTCCTAGAGCCAGAGGGCTCCAACACACATGTTTATTTCAGAGCCAGGTGGCTCCAAACCTTTGGCGCAGTTTTGGTTCCAGGGGCCATTGAGGGCCCATGTTGCAGTTTGATTCCCCAGCTGCCCAGCAATTAGTGGGCAGCTGCACCGTTTAGGTTTTTCTTTCTAGGGGACTTGCTTGGACTTAGGAGTGAGTCGCACTCCTTCACCCCTACCCTGGCCTTCCCCAGCTGCGCAGCACTTAGTGCCAGCTGCAGCGTTTAGGCCCTGTTCTGTCCCTGTCCTCAGCTGCCCAGCAAGAAGTGGGCAGCTGCTACATTTAGGTTTTGGCGCAGTGGTGCAACCTGGACCTTGATGTCAGTTATGTGTTTCTTAGGGTGCTAGGAAATGTACTGTGTGTTGTATGTTTTGCGCACCCTGTGTTCTGGTACCTCTGAATGTGTTTTTATGCATCATGTACAAAGTTGCTTTCCTTACACCGCTGAATGTGTTTTTATGCATCATGTATTTTATTCCCCTACACCTCTGAATGTTGTGATGCATCATGTGTAATGTTCTCATGCCTATACCCCTAACTGTATAGTGATACTTAGGTGGTTGTTCTTCCTAGCACAGGTGTTGCTAGTGAGGTCCTGGTTCCCTGTGTAATATTCTCCTAAGGTGGTTAGGGTTGCGTAGGTGGTGCTTACCTGTTACCAGTGATTACTGGTTGTGTGCTCTATTTGCTAGTTGGTGCTACAGTGATTTTATATTCTATGTTCTAAGTGCTAATTTTAACAAGTATCCTAGTTCTAAAAGTGCATTTTCCTGACAGTGGTCCATGTGGCCCTGTCCTGTACATATCCCCTGTAAATTCTGCCCGTGCCTGTTGGCACATTGTAAAGTGTGTGTTTTTATCTAATGTGTTTGGTGTAATACAAAGGATATTTATATACATAACCTTGTGTGGAGTTTCCTTTGTGGTGGGCCTTGGGTGTTGTTGCTGGGGGGTGCGTGCGCAAACACTTAACTGACATACCCTCCGAGTTTAGCCTTACTGCTCGTGTCACGTTACCAAGGGGGTGAGCAGGGGTTATCTTGGCTTGTAACTCCCTTGCCCTGACTCAGAGTGGTGGTCTCTGACTGACTTTGGCACAACACAATGCTGGCTCCGCCCCCTGTGGTGCGTCTAATGACCCTAGCCCTGCCAGTGAATAGAGTGAGGTGATGAGCACATCAAGGGTGCTCCAAAACCAGCTGTGACTGGTTTCTCCCTCACCCTGCACATACAGACAAAGGAATGTGGTGTATAAAAATGGGGCTGTGTCCCCACAGAAGTTGTTCTCTTCCAGGATCTTGCCTGAGGGGGGCTGCTGCTGTTGATGAGCCAGAGGACCACCACTTGGACTGCCTCCCTGCCTGGAGGCCCATTGAGCTGGCTCTGGGCCCAGCCTTGCCTCCTGCCTACCAAAGGACTTTGCTGGGTCTCTGCCCTGGCACCTGGGAGCGCTGTGTTTGTGCTCCCAGCGCCTGGGAGCGCTTTGGACTTTCCCTGGAGCGCCTGGAAGCGCTTTATTTGCCTTTAGAGCGCTTTATTTTTGGTCCTAGCGCTGGGGAGCGCTTTATTTTGCACCGATAGCGCTTAGGAGCGTATTATTGCCCACCAGCGCTGGGGAGCGCTTGCCCTCCTAAGCGAGCGCCACCTCGCAGATTTGCGTTTATATTTTAACTCGAGGGAGCCCACCCCTCGGTTAATTCACCCCCCGCCTGCAAGTGCCTGAAACAGGCCGCCGCGCTGCCCGCGACGACCCGGAAGTGTTAGGGCCCGTCGGCCAATCGCAGCGCGGCCCCGACCAACGAACCGGAAGTCCCCCCTGCAGCTGCAGAGCGAGAGAGAGAGCCGGCGCCTGGTCTTCCCCCCCGGGGCTCCCAAGAGCGAGGGAGAGCCCTGGAGAGAGAGGGAGAAGTGTGGAAAGCGAGCCCCCGAGGAGCGGGAGCTCCAGTGAAGGGCCGCCGGGCAGAGGAGACTGCGACCGAGGAGAGTCCCGAGGAGCGGGAGCTCTCCAGCCAGCTGCCACGAGACCCGGTTAGTGCCTGCAAAGGGGAGGGGGCAGTCGGGGCACATTGCCGGTGTCCGCCCCTCCCCCCCAGTACGAGGCCCTGGGTGGTTGTGCGGCTCAAGGCGGCATTCTGTGCAGAGCCCCGAGAGGCTCCAGGGGCAATTACTTGTAGAGGGGGCGTCGGGGCACATTGCCGGTGCCCGCCCCCTCCTGCTAAGTCCTACCTTTGTTTTTGGGGGCATTTTGATTTACATAGAGCCCCGAGAGGCTCAAGGCAGGCGCCACAATTGTTTGAAGAGCCCACAAGGTTCTGGGTGCATTTGTAATTAAGAGCCCCGAGGCTCAAGGGCCCACATTGTATTTAGAGCCCCAGAAAGGCTCAGGAGCATTGCATATTGTAGTGCCCAGCTAGGCTCTTTGGGGGACAGTAGATTTGGTCAGAGCCTGCGAGGCTCCAACGTTGTCCCCACCAACATTGCTACACAGTTGCCCAGCACTTCGTGGGTGTTGGACAGGCCTCGTGGCATGCCCGACCCCTCTCCGCATGCCGGACACCGGACTACTGCTACCCCTGTTCCCCGGACAAGAACCACACCGACAGCCCTCCGGGTCAACCCCCAGCTCTTCCCCGACGGAACTCAGACTCATATCCGCAACCTTCTCGGCTGGCCCGGGCCCTTTTCCGAACCACCGTCCCCGGCCCAGCCGCCATTTTGGACCCTCCACGGCCCAGCCTCGTGGCCTCGGGTCGACCTCCGCCTCAGGCCCAGCCAGGCCCCGACATCGAGGCACCACCATCCACCCAGGGGGTAAAGAGACCACTTGGCGAGTCAATAGAAGAAGGAGTGTCGATGGCTCCCCTCCGCCTGGTTTCGATCGCCCCCAGCCTCCCTGGGCGCTGGCTCCACCCCCCTGCTGGGTGTCTGGACTCCCTCATCCCGGACCCCCCGACCTCCAAGTGCGAGGGTCCGGACATCAAAGGGCGCCAGACCTATAACTGGGGTAGCCCCAGAGTAAGAAGGCAGTTGTATCCTGGAGTCGAGAGACACCTAGACGAACTCATCCTTGGAGGCCTGCTGGCGCTGCCGCGGCTCCTCTTCGTGAACCATCTTTGAAGGCCTGCTGGCGCTGCCGCGGCTCATCCTCGTGAACCATCTTTGAAGGCCTGCTGGCGCTGCCGCGGCTCATCCTCGTGAACCATCTTTGAAGGCCTGCTGGCGCTGCCGCGGCTCATCCTCGTGAACCATCTTTGAAGGCCTGCTGGCGCTGCCGCGGCTCATCCTCGTGAACCATCTTTGAAGGCCTGCTGGCGCTGCCGCGGCTCATCTTCGTAAGCCATCCTTGAAGGCCTGCTGGCGCTGCCGCGGCCCCTACTTGCGAACCCTCCAGCTCGAGGATTGAGAGCTATACACCAGCTACCCCTGTACCGGACCGGTACCGAGACTGTCCCGCTACCCCCTTTCCCTCAAAGACTAGAATTGAAGGGATCACCGTATCCTGGTCCTGCTGTATCGTCAAGTTAACCTGCTTAAGAATACCGATAAAAGTGTACAGAACCTATCTTTGTGTGGCGTCCATCTGTGGGGGGGTAGTTGCTCGTCCGTACGATCTAAAGAGAGGGCCTTCGCCAGGAGGCCTCTCCCCCTTGCTCGGCCGACCCTCCGGGTCCCCGTCTAACAGTGGGCAGCTGCCACGTTTAGGCCCCCTGACACTGGGACACTAGCCCCAACAAGGCCAGAGGGCCTAGGGACTGCCACTGGTTGTGGCTCATGTGAGTTTTGCGCAATTGCTCGTGCTTGCACCTCTGAATGTGTTTTTATACGTCATGTGCCTTGTTCTACACAGCTGAATGTTTTTATGCATCATGTGCCTTGCTCTTACACCGCTGAATGTATTTCATGCATCATGTGTTATTTGCACCTCTGAATGTGTTTAGGCGTCATGTGTTTTCTCCTTCACCTCTGAATGTATGTCATGCATCATGTGTTATGTGCTTATACCCCTACAGGTATTGTGATACTTAGGTGGTTGTTCCTGCTAGTACAGATGGTGCTAGTGAGGTCCTGGTTACCAGTGATTACAGGTTGTGTGCTTTATGTCCTATTTTTTTGCTACAGTGATTTATACTCTATGTTCTAAGTGCTAATTCTACCAAGTGCTAAGTTCTAAAAGTGCTGATTCCTGACAGTGGTCCAGGTGGCCCTGGCTTGTACATATCCCCTGTAAATTCCGCCTGTGCCTGTTGGCACATTGTAAAGTGTGTGTTTTTATCTAATGTCTTTTGGTGTAATACAAAGGCTATTTTTATATATATTGCAACAACTAAAGAGTGACTGATAGTGAATTCAAAACCCAAAAACACTTAGAATGAGTGCAGAAACCAGAAAAGAAAGACAAACCTATTAGTAAAAGGGCAAACTCTATTTGTAAAAAGAACCCTCACTCACCCTAGTGGTGACATGCTTCATCATAGGGTTCCAACGAGGGAGACCGAATGTCCCCCCCGTGTGCTTCAACGCCTGCAATTGCAGCGGAGCAGGTACTTAGTGAAACAAACAGTGTGTGCTCAGTGATGTGTGTGCTCTAATTGTAAAAGATCCCAGCAGTACCTTTAAATAATTTTATTCGTAGGTTAGCTGGTCACATTAAAAACAGGGGAGGACCATGTAGTGATTTTATTAGAAACCACTGTGTCCTAAAAAAAGGTCAACATGTTTCTGCTGTTAACTTGCCATGTTCAGCTCAGCTTTCATCAGGACCAATAAGTGAAAAATCCACGGGTGGTCCGTGCTCGCTAAGGCACGTCCAAACCCTGAGGATATTTATGTGAAAAAACAAATATAAAAACACTTTTTAGGTTTCTATAACAAACTCACGGTTATTTACCGTCCTACAATGCTCCCAGAAAATCATCAGGAGCCCATTCTGTAAAGAGATGACATAAAAACAGTACAAACATTCAATGTCACGTTTTATATTCATTCAATCTGCCTCCATTAATATTCGAAAGCAAACTACCCTATTGTTTTGTCTCTCGATCTCATCTCATAATTAGAGAATATCTGGCCTTATTTCAAACGAGTCCTATTTCTTCTTACAGAATAGTATATCGATAGGAATTGTTGAGACTAATCTTTAGTTCCAATTTACGCTAAGTTTATGATTTTATCATTAGCGTTGCTTATTGCATAAAAAGAATATTAGATTGGCATCCAACCCCTGTTTATTAAAGCGTCCTCAGCGGGACCGCAAATTTAAAATTCAGACAAAAGGAAGAATCTGATATAGTTTGTCAAGATGAGTATCATAATTTTACCCAGTGCTTACAGACTACCGGGAATTTGGTCTTCCCCATGGATTAGCAGCAGGGCACAGTTTTCATGCTGCGTGTGATCTAAAAACGCAAACAGAAACGGACATACAGTTTCGGGATCGTAGGCAAAAATCGTTCCCTTAATATACGTGCAATTGATTAAAGCGAAATAACCGGCTCAGGAAACTTACTAAATACGCCGCGGCTCACCACCAAACACCTACTCCGGTAACTGCTGCTATCCGAAGGTAGTGTACGGCTCCAAACCCCGCCATTATCAAGGGCGGCCACATGATTACGTACTACGTATTCCAAATCTAGGTCAGCTGACAAAAGTGGCGTCCTCCGCAGAGTATACTGGATCTGAAACACTAGAGTGTTAACCTAATTGCTCACTCGAACTTTATTGACAATGAGTTGTGTTAACACAGGACGACACAACGTTTAGTTATAAAGACCTGAACACACACAGTGAGCGTAATCCCTATTTCTTAATTCTTTAAAAAAAGAACCAAAAAACGGGGAAACAAACAAAACGAGAAGCGAGAGGGGTCCTTTCATGAAGGTGTTTAGGCTGATCGTTCACTTTGCGCGATCTGACGTTAAGATTACTGGTCATAAATAATTACAAGATATACTTGAACAACAGAATTCGTATTGCCCACAATATAGCATATGGAAACTGTATCTGACTTCTTCGCTCAGTGCTAACCATTGTGTAATGTACATCAATAGAGACCATGAGGGGGCATGGAACTCTAATTCATCTTCTCAAGACCGACCCCCAGGGAATGTCATCATTAAGGTCAGTCACATGGCTTGAGAGGCGGTAAACCCACCTCTGCTCCTTTTCAAAAAGTGTTGTTTCTGTTCCCTGATCCAGGTGTTCTATCACAGTCCAATGGATGTCCGTTGGAGAGTGTTTGTGCTCCATGAAATGTGTGGTGAGTTTGGTGTTACTCTTACCACATCTAATGCTACTCCGGTGTTCACAGATTCGGAGTTTTATCATTCTTTTGGTCATCCCGATGTATTTTAGCCCACAGGGACATGTGATCAAATACACGACATTGCAAGTATTGCAATTTGTGTGTTGTCTTTGCTGCCATGTTTTCCCTGGTTCAAGGTTGAGTGTTTTAGACATCGAGGTGAGTGGACACACACTGCAACTACTACAGGGATAATGCCCGGTCACAGGTGGTAAACCCCAGGCATCTAGTACACTCCTTGTTATATTTTAATGTCGTTTCGGGCGTGTATGAACAAGAGAGTCCTTAAGACTCCTGGCTCTCTTATAAGAGTACAGTGGTTTTTCCCATGCGCAATTGTTGGATGTCAAGATTCTCCAGTGTTTCTTGATGCTACGACTCACCATGTTGGATGCTGTATTGTAAGTCGTAACGCATGTCAAAGGTGTCTCTGTTACAGGTTCTTTAGGCAAGACCTCCAAAAGGGCCTCTCGGTTCTGGTTACGTGCCCTCTTATAGCTTTTAGTTAGGAGGTGATTTGGATAGCCCCCCGTTTGTAATTTTTTTGTCAGGTCCTGTGCCTGTTTTTGTAATTTTTTTGTCAGGTCCTGTGCCTGTTTTATATATAACCTTGTGTGGAGTTTACTTTGTGGTGGGCCTTGGGTGTTGTTGCTGGGGTGCGTGCGCAAATACTTAACTCATATCGCCTCCAAGTTTAGCCTTGCTGCTCGCGCCACGTTACCTAGAGGGTGAGCAGGGGTTATCTTGGCGTGCAACTCCCTTGCCCTGACTTAGGAGTGGTGGTCTCTGACTGACTTTGGCGCAAGCCCTGGCCAGCCAGGGATCCCATTTCTAACAGCTTCCTGCCATCTGGTGCCCTGGCTCCCTTTGAAGTCCTGCCGCCGGGCTGCAGATGGCCCACGGGGGACGGGGCCAAGTCCTGGGGGCAGGAGGTGGGAATGAAACCACTCCACCTCTCTTCATTGGGAGAGTTTCGCAACCCCAAGCCGGGCACAGGTCGTTTGTGGCTCAGGTTTCTCTTGGTCTTGGGCCCGGCATCGGGGGTGAGGAAATCTAGGGTTTAAGGGGACGAGGGAATCTCCTCTAGGCTGTCTAGGGTGCTACTCTAGGGAGGCATGAACCCAGGGACTCGGGTTACTAGGCGGGGGTCAGAAAAGGGGGTTTCGGTGAGGATGCAGGCTGGGGTTACATCTGGTGGGGCCTCGCACGTGGCTTCTGTGGGGTTCTAGGAGTAGGGAGGCCCACGCCAAGGAGGACGGGTCTAACACCCCCTCACCCTCAAACCCTCACACCCCCTCACCCTCACACACCCTCTCATCCTCACACACCCTCACCCTCACACCCCCTCACCCTCACCCCTGGCACCGTCACTCCCGTCACCCTCACCCTCCATCACCCTCACACCCCTTCACCTTCTCACCCTCACCCTCACACCCCCTCACAACCCCAAAACCTCTCCCTTACAACCCCACTCCCTCCCCTCACACACTCTCACACCTCTCACCCTCACACCCCCTCACCCTCACACATCCTTGCACCCCTCACCCTCACACACCCCTCACCCTCAAACACCCTCAGCCCCACACACCCTCACCCTCACACCCGTTCACCCTCACACCCTCATACCCTCACACCCCCTCACCCTCATACCCCATCACCCTCACAACCCTTTCACCCTCACACACCCTCTCACCCTAACACACCCTCACCCTCACACACCCTCACCCTCACTCACCCTCTCACCCTCACATACCCTCTCACTCTACTTTGGACCCTCACCCTCATACCTCCTCACCCTCTCACACCCTCACACCCTCTCAACCTCACCCACCCTCACACCCTCACCCACCCCTACCCTCACTCACCCTCACACCCTGACACCCCCACACACCCTCACACTTACACTTCTCACACATCTCCACACCATCACACCCCTCACTCTCACACCCCCTCACCCTCACACCCCCTCACCCTTACACACCCTCACAATCACACACCCTCACCCTCACACCCCCTCACCCCCTCACCCTCACACCCCCTGACCTTCACATCCCCTCACAACCCCTCACCCTCACACAACCTCACCCTCACCCCCATCACCCTCACCCCCATCACCCTCAACCCCATCACCCTCACATCCCACCACCCTCACACCTCCACACCCTCACTACCCCACACCCTCACACACTCTCACACCCCTCACCCTCACACCCCTTCACCCTCGCACCCCCACACCCTTGCACCCCTCACCCTCATACACCCTGTCACCCTCACTCACCCTCACCCTCACATCTGCTCACACACCCTCCACCCTCTCACCCTCACACCCCCTCTCCCTCACCCCCACCCCCTCACCCTCACATACCCTCTCACCCTCACACACCCTCTCACCCTCACACCCCCTCACCCTCAGACCCCCTCACCCTCACACCCCCTTACCCTTTCACCCTCACACCCCCTCACCCTCACACACCCCCTCAAACACCCTCTCACACCTCACCCTCACCCCCGGCACCCTCACCCCTGTCACCCTCACCCTCTATCACACTCACACCCCTTCACCCTCACACCTTCACCCTCACACACCCCTCACCCTCACACCCCTTCACCCTCACACCCTCTCACCCTCACACACCCTCACCCTCACACACCGTCACACACCCTCACTCACCCTCACTCACCCTCTCACCCTCTCCCCCTACCTTGGACCCTGACCCTCATACCTCCTCACCCTCACCCCTTTACCCTCACACACCCTCACACCGCCTCACCCTCACACCCTCACCTTTACACCCCCTCACCCTCACCCCCATCACCCTCACCCTCACAACCCCACACCCTCACAACCCTTTCACCCTCACACACCCTCTTACCCTCACACACCCTCACCCTCACCCTCAATCACCCTCTCACCCTCACACACCCTCTCACTCTACTTTGGACCCTCACCCTCACACCCTCTCAAACTCACGCACCCTCACACCCTCACACACCCACACTCACCCTAACAACCCTCTCACCCTCATTCATTCTCTCACCCTCACTCACCCTCACCCCCTCAGACCCCCACACACTCACACCTCTCACCCTCACACATCTCCTCACCCTCACACCCCTCACTCTCATACCCCCTCACTCTCACACCCCCTCACCCTCACACCCTCACACAACCCCACACCCCTTCACCCTCACCCCCCCTCACCCTCACAGCCCCTCACCTTCACACACACCCTCAAACATCCTCTCATCCTGACACACCCTCACCCTCACACACCCTCACACCCCCTCACCCTCACCCCAGCACCCTCACCCCTGTCACCCTCACCCTCCATCACCCTCACACCCCTTCACTCTCTCACCCTTACACCCCCTCACCATCACAACCCCACACCCTCGCACCCCCACACCCTCGCACCCCTCACCCTCATACACCCCTCACCCACCCCTCACCCTCACACCCCTTAACCCTCACACCCCTTAACCCTCACACCCCCTCACCCTCACACACCCTCTCACCCTCACACACCCTCACCCTCACACACCATCACCCTCACTCACCCTCTCACCCTCACGCACCCTCTCACCCTACTTTGGACCCTGTCCCTCACCCTCGCACCCCCACACCCTCGCACCCCTCACCCTCATACACCCCTCACCCACCCCTCACCCTCACACACCTTCACCCTCACACCCCTTTACCCTCACACATCCTCTCACCCTCACACCCCCTCACCCTCACAACCCCTCACCCTTACACCCCCTCACCCCCATCACTCTCACCCCCTCACCCTCACACCCCCTCACTCTCACACCCTTTCACCCTCACACCCCCTCACCCTCACAACCGCATACCCTCACCCTCACAACCCCAACTCACCCTCACACCCCTTCACCCTCACACCCCTTCACCCTCACACCCCTTCACCCTCACACCCCCTCACCCTCACACCCCCACACCCTTGCACCCCTCACCCTCACACACCCCGTCACCCTCACCCACCTTCACCCACACACACCCTCACCCTCACACCCGCTCACCCTCACACCCCCTCCACCCCCTCACCCTCATACCCCCTCACCCTCACACACCCACCTCTCACCCTCACACACCCTCTCATCCTCACACACCCTCTCACCCTCACACCCTCTCACCCTCACACCCCCTCACCCTCACGCCCCCTCACACTCACCCCATCACCCTAACCTCCATCACCCTCACACCCCTTCACCCTAACACCCTCACCCTCACACCCCCTCACCCCCACACCCTTGCACCCCTCACCCTCACACACCCCGTCACCCTCACCCACCTTCACCCTCACTCACCCTCACACCCGCTCACCCTCACACCCCCTCCACCCCCTCACCCTCATACCCCCTCACCCTCACACACCCACCCCTAACCCTTACACATCCTCACTCACCCTCTCACCCTCACACCCCCTCACCCCATCACCCTAACCTTCATCACCCTCACACCCCTTCACCCTCACACCCTTACCCTCACACCCCTGCACCCTCACACCCCTCACCCTCACACACCCCTCACCCTCACACACCCCTCACCCTCACACACCCTCACCCCCTACCCCTTCACCCTCACCCCCTCACACCCCTTCACCCTCACACCCCCTCACCCTATCACCCTCGCCCTCCATCACTCTCACACCCCTTCACCCTCACACTCCCTCACCCTCACACCCCTCCACCCTCACACCCCTTCACTCTCACACCCTCACCCTCACACCCACTCATACTCACACCACCTCACACACTCACACACCCCATCACTCGTCCTCACACCCTGTTAGAAATGGGATCTCTGGCTGGCCAAGGCTTGCGCCAGAGTCAGTCAGAGACCACCACTCTAAGTCAGGGCAAGGGAGTTACATGCCAAGATAACCCCTGCTCACCCTCTAGGTAACGTGACGCGAGCAGCAAGGCTAAATTTGGAGGCTATGTAGGTTGTGTTTGCGCGCGCACCCAGCAACAACACCCAAGGCCCACCACAAAGGAAACTCCACACAAGGTTATTTATAAAAATATGTTAAACAAAGAGGGGGGGACCAAGGAGCTATAAAGGTCCAGTGTCCATGCTCCTAATATAAATCTATTTATCAAAAGGAGGACAAAGTTCCTAGATCAGGGTGCAAAAGTCACCCATAGATCAAGGTGCAAACAGTTACCAACAAGGATGCAAAAGTCACCCATGTATGAAGGTGCAAAAAGTCACTAAAAAGGGTGCAAAAGTCACCCATGAATCGGGGTGCTAACAGTGACCCATATTTTAGAACAAGGAGAAATTAAGAAAGAAGGTAGACTAAAGTAATCCTAGGTTTGAAAATGTCCTAATGTGAGAGGGAAAATAATTCTACATCCTCTGCTGCCCTCACACACCCCGGGGGGTGTCATGCTTCATCATCGGGCGTTTGCTCCTCGTAGTGCGGGCGCTGCAATTCCCTACGGGTCCCCCGTAGGGTCACTTTATCGGGGATCTTTTGAGGATTGCCGGATGTTGCATGTGGGGATTGGGTAAAAGGAGGGTAAATCAATTTACGTGCACGTGATAGTGTAAAAAATGACTGACCCCAAACGGGACCCATTCGGCCTAGGTGTCAAAGGTCAAGGCCAACATGTTTCGTGCCTCTGTTGCCCGTAGGTCATTGGCTCTTCTTCAGGACCACAATAATAAACAGTGTAGTGCACATGCTATAATAAGTAAAGATTAAAATGAGAACCCTCTTAACTCAGCCAGGGCGGGTCTGTATACCCTCAAAGTGGTTACAGCTGCTACATGGAAGCCGCTCCTGGGTTACACCTAGGAAAAGGAAAAACATAGTAAACCACAAGTGCGCATCAATGACATCTTAAGCTTCACAGAGTGCCATTTTTATGCACACATCCTTTCAAACAGAAAATTTAAGCAGACACACGGGACCAACATTTTTAGTGGTAAAGTACGGCACCAAGGACTCGTTACAAGTGTTTAGAAAGTACTTACAATAGTATTCGGGCGCTGCCTTTCTTTCGGCAAGCGTCTGGTCGAGTCAGGGGTAGGTGCACAAGAGGCAGCACCCGAATACTATTGTAAGTACATTCTAGATACTTGTTTAAAGCCAACTACTTTTACCTATAGACTATATGGGGCCCTTGTGTTTTATGTCCTGTTATATGTCCTGGCTTGTTTCCATAGCCCGACCATTCGTGGGTGTCCTTTTTACTTAACGATCGGAGGAGCACTTGTAAAGAGTCCTTGGTAAGCATGCTGATGGTTATCTACCAACTCTACATGTAGATAGTGCTGCCGACTTCATTACGTTACATTATTGTTACATTGTTGCCATCCGCTACACAAAACCCTAAGCTCAGTCTAGGTGCCGTACTTTACCACTAAAAATGTTAATCCAGCCTAGGGCCCTTGTGAACAGCGGCCCCGCCCCTCGTTGGACTGGTCCCGTGTATCTGCTTAAATTTTCTGTTTGAAAGGATGTGTGCAAAAAAATGGTACTCTTTGAAGCTAAAGATGTCATTGATGCGCACTTGTGGTTCTTAAATTGACACAACTGGCTGATCACTCAGCTGGGGCAAGGTGGTGTAATCACCCCTTGCTTAGATATAGTATACCTATATCTAAACCTATATCTGGACACATATACACCTATAAGTCACTCCTATGGTAGGCCTTAACAATCCTGGAGGCAGAGTGCTTGGTTTTATGTGAGATGGTGCTCCAGCATGAGCTGAGCCTGTCTGCAGCTTTCGGAACCATGTCCCTTAGCTGTTCTGGGATATTGCCATACCATATACTCTTAAGTGCATTATAATCCTCGCGGTTACTTGCTAACTTTGGTTTGGCTTTATCAAAACATGTCCTGTAAGGTGTCATACGCTTTGGAATACTACCCCCTCACCAGTTCTGGCGACGGGGGTAGCATTCCACCCTTCTTAAGGGAGAAGACATGTTACTTTGGTTAAACGCGGTTAAATCTAACCAGAGCCTCAGCATCACAAAATGGATACTGCTGCCACAGACACAAGTCTGGCCTCCTGCTGCTGACCAAAACTCCGGCAGGGGAGGCCTGGACAATAGGTTTCCTGTCACAGGGAGGTGTTACACCACCCCAGACAGGAGATAGTGGATTGGGGCAGGGAGGGCTGAAAGAAACTAGACACTGCCTGGGGGCACACAAGGTGTCCCATGCAAAGTCCAGTTCAAACCGGTGCTGGGGCTCTCTAGCCCCAGCTCTGGCGCGAAACTGGACAAAAGGAAAGGGGTGTAACCACCCCCTTCCTGGGTCCCACCCATAGGAGGGACCTGGCAGGTGATCCAGCCCCTTGATTTGGAATAAAGTTAGGAGCTGTGCCAAAGCACATCAGATGATCCTGACTGAAACTTTAAAACAAAACTCTGGACCATTCGACATCCAACTCAATGTAGAAGACTGAAGATTCTCCCTTGTGGTCAAGGAGTGCCCACCCTGTGCAAACAGGCACCCTCAGCGCATCAAGACTTTCTTTGCCGTTGCTCCTGCCGGAGCTCGAATGACAGAGACCAACAAGACCTGGACTCCCAAGCTTCCAACAGCCCGATCCACAGTCCTAGCAAAGCTGAGACCCGTGGAGGTGACGTGAGATGTGGGACCGGCCATCTTGAAAAGTCGACAAAGTGCTTCCTGTGCAGCTCCCGAGGTACCCTCGATGCTGTGCTTTGGGGTTTGAGAAGCCCCAGCCCCGAGCAGCCTGTGCAGTTAGGATCACCTCTCCACACTCACTGAGTGCTGCGTGGGGCCCTTTTGCACTTTTCCTGCTCAATGCGTTGTCTGGTCACTTGCCCATTGGCTAGTGGCCTCTGTGACGACGAACCATCAAAACTACACTGCTGGTCTGGTTGCTCCTGACAGGCCCTAGCTCCTCTGAAAAGGAGCCACCGATCTGACCTTCCCGGTCCGATGCAGAAGACATCTTCAAGTCCTGCGTTGGTTGCCTTTGCCAAGGCTTGGTGAGTCTGATTTGAGAACCGACACTGCCAACAGTAAGAGCCTTTGTGGGACAGCTCGTGTTCACCAGCTGGTCATCCTCGATCCTTCCTGGTCCACGTGGCAGTGGAGACAAACTACTCAACAGCTTCTGATCGCAACCCGGCATTGTCTGGTTCCGTCCTGGTCACTGGCTAGTGACCCAGACTCTGTCCCCTCTGCTTTCAGGTCCTCTACATCTTAGATCCACCCTTGGATCCAACCGGACTCTTCTCTCCTGGCCGCCTGCAGCATCTTTTCCTCCGGGCTCCGTAGAACTTCACGAAGAAAGCTGACGCACTTTGGCACCTATGCACCGCTTCCTGTGGGTGAGGTAACGAGGGTACTCCGGTGCCCCTGTAGTTATTTACATCCCGAGTGTCCTAGTTTCAAGTGGCTAAGTTCTAGTCCAGTTGGAAGTCTCCTAAACCTATCACTTTCTGATTTTTATGCACCATGGACTTGTATGGTAAACGAGGTTGCCTATAGACACTGCACCCGCATCCTGTGGGCCTCCTATGTCCTAACCTTCGTTAGTCCAGTGTAGGCCCAGCGATTCCCAAGGCACTAGGCTTTACCATTGTTCGTGACGTGGTACTTATACCACTTTTTTAATATATGGTTTGAGTGGTCACCTGGCCTATCCATAATTGTGCAGCTTATTGTATGTTATACTAAGTTCTTTGTTTAACGCTTGTGCTTCTGTGCTCATAAAGAGTATAGGGGATTTTTCTAGAAATAAATACATATATTTTGTAATATATAACTTGTGTGGTGTCCTTTCATTTGGTATTTAAAAGGATTGCATATGGTAAAACAGCTGGCTTCACAGCCCTCTTGAGTTTAGCCTAAGACTGCTTTTGTCCATGCTACCCCTAGGATAGCTGGTCTATAAGGTTGACTTACAACCAATCACCATAAGGGTCGTTTGGACTGCTGCAAGGTGCTCACTAGAGTAGTGATCATCATATACCAGACCAACTTCTCACATTGGTGTGCAGCGGTTGGGATTTGAGCTTGCTGTTTGTTTTACCAATTATAATCTTTGACATAATCATTTGAAAGATCACATCAAGTACCCTAGGTACATATAAACAAAGCTTAACATACTTATGTTCTACTGAACTTATTGCTTGTAGACCAAAGGGCTTAGCAAACCCTGACTACAACCTCTAGAGAGGGTCCAGTAGGTAAACAAATAGTGTAGGTAAGTGCACCACTTACACCTCATTAGTCATGCCTGGCACAGGTGAACCATCCAGTTCTCTACCCGTGGGTGACCCTCACAAGGCACCATCCACTTATGAAAAACTCAGTTTCAAAGACTTGAGTGCCCTAGGCACTGCAAGGGGGCTGAAAAGGGGTCACAACCCCATCATCCCTATCCTCAAAGCAATCCTAGAGAAAGCTGACCTTGAGAAGGAGCCTGAGACAGGTCCTTCAGGTAAGATAGGAGAAGGGACCCCCAGAGAAGATGACACCATTGCTCCAGAAGATGAGGAGGATGGAGATGAGTCAGATGATCAGGGGAATGACCAAGTTCAGGTTAGAAGCTTGAGCAGGGCCAATGTACGTCTACATGGGGATGGAGAGGTGTCCCACCTCTCCAGACCTAACAGTAGACTTAATCCTGGCAATAGAAGGGTTAGATCTCCTTCCAGAGAATCTAACCAGTCTAATGCCTCCAGGGGATCTCAAAGGGGAATGACTTCCCCCCAGAGAAAAGAACATGAGGCTAGGATGAGAGCTGTCCAACTTCAGATTGAGAAGGAAAAGATAGCCCTGGCCCAAGCTAAACTTGCTTTGGCAAGGGAGCAAAAGTTAAGTGGATTAGATTCCACTGGTGGCAGCAGTATCCCTAAGGATAAAGACAGGTCCTATGATAATAGAAACCTGATTAAGATTGTGCCCCGCTACAGAGAAGGGGATGACATCCACAAATGGATAACTGCTCTTGAGAGAGCCTGCATGGTACAGCAGGTTCCTCTAGATCAGTGGGCAGCAATCTTGTGGCTCTCCTTTTCAGAAAAAGGGAGAGACAAGCTCCTCACTGTTAGACCTGAGGATGCTAAAAACTACTCTGTCCTGAAGAGTGCTCTTATTGAGGGGTTTGGCCTAACCACTGAGCAATACAGGTTGTTGTTCAGAGATACCCAAAAAGCTCAGACGCAGGACTGTACTGATTTTGTTGATTGTGCCACTAAGGCTCTGGAAGGTTGGTTGCTGGGAAGTAAAGTTACAGGTTATACAGGATTGTGCAATCTAATCATGAGAGAACAGATCCTTAATAATTGCCAGAACCAGTTGTTGCATCAATCAGCACCTGGTTAACTCAGATCTGACCTCTCCCCAAGAATTGGGAACGAAGGCAGACAAATGGATCAGAACCAGGGTTAAGCAGAAGCCCCAGAACCAAGGTGGTGATCAAAAGAAGGCAGACCAGAAGGGCGGAGATCAGAAACAAAAAGACCTGAAGTCTTCTTCAGGCCCCCAAAATAATAAAATTTGTGGGGGGGTCCCAAACTAGAAAGAAAAAGAAGAAGAATGATGGCCAAAAAAACCTTGGTGTAATTACTGTAAGTCAGTTTCTCACTGGTTTAGTGAGTGCACTAGGAAAGGTGGAGCCCCTGCCACTGCAGCCCCTAAGGCAACTGCACCCCCTAGTACAGTCAGCAGTGGCAGCCCCAAACTAAGAGTATAGTGGGGTTAACCATGGGTACTGAGATGGAGTCTGGCCTAGTCGGAGTTCCGACTCAGGCAGTCTTGATCTGTCATGGGGACATGGATATGTCCCCTACTATGAGTCCAAGTACTCTGGGCAAGTACAGGCAGACACCTTTGATTAATGGTAAAGTGGCTGAGGCCTACAGGGACACATGTGCCAGTGTCACTATGGTGACACCTAACTCTGTGGACCCTGGGCAACTTGTATTGGGTGATAATTAACTGGTGACCAATGCTAGCAATGTCACTACTCCCCATAGTGTGGCAGTTGTTAACTTCTCCTGGGGAGGGGTAACTGGCCTCAAGAGAGTTGTGGTAAGTGCAGACCTCCCAGTTGACTGTCTTTTGGGCAATGATCTAGAGGACTCTATGTGGTCAGAAGTGGAGTACAGGACTCATGCAGAGATGCTAGGTATTTCAGCACATGTCCTTGCTGTGACCAGGTCACAGGCCAACAAGTGCTTACCTGAACCTGTGCTGGATCTTGGAAAAATAGACCATACACAACCCAAGAGAAAGAGCAAGAGGGTAAAGGCAGTGCCTTCCCACTTGCCCGAGGTTGAGGATTAGTCCTCACAGGAGGCTGATTCTGTGATCCAAGAAGAGACTGTCCTAGGAGAGATTGAACCTGGTCAGGTTGAGTTTATGGGGACAGGGGGACCCTCAAGGGCAGATCAGGGGCAGGCTCACTTAACTTGCCCTTCCCTTGAACCCCTCAGACTGCAGGCTGCTGAGGCTCCTTTATTCAGAGGCTAGAGAGCCCAAGCCTGGTGCTGCCAGGAGGTTGGTCATACCTCTGTAATTTAGGGGCTTCCTTCTAACTTTGGCACATGATATTCCCCTAGCAGGACACTTGGGCCAGAACAAGACTTGGGACAGGCATGTCCCTCACTTTCACTGGCCTCACATGTCAGAAGTTCAAAGTTAACATTTTTTATTATGTTTTGGCTCTCAAAAGAGGGCCACATAAAATAAAACACACCATTATACAATAAGAGTAATTGAAGAATAACAACTTACTACATTGAAGAAACACTACATTATCAGACAGCAAAGCAACGATCATCATCTACCTGTACATCATTAATATATATTTAAAAACCCTTTGAAAAATTTAAAAATTCTACAACAAAACATTTCATTTGGAGGGCAGTAAAGTGCTTGGAAGAACATTTTTACATTTACAATACCCAATTGTAAACAGATTGGTTTTAACCATTTTTGGCGCAAAAAGCGCAATGCCGGACAAATAAACAAGACGTGATTGCGATCCTGTACAGCAAAATTACAAAGATTACATAAAGGAGATCCCCCATACCATTTTGCTAAGAGTAGATTAAGTGGAAGCAAATCATGTAGTAAAAGGTACCATAGTCTACGGACTCCATGGGGAATATTCCAAATCAGGTATTGTTGGGTCTGCCTTGGCATATATGTTTTGAGAAGTAATGCCCTATCTTTCAGGCTTGGTTGGGCAAGGGTATCCAGCTTAAAACAGAGTTCCCAGGATGTACGTTTTAGTTTAGATTTTAGTTCTATGGGAGAGAGTAAAAATAATGTACTCTCATCCAACTCTAATAAAGCTACAGCCTTCCTAAAGCTTTTTACTAATAACGAGAACTCGTTAAAGTTGCCCAATAGTTCTTTTTTAATAACTTCTCGTAGGGTACCAGATTTACCTCTAGCCAAGCAGGCTACCCATCTTACGAGAGCAACCAGTCCCTGTACCCAACAACTTCGGAGTCCGAATTCCAACCTACATGAAGATATGGAACAAGCATTATTAAAAGATGAAATTTTCCGCAATACCTTTCCTTCCATTTTTTGCAAAAATCCCCAATGTTTCAATTCCACTAATTCAATTCCGTATAGTAGAGTGGGGGGAACTTTTGCTCTAAATATATCCAGAAAGAGAGAAAAATGTCTCTTCCCGGTAGCATTATATAGCGAACATAACCCTGTACCATGGGCCATTGCTTTACGAGAGTTATGTTCGATGTGGGGGTTCCCCACTAAGATTTGCAGAAATTATTTTACCTAAAAAGGTATAGGTTTTAACCACCTCGAGTTTTTGTCCACCAATAAACCAATTGTAACTTCCTGACCTACATTTTTTCTTACCAAAAATACACATGATTTTACTTTTCGATGTATTAATTTTCATATGATGTGCTATAGCGAATTGGCTCAATGCATGAAGACGATTCGATAAACCCTTCGGGGTCAAATCTAACACAAGTATGTCGTCTGCATACATAAGAATCGATATTGCAGACCCACCAATTATCGGTGCTGATCCCGCACAAGCTGTGATTGAGTTTGGTAGGTCAGCCGTATATAAAGAGAACAATATGGGCGCCAGAATGCACCCTTGCTTGAGCCCATTCTGGGAGGGGATAGATTGAGTAAGACCCCTTTCACCACCTTGTAACACCATACACCATGTATTCGAATGCAGAGACCTAACCAAATCAAGTAGGTATCCTGGCATACCCAATACCGCCAGCTTTCTCCACAGCGTTTGACGGTCCACTTTGTCAAACGCCGTGGAGAAATCTATAAAAGCTGCGTATATGCCGCCACCCCGGACACGTTTGTATTTGTCAGTAATCACCTGCAATAATGTCAGGTTGTCAAGCGTTCCATGCTCTTTGCGGAAACCTGTTTGTTCCATAGGTAAGATCTTATTAGATTCTGCCCATTCCATGATTAACAGTAAAAGACATTTAGCGAAAATTTTCCCGATTGCGTCTAATAAAGCTATCAGACGATAATTAGATGGCTTCTCCTGATCACCCTTTTTGAATATCGGAATTAATATACTTCCCCTCCATGATTCGGGGACAGTTCTAGATAAAAAGCATGCTTGAAATATTGGAAGAAGAATCCTACTCCAAGTAGTGGCATCCTGCTTAATTATTGACATGGGGAGTTCGTCAGGCCCCATAGCTCCGGAAGAGCGCATGCTCATTATCACGGAAGCTATGGATTTATCAGTAGGGAGTATTAATTTTTGCTCACTATGAGGCGCGGAATTACCTATATCCCCCATTGGACCATTAGAGGCATATAATTTGGTCACAAATGAAGTCCAAACAGCTTCCGGGATTGCTATTGGAGTGGGAGTTATTATTGAACCACATCCTTTCCTTATTATGGACCAGAATTCTCTTGATTTATTATAAGTCGATGCCTCTCTTAGTTTAATCCAGAGAGCATCTTCTTTATCTCTTTTTAGCTTGGATCTCAATCTAACTCTCCTTCGTTTTAATAGTATTAACTGGCGCTCATTTTCCCCTGATCTCTTAAGATATTGTTTCCTTATTAGTTTATTTATCTCTCTATTTAGTAATAATAATGAACTAGGAGAAAACTGTGGTCTCCTAGGATTTCCCATTTTCTTGGCTATCCCAGTAACTTTTTTAATTAAATTTGCAAGTTGTAAGAATTCAGTGCCCTTCCACTGATCAAGTTCAAGTAAGGTTTGGGCAAGAAGATTTTGCACATCCATCATATTAATGGATCCCCAAAAACATCTACCAGACTTACGATCAATAGTGAGCTCTCTATTCTTTAGGGACCAGGAGTTAGCATCAGGGGGGCTTAATGAGACAGTTATGTTAATCATTTTATGATCACTCATGGGAGAGTGAGAGATCACCATATCATCAATAAAAGAGAACGTATCATAGTCCGTAATTGCATAATCCAAAATGGACTCGCCCCTAAAAGATCCATGTGTGTAATTAGCAGGAGTATCAGAGGGCGTCCTGCCATTTATAATAAGCCCCTCTAAGAGGCTAAGTTCCTCCAAGAGGATCTTACCTCTTTTATTAGTTTTTGTTCTTAAAGGCCAGAGTGCTTGGGGTATATTATATGCTTCTTCCTTAAATTTATTTCTAAACATGTCTAAGGTGAGGTTAGAAAGTTTGCTGTTTAAATCACCTACCAACAGTATATAGGGGGGGCGTTCAACCTCCAATAGTTGTTGAACATAGGAAAACATTCGCTTTAAAACTACATTAAAAGTTTCTTCAGGGGGAATATATGCATTTAAAATAACAAACGAGGACCGAGTACCCACTGTGGCTAGATTACTAATAGTTATAGATTGAAAAAGGTTACTAAAGTCTGTGTAGTGCGAGTATTGCCATTGTAGAGAATTCGATGGAAGACAGGCAATTCCACCTTTAGCATGGCCTTTTTTAGAGGGTTTCGCAGGAGCCTCCAGGACAAAATAATCTTTCCCTGTATAAGGGAGATTTTTACACCATGTCTCCTGGAGACATAGTACATCTGCATTTAAAGAACATAATAGGTCAAATTTCTCTGGGCAATTATACAAACCAGCGGCGTTCCAAGAGACAATTTTTAACTGAGTGTTAAAGATGTTGGAATAGTCGTGGGTTGTTCGTACTATTAGTTGATAAGACCCCTGGTAACCAATTCCACATCTGATTGTCTTCAGTTAGAGGAATATCAGTGTGGTCAGGTAATGGAAGGACCTGAGATACCATTCGTTTGCCTCTAGAGACCCAGATTTTTAGATCCTTGTTACAGGTTAGATATTCATCCTGTGTAAAAGCAGGTTTTATAGTGCTATCTCTGGAGGAAATACGAAAAGCATTATTATCGTAAGGTAACACATCAATTCCTCTACATTGGAAAAATTCCGCCTGTTGAAGAACAAGGTTAGAAATTATTTTAGAGTAAAATGTTACCCTAGTTCGTTGCCCATTCACTGATCTCATTGGTAAAACCAAATCAATGTCATTAGTTAAAACTAATTTTAGAGTTTCAATATCTTTAAAGCAGTTAAGCAGCCAAGATCTGTTCATTTTTAGGTCTTGATCAAACAGCGGAAAAAAGTCCAATGTCAACGTATCCACAGGAATCATAGTGTTTTTTACAGGCTTAATAATTGAACTTCTAGCTATATCAGGGTGAGGCCGGAAAATAGGCGCAGATGGATTTAATACCCTTGCCATTAACAGAGAATTTCCCGGATCATCAACCGTTATGGCTCGAGGTTCAGGCACATTTATCTCCGGACATGGAATTTCCTCATTTAAAAACCCAACAGAAGTACCCACCAATACATTATTAGCAGTATCCTCCACTACCACTTTAACAGAGATAACCGACTGTGAATTCTCCTCATTTTCTCTTACGTCAGGCAGTTCAGATGTTATGTGTTTTTGAAAGATGATTTGCCTAGGCCTTTTTTTTTTTATATTTGCGAAGCAACTTCCTATTTTTCCCTTTTGATTTTACTTTAGTTATTTTATTTCCTGACAACACTCCTTCTGGGCCCTTTTTTTCATTGGTAAAGATAGGAAAAAGATCCTTACCGACCGTTTGTACCATCTCTACCAAACTATCTTCCAAGACAATAGGCTTGAGATCTTTTCTCTGGTCAGTGGAAGTTGAAATTGGGCTCTCGAGGGGCTTATGAATGTCAGCCTTTGTGGACATTTTCAACGGAGTTTTACCCTCCAGAGGATTAATACCATCTACAACTTTTTGATCATCAAGGTCAATAGGACAAGTAGATACATTCGCAACTTTTTTAGCTAACAATTCCTTCAATATCTCAGTTACTGAAGTCAAAATACAATCAGAACTCACAGCGAATTTACCAAGTAAAAGCAATATAGAGGACAGAATTTGTTCGAGAGCTATCAGAGACTCAGAAATGGGTTTCTCATTTTTTGGATAGCTAGATGGAGCTAAAGAACAAATCCCCGATAGATTGAATTGTGGAGACTTCAAATCACTCTGCATTGATACATTGTCGTTGGATTTGATTGAAGGAGTGCTACTATAAAGCAGCATTTCAGATGGCGTTGCTCTAATTGGTGTTTTACTGTCCCCTACCTGGGTCAAAAGTTTCTTGTCCATATATCGTCCACAGAGTTCAGGATCAATACTGGTAGAAATAGATGCATCACCCATGTTTTCCTCCGCATTTACTCTTCCATTAGAGAGGTTTTGATGGACTACTTGCGGATTTTCTATCATGGGCACTGAGACCTCTCCATTTAATCTATGGATTGAAAGAATTACTTCATTTAATTGAGTCAGTGGAGGCTTGTTGGTATCCATTAGTAGGTCCGCATTTAAGTCAATCTCCACCATGGATTTCAGTTTTGGCTCTAACAACGTATCAACATCAAACATTGTTGGGACTACTAGAGAATTATTCGCAGATCTTTCCCAAATTTGTTCCAGCTGCATCTGACCCTTCAATAGTACACTGTTTTCAGACTTTTTCTTCGCGGGAATAGAACCAGATGTCAAACAAGCTTTATCCCCTAACACTTTCCCAGAGCGTAATTTCTTTGTCGACATAGTGCCTGGGAATAACTAGCCCGGAGAGTGGATACTCAGACCCAGAAATAAACAACAAAAGTTTAAAAAAATAATAAATATAGATCCACAAGGAGAGAGAAGTAAGCTTATACTGACGAGAACGGATTTCAGGCAGAAAAGTCAATCTGCACATGTCAGAAGATACCATGGAGTTTTGTCGCTCCTGTGTCACCTGCCAAGCCAGTGGCAAATCAGGTGGCACCACAAAGGCCCCCCTTATACCACTACCTGTAGTGGGATTACCCTTTGAGAGAGTGGGGATAGACATTGTTGGACCAATGGACCCCCAAACAGCATCTGGGCACAGGTTTATACTGGCGGTAGTGTATCATGCCACCAGGTATCCAGAGGCAATTGCCCTGAGGACCACAACAGCTCCTGTTGTGGCAAGGGCCCTACTTAAGGTTTTCTCCAGAGTGGGCTTTCCAAAGGAGGTACTTTCAGACAGAGGTACCAACTTCATGTCTGGATATCTAAAAGCAATGTGGAAAGAGTGTGGTGTTAACTGTAAGTTCACGACACCCTACCACCGTGCAATGGGATTGTTGAAAGATTTAACAAGACCCTAAAAGGGATGATAAAAGGGTTACCTGAAAAACGTAGGCGAAGATGGGACATCCTTTTACCCTGCCTTCTCTTTGCTTACAGAGAGTTCCCACAAAAGGGGGTTGGCTACAGCCCTTTTGAGCTTTTATTTGGGCATCCTGTAAGGGGTCCCTTGTGTCTTGTCAAGGAAGGATGGGAGTTACCTCTCAAAAAGCCTAAACTTGACATAGTGGACTATGTACTTGGTCTCCGCTCCAGGATGGCTGAATACATCCAGAAAGCTTCCAAACACCTTGAGGCCAGCCAAGAACTCCAAAAAGCTTGGCATGACCAAAAGGCTGTGCTGACTGAGTACCAGCCAGGGCAGAAGGTGTGGGTGTTGGAGCCAGTGGCCCCAGCAGCTCTCCAAGACAAATGGTCTGTACCCCACACCATAATTGAGAAAAAGGGAGAGGTCACCTACTTGGTGGACCTTGGCACCCCCAGGAGCCCCCACAGGGTGCTCCATGTAAACAGATTGAAAGCATTTGTGGACAGGGCAGACATGGGTTTGCTCATGGCTACAGATGGGGAGCAGGAGGAAGAGAGTGACCCTCTCCCAGACCTGTTATCCCATAACCCTGATGATGGTTCAGTTGATGGTGTGGCCTTAGCTAGCAGCCTTATTGACCAGCAGCAACAGGACTGCAGACAAGTTCTACATTCTTTCAGACACATGTTTTCATTGACACCTAGTCAGACTAACTGGTGCACCCATGAGGTGGACACTGGTGACAGTCTGCCGGTGAAGAGTAAGATCTACAGGCAACCTGACCATGTCAAGGATTGTATAAAGACTGAGGTGCAGAAAATGCTTGAGCTTGGAGTGATTGAGCCATCAGAGAGCCCCTATGCCAGCCCAGTAGTCCATGTGCCAAAACCTCACACCAAAGATGGGAAGAGAGAAATTTAGGGTTTGTGTGGACTATAAAGGTCTCAATGCTGTCCCTAGGACAGATGCTCACCCCATTCCAAGAGCAGATGAGCTCATTGATAGACTGGCTTCTGCCAAGTTTCTGAGCACATTTGATTTGACAGCTGGTTATTGGCAAATCAAGTTAGCTGAGGAGTCCAAGGCCAAAACAGCATTCTCAACCCCTGGAGGTCATTAGCAATTTGGGGTAATGCCCTTTGGATTGAAGAATGCACCTGCCACTTTCCAAAGGTTGGTGAACCAAGTCCTTTCTGGGTTGGATGACTTTTGTGCAGCTTATCTAGATGATATTGCTCTCCCAGCTCCACCTGGGAGGATCACCTGATCCACCTGAAGAAGGTTTTAAAGGCCCTGCAAAAGGCAGGCCTAACTATCAAAGCAACAAAGTGCCAGATAGGGCAGAGCAAGATTGTGTACCTGGGCCACCTGGTCGATGGGGGTCAGGTTCAACCACTGGAGAGTAAGATCCAGACCATACAGGACTGGACTCCTCCAACCACCCAGACACAGGTCAGAGCTTTCTTGGGCCTGACTGGGTATTACAGGAACTTTGTAAAGAATTATGGGTCCATTGTGACACACCATTAAATGATCGGACATCCAAGAAGATGCCAAAGAAGGTTCAGTGGACAGTTAGCTGTCAAAAGGCATTTGATGACCTGAAGAAGGCCATGTGCTCTGCACCTATCCTAAAGAGTCCTGACTACTCCAAAGAGTTCATTGTCCAAACAGATGCTTCTGAGTTGGGGGTGGGAGCTGTGCTTTCACAACTTAATGTAGATGTCAAGACCAGCCCATTGCTTTCATTAGCAGAAGGCTGACCCCTAGAGAGAAACGTTGGTCAGCCATTGAGAGGGAGGCCTTTGCTGTGGTTTGTGCCCTGAAGACGTTGAGACCATACTTGTTTGGCACTCACTTCAGAATTCAGACAGACCATAAGCCCCCCTTGTGGCTAAATCAGATGAAGGGTGAAAATCCCAAACTGCTCAGGTGGTCCATTTCCCTACAGGGGATGGACTTTACAGTGGAGCACAGATCAGGGACTGACTATGGCAATGCAGATGGTCTCTCCAGGTATTTCCACTTAGAACATGAAGACTTATCTGGTCAAGGTTAAGTTTAATGTCCCTGCATTTGGGGGGGGGGGGGGGTTATGTAGGAGAGTAGGGTCTGCTTTCCTATGGTCACCCCATTTTTTTGCTTTTTGTTTCACTGCTTTTTTCGACTTAATGTGGCTGTGGGCCTGCTAATCAGACTGCTGTTCTCTCTCTAAATTCACAACCATGTACTTTAGGTACATAACCAATTGGGTATTGGATCACCTTATCAGCCCCTGTGCAGTGTACTATAGGTCTCCAGGGCATAGGTGCATCCAAGGCCTACCAAGGGCTGCAGCATATCTTTTGCCACCCCTGGCTGGCTATCCAATCTGACACAACTGGCTGATCACTCAGCTGGGGCAAGGTGGTGTAATCACCCCTTGCTTAGATATAGCATACCTATATCTAAACCTATATCTGGACACAAATAAACCTATAAGTCACTCCTATGGCAGGCCTTAACAATCCTGGAGGCAGAGTGCTTGGTTTTATGTGAGATGGTGCTCTAGCATGAGCTGAGCCTGTCTGCAGCATTCAGAACCATGTCCCTTAGCTGTTCTGGGATATTGCCATACCATATACTCTTAAGTGCATTATAATCCTTGCAGTTACTTGCTAACTTTGGTTTGGCTTTATCAAAACATGGCGTGTAAGGTGTCATACGCTTTGGAATACTACCCCCTCGCCAGTTCTGGCGACGAGGGTAGCATTCCACCCTTCTAGAGGGAGAAGACATGTTACTTTGCTCAAACACTGTTAAATCTATCCAGAGCCTCAGCATCACAAAATGGATGCTGCTGCCACAGACACAAGTCTGGCCTCCTGCTGCTGACCGAAACTCCGGTAGGGGAGGCTGAACAATAGGTTTCCTGTCACAGGGAGGTGTTACACCACCCCACACAGGAGATAGTGGATTGCGGCAGGGAGGGCTGAAAGAAACTAGACACTGCCTGGGGCACACAAGGTGTCCGCTGCAAAGTCCAGTTCAAACCGGTGCTGGGGCTCTCCAGCCCCAGCTCTGGTGCAAAACTGGACAAAGGGAAAGGGGTGTAACCACCCCCTTCCTGGGTCTCACCCATAGGAGGGACCTAGCAGGTGATCCAGCACCCTTGATTTGGAATAGAGGTAGGAGCGGTGCCATTGCACCTCAGATCATCCTGACTGAAACTTTGAAACAAAACTCTGGACCCTTCGACATCCTACTCAACGTAGAAGACTGAAGAATCTCCCTTGTGGTCAAGGAGTGGCCACCCTGTGCAAACAGGCACCATCAGCGCATTGAGACTTTCTTTGTCGTTGCTCCCGCCGGAGCTTGAGCAACAGAGACTGACAAGACCCAGACTCCCAGACATCCGACAGCCCGAACCACAGTCCCAGCAAAGCTGAGACCCGTGGATGCAACACGAGACGTGGGACCGGCCATCTTGAAAAGTCGACAAAGTGCTTCCTGTGCAGCTCCCGAGGGACCCCTGATGCTGTGCTTTGGGGCTTGGGAAGCCCCAGCCCTGAGCAGCCTGTGCTCCGAAGATCACCCCTCCACACTCACCGAGTGCTGCGTGGGGCCCTTTTGCACTTTTCCCGCTCGACACGTTGTCCGGTCACTTGCCCGTTGGCTAGTGGCCTCTGAGACGACGAACCTACGATTTTGAACTGCTGGTCTGGTTTCTCCAGACTGGCCCTAGCTCCTCTGAAAAGGAGCTACTGATCTGACCTTACCGGTCCGATCCAGAAGACATCTTCGAGTCCTGCGTGGGTTGCCTTTGCCAAGGCTTGGTAACTCCGATTGGAGAACCATCACCGCCGACAGCAAGAGCCTTTGTGGGACAGCTCGTGTTCACCAGCTGGTCATCCTCAATCTTTCCTGGTCCACGTGGCAGCAGAGACAAACTACTTGACAGCTCCTGATCGCAACCCAACATTGTCTGGTTCCGTCCTGGTTCCATCCTGGTCACTGGCTAGTGACCCAGACTCTGTCCCCTCTGCTTTCAAGTCAAAAGTCAAAAATTTTTATTTTGTTTTGGTTCTCTTTTGAGGACCACAAAATTGATTAAAATATACATTTAGTTTTTCATACAAATTAATACATTTTCAACGAAATTTTCAAAAACTTAAAAATTCTATAGCAAACATATTCGTTAGGTGGCTTTATACATAAAGATATAAAATCTTTTGCATTGACTACCCTACAAGACCGATAGATGGGCTCAAGACATGTTAACCTTGCATTTACAATTTTGTTGTTTGGGCATATAAAAAGCAGGTGCTCAAGATTCTGTTTGGCCCCCTGACAAAGGTTACATAGCGAGGGACTGTCTTGTCTCCAGGAAGAGGTAAAGGTTAATACGGGAAGTATACCCAAACGCAACATCATGATTGCACGCCTTGCGCCGTGTGTAAGAGTATATTCCAAATACGGCTGTTTTTGCTTATATTCCTGAGAGTCAGCATAAGTCTTGTACACAGATAGTTTAGTACAATGTAAATGATCAAGCTCATAACTCAATTTGGGGGTAAAGTTTTTTAAGAAGAGTTTGAGTTGTACAGGTGTCCATGATGACAAAATTTCTAAGCTGACTTTTGCTAACTGAAAAGCCTCTCTCATATGTTTGGAAAAGATAAGATGGGTGGAATCTTCATTGAATGTCTCAATTTTTAACAGATATCGTAGAGTACCTTCTTTTGAATGGAGAAGGTTATAGGCCCACCTGATGATACTTGCTACGGCTGTGGCATATGCGCTGGTGATAGTACATTCCAGTCTTAGCGCCTGTACTGGTGTGGAAGTCGAAACTTTCAGTAGTTTTTTTTAGTATTTTGCCTTCGTTTAAGTCCATATAGGTCCATTGTTTTAAGGAAATATATTCCGAGGCATATGACAGAACCGGGGGAATCTTAGCTCTGTAGACTTTTATTAAAGCGGAAAAATGTCTACTTCCAGTGGCCGTGTACAGGCGTGACATGGCCCCAGCATGTAAGTCACTTTTCCTTTTTAAGTGGTTAATTTGTTTGATGTTACTCATATTATGTGAGAAAATTCTACCAAGATAGGTATATTCCTTTGTCTGCTCTAGCCTCTCTCCTCCCAGCTTCCATTGGTACCTCACACCTTTTTTCTTTTTTGAAAATGCAACCACTTTAGTTTTGTTTATATTCGGGATTAGAAAATTTTCCTTAGAGTAGTTGTATAAAATATCTAGAAGACTTTGAAGTCCAAAAGGCGTTAGGTCGAACATAACTATATCGTCCGCATACAGCAGGGCATGAATGCGCTGAGTGGTGATCTTCGGAGGTGTACATAACCCTTGTTGTAAATGGGATGGTAAGTCACTTAAGTACAGAGAGAATAAAATCGGAGCCAAGAGACACCCTTGTTTTAAGCCGTTAGATGTCTGTATTATCTTTGACAGGCCCTTATCTCTCCCCATTTGAACTCGGCACCAGGTGTTACTATGTAGGTTCACTATTAGTTGTAGTAGTGGTTCCGGGATACCCATCTTTCTTAGTTTTGTCCACAGGGTTGGTCTATCCACTCGGTCAAAGGCGGTAGAGTAATCAATGAACGCTGCATATATTGATTGTGATTTTCCTGGTACATATTTATCTAGGATTGTTTGAAAGGTTGCTATATTGTCAGTGACTGAATGATTCGGTCGGAATCCAGCCTGAAACATGGGAATTAGACCCAGCGTAAATGCCCAAGATTTTAACCTGTCCAATATTTCTGCAGCAAAAATCTTCCCGGCAGCATCCATAAGAGCTATTTGTCTGTGGTTTCCTGCTATACTTCTTTTTCCTTTTTTATATATCGGGATTATGCTGCCTTTCCAGGAGTTTGGTATTTTCCCAGAATCAAATATATAATTGAATAGTGGCGAGAGCTTCAGGCCCCACGCTTTATGGTCAGCTTGGTAGACCTTAATAGGAATCTGATCAGGGCCGGATGTACCCGTGCTTCTTGCCTTTCTGATATTTGTGGCAATAGACAGTGCCGAAGTCTTGGAGAGTTTTGTATCTTTGATTTCCATATCTCGTTCAACAGCCTCTCTCACCGTAGTATTCAGATTGGGTTTGTATAAGTCACTTAGGTAGATGACCCAGTCTTTCTCTGAAACAGGAGTTGCTTCTAACTTCTTTTTGGTTCCAGCCATTTTCGCAATCAAAGACCAATATTTGCGTTGGTTACATTGCTTGACTGCTAGTTGGATGTCAATCCAGTTAGAGTCCTGCTTCAATTTTTCCTGTTTAGTTTTTTCTCTTCGTATTTGGTTCTTTAATCTGTTAATTTCCGCTTTATTTACTGACGAGAAACTCAAATACTGGGCTCGAATCAACCTATTAAGTTTTTTTACAATTGGTTGATTCCAGTTTTTATTCCTACTGGCGCATTTACTTTTTATCGGTCTATCCTGTTTTAATTTACTTTGTAAAGCATGCTTAAGTTTATAAATTATATATTCGAAGTTCATTATGGGGTCGTCTGAGTAAATAGTGGTCAACAATTGAGTTTGAGAAATTAGAATATTCAAATAGTCCAAATTTTCTACACCCCAATAAATCCGACGCTGGACTATGTTTACTTCCATTTTAGGTTTATGGAATATTGGCTGGTTCTGAAAAGTAGTCTGTGCCGACCAGAGGGTTGTTAAGTGTAAGAGTGCATGATCACTTTCCTCATTAAATTTAATTGAAAGTTGGGTGATTTGTTCCTTTTCTTCAATCCCACATATGAAATAATCAAGAATAGAGGGAGATCCATTTCCCTGCCTAGTATATGATGCCGGTTTATCTCCATTGGTATTACCGTTTAGTATTGTCCCGTTTATACTAGGAAGGAATGATAGTAATGAGCTTCCTCTCTTATCTGATTTAGCTCCTTTTGGAAGTTGCGGGAGTGATATTTCCAAAGATTCTTCTTTATATAATAGAGCCCATTTCTTAATTTCACTGTTTGAGATTTTAGCGTTTAAGTCACCCATTATGATATATGGCATGTGAAGTTGATCGTCAAGGATGTGAGTAATGATCTCCAATAAGTGGTCAAATAATGAGTCATATTTATTACTGGGCGGAGCATAGATGTTGAAAAGTAGTATTTTTTATGAGTAGCTGATGATTGTGTTTTGAATGACACCTTAATACATTGCAGGTTATCTGAGTATGTGTCAATTATTTCTTGTGACCAAGAATATTCTTCTTTCAACAAGATTGCCAGTCCTCCCTTCGCATGACCCCTTTTGGATTTTTTTGCAGGAGTTTCGTAGACATAATATCCTTTTTGCGTAAAGGGAGCGGTTGACCATGTTTCCTGTAGAGCAAGAATATCTGGAAGATCTTTAGTTGCATCTTTCATTTTTATGACAGTTTTCCCGGCCAGATTCCATGTCAATAGCGTCAAGCCTTTGCTAAACCAGATGTTGTTGAGGTTTATCCATTTTTTTGCTGTTTAGAGCTTCTGATAGCCATGCCCAAGATTTTACAGAATTCTCTGTATTACTTAGTCCTGTGTCCCGAGACCATACTGACCTTTCACCATGCGTTACTTGTATTTTTAGTGTGTCTTTTCTCATAGTGTTTGATACAGAGTCTCCCCATATTGAACTGAAATTATCATTTCTTCTGCGAGATTGTCTATTTGCAACGTTATTTTGTAAATTTGTTTTGAGTTCTGAAATTGAGATTACATCATAGCCATTCTTGTGTAGAATTTCCTTCTCTCTTATAATTATTCCAGGGAGAACTGGGGAAAAGAATGACACTTGTACTAATTTGTCATTTTCTTTTTTCGGAAAGAGTACTAGGTCAATTTCTTTACTTGTAAGAGAGTTCAAGGATGGTATTTCTTGTAAAAGATTAATTATTCTACCACGGTTGAACGGCATATTGTCTGTGGGAAAGAGTTTTTCAATTATTATGTGTTTTGAGGGAGTGCCATCCTGCTGCTGTAATTTATTGTCTTGTAGTTCTTTTGTAACCATGGTCTTTTGTCCTGTTGTTCTTTTTACTGTGGTCGGACAGTATTCTTCTGCTTTTGGGTTCAAAGACTTCACCAGCGGTGTTATTTGAATTGCTGGAGAGTTCACAAAATTTGAGAGAGTATGTTTTTGAAATTTAAGCTTGTTCCCTTTTTTCTTCTGAATTCGTCTCAGAGGCTTTCTTCTCTTTTTCTTTCCCCCTTGCTTCTTCCTGGTCTTTATTATTTTTGGTCTTTGCCGTTTGATTTGGTTCCTGTCCAGCGATAACTCTTATTGATTCTACTTTATTGTCTCGAGCTATCGGACCTGGATCAGTATCGATTGCTTTATTTGAAAAAATGGGATAATGCTTAATGTTATTTTCGGTGATATTTTCTAGATCTTCTCTGAACAGTTTCTTGAGAGAGTAGGTAATGGGAGATTTTTTCTTTTTTCTTAATTCCTCAGTTTTAGTCTCAATTATTATCACGTCAGATGTTTGTGAACTTGCTTCTTGTTTTTTTGGAGACCTAGTTCCTTTTTTTGAACCATCTTCGGATTGTGACATTTTGACTGTTTCATGTTTTTTTGATGTAACATTAGTAAGGTCTTTTTTCTTTTTTTCTTCCACCAAGAATTTAAGTATACCTATTTGCACATCAAGGGTATCGTCAGAGTTAGCTAGGATTTGACCAAGGTGGGTAAGAACTGATTCAAGAATGTCCTGCAAGGAAAAAAGTGCTTTTGACAGGGGGGAAACAGTAATTGCGGAAGTTAAATTTGGAAAATAGGGGTCAGTGAGGTTAGTTTGATTAGAATAGAGATTGGGTGATTTTTCTGGGGAACTGGTAAGTGGCTGTTTATGACTTAACGGAATTTCTAATTTTTCTTCTTCTGTCTTCGTAATATTACTTGCAGAGACCTCCAGACATAGTTCACTATCCCGATGTTTTATAGGTGTTATTTGTGACGTCTCTAAGATCGATTTATGATGCTCTTCAGAGAGGGAGATCTTTGCCAGGTTGCTCTCTATGTTAGATGATCCTTGATTATGAATGCTTTGTTCAGAGGAAAGTAGCAACTGATGTTCAGTCTTGCTTATTGAAAGATTTAACTTATTTTCTTCTTCTGGGGTGAAAAGAAATGAGTGTTTTTTCGTAGAAAGGGTAGAAAAATATTTAGTTATAGCCGGAGTACAGGATATTTGCCCAGGTTTCATCGATTTATCTGTGGATTTTCTGACGGCTGCGTCAGTACCCATGCGCTTCATATAGATTGTTCGTGAGCGTAGTTTTTTTAGTGCCATCATAAAGGGGCTAGAGATCAGTTGAAGTTTAATGTTTTTAGATCAGTATCTGATTTAAGAGATGTTTAGTATTGTTTAATTTATTCTTAGGTGAAGTGTGAGAGATATGAATAGACGAGATCCTCTGCTTTAATCAACTCCTAGAGGTATGCGTAGATTGGTATATAGTCTCACCTAGACAGTATTACGGCCGATTCTATTTCCTCATGTGTTCCAGTACTCCTAGATGAGATGAAAATGGGGTGGCCCGTCCCGTCCTCGGTCGTCCCCGGACGGCCACAGACGGCCCGCCCTTTGCCCGGGCTTCGCCCGGCGTCCCGCGAGTCGGGACGAGTGATGCTTTTAAGACTTTGTAGGCGGTGGGCGTGTCAGTGGGCGGTAGCACCGGGGGAAGAGGAACCAGCTGGTGGTACTGGGGAATGCTGGTCCTCGCAGTCCCCCGGCTTGCTGCAGGTGATTGTTGGGTGCCGAGCCTCGACCCGTGAGACTCTAGCTGGAAGCGTGTCACCAGCCCTGCCGATTGCAGGGCTCGCTCTCACCAGCGAGTCTTCGTAGAGGGGAGGCTTTGAGGCACAAGCAGGACGTGGCGCTGGATTCTAACAGGCAGTCAGGTGCTCCACACTTGTACACAGCGGTGAGTGGCGCCCGTGAAGCGGGGGTCACGAATGTTTATCCACCGAGTAGGCGGTGGGCGTGTCAGTGGGCGGTAGAACCGGGGGAAGAGGAACCAGCTGGTGGTACTGGGGAATGCTGGTCCTCGCAGTCCCCCGGCTTGCTGCAGGTGATTGTTGGGTGCCGAGCCTCGACCCGTGAGACTCTAGCTGGAAGCGTGTCACCAGCCCTGCCGATTGCAGGGCTCGCTCTCACCAGCGAGTCTTCGTAGAGGGGAGGCTTTGAGGCACAAGCAGGACGTGGCGCTGGATTCTAACAGGCAGTCAGGTGCTCCACACTTGTACACAGCGGTGAGTGGCGCCCGCGAAGCGGGGGTCACGAATGTTTATCCACCGAGTAGGCGGTGGGCGTGTCAGTGGGCGGTAGCACCGGGGGAAGAGGAACCAGCTGGTGGTACTGGGGAATGCTGGTCCTCGCAGTCCCCCGGCTTGCTGCAGGTGATTGTTGGGTGCTGAGCCTTGATCCGTGAGACTCTAGCTGGAAGCGTGTCACCAGCCCTGCCGATTGCAGGGCTCGCTCTCACCAGCGAGTCTTCGTAGAGGGGAGGCTTTGAGGCACAAGCAGGACGTGGCGCTGGATTCTAACAGGCAGTCAGGTGCTCCACACTTGTACACAGCGGTGAGTGGCCCTCTGCTTTCAGGTCCTCTACATCTTCGATCCACCCTTGGATCCAACCTGACTCTTCTCTCCTGGCCGCCTGCAGCATCTTTTCCTCCAGGCTCCATAGAACTTCACGAAGAAACCCGATGCACTTTGGCACCTATGCACCCGCTTCCTGCGGGTGAGGTAACAAGGGTACTCCGGTGCCCCTGTAGTGATTTACATCCCTAGTGTTCTAGTTTCAGGTGGCTAAGTTCTAGTCCAGTCGGAAGTCTCCCAAACTTACAACTTTCTGATTTTTACGCACCATTGACTTGTATGGTAAACGCGGTTGCCTAGACACTGCACCCGCATCCTGTGGGCCTCCTATGTCCGAACCTTCTTTAGTCTAGTGTAGGCCCAGCGATTCCCAAGGCCCTAGGCCTTACCATTGTTCGTGACGTGGTACTTATAGCACTTTTGTAATCTATGGTTTGAGTGGCCACCTGGCCTATCCATAATTGTGCAGCTTATTGTATGTTATACTGAGTTCTTTGTTTAACGCTTGTGCCTCTGTGCTCATAAAGAGTATAGGGGATTATTCTAGAAAAACAACATATATTTTGTAATATATCACTTGTGTGGTGTCCTTTCATTTGGTATTCAAAAGGATTGCATATGGTAAAACAGCTGGCTTCACATGCCCTCTTGAGTTTAGCCTAAGACTGCTTTTGTCCATGCTACCCCTTGGATAGCTGGTCTATAAGGTTGACTTACAACCAATCACCATAAGGGTCGTTTGGACTGGTGCAAGGTGCTCACTAGAATAGTGATCATCACATAACCAGACCAACTTCTCACATAACCTCAGAGCAATCAACATTAGGACCGTATAACATACAGACTGTAATCTTTTTTCCCAAAATCAAGAACTGCGCAATTGCCCATCTCCCTTGGTTATCTGCAAGAGTTCTAAGTACGGTCATTTTCGAGTATTTATCTTTTAGTAGCGCAACGCCCCTTAGAGATACTGTCTGTGAAGTACAAATGACCAAATCATACCCTAATTGTTTATATAACTTTCTATCCTTGTATGCGAAATGGTTTTCAGCCAATCCCACTATTTGAGGCTTAAATCCTTTAAGTTTTTCTGCCACCAATCGCCTTTTGCCGGATGTATTGAGCCCACAAACATTCCAACTCATAATCTTGACTCTAGCCATTATTAAGAATCATTTTGCCCACATACTAATGTAGCAAAACCCAACTATACATTTTCCTACATGACAAGAACTCATTTTTTTCTCCAAAATTTACTTGTGCTATTCTATGCAAAATGTGACTTTTTAACCCCCCCCCCTTGAACCCAACCCCTCCAACACCACCCCAGGACCCCCCACCCCGTTTAGGTTTCTCCAGTTCTTGTGGAAGGGCTAGGTTTACGAGTTCACAATGCTACCTTTCTGTTTTTCTTCGGCTCCTTGGTGCTTCACCAAGGTCCTCAAACCTGTGTCGGAGTACCTCAGAGCAAGAGGCTTCCGTCTCCTCATTTATCTCGACGACTTCCTTCTTTTGGCTCAGTCTTCGACATTGCTCACAGAGCAACTCCGGGGGACGGTGCATCTCTTGCAGAGCTTTGGGTTCGTCATCTATGGGAAGAAATCCCTTTTGATTCCGGCCCAGCAGACACCGTTTCTGGGGTTTATTATAGACTCGGTCAAAGCGACGTTTAGTCTCTCCTCCAGGAAAGTTTCCAAGATTCGAAGAGAGCTCAGGCGCACGCTGGCTCGGCCCACCACCTCTCTCCGGCAAGTGGTCAGGGTGGTGGCCCTTCTTTCCTCCTCCATACAGGCCATCTTTCCAGGGCCCTTGCAATACAGGGCCCTTGAAAGGTTGAAGGCGAATCACTGACATAACCTCGACAGACCGAATATCGACTAGACAAAATATTGATGAGGAATTATCGACTACAAAAATATAGACTCCCACTACTTAAACAAGAAATAACAAAAATATCGAAACCACAATATCGATAAAAAAAATCGACTACTACATTATCGACCATCAATATTATCGCATGTAAAAAACATTGACTTCAAATCCTTAACATAAAACGCAACCAAAATATGGACCATCACAATATAGAATACTAATATATCGAAAATTATATATCAACTTTACAAAATAAATACTAAATGCACTTTCTACTAAAACAAACATATTATACACATCACAAATATACATAATCTATTTTATAAAATTAACGCAACATACAATAAACATTGCTAACAATTTAAAAAAAAACATTTACATCAAATAAACAATTTATAACACATACAGAACATTTCAAATAATAAAACATTTCTTACTGCACATAATAAATATTCACTTTAAAAATTCCATTAACCATGCAAAAAATTGCCTTACCCATACAAAAAAACATTAATTGGCGTCACTCATGTAAGGAAAACAATTAGCAAAACAAGTAATGAAATTCAAATAAACCAATAAGAAAAAGCTATCAATGTGGACAACCAATACACTTTCATAAACAATTAAACTAATCCTATAAAAAGAAGAATTACACCTGCTAAAATCACAATCTAAAACACCAAAGAAAAGGAAGGAGAAACTCTGCCAGTTTGCTTAAAGAAAACGGATTGACTTCTACCAAAAAATAGCTAACCTATCTAAAGTAAGTACTACCACCTTAATATATTTCCAAAACGTAAATCTAAAACTTCAAACCTGTATTTGAAAAACAAATAACTAAAACATCTCTTTTATTCCTACTCTATTTTTCTACAGATAAAAAGAAAATATTGAAAAACTGCACAACATCTACACTTCAAAGAAAAAAGATAAATAGTAGGTAGATCATTTAAAACATGACTGAAAACCTTAATAAATAGAAAACTAAGTACAAACTAGCTAGCAGAGCACAACAAAAGAAACATAAACAAATGTACAATCTTATAATACATTTTCTCCATCTTAACAGGTCCTGAAGAAATATACACAAAACATGTTTTGAAGAAAAGCAACACCTGAATTCAACAAAGAAATAAACTGGTAAATAATTAACATGCAAATCAATGTTATTATAATGATAAATACATAATTTAAGTACTTTTCTAATAATGTAATGTTTAATTTCTCCTAGCACCAAAAAGCAAACATGACGGAAGGAGCAAAATTTGTGTATTCTCAGAAAGGGAAAATGCTTCTTTGTTACATGGGATATGTATATACTCAAGAGAAACAGAAAGATATGAACGTTTTTTGGAAATGCACTAAATACTATTCTCACAAATGTTATGGGAGAGCTATAACTCAGGAAACTGTGACTTATACTAAGGAACATAACCACCCACCCAATGTAATAGAAATAGAGATGAGAGAAATGCTTGATTTCCTTAAAGAAGCTAGCACTACTACTGATGTAGCAACAACTGCTATTCTAAAACAGCATTGAAGTGTTTCCCCCAACATGCCTCTAGCCAACTACCAAGTATAGATTCCCTTAAAAGAACCATAGCTAGACAAAAAAGAGCTACAGCAACTACTCCTCCCACATCTAAAACTTTTGAAGAAGTGCAATTTCCCTCTGAACTCTGTCTAACTCATAATAATGAACCATTTATACTATATGACAACAACTCAAAAGATAAAAGAGTAATACTGTTTGCCACTGCAGACAACATGACTAAACTAAACCAATGCCAAACTTGGATGATGGATGGTACTGTTGCAGTATGTCCTAAACCTTTTTACCAATTGTATACTATACATGGTCATTTCCAAAATGCTAATATTCCATTCCTATATGCCCTCATACCAAACAAACAACAATCTACCTACCAAGAAATCCTAACCAAAGTCAAACAACAAACTAATGACTATTTTCCACAAAAAATGATCATTGATTTCGAAAAAGCAATGATAAACAGTATCCTTAAAATATACCCACACACAGCAATACAAGGTTGCTATTAGCATTTCAATCAATGTATATGGCGACATCTACAGAAATCTACATTAAGGGGTCGATTCCGATTCGGGAAAAAAATCCGTCGGTACGATTTGTATCCGAGGCCTTCTCCGTACGAATTGTACCCGTCCGTCCGAGTCGCGTAGTACGATCCGTATTATGTGAATCCGTCTGAATCGTCGCGATCCGTATGTATTGCAAGGCTAAAACCGTGAACCGTACGACTCGTACACATGGCGTACGACTCGTACACATGTCGTACGACCCGACGAGTACGATCCGGACCGGGGTATGAAGACGCGATTCGTACGGTCCACGTCAGGTAAGGGCAAGTCGTACGGAAAAGCACACAAACACATACACACCGTACGGTCCTTACACCCATTGCTCACAGGGGTACGATGCGTACCCCTGCTATCATGGGGTGTACGAGCTGTACCCCATGTATGATGGGTGTACGAGCCGTACCCCATGTACGATGGGTGTACGAGCCGTACCCCATGTACGATGGGTATACGAGCCGTACCCCATGTACGATGGGTGTACAAGCCGTACCTCATGTTTGATGGGTGTATGAGCCGTACCCCAGGTACGATGGGCGTACGAGCCGTACCCCATGTATGATGGGTGTATGAGCTGTACCCCATGTACGATGGGTGTACGAGCCGTACCCCATGTACGATGGGTGTACGAGCCGTACCTCATGTACGATGGGTGTACGAGCCGTACCCCATGTAGGATGGGTGTACGAGCTGTACCCCATGTACAATGGGTACACCCATCGAACATGGGGTACGGCTCGTACACCCCTATCATACATGGGGTACGGCTCGTATACCCATCGTACATGGGGTACGGCTCGTGCTCCCCCATCGTACATGGGGTATGGCTCATACACCCATCGTACATGGGGTACGGCTCGTACACCCATCGTACATGGGGTACAGCTTGTACACCCATCGTACATGGGGTACGGCTCATACACCCATCATACATGGGGTACGGCTCGTACACACATCGTACATGGAGTACGGCTCGTACAACCCATAATTGCAGGGGTACGCACCGTACCCCTGCGATCATGGGGTGTACGCACCGTACCCAGGGGGGGGGCGGGCGTTCCGTAACGGCTTCAGGGCGAACTCTGCTTTTACGGCTGTTTTGAGCTCCCGTAGTAAAAGGGTCGTACGGTGTGTACCCGACACGTATTGTACTTGCTGGGTCGTAAAAACCAGCTGTGAACCGTACATATGTCGCGTACAGCGGGTTCCGAGGGAGAATCGTACGGAGATTAGAGTCGTACGGTCTCTGTACGACTCGTACGGAGTACGGCTCCTGGTACGAATCGTACTTCGTCGTACGTACGGGGGACTTTGCAGGGTACGATTCATATGGGAAAAATGTTCTGAACGGCTATTCGGAGCGGTTTTTCCCGAATCGGAATCGGCCCCTAAGTGTCCAATACGCCACAGACAGCACCTTTGCTTATCAAATGAAAAAAGTATTTCCCTAGCCTATGTTCCTGTAACAGGCGTTGCAGAACACTATAACCTATTAATAGACAGCCCCAACTATAAAATAAACGAAGAAAGATTAAGCCCTATGCTTGACTACTTTGAAGATATATGGGTAGGAAGGCTACACCGATCTGGTCATAGAAGACAACCTAAATATCAAATAGCCTGGTGGAATGTCTACCTTAGCACCCTAAATAAGGAAGCAAAAACAAACAACGCAGTTGAGGGATGGCATAATGCCTTCCAAGCAACCACAGGCAGAGGAATACCTACTCTTCACAAATTAATACAATCCCTACAAAAAGAGCAGAGTTACCAAGAGCTCCGAATGGAGCAATCAGTAACCCTGATAGGAACAAAATTAACTAAACAAACCAAAAAAAGTATAACGCACTCCAAAGCCAAGTTACCCTCTAATCAAGTGCCAGAGGACTAGAATATCTCTCAATGATAGCTAAAACAATTCTATAAATTACATCACAACTATACATCCAACATTACTCACTTTTAAATATAACTTTTCCTACCATTGTTATATCTAACAAATTGTAATTAAATTATCAAATAAATTTAAAACACATTTATAAAATGTATTATGATAATTTACTTTCAAACTGTTACATATAACATAGCAATACAACAAATTAAAACGGCTTTCCCACCCAAAAACATTTCTTTATATACTTACAGTTTCTGTCTCTTCTTCAAAAGTAATCCAATGCTGAAAAATCCATACCAAATAATCCAAAATGTCCATACAATCCAAGGAAGCCCAAAAAAATGAAAAAATACAAGCAAATCCATGGCGAATCCTCTCCAATGTAATCCACAGAGTATACCCTTCAAAACCCGAAAATAGTAATTTAAAAAAAGAAACACTCCTGGAAAACCCGAAAAACAAAGTATGTGTGTAAAAATAAGAGTATATAATACTCGTCACACTACCTAAAAAAAAAGAACCTCCTCCAAAAACTGAAAGGGCGACGACAACCTGAAAAATAGAAAAAAACATACCCACCCACACAAATACACCCATACACACATAAAAATACATATTTGTACTATCAACATATCCATTTACTAACATTTAAACATATAAACATACTTCACACACCTAGCACTAAAACGCGGTAAACACTAAGGGCCCCATTACGATATCGGGCGGATTGCCTCCGCCAGGGTGGCGGTGGCCACCGCCACCCAGGCGGAGGCAATCCGCCCGACAACCACTCTCGTGTTCCCCTCCGCCTGATTAGGATGGCGGAGGGGACAGCGGCGGACGGAAAGACCGTCCGCCACTTTACCGCCGCGGTCGGCTTGCGACCGCGGCGGTAATAGATTAATATGGTGGCGGTGTCCAATGGACACCGCCAGCCATATTACAATGGCACAAAGCAGAGGCCTTTCCGCGGCGGCAATGCCGCCACGGAAAGGCATGCGGTGATTGCTGCGGGAGCCCCCTGCAGGGCCCCCAGGTTGGCGCCACTGTCAGGGGGGCACATGGGGGGTACCTATGGTACCACCCCACATTTGCATATGCAAAGCGGCAGGCACCGCGCGGTGCCTGCCGCTTTGCATATGCAAATGCAAAACAGCATTTTTTACATTGTGGCGGGCGGTGCAGAGTGCACCGCCCGCCACATTGCAAAAACTACAGGATGTGCCCGCCACTGTGGCGGGCACATCCTAATTCCCCCCACGGGACCCCCGCCCTTATGGCGGGCGGTAACGTTCTACGATAGGGTGGCGGGCGGACAATGTCCGCCCATCATCCCAATGGGGCCCTAAATATCGTACACTCGAGCTAACACCTAAAACACAATCTAGGATCGATATTAGAATCCAACTAAACCTAAATACACCACACATACACTTAAATTCATTTTACTAACTTATAAAATACAACAAAAACAAACGTACCCTCTCCAACGCGACGCAGCATCCAACCGCGAGCTGTTCCAGTACCAAATCAGACAATATAACATTACGCGGTTAAAAAATAGTGCCTGTATAACTGAAAAGGCTATTTATTTTCTATTTTCCAACACTTAAAAATTTTAAATTTTGGCTTATATTATATGTTATTTCTCGTACTATTTTTTTTAAAATAATTATAAATATATATTTGTTTAAAAAAATTATTTACAGTGTTATTTAACTAACTATTGAAAAGAAAATATTATTTATATGTACACTTTGTAATTAATTAAAATGTTGAAATTATTTTTATCATTCACTTTGTGTTAAACATTATGCTTATAAATATGTTAATGTTATTATAAAATGTATCTTTAGTTTGAAAATTATTTCTCATTATTTACCTTTGTAATAATTAATATTATTAATATTTTCAATATAAATGTTATTAATTTATAAATTAAAATATTACTATTTTGTAACCAACGAAAATGTTACTATTTTGAAATCTGTAAAAAATGTATCTATCAATGATTTCTACTTTAAAATATTTAAAATTGTATGTACAACAAATATAACAATTATTTTCAACATGTTTATTATTAAAATATTTCTATTTTGTATGAGATTTAAAGTAATTGTTATTAAATAAATTGTACACTATGTAATTATATTTGTTATAAAAATTACATTTTCAATATATGTGAATAAACATAACAATTATTTCACAGCAATTTATCAATATTTTTAATATACAAATATTTACTTGCTATTATATGTTTTTTATTGAAGACTATTGACTTACAAAATTATACTGCAAATAAAATGTTTTCCTCTACTTCCCATTTCTTTTTACATCCTAATAAACTGTAAATGTTATCACTTAACCATGTGTGTGTCTACTTTTTTAATTTGAATATCATTTTAATTATTTATTGATTAATTTTTAAATCTCATAAATATTGTGATTTCTTTATCAATTTATTGGTAATATAATAATAATTTAAATTACTACTATAGTTATTATATGTTGATACAAATAATTGTAATATTCTACCAACCAAAATGATTTCTCTACAAAAATAATTCTATTCCAACTCCACCAACTATAAACTCTGAGAAGGTGCTGGACACTAAAACCATATCAATTACTATTCCCACTCCACTAAGTATAAACTCAGGGAAGGTGCTGGACATTCAACCCGTATAAATGTATATTCCCACTCCACCAAGTATTAACTCACGGAAGGTGCTGGACAGTAAACCCATATAACTTACTATTCCCACTCCATCAAGTATAAACTAAGGGAAGGTGCTGGACAGTAAACCCATATAAATTACTATTCCCACTCCACCAAGTATAAACTCAGGGAAGGTGCTGGACAGTAAACCCATATAAATTACTATTCCCACTCCACCAAGTATAAACTCGGGGAAGGTGCTGGACAGTAAACCCTTATCAATTACTATTCCCACTCCACCAAGTATTAACTAAGGGAATGTGCTGGACAGTAAACCCATATCAATTACTATTCCCACTCCCCCAAGTATAAAGTCAGGGAAGGTGCTGGACAGTAAACCCTTATAAATTACTATTCGCTCTCCACCAAGTATAAACTCAGGGAAGGTGCTGGACATTCAATACTTATAATTTACTATTCCCACTCCACCAAGTATTAACTCAAGGAAGGTGCTGGACAGTAAACCCATATAAATTACTATATTCCCAATCCACCAAGTATAAAGTCAGAGAAGGTGCTGGACAGTAAACCCTTATAAATTACTATTCCCACTCCACCAAGTGTAAACTAAGGGAAGGTGCTGGACAGTAAACCCATATAAATGACAATTCCCACTCCACCAAGTATAAACTCAGGGAAGCCGCAGAACATTCAATACTTATAATTTACTATTCCCACTCTACCAAGTATTAACCCAAGGACGGTGCTGGACAGTAAACCCATATAAATTACTATTCCCAATCCACCAAGTATAAAGTCAGAGAAGGTGCAGGACAGTAAACCCTTATAAATTACTATTCCCACTCCACCAAGTATTAACTCAAGGAAGGTGCTGGACAGTAAACCCATATAAATTACTATTCCCACTCCACCAAGTATAAAGTCAGAGAAGGTTCTGGACAGTAAACCCTTATAAATTACTATTCCCACTCCACCAAGTATAAACTAAGGGAAGGTGCTGGACAGTAAACCCATATAAATTACTATTCCCACTCCCCCAAATATAAACTCAGGGAAGGTGCTGGGCAGAAAACCCATATAAATTACTATTCCCACTCCAACACGTACAAACTCAGGGAAGGTGTTGGACAGTAAACCCTTATAAATTACTATTCCCACTCCACCAAGTATAAACTCAGGGAAGGTGCTTAACATTCAATACTTATAATTTACTATTCCCACTCCACCAAGTATTAACTCAAGGAAGGTGCTGGACAGTAAACCCATATAAATTACTATTCCCACTCCACCAAGTATAAACTCAGTGAAGGTGCTGGGCATTCAACCCATTTAAATTACTATTCCCACTCCTCCAAGTATAAACTCAGGGAAGGTGCTGGTCATTCAATATTTATAATTTACTATTCCTACTCGACCAAGTAATAACTCAGGAAGGGTGCTGGACAGTAAACCCATATAAAATACTAATCCCACTCCACCAAGTATAAACTCAAAGAAGGTGCAGGACAGTAAACCCTTATAAATTACTTTTCCCATTTTACTAAGAATAAACTCTGGGAAGGTGCTGGACATTCAATATTTTTAATTTACTATTCCCACTCCACCAAGTATTAACTCCGGAAAGGTGCTGGACAGTAAACCCATATAATTTACTATCCCAACTCCCCCAAATATAAAATCTGAGAATATTTTTTTTTATTATAATAATGTTTAATTATTATTTTTTAAAATATTACAATAACTACATTAGAATTTCTAAACTTCATTTACAAATATTATTTTATATAAATTTAAAACATTTTTTTTGTTTTTTTTAAATATTAATATTGATATTTTTTTTAAAAAACACAATTTTATATTATTTCATTATGTATTTTTTAAATTAATTTTAATAATGTAACATTTCTTAAATAATTAAAAAAAAATTATTTAGTAATAATAACTTTTAAAAAATAATACACAACATACACACCGTTTATAAAAAATACACTTCTAAGAACACAACCAATTAAAAACGTTATCATTTTTTTTCTCATTTTCTTAAATAAAACTATCTATTTCCTAAAACACTCACCATACTATACCCCTAAACATTCACAACACACCTATCAAATATATTTCTTAATTTATTTCTAAATAACCAAATTTTAATATTTAAAAAATCATATATTTTATAATAATCCCTACACTATTACCCAAAAACCCACAAAACATCACTACAACATAAAATGTAAATACAATTGAAAAATGTAAATTTAATGCTAAATGTATTTAAAAAAAATTTTTAAAACACTTCCTACCCTATTCCTCAAAAAATCCACAACCCACTCCATAATCCCCCCAAAAATATTTTATACAATAAAAAATGTCACAAGAAATACGAAATTTTAAGTTTAAATTTAAAATTAATTTTGAAATTTACTTTCAAAATTTTTTGAAAAAATTCCCACCCTAATCCCCAAAAAATCCACAACCCACTCCTAAAACAAAAATATTTAATCAATAAAAAATTTCAATTACATTTCTAAATTTAAATAAATAATTTTTTTTAAAAATCGAAATTTAATTATAATTTTTTTTACAAAACTTCCCACGTTATTCCACAAAAATTAAACTCGCCAATCCTAAAACACAAATATTTCATACTATAAAAAATTTCAATTACATTTCTAAATTTAAATAAATTATTTACAATAAATTTCGAAATTTCATTTGAAAATATTTTAAAACACTTCCCACCCTATTCCCCTAAAAACCCACAACCCGCTACTAACAAAACACGTATTTTTTTAAATGTAAAATTTAAAAATATTTCAACATTTTACATTTAAAATCTTTTAAAACACTTCCCACCGTATTCCCCTAAAAACCCACAACCCGCTCCTAAAACATACATTTTTACTAAATTTTACAATTCTAAAACATTTTTAAAAATGTATTTATATATATTTTAAAACACTTCCCACCCTATTCCCCTAAAAACCCACAACCCGGTCCTAAAACATAAATTTTTATTACATTTTACAATTCTAAAACATTTTTAAAAATGTATTTATATATATTTTAAAACACTTCCCACCCTATTCCCCTAAAAACCCACAAGAAGCTCCTAAACTTTTTATTAATTTTTAACTACATGTTTATTTATTTTATTTTAAAATATTTATATATTTTATTACATAAAATAACATACATAAATATTTTACATAAAAAATAACAACTACAACATTATAAACATTCTACATTTCACAAATCGATATTCTTACTCTCGATATTTTTTCTTTCGATATTCTAACACTCTATATTTTTACACTCGATATTTTTTAATTAAACAAAAATTCGATATAAACTACTCAATATTTTTTACTTCGATATTTCTTTAAACACTTAAAAATCGATTAAATTAACTTCGATATTACTTACCTCGATATTACTTCCATGTCGATATTCTGTAGTCGATATTCTGTCCAGTCGATAATAAAAACTCAAGATTTAGACTGCACACCGTTGAAGGCCACTCACCTCAGGAGAGGTTTGCAGTACCCGTGTCATAACTACCATATTGGGGCCACTTTAGGACACCATCCTTCCTAGTATATCTAATCCATACCTCATTATAAGTGATGGGGCCCATGCCATGTTTTAAATAGCAAAGTAACTGAATGGGTCTGGCGAAACGCACAGTAAGGCTGCGCCCCTGAGAATTAAACAAAACGAGTTGCCAGTACTGTGCAACAGTTCACAAAACCATGGAAGGACGAGCTACCAATTGCTCATTCCCAAATGACCACTCTTTCAGTCAAGGTTTAAAGTATGAAATTTATAAACTTTTATTTTTATTTTTTATTTTACGAAGTTGAGTTGTTTTTTTGTTTTTTATTTTCTTCTTATTTACAACTATAAACAATATACATTATTGGGTAATACGGAGGAGTGAAACATTTTTATGGACAAAGGACATAGATGTGACACAGGTTTGTACAACAGGGGTGTGGAATTTAATAAAATATCTACTTGTCCATGGGACAGGTAGCTTCATAAATCTACTTGTCCTGTAACAAAATCTACTTGCCCCTTTGGTGCCATGTAGTGCAGTGACAAATATTTGCAACAATCTCATTTTATAAGATCTCTGATAATAGCCTCTCTGGTTATACCAGGGTTCATAATATAAAAAGTTTGAATACTAGCAATTTCTTTATTTTGCCACCTTTCTGCAGAACTGCATACTGGGGCTAGAAGTAGTGGTAGGCAATGGTTCCACCAAGGTTGAAATGCCTTTTTGAGTCTGTGCAAACCTACTAACTTGCACGTTATAGTGGTTTTTACCAGCTCTTCTCTTCTCTAATCTTTTCCCACACTGACAAAGGTTAGAAATATACCTACTGACAATGGCAGAAGAAAATTTCTTCCTGGGCTGGGAAAAATGTGGTTGGAGAAGTTAACTTGTAAACGCTAAACAAATTTTCGCAGGAGCCTAACTATGCATTCATATTTGGTAGTGCTAAAATGCAGTTCACAATTATTTTCCAGGAGTACGATTTCCTGGCCTTCATGTGAACACATGAAAGCTGTAAATCTGCACATGTGCAAGAAAATATACCACTGGGAACTTTCGTGACTTTCTTTAAGAATTGTAGTCCTAATTAGGTCTGGTGTTAAGCAAGACCTTTTTGCTTTTTTGAAAATTCTATCTATCAATTGGCTTCACCGTGAGTGACGGAATTCTGCTCTTTTACAAGCAGCATATCGGAACACATATTAGTTTTGCTCAATGCCAGAAAATACTGTGGCAATGTGTGCTTTGAGACCAAAAACTATTTTTCCAATAGTTGTTGTAATAGTTAGGACCCAGCAGCTACAGCAACAATAAAGTGTTACATAAACCATGTCAAAACAAGACACGCATTGACAAACCAAAAGGATGACCCCCAAAGTCAGACCGTTTGGCATTGCCAGTGCTTGCTTATTTGCATGTTTCCCATAATCTTGTTGAAACTGGTTACAATAGTTTTCCATTATAAATATTTTTGGGAACAACTAGCATGCATCCACGCATTTTAATAAATGATGCTTCACATAAATGATAACTAAAATTTCACAGTAGCAAAACATAAGGAAGGGTTTTAGAGGTGGCTTGAGCTGGCTACTGTCTTAATTAAGAAGGAATGTTTGTACAGTGGGTACCTTTGTGATTTCTGCCAAAAAGAACAAAGCATCAGTGAACTTTCACATTGTTTAACTATCTCTCCTGAGAAGTTTGCACTGTTATCTGTTCCTGGCTTTAGTAGTTTCCAGTGGTACCTTCTCCATGTATTCACTTGCTCTGCATGTGATTTCTTTCCAGTAGAAAAAAACTGTCTTCCTGACTGCATAGTGGTAAAAGTCTCAGCAATGAGCTTTGATGTAACTAACGTTCAACCCAATTGCAAGGTGTAGCTGTTGTAGAGAATATGAAGATCCGGAAGAGAAAACAAATATAACACAAAGGACAGACTCATGGGCCTCTGCAAACATTTGGACCCAGAAAACAATGCATCTTATTGAAGTCAAGGAGCGGGAAGCGCCATCAATCTATCCATCCCAAACAGTAGGAGGAGGCTTTCTTTGGACCAGTTTATCCTACGGTCTCAACATCTTTCGCTTTCCTGTGTCAATTGTAAAAGGTGCCTATTTGTATACATTGCGTATACACACACGCTCTGTCTACCCATAGTAGCTCCTCCAACTAGTCACCTCAGCCAGTACATTGTAGGTAACCATTCCATATGTTGCCTAGTACCAGCACACAATTCACCTAGCTCTTGAGGAAATGTGGCTCAAATATAATCGGCCAAACAAGGGCACTGAACCTCCAACCTTGACTCACTTTCAGTTAACCTCATTGTGTTATCCTGGGCAAGTGTTTTATTTACTTGGCCCTCCGTTTCTTAATCTACTAAAATTGGTGGTACTTGGATCAAGGTTAACCCGTTCTAAACACTACCTAAAACAGGTGTATCTTGCTAAAGAGCACAGGAGCCCTGGGGTTAACCAAAACTTTAATAGTTTTTGCAGCGGTGATTAAGAGTTTTCAATGCACAATTATTGCTGTAAATTAGATAAAGGTGCAGCATATTGGGAAACTCATGGTTGCTTCATGGCTGAGTTCAACAGAACATTCTTAATCAATGAGAACTGAGCGGACACTGTTGTAGCCCTTTTGTAGGCCTCAAGTCACCTATCCTATTGCAGAATTGGTCTTGTGCCCTGGCACTTGAAGAGATCACCCTCTATTTTGCACCCCAAGTTTCATTAAAGCCATGCTTGGCAGTGAACAGAAAAGTATATAAATTCCCTCAGTTCAAAGACAATGGTTTGGTAACATCAGGTAATTCAAGTTAAGAGTTACATTGAGTGTCTTTCGTACACACATCACAGCACAAGTCGCGGTGGAAAAGGGTGGACTGAGTCCCCTCACTAATCAGAGGGGATACTGCCGCGTTTTGGCCAAGGCAGAAGGAAGCTCAGGTATGTCCCTTTTACAACTGTATGAACACCCATGCACTTACCTAGCATTTTCATTACTGTTTCCAATTGCTTGTGTTTACTTACAATGTGGCTCATGGGTTTTCTGTGTCACTAGACAGCATCTTTCTTCTACTCCAGAGGAGCCCATGATGGGGGAACTGTCCACCACTGAGACATTAATTTCGTAACAATGTATGGTGTTATGAATTACAGAATGGTTGAAACAATTTGCTCTGTACAAAATATACATGAAACACCATTCATGTACTCGCTAAAAACTGCCGTTTTTTTACTGTAACTAAGAAGGGTTTCTAAAAATGTCACTTTTAGTACCCCTTTGTGTTTGGAAAAAAATGATTTAAAAGAAGTAAAACAAATATAAAACCTAGTTCAGCAGTTCACTGCATAATTATATTAGTTGTTTATGTAATGCACGTATACAATCAGGGGACCATTTCGGAGGGCTGACAAAACCTAACAATGTAAAAATAAATTGTGCAAAATGATGCATTTTAAATACACCGCACAAGATTGTAACATCAGTTTGTGTGAGGTCTCTGTGCATCGCCTATGCTAAATAGTAGTCTCAGGGGTGAGGGGGGGGGGGGGGGGAAGTGGTACGGGTTTCCTTTTACCCTCTTCTCATTCCTGGTGCCAGTGAAGATACAAATGCAGAGCACCTGGCTGTCTAGGAAGAAGGAGCTGGCAAGCAGCACCGCCCCCACCAAATAAACCTGAGGCACGAGGGGCCAAGTGAAAGGACAGAAATGGGGGTGGGCCAGAGGCCCATATGAAAGCGAAAGTCCCGTGGGTAAAGTACGGAGCTTTAATGAAGCCCTTGATAAGATAAGACATGACAAGCCAAGGGCTGTCTCAGAGGGGGTGAGAAGGGCAGGTACAGGCACCGGATGAGACATAGGGTGCATGTCAGTGCTGTAGGTGTTCTGGAGCTGCTGAAACGCAATCTTTACCTCGTGCTGGAAGTGAATAAAATGAGGAGGGGAGGGCCTCGAGAATAAAGTAAAATGTTACCTGGCAATGTTGTGGGTGTGCCACACGGAGCTGCAACTACGAGCTCCATTCCAACATGCTGGTCTTCTGCTCTGGGGAAATGAAAGCGCAAGCACCAGCTTTTGCACAGACCCTTTCACTGCTAATACATTTCACTGCCAATAAACTGCTCTAAGACCAGCCCAGACTAGGAGCCACCAACAGAAAGGAAAGGTGTACCAGTGGGGCGAGATAAATCCCCCTCTTATCTAAGCCAGTCGTGACTGTACTGCATGCCCACAGTGCAATCACAGACCACTACACTTCAGCACGCAGTGGCACGTACTTCATTCAGATTTATTGACTGGCTTTGAGCTGTGTATCGGATTACAGTAAGCCTTTGTCTGCTTGTCCTTGGGACAAAATAGACATTAAATCTTCTTGCCCTTGTGAGAAATCTAGATGTCTCGGGCGTCGGGAGATACGAATTCCCCACCCCTGGTACAACATATAACACAATAGTAGACAAGAACACGTATACACGAAACAAACAATGAACACCAATCAATAGCTAGGAGGGTGGTGATAGTTGGTGGGATGGTTTTCTCAAATAATTGGAATAACTGGATTGTTCTATTTGAGCTAAGGGTGGAAATCACATCCTATTTACAATCAAAGGAATAATATAGTACAATCAATGAATTCACAAATGTCAAACCAAAAATAAATAAAGACCAAAGTCACGTTTCAAAGACACATTTTCTCTTTGTAATTGTCCAAAACAATGATTGGTCTAAAGCCACAGACGTGGTACCCACAACAACTGACACCTTTGGTCGACGCGTTTCGAATCCTAATAAATATCATAGGATTCTCTTCAGGACCAGACACAATTAATCTGTGAAAAAAATAAGTGAAAACAGTCTGTCAGTCAACTCAACAGAAAGGCTCTCAACATTCATTCGACAACAGCATGTTCTCAGCAGATTACCTGTCGTAGAATATAATGGGGCTTCAAGATGTGATGAGCTGCAATTTAATTGTCAAAAAATAGAATCAGAAACGGTTTACTAAGCGGTCACCCTAATTTAAGGGAAAAAAGGGGCTGAAATACTCACTAGAAAAAGGCTTTGTCGTGTCCTAATGGGAGCGCAAATGTCCGTAATGGTGGCCAACAGGTTACGGATGTTAATCTGTCAAATGATTTTGGCACCTCGTGATTCAATCTGAAAAATGAAATGGCGAGGGGGATTTATGATGTGGATATTCGTGCCAAAATCTCGCATTACATGCCGCTCGAGTACAGAGGTCATTGAGGTCTACTCGAGACAGGGTTTTGCATTAATGATAGTTGTATGGGTCATACTGCGTTACTTCATCCATTCAGAGGCTTTGTATGCAACATATATATTGAATAGCGAGCATCGAGTTGTCTAAAAGCAACCGAGTTTAAAGCAAAATCCCGAACAAGTTACCTCTGGTTAGGCGTCCATCTCCTCCAAACACAGTCGCGATACAGTGTGTACGCGATGGAAATCATTCCGGGTCAACTTATTTTAATGGGTGGAACTTCCGGGTGTCTCTATGCGTGCCTCATGGGAACTGTAGTTTCGAATGATTTGCTATCGGCAGATGTACTTGCACGACATTTCGATACTATTTAATTAAACTGGGATCAAGTTTACTATCCAATAAAACTGTTTGAAATTGAGCCAGATATGCGAGATGAAATTGGTCATCGGCATGTTGCGTAGTAGGAGTACGCGATGGAAATCATTCCGGGTCGCTTATTTAGATGGGTGGAGCTTCCGGGTGTCTCTATGCGTGCCTCATGGGAACTGTAGTTCCATGTGATTTGCTACCTGCAGATGTACTGATGCGATTTAATTAAACTGGGATCAAGTTTACTATCCAATGGACCTGTGGAAATTGAGCAAGATATGCCACATACAATTAAGTCTCATGAAGTTGGTCATCGGCATGTCGAGTAGTAGGAGGTATCACGAAAGGAATATGCTCTGTTTACATTAATGCTATTGGAAATCGAGGACGTTGGCATGGTGATGGTCCTCTCTCAAGCTACTGGCCCTATGGGTAGGATGGCGTTTACAGATTATACAGTTCAGACATTTCGTTCGCATCAGTACATCTGCAGGTAGCAAATCACATGGAACTACAGTTCCCATGAGGCACGCATAGAGACACCCGGAAGCTCCACCCATTCAAATAAGCGACCCGGAATGATTTCCATCGCGTACTCCTACTACTCGACATGCCGATGACCAATTTCATCTCGCATATCTGGCTCAATTTCAAACAGTTTTATTGGATAGTAAACTTGATCCCAGTTTAATTAAATAGTATCGAAATGTCATGCAAGTACATCTGCCGATAGCAAATCATTCAAAACTACAGTTCCCATGAGGCACGCATAGAGACACCCGGAAGTTCCACCCATTAAAATAAGTTGACCCGGAATGATTTCCATCGCGTACACACTGTATCGCGACTGTGTTTGGAGGAGATGGACGCCTAACCAGAGGTAACTTGTTCGGGATTTTGCTTTAAACTCGGTTGCTTTTAGACAACTCGATGCTCGCTATTCAATATATATGTTGCATACAAAGCCTCTGAATGGATGAAGTAACACAGTATGACCCATACAACTATCATTAATGCAAAACCCTGTCTCGAGTAGACCTCAATGACCTCTGTACTCGAGCGGCATGTAATGCGAGAATTTGGCACGAATATCCACATCATAAATCCCCCTTGCCATTTCATTTTTCAGATTGAATCACGAGGTGCCAAAATCATTTGACAGATTAACATCCGTAACCTGTTGGCCACCATTACGGACATTTGCGCTCCCATTAGGACACGACAAAGCCTTTTTCTAGTGAGTATTTCAGCCCCTTTTTTCCCTTAAATTAGGGTGACCGCTTAGTAAACCATTTCTGATTCTATTTTTGGACAATTAAATTGCAGCTCATCACATCTTGAAGCCCCATTATATTCTACGACAGGTAATCTGCTGAGAACATGCTGTTGTCGAATGAATGTTGAGAGCCTTTCTGTTGAGTTGACTGACAGACTGTTTTCACTTATTTTTTTCACAGATTAATTGTGTCTGGTCCTGAAGAGAATCCTATGATATTTATTAGGATTCGAAACGCGTCGACCAAAGGTGTCAGTTGTTGTGGGTACCACGTCTGTGGCTTTAGACCAATCATTGTTTTGGACAATTACAAAGAGAAAATGTGTCTTTGAAACGTGACTTTGGTCTTTATTTATTTTTGGTTTGACATTTGTGAATTCATTGATTGTACTATATTATTCCTTTGATTGTAAATAGGATGTGATTTCCACCCTTAGCTGAAATAGAACAATCCAGTTATTCCAATTATTTGAGAAAACCATCCCATCAACTATCACCACCCTCCTAGCTATTGATTGGTGTTCATTGTTTGTTTCGTGTATACGTGTTCTTGTCTACTATTGTGTTATATGTTGTACAAACCAGTGTCACATCTATGTCCTTTGTCCATAAAAATGTTTCACTCCTCCGTATTACCCAATAATGTATATTGTTTATAGTTGTAAATAAGAAGAAAGTAAAAAACAAAAAAACAACTCAACTTCGTAAAATAAAAATAAAAGTTTATAAATTTCATACTTTAAACCTTGACTGAAAGAGTGGTCATTTGGGAATGAGCAATTGGTAGCCCGTCCTTCCATGGTTTTGTGAACTGTTGCACAGTACTGGCAACTCGTTTTGTTTAATGTTTTAAATAGAGCTCATAGGTTGGAGTTTCAATCGGAGGCACCGGACACGAATCCTCCAATCGGGAATCCCTATTACAACCACAACAAAATATCTTTCCAAGTCTGCTAAGACCAGGCACCTTCGCTCACTAGTCTAGCTTCAAACTTCAAGGGAATATCGAACACGATAATCTCGTGAATACACGAGTCCCTCGGCTATGGAGCTTGCAAGTCCCAAATCAAAGATCCCAAGGGGATACCCAAAAACCAAACTAAGGACTGGGAGATGCTCCACTCATACTTATCTGAAGTATCGATGACGTCGCCAGAAGACCCGTCTATCGTCTCGCTTTACAAATGATCAAACGGCTCCAAGACAGGGCGACAGTCAGGGCAGCAGTCCTTCGTAGCCGTCGGAAAGCGGGGAACCTCGCAGCAAAGACTTTCGGACCACAATGACATACAGGGGTCGATGAAGTGGCAGGCCTTCCTCCAGAATTTTCACACGAAGCTCCTCACGATCTTCAGGCTTGGACCGGTACCGCGGAAGTCGCCCCACGTTGGGCGCCAACTGAAGAACCGGGTTTTAGAACCCAGCAGCGCCAGGGGCACGCCCAATGTCTTCGGGTTCACCTGTCTTAGAATACAGAGACACAGGATACTTCTCAGTGACGTCAAAGATCAAATTTATTGGCTGCAACCAGGAACAGAAGTCTACGAAGCATGATACGGGTGGTTCGTCAGAGACTGTACAATTTTTGTATTGCAAGACATCGTCTTTTATGCCAAAAATCACATTCCTGACTAGCAACAATTATTTACAAACTGTCGAATCACCAAGTGACATTTCAGAAGGTATCGCATAATGACAAGCCCACTTTCGGTTGTCCAGCCCATCCTCAATTATAAGGTAAACCCAACATTCTTGCTCGGACAGGCCGGACAAACCCATAATAAAAAGACCTCAACCCAAACCATAAATAGGCCGTAAAAGAAGGAACAGAAACAGATGAGAAGCAAGATAGAAGGGGGTGTGCATGTACCATAAACTCAGCAATGTCCTGCTCTTTGATCTCTATCTTGACCAGCTGCTGAACAAGGAACTGGCTCATCAATCGAACATGACGAAAATACTCGTACATGCTGCACTCGTCATTTGCGGTTCGCTGATACCAAAATCGTCATGATAGGATGACCTTTATTGAACGGGTTGAGAATCACGGAACCTCAGACTGGTCCCTGGAGACAGGGTACGCCTTTCAACCTTTTGCGATGATCATGCGCCTCACAGCGCAGGTTCGCCATTCGCAAGTTTGGTTTCTAGTTCTTCTGGAACTTTCTTGGGATTCTTCAATCATTCTACCCCTCGATCACATGATTCTTCGGGATCCCCAATGAGGGCCTCATCCGTTAGTCCTGCAGATTCGGATGCCCCTCATGGCTTGGAGGATTTCCGGCAACGTTGGAGACTCCGAAGCTTATTGGAAGAAGCTCAGACTATCTTGGCAGCGGCATGGGCAGACGGCACCAACAAGCAATACCGTTCGGCTTGGTCCAGATGTGTGGGTTAATGCCTTAGCCGGGGAAAGGATCCTGTGGGGTGCGATGTGGTCCACGTCCTGAACTTTCTGGCTTCCCTAGCCACAGAGGGTATGGCTTACCGCACCATAAATTCGTACAGATCAGCCATTTTGGCAGGCCATGATCCAGTGCAGGGCGCTGCTGTGGGGGAACATCCTTTTGTATGTAAATTGTTAAGGGGTATATGCCTATCCATACCTCAACTGCCTCTATCATCACACCTGTGGGATGTTAACAAAGTTTTGCATCTCTTCAAATCCTGGCCTTCCAGTAGGTACCTGTCTCGCAAGCAACTCTCTGCAAAATTGGCCATGCTCCTTCGTTTGGTTTCCTGCAGGAGGGTTTCTGATGTGAGAGTTCTTGATCTCTCGGGTCCGGTTTTTATCCCCCAAGGGGTTACTTTTCATGTTTTTCGATGTAACAAGTCGGACTCCAGGGTAATTTCATACCTGGCTTTTGATAGACACCCTAAGTTATGTATGGTGCGTTGTCACAAGGCTTATGAGAGCATGACGGATGAACATTATCCTCACGGTGTAAACCAGTTGCTGATCTCTCTAAGGAAACCCTTAAAGGATGTGTCTTCTCCCACCATTGCAAGATGGGTCAGATGGGTCGTGCGGAAAGAGGACATTGACATCTCGCACTTCAGTGCTCACTCAGTGAGAGGAGCAATTGCCTCCAAAGCCTTTACCCTCGGAGCTTGTCTCGAGGATATTCTCAATGCCACTGATTGGTCATCAGACTCAATGTTTAAGAGATTCTATTTTAAACCAGTCATTGACATGGCTTCCCTGGTGGTGGACAAGCTTTGCACTAGCATAATACTCGCCTCCGGTCCTGCCATAGAATGAAACATTTCCAAGTAGACACAAAGGAAAGTTTCAATTCTCTTAAGGACTCGAAGGCGAGGATTATGCTCTGCTTTCTTTATTTTCCAACACCAGCAGATTCAACTTTACAGAAAAAAAACTCTCTTTCTTAGGAACCCCAGGGAAAGGGCAGTCCAAGAGGTCAGCCAATCAGCATCCACGCCTGTCCTCAGGGTCCGGGAAATGCTGGGATACCTCCTTTTTCTTTACTGCGAACCATCCGGCCGTCAACGAATTCCATTAGTCCGTTTTAGATCTGTCTGGTCCTGAAAGAAGTAAGAGAATAACGAATGAACCAGAACTTAACCAACACAAGGCTCACACAGGTATTATACGATAAGGAGCAATATGATCAGAAAGATACATGGATACACAATCACCAATACGAATACAATTATTCTTGGAATAGTAACAACCTTAAACAATAATATTGAGACCAATACTGATACCTTACGGCGTAGTTGATACATAGGCCGGGGTGTCTGGTGGTAGTCCCAAGACTTCCACGTTTGAATCATGATGACCCTTTCTCATGAAATTCAAGAGCCATCACATGACCTGGGGTTCTCTCTAGATAAACTAATAACTGGGTCAGACAGGCTAGTGGAGGGCAAATTCTGAGGAGTCCTAGATGTATTACATGTGTTAGTAACTTGGAACTGCTTTCCCGGTGCTTCATTAAGCTTAGGTACAAAGAGATCCTTAACTTTGCTATAAGTTACACATGTTACACATGAATTCCCATATGGAAAACCTGTAAGCGGAGCTGGTAATGTGATGAGAGAGTCAGTCCCCCATCTGGGCTAATCATCAGCTTCTCCCCTACAATAGCAGCATTCTGAGAGTTCTCCCTTTGACCACTCCTATTATTCACCACAGTTTCCAAATGATCTAAACGATCCCAGAGGGAAGTGAAGTTCCTATCTAATAGTTCCTTAAACCGTGCAAGAACGATGTTCAGAGTGGCATCTGCAGCAGTATCGGGTGTGACATCTCCAGAGAAACTCAATGTTAGTAGCTGGGCAACAATATCAGTCTGAGTATTAATGGAGTTAGTTTGTACTACCTCCGGCTGCACAACTCGGGACCTTTTTTGGGTTTAAATCTTTTTATTGTAAGACATTGCAATAAGGTACAGTGTTTACAATCACCACGCTGGTCGTTGCTCATAGGCCCCCTTAAGTAGATCAAAGGGCTCGGTAAGGCCCTGACGATAAAGTCAAAGTCCGACCTGTCTGGGAAAGAGTAATAAAATGCAGCATGCAACATCATAAACGTAACAACCCGAAGGAAACCCCCCTCCCCTCGAACCTCCCCCTCCCCTGAGGAGCCCCTCCACCCCGATCCCTGTCCAGTGCACGTGTCATCCCCTGACCGACTAAATTCCAAAGCTGGAGAAGTTCTGCCCGTGGTGAATGTCTCAAGGGTCTGTGGCCGTTGGCTCAGTAAGACGCAGTAAACAAAGGTAGCAGGGACATGTTATTTCTGTGAATTCGTAAGTAACAGGGATCGGAATGGCTGCCAAAGTTCTTCAAATTGGTCTCAACCCCCTGCCAGTGTGAGGGACAATTTTTCCATAACCAGCACGTGCCACATCCTGTGGAGCCAACCTGTGGTGGAGTGAATTGAGGTGGTGCGCCAGTGTGTGAGGATGTTTTGCATCGCTGACCCTAATGCAATAGCTATTTGGCGTCCCCTACCGGAGCGTGATGGGTATGTCAGTGCATTGGGAAGGCCCAGCAAAACATAAGCTGGGAAACGTGGTATGTCGGTTTTGAAGTGGTTATATACTTCATTGACTATGTGTGTCCAATATGATTGGAGGTGAGGGCATTCCCACAGTAAGTGCACCAGGTTGCCGACCTGACCACAACCCCTCTTGCAGTGCTTATCCTTGGTGTGATCCATCTCATGCAGCCGCTCCGGAGTGTGGTACCAATATGGGGAGATTTTCGTGAATGTCTCAGTGAGTCCCGTGTGATACGCGGAATGGCGTGCCCTGTAGGAAATCCCTCCCCACTCCCTGTGACTGAGGGTCCTGCCCAGTTCCCTCTCCCAACGCTCCCGACCTGGATTGTGGATGTGTGTAGGTGGCGTCTGGATCATCTTATAGATGTCTGAGATAAGTTTGGTGTCGGTGGTGCGCGACAGCAGCTACCATTCGTACGGGGTGAAACGTCTCTCCGCGCTCTCATGGACCTGCGGCTGTTGCGCCCAGTGCCTCACCTGGAGGTATCTCATGCGTTCTGACTCGGGGAAGCCGTATTCCTGTTTGAAGAGTGGGAAAGGGAGCACCACTTCTGTGCCATAGATGTGATACAAAAACCGGCAACCCGCTGTCCGCCATTGCGCAAAAGTACCTTTCTCCATTCCCGGGGTAAAGTCCGGGTTGTCCACCAGAGGCGTTAGCGGAGAGGGAAACGTGGTCAGTTTGTAAGTGCCCTGGTATAATCCCAGACCTCCAGGGGGACTCGAGTAATGTGGGAGGCGTAAAGGTTTGCAGGTCTGTGCGATTTCGGCAGCAAGGGAATCTCCTGCAGCTGGCGCCCTGCCACCGCCTGGTCCTGAAAAAACCAATGATTTTCAGATTCCCACTTGCTCCACTCTACTAAATAACGTAGTTGGGCCGCCTGGTAGTATTTATGCAGATCGGGGATGCCTAGCTCTCCGGCCTCCGGGGTCAGCATGGCAATCGTCCTCTTTAGTCTGGGCTTCCGGCCTTGCCAGATAAACTGGGCTAGGTCTGCCTGTGTTTGCCGAATCCATCCGGTGGGAGGTCGTAAAGGCAGGGCCCGAAAGAGATAGAGGATTCGCGCCAGGATGGTCATTTTGACCGCTGCTATTCATCCCAGCCATGAGAGGGGAAGGTGTCTCCACCGGTTCAGTTCCTCTCTGATCCGTTTGCGAAGGGTGACGTAGTTCGCCGTTGTCATACTGGCGAGTGTTGGAGTGAGTTGGATCCCCAAATAAGGAACCGTGTCAGACGCCCACTGGATGGGAAGGAGGTTCTGTAGGTAAGTCCTGGTGGAAGCGGAGAGGGACAAATATAACGCGATGGACTTATCCGTCTTCATTTTGAACCCGGCCACTGCCGCAAAGGCGTACAGCTCGGCGATGCATGCCGGAAGCGCAGAGCACGGGTGATCCAGGGAAATCAATATATCATCAGCGTAGAGATTGATGGTATGTGTGTCCCCGCCGAACTTTATTCCGGTTGCGTCCTGGTTTTGCCGGATCTTTTGAGCGAGGAGTTCCATGTAGAGGACGAAGAGGAGTGGTGAGAACGGGCATCCCTGCCTCGTCCCTCTCTCAATTGTAAACCTGGTTAAGCTGTAGCCATTAACCCGCACCACCGCCGTGTGTGATCTGTAACAATTGAAGATGAGGGTATGGAATGTCTCCCCTATTCTGACCTTGGCCAGCACCAGTTCTAGATAGGGCCAGTGGACACGGTCGAACGTTTTCTCGGCGTCGACTGCCAGTATCATGCGCTCCCCTGGTATGCGAGAGGCTTTTTCGATGAGGTGGACCACCCTCTTGGTATTATCCACAGTCTGCCATTCTGGGATAAAGCCCGCCTGATCTGGGTCAAGGAGGCCTGGTAGATAGGGAGCTAGACGTGCCGCTAAAATGCCGGTATATAGTTTGAGGTCGACGTTAAGGAGCGAGATCGGCCTGTAGGCTCCGCATCTGGTCCTGTCCTTCCCAGGTTTCGGAATAACAGAGAGGGATGCATGGAGGAGATCAGGCGGAATAGCCCCGGGTTCTGCAAAGGTGTTAAAAAGGCGGGTGAGCAGTGGGGCTATAGTGGCGCAGAAGGTTTTATAAAAAAATGGCGGCGAAACCATCTGGCCCTGGTGCTTTCCCTACTTTAATCCGGGCAATTGCAGCAATCACTTCCTCGATGCGAATATCCCTCTCCAGATACTCCATCTGTATCGGTGCGAGGGAAGGGAGAGTGACCGAGTCCAGGTAATGCGCCGCAGCTAGTACATTCGGGGGGCTGCCAGTGTATAACTCGGCATAGAAGTTGCGGAATGTCTCCGCAATCTGCGCATCGTCTGACACTTTAGACCCATCCGGTCGGGATATCTCCTTGACTTTCTGTTGTTGCCGTACCACCCGCAACCGGTTGGCCAGCAGGCGGCCGCATCTGTCTCCACCTGTGTAGTAGGCGCGTTTGAGTCTCAGTGCAGCGTATTCCGCTCTGTCCATATCCAGAGCCGCTAGATTTTGCTGCGCCACCTTAAGTTGTTTTTAGATTCTGGGGGCACCAGTCCGTTGTTGCATCTGTTCTAGCTCCTGCACCCTTTGAGTGAGCTCTTCCCGCTTGTCCCCCCTAGCTCGGTTCTCGGCGGAGGTGAGGGCGATAAATTCCCCGTGGAGGACTGCTTTCAAGGCCGCCCATTGAGTCGCGAGAGGTGTCGGAGCTGGCATTGTGGGTCAGGTAATTTTGTATAGCTGTCTGAATATGTTTTACTACATCCTTTCTGTGGAGTAGTGTATCGCGGAGCCGCCACACATGGGGGGGTGATGTAGGTGGTATGGCAATTGTTGTGGTGATCAGTGCGTGGTCCGACAGCGACATGACCCCTATGTCTGTAGATGTGGCAAGAGTGCACACCGGTCCTGTTGCTAAAAAGTGATCTATTCGGGCGTATGTTTTGTGTGCATTGGAATAGTAGGAGTACTCCCTCTCTTGCGGATGGCTGAGATGCCACAGATCGTGGCGGTCGAGGTCCTTCAGTCTCTCTGTGCAAGTAATAGATAGTGTCCCTGTCTGGTGAGGACTGCATCAAAGACCATATTCATGTCCCCTCCCAGTATGATATGCCTAGCTGATGTGGCTGTGATGTCTGTGAGGGCTGAGTGAAGGAATCATTCCTGTCCCTCGTTGGGGCAGTACAAGGAGCCAATCGTGAACGTCAGTCCGCCCAAGGCGACGCGGTATGCCAGGAGTCTACCTCGCAGCTCCGCCGTCTTATGGAGGAACTCTCCCTTGAAGTGTTGTGCCACCAGGATCCCCACCCCTGCAGTTTTGGTGGGCCCCGAAGAGAAGTGTTGTCCCAGGAATGTGCGTGAGCGGAGTCTATGGCAGTCCCGCGCCAACAGGTGTGTCTCCTGGAGCAGACAAATGTCCTCTCATGTGCTCTCCAAATAGGAGAGGACCGCTCGTCTCTTGACCGGGCTATTAAGACCCCGTACATTTAGGGTCAGTATCTTAAGGGTGTTAGGTGTCATAGTGTGTAGGGCATCCTTGCGTCTTCAGTCAGGTGATCTCTGACAGGGAGGAGGAAAAAGATTCCCAAGCAGGCGCCTCTCGGCCTGTGCAGGGGTGTGACCTATAGTAAGGAGACAAAATTCAAGCACTGGACCACCCACCCTCTCCACCCTCCTCTTCTGCCCTGCTCACCCCCTCCCCTCCCCAAACCCCAAACTGCAACACCCCACCCCCTCTACCCTCTCCCACCATGGCATTGTCCCAGACCTGCTCAGTCGCAGCACAGAGCTGTGGTAAAGTACTTACTGGAACGTGCAGCCACGTCGCTGCCCGCTGCCCCCCCAGCCGCACCTCGGATACGTGCCATGACAAAGCTGAAGTGCTCTCCCCCCTTAGAGATACTCATTCTGCGGATGCAGTGTCTCTGACTACTTCCTGGATGGCATTGACCATCTCTCTTTTGATGGTCTGTGCGTCTGGTTTCAAGGTCAGTGTCGATGACCGTCGCTTAGGGACGAGCTGCCAACCATCCCCAGTGGGCCTCCGGGAAGTTTTAGATGGCGTGGTTTCTTCCTCCTGGTCAATGCCCAGCAGGGCGGATGTCTCTTGAAGGGAGCGTAGCTGGCGTAGGATGGCATCCCATTTAAAGATGAGGCGGAACGGATGTCCCCAAGAGTAGGGAACCTCTTTGCTGCTCAAGAAGTCTGTGGCGATTTTTAAAGCTTTGCGCATTTGGAGCGTGATGGCCGATAAGTCTTGAAAGAGGGCGACTGGGCGGTCGCAGAACCTGAGGGTTTGTTGCTTCCTGGCTTCTTTGAGAATACGTTCTTTGAGGGGGAAGTCCGGTAAAAAAGCTAAGATGTCCGGGGGGCTGGTGGTCCGGCGTGGTGGTCCCACTCTGTGTGCTCTATCGATTCGGATTTCAAAGTCAGCCGGTTCCCCAAGGATTTCTCGGAAAAGGGCCTGGAGATATCCTGTAATGTCCAACCCCTTTTCCTTCGATTGTACCCCCCGGACCCTAATGTTATTCCATCGCGATCTGTTCTCCAAATCTTCTGCATGAGCCTGCAGGTCTACGTGTTGTTCCTGCAAGCGCAGCACCTCTTGTTGTAATTGTTCCACTTCTTCGCTGCGGGCACGGTCTGTTTCTTCGACGGCGGCTACCCTCTCCCCAGGCCGTCAACCTCCCTTCTGATCTTGTGCTCCTCTCCGGCTACTTCTTGTTTTAGGGTGTGAAAGTCGTCTCGGAGGGAGTTATAGAGACTCTCAAGGAAGGATTTGGTTATGGACACTTCGCCATCTGAAGCGTCAGTGGACTGTTTGAGAGCGCTCGGGGACGTCTGGCCCCTATCTCCCTTCGTCTGCCCCTTATTCAGCATCTCCGGTAGGGTGTGTTCCCCTTTCTTACGTTGGCCCGCCATTGGGCGCTGCTCCTGGGCTTGCAGATCGCGTCGCCCTTCTATCACTGCTCTGTACCCAGGCGGATCCCAGATATCTCCTAGGCCCTCCGCTCCGTGTGGTGGGGTCGAAGCCGTCTCCGGCACATGCCCCCGCTGATGCCCCTCACCCCCGGTCCCTCCGGGGGGTATGTTGATGATGGTGGGGGTTGTGGAGGAGGCTGCGGCACGTATCTGCAAGCGCCTTCCTTCGCCACGTCCTCCCTTGCTGGTGGGTCGGTCTGTCACTAGTTAGACAGCAGGCTTGTCCTCCCTTCTTGGGCCTAATGTTCTGGACCCCACTGATGTGTGCCTCCCTGGTTCTTGTTCTTGGCAGAAAAATAATAGGCCCATTCGCTTCCATATGATGCAGCCCCCCGCCGCTCCTCACCTCTCGTGCTGGGCTGGGACCGCAAGGCCTTGGGTGCACCATGTGTCTGGCGGAGGGAGGCAGCTTCCCTCCGGTATGTCCTAGGCCTCACTGGCCGGCAGCCGGGCCCCGACCTCTCCGCACTCCGTCCTGTAGCTCCGCTGCTGCGCCGACAGGCGGGGGGGTCGCCGGGAGCGGGGGAATATGCGGTTTCTGTGGTGCCCCTCTGGGGATTTCTGTGGGAGGAGAGAGTCCGCCAGTCAGGCCGGGCCTCGCGCGTTGGCAAAGCTACCGCTGACGCCAGGCCGCGACCTCGGCCTAAAGTTCGGTGCCGCCGGGGCTCAGGCGTGCTTCAGCCAGCGGTACCGCAGCGCGTCCAGTGCAGTCTCCCCACCTCCTCTTCGTGACAGTCAGATCTCCCACTTCAGCCTACGGGGCTGGCCCTCCTCTAGGCGACCCGGGAGGTGCTAAAATCCCTACACAGCAGGAATTACAATAATCAATAAGGGTTTATGACACTAACCGCCACAGTACCTGCTATCTGTGATGCCTCAATACAGTGTCCCTCTTGTTGGATGTTAGGGAGGGGGCCTAGCTCCTGCCCCCTCCGATCTCCGACGGGCGTGGACGGGCCTGCCCTTGGCCCGGGCTTCGCTCGGGCGTGGCCTGCACTGCTGGAGCCCTGGACCTCTTAAAAGTGCCTCCTGGCACGAAGTGAGGCCATCGGCGGCTGCGCCCTTGCCGCTAAGAAGCCTGGGAGCTGTAGTTCCTGCCCCCAGGCAAGGCAGAGTGTACTGGCGGCGTGGTTTGGTCCCGCTTCCTGGACCCCCTTAGCTGGCAGCAAGAGCAGCACGGGTGGCAGAACACAGGCACACAAGGTGAGTGTAAGCTTCCAGGCTGAAGGAGCCCTGGACCGCTTAAAAGTGCCTCCTGCCGTGAAGTAAGGCCTTTGGCGGCAGCGTCCTCGCTGCTAAGAAGCCTGAGAGCTGTAGTTCCTGCTCCCAGGCAAGGCAGAGTGTACTGGCGGCGTGGTCTGGTCCCACTTGCTGGACCCCATGAGCTGGCAGCGGCAGAGGCAGGCATACAAGGTGAGTGTGGGCTTTTAATTTAAAGTCCTATAGCTTCAAGATACATATATATGCTGCTAAGCAATGATTCATGCCTCCTTATGCCTACATGTTAACTGTGGAAAACCAAATGAAAACGTGGTGTTATTATATTTCCTTCTGAAAAAAATAGTTTTGAATATATGCTGTGGCACAAAAATAGATTTGATAGATTATGCAAATTGGCAAATTAAAAAGAGCTTGTTAGGACTGTAATGGGTGGAATTTGCGGAGTTTGATTCCGCTGAATTGCATTATAATTCCACACGACTCCATAGATTTCTGTGACAGGTCAAAGTGCGCATTTTTGTGCTATTTCCTTAGCAGCCAAATACTACTTGGCGCCCTTGCATACTCTGCAGAACATCAATATACTGGTAGACTATAGTGCAGTGGTGGGGCCTTGTAGGAATGTGTTCCCTGTACACCTGTTTTTTTTTGGGGGGGGAGTGATTTAGTCCTCTCCTGATGAGTGTGTTGGAGGTGGGATATAAGTGGTTATTTGGAATCAGAAATGGGAAGTCATCCATGATCTGGTCCCATGCCTGTGAAAAGTCAGGCCTGCTGCGAATTCTCTGTACTTCCAGTTTCATTATGGCACCCTTGCATTCCTCTCACATGGATAATTCCCATCTCCATCACAGTAAAAAGGGATCCCCTGTGGATTTCCAAAACATGGAGATATGGCAACAGGCCAGAATTAGGGCCAGATCGCTATAATTAGAGGTTATGGCTGTCGTAAATGGTTTGGGGGAATAGTCTCAAGAGGCAGGTAGTTGGAGTTCTATCAAGAGCACAGCCTGTAGCAACATTGACAAGAGACCGCACTGATTCCCAGTATGGAGTTAATGTCAGGCAATCCCATACTGTATGATAAAAATCTGTGTCCTCTGGGTGGTATCTGAAACATGCGGCCGAGTCCTGGAACATTCTTTTAAGTTGCTTAGGTGTTAGATATGCCCTATACTACTTTAGAAGCCATCCGAGAGACATTGGATGATCAATCAACTAATTTCGATGTTATTTTCACATCATCAGACATTATCAAACTCTTGAAGTCATCAGAAAAGTTTAGAAACTTGAGCCTGATGATTTGAGGATGTCTTGAAAATTAGTATCTGATGACTTCATAAGGTGTGACTATTCCTGAAGACTTCAGAAGGATTTAAGAATGAGTATCTGATTACTTCATAAGATCCAATGTGGTATTGGGTTCTCCAGGCCTACATGCTCCACAGAATACCCGCTACACCATAAGAACTGTTGGCACGGAAACTAGAAAATGCAAAAGACAAGTTTATTAAGACCCCATGGGGTGGTGGTACATTCCTACAGCACCCTTCGGTAATGCAAGAAGTATCACACCGAACATCGGTGTAAGTCCTTCTTTTATACAGTTTTACAGACATTAAAAGTTGGGAGGTACATGGTTACAGAGTTTTCGGTACATATATGGTCATTTTTGGAACACAGCCAACTCATGGGAGGAGTTACAATACCACTGGTCAGTTTGGCGGAACATTCCTAAGTGATGACTGGTCAGTCGGAACTGTGCATGTGCGGGCTTGACCGTTACTAAAAATAGCCTGTTGCTGGGCAAACTCAAGTGGTCAGTGGTACGGACAAAGGACTAAAGGGCACGCTGACCACGCGGCGGCTCATTCTCTAAAATGGCCGCCGTAACATACAAAATGGCATTTAACACTAAGGCCAAGATAAGGAAAATACGTGTAGCAGAAGCTTAACGCTAACCCAGTCATTGTCAAATTACGACAGACGACCCTTTTAGCGTTTAGCTGAAGCTACCTCATAGTGGACATAATACTCATCCTCTATATCGATAGACATAATTTGGGCCACTTCTTTACGAATTATTTGTTAATTTTGGGCAAAAGCTCGTCTGGATGGAATGCAAGCAGATAAACACATAGAACATAATGCAGGACCACATTGGATACATAAGCATAAGAAGAATAATATCCCAATAATTATACATAAGATTGTCAGTAGCTTCCAGCCCCATGTACTAAGCATTGACCAGAACCACCCCGAAAAGGTCCATGTACCATTGTCCGGATGTATCTCGGCAGCGATTTTATGTAATTTGGATATGGCATCATATACAGATGGTGAATTATCAGGGACGTAAACACAGCAACTACTTCCGATAATGCGGCATGCCCCTCCCCGATCGGCTAGAACTACATCTAGAACCATTCGGTTCTGAAGCGTTACAATTCTAGATATCTGAAGCTCCTCAGTTATATTTCCCAAAGCAAAAGCAGTATCATTGGCAACAGCTTCAACAACACGAGTTAGTCGTCGTATTTTCCGACTGTTTAGAGCAGCTCCCACAAAAGAAAACAAACCCAAATTGAAATCTAAATATTGTTGCAGTGCAGTATCTGTCTGGTCTATGTCTTCAAGGACTACTGCTCTTTTGACTCTGTTTAGTACAAAATCGTGGTACAAAATATAGTCATTATGATACATCGGCGGGGCAATGAATACAGGGGGCAATACAAAAGAGATGTAACATGTTCCTAACCATCCTAACGGGAGACGATGATAACCTTTATTGCCACATATGAAGTATGTATTTCGGGAGGCCACAAATGAAATGCCGTTCGGAGTATCAAATGTAAGTGTGGTGTTACATTCACTTCTGCCAACTGGGATTGTACCTTTATTACGTATACAGAGATCGGCCTTTGTATCAATAACATTAATAACATGAGAAGTAGACATATTAACATTTCGCTGATTACTGTAAACTCGAGGTGCAGATACGTTATCCGGGCGGTACTCTTCCCATTCAAACCTAGTACCTTCAGCTTGTGGATAGCCGTCTCGATCATTAAAGCATACTTTATTTAAACGGAAAAGCAGCCCCCCTTTTGTTGGCCAGCGCAAAGTGAACAGGAGAGTGTACCAGGCATGGCAAGACCCATTGTGGGAAAACGGAAGTGGGATAAGCGGTGTGCCTCCTTTCTTCTGATGCCCAGGCAACATCCCACATACCCAACAGTTAGAAGTGTTCGTCATATTGTGGGTGTGATGCAGAATTTGAATGAAGCTATTGTTCAAGTAAGCCTGTCTGTGCCGTTCTTCATGGTACGGTAAGGTGAAATGAAAATGTTCAGATGGAGCCAGGGTAGTCGGCAGCAAATGTTCTCGCACAGGTACCACAAGTTCTACTACCCAGGCTATCACAGCTATTACCACAATTGTCAACACAAATAATACAGCACCAAGGATTCTTTTGTCTCGTGCTGCAGAAGACGCCATAGTTCAAAAAGTTCACAATGTCTCAAATGTAGAACTAAAAAAATAAAAATATGAGTGCTGAGCTCCGAGGTAACCTTTGTTTTCTTCTCCGGGGTCAAGACGGGTGTCGCTACTCTTGGCAGAACTGATCCCTTGAGATTCCCGGCTTCCGTTTCACAAACCCCAGAGCGGTAACTCAACCAGTCTCGCACCAAAAAAAAATCTTCTTTATCGTGGTCGCAGATTATATCTTTGTCGTCCAGAAACAGTGTGGTCCGGGAAGGCTCCCTCCGATTCGGCAGACGTTACAGCTGGGCTCTTTTCCTCGTCCAAGATATCTCTGTAGTCAGATAGCACAGTAGGATTCACCAGGTCCGGAGAGACACGGCGGCAGTGACTTGAGTGCACACACCGCTTCCTGTTGGTCACTCGCACAGCCGTTCGAGTTGCGAGCAACACCTCCTCGGGCCACGCCACCTCGGTTCCAAGCTGTTCGTCCTCTCAAACGAGCGGACCATAAAGTATTCACCAGGACGAAGATTGTGAGCCTCTCCAATGGAGTTGTCAGGGAGCGCTTCTCGAACCTGTTGATGAATAGAAAGTAAATCATTTGTTAATCGTGCCAAATAATCGTTCATCATTATACAAGGCACATCATGTAACAATCGAGGCTTAGGAACTTCCATATGTTCATCGGCCTTCCAAACACCACTTCATAAGGTGTGAGGCCAGTTCGAGAATGGGGCACTGATCTGATAGAGAGTAATGCTAAAGGCAAGGCATCCGGCCACTTCAAAGACGTGGATGCCACAATCTTAGCCAACTTTGGTTTCAAAGTAGCATTGTACCGTTCAACAAGACCTGCGGACTAAGGATGAAACACAGCATGAAACTTTTGCTGGATCCCCAATCCCTTCAACACGTACTCCACAATTTTCCCAACAAAATGGGGACCATTATCGCTCCACAAAAATTTGCAAACGCCATATCGAGGGAAGTACTCTTTGAGCAACACCTTAGCTGTTGTCAGAGCTGTATTATCCTTCGTGGGGAAGGCCTCAACCCATTTGCTAAAGGCACACACCACCACTAAGACATACTTAAGGTTATTGCAACGCTCAAGCTGGATATAATCCATTTGTAGTACCTCGAATGGTTCAGAAGGTGGAACGAACCCTCCTTTCGGAGTATGCGTCCCTTTTGCAGGATTGTGCTGTAAACATATCAAACAGGTCTACACTACTCTCTTGGCCGTATTGGTAATCTCAGGATGCTCCCAAACTCGCGTTAGCAATCGAGTAATTGCAAGAGCTCCAACATGTGCCAATCCATGTGTCATCTGGACCATCACTTGCAAGTAAGCTGCAGGCAATTTCCATCATTCCATATCTTTGCTTCTCCAACAACCCTCGTCATCTAGTACTCCCTCTGCTGCCCAAGCTGCAAGTTCTGCTTCAGGCGCTGATTTTTGAATATCTAATATCTCCGCTCTAGCATCATGCCATCGCTCGGCCTGCGATTTCACTACATACATAGGGGAGTCATTCCGTGACATAGCTGTTTGTCTTGCTATACTGTCTGCAAAAGCATTACCTTGTCCCACTTTGTCAGTGACCTTTTTATGTGCACTGCATTTAATTATCGCCACTTTCTTTGGACAAAGTAACGCGTTTAGGAGATCACGCACTAGCTCTCCGTGCATAATGTGTACTCCATGCGAAGTCAAAAACCCACACTCTCTCCAGAGTAGGCCAAAGTCATGCGCTACTCCGAAAGCGTACCGGCTGTCTGTGTAGATGTTCACACATAAGCCAGCACTCAATTCGCAGGCTCTTGTCAAAGCTATTAGCTCCGCTGCTTGGGCCGATTTCTGTGGTATTCGTGCTGTTTCTACCACTGTCTTAAGTGTCGTGATCGCATATGCTGCAGAAGTTGTGCCATCTGGCAGCCTCAAACACGATCCATCAACCCAGAGTTCCCCATCCACATCTGGAAGTGGCGTATCCTGTAAGTCGACACGACCCTTTGTTTGTTCTTCGGTCAGGAAAACACAATCATGGTGTTCTTCCTCTTCGCCCTCAGCAACCGGATACGGCAATAAAGTGGCAGGGTTCAGGGTAGCGCATCTTTTCAGTGTGATATGTGGCGCCAGAAGTGTGAGCTCATATCCTGTTAAACGTGCTCGTAAGATACTGGGTTTTCGTTTGATTTAGCAGAGCGTCCACTGCATGGGGAACTAACACCAACAGTTTGTGTGACAAAACTATTCCCTCACTCTGCCGTATAGCTACTGCTGTCGCTGCAACTGCTCGGAAACACCCAGGTAACCCTCGTGCTACAGGATCAAGAATGGCTGAAAAATACGCACATGGCCTCTGCTTATCCCCGTGTGTTTGCACTAACACTGACAATGCGCACCCATCTTTCTCGTGCACATACAACGTGAAAATCCTAGTGTAATCTGGTGTACCTAACACGGGTGCAGAGCAAAGGGCCTGTCTCAATTGTTCAAAAGCATTTTGACATTCATCTGTCCATTCAAGGGGCATTGTTGTAGTTTTGGACAGTAACGCTAAGAAAGATTTTATAATGTGCGAAAACCCCATTATCCACTGTCTGCAAAAAGACGTTAAACCTATAAAGGCACGTACATCTCTCTGAGTGCGGGGGACTGGTGTATCTAAAATCGCTTGAATTCGATCAGATGTTAATGCACGTCCCTCCTTAGACAAAAGATGACCGAGGTAGGTCACCTTTGGTCTACAATATTGCAATTTCTTCCTAGAAACTTTGTGATTGTTCTGAGCAAGAAAAGAGAGCAAAGCAAGAGTACTCTCCTCACATTGTGCATAGGTGTCTGCTGCCAATAAAAGGTCATCAACATATTGAATAAGGGCCACTCCAGATCGCAATTCAAAGGAATCGAGCTGTCTTTTCAAAACCTGGCTATAAATGCTAGGGCTTTCTGTGTAACCTTGGGGAACACGACAAAATCTATACGATTTATTATTTAACGTGAAGCCAAATAGGTATCTACTGTCGGGATGGATGGGGATGGAGAAGAACGCGTTTGTAAGATCAATAACAGAGAAAGTCGTAGCTGTGGGGGGGACCAAAGTAAGTAGGGTGGTGATATCAGACACCACCGGGTACTGGGGAATGACAATTTTGTTTATTTCTCTCAAGTCAATAATAAATCGATAGACTTTGTCATCGGTATCTTTCTTAAGGATCGGAAGTATAGGGCTGTTACAGACATTGTAGGGAACTTCCTCCACTACTCCTGCAATAATCAAATCCTGAACGATGTGCGTCAGGGTGATTTCACCTTCCCTGGATATCTTGTACTGCGGTACACGTGGCAAAGATACTCCCTCCTTAACAGTAATTCGAATAGGCGGTATGAGCATCTGTCCCACATACGTATCTGAGGTTGCCCATAACGTGTGTGGGAGAGAGGCTAATGCTTCAATTTCTTGCATGGTACAGAATCTGCCGGAATCTGGGTAATTGTCGTTCAAAATAACCCTCACTCCTTCAGGAGCGCAACGTATCGTTGCTCTAAAATATTTGAGTAAATCAATGCCCATAATATTGTCTGGAGTGTGGGGCGACAACAAAAATGGACAAAAACTAAAAAAATTGTCAATACAAAATGCAAGAGGTTGTGATAATGGGCTTGGAGAGGGTGTGCCATCGAATCCTATACATGTTATCTTTTCGCCAGACAGGGGAGCCCTTGGATCCAAGTTTTTAGACAAAGCACTACGAGTAGCTCCTGTGTCAACTAAAAACTGATCAGTAGAACCCAAAATGCCAGCTGATACATATGGGCCTCTTTGATCTACTGGCACTTCAACCGATTCCACACCCCATCCTACGCAATCCTATGCATGCACATAATCCTGACTCTCCACGTTCTCACCCTCCGATATCTGATACTGATTTCGCCGATCAAAAGTGTTTTGTTCATCCTGACCACGACCCCTCGCTTCAAACCTACCACGATCACCTCCGCCACCCCTCGCTCCCGAATAACCATATCGTGACCTTCCACCTCCTCGACCACGCTGACTACGTTGCTCACGAAGCACCGGACAATCTTAAGCCCAATGCCCAAACTCTTTACAATATGCGCATTGGTCCTCAGCAATATCAGTACGACCATACGACGCATTACCCCCTCCTCGCCTGCCTCTGTCATTCCCTCTAGATTGCGCACCACGAACCTGTGCCAACATCACCTTCGTCTTCAACTCCTTCGCTTTCTTATCAACACTTTCTTTAGCCTCTAACTCCTGCCGCTCATAATACTGAGCCATAGTTAACAAAGACGCAGGGGTCGCCGTGGTCCAGGAACTTTCACTTGTTTTCAACCGCTTTGCAATCTCCGGTAGGAGATTAGCCACATACTTGTCGACGAACAAATGCCTACCCATATCATCTGTCAACAATTGCCCACTGTAATCATGAAACGCTGCCTCGAAACGTGTGAAAAAGTCAGATACCGACTCATCTTGTTTCTGTTTACACGATGCTAGCATAGTCCAATCAATCTTTTTAGGGGGAACAAGCGTTTTCAATTTATTCAAAATAGCTGTTGGAAGGTCTAAAATCAACTGACAAGGTTTGCATGCAGGCTCCCTATCTAAATCAGCTTGACTTATATCTTTCCAGGTTGCTCCGAACATTGTTTGATCATCAAACTTACAAATTGCTCTCCACATATCAGGGGGGAGAATTAATCCAAAGAAAAGATCTATATCAACAAGCGTCATGACACAAGAAGAAATAGCCCCCTCTACACCTTCATAGAAAGCTGCCGGATATTTACGGGGATCAGGGAAAGCATTTTTCAATGCCATAACATCCGCTCTATTCCAAGGCGTATACACCCAATTATATATAAAATACCCTTTGGCATCCCCAGACATTTTATGATCACTGGTACCCTGCCCTTTAGGAGGAACATACAAAGGTGCAGCTTCACGCATAGGCATAACATGCACTTTAGAACTCTTATCTGCCCCAAAGATAGAACACTCTTTGGTATACTCCGTCGACCCTGGCAAGGACTTTTCCGCTGCTTGCCGTGCTTCCCGCAATCTGGACGCCTCATCCCGTAACTGGACCAATCGTAGAAAAAGGGTGTCCGCATCTGAAATATTAAATAAACCTTTACGGATATGCTCATGATGGACGGATACGTCCTTAGGTTCTAAATCCTCTGAATTCTTACGAAATCGCTCAATAACTTCATCTGCAAAAGTATTTAAGAAACACAACTGTTCCCGTTCCGACCACTTATTCCTTCCAGCATTAAGTTCTGACATAGTTATTCTATTCAAATTCAATTTTCTGGCGAAACCACGTAATTCCGAGGCTCTTTCAGCAGTTAACCTCGTACTCGCCCTATCTCGATCTTCATCACCGGAGTCCTCGGTCGGGGCCGTAGGCTGAACATACGGAGGCGGGGACCGATCTAATAATGAAAAATCATCAACTTCATTAGTAAGGACAGGATAAAGCGGACGTCAAATAGGAAATTGACCGGACGTTTGCAAATTACGTTCCCGTGCCCCCCTCTCTTTCTTCTCCTGTAACTCCTTCTCCTCCAGCTGTAAAGCTTTATCTCGAGCAGCCTTGCGCTGCTCTTTTTCCGCCAAGGCAATCTCACGCTTCATACGTTCACACACTGCTTTCTCCCACATTCGTACACAATCAAACAGATCCTGTCTAGACCTGCGTTGAAACAAACATTGGTCCACAAACTGAACCTTTCGTAAATCAAACGACCCATGTAGTGGCCATTGCAACTCGGGATCAGACTTGGTGTATTTATTCCATAATTTACTGTACAGTATAGGGGGAAGGCCGAATTTTATGTACATTTCGCGATTAGGGGTCCCCTCAGGGGGAGCCGGCTGAGATTCATTTAATCTATACGTGGTACCATTCCCAAGACAGCACATCCCTCGGAGTGTGCTTAAAACAGGCATGTTCAAAAAGTACCACGAAAACGTGATACTATAAAAATGGCACTTACTATACCTCACACAAATGTGCCGCTCAAAGTACGAACAAAATTAGAGAAACATCTCTACATGCCTGCCTATGTGAAGTGCACTACACATATATACTCAAATTCACAAACTCAAATGTTAGCTAACTCAAAACATATTTCATAGTCGTAGAACCACGGTAAGCGTCCGCAGACTACCTTACCACTCACAATTCTTACCCAAATCTCAAATGTCCAGGTTCCAACTGCCAAGGTCTTTGATCAAATCAGCCAAACAGGCACTGTACAGCAACGCAGACGAGTAGGATCTCAGTCGGGGACCGGCGCCACCTAGAAGGTCAGATCAGAAGGAAGGGAAGAAAACACAATGGGTGCCAAGACTCGGGTCACTCAAAGGCAGCGTACGCGTCCATGGCGAGTTTCCAATCCTTCGTCACGACCTCTCCTTCGAGCATCTGAGTCGCCGATGATTCCCTTCGTGGTCGCCAATTTGTGGTATTGGGTTCTCCAGGCCTACATGCTCCACAGAATACCCGCTACACCATAAGAACTGTTGGCACGGAAACTAGAAAATGTAAAAGACAAGTTTATTAAGACCCCATGGGGTGGTGGTACATTCCTACAGCACCCTTCGGTAATGCAAGAAGTATCACACCGAACATCGGTGTAAGTCCTTCTTTTATACAGTTTTACAGACATTAAAAGTTGGGAGGTACATGGTTACAGAGTTTTCGGTACATATATGGTCATTTTTAGAACACAGCCAACTCATGGGAGGAGTTACAATACCACTGGTCAGTTTGGCGGAACATTCCTAAGTGATGACTGGTCAGTCGGAACTGCGCATGTGCGGGCTTGACCGTTACTAAAAATAGCCTGTTGCTGGGCAAACTCAAGTGGTCAGTGGTACGGACAAAGGACTAAAGGGCACGCTGACCACGCGGCGGCTCATTCTCTAAAATGGCCGCCGTAACATACAAAATGGCATTTAACACTAAGGCCAAGATAAGGAAAATACGTGTAGCAGAAGCTTAACGCTAACCCAGTCATTGTCAAATTACGACACCAATTGTTCTTGATTATTTGAAAATAAATTTCCTAAACTCCACCAGCATCATTTCATTTTAACATGAAATTGTGCCTGATTTACTGATTACCCCAAGAATACACCCACTATTTTGGTTTCATTTGTTGACGGAAAGGTCCAATCTGCTGTGTGATGTTAGAATTATTTGCTGATTACTACTCAATTAACACTGCTTAGGTGTTACCCCTTAACTAAATTCAGCAAGAGGTCATTTGTGTAGATCCTTAAAGGTATTCCTATAGAAAATAACAGTTAAAATAAATAAAGAAAATGAAAGTGAGTTAAAAAAATAGCCATTTGTGCATGCATTTTCACATGTAATTTCTTCTAAGTATGGCAGATTTTAATAGTAATACACTGTTACATCTGCTTGACCCTCCTGGGTGCGGGGATATATAGGGCTTGTAGGTTCACTGAGAACCCAAGGTGCCCAGAGCCAAAAAACTGAGTTGCGCCTTGCAAAGGTTTTTCATTGTGTACCGGGTATAAAGCAATTCATTTGGTAAAATATAAAGAGTGAGAAATAGGTATTAAGGAAAACTATGTATTTCCAAAATAGGAACAACATATGTAGTTTAGAAGCAGTGGGTATTTGCACTTCTCCGAATATGTGGGTACATACTAGCATTTGAATTAGAGGGCATTTTTCAAAATGACTTCTTTATTACACACTGTCTTCCATTTGGAAGGCAGAAATGCATAGAAAGTCAATTGTTCTACTAATCTGTGTTCCCCTAAGTCTTCCAGTAAAAATGGTACCCCATTTGTGTGGGTAAGCCTAGTACACACAACATGAAACAGCTCAAAATGCAACGTGGACACATCAAATCTTTCCACAGGAAAATGACCCTTTTTGCAATGTGCCTTGCTGTGGAATTTGGACCCCAGCTCAGCCAGCACCTAGGGAAACCTAGCAAAAAATTTTGAAACTAGACACTCCGTGGAGTCCAAGGTGGGGAGACTTGTGTGGCTCTCACCAGGTTATGTTACCCAGAATCCCTTGTAAACTTCAAACTTTGTAAAAAAATAATTATAATTCCGCAATTTTCTGTGATGGAAAGTTCTGGAGACTACGGCGAGCCACAAACGTCCACTCACCCAGTATTCCCCCAAATCTCTCGATAAAAATGGTACGTCACTTGTGTGGGTAGGCCGAGTGCACACAACAGGAAACTGCTGAAAACGCAACGTGGGCACATAGCATTTTTTCCAGTGAAAACTGACCGTTTTTTGGGAATGTGCCAAGCTGTGGATTCTGGACCCTAGCACTGTCTGCACCTAGGGAACCAAGCAAACCTGTACATATTTGGAAACTGGACACCGAGGGGAATCCAGGATGGGGTGACTTGTGTGGCTCTCACCAAGTTCTTTTACCCAGTATTCCTTGCAAATCTCAAACTTTGTAAAACAAAATAGTCAAAAAAACAAATTTTCCTCATATTTCTGTGATGGGTGAAGTATTGGAAATTGAGGGGTGCAAAAAGGTAATTCATGCCCCAGGATGGTGGTGAAGTGAATGTGTTATGCACTATATACCAGGTTATATAGCCAGAAGCCGGTCCTAGGATGCTTTATTCCGGTCCAGGAAAGACATGGTCTGGCAGTTTGGGCTGGACTGTTCCCATGAGGCACAGGGTCAAGGCTGATTTGCAAATGGCCATGTCTGAACTGGGGTGGTGTGGAGTGCAAAAAAACGATGGATTTAGGCCCAGATCTCTGTACTGGGGTGAATGTATGACATTGTTCTGCATTCTGTCCATCAACTGTGGTTTTTGCATTTGTCACCCCGAGTGGGATGGGTATGCTCAGACATGAGTCCCATGCTCTCCACACCACTGGAGTCAAGCTATCCTGGCTGAAGACGGCTGATAGCCAGAAACCGGTCCTAGGATGCTTTATTCCGGTCGAGGAAAGATATGGCTTGGCAGTTCGGGCTGGACTATTCCCATGAGGCACAGGGTCAAGGCTGATTTGCATATGGCCATGTCTGAACTGGGGTGGTGTGGAGTGCAAAAAAACAATGGATTTTGGCCCAGATCTCTGTACTGGGGTGAATGTATGACATAGTTCTGCATTCTGTCCATCAACTGTGGTTTTTGCATTTGTCACCCCGAGTGCGATGGGTATGCTTAGGCGTGAGTCCCATGCTCTCCACACCACTGGAGTCAAGCTATCCTGGCTGAAGACGGCTGATAGCCAGAAACCGGTCCTAGGATGCTTTATTCCGGTCCAGGAAAGACATGGCTTGGCAGTTCGGGCTGGACTGTTCCCATGAGGCACAGGGTCAAGGCTGATTTGCATATGGCCATGTCTGAACTGGGGTGGTGTGGAGTGCAAAAAACGATGGATTTAGGCCCAGTTTTCTGTACTGGGGTGAATGTATGACATTGTTCTGCATTCTGTCCATCAACTGTGGTTTTTGCATTTGTCACCCCGAGTGCGATGGGTATGCTCAGACATGAGTCCCATGCTCTCCACACCACTGGAGTCAAGCTATCCTGGCTGAAGACGGCTGAAGACGGCTGAAAGCCAGAAACCGGTCCTTGGATGCTTTATTCCGGTCCAGGAAAGACATGGTTTGTCAGTTCCGGCTGGACTGTTCCCATAAGGCACAGGGTCAAGGCTGATTTGCATAAATCCATGTCTGAACTGGGGTGGTGTGGAGTGCAAAAAACGATGGATTTAGGCCCAGATCTCTGTACTGGGGTGAATGTATGACATTGTTCTGCATTCTGTCCATTTACTGTGGTTTTTGCATTTGTCACCCCGAGTGGGATGGGTATGCTCAGACGTGAGTCCCATGCTCTCCACACCACTGGAGTCAAGCTATCCTGAATGAAGACGGCTGATAGCCAGAAACCGGTCCTAGGATGCTTTATTCCGGTCCAGGAAAGACATGGCTTGGCAGTTCGTGCTGGACTGTTCCCATGAGGCACAGGGTCAAGGCTGATTTGCATAAGGCCATGTCTGAACTGGGGTGGTGTGGAGTGCAAGAAAACGATGGATTTATGCCCAGATCTCTGTACTGGGGTGAATGTATGACATTGTTCTATGTACCCCTTTCTTTCTGCATGAAGGTCGACATGTTTCCTCAGGAATCCGTATATCCACCGGCTTTCATCAGGACTGTCGGATCCGTATGCTTAGTTCCCTTCCTGTCCTTAGAATATCAATTTCCTTAAGTTTACTCCACATCTGTTATATGTTGTGGTCCAGTACACATACTCTTATTTGAGATCTGTAAATGGAGAAAAAAAAATACAAGTGAAGCGAGTTTGTGCAAAATGAACAAACAAACAAAGATTGTGATTCAAGTGACTATAAATGCTACCTTTATTGTTACTAAACCATTTTGGTGCGATGCGGGCGTTCTTATTATTATAAGCAATCCCTCTCCCCCTACTCCTTACGTCGCCATGGGTAGTGCGCCGCCAAATTTTTGGTCCCTCCTGGTGCCATGCAGGTACCCAGCTTCAGTGGGTGCCTGCCCTTCTAGGCCTATCGGCTTCCCGTCACATGTGCTGCATCACAGGGGGCGTCAACGTATGATGTGGCACGCGATGTCATCGTGCTCAAATTCCAAAGAGCTAGAGCGATGACTGGTGCTTTAGATTACTCATCGTGGCACTGTGAACATTACATCCGCTGATTATTTGAATACGCTCGCCCACTCACTTATATGAGACACTGGGATTAAAAGAAACCAACAGCGTTGGAAATTTATCTTTAATCATTTCAAAACGAAGTAGGGATAATGGGCCACGCTATATTTAATCAGAGCGGGGGACTTCATTAGTAAGCTTCTTTTCCCACATAAAGAATGTAATAGTACCCATTTGCATACTGTATATATTGGTCATGATTTGTGGCAGTTACCTTTCTTACTAAGTGTGCTTCTATGGTTGTTACCTAGGGGTCACCATTTCTATACAAAACCTGTAGGCTTATTAATGTGTGCCATCATGGCCTGTCCAGGCTTGTCCATGGGATGTTGTCATTCAGGCCTATTTCAGGGCTCCGTAGTCTGTAGACCCATTTCTGTTCACGTACGAATAGGGTGTGTGGCTGGGATCCCGCGTATTAGGTGAGATGTAGGGTTTGCCCATACTTTACACCACGAGAGGGTTGCTCCCTGACTAACGATGCCGGGTGTGGCGCAGAGCCCATGAACCTAAGGGGCCCTTTTTAGGATTACTGTGCTGGCTGTTCCCGACTGCTGTTTACCAGACCTCGCTCACAAAATTGGGTCCTGCTTACAGTGTTCACTCACCACCGGGACTGCCCACACTCTGGTGGCTTCGGTGGTGGGGTTGCCATCTGGCTTATTGGTTCCTGTCTTTCACTATTGTTGCTGCGTCGGCGGCTTCTCCACGCGACCTGGAGATGGGGAAAAGGGATCCTTCCCAAAGGAAGCTCAGCTTTGACAAAACACCTCTCCTCACCGCTGACGCCCCGCCTGGTGCGGCCTCTGGCGCTCATGGATTACCGGATGGTGGTGGCGCAGCGTCCATGATGGCCGCCATGATGGGGGACATGCGTGCTGGCTTCAAGGCGCTTGATACTCGCTTTGACAGCCTGGAGAAGAAGCTGTCTGACATTGGTTCCACGGTGCAGGCCCATGACAAAGCCTCGACTTAGCTGAGTCCTGAATATCGGATGTGGAGGACGGGTCCTCTAAAACGCTGAAACGGCTGGAACGTGTCGAGAAAATTCTTAAAGATGTGGCAATTAAGAATGAGGATTTGGAAGCGCGTAGCCGGAGGAATAATATTCGTATCCTTGGTGTGGCGGAGACAACTGCCACTGGCCGGTTTGATACCTTTGTAGAACGCCTCCTCATTGAACTGTTCGGAAAAGACACCTTCACGGCTGGCTTTGTGGTGGAGCGGGCGCATAGGTCACTGCGGCCTAGACCGCGCACGGGGCAACTGCCCCGTCCCATTATTGCCAGGATTATGAACTTTCGCGACCGTGACGCCGCGCTCCGAGCTGCACGTGAGATGGGAGAGGTGCAGGGGCAGGGGAGCAAGTTGTCCTTCTTTCTGGACTACACGCTCATGGTGCAAGAGGCACGACGGAATTTCACTAGTGTCAAAGCTGCTCTTCGCAATCTTGGCTTGAAATACAGTATGCTTTACCCGGCGCGTCTGAAAGTAGACGTGAACGGCCGATTCCGCATCTTTTACTCTCTGGCCGAGGCCCAAGATTTCTGTCATGACAATAAAAAGGGACAGGGCTCGGCTCCCGGCTCCAGGCCTCACTCTCCACCTCAATCTGACACACACAGGCTAGTGCTGACTTGTTCGCTGAAACTGGCCTAGGCTGATCATCCGATGGTACTCTATGCATGGCTCCTTATCTATGGTGGATGACGGTTCGACTCTGCTGGGTTTAATTACATGCCAATATCTCGTATGTCGCGCTGCTGGGTCGCCCGCATGGGGGTGGCGTTGTTTCCCCCTATGGCGTATGCCTGTTTGTTTCGTTCTTCTTGGGGTTTGTTATCTTTAAGTTTGCAGATATGTTCTACTACTATGTATAATTGGCTATTGGCGTTCTGCACTGCTGTTCAGAGCTTGTTTGGGTTCTGCCTCTCCCGGGGTGCTGGGAGGCTGGGTGGTTGGTGGGGGACGGGTTGTGTGTTTTTTTTGTGGCACATTTTATTTTTTTTGTTTGATTGCGAGACTTATGGTATCGGCTTGTTTGATGACCACTCATTGCTTACGGTCCTTGATCTGACAATATGGCCGGGTTAGGTCTGCAGTCTGGTCCTTCCAGGCTAAAATTGATGTCATGGAATGTTTGTGGCTTGAATTCCACTCGTAAACGTAAACAGGTTTTGCAATATGCTGACCGACATAAAGTGGATGTTCTCTTCCTGCAGAAAACCCACATGGTGCAGGCAGACACAGCTTCATTGGCCAGGGGTTGGGGTACCCATAGAGTGTTTTCAACCTATAGTAGGTATGCACGTGGGGTTGCAGATCTGATCCATAAACGGATACCCTTTGTATTCACAGACAGTAAGGTGGATGGAGAAGGCAGATATGCGGTACTTTCTGGTGTGTTGTATGGTTACAAGATTGCCTTGGTGGGGGTCTATGGTCCTAATACTGACTCCCCAGCCTGTTTCCACGACCTGTACCTATCACTGCTCCACTCAGACATAGAGCTGCTGGCGTTGGGGGACGACTTCAATCAATTGATGGACCCTTGCAGGGATAGCACGTCTTCCTCCCCGGATCGCAAGCCACTTGCCCGTGCGGCTGTAGCGGCTACTTGTTCGCATTTCTCACTGCTAGACATAGAGGCCAAACTGCACGCTAATGCCCCAGCTTTTACTCACCACTCCAGCTACCACAACACAAGCACCAGACTCGACTATTGGTTACTCTCTCCGGGCTTAGCGGGATGGGTGACTGATCTCTGCACACTTCCGCGCACTCTTTCTGACCACTCTCCAGTGGTGTTGACTCTAGCGGTCCCTAGGTTGGGCGGATATGAACGGAAAGTGGCGTTTCCCGGGGAGAGCCCTAGCGGACCCGGTCTTTACTGAGGAGGTCCGCACTGCCATTGAGGATTATTTTGACATCAACACTGGCTCTGTGACCACTTGGGCCACGTTGTGGGAGGGGTTTAAGGCCACCATTAGGGGGGTTTGCATCACCAAGCATGTTGAGGCATTGCGTGAGATCTGTGCTACTCTGAGCAGACAAGAGACCGAGCTATTAGCGGTTGAAAGTGAGATCCTCGCTGACCCTTCGCCAAGACACGGAGCTCGGCGTCTCGAGCTGCTACTGGAGTTCAGGGAAACCGCAGACAGAGAGTTGCAGTTTCAGGGCAAATACCACACAGCGAGCCGATACGGTGAAGGGGATCGGCCAGGCAGATTATTGGTCCAGCTGCTCCACCCGCCGCGGCAAGCTGCATACATCACTGACATAACTGACGCACAAGACAAGCATCATTTTCCAACCCCGCTATTTGCGATACCTTTTTAGCCTACTACCGCCACCTTTACACGTCTGCCCTTCCAGAGGATTGCCGCGACCCATGGTCATATATTAACGAAATTGCCATGGTATTCTTGGAGAAATTTTTGCAAGACTTTCTGGCCCATCTCATCACACCGGGCTTGATCGTTGAGGCCATTGACTCCTTGAGGGGTTCCTCTGCGCCTGGTTTTGATGGCTTCAAGGCCGACTTTTGCAAAGAATACAAGGAGGAGTTGGTACCCAGACTTGTTGAGGTATATGCGGAGGCTCTGGAGTCTGGTGTTCTTCCCCCCACGCTCCGGGAAGTGGTCATTGTTTTGCTGTCCAAACCGGGTCGTGACCCCACGGTCTGTAGCTCCTATCGTCCGCTGTCGCTCCTTAATCTCGATTACAAGATTTTGGCCAAAGTCCTGACAATGCGGCTAGCACTGCTCGTGGATACCATTGTTTCACGGGCCCAGTCCGGCTTTGTCCCTCAAAGGTCCACCTCCCTGAATCTCCGTACACTTTTCTCGGTCCTACACAGGATCGAACCCTCCACTCCGGCAGCCGCTGTATTTTTAGATGCCGAAAAAGCATTCGACACTCTGGAGTGGCCTTTTTTCTTGGAAGTAATGCGGAGGATGGGCATGCCTGCAATGTTTGTAGCGACGGTGGAGCTGCTGTATACTGCACCCACGGCTCGCATTCGCTTTAATGGTACCATTACTGAGAGGTTCACACTCTCCAGGGGCACCCGACAGGGATGCCCCCTATCCCCACTCCTTTTCATCCTTGCGATGGACCCCCTGATGCGACACTTCCAGGAGAAACATCTCCACAGGGGGCTCCAATTCCGCACCGGCCCTCTCTTGGTCTCGCTCTATGCGGATGATATGGTCCTATATGTCTGTACCCCGGAGGCCAACCTGCAACCCTTATTGTCGGAGATTGCTCGATTTGGCGAATACTCGGGCCTCAAGGTCAACTGGCACAAATCACAACTATTTCCACTCACCCCTGCCACCACACGGTGGCCTTGCTCCCTCCCACTGGAGTGGTGCGAGGACTCTATCAAATACCTTGGGATCCATATACACCTTGACACAGTGTCCATTATTCGTCTGAACTACGGACAAGCCCTGGATTTTTTGGAGGATAACACGGACAGTTGACTCCGACTCCCTCTGTCTATGGCTGGCCGGATCGCCATCGTCAAGATGGTAGTTCTCCCCCGGTTTCTGTACCTTTTCAACAACATCCCAATCCCTCTAACCAAGGTCTTTTTCACACAATTACACACTGCCCTGTTACGGTTGGTGTGGGGCGGTAAAAACCCACGCGTAGCCTGGCGCACACTGACACTACCATATGAGAGGGGTGGCTTTGAGGTCCCGGATTTTTATCTCTACTACTTGGTCGCCCAATGTTCGTACGCCCATCCTTGGTATCATCCGGATGCCAGAATTCCGCATTTGAAACCAGAGGCTGATGCGGCGCTCCCAGTGTCACTTAACACAGTCCTCCCCAAGGGTCTCCCTCGGGACCCACACGACATACACCCGCTCACCACGACGGCCTGGGCTTGGGACAAGATTAGGCGCTTACTACACACTGACACGCTGTACTCCTCTGCCCTTCCTTTGCCCAACCCGCACTGGCTCCCCATCACGGGCGAATCGGTGGTCCGTCGTTCGCTGTCCAAATTCCAGCTACTCACGATCGGTGACTTGTTCCCCGATGGTCATGCCTTCTCTATGACAGAAGACCCCCGCTTCACTGACCGAACATTCATGGATGCTTTCATTCTCAAGAGACTCCGTGCGATGTTACGAGCTGTATTTCCCACATTTCCTCTTCCATCTGAAGACAATCCCACACTTACATTCCTTATACAAAACAATTCAGGGGCGCACGTGGTGTCCAAACTTTATAAGTTGTGCTTGTCCTCTCTTCCAACGTCAGACGGGGTGGCACGCGCTGCATGGGAGCATGATCTGGGCACACAGATTTCGGACGACCAATGGGAGGCATGTTGTGCTATGACCAGGGAGGTTTCCATGAATAGTAGACACAAGCTCATACACTTTAAATTCCTGCGAAGGATGTATCACACACCGGCGCTTGCTCACAGAATTGATGCCAATAGACCCCATGTCTGCCCCAAATGTAACGCTCCGCAGGCGGACTTCGCACACCTGTCTTGGACTTGCCCGAGGCCACACACTTACTGGGTAGAGGTCCACAAGATTTTGGGTGAAGTGTTGGGTTTGCCGTTAACTGTTACACCGGAAATTGGCTGCTGGGCTATGTTGCGAATTTCCCCCGCAAACTTCGTAAATTAGCGTCCATTTGCTTCCTCCTGGCCAAAAGAGAGGTGGCACTGCTCTGTTGCGCAAGACGCCCCCCGACGATCACCTCGTGGCTTGGGAGTGTGGCATACTGCAATGTGAATAGTGTGGAATATTCGGAACAACTCCCAACCCATTCCCGCCCAACAGACATTTGGGGTCCGTATCGCCAATACATTGCGAAACTGGCTCAAGACATGCCATCTCAGTCACTTCATCCTAACACACCAACTGGGGTGGGCTAGAGCAAGAGTGGCTCCTTCGCGGCACTTGACAACGCATGGATACCCGTGCGGCTCCCACAGGCCCCTCGATTCACGAGGCTAGGTTCTTGTCGTCTGGTGGCACATTGTCCTTCGTGGCACCCAATGGTGTCTTGCCTGATATTCATGGGGGTTTTATTGTGCTTGTCCTGTCCACCGGCCCTCATTGTTAACACTCAGCTGTGTGGGTTGCATCGAGCCGCGCATGCCCGGGTAGTGGGGTGCTTGGTGCCGTCGGCTGTGTCTGGGCTGAGGATGTTGTCCGAAGTGGTGGTTGACACATCGCAAGCTGACTTGCTGTATTGGTCTTGCAATCTCGTAGATATGATTTTTGTTTCTTTTATTTTGTTTTCAACTTCTGTGATGTTCATTATGTTCTTTGTGAATTTCTGTTGCCTTATCAAAAAATATATACCTTGTATCATTCTCAATGTCCAAAGACGCAATCCTACTGAGTACACCAGTGTTGTACATGCAATGTTCTGTGTGGTAACTGATGTCTTTTTGTACTTGATATGTAATTGGTCTTTTCAACTGTGGATTGCCTCATTCGCTTTAATAAAGTGTTTACAAAAAAAAGGTATGCACCAGTGTTTCAGGATGATGCATTTGATCTCTCCATAGGGCTTCCCTATGACAATTCTGCGCCTCTTTCTGAGCTTGTCGTACCACTCCAGACGGATACTTTTTATCAGTTTCTCTGACAAGGACGTTGCTTCCTCTCCAAAGGTCTCCAGTTCCGAACAGTTTGCGCAGAAACTGTCTTACCAGTGGGTTCTCCTTTAGTGACTTGGGGTGGAAGCTATCAAAGAGCAATAGTCCAATCTTATCAGTGGGTTTGTGGTACACCGTAGTTGTCAGTTTTCCTCCATATGTGATGATTTCCAGGTCCAGAAAGGGGAGGCTTTCCTTGGTGATGGTGGTAGTAAAATGTAAGAAGTCATTCTGTGCATTAAGCCATTGCATAATATCTTCAATAGATTGTTTGTTGCCTTTCCCGATGAGGATAACATCAATAAAGCGTCACCAAACCCAAATTTTGTGTCCATGGGCTCTCTGTGTCAAAGATGTATTTTTGTTCAAAAGCAGAGACATACAAGCCCGTTATGCTCGGCGCGAAGGCGCTACCCATGGATGTTCCATGGGTCTGTAAGTAGTATGTACCTTTGTATTCAAAAACCTTTTTTGTGAGTGCTATTTCTGCCAGATGTATTATAAGGGGGCTGGGAGGGCAGTACTACCAGTCCTACTCAAACAGTATATCCTCCACTACCCATAGGATCTCCATCTGTGGGATATCAGTATACAGGAATTCGATATCCAAGCCCACCAGATATTCCTCTTCATGTTTGAATTCCATGTCTTTAATTAGAGTGAGGACATCCGGGGTATCTTTAAGGTACGCTGCTCTACTTTGGACAAGAGGTTTGAAGAAGCAGTCACAAAACTGTGACAAGGGTTCCAATATGGATCTGATACCTGCGATGATAGGTCTTCCAGGCGGAGGTCTCCTTTCTTTCTTCCCCTTGGGAAGTGTATAAATGTAAGGTGCTATTGGCTCTTTCTGCTGCGGAAGTTAGCCTCATGTTCTGAGATCCAGTCATTATTTATCGCCTCTTCTACCATGGTAGTGATTTCACTTCTCAATTTCGGTGTTGGATCTCTCGGAAGGACTCTGTATTTCCTCTTGTCACCAAGCAGCCTCAAGCATTTCTGATCGTATGCTACCCTTGTCTGTATTATGATAGCCCCACCCTTATCTGCAGGCTTTATGACAAAGTCTTGATTGTTTTTAAGTTAGTCTAGAGCCTCTTTCTCCTCCTTAGTAAGGTTCCTGAAGGGTTGAGTGTGTGACCTGGCCAATTCTTATATCTCATGAATGACTGCCCTTTCAAGGGTGATGACTTCCAGATGGAGAGTGGAACTCGGAGGGGTGAAGTTAGATTTAGGGCGAAAGTTGGTTTCACCTCTGGACGTCCTTCAAAAAAGAATTAAGTCTTACTGCTCTGAAAAACTCAGACAGTTCCCTTCGCAGTCTGAAACTGTCTAAGATGATTGTTGTAACAAGCCCTATCTCTTATTCAGAAGTGTTTCTTGGGGAGTGGTGAGTGCGGTGTCTGTCAGATTCATCACTAGACTGCCTCTCTGCTGGTCTCCGGTGAGTTGTCCTGTGCCATGCTCCTCGTCACCCTCTGGTTGAGGTCTTTCCATTGTACCCCTTATGTCCCTCTTTTTTTGCCCCGATTCGTCCCCTTGCTCTTCCTAAAAAAGGAGTGGTTGTCTGTAGGTAACAGGGGTTATGAGGTCCTGCATAAGTGGAAAAGGTTGTAACATGGGAGGCCAACTGAAGCCTTGGCCTGGGTAGTTTTGGCACATGGGGTTGTAGCTAGGTCTAGGGCCCTGGTACTGTCCTCTACCTCTTCCCCTCTTCTGGGTCTGTTCTCATAATCACTTCCATCGCTGCTAGAGCTCATGGAGTCTGCACACTTTCTTCCTGACGTATCATAAAATAACATAAAGGCTATACTTACCAATAGCCCAATATCAATTGCCAAATCAACCGGCCAGTTGGCAGTGTAGAAAGTTCAGTTGTTTATTATACAAAATACTCTATAGAGGAGCCTCTCCCATTCTCACCCCTCACGGTGCATGGAGAAGACTGCTGGCTGACACTCAAAACAAAACATATATACTTTAGGCTGGTACATGAAATCACTGTACATGGAAAAACACTACTTGGCTCTTGGCCCTCGGAAAGGACCATATATGGCACACATGATTAGTACAAAGCTTTGCTTTAGTTATTATTGGGCAGGTCAAGAGGGGTGACTCCCTTTCGTCTTGGTGCCTTGGAGTGCAGGCACAGTGCCTTCAGGAATGCGCTTATCGCACCCACAACCAGATGTGACCTTGAGTTCGAGCACAGGGAGAGAATAGCGTGTATTCAGCTGTCTCCAGCAAATCAACTAAGCTGAGGCCTGACAACCATTGGAAGGTAACACGTGATCACTGTTCGTGTCTAACGCAAACAAGAAAAGATGGCGTCTGTACAGTTTTCGGCCTACTCAATGCAAGCAAAGCACACAAGCAGCATATACCCTTACTAACTAGCAAAAGAAGTTATAGATTAAACACTATGCATACCTCTATACTAGGAATATATAGATACATCATGCTAACACAATATATATATGTACGGCCCATACCACTAACATAAGGGAAATCGGTGTTTTATCCCTCAGAACCGCCCTTTTAGCATGATGTAGCTAACTTAAAGGTAAGTAAGTCCTCAAATATCCCTTCATCGATCTGCATTAGATCTTTTATCTCTTGTTACACTAATTGCACCTTTACGGCCACTGGGGAAGGAGTGGTTATGGAAGAGGCAAGTTTAGTAGCACAATAAGAACAACAAGCCAGCCCACAATGCATACATAAACAGCAAGTAAATATGACGCCGGCTATGCACGCCAAAATCATCAAAGTCTTGCATCCCCAGAACCAACCAGACAAAGACCAGGTCCCTGTGTCTGCATGTACTTTGAATGCTAAGCGATGTGGCTTTTGAATAGCCAAATAAACAGAAGGGGCAGAGTCAGGAATGTATACACAATAGGAACTGGCGATCACACAGCATGCTCCTCCTCTATCAGCCAAGATAACGTCTAGTACCATTCTGTTCTGAAGCGAGACAAGTCTCGTAGCTTGAAGCTCTACAGTTAAATTGGGTAATATACCTGCAGTGGTATTGATCACCCTTTCAACTACTCTGGACAGACGCCTTACTTCCTTACTAGTAATAATGGGTCCCCAGATAGGAAACACCCCCTTCATGATATCAATGAAATTTTGCGCTGCAGTGTCCGTTTGATCTATATCAGTGGTGTCTAATTCTCTCGATTCCCTAATGAGGGGCAACCCTCACTTTCCTAATCGGTGGTCCTTATGATAGTTAGCAGGTGCTATATACACTGGAGGATATAAGAAAAAAATAGATAACAACGACCGGCCCAACTACGAGGAAGCCACGTGTATGCATTTTCTCCACACAGAAAATATACATTAGGAGGGGGTCAATAAAGGGGGGCTACTGAAAGTTCTCAGTTGATAAGTATAGTTAAACTGGTTTTCTCCTACTAATATTTGTCCTGCTCCCTGAATACAAAAGGCTGAATTACCATTCTGTATGGGTACTGGGATTGCCTTGTCATCTGTGACATTTCTTTCCTTAAATTGCTGGAAATACTGGGTGAAATTAAATTCTGCGAAATCCAAGATCTCATTCATGAGACAGACAAATTCATGCATGCACTTGGGTCTAACGTTCCTTCTCCATTATTTCCCTCTGGGTCAAAACCTTGGTGCGTTTCTATGTTTGCTAAAATCATCTCATAGTCCCTTTCGGAATAACGAGTAGTATCTACAGCAGGGGTCTCCAAACCGGTCCTGGAGGGCCGGATCCATTCCAGATTTTTTGGATATCCCCATTGAGATACATGTAGTAATTTTAAAAATCTGGCATGGATCCGGCCCTCCAGGACCGGTTTGGAGACCCCTGATCTACAGTATAGTTCATTTACATCCTGGAGAATAACTTAAACCATGCCTCACAACTACCTAAATACGACAATGGCAAAGAAATAAAAAGACCATGATGATGCATTACAGAGGGCAAAAGGCCACAGACCCAACAATTGGTGGTATTCGTTGAACTATGCATTTGATGAAGCATTTCTACAGACACATTTTTAGTATAAGTTTGACAATGCCTTTCTTTGTGGGGGGCCAAGGTATAGAAATAATGTTCCAGGGATGGGGTCGTTGTTCCCAAAATAGTAGACATAGGATGACGAGATTCTAGTGTACAAAAACGCTCATCATTACTATAAACAGAATCGTAATGGTAACTACAAAAGCTATCTTCATAAGAAGGGTCCAACTAGAAAAAACTGGTATATAAGTGGGGTAATGACGGGGTACAAAAGGTCATTCCTCCTCAGGGACAAAACGAGCAAAGGGATACATACTGGCTAAAATTCCAAAACTAAACTCAGGCCATGCAGTCCAACCTGCCAGAGGGTTCTTCTTTCCTGGGTCCGTCTAGAGCCTCACAGGCAGGCTCCTATCGTTCATCAAAAGAAACCAAACAACAAATCTGTGCGTTGGAACTGTGTCTTCCCACAGTTCTTGAAGAATAAACAACCTGGGCCTTATTCCTCAAGAGATTCAGTCTTTCTTTCTGAACAGGGCAACCAAAGATTTTCCAAGCTCTCAACGAGTTCAGTCCAGTGTCCCGCTCAGTACCCCAGAAAGATTTCTAACAAACCCTATTACTCAAGTCTTTCCCTATCTCCTGCCATCTTCATCTGGGGTACTGCTTTGTTTTCTGGGCCGCAGGTTGTATCGAGCATGGCCAGGCATTTCCTGATCAGAGAACAGAACAGAAGAAGGTGCATTCTCCACTATGGGAATATCATGGACTCGTAGATCAACAACAGGAGTAACAGAATCCGGGGCAATTGCTGTCTCAGATACCAAAATCCGTTCCCAGCCCGGTACTCCTTCTTCTTGCCCTGCTCCGATTTCCAGGGCGTCAGAAAAAGGGACAAAGCAAGGGGCTCGTTCACTCTCCTGGGTCAAGATTCTCTCCTTATCTCGCCTGTCATGACGAAGTGGGAAGGGCATCTTCTTCAGGTATGAGACATGTATCCAGTGTTGCCTGCCTTCCACCTTCACTGCTGTTTGGGTATTCAGGAGAATTTGGTAGGGCTTTGACCAGCGAGGGTCCAAACTGGATTTCCGCTGATAATTCCGGACCAGGACCCACTGTCCTGGCTCCAAGCGATGTCTGGGACCCTCCGGCAGGGGCTGCAACACTGCTGATACCTGTTGATGAATGGAACAGACATCTTTAGTCAAAGCGTACAAATAATCTGTCATCATAGGGTAATCAATATCACAAAAAGGTTTGGGTCTCAGGACACCCCAGACATTGGCTCAAAGATCACCTCATACGGGGATAGACCAGACCGAGAATGGGGGGTAAAATGTAGGGACATCAAAGCTAATGGTAGGGCATTGGGCCATTTGAGCCCAGTACCTTCTTGAATCTTGGCAATTTTTAATTTCAAAATTCCATTGTATTTCTCGACCAATCCCGCAGATTGGGGGTGTCGGGCTGCATGAAACTTCTGTTTAATCTGCAACCCATTACAAACATGACTGATAAGCTCTGCATTAAAGTGTCCCTCGTTATCTGTCCAGATCGCCCGTGATAATCCGTAGCGCTGGAAAAACTCTTTTATCAAAGCTTTTGCTGTTGCTAAAGCAGTGTTTTCCTTGGTGGATAGGCCTCCACCCATTTACTAAAGGCACATACCACAATCTATTTGGAGAACCTCAAAAGGCAAGGATGGTGGTGCAAAGTTTCCACTGAGGACTGATTCCCTCCCTCCAGGATTGTGTTACAAACAAATCATGCAATATTGGACCAAATGGGCAGCAGTTTAGAAATATTAAGATTATTCCACACAGGTTCCAGGAGTGCGCAGATACTTTTGCTCCAATGTGTGCTGGGCCGTGGGCCATGGTCACTACAGCGTTTACCAATGCATTAGGTAATAACCATCTGTTTTTCAAGCAATCGTTTTCGTCTAATCTTCCCACATCCCTTTCCCAACGAGCCAATTCAGCAGGGGTAGCTTATTTTTGTATTTCTCTGACACTTTCCATAATGTTATCAAATATTCCGGTCTCTGCCATCCACCTAGCAGAAGTGGTCAAACACATGGATGACATTTTATATTTAGCAGTTTCTTTTGCTACCTGATCTGCGAAAGTATTTCCTTCACCTACTGCATCTACCACTACTTTATGTGCACTACATTTAACTACAGCTACCTTCTCTGGTAATGTTAAAGCTGCAAGTAACCGTAAAATCAAGGGACCATGTTGTATTCTCTAACCATGAGAAGTGAGAAAACCTCTCTCCGCCCATAAGCGGACAAAACTATGAGCCACGCCAAAGGCGTATTGGCTATCGGTGTAAATGTTTACTCTCAATCCTTCACTTAATTCACAAGCTTGAAGTAAGGCCACTAACTCAGCTGCCTGTGCTGACTAATAGGACACTCGAGAAGTCTCAACTACTGTGCAAAGGGTTGTAATCGCATATGCAGCTGTTGTCATGCCATCTGGTAGCTTGAAATAAGAGCCATCCATATACAATTCCCCTTGGGGGTCAGATAGAGGAATGTCTATGAGATCTACCCGTCCCATCGTCTCTTCTTCGGTCCGAAATATACAATCATGTATGTCATTTATTGTTTCATCCGAAGGGAGGGGTAGCAATGTGGCAGGATTCAGAGTGGCAAACCGCGTAATTGTAATATGGGGTGCAAATAAAGTCAATTCATATCCAGTAAGACGAGCACTCGTAAGGTACGGAGTCTTCGTTTTATTCAATAATGTATCCACAGCGTGCGTTACCATCACTGTGATGTCAGTATTCAACACAAGCCCCTCCAACTGTTGAATAGCCACTGCAACAGCGGCAGTAGCCCTCAGACAGCTAGGAAGCGCTCTGGAGACGTTATCCAACACCGCCGAGAAATAGGCTCACGGTCTTTGCTTACCACCAAAGCCTTGTGTTAACACTGAAAGCGAACAACCGTCCACCTCATGTACATAGAGCAGAAAAGGTTTTCGATAGTCAGGAGTACCCAAGACGGGTGCAGAACAAAGCGCAGATTTCAGAGAATCAAAAGCTTTCTGACATTCATCAGTCCAAGGTAGGGGTACATGCACTTCTTTAGTGGTTAAGTACAAAAGAGGTTTAGTAAGAAGGGACAAATTAGGAATCCATTGCCGACAGTAAGAGGTTATGCCAAGAAATGCATGAACATCACGCTGAGTACGAGGTACAGACATGCTAGAAATGGTAGTCGCACGTTCAGGAGTTAGTTTCCTCCGCTCTTTTGACAGTAGATGACCAAGGTATGTCACCTCCTGTCGACAATATTGAAACTTTGAGAGGGTTACCTTATTACCATTGGCTGCTAAATGAGATAATAATTTAATGGTGGCTTCCTTGCAGCTGCTCTCAGTAGCGGAAGCCACCAACAGATCATCAACATACTGGATGAGTAGATTGCCCGGGGGGTAAAGTCAATTTGTCTAATACTGCTTTCAAAGCCTGGCTATAAATGCTAGGACTCTCAGTGTACCCCTGGGGTGCGCTACAAAATCGAAAGATGCGTCCAGATAAGGAAAAGCGGAAAAAATGACAGCTATCAGGGTGGATCAGAATGCTAAAGAAAGCATTCTTCAGATCGATAACCGAGAAATACTTCGCAGTGGGAGGGATCATTGTGAGAATAGTAGTGATATCAGAAACCACCGAATACTGCGGCACCACTATCTTGTTAATCTCTCGTAGATCAATTACAAAGCGATAGACATCAGCGTGATCAACATCATTCCCAACCGGGGCCTTTTTCATAATCTGTAATATCAGGCTATTACATACGTTTGCAGCTGTTTCTTCCACCACACCCTTGTCAATCAGATCCTTAATGATGGCAAGCAGAGCCTTTTCACCAGATGGTGAAATCTTGTACTGAGGTATGCATGGTAAACAAGCATTTGGTTTTAACGTGATAGAAACAGGTGGCATTTTTAATAAACCAACATCCGTATCTCCCTTCGCCCATAGAGTCGATGGTATAGCATTAGGGGTTAATTTTTAGTGAAACATTGTCAGATATGTTTACCCCGTGATCATATAGACAAATAAACACCATCAGGGGAACAATGAATTTGTGTATGCAATTTCTTTAGCAAATCCAATCCTTACAAATTTTCCCCACAATGAGAAGTTAACAAAAATAGAGAGTCCGGGGGGGAGGAGCTTCGCGCGCATCCGAGATGTCCGCGTGAGCACAGGGCTCCCGAGACCCTCGCCGCCTCCCGCATATATTCTGAACGGTATCCTGATTACGAAGACCGGTTATTGGAGATGAAACTCAGCTGATAGATTAGCTGCTTTCATAAATTGATTCGGACTTCGGGAACCGCTACTACGACAACCTGATCTTTTGAGGCCCACTCCATGGCGACGCCTGGGGCTCGAGTTGTTGAGACGCCCAGGCAGTAGTTGAACAACAACGGCCCGCGGGGCTCTGCTCATTGCCTTGGAGTTAACTTTCGGTTTCGCTTTTGGGTCTTTGGCCATATCCTATCTCAAGATCGATCTGGTTGCCCGAGGTCTAGCCGAACTCTGTGAATCCACTGTGTGCCAACGGTCGCGAGTGTCTGTCTGCTGAGCTACAGCTGCTGGCGCCTGCTTTTGAAAACTCCGGTGGGTTGACCGCGAAGGGTCATTTTCACCAGGTCTCACAGGCCTCTCGGGGGCACATTGCCCAACATGGTAGGCAGGCCCAACAACGAGAAGCGAAAAACCAAGACGCCTCTTCGGGGGGGAACCATTCAAACAAATGTTATGGATCGATATACCCATCCCAAGGGGTCCCCCGGTGGTACGAATAGGACCCTGGAAGAGGCAAAGGAAGACCCGGCTGCGTCGATCGAGTTGGCTCTACAGGATGTCATGGGCGCCATTGCTGGTATTAAGACTTCCATTGGCCAGCAATATGAGGCTCTCACCCTTAAGCTCGACACCGTAGCCATTGACGTCAATTTGATTAGAGCGGACTTATCAAAGACTAATGAGAAGGTCAAATCCTTAGCTCTGAAGACCTCCAGCCTCACGGCCGACGTGTCCGATTTACAGACTGAGGTCGGAAATCTGCAGTCCTCCAATGATCTCATGGCTCGTCGACTGGAGGATTTTGAAAATAGGGCCAGATGCAATAATGTACGTATTATTGGGGTCCCTGAAAAATCGGAAAATCCCGCTGCAGTTCTCCTTGTGGAGGATCTCATCCTAAATTACCTCGCCCCCAAAGGCCTAAGTAAATTCTTTGCTGTGGAGCGTGCGTACCAAGTGCCGGGTGGGAAGCCGAAGCCGGGTGCCCCTCCGCGGCCGATTATCGCCAGAATTTTCAACTTTAGAGATAGAGACGCTATCCTGCAGGAATCGCGGGTGGGCAGCCCCGTGAAGTTTGAAAACACAACGGTGAGCTTCTACCCGGACTTTACCCAGTTCGTTCAGAGGCAGAGGATGGGGTTTCAGGGGGTGAAGCGACGGTTGAGAGACATGGACTTGAAATATGCGATGCTATTTCCAACCAGGCTCCGTGTCGAATATGAGGAACGGACGTTTTTCTTTGATTGTCCCGAGAGAGTGAGTGACTGGCTGGATACATTACCAATGCGGAGCGATCGAACGGAACAATCGGGTGGAGCAGAGGGTGGCGTGCCGGAGCAAGAATGGCAATGTGGTTCCTGATTTCCGAACAATTAACATACCATACAGCTCGGTTTGATGTCTTTCATACTTATGCGATTTATGGTGGCATACCCGAGGGTGGCGAGGGGGAGTGGGACTCTTTCCTCCTCTGGGTTTCTTTTTGTTGACTAGTTTAATGTTAGGGCGACAGGCACACTGCAAGTTGGGGTGGCTTTTGAGTCTAACGCAGGGGTGCAGGGTGGGGGGTATTGTAACAGATCCATGTTGGGGGGTGGAGGGGGGAGTTTGGGTATGTTTCATTTTTTCTCAAGGCAACGTATTGTTTTATTCTTGGATCTGGGTACTGTGTTCGCTATGGAGTGGATTCTGCATCCATTTCCGGGATGGGGGTAGTGGGTTGAAACTACTGTGTTGGAATGTCAATGGGTTGGGGGATAGGATAAAGCGGGGAGTAGTGTTGCAACTGCTGAGACGCCTCTCCCCTGATGTTGTGTTGTTGCAGGAGACGCACTTGATTGGAAACACTTGTCACGCCATGAATCGGCGAGGATATCGTCTTGCAGTACACTCTGGGTTCACTACTGGTTCTAGGGGCGCGGGCATCCTAGTCAAGAACTCTCTCCCCTTGGAAATAGACAACATGATCCTTGATGACGGTGGGCGCTATGCTGCTCTCACAGGGAGGTGGGAGGGGAGGACTGTCTAGCTGATTTCTGTATATGTCCCGCCTGGTCTACAGACCTCGACTTTTGCGGATCTTGGGCGTGTGGTACTGCGGCTTCAGGATGGTATCCTGGTGATGGGCGGATATTTTAACTCGGTTGTCTCCGGTAGTGTAGATCGCTACCCCCAGAGACCTCACTAGGTCACAGTCTTGGTTAAGTGGGTTTTTGGAGACACTGGGTTTGGTAGATTGTTGGAGGTTGATGCATCCGGGACAGGTACAATACACCTTCCACTCTGCGGCCCACGGCAGTCTCTCTAGACTTGACTATGTTTTGATGCCAGCGGTGCAGGCCTCCTCTGTCAGGGAGATTAGGCATCTGGCCTGGGGTATATCAGATCACTCCCCGCTGTGGCTCCAGATCGGCACTAGTATACGTGTCGAGGGACGGGTTGCCCGATCAATCCCTCGTATCTTCGCAACCCCAAAACTCGTGCTGAGTTGATTAAGTCCCTGGATCAGTACTTTGCTGAGAACGAGGGGTTCGTGTCCTCTTCTGTATCACTGTGGGAGGCATTTAAGACGATCATCCGAGGACAGGCATTATTGTTAATCGCTGGTGCCAAGAAAAGTAAAAATGAGGAGGTGGTCCTTTTAGAAACTGAAATAACTGAGCTAGAAAGGGATTTGGAACTAGGTGTGACTCCTAACAAGCTTCATGCCCTCAGCCTCAAACAACTGGATTATAGGGCCATAGTGACGGATGCCGCTCAAGTCATGAGTAGAGAGCAGCAGGGCAGACTGTATGATGTGGGAGATAAAGCAGGGAAACTGATTGCTTGGCTGGATAAAAAGGAGCAGGCGAGTCGTGTGGTTCCTGTGACTGAGAAACTTGATGGAGTGCGTGTGACTGACCCGACTGAGATTGTCGAGTGTTTCGCGGAACATTTCTGAAATGTGTATTCCTCAGTCTCCGGTCGACCGGAGGAAGACTCCCACCTGTTGCTGCATGGCATTGCATTGCCTCGCCTGTCGGATTCAGATGGGGACCTAATGGACGCTGCATTCTCAGCTGACGAGGTGGCCCTCGCTATTAGCTCTGTGCGCTCGGGCAAAGCTATGGGCCCTAATGGTCTTCCCATCGAACTCTACAAGTTGCGTCCTGACAAAATAGCGCCGTATCTCCGTGATATGTTTCTAGAGTCGCGAGACATCGGCTCCCTTCCTCGTGATCAGCGTCTTGCTACCATAGTGGTGATTCATAAGGAGGGGAAACCGCGGGATCGCTGTGCGTCCCACAGGCCCATTTCGCTCTTAAACGCCGAACCAAAGATTCTCCGTCCATCACCACCCCCTTTTGTACGGCTTTTGGCCACCATAAGTGTGGCAGGGTATGCTCAGACATGAGTCCCTTGCTCACTTTGCCACTGGATTCAAGCAAGCCGGGCTGAAGACTGCTAGAATGCCAGAAACTGATCCTCGGAAGCTTGTTTCCGGTCCAGGGAAGACATGGCTTGGCAGTTCGGGCTGGACTGTTCCCATGAGGCACAGGGTCAGACTGATTTACATATAGCCATGTCTGAACTGGGGTGGCAGAGTGGGCTAAAGAACGGTGATGGATTAAACCGAAATATTTTGACTGGGTGTGAGTGTTGGATTGATTCAGATTCTCCGTCCATCACCACCCCCTTTTGCACCGCTTTTGGCCGCTATAAGTGTGTCAGGGTATGCTCAGACGTGAGTCCCTTGCTCACTTTGCCATTGGATTCAAGCAAGCCGGGCTGAAGACGGCCGGAATGCCAGAAACCGGACCTCGGAAGCTTGTTTCCGGTCCAGGGAAGACATGGTGTGAGAATTTGGCCTGCTTATTTTTTTTATTTTTTTTTTTTAAATATATTTTTATTGCAGGAATTAGTACAAGTTACTTGCTGACATCCAATTGCGAAAACAGTATCAATAGTAGTAAAGGGGACCACTTCAAGAAGTAATTTGGTTACACAGCCTGTTGGCCCACATCCCGGAGGCTGGGCGGCGCTACCTAATGTCCCACACAGAATGCTCTGGTCTTCACGTGATATCAGCCAGGAGTAATGTAATTCGTCATCTGCTTTTCTAAATAACTATAATAAAACTCCCCCCCCTTCGTCGTAGTCTAACCCCCCCCGGAGGGCCCGAGCTAAACCAACAATAACGTTACCGTCCTATTGAAAGTGAAGGAGCAACGTCTAGCCCTCCTGCCTCCCCCCCCCCCTCCCCACCCACCCCGCCATTGGTGTGTTGAGCATACGTCTAGAGCTAGCTGTAGGGAACTAATCCTATCAGAAAGGAGTACACGTCGGAAGAAGGTCAGTGGGCTGGATAGTGTGCATCATCATCGCTATCTGAGTCACTAGAAGTGAGGTAATCTCGCAGGGCCTGTACTAGTGTTTCCCATTCGTGCGCCGCCTCTAACATCTTCTCGTTGCGTTGCCGCGCTGCTAATTGGTACCTAAGGGTACTTTCTCCTGCTGCCCATTTCAAGAATTCGTTGCGCCATTTAGTGCCCGTTGGACCAACTCGTGCCTTCCAGTGTCTAGTGATCTCACGTTTTGCCAGCAGTAGGCCCAGGTCAATGAATTTACTCGAGAGCTTGTTCTTGGGAGTATGGGGGAACCAGTGCAGCGTGAGAATTTGGCCTGATATATGATGTTTCCAATTCTGGAACCACCTTGTATCAGTCCAAACAATCCCTTATGGAGATACCAATCGAACAGTGGTTAGGCCTAGGGCCTAGGGAATCGCTGGGAGCAGTCGGGACTAGCAATGCTGAAGTCGGGAAAAGCCCGCGGGATTCGGGTGCAGCGCTTAAAGCACAAGCATGCACCAATGCAAAGTCAATGGTGCGTAAAAGTTATAAAGTTACAGTTTAAGGAGACTTCCGCTTAACCTCTCAAGATGAAACTTTAGACACATACACTAGAGGTGTGTACCAGTGTGGGAACACCGGCGTTGATGAGTTACCTCACCCACAGGAAGCGGGTGCACAGGTGTGAAGTAGTGTTGGGTTTTGTCACGCTGGTTGATGGTGCTTGGAGCTGGAGATGCTGCAGGTGATGTAAAGGAGAAGTGTCCGGTGTGATCCAAGGGTGGATCGGAGTTGTAGAGTACCTGAAAGCAGAGGGGACGGAGTCTGGGTCACTCAGCAGTGACCAGGGTGGAACCAGGACAAAACCAGGCAATGTCGGGCGCAATCAGGTGGTTGTCGAGGAGCTTCTCTCCGCTGCCACGTGGACTCTAGGGCATCTGCGACGTCCAGGAGTAGATCACGAGCTGTCCAACAAAGGCTCTCGCTGTCGGCGGTGTCGGCTTCAGGATTGGAGCAAAAAACACTTGGCAAGAGCAATCCACGCAGGACTGGAAGATTGCTTCTCACTCGGACCAGGAGGGTCAGAGCGGGTGCTCCTTTTCAGAGGAGCGAGTGCAAGTCTGGAGCAACCAGAATCACAAGTTAGATTTCATATTTCGCTGGCACAGGGGCCACAAGCCAACGGGCAAGTGACCGGGCCAACGCATTGAGCCAAAAGAAGCAGAAGGGCCCCACGCAGCACTCGGTGAGTGTAGAGGGGTGAGCTTCGGTGCAAAAGAGGCTCAGGGCTGGGGCTTCTCAAACCCCGATGTACTGCTTCGAGGGTCACTCGTGGGTTGCACGGTCAGCGTGTCGTGGTCTTTCCAAGATGGGGGCCCCACGCTTCCGGTCACCTCCACAGGTCTCAGCTCTGCAGGGACTGTGGATCGGGCTGTTAGAAGGCAGGCACGCTTGGTCTTGTCGATCTCTGTCGCTCGAGTTCGGGCGGAAACTGCAACAAAGCAAATTCAAGGTGCTGGATGGTGCCTGTTTGCACAGGGTGGTCACTCCTTGACCACAAGGGAGATTCTTCACTCTTCTACGTCGAGTAGTATGTCGAAGGGTCCAGAGTTTCATTTCATAAGTTTCAGTCAGGATAATCTGAGTGCTTTGGCACTGCTCCCATTCTTATAATAATCTAGGGGGCTGGATTACCTGCTAGGTCCCCTCCTATGGGTGGGACCCAGGAAGGGGGTGGTTACACCCCTTTCCCTTTGTCCTGGTTGCGCTGGAACTGGGGCTGGTGTGCCCCAGAACCAGTTTGACCGGATTATGCAAGGGGAAGCCTTGTGCTCCCCAGGCAGTGTCTGGTTTCTTTCAAACCTCCCTGCTACAATCCACTATCTCCGGTCTGGGGTGGTGTGACACCTCCCTGTGACAGGAAACCCTTTGTCCAGGCCTCCTTGGCTGAGTTTCGGTCAGCAGCAGGAGGTCAGACCCGTGTCTGTGGCATAAGCATCCATTTTTGGTGCTGAGGCTCCTTTTAAAATCAACCGCGTTTTAGCAAAGTAGCATGTCGTCTCCCTCTAGAAGGGTGAAATGCTATCCCCGTCGACAGGACTGTTGAGGGGATAGTATTCCAAATTGTATGACACCTTACACGAAATGTTTTGATAAAGCCAAACCAAAGTTAACATATAACCGCGAGGATTATAATGCACTTAATAGTATATGGTATGGCATTATCCCGGAAGAGCTTAGGGAATTGGTCCCGACAGCTGCAGACAGGCTCAGCTCATGCTAGAGCACCATCTCACATAAAACCAAGCACTCTGCCTCCAGGATTGTTAAGGCCTGCTATAGGAGTGACTTATAGGTATATATGTGTCCAGTTAGGTTTAGATATAGGCATACTATATCTAAGCAAGGGGTGATTCACCACCTTGCCCCAGCTGAGTGATCAGCCAGTTGTGTCAATTTTGGATAGCCAGCCAGGGGCGGCAAAAGATATGTTGCAGCCCCTGGTAGGCCTTGGATGCACCTATGCCCAGGGCACCTATAGTGCACTGTACAGGGGCTGATAAGGTGACCCAAGCCAATTTAGTTATGCACCTAGGGTACATGGAATCCATTTTACAGAGAGAGCAGATAGCCTGGGGCCCTGATTAGCAGGGAGCCAGGCCAACTAAGTCGAAAACCAGCTAAACACAAGGCAAAAAATCTGGGGTAACCATAGTCAGGTATCCACCTTCCTACACAACCTCCCCCCCCCCCCCAAAACGAAAGGAGATAAGGCTATTCTTGACCAGGTAAGCCTATATCGCCTGAGTGGCCATATAAGGAAGTCCCTGCACTAGCATGGGTACCCCCTGTCTCATGGTCCACTAAGCAGTCCCTCACCCTTGGGGTATTAGAGGGTCTCCACCATAGGGAATCACTACCTTCGGTGTGTTTATGCAGAGTAAAAGGCTGGTTTTGATAGGGAGTATTGAAGTGAGGCTCTGCTAATTTAGGGCTCAGCTTCCTCCAATTATCTTCCACCATGTTTGCCTTTCTTTCTTCAACTGAGTTGCACTGTGCTCTCAGGGTCAACCTCTGGCTACCTAAAGCTGGAGGCTGGGTCCCTTGTTTTGGCTTACTGGAAGGACAGTCCAGGTTTGGGCCCTCTGGGTCCCAGGTTTGGCTGTGCCCAACAGAATCCATCTGTGGGAGGTCCCTAACTACTTTTAAGGGGGCTCCCTCAGAAGTTTTTAAAGTTTTAACCTCACTAGGGCTACTAGTTTTGGTGCCCCTAATCCGTTGATGGGGGTGCTTTATTTTATGGCCCTTTGGAGCTCACTGTCCTTCTTGTCCTCTGCAGCCCTGGGCTGACTAAGGCAAGGCAGAGAGGGGCAGGTTACCTGCTCCAGACTGGGTCCCACCTGGGACGCGTCCACTGCCATCAGAGGCTCTGTCAGGCCAGGCCTGACAACCTCTGGGACAGTTCCTTCATCAGGGGTAAGATCAGTTCCCTGAGGAGGCTGATCCTGTCCTAATGTCTGGTGAGGGGGAGATTTCTCTTCTTCCTCCATGCTCTCTGTTTGTGTGGAGTGATCCATCATTTCAGGCTTCACAACACAGGTGTCAGTTTGAGTTTGGGCTGTGGCCATCACAGCCCCACCAACCTTTTCTGGAGGAGACTCAGTTTGGGTATGGGCTGTTATCACAACAGCTCTGCTATTCTTTTCATGAAGGGAGTTAGCTACAGATGGGGCTGAGATTTGTTCAGCTCTACCAACATTTTCAGGAAGGACATTTTGGATTGGGGCTGGAGCCATTACAGCCCCACTAACCTTTCCAGTGACATTTACCATTTTAGAATGGATTTCCTGTTCAATCTCAGCCCAGGCTGAGATTTCCAAATCATTTCCTAGTAGACAGTCTACAGGCAAGTTTGGTGACACTGCCACTCTCTTTGGGCCAGTGACATCTCCCCAGATGAGACATACTACTGCCATGGGATGATTGGTTTGTATTCCATCAATGTTTGTCACCTGGTATGTGGCACCAGGTAAAAGTTGCTTAGAGGGGACTATACAGTCAGCCACCATGGTGATGCTAGCCCCTGTGTCTCTAAAGGCCTCAACTTTCAAACCATTGATGAGGGGCTCCTGTCTGTACTTGCTCAAAGTATTTGGGTAATCAGTGAAGTTGGCAAACCCCATGCCATTTTCACAGACAGAAGTGGTTGGGGACCTGGGTAAGCCAGGGTCCACCTGTCCCCCAAAAGTAAACCCACCCAGATTCCTGGGGGTGCTCCCACTTCCTGGGGGATTACTGCTGACAGTAACAGGAGGTGTTGGAGCTGGTTTTGGAGGTATGTTTTCTTTATTGCCATTCTTTGGACAACAGCTGTCTGATTTCCAATGGCCAGCCTGTTTACAGACATGACAGTATGGCTTTTTCTGGGTAGATGAAATGTCTTGGGACCCACCCCCATCCTTGGAGTTTTGGGGCCCTGGGGAAGTATTTTCTTTATTTGTATCCCCACTCTTATCTTGAGGCTTGGTAGACTCCTTCTTCTGGCCATTGCCCTGATTCTTAGGCCTAATCCTTGTTCTGACCCATTTATCTGCCCTCTTTCCCAATTCGTGGGGAGAGGTCAAATCTGAGTACACCAGGTGCTGGTGTAAGAGCTTGTTCTGACAATTACTTAGGATCTGCTCCCTCATAATCACATTATACAATCCTGTAAAGTCATGTACTTTACTGCCATGTAGCCAACCCTCCAGAGCCTTAGTAGCACAATCTACAAAATCAGTCCAGTCCTGTGTCTGTATCTTCTGGGTATCTCTGAACCTTAACCACTCCTTGACCACAAGGGAGATTTTTCAGTCTTCTTCGTCGAGTAGGATGTCGAAGGGTCCAGAGTTTCGTTTCATAAGTTTCAGTCAGGATAATCTGAGTGCTTTGGCACTGCTCCCATTCTTATACCAATCTAGGGGGCTGGATTACCTGCTAGGTCCCCTCCTATGGGTGGGACCCAGGAAGGGGGTGGTTACACCCCTTTCCCTTTGTCCAGGTCGCGCTGGGACTGGGGCTGGTGTGCCCCAGAACCGGTTTGACCGGATTATGCAAGGGGAAGCCTTGTGCTCCCCGGGCAGTGTCTGGTTTCTTTCAAACCTCCCTGCTACAATCCACTATCTTCTGTCTGGGGTGGTGTGACACCTCCCTGTGACAGGAAACCCTTTTTCCAGGCCTCCTAGGCTGAGTTTCGGTCAGCAGCAGGAGGTCAGACCCGTGTCTATGGCAGAAGCATCCATTTTGTGGTGCTGAGGCTCCTTTTAAAATCAACCACGTTTTAGCAAAGTAGCATGTCGTCTCCCTCTAGAGGGGTGAAATGCTCTCCCCGTTGACAGAATTGTCGAGGGGATAGTATTCCAAATCGTATGACACCTTACACAACATGTTTTGATAAAGCCAAACCAAAGTTAACATATAACCGCGAGGATTATAATGCACTTAATAGTATATGGTATGGCATTATCCCGGAACAGCTTAGGGAATTGGTCCTGACAGCTGCAGACAGGCTCATGCTAGAGCACCATCTCACATAAAACCAAGCACTCTGCCTCCAGGATTGTTAAGGCCTGCCATAGGAGTGACTTATATGTATACATGTGTCCAGTTAGGTTTAGATATAAGCATACTATATCTAAGCAAGGGGTGATTACACCACCTTGCCCCAGCTGAGTTATCAGCCAGTTGTGTCCATTTTGGATAGCCAGCCAAGGGGTGGCAAAAGATATGCTGCAGCCCCTGGTAGGCCTTGGATGCACCTATGCCCTGGGCACCTATAGTGCACTGTACAGGGGCTGAAAAGGTGACCTAAGCCAATTTAGTTATGCACCTAGGGTACATGGAATCCATTTTACAGAGAGATCAGAAAGCCTGGGGCCCTGATTAGCAGGGAGCCAGGCCAACTAAGTCGAAAACCAGCTAAACACAAGGCAAAAAATCTGGGGTAACCATAGTCAGGTATCCACCTTCCTACACATGGCTTGGCAGCTCGGGCTGGACTGTTCCCATGAGGCACAGGGTCAGACTGATTTGCATATAGCCATGTCTGAACTGGGGTGGCGGAGTGGGCTAAAGAACGGTGACGGATTAAACCCAGATCTTTTGACTGGGTGTGAGTGTTTGATTGATTCAGATTCTCCGTCCATCACCACCCCCTTTTGTACCGCTTTTGGCCACCATAAATGTGTCAGGGTATGCTCAGACGTGAGTCCCTTGCTCACTTTGCCACTGGATTCTAGCAAGCCGGGCTGAAGACGGCTGGAATGCCAGAAACCGGTCCTCGGAAGCTTGTTTCCGGTCCAGGGAAGACATGGCTTGGCAGTTCGGGCTGGACTGTTCCCATGAGGCACAGGGTCAGACTGATTTGTATATAGCCATGTCTGAACTGGGGTGGCAGAGTGGGCTAAAGAACGGTGATGATTAAACCCAGATCTTTTGACTGGGTGTGAGTGTTTGATTGATTCATATTCTCAGTCCATCACCACCCCCTTTTGTATCGCTAAGTTGCTGGCAAACTGCTTGATAAAAGTAATTAGTGACTTGATTCACCCGGATCAGTCCGGTTTCATCCCACACCGCAATACAGCACTTAACCTGAGGCGCTTGCACGGTTTTCTCGCGAGGGCGGCTTCGCTGCGCGAGCCGATCATTTTGGCTTCCTTGGACGCTACGATGGCCTTTGATACGGTGGAGTGGCCGTACCTCTGGGCCGCTCTTGCGAAATTTGGTTTGGGTCCTGGTTTCATTGTCTGGGTGAAACTTTTGTATGAGGAGCCATTGGCGCAGGTGGTAATGAATGGTCGAGTGTCTAAGACTTTTGTTCTTGGGAGGGGTACGTGGCAGGGCTGTCCGTTGTCCCCACTTCTTTTCGCCCTTGCCCTGGAGCCTCTGGCTGCCTGGCTGCGATGGGAGCCTTCGATGAAGGATATGCAGTGGACCCCGGAATTCGAGGATCTCATATCGCTCTATGCAGATGACATTTTGTCGTTGAATGTATTGTTAGATGTGCTCACCTCGTTTGGAAGGAACTCCGGCCTTGTGATCAATTGGACCAAGTCCTGTGTGTATGTGCTTTCTGGTGATACCCCCCCCTTTACAGCGCGGATGTCTCATCCAGGTGTCGCAGACGGGATTCAAGTACTTGGGGATTTTTATAACTTTAGATCCTGTGGCTCATTACGATCGTAATCTGCTCCCTCCTCTTCAGAGGTTAAAATCTGACGTTGCGGGCTGGCTCAGGCTACCGCTTTCACCACTTGGGCGCGCAGCTCTTTTTAAAATGATGTCCTTACCGCGATTTCTATACGCGCTCCAGAATACGTTTGATGTTATTCCGGCAAGTTATTTTCGGGAGGTGGAAAGTCTGCAGAGACGATTGATCTGGGATGGAGGCTCGCGTATTGCCCTCGCCAATCTCACACTTCCCTGGTATGACGGAGGTATAGCATTTCCGGATATCAGGCGATATTATGGGGCCTCTCAGTTGGGAGCGATTAACCATGGAATGTATGGACCAGCCTCTAACCCTGCATTCGAGATGGATAAGTACTTGTTACCGGGTGGGGACTATAACAGGGCCCTTTATTCCAAAGCAGCGGGAAGGGAACTCTTGGGAGCCACCAAGATAGCGGTACGAGTGTGGCATGATGCGAATGCGGCAACGGGATGGGGGGATCGACTGACCCGTGCAACTCCCTTTACGCGTCTCAAAGACTGGGTTGCCTGTGGAAGACGAAAGGATTTGAAAAGTGGGATATGATTGAGTGAGTGATCTGTGGATCAAGGGTAAAATCAAGACCTTTGAGGCACTGAAGGTAGAGTATGAGCTGAGTGATAGGGAATTCTTGCGTTATGCACAGATTACCCACGCATTGAGCTCGGTTTTTCCTGGGGTGCTGACATCCCTGAATCCTTTCCACTAGAAGATCGGGTGCTTGACGGCTACGTGCCCGACAGCACTATTTCTTTGGTATATAAGTAATGGATTAATAATCAAATGAAACTGTTGGTGCGGCTCAGGGAGGTTTGGACCAGCGACGGTTTAAAGTTGGATGACGAGGACTGGCAGTTGGCGCTATCCTCGCCTTAGGAGGTCTCGATTCTGGCCCGTCTCTGACTCGTTCAACTTAAAATCCTACATCGGATATATGTCACTGGCCCGCGCTTGATTCATATGGGTTACTCAGTGGATGGGTTATGTAAGCGTGGTTGTGGACTGGTTGGAACCTTCCTCCATATAATTTGGGATTGTCCGGAGGTGGTGGTGTTCTGGAATCGTGTACATGCTGTGATGGAAAGAGTCACGGGGTGGCATTATTGCCCGAAGCTAGGCGTTGCCTGTTGAATGTCTGGGAACCGAATGACTATGATGTGGCACAGATGCAGTGGGCGACCCTTGGGAATATGCTTGCTAAGAGAGACATCGTACAGTTGTGGGGTTCCCAGCGGCCGCCCACGGTTTTGGCATAGAAGGAGAACATGGACTGGTGTATGTTCAGGGAGAAGACGGTGTATCTGGCACGGGGTAGACCCAGGAAATGGAATAAAATTTGGAGCCAGTGGAACTTCTACAGTGGAAATATATGCACGCATCCATTCGTGGACACCCCAGAGGTTCCCCTTTCCCCCTGATCCGGCATTCCAAGTCTTGTGTAGCTTTTATGATCACTGATTTTGTTTCCTCACTGGCCCCCCCCTTGCAGCAATGATGCTTGTATTATACTGTACTGCAGTTGTCCTCCTCCTTGAACACATGTCCGAATGTCTTGTCTTATTGCCTTGTGTTTAATTTATTTTTCTTTAATAAAATAAAAATTATAACCAAAAAGAAATTTTAAAAATGGAGAGTCTACGGTGACCGGGCCAATCGTAAACGGAACAGGTTTAGAGATGGGGCTCACTACCGGGATTCCAGAAAAACCCACTGAAATGTTGTTTTGCCCAGACAAAGCAGCCCCCGGGACCAGTGAACAGGAAATTGAACTAGTCATATCACCCGTATCAACTAGGAAGTTTTCAGAAGTCCCCATCAACCGCCCTTTCACATATGGCCCCTGCTGATCGACAGGTACTGACACCTGGCCCCTACTCTGTCCATGGCTGTCCTATTCATAACCATACCCATCAACCCCCTCGAACACACAATCTTGATTATAGTACTGTCTTCCTCTTGGATTATCAAAGAAATTATTTTCCGGCTCACTATGCAATGCTTCTTCTCTTAGCATATCACTTCGATTCACCCCACCTCGACCTCTTCCTCTTCTTCTTGCTGCCCCGTTCTGAGCCAGTAGCAATGGACAGTGAGCTCGCCAATGCCCTTCCTGTTTACAGTAAGAGCGCTGGTTTATTCCTAAAGCAACAGCTGGACATCCTCCTCGTCCTGTTCCCGCCCCTCTCGGAGCGAACCCTCTCCCGCCTCGATCTCCGCCCCATCCCCTCCTAACTTGTTGTAACTATACTCGTGTCTTAAGATCCTTTGCTTTCTTTTCTGACTCATCCTTGCTCTCGTTTTCCCTATGCTCATAATACTGAGCCATGCTCAATATGGTCGAGGGGGTGGAAGTGGTCCAAGTACTCCCAGCGGCTCGTAGCCGTGCAGAGATCTCAGGTAACAAATTGGTCACGAAACGATTAACAAATAATCGCACACCACCTTCTACCGACAAATCCTGTCCACTAAAGTCAATGCTATCCTACCTTTGATGTGGAACTTTTGCTGGTTACCATACCTTTCTTAGATTATCAAGACCAAGCACGGCAAGAACAGCGTTGAAAATGCAACCATCTTATAGACAGGGATTCCTGATTTTGTATGAGTTTTATCTCTTTGAGCACATCTCGTCAGAATAAAGAGAAATTACCATAATATGCTGTTTTTGAGAAAATGTATCCAGATGTACTGATTTGTGATTATCAATTAACGTTCAAGCCCTGAAGAAGTCTCATGTTTGAGACGAAACGCGTTGGCTGGCTAAGAAGGAAATCCATTTGTGTTCTTGGATTTTTCCTGTGTTGAATTACTACAATAAAGAACTTGAATAAGAAAATCTTGCAAGGATCCGGACTTTTTTTTCATATGTATTGTGGACATTTGAAACTACAAAGAAAATATTTTTTGGATGGGTGCCGATTTCTTATCATTCATTGCAATTTTTGGGCTTTGCCCTTTAAGGAACAAACAGGGTTGTGTTCCTTGGAATCACAAGCACCATCGCTATTACTCACAAGCCACAGGTGAAAGCAGGTGCATTCTTTTTGCCTCAACGCTTGCCTTTTATGTAACAAATAGCCCCTCAAATCTGGTCAAGAAATACGAAACACTCTCTTCCTTTTTATGTTTGCACGCGGTCAATTTATCCCAATCTACCTTACGAGGTGGAATCAAGGTGTGCGTATATGTAATAATTTGGGCTGGCAAAGCCAATACTTCAGCTCTACGTTTATCACCAGGCTTTTGCTCCTTATCCCAGTCCTTAAACTGGTCCCAAGTCCCTCCTAATTCTGCCAAATGATCCTGATTGTGCACCTGACGCCATACGTCAACAGGGACCAGTAGGCCAAAAAATAACTCAATGTCAGCTAAGGTCATTTCAGCTGAAGATGCAGCCTCTGTGAGTTCCTTATAATAAGCAGTAGAGTTATTACGAGGATCGGGGAGTTGCGCTTTCAGGGAAAGGACCTCACTCCTTTTCCACAGGGTGTAGACCCATTGCTCCTGAAATCGTGCCTCCACACGACCTCTGGTTATCCAGTATTATGGGTATCTTTCATAGATTCACATGCCTGAATCCTTCCCCGTCGTCGGGGTGGGAGTCCCCGGTAAATAATAATAGTAATGTCACATAGACATATACTTAGTACTAGGCCAGAGGCCTCACATTAGTAGCCTATCTAGGTCCTTATGTAAAAAGGACCAAACTTTGGCCAGGAGCCAATCAGCTACTATCACCCTCCTCACCTTCCTGGAAGGAGCCCTAGTCCCTCAGATTTTCTACTGCACGTCGTGCTCAGGGAGTCTCCACTGAGCTCTGCTCGGTTTTTTTCCTATATCTTTCGATTTTTCCTATTATCTCTTCAAACTTCATATTGGAAAGGAGTATTGATATTCAATATGTCTACTACTCCTAAAAAAGGGCTTTTTAGACCTTGTGCCTCTTGTAGTAAACTGAGGTTACATATAGAGGACAAGCATGAAGACTGCTTGTACTGCCTCTATCCTCAGCATTCTGCCAAGGAATGTAAGATTTGTGTTCGGCACCTTTACAATCACAGCATTATAAAACGCTGTACTTCTTATACTTTACCCCAGCGAGAATAGCTAAATGGGGAGGTACTACGGGTATCACTTGTCCAAGGTGCAACCACCCAGAGGCGGATATAATTCATGTTTTCGCCACGTGTCCACAACTGTATACTTTGATTGAAAATATAGAACGATTTCTAATTAGGTCATTGAAGCTACGCATAACCCTCACACCATCAATATTATTGTTGGGGATAGATCAGGATGGAGGTATAGTACATAAAGGGTTTATCTTTGTGGCTGCTGCAGTTTATAGACTGACTATAGCTAGAGCCTGGTTAGATAAAAATCCACCTATCATGCAAACCTGGTTGGCTAATTTATTGGCAGCTTATAATTTGGAGAAACCTATTTATTCCCGAAAAGGGATAAGAGGTAAAATGAGAGGATTAAAAATATGGGAACCCATAACTAGATGGAAAGAGAATATTGGGCCTCAGTAAGATTAAGGGCTGTCCCTTTTTTTTTTTTTTTTCTTCCTTATTGTTTTTTGTACATATATCAAATGAGTCGTTATTGCCGATCCTATGTTTTACCTCACAGGCAATTAATATGAAATGTATAATATGAAATGTATAAATGTATGATGTGTAAACTATGCAAAGTATGGAAATAATAAAAATAATTAAAAAAAAAAAAAAAAAAAAAGGAATGTAAGATTTGTCGCACTCTCCCGGTCAAAACATTGAAGGACAGGGAAGGGCGACTGCTTCTGTGGCTTCAGAGACTGAAGGACAAAGAACAGCTGGCCTCCTCAGGTGAGAGTGAGTGTTCCTTCAGGAGCTTCCACTCCTCTCCTAAAAGGCCTCGACAGACATCCCCAGGTCAGTCTGCTGCGCCTCCTCACAAGAAGCCAAAGTCCATGGAAGGTCATCCTAAGGTCAAGCCTTCTCTTCAGATGACAGACTTCAAGAAGCCTGCAATGGTGTCTTCTGGCCTGCCTGTGACGGTGTCGACAATCTCCATTTCAACATCCACGGCGCCTACTTTCTCCATGGCATCGACTGCTACAACATCGTCGACGATGGGTAGGTCAATACCTACTGTCATTCCTGTCACACCGTCGACGACGCTTCTGTCGACGCTCCCGTCGACGTCCGCTTCATTGTCGACGAAGGCGAAGCTTCCAGCGTCGACGACAATCCCATCGTCGACGAGGAATACATCGTCGACGAAGATCCCACCGTCGTCGACGAAGACTACATCGTCGACGAGGACACCGTCGACGAGGACACCGTCGACGAAGCCATCGTCGTCGACGAAGCCATCGTCGTCGACGAGCCCGTCGACGACGAGCCCGTCGACGAAACCATCGTCGTCGACTACTACAGTGTCGACGCCGTCGTCGACGTCGTCGTCGACGAGGACATCATCAACGTCGATGCAGTCGACGATGAAAATGCCGGAAAAATCAACAAAAATCGTAGACGCTCCACAGTCGGCGGACACCGTGTCAACGGATCTACAACCTAAGGGCTCTCCTTCATTGAAATATACGTATACACGTTTTAAAATGTCATCATGTCTGGTGACACCAGAGATGACCTCACCTAGCAAGGTCCAACAGCTACTGCCAACGCAGTTTCTAGAATCAGAAGATCCCGAAGTACAGAATATGTTTCCCATAGCATCCAGTCCCTCTCATCTTAACATCAAAGTTCATGAGGATTCGGACTGTGAAGATTATGAAGAGGTTACAATTCAACAGGAAGTTCGGCAGCATACCACTGTTCAGCCTATGGTTTGCCTTCCAGCGTCCATTGTCTCTGACCTCCAATTTCTAATTTCGGACTACAAACAAAGATTTCCATCATCTTCTCCTGCACCAGGAGTACCGGCACAACAGGAAGCGCCAACTCCTCAACATCGACAGCGACCACCTCCGCAGGTTGTGCGTCAGGAGCAAGAGAAGTTACCTCCTCAAATTTCTTCGGATGAGGATGAATATGAGGAAGAAATGAGAGTTGATGAGGTCCAAGAGGAGGAAGGGGAAATACATGATGATGAGGATTCTGATGATAACGCCAAATGCAGATCCAGCTTCCCCAGACCAAATGCAGTACGATTCAACCCCTGAAGATTTAGGGGGATTCCATAATATAGTAGGGAGAGCGGCTGCAAGATTCAACATCCAAATAGCATTGGAAAGGCAGGACTGTTTCCTTCATGATTTTAAGGAACCCTTCAAACGATCAGTTCGCTCCATTCCAGTGATCGATTATATATGGGAGCAAGGACTAAAAATAATGAAAAATCCTTCCTCTCTCATTCCAGTGCCGGCTAGGCTTGAAAGGAAGTACAAAGCCCCAGACACTGCGCCCGCATGTTTAACTTGCCAAACTAAACCTGACTCAGTTATATCTCAGGCCGCCCAGCAAAAGTCCAGCAACCCGTCAGCGGCAATGACAGCGCCTCCTGATAAAGAGGGAAGAAAACTTGATGCCATTGGCAAGAGATTTTCCTCCATGTCGGCCCTATCAGTCAGGGCTGCAAATTCTCTGGCATTACTAGGTCGCTACAATCGACAGATATGGGCAGATATAGCCCCATATCTAGGGGCGATCCCGGAAGACCAAAAAGAAGAGGTTAAAAAGATTTTGCTGGAGGGCGAACGCTCTGCCTCAGAAATGATCGATGTAGCCTTGGATATCGCTTCCACAGGCTTTCGTCAATTGGCAGGAGCAGCAGTTTTGAGGCGCCAGGGCGTGCTTAAGGCTACCACATTCCGGCCTGAGGTGCAAGCCAAAGTTCTCGACATGCCATTTGATGGGGAGCGACTCTTCGGTGAGCATATAGATGACATGCTACAAGGTATTAAGAAGGATACCGAAACGGCGAAAGCCCTAGGCACCCTGCAATACAAGAATAATTCCTTTTGAGGATCCAGAGGTAGAGGATAACAGACTTGTGGAAACTATCAAGGTTACAAGTCCTATTATAACTCTTCCCAGCAGTACAAACCTCAATTTCAGCAGAGGCAACAACGAGGACAATCCTCATACAACAAGTCGTCCTTTCGAGGGAAAGGAGGAAAGAAAGACAATTACAGACGCCAATGACTGCTTTCTCCAGCAGGCCTCCGTCTCTTCTCCACAATTCGTAGTTGGAGGGAAAATTACCAACTTCCTTCACAACTGGAAGCAAATTACAACAGATCGTTGGGTGTTGCAGTTAGTTCGCTTTGGACACACTTTGGAGTTTGTGGAGCATCCTCCTCCGAACCCACCATGTCCTATGCAGCACAATAATCTAAACCTACTTCAACAGGAGCTCTCTCTAATGCTCCAGAAAAAAGCAGTGGAAAGAGTTCCTCAAGGTCAGAAGGGGAGAGGATTCTATTCCCGATTCTTCCTGATCAGAAAAAAGGAGAATAAGCAGTGGAGACCAATACTGGATCTGAGAAACCTAAACAAATACCTCAAGACGCAGTCCTTCCGTATAGTTACCCTCCAGGAGGTATTACACCTACTCAATCCAAAAGACTATATGGTATCCTTAGACCTCCAGGATGCCTATTTTTATATCCTCATTCACAAGAGTCATCGACAATTCCTGAGGTTTGCAGTGGCAGGCAGACACTTCCAGTTCAGAGTTTTACCATTCTGCCTGAAGTCAGCTCCACGCATCTTCACAAAGTGTCTGTCTCCGGTAGCGGCATACCTTCGCCAGCATCATCACCAAGTCTTTCCCTACCTAGACGACTGGCTTATCAAAGCTCTGACTCGGACAGGCGTAGCCAGGTCCTCTTCGGCCTGCCTTCATCTCTTCGAGAATCTGGGCCTAACACTCAACCAGGAAAAGTCAACTCTCCAACCGTCCCAACGTCTCAATTTCCTGGGAGCAACGTTGGATACACAACAGCAGAGAGCCTTCCCTTCCAGAGGATGTCAGGTCAAGCTGCAGACCCTGGCCGTCCACATTCAGACCAAAAAGAGTCAAAGTTCGACTATTCAAGTCGTTGTTAGGAATGATGTCTTCCAACATTTTTCTCATTCCTCACTGTCGTCTCCACATGCGGCCTCTACAGGAAGCCTTAACAAATCAGTGGATCCAAAGTACAGGGTCTTTCGACGACTGGATCAAGATCACTCAGGTCATGAAGAAAGCTCTGAGATGGTGGCTTCTGGGCGACAATTTAAACAAGGGTCTCCCTTTTCTGCTCCCAGTCTCTCCTCATGTGATAACCACAGACGCTTCACCGGAAGGATGGGGGGCGTTCCTGCAAGAACTGCAAGTGCACGGTCAATGGTCAGTGGCAGAAAAACAACTCCACATCAATCTGCTAGAGTTACGAGCAGTGCGCTTGGCACTTCGAGCATTTCTACCCCGAATCAGGAACACCCCAGTGCTTGTGAGGACGGACAACACCACCACAATGCACTACCTGAACAAACAGGGGGGTACTCGATCCAGGACGTTGTCTTGAGAATCTCAGCAAATTCGGATCTGGCTGCTACAACACAACATTTCTCTGCGGGCAGAGTATGTCCCAGGAGTAGACAACACCCTGGCAGACTTGCTAAGCAGGCAGCGATCCATTTGCCACGAATGGGACCTCGACCAGAAGACGCTCGACTCAGTGTTCTCCCGGTGGGGCAAACCTCACTGGATCTCTTTGCGACGGATGTGAACGCGAAATGCCAACATTACGCAAGCTGGCTTCCCCAGAAAAGGTCCCTGGGAATGCCTTTTCGATGACATGGTGCAACGTCTTTGCTTACGCTTTTCCACCGTTTCCCCTGATCCCCAGGGTTCTCCGGAAACTGAAAGCAGAGAGTTGTACCATAATTCTGATAGCCCCAGCGTGGCCGCGCCAGCACTGGTATACAGAACTACACCTTCTATCGCTGGAACCTCCAATTCTTTTCAGGACATGCCCACATCTCCTCACAATGAACCAGGGACAAGTCGAGCATCCGGATCCAACATCTCTGAAATTATCGTCTTGGCTCCTGAGTTCAGAGAGTTCCAGGATTTAGCTATCCCACAGGAATGCAGGGTCGTCTTAGCCCGGGCCCGGGCTGAAAGTACTAATAAGACATATTCCCTCAAGTGGAAGAGGTTCTGTGTGTGGTGTAGAGCTCAGAAATTACATCCGTTCTACTCCAGCACAAATTTTGCCCTACTTGCTACACCTAGCCAATTCAGGGCTGGCACACGCTTCAATAAAAGTCCACCTAGCGGCCATATCCAGGTTCAGACGATCTTCGTGTGGAGCTTCACTATGGACTAACAGACTAATCAAACAGTTTCTGAAGGGATTATTCAGAACTTTCCCTCCAGTTAGAGCGTCTCCACCTACAAGGCAACTAAATGTGGTACTAGCTCAACTAATGAAACACCCGTTTGAACCAATCCACAGAGCAGATCTAAAATATTTGTCATGGAAAACAGCTCTATTACTGGTGCTCACGTCAGCAAGGAAAGTGAGTGAACTGCAGGCTTTTTCTGTGCAAGACCCCTTCATCCAGTTCAAGAACGACAGGGTCATTCTACGGACTAACCCTAAGTTTATACCGAAGGTTCCGTCCGCTTTCCATCTCAACGAACCTATTGTCCTAAGATCTTTCTTCCCGAATCCATCATCTGTGGCTGAAAGATCTCTACACTCATTGGACCTCAAACGATGTCTCAAATTCTATATTCACAGGACGCAGCCATTTAGGAAGTCCAACCAATTGTTTGTTGCATTTAGCAGGCCCAGAAAAGGCCTAGCATTGACAAAACAGAGCATTTCCAGATGGATTTCAGCGGCCATCGCCTTCTGTCACCAACAGGCGGGCCATCCTCTGCCTTCAAAGGTTCGAGCACACTCCACTAGAGCGGTATCCACCTCTATGGCGCTCTTTGCTGGGGTACCCATTGTCGACATCTGCAGAGCGGCGACATGGAAGACATCACATACGTTCACCAAGCACTACTGCTTGGACTCTGAACTTATGAAGGATGCAGCAGTGGGACAGGCGGTCCTACGTCATCTATTTCATTAGTGGTGAGCCCTCTTCCTAACATCCCACCTTCCAGGTAATTTATCGCACATTTCTTATCAGGTTGTGAGTGTCATGTAAACTGTGTAACAACTTATGATAAGATTATTATGTCTTTACAGATGTATTATGCGAAATGTGCTCATTATTGCTTGCTATTCTGATTCAGGCATGTGAATCTATGAAAGATACCCATAATACTGGATAAGAAATGCGTTACTTACCTGTAACAGCAGTTATCCAGTATTGGTATCCTTCATAGATTCACATGCAACCCACCCGCCTCCCCTGGAAGGGCTCACCTTTACCCGTCTCAGTAGGTACTACTTAGCACTGTGCTTACGAAAATCTGAGGGATTAGGGCTCCTTCCAGGAAGGTGAGGAGGGTGATAGTAGCTGATTGGCTCCTGGCCAAAGTTTGGTCCTTTTTACATAAGGACCTGAATAGGCTACTAATGTGAGGCCTCTGGCCTAGTAATAAGTATATGTCTATGTGACATTACTATTATTATTTACCGGGGACTCCCACCCCGACGACGGGGAAGGATTCAGGCATGTGAATCTATGAAAGATACCAATACTGGATAACTGCTGTTACAGGTAAGTAACGCATTTCTTACTTGATCTTGATTATCCCGTAACTCTGGTATTTCGGGATGATAAATAGGATGAACCTCCCTCATAGGATACTGGGAATCCAAATTAGGACATTTCAGATGTAACCGCTCTCTATATTTTATCAGAATCTCTACATTCCGGTACACATCTTCCAAACCCAATTCAAATTTATGAGCCCGGTCAAAAATATCATATATTACCTGTGGGGCTCTTCCATCTGGAAAGCATTGTTCCCACAAGGAAATAAGACAGGTAGCCATATGCTCCAGAGCAGATTGTTGCATAACAGGCTCATAATCTCGAAGGGTACTCCATATATCGCCAATAGTATACACAGGGTTCCGCATCCATTGGGACGCCTGATTTGCAATCATCAGTTTCTCTTCTAATCCTACCGCTGATCGAGTATACAATCGCCGCACGTCTAGACCCCCAGGACCGCAACAGGGTGTTTGATCGGTTAGGGTTGGGTCGTGTTCGAAGACTGAGAAGTCCAAATTGGAGAAGGGGAAGCCAAAACTACTGCAGGTACGGGGGAAGGGGACAAGGTGTTTGGTAATAGAGTAGCTGATCCTAATCCTGGAGGGGACAAGACAGAAGAAGTTCCTAGAGAGGCAGAAACAGGAGCCACAACGGAAGCCACGGGCACGGGAGCTGAAGCTGGCGTTAAAGGGACTGCAGGATATAGACGTTGTGGGGCATAAGGGGGAGGTGGACGTGCATCTAACAAATCCTCTATCTCATCCTCTGGTCCGGTCCTAGTTACATAACTTTTATCCACCTGCAACCTGAGTTGTCTATCTGCACTTTCAATATTTTTCTCAGTCTGCTCTTTATCATATGCTATGGCTTTTTGTGTAATCGTCTGACCTGCTTTTATTTTGCATACCTTCTCCTCCCTAATACATCTTCGTTTTTGCTTCCTTCTGCCACATATTCTAAGAGTCGAACATCGTTTGTCTACTACGTTTAGAAAATAATCGATCCTGCAGGTAATTAATTTTTTTTCATCAAAAGACCTGGTTAAAGACCACTGTAATTCTACATTATCTTTGGTATACTTGTGCCATAATGTATTAAACAAAATAGGCGAAAGACTGAGGTTCGGTGAGAATCGAAACAACGTTTTGGGCTTGTTCGAATATGGACGAGTTTGGTATCTACGAACCGTAAATGACGAGATTAGTAGGTGTACGTGTTTTCGCTACACTACTTGGAAGGGTTCGTCTTAATTACGGGTTTTTCCATCTGAACCTTCGGGTTCCATTTTTTGATACGGCATCCATTTTGTTTCTTGCCTTCACGTAGCCGGCGAACGGACAATGTCCGCTCGATGACTCTGGGATTCCCAAGCTCTTGCGGAAGATGCATATTCCTTTGAGTGTGCCTTTATGACTAGGGGAATGACACGGCAAAAGCAGATGGCTCCGCTCGAGGCTCATCTTGCCGTGCCGGTCTATTGTTTCAGCCTTGCATACGTTAGGCTCGAATCCTTTGATCCTGTGATCACGCTTCCGAGATTGCCCCCACACTCTTTTCAATCTGTTGACTGTCTTTGTTTCCTTGCACCTGTTTCTGTCCTATCTCTTAGGTCGTTTACAACTAGAATGGAATGTGCCTAATGGTGGGATAGCGTGCTTTTACAGTTGGGAACCGACAATGTTTCTGTAATGATGTTCCGGGCTTCTGAAAACATGAATGCAATCCTTTTGAAGTTTACTGTGGGAACTGAGTTGTAACCTTTTGTTCGTTATGTTGTGCAATGGCGAAAATGTGTATAAAAGGAGCGATCCACTTTTGCAATTCGAAGCAGACTCTCTGAACCTACACTATGTTGTACTTCTAGCGATTTCTGTGTCCCTGCAGTAAATAAACGCTGATCTTTGACGCCGAAGGAAGTGTCCCGTGTCTCTGTGATTTGTACGCCGGAACAGGTATCCCCACGAAGGTTTCAGGTGTTGTTCCCTGGCACCGCTGGGCCTTAAATTAACTCAGTCCTTCAGTTGGCGCCCAAAGTGGGGCGACATCATGCGGTACCGGTCCAAAGCCTGACGATCGTGAGGAACTTCGTGTGAAATCTCCGAGGGAAGGTGCACCCCGCTTCATCGATCCTGTTGTCGAAATAAGTGGTCCGAAGATTTTTCCCGCGAAGATTCCCGCTTCCTGACGGCTGCGACGGACTGATGCCCTGACTGTCAACCTGTTTTGGCGCCTGGCGTAGTCCTTTGTACGGCGAGACGATAGACGGGCCTTCCTGGTGACGCCATTGTTCTTTCAGTTAAGTATTTGTTGGTCGCTCCCAGTTCTGAGGTTAACTCTTTGGTTCCTTTTTGGAACATTTGTTTCAAACTTGAAAACTTGGCATTTGCTTGACATTTGCTTCGTACTTTGAAACTTGGTTGTTGTTGTTGAAACTTGTTTGATTGCATGGTTCCATTGCATATTTGGTCTTTTTGTTGTTTGGGTTCTTTTTTTTTTTTTTTTTTTTTGGGGTTCAAATCTGCTTTATTGAAATAAACAGAGTATGGTACACAGCTTGGGTCGCCTACAACCCGGAGGCCGGCAGCAGGAGAAGATTAACAATACACAGCCTGGAAGCCGGCATCCCGGGGGCCCGGCGGCACATTATAGACTTACATGGCGCTGGATCCGCATCCGGTGATGTAGGGCAAGTGAGGATGAGCAGCAGTCGAACAGGTTTTTTTGAGCGAGAGAAGAGTCTCACTACTGTTTTGTAGTTTGTAAAACAAGAGCCAAAAACACCCCAACCAGGTAACAACTAAGAGGCAGTGCATGACCGTGCAGCAGTGACGTGTGATAGTGGTGTACTGTGGTAGTCCTAGCAGGTGGTGGCGCGTGGGGAGAAATGTGTCCAGAGCTTCCTTCCCAGTGCTGTTGAAGTCTGCAGAGTGTCAACTTTGGAAATCGCAGGGTGTTCAGGACATCGCTCGCCAGAGGGGTGAAATCGTGTTGCGATGGCGAGGGAGGGTGTATGAGCATAGAGAGGGAGAGGGGGCAGCACGATCTAGGCAGGGCAACCCACACCATCGGGGAGTCCGTGGGGGCAGAGGGGCATACATAAATAGGGAAGGCAACAAGCCATATCCGGAGCTACAAGTCAAGTTCTGGGAGAGAGTCCTGGGTGCTGTGGAGTGACAGGTCCGTCACCCGACTGCATGTCTTCGTTTGAGCGCCTAAGCAGGTAGTGCACCAGAGGATCCCATATGTCCCTGGGTCGGCATGAGAGAGGCAGTAGCTCAGCAAAGGTGGTATGCTGATCCTGGCAATATGTCAAGTCAGTTAGCCAGTCCTTGAACTTGGGCGCTCTACCCCTGCTCCAGCGGCAAGCAACACCCCGCTTGGCCAAGAGCAACGCTGTGTCAACGAATTTTCTGCAATCTCTAGGCAACTGCATTGTATAACCGAGGACGGCTACCAGAGGGTCCGCAGGAATCTCCTCACCCACCATCTCCGCAACGGCCTCCATCACCTGTCGCCAGTAGAGAGCAATCTGGGGGCAAGACCACGCCAGGTGGAGAAAATCAGCATGGTCGGCACGACAGCGCTCACAACGATCATTATCAGCCAATCCAAATCTATACTTCCGGACCGGCGTGTAATATATCCTCTGAAGGAATTTGTAATGAATAATTTTCAATCTGCAGCTGGCAGAGATGCGGGAAGTCAATGTACAGCAGTGCTTCCATTGGTCGTCCGAGATATCTATGGCAAGCTCCGCGGACCAGTGTAGCCGGGCAGCAGAGATTTGTAACGGAGCAGCACCGCCGATCTGGCGGTAGAGCCCAGAGACCAAATGGGTCCCATCTTGCGATCCCAAAAGGAAGTGCAGTGGTAGCAGGATCGCAGGCTCATCGGGGTAGTCAGGTAGGATGTTACGCATCCCTGCGCATAGCCGAATATAGTAAAAGAGTTCAAGGGGCGTATGCTCATGCTTGTTAAAAAACAGGTCAGCAGATTTGAATTGATTGTCGTGAAACAGATCCCCCCAGCAGGTGACAAGAAGTTTACCACAGAGTTGCTGGAACCCCAGCTCCGATAACAAGGAAAGCTGTGGGTGATAGGTGAGCGGTAGTCTGGGAGAGTAGGGCAGTGGGCACAACAATCGCCGAGCGATACGGCGCCATGCATCCAATGTGCAGGAGACCGAGGCATTCGATGTGGTGATGGACGTCTCAGGACAGTGTAGCAGGCCGTTGAGCGGGAGTGGGTGCACTATCCAGTCCTCCACCGCTATATGCAGCATGAAGGGAGTAGGAGCCATCTAGTGGTAGGCAAAATGCGCCTGAGCGCACAGATAGTATGTTTCAAAATCGGGGACATCAAATCCCCCCTGGTCATAGGGAAGGGTCAGCGTCGACCACTTTAATCGGGGAGAGTTGCCACCCCAGAAAAGTCTGCGCAGCTCCGTGCGGAGTGTCTTGAAAAAGAAGGCGCCAGGGTAGTAGGGGATATTAAGAAAAAGGTACAGAAAGCGGGGCAATACCACCATTTTTATGAGTGAAGCCCTCCCAGCCATGGAGAGTGGTAACGTGATCCATCTATCGACGGAGGCAGTCAGCTTGGTTATGGCCCTCCATAATTGGATCGGAGTGTCTCGTCCTTATCACGAGAGATACGGATCCCTAAATAGCGAAGATCATCACGGCACCATACCAACGGGTAATCAAGTGGGAAGGTGTGCACCGCATCCGTAAGAGGAAAAAATTGCGACTTAGACCAATTGATGTGAACACCTGACACCCCTCCGAAAAGTACGAATTCCCGAAGCAGGGGATTGAGGTGTAGGTCTGGATATTTGACATATAGCGTGATGTCATCCGCATAGAGGGACACATCAATTTGCCGCTGCAGGCATTGTACCGCTCCCGCTCGGTGTAATTGACGTAGGCGACAGGCAAGTGGTTCGACCGCGATAGCAAATAACAGAGGTGAGAGCGGGCATCCCTGATGGGTGCCTCTCGTGAGTGTGATAGGTTGCGACAATCTTCCATTAATCAGTACTTTCGCCGTAGGATCCGTGTATAAGAGGCGAACCCAGGCTAGGAACATTTTAGGGAAACCCATGCTGGCCAGGACCGAGAAGAGGTAGGGCCATTCGACAGAGTCGAACGCCTTGGTGGCGTCCAGGAACACAGCCGCCACTGGGAGGTCAGGGTGGACCGTGCGGAGCAGGGAGAAGAGGGTGCGAAGATTATGGGATGTGGACCTACCCGCAACGAAGCCACATTGGTCAGGCAGGACAATTCTGGTCATTAGCAACGAAAGCCGTGTGGCCAGAATCTTGGCGAGGATCTTGACGTCACAGTTTAGGAGAGAAAGTGGACGGTAAGAGTCACAGGAGGAGGGATCCTTATCCGGTTTCAGAAGGGAGGTGATAACTACCTCGCGCATAGAACAGGGTAGTATCCCATCAGCTAGGGATTCGGTAAAGACCTCTCGAAGAACGGGCGCCATAATATCGATATAGGCTTTGTAGAACTCGGCTGGGATGCCATCAAGCCCCGGAGCCTTGCCATTTTTGAGGGACATGATGGCCTCGCGAACCTCGTCCAGTTCGAAAGGCGCTGCAAGAAACTCCCTGTCACCATCGCTAAGCCAGCACAACGCCACTTCATTTAGGTATTCAGAGTATGGCGCGTCTGCCTCTGCTGTGGATGTATATAGTGACGAGTAGTGTGTCGTGAAGGCAGTGAGTATCGCATCCGATTCTCTAATGGTGGCACCGGTCTCATCGGTAAGCTCTAGTATAGTGTTTTGCACCCGTGATGGACGTGTGAGCGCAGCGAGCACTTTTCCAGGCCTATCCCCCTCACAGTATTTCCGGGCTACCCAGTGTTTACCCCGATACTTCGCTTCCCTGGCTGCCTCCTCCTCATATTTGGACAGTGTCTCTCTAAAGGTCGAGTGTAGGCGTGGGTCAGTGTCCGACGCCATGCGGAGCTCCAGATCCCGCATGTCCCCCTCCAGTGTGGTGATGTTGCGCAGGATATCTCGCAAAACCCTGTGGCTTTTGGAGATGCAGAACCCCCTGATAGTGACCTTGAAAGCCTCCCATATATGTTCAACTGACTCCACTGAGCCCTTGTTCCTATGAAAGAAATCCCCAATCTCTTCACCCAGCTCAGTGCGAAATAGAGTGTCGAGAAGCACATCAGGACTTAGTCTCCACTGTGGCCTCGGACTGTCCCACCCAGGAGTTCGGAACTGCAACCTCACAGGGCTGTGATCTGAATAGGTTCTAGGCAAATGGTCTACCCCCAACAGCCCCATAGCAATGTCTCGGTTAACCAGAAAGTAGTCTAAGCGCGCCCATGTCCCGGTGTGAGATGTAAAGTGTGTACCCTCCCGCCCAAGGGGATGTAGGTGTCTCCAGGCATCTAATAGTCCACCCTCCTCTACCACTCCCTCCAAAGCTTCCCTGGCCCGGGGCTTGTAGGAACTAACACCATCCGCTCTGTCAAGGGGGGGCGCCAGCGCCAGGTTGAAATCACCACCCCAGATGACGTGTCGCGCCCCAATGGACACAATCTTACCCCACAATGTGGAAAAAAAGGCAGGTGAGTCAATATTCGGTGCATACATTGAGACAAATAAATAGACGTCATGGCCCACCCTACCCCACAACAAAGCATACCGTCCCTCCCCGTCCACCTCCTCCCCAAAGCGGTGAAGAGGTACTCCGCGGGCAATGAGAATCGCCACACCTCTTGCATAAGACGAATAGGAAGAAAAAACGGGGGTACCAGCCCACTTCGACGCAAAAGATGCATCCCCTCGTATAGGCAGATGTGTCTCCTGCAGCATGGCAACCTGCACATGATGTCTATTCAGGTAGGCAATAACATTCCTGCACTTTTTAGCATCGTTCAACCCTCGGATATTTCATGATAAACATGTCAGTCGCGCAGTTGCATTTACAGCAGCCATGGACATAGCAACAGTAGAAGCGAGAACGCCCGAGGGGGCCATATCATGAACCTACAACCACCCCTGCAGTACCAAGTCATACACCAGGTTAGCAAATATACACACAGTCTAAGCAATGTCAACCTCATGAAATCCAACCACCCCCCACCCACCCCAGCATCCCAAACATGCCAGTAGCCATGGAACCCCCCCACGCAGCCCTCCCCCCTCCCCCTCCCTCCAACTGTAGTAACGCAAACAGCCAAAAACGCAACAAGTCAATGGGGAACACCCGACAGGGGTACATCATAAAGTGCGCACTGCCACTATCCGGCCCATAGCTCCAGAACTATACCCTCGGTGGAGACTAGGGCCGAGAGAGTGGTCCTTGGTATACGTTACCACTGGGGTGCAGGGTCCAGACAGTTTCATCGCTCTCGTATCACCCCAGCTCTTAAATTTTGAGCCGCTGCCAGCAAGCAGGCCGGCATGATGCATAAACAACTCAAAGTATGTAGGGTCAATCAATCATCGTGGTGCACTGGAGGTAGGTCAGCATTCTCCTGCTCGTCCGCAGATACATGTTCGTCCCTGCGTGCTCTCCGGATCGTCTTCAGGAAGTCCTCAGCTTTTTGCGGGTTGGTGAAAAAGCGTTGCTTGCCTTGGTGGGTAACTCTGAGCTTTGCAGGATACAAGAGGGCATAGTCTATTTGGGCCTCCCGCAGTTTTTTTTTCACTGGAAGGAACTTGCGCCGTTCATCCTGAACCATCGGCGTAAAATCGGGGTAGATGGAAAAGGTGATGCCGTCGTACCGCAGTGATCTTTGAGTCCGGGCAGCTTTGAGGGCCGTATCACGGTCGCGATAATTCAGGAGACGAGCAATTATAGGTCTCGGTGGCAGACCAGGTTGGGGCACAGGCGCCAGGGAGCGGTGGGCCCTCTCCACAATGAACTAAGGCGAGAAAGCCTCCTCTCCGATTGAGCCCTTAAGCAATTTCTCCACGTATAACTCCATCCTGCCCGTAGCGGTGGACTCCGGCACATTTGTAATGCGAATATTGTTCCGGCGGCTGCGTGCTTCTAAGTCCTCATTCTTTGCCGCTATGACGCGAAGGAGATTGTCCATTCTTGCCAGCTGCATCGTGTGGGCCGTGGTGGCATCAGTGTTGTCGGAGATTCTTTGCTCCGCAGTCGTGAGACGCTCTTCATGGCGATCTACCTTGTGGACCAGGGCGTCCAGTCGAGCCGTGACCCCATCCACCTTTTCCACAATGGTGGCGAAGCCCATACGCATCTCCTGTATCAGGTTGGTAAGGTCCGCAGCAGGGGCAGGAGGCGGGGTAGGTTGCGGAGATGGCGTGCTAGGCCCCGGGTTCATCTGTGTCGATGTGGTGCTTTTACGAGCGCTGTCGAAACTCAGCTTGGGTTGGCGAGTCTCGGATCGCCCCATGGCAGTGTCCGGAGACAAGTGACGGGTCAAGATGAGGGATGGCAGCGCACTCCAGCGCAAGGTTAGATCCCGCAGGTAAGAAGCAGCCAGCAGCAGGCAGAAGGATCACAAGCTCGGTGTGCCTCAATATACAGCAAACAAAACAGGTGATGGACCGAATGTGGATCAATGTCACACATTCATCCCAGTCCAAAGATCTGGGCCCAAATCCATCGTTTTTTTGCACTCCACACCACCCTGGGTTAGACAATGGCGATATGCAAATCAGCTCTGACCCTGTGCCCTATGGGAACAGTCCAGTCCGACCTACAAAAGCCATGTCCTTCCCAGAACGGAATCAAGCATCCGAGGACCGGACCGGTTTCGAGGTAACACCTCTCATCAGCCCGGCTAGCTTGACTCCAGTGGTGTGGAGTGCCTGGGACCCACGTCTGAGCATCCCCAGCGCACTTATGGTGGCAATTGCAAACAAAACAGGTGATGGACCGAATGTGGATCAATGTCACACATTCATCCCAGTCCAAAGATCTGGGCCCAAATCCATCGTTTTTTTGCACTCCACACCACCCTGGGTTAGACAATGGCGATATGCAAATCAGCTCTGACCCTGTGCCCTATGGGAACAGTCCAGTCCGAACTACAAAAGCCATGTCCTTCCCAGAACGGAATCAAGCATCCGAGGACCGGACCGGTTTCGAGGTAACACCTCTCATCAGCCCGGCTAGCTTGACTCCAGTGGTGTGGAGTGCCTGGGACCCACGTCTGAGCATCCCCAGCGCACTTATGGCGGCAATTGCAAACAAAACAGGTGATGGACCGAATGTGGATCAATGTCACACATTCATCCCAGTCCAAAGATCTGGGCCCAAATCCATCGTTTTTTTGCACTCCACACCACCCTGGGTTAGACAATGGCGATATGCAAATCAGCTCTGACCCTGTGCCCTATGGGAACAGTCCAGTCCGAACTACAAAAGCCATGTCCTTCCCAGAACGGAATCAAGCATCCGAGGACCGGACCGGTTTCGAGGTAACACCTCTCATCAGCCCGGCTAGCTTGACTCCAGTGGTGTGGAGTGCCTGGGACCCACGTCTGAGCATCCCCAGCGCACTTATGGCGGCAATTGCAAACAAAACAGGTGATGGACCGAATGTGGATCAATGTCACACATTCATCCCAGTCCAAAGATCTGGGCCCAAATCCATCGTTTTTTTGCACTCCACACCACCCTGGGTTAGACAATGGCGATATGCAAATCAGCTCTGACCCTGTGCCCTATGGGAACAGTCCAGTCCGAACTACAAAAGCCATGTCCTTCCCAGAACGGAATCAAGCATCCGAGGACCGGACCGGTTTCGAGGTAACACCTCTCATCAGCCCGGCTTGCTTGACTCCAGTGGTGTGGAGTGCAAAAAAACGATGGATTAGGACCCAGATCTTTTGACTGGGTTGAATGTGTGACATTGATCCTCATTCGGTCCATCAACTGTTGTTTTTGCAAACTCGCTATAAGTGTACTGGGGATGCCCAGACGTGGGTCCCAGGCACTCCACACCACTGGAGTCAAGCTAGCCGGGCTGATGAGAGGTGTTACCTCGAAACCGGTCCGGTCCTCGGATGCTTGATTCCGTTCTGGGAAGGACATGGCTTTTGTAGTTCGGACTGGACTGTTCCCATGGGGCAACAGGGTCAGAGCTGATTTGCATATCGCCATTGTCTAACCCAGGGTGGTGTGGAGTGCAAAAAAACGATGGATTAGGACCCAGATCTTTTGACTGGGTTGAATGTGTGACATTGATCCTCATTCGGTCCATCAACTGTTGTTTTTGCAAACTCGCTATAAGTGTACTGGGGATGCCCAGACGTGGGTCCCAGGCACTCCACACCACTGGAGTCAAGCTAGCCGGGCTGATGAGAGGTGTTACCTCGAAACCGGTCCGGTCCTCGGATGCTTGATTCCGTTCTGGGAAGGACATGGCTTTTGTAGTTCGGACTGGACTGTTCCCATGGGGCAACAGGGTCAGAGCTGATTTGCATATCGCCATTGTCTAACCCAGGGTGGTGTGGAGTGCAAAAAAACGATGGATTAGGACCCAGATCTTTTGACTGGGTTGAATGTGTGACATTGATCCTCATTCGGTCCATCAACTGTTGTTTTTGCAAACTCGCTATAAGTGTACTGGGGATGCCCAGACGTGGGTCCCAGGCACTCCACACCACTGGAGTCAAGCTAGCCGGGCTGATGAGAGGTGTTACCTCGAAACCGGTCCGGTCCTCGGATGCTTGATTCCGTTCTGGGAAGGACATGGCTTTTGTAGTTCGGACTGGACTGTTCCCATGGGGCAACAGGGTCAGAGCTGATTTGCATATCGCCATTGTCTAACCCAGGGTGGTGTGGAGTGCAAAAAAACGATGGATTAGGACCCAGATCTTTTGACTGGGTTGAATGTGTGACATTGATCCTCATTCGGTCCATCAACTGTTGTTTTTGCAAACTCGCTATAAGTGTACTGGGGATGCCCAGACGTGGGTCCCAGGCACTCCACACCACTGGAGTCAAGCTAGCCGGGCTGATGAGAGGTGTTACCTCGAAACCGGTCCGGTCCTCGGATGCTTGATTCCGTTCTGGGAAGGACATGGCTTTTGTAGTTCGGACTGGACTGTTCCCATGGGGCAACAGGGTCAGAGCTGATTTGCATATCGCCATTGTCTAACCCAGGGTGGTGTGGAGTGCAAAAAAACGATGGATTAGGACCCAGATCTTTTGACTGGGTTGAATGTGTGACATTGATCCTCATTCGGTCCATCAACTGTTGTTTTTGCAAACTCGCTATAAGTGTACTGGGGATGCCCAGACGTGGGTCCCAGGCACTCCACACCACAGGAGTCAAGCTAGCCGGGCTGATGAGAGGTGTTACCTCGAAACCGGTCCGGTCCTCGGATGCTTGATTCCGTTCTGGGAAGGACATGGCTTTTGTAGTTCGGACTGGACTGTTCCCATGGGGCAACAGGGTCAGAGCTGATTTGCATATCGCCATTGTCTAACCCAGGGTGGTGTGGAGTGCAAAAAAACGATGGATTAGGACCCAGATCTTTTGACTGGGTTGAATGTGTGACATTGATCCTCATTCGGTCCATCAACTGTTGTTTTTGCAAACTCGCTATAAGTGTACTGGGGATGCCCAGACGTGGGTCCCAGGCACTCCACACCACTGGAGTCAAGCTAGCCGGGCTGATGAGAGGTGTTACCTCGAAACCGGTCCGGTCCTCGGATGCTTGATTCCGTTCTGGGAAGGACATGGCTTTTGTAGTTCGGACTGGACTGTTCCCATGGGGCAACAGGGTCAGAGCTGATTTGCATATCGCCATTATCTAACCCAGGGTGGTGTGGAGTGCAAAAAAACGATGGATTAGGACCCAGATCTTTTGACTGGGTTGAATGTGTGACATTGATCCTCATTCGGTCCATCAACTGTTGTTTTTGCAAACTCGCTATAAGTGTACTGGGGATGCCCAGACGTGGGTCCCAGGCACTCCACACCACTGGAGTCAAGCTAGCCGGGCTGATGAGAGGTGTTACCTCGAAACCGGTCCGGTCCTCGGATGCTTGATTCCGTTCTGGGAAGGACATGGCTTTTGTAGTTCGGACTGGACTGTTCCCATGGGGCAACAGGGTCAGAGCTGATTTGCATATTGCCATTGTCTAACCCAGGGTGGTGTGGAGTGCAAAAAAACGATGGATTAGGACCCAGATCTTTTGACTGGGTTGAATGTGTGACATTGATCCTCATTCGGTCCATCAATTGTTGTTTTTGCAAACTCAATATACAGCAGTAGAGGCGTTACCAAGAGAAGCGCTATGTAGCCTCTAAGCGCTCAGAGGTAGTGGCTGAATGTCCAGCCATAGGCACGTGGTCCCAGCAATAGGTACTCGCTGCACAGAGCCGGGTAAAAGAAAGGCCAGAGCACCAACAGTAATAGCGGGCAGCAGGGTCAGATCAAAAGAACAGACTGCGACAGTCAGCGGCAGGGCATCACGACTCACTGGTCGGCGCCACACAGGAGAGCAGCCATGCGACACGTGCACAGCCGTCAGCGCACCCAGCACTCGATATGGTGCAGCAAGCTTCAGGCGGGTGAGGCGGGACGCGACAGGGGCACTCCGCGCAGGGGGGCCAGCCCCAACCCCCGGTCAGTAGGTCCAGCGGTCCGCGCCGCACAAGCCAGGGTCTGCGGCACTGTGGGCGACTGGCACGACAGTCCGGAGGTGCCGTAGCTTCAGCCGCCGTATCAGGAGCGTCTCCCCCTCAGCGCCAGCGAGGTGAGTCAGCTGGGGGTGGGGGGGGGGGACCCAAGGCGAATTCCTCATCAGTCGCCTACCTGCGCAGCTGCGCCCACACGCCGTCCCAGAAGGATCTTGGATGCGAAGTCTCGATGCGGCCTGGGATCCTCGTGGCAGTCCCCGGGATCGCGTGACTGCAGCAGCCGAGCGTCCGTCTCACGCAGCTCCAGAGCGAGAGTCGGGCAGATTTCAGCAGCCCGTAACTCCGGCTCCAGGGCCCGCAGCAGCTCCAAACTCGGAACGAGTGTAGAGAACACCACTTGGATGCGGAGTCTGGTCTTCTGGGGGTGATACAGCACCCCGTGGCGCAGGATCTAGGAAGGATCAATTACCAAGGAGCGGGAGCTGCAGGTCTAGGCAGCCATTCCGCAAGCGCGCCCTCTAGCGCCCCCGTTGTTTGGGTTCTTTGACAATTGCAATTGCCAAAAACCGAGGGTCTCGTATTTTTGCGAGGATATCGTAATTCGATAACCCTTGAAGTTTGAAACTCGGTTAGTGTGCACGATGCCTGGCCGCAGTATTTTGTTTGGTTTCCTTAGATGTTGCAACACGGATTCCCGGTTGGAGGACTCATGTCCGATACCTCCAGTTGGAACTCCGATTTATGAGCTCTATAGTCGACATGGAGTGGGCCCTATTATATATAACCCATTCTGGATTCGTTATACCAGAAAAGATGGTGTCCTTAGTTGGCCACCCCATGGTAGTTTTGAAACTGAGATTTTAGATAATCTCGAAGCGAAATTGTTTAAAAAGAAAGCTAGGCCATCGATGTTTGATTCCTTTTGGTTATGGCGTTAAGAGGCCAGACAGAAAGAAATCAAGCTGATTAAGAAAAATAAGAAAGAGGGTGTCCTTTGGATAATGCAAGGTGCAGAACAGCATCAGCGAGACAAGGCAGAGAAGGAAAAGGAAGTTTCTATCAGACAGCATAGTATGGCGGTGGATAAATGTTATCCGGTTTTACCGTCGAGTCCTGAAAAGAAGGGAGAAGAATCGAAAGAGGATCCTTTGTTATCTTATTTACTAAAGTCACCACCCCCCCTATGTACAGGGTACTATAGCCCCTATAGTTCCTCCTGTTCTTCCGCCTGTTGTTCCGGTGGCTGCTGGTCAGCCTGTAGTTGGCCCTGTTCCTCCGAATCCCCTTGGTCCTCAAGTGGGCCCTGTTCCTTTGCCACCTCTTCTTCCTACTGCTCCTTTGCCTGTAACCTCTCAGCCTACTGCTATTACTACTCCTGTTATCTTGGCTACTCCCACTGCTCCTACGTTTAGTCCTAATATTGTTGCTCCTGCTCTTCTTTCCTCTTCACCTTCTGTTCGTCAACGCATACCTCATTCTGTTGCTACTTTCTATTCTCCACTTTTCGGATCGTTATTTGAATCCGATGTCTCTGAAATCTCTCAGAGACAAAGTCAAATGCCTAGTGGTAGGGAGAGTGAGACGTTAGTAACTATGGCGCGTAGGTGGATTAGACACCCTGCTAAGTACACTTCGCGCATAGTTTTTGATACGTTCTCTCAGTTTAATGAGCCCACACAGAGATTCGTATTCGAAGAGATGTGCAAATCATTGAGAGAAGAGTGGGATAATGATGAGTTAGATATCGTACCGCCCGATTTGACTGAACTCCAGAGTCAGTTCTCGAACGGTATGATTGTAGGTGGTGATGTACAGCGTGCATTAGAGCGTTTGTTAGCTTTTAAATCCACAGTGCCTTCACGAGTGTCGTTTGACGACGACTCTGATGACCCGAAAGCAAAATCCGGTCAGTATCCCATGCGAGAAGTTCCCCCAGTGTGGATGCCAGGTGATGCAGCTGCCAATCCTCCAATTTTGCCACACTTCCAGAGAGTTTGGATACACCTCCCATGGAAGCGATCAGAAGTCTTGCAGGTGAAACAATCCTTGCCTGACCGCCGGAAGAATCCGGCAGGTTATTACAATGAGTTATCCCAACTTGTGGATGCTTCTATTATGAACCTTGCTGATATCGACATGTTGTTTGGTAATGTCGTACCGCAACCGATCTGGGCGAAGATTCGTCATGAGAATCATGCAGCTGAGTTAGGTGGTGATTGGGCTGCAATTGTAGCGGCCGATGGACAGCAAGTTGGTGGGGCCAAGCCTGAACAGTTAATCACGGATCTGCCCCAAAGAATTATTACGCTCATGAAAACACTCATGCCAGCGATGAGGGTGAACTGGGATAAATTGTCTGCTTGCAAACAAAAGAAAGACGAGAGTGTCTCCGATTTCTTTACTAGATTTGAGGAGGCATTTATAGATCATAGTGGTCAGGACATGAGCACTGAGGGAGGTCAGCGATTGTTTGTCGATAAGTTTGTGCTCAATCTGTTGCCTGAATTATGCAACAAATTGAAAAATTCTGAAAGTGCTTGGGCTGCTTCAACCACAGCTCAAATATTAGCAACGGCTCAATATTATGAGAATAGAGAAAAAGAGGAAAGCGATCGTACGGAAAAGAAAACGAAGGAGCTAAAAACTAAGGTCTTATTGCAGCAAGCGTATCCTCCGCGCTCGAATCAGAATGACTCGCAACAGCAGCATGTGCAGTATCGACCACAGGCGCAGTCTTCTAGGATGCAGTCGCGCTCTGACTACTCTGCATCCAGATCTATGCTTGGGTATAATCAGTGTGCATATTGCAAGGGTGAGGGCCATTTTAAGTTTAATTGCCCTGTTTTACGTGACCGAACGAATGGTGTTTCGGTTCGAGGAGGTCGTGGTGGTCATCAGCAAGCCTCTCGAGGTAGAGGTCGTGGCACCTCTCAAAATCAAAATGAGCGTTCTGCTCCTTCATCGGACACGAACAATTGTTTTGATCAGCGAAATACATCGTCTGGTAGATCTGCACAGTATCATGTGGATGACTATTATGTTGAGCACGAGATTGATGCAGACAACGATTATTAGGACAGCCATAGACAAAGAGAGGGAGTCGTATCAGTTCCGGTTGATCAGAGAGGGCCTTACGTCGCAGATGCCACATCGGGCGTAGTTGAGCCTTTTCTGTTGGACACTGGTGCAGCAAAAAGTTCCATCATGCATTCGAAACTCCCTGGCGCACCTTTGTCTGGCTTAACGAATGTTTCTGTTGGATTCTCTGGCGCCCCGGTTAGCAATCCAGTTTCTAGCCCTTTGTCCCTTACGATTGGGACACGTGAGCTGGAGGCTCCTTTGATTTTAACTACTGGTTGTGGTGAGAATCTTTTGGGTTTGGATTTGTTGAAGCGGTTATATGCGACTCTGTATTGCTCTCCTACGGGAGTGGAGCTTACATTAGGTCAGAGAGTGATCTCTCCTATGTACTTGTCAACTGATAAGCTCCCGCCGGAATTGAGTTCCCTTCCTGAGTCTTTATGGGCAACAGGTCCCAATGATGTGGGCCTACTGGACATACCACCTTATGTAGTCCAATTGAAATCAAATGTGAGATTACCACGTATCCCCCAGTATCGTATCTCTCTTGATGGCGAGAGAGCGCTATTAGCGATCATTTATGACTTGATCGAAAAAGATGTTATTGAAGAAACTCGGGGAAATGTGTGTAATAGTCCTGTGTTACCTATTTTGAAACGAACTGACCCATCCAAGCCTCCTGTGTACCGTTTTGTAATTGATTTGAGAGAAGTGAATAAAATTGTGATTCCACAGTTTCCAGTGATGCCTGACATTACAGCTTTGCTGACCCTGATTCCAGCCTCTGCCTCCTGGTTTTCGGTGATCGACCTAAAGAATGCTTTCTTTAGTATTCCGATTCCTGAGGAAAGCAGAGATCTATTCGGCTTCTCATTAGGTGGTCGCAGTTTTAGGTTTAAACGCGCACCACAGGGCTACTGTGAGAGTCCATCGATCTACAGTCAAGCCCTTAAGAGTCAACTTGATGCATTTGTGTTACCTGCTGGTGCGGCCTTGATTCCGTACGTTGATGATCTGTTAGTGGCTGCCGACACTGAGCAAATGTGTAAAATTGCTACGGTGTCGTTGTTGACGCATTTATGTGACTTACATCACAAGGTATCGCCTTCTAAATTACTGTATTGTTGTCAAGAAGTAACCTATTTAGGTCACTTATTGTCAAAGGAGGGAAGAAGGTTGACCCCAGAAAGAATTGCAGCGATTGCTCGAATGACTGTGCCAACAACTCAGAGAGATGTACGTGCCTTTCTAGGTATCACGTCATACTGCAGACAATGGATTCCAAACTTTTCATTGTTAGCGAAGCCATTGTTAGCTCTCACGTGCAAGGATGTTCCGACTCCTTTGCCATGGACTGAAAATTGTCAGAAGAGTTTTTCTGAATTGCGTGATGCGTTGTGTTCGGCTCCTGTGTTAGGTACTCCTGATTACAGTAAGCCGTTTACACTATATGTTCACGAGAGAGAAGGTTGTGCGTTAAGTGTTTTGACGCCACAATTCGGCGGCAAACAGCGTCCATGTGCATATTTTTCTTCGACTTTAGACCCAGTAGCTAGAGCGTTGCCGAGTTGTCTAAGGGCGACAGCGGCAGCTGCGTTGTCCATTCGACAATCCGCAGGTCTGGTCATGGATAATATGCTTACAGTGATGGTTCCGCATGCAGTTGACACTCTCTTGAATCGAACGAAGACCCAACACTTGACGAGCGCAAGTTTGTCCGGCTATGAGTTGACACTTTTGGCAAGTCATATACAGATAAAACGTTGTAATGTGTTGAACCCAGCGACATTGTTGCCGATTCATATGGAATCAGGTGATGTAGCACCACATGACTGTTACTTAAGAACTGAAGAAGAGACGAAGGGTCGTTTTGCCTGAAAAATACTCCATTGATAGATCCCGGTGGTACTTTGTATGTTGATGGTTCATGCTTCAAGTTGCCGAATGGTGATGTGACGACTGCGTATGCTGTAGTGACGTTGAGTACGGTTGTGGAAACTGCGAGATTGAGTCAGAATTCAGCGCAAGCGGCAGAGTTGATTGCTTTAACGAGTGCGTGTGTTTTGTCTAAAGGAAAGCGAGTGAATGTGTTTACTGACAGTCAATATGCGTTTGGCGTAGCGCATAGTTTTGGTCGATTGTGGAGAGAAAGAGGATTCATGACGTCGCATGGCACGAAGATTCAACACGGACAGCTCGTGAACGATCTTTTGGATGCACTTACATTGCCTAAGCAAGTGGCAATCATTAAATGCAGCGCGCATCGAAAGGTTACAGATGATGTTGGTCGTGGTAACGCGTTTGCAGATGAGATTGCTAAGGAAACTGCCAATAATCTGACAAATCAAATGTATGTTACGAGTTCAGTGAGATGGCCGGCGGAGACTGGTATGTGTGAGGACACAGTTGAGAGTGTGAAAGCGATTCAGAAAGAGGCCACCGAAACTGAAAAGGCTAAGTGGAAAGAAAGCACGGGGAAGTTAGACATGAATGGATGTTGGGTTGATTTGTCAGAGTATCAGAGATGTATGTTACCGGATGCGTATGTGCTTGCCGTTGTTACTATGGCCCACGGGATGTCACATATTAGCGCGAAAGGTATATGTAAATTGTTGTCTCCTGTATGGAAGAACGATGGGATTGCTAAGTGTGCTGAGAGAGTGGTTAAGAACTGTATGGTATGTTTGATGCATAATCCTGGCAAGGGCACCCCCACTCCACCTGGTCATTTTGCTCCTCCTACATGTCCCTTTGAAGTTATCCAGTTGGACTTCATCCATATGGAGAGATGCAATAATTTGAAATATGTATTGGTTGTGGTTTGTGCGTTCAATCAATCAATCAATCAATCAATGACACTTATAGAGCGCGCTACATATCCGTAGGGTCTCAAGGTGCTGGGGGGGGGGGGGGGGGAGGTGCCGCTACTGCTCGAACAGCCAGGTCTTCAGCTTCTTCCTGAAGGAGAGGTGGTCTTGGGTCAGGCGCAGGTCGGTCGGGAGGGAGTTCCAGGTCTTGGCGGCCAGGTAGGAGAAGGACCTTCCTCCTGTAGTCGCTCTTCGGATGCGGGGGACGGCGGCGAGGGCCTGGTTGGCCGATCGGAGGTGGCGTTTGGGAGCGTAGAAGTTGATCCGGCTGTTGAGGTAGCTCGGGCCTTGGTCGTGTAGGGCTTTGTGTGCGTGGGTGAGGAGGCGGAAGGTGATTCTTTTGTTGACGGGGAGCCAGTGAAGGTCTCTCAGATGTCCGGAGATGTGGCTGGTTCGTGGGATGTCGAGGATGAGTCTGGCTGAGGCGTTCTGGATCCGCTGGAGTCTCTTCTGGAGCTTGGCGGTGGTACCGGCGTAGAGGGCGTTGCCGTAGTCCAGTCGGCTGGTGACGCGGGCCTGGGTGACGGTCTTCCTGGTCTCGGTGGGGATCCACCAGAAGATCTTCCGTAGCATGCGTAGGATGTTGAAGCACGCCGAGGAGACGCTGTTGACTTGCCTGGTCATGGAGAGGGAGGAGTCCAGGATGAAGCCCAGGTTGCGTGCATGGTCTGTCGGTTTGGGTACGGTGCCCAGGGCGGGAGGCCACCAGGAGTCATCCCAGGCGGAGGGTGAAGAGCCCAGGATGAGGACCTCCGTCTTGTCAGAGTTCAGTTTCAGGCGGCTGGTCGTCATCCACTCGGCTACCTCTTTCATCCCTTCGTGCAGGTTGGCTCTGGCGGAGGCGGGGTCGTTGGTCAGGGAGAGGATCAGCTGGGTGTCGTCGGCGTAGGAGATTATGCTGAGGTTGTGTTTGCGTGCGATGGCCGCGAGGGGGCTCATGTAGACGTTGAAGAGGGTGGGGCTCAGAGATGATCCTTGAGGGACGCCGCAGATGACTTCGGAGGCCTCTGACTTGTACGGTGGTAGGCGGACTCTCTGTGTTCTTCCGTCGAGGAAGGAGATGATCCATTCCAGCGCCTTGTCCTGGATTCCGATGTTGCTGAGGCGCTGTACTAGGGTGCGGTGGCAGACAGTGTCGAATGCCGCGGAGAGGTCTAGGAGGATGAGGGCCGCTGTTTCTCCATTGTCCATCAGGGCTCGGATGTCATCGGTGGCGGCGATGAGGGCGGTCTCGGTGCTGTGATTGGCTCGGAAGCTGGACTGTGAGGGGTCGAGGGATCCATTTGTCTCGAGGAAGGCGGCCATCTGCTTGTTGACGGTCTTCTCGATGACTTTGGCTGGAAACGGGAGGAGCGAGATGGGGCGGTACTTCTTGAGTTCGGTGGGGTCCGCTGTTGGTTTCTTGAGTAGAGCGATGAGTTCGGCGTGCTTCCAGCTCTCAGGGAAGGTGGCGGTGTCGAAGGATGTGTTGATGATGTCTCGCAGGTGGGGTGCGATGACAGCGTCGGCCTTGTTGAAGACGTGGTGAGGGCAGGGGTCGGTCGGTGATCCGGAGTGGATGGAGTTCATCGTGCGGATGGTGTCTTCGGTGCTGATCGGGGTCCAGGCGTGGAGGGTGGTGGTGGGGGGTGGTTGTTCGGTCATGGTGTGCGTTGGTTGGTTGTTGAAGCTGTTGTGTATGTCCGCGATCTTGTTGTGGAAGTATGAAGCGAGGGAGTTGCAGAGGTCTTGCGATGGGGTGATGTCGTTGTTTCCTGCGCTGGGGTTGGAAAGCTCTTTCACGATGTTGAAGAGTTCCTTGCAGTTGTGTGCGTTGTTGTCCAACCTGTCCTTGAATGCTGTTTTCTTGGCGGCGCGGATCAGCTGGTGGTGCTTCCGGGTGGCAAGCTTGAAGGAGGTCCTGTTGTCCGGTGTAGGTTCCCTTCTCCAGACTTTCTCGAGGGCTCGGCAGTTCTTCTTGGAGCTCTTGAGTTCGTCGGTGAACCACGGGGCTTTCTTGCTGCCGGGTCTGCTGGGCGGGGTCCTCAGCGGGGCGAGCTCGTCCGCGCAGATGCTGATCCACTTCGTGAGGTTGTCGGCGGCCTGGCTGGGGTTCGCTGAGCTGGCAGGAGGGTGCTGGCTCAGGGAGGTGGCGAGCTGGTCTGCTGTGATCTTGTTCCAGCTTCTGCGGGCGGCCTGTTGCTGGTGGTGGTGGGTCGTCGTTCTCTTGAAGGTTAAGTGGACGCAGCTGTGGTCCGTCCATTGAAGCTCTGTGGCGTGGCTGAAGTCGATGTCTGTGCTGGAAGAGAAGACTGCGTCGAGTGTGTGTCCGGCGAGGTGGGTGGGGGTGGACACCAGTTGCTTGAGTCCAAGATTGGCGAGGTTGTCGAGCAGGGTGCTGGTGTTGCGGTCGTTGTTGTTCTCCAGATGGAAGTTGAGGTCCCCCAGGAGGATGTAGTCAGCGGAGGGGAGGGCATGCGGGCTGACGAAGTCGGCGATGTCCTCGCTGAATTGTGTGCGTGGTCCTGGGGGTCGGTAGATCAGGGTGCCTCTGAGGGTGGTGTTCGGGTTGGTGTGGATCTGGAAATGCAGGTGTTCGGCGCTGGTCAGGGTGTTGTCGGTGCTGGTCGTGAGACGGATGGTGTTCCTGTGGATGATGGCGATGCCTCCTCCCATCTGGTTGGCGTTGCGGTCCCTCCGGACGATCTTGTAGCCCTCTGGGATAGCGATGGCGATGTCGGGAGCTGAAGAGGCGTTCATCCAGGTCTCCGTGAGGAAGGCAACGTCAGGGGCTGTGGCGTCTAGAAGGTTCCAGAGTTCGATGGCGTGTCTGTGGACGGAGCGGGTGTTGAGCAGGATGCACTTGAGGTGGGTGCTGCTGGTGCTCGACTTGGCGGGTGCTGGTGCGAGGCAGGTCCGGATGCAGGTGAATTTGCAGGCGTGGCAGCTGAAAGGTCCGTGGGTGCGTCGTGGAGTGGCTTGGTGGCATTCTGGGAGTCGGCCGGTGTTGAGTGCGGTGAGGGTGGCGGCGGAGTACGACAGGCGGGTCGGTCGGGGTCTTCGTGGGCCAGGGGTCCTGGCGCTGGTCGCGATCCGGTCGCGGACGGGCGCAGACGGGCTTACCTTTGGCGCGCCTTCGGCGCACAATCGGCGCGCCCGCTGCGCGTGACCGCTGCGCGTTCGCACGGTCGCCATTTAAGGCGAAGTGCGCGGGTGGGCGGAGCAGCTGGGAGGCGGGAGCGGGGAGGGTACAGAAGAGAAAAAGGGGCGGGGAAAGCGGCGGTGGCGGGAAGGGAGAGCGGAGGGCGGCGAGGTAGGCGGACAAACAGGAAGGAAACGAAAAACCAGGCACAACAAACTTAATAAAAAAACAGGCACAAATGGGGGCAAAACAGGGCAAAAACAACAACTAGCAGCAGTATCAGGAGAGCCGGCAGGCGATCACGGACCACGCCGGAGGGGGCGTGGTCAGCGGCAGCGAGGCAGAAGTGGCAGGGCAAAGGGGCACACGCAGCAGCTCGTGGCCGCGCGGCGCGGGGGTGTCCCACAAGTGTTCAACACATTTGTTTTTCTGCTTTCTTGTGCCTCAGTCTACTGAGGGTGTCCCACAAGTGTTCAACACATTTGTTTTTCTGCTTTCTTGTGCCTCAGTCTACTGAGGCACAAGTTCTCCGTTCTCCGTTCTCCAGATGGATTGAGGCCTACCCTCTTAAGGATAATACTGCCCTGTCTACAGCAAAAGTTTTACTCAAAGAGTATTTCCCAAGGTATGGAATGCCACGGATCGTATGGTCGGATAATGGTAGTGAGTTTGTGGGAAGTGTGATGAAGAGTGTGTGTGCGGGTTTGGGTATCCGCCAAAAATTTCATAGTGCTAACCATCCTCAATCGGCAGGTTTGGTGGAAGGGTACAATGGTACTCTGAAACTGAAACTTGCCAAAATCCAAGCAACGACTGGGTTATCATGGCCTGATGCATTGCCTCTAGCTCTCCTGTCGACCAGGGCGACTGTGCACTCTCGAGTAGGGCTTAGCCCATATAAGATTGTGTTCGGCCGTCCTGCGAACGTTTGGGGAGTTCCGAGGCCTAAGGAATTTAGCAGAATTGAATATCCAATGTTGATTGACTATCTTTACGATCTGACTGCTAAATTGAGTTTGATTCATCAACAGGTTTTTGAAGCTCTACCAGCACAAACAGAAGGACCTGGACATCGGCTCCAACCTGGAGAATGGGTGTTAACCCCTTCGATGCGGCCGCTTTTTTTCCCGTGTGCGGCCGCCGGCCGAACACGGGCGGGCCATGACGAACCCCAGCCGTCATCAGCACACGAGCACCGTAGTGCATGACGGCTGGGGTTCGTCACCAGCATGGAAGGGGTTAATCCGCAATTTTGGGAGAAAACGAAATCTTGAGCCAAGGTTCGTGGGACCCTACCAAGTCTTGTTGGCAACGAGGACTGCAGTTCGGCTGGACGGCAGAAAGCACTGGGTGCACGCCACCCACACGAAGAAAGTACCGCTCCCATTGCCAGCAAACAATTGGATAAGGAAAGGGTTTGCCCCGACTGAAACCGATGTCATCCCAAAATATGTGCCATTTAGTGATGCTCAACCTGTAGAGATCGATCCAGCTCAGCCAGATACATCTGTTGAGTCATCTGGAACTGTACCTTTGTCTTCAGCATCGGAGAATTCAAGTTCTGAACAATCAAACTTTGTTTTGCTACCTGAACCGTTGTTTGTAGAGCAAACTCGACCTGGAAAATGTCGATATTGCCTTCAATCGCGTGATTAAGGACAAATAAAAAAATTCCTTTTTGTTTTTTTGAATTTCCATTACCCCCTTCCTGTTGCTATGAATATTGTAGACATTTGCATTTTTTCCTGATTTTGAGTTTTTTAATTTTGTTTTATATATCATGTGTGTTCCTTTTCTGTGCAGCTAGGAGACTTATATTAAATTGAATGCTTAATTGATTAAACCTACCATCTGGGTTGGCCGTAGGGCCGTACGGGTACCTACTTCTGTTTAGCAGGTTTCTGACACTAGGTCGGTTACTTTTGTCGGTTTCTGGGAACTCCTGGGAATTGACAATCGCTCCTCAGAACCAGGTGCGTCAAGAACCTTACGGACGGTCTTTAGAGGATGGAGTTCTCTAAGCTGTCAGAAATAGAGATGATATCGGCGCAAAGATCTAAATTGCATAAGATTTTACGAACAAAGTGTTTTTTGTTTCAGATTTTCATGTTGTTCCTAACTGTGTCTATGTTATTGGTGAGTGCAGTGTATTTTGGGATTCAGTCACTGTTGCCTTCCACTTCACCTACTTCCCCTTCTCATGATCTGAATTCTATTCTCATTCCCACTAATTCTCCACATTCCTTTCATCTTCTGCCCCAACATGAACAGGTCAGACGTGTGGAATTTATGAACAATTCCTTTGTCCAACTTTTGCATCAGCATCAGTTGGTGATGAACACTACCAATTGTTGGGTGTGTGGGTTAATGCCACATACCATGGATAAGGGTATTCCGTATTTAGTTCTTCCCTACAGCTCCCAGGGATCAGCTCGGGCATTTCAAACCATGTTCCGTAGTGCACTAGATTCCTACCCCCGTCGAGAGCCACGCTCCACAGACCTTGGTTCTGGCCCGTTCCACAAGTCTTTAGCAATAGCCATTGCTGATCTGGATAGAGATATTTTTAATACATCGCTTATTCCAGAGGAAGAGGTGCGAGCCTACAAGGATCTGAGTGAGGCCGAGTATAGTATTTCAGTCGGTGATAGACAGCTTAAGAGCTCGTCTCCAATCTGGATCGTACCCCACCTTGGTCATTTCTGTCTGCAAGGTCTTGGTCGAAATCCGAGAGCTCAGCTTGGGAAGAGTGCTTGTACTGAGACATACGTTTTACCGATGCTCTCTTCCCCTGTATTTCTGACTGCCAAGGGTACCTATTTTGTGTGCTATGATCGTGCTTATACGTGGTTGCCCCGTGACTTCTCGGGCACATGTTATATCGCGAATCTTTTGCCACCGACTTTCACAGTTGCCTCAGACTACCATAAAACGAGAGTTGTGAGAGGCGTTATTAGCGAAGAGGACACTGCCGTTCAAGAAGCAGGAGACTTCTTTAAGGGTTTCCTACCGTTTTGGGGACCTATGGTCAATAGTAGGAACCTGAGACAGTTGACTCGTGTGGTAGAATCGACTGCTAACATAACTGCAAGTGCTCTTGGTAACCTGACAGCAGAGCTTCAAGCGGATAGACTGATGACATTACAGAACCATATGGTTCTAGATGTTGTACTCGCAGATAGAGGTGGTGTGTGCAAGGTGATCCATTCGAGCTGCTGTATTTTCATACCTGATAATGCTCCAACTGTTTATCAAGCCATCTCGAAGTTGCGTAAAATCTCCGAGTCCATACACGTGGACGAAGGTGATTAGACGCTTCTAGGATGGTTGTGGGGTCTGATGTCGACTTGGGGTTGGAAGATTCTGATGATTGTGGGGGTTGTTGTGACGTTTCTGTTCACGTGTTGTCTTTGTGTACAGTGTGGTCCAGCCTTATGTGGCCTTTGTGCTACAACGTGTATAAGAAGGCCATCTGTTACCAGAGAGACATTGATGGATAGAATAATGTTCCAGCAACATCTAAACGATCTGATGAATATCGATATTGATTCTGATATCGACTAGTGCTTGCCTACATGAGGGCAAAAGGAGCGTCTGAGGTTCGGTGAGAATCGAAACGACGTTTTGGGCTTGTTCGGATATGGACGAGTTTGGTATCTACGAACCGTAAATGACGAGATTAGTAGGTGTACGTGTTTTCGCTACACTACTTGGAAGGGTTTGTCTTAATTACGGGTTTTTCCATCTGAACGTTCGGGTTCCATTTTAGATACGGCATCCATTTTGTTTCTTGTCCTCACGTAGCCGGCGAACGGACAATGTCCGCTCGATGACCCTGGGATTCCCAAGCTCTTGCGGAAGATGCATATTCCTTTGAGTGTGCCTTTATGACTAGGGGAATGACACGGCAAAAGCAGATGGCTCCGCTCGAGGCTCATCTTGCCGTGCCGGTCTATTGTTTCAGCCTTGCATACGTTCGGCTCGAATCCTTTGATCCCGTGATCACGCTTCCGATATTGCCCCCACACTCTTTTCAATCTGTTGACTGTCTTTGTTTCCTTGCACCTGTTTCTGTCCTATCTCTTAGGTCGTTTACAACTAGAATGGAATGTGCCTAATGGTGGGATAGCGTGCTTTTACAGTTGGGAACCGACAATGTTTCTGTAATGATGTTCCGGGCTTCTGAAAACATGAATGCGATCCTTTTGAAGTTTACTGTGGGAACTGAGCTGTAACCTTTTGTTCGTTATGTTGTGCAATGGCGAAAATGTGTATAAAAGGAGCAATCCACTTTTGCAATTCGAAGCAGACTCTCTGAGCCTACACTATGTTGTACTTCTAGCGATTTCTGTGTCCCTGCAGTAAATAAACGCTGATCTTTGACGCCGAAGGAAGTGTCCCGTGTCTCTGTGATTTGTACGCCGGAACAGGTATCCCCATGAAGGTTTCAGGTGTTGTTCCCTGGCACCGCTGGGCCTTAAATTAGCTCAGCCCTTCAAGACCATGTTTAACATACATATCATAACTTGGGCTACCCTCAGGTGGGGCAGGTTGACTTTGATTCAGTCGTGGGCCCTTTCGGCGACAACAGCATCCAAAGCACAGTTTACTAAAACACAACATACTTATTCACTCACAATCCAATCTCATTCAAAGAAACAATCTTTCAAACATGGCCATGTTCATACATTCTCTCATCCTATTCACCAATCAGAACCTCAAACAGGACAATATAAACAAAAACACTATTAAAAAAGGAAACATTTTCAAAGCGACATGTCTTTTTCAATACCAAAAGAACGGAGCCCGTCGACTCCCGTTCATGGAGAACCAATCAGTGTTGATTTCAGACCAACAGATACCAAAGTCAGGCAGTCCGAAGACTACCAAGAGACTGTTAGACAGGGATTAACAACAGACCGACCTACGGACCATCCTGCAATTTTCCTGGTTCACCTCCGGGACTAATCTGACTAAGCTGCCTTAGCGTCGGTCCATATATGTCCCGATGGCTACCCAAGTACAACCACAGGCTTTCCCGAGAGCAGTCCCACAGGGTGCACACCACACGTGTCACACCAAGGCATCCGATCGGTATCTCTATTATTTCACCAAACAAGTCCGTGGAGCGTCTACCCGTGCAGCCAAAATGCTGCCCCGTCAGACCCTCAAAGTTCCCCGTGGTTCACCAACCACCAAATCAAATACAGTTAACTGTTTCCAAAGGCACTGCTCAACAGTGCATTCCAAAAGACACCAAAACCAATTCACTCACCTGGTGCACGCAGGTATGATTGCGTATTCTCCACTGCCAACTCCTGAAGACCAACACAGTCAGCTCCTGGGTTAAGCCCGTAGGACTAGCAGCGGGTTCTCCCTGATCGCGAGAGCGGAGTAAATCAGAATCTCTGGTCAGTGCACCCACTCGAACAGAGTTCCCCTTTCTTTGTCCTTTTCTACCCGGTTACGGGAGGACGACCCCAACGAGGAGTCCCACCAGAGTCGCCAACTGACGTATCATAAAATAACATTAAGGCTACATTTACCAATAGCCCAATACCAATTACCAAATCGACCGGCCAGTTGGCAGTGTAGAAAGTTCAATTGTTTATTATACAAAATTCTCTATAGAGCAGCCGCCCCCATCCTCACCCCTGCCGGTACGTGGAGAAGACTGCTGGCTGATACTCAAAATGACACATATATACTTTAGGCTGGTACATGAAATCACCGTACATGGAAAAACACTACTTAGCTCTTGACCCTCCGAAAGGACCATATATGGCACACATGATTAGTACAAAGCTCTGCTTTAATTATTATTGGGAAGGTCAGGAGGGGTGACTCCCTTTTGTCTTGGTGCCTAGGAGTGCAGGCACGGGGTCTTCAGGAATGCGCTTATCGTACCCACCACCAGATGCGACCCTGAGTTCGAGCACAGGGAGAGAATAGCGTGATTCAGCTGTCTCCAGCAAATCAACTAAGCTGAGGCCTGACAACCATTGGATGGTAACACGTGATCACTGTTCGTGTCTAACGCAAACAAGGAAAGATGGCGTCTCTACAGTTTTTGGCCTACTCGATGCAAGCAAAGCACACAAACAGCATGTACCCTTACTAACTAGCAAAATAAGTTATAGATTAAACACTATGCATACCTCTATACTAGGAATATATAGATACATCATGCGAACACAATATGTATATGTAAGGCCCATACCACTAACTTAAAGAAAATCAGCTTTTTATCCCTCACTTCCTACCTGTTGTCCCTTCCTTATCTACTCCATTCTTTTCTCAATATATTCATCTGTGGTACATAGATATCTTTTTTCTTTGGAAAATGTCTTCAGATCCTTCTGCAATTTTGTGAGCTTAGATTGCATTGGATAATCTTTATATTCTCCAATCTATTCATTTTTCTCCTCAAGCTTTCTTTTGTACGTAGCCAGGACTATGTTTGCTTTTAAACAATGTTCACTTGCTTGTATTTGAATGAGCATAGCGTCCGCTATCCTTTTCGCTGTAGATATGATCAACACTACCAATCCCTCGTACACTTTCATGCGATCAGTGTCCAATCTCTTCTGAATGAGGAATCTATTGAAGATTTTATTCATTGGCTTAACACACAGAATGCCTTCTTATATTTTGCTACCACCATCACCAAGGAAAGCCTCCCTTTTCTTGACCTGGAAATCATCCAATACTTAGAAAAATCGACGGTTAGGATGTACCACAAACCCACACTTAAGAATGGGCTGTTGCTCTTTGATAACTTCCACCCCAAGTCACTAAGAGAGAACCTACCGGTGGGAATGTTCGGAACTGGAGACCTTTAGGGAGGAAGCAACTTCCTTGTCAGAGAAACGGATACAAAGGAAGTTTCCCACTAGAGTGGTACGACAAGCCCAGAAAAGAGCGCAGAATTGTCACCGGGAATGTAGGAGAGTAGGGTCTGCTTCCTATGGTCACCCACACTTTTTAGTGTGATTCTCTGTTTTTTTAACTTTATTTTGGTTGTGGGCCTGCTAATCAGAACCACAGCCCAGCTGTTCTCTCTCTAAATTAATACCATGCACTTTAGGTGCACACCAGATTGGTTACTGGGTCACCCTTGTGAGCCCCTGTATAGTGTACCATAGGTACCCAGGGCATAGGTGCACCCTAGGCCTACCAGGGGCTGCAGCATGTATTGTGCCACCCCTGGTTTGCCTTACAATCTGACACCATAGGTCTGTTCACACAGCTTGGGTAACGTGGTGTAATCACCCCTTACTTAGATATAGTATATTTATATCTACCTTTACAGATAGACACATGTACACCTATTAGCCACTCCTATGGTAGGCCTCGACAATCCTGGAGGCAGAGTGCTTGGTTTTATGTGAGAGGGTGCCCTAGCATGAGCTGAGCCCCTCTGCTGCTTTCGGAACCATCTCCTTATAGCTGTTCTATGATATAGCCATACCATATACTCTTAAGTGCATTATAATCCATGCGGTTAATGCTAACTTTGGTTTGGCTTTATCAAAACATGTCGTGTCATTTGAAATACTACCCCCCCACCAATTCTTGCGGCCGGGATAGCATTCCACCCTTGTAGAGGGAAAAGACATGTAGTTTACTGCTTTACCCGGTTAAACAGGGCCTCAGCATCACAAAATGGATGCTGCTGCCACAGACACGAGTCTGACCTCCTGTTGCTGGGGGAAACTCCAGCAAGGGCAGCCTGGACAATAGGTTTCCTGTCCAGGTAGGTGCCAGTACCTCCCCAGACAGGGGTTTTGTGCCGGGAGGGCTGCATTCAGTGAATGCATCTACACACTGCCTGGGGCACACAAGGTGCTCCATGCATAGCCCAGTTCAAACTAGTTGCTGGGGCCCTCCAGCCCCAGCTCTGGCACGAAACTGGACAATGGGAAAGGGGTGTAAGCACCCCCTTCTCAGGTCCACCCATAGGAGGGACCTAGTCAGGTAAACCAGCCCCCTTTCTTAGTATAAGTATAGGAGTTTTGTTACCAGGACTTTAGATTGTCCTGGACAAATCTTTGTAAGACATATCTTGGACCTTCGACATTACATTCTGACCGGAAGACGGAAGACATCTCCCTTGTGGTCAAGGAGTGCCCACCCTGTGCAAACAGGCACCAACAGCAACTTTGCTGGTCTGCAGTTTCAAGGCTCCCGTCGGAACCTGAAGACTCTGTGACTCAAGAACTAGTTTGACAGACTTCTCTGACCCTGACCCACTTCCACCGTGGCCGAAACGAGAGACGTGGGACCGGACATCTTGGACATACTGCATTTTGCTACCTGCACTCCTTTCCTGAAGCCTCAGTAACTTGTGCATTGGGGTACGCAAAGCCCCAGCCCCGAGCACCATTTGCACTGAAGCTGAGACCGACACACTCCGCGAGTGTCCCGTGGGCCCCACCTTTGCATTTGAGCTCAATGCGTCTTTCTGGTTCCTTGCCCATTGGCTGGTGAGCCCCTGAAGATGCCATCTTGAATTTAACTTGCTATTCTGGTTGCTCTAGGCTTGCTCCAGCTTCCCTGAAAAGGAGAAGCGACACAGACCTTGCTGGTCTGCAACAAAGTCAATCCTGCGTGAGTTCCGGTTGCCAAGGCTTGTTGGGTCCAATCCGGATACCGACACTGCAGTCATCTAGATCCATTGCGGGACAGCTTGAATCCAGCTTCTGGTCATCTTCGATGCCTCCTGGACCTCGTGGTTGAAGAGACAAACTCACCTTCTTTACCTGCAAATCACCCAACATCGCCTGGTTCCTTCCTGGTCACTGGCTAGTGACCCAGACTCTGTCCCCTCTGCTTTCAGGTTCTTCACATCTCCGATCCACCCTTGGATCCTCCCGGACACTTTTCCACTGGTCGCCTGCAGCACTTCTTTGTAGCTTTCCATAGAAAACGACAAAGAAACCCAACACGAAAAGACACCTATGCACCTGTCTTCCCTGGGTGAGGTAACACGAGTACTCCGGTGCTCCCATGGGTCTTGACTCTCGAAGTGTCCTAGTTTAAAAGGGTTCCATCCTAGTCCATCTGGAAGTGTCCTTAAACTGTAACTTTGTAATTTTTACGAACTCCATAAAAAGTCAATGGGAACCCGCGCCTGTGTTTAGACACTGCACGCATCTCCCGTTGGTCTCCTACTTCCTAACCTTTGGTTGTTTAGTGTAGCCCCAGCAATTCTGCAGGCCCTAGGCCTGCTTTCTAATTTTTAAGGTTTAAACATTTGGTCACTGAGACAAGCAGATGTCGGACGAGAACCCCCGTTTACCGTAAAGCCGCATACAAGCAAAGACAATCTATTTTACTTATCACAGAAAAACGACTGCCCGTCATCAGACATATATCAGATTGAGAATTATAAAAGCGGATGTTAGCGGCTTACAAGTTAAATAAAGAATGTCGACATAAATGAGCGAGTCCTCTGCTTTTAAAACAAGGCACCGTGAAAGGCTAACAAACATCTTTCAAAATCAGAAGTGCTCTTGCTGAATTTTCCTGAAAAAATATTGTCCAGTGCGCAGACGTCAACTAGCTGCAGTGGCGTGAAAGATATTTTTAAAAGTAAAAACAAAGTGCTTTCTTGAAGAATATTAATAAAGGGGAATACTAAATAGAAGCACCGCTATATACCACACTTATTTATGTTGCACATTGTCATGTTTATAATTTGCGAATGAGGGTCACCTGACGAAGGCTACTGGCCGAAACGCGCGTAGTTCTATTCCACCGCATTGCCTCCTTCAAATTTTCCACCGACCGAATATGTCATATAGCACCCTCTTTTTTTCTTATGTGTTATGTGATTATATGTGATATATGTAGTTGAATGTATTTTGTTAAATTAATTGTTACTAATGTTGAAAAGATATTTAAAAATGATAAATAATATTTACAACAAATAGAAAAAAATATAAATAAAACGGTTTTTGAATTTGGATATACATTTTTGTATCATTCATGAATTGTATAAGGTCGCAAATAATTTGATTTTATGTACCATTAGGGCGGTACAACAATATTTGGTTTGCTATACAGCCTCTTTTCCTACCTGCTTTCTAATTCTCTCATGGTACTTATACCACTTTCTTAGTATATGGTTTGTGAGGCCCCTAGGAAATAAAGTATACTGTACAACTTATCGTATATTAACTGTGTGACTTGTATTGTATTTTTTCCTCTGACCTCATAAAGAGTGCAGAGGGATTGTGTTTAGATTAAATACATATATATTTGATATATACCTTGTGTGGTGTCCTTTCATTTGGTATTCAAGGGATTATATATGGTAAAACAACTTGCTTAACTCGCCTACTGAAGTCTTAGCCTGAAGACTGCTGGTTCATACTACCACTAGGATATCTTCTATAAGGTTGACTTTATAACCACCATATGGGTCGATTAGACTGGTGCAGGGTGCCCACTAGAACTAGTGGCCATCATATGCAAGGCTAACTTCTCACATTGGTGTGCATCGGTTGGGATAAGAGCTTGCAATTTGTTTTACCAAATAATCTTGTAATATCATCTGAAAGATCATATCACGGTACCTGTAGGTACATATAAATCAAGTCTTAGATATACATAAGTTCTACTGAACTTTGTAGTTGTAGGTGGTAAGGGCTTAGCACACCCTGACTGCAACTCCTAGAGAGGTTCTAGTAGGAAACCATTTAGTGTAGGTAGGTGCACACACCTCACTAGAAAATGTCCTTGGAAGCAGGCCCTAGTGGACCTCTTCAAGAAGAAACGTAGAGGGTGCCTTCTAAGTATGACTCATTCACTTTTCAAGAACTGAGTAGCCTGTGTGCAGTCAGAAAGTTGAGGCAAGGACAGAGTCCAACCTTTAACCACCTGGTAGATATCTTAGTGGTCCATGATGTAGAGAATCCATCAGATCCAGGTAGCCAAGGGGGTAGAGAGGGGGGCAATCTCTCAACAGAGGAGAATAGAACTGGGAAAATCCAGTTGTCTCTGATGAGGATCTTGACCAGGATGCAGTTGATGAAGCTGGCCTGGGCAACCTAGAACTATCTGGAGGTGGAGAAGGCCAAGAGAGGCCCCCCTCTACTCACTCCTGTAGGCCTAACACAGGAATCAGAAGGCACAGGTCACTTTCCAGTGGCTCTGGGCATTCTGATTCCTCAGTAGGGTCCAGTGCCTCTGCTCAGAGGAGGATGACTTCCCCTCAGAGGAGAGCACAATGCTAGGATGAAAGAAGCCAAGCTTAGGGTCAAGAGGCAAGAAGTTGCCCTTGCAAAAGAGACCCTGGCTCTTGAAAGAGAGATAAAGTTGAGTGGGCTTGAGCCCACTGGTGGCAGCATAATTCCTAGAGATAGGGAAAGGTCTCATGACCATAGACACCTGAACAAGATTGTCCCTCCCTATCAGATTGGGGGTGACATCCACAAATGGATAGCTGCTTTGGAGAGGGCTTGCAAAGTACAGCAGGTACCCCAAAGTCAGTGGGCAGCAATCTTGTGGCTCTCCTTTGCAGACAAAGGTAGAGACAAGCTCCTCACTGTAAGAGAAGAGGGTGCTGACAATTACTATGTCCTGAAGAGTGCTCTAATAGATGGGTTTGGCCTAACTGCTGAGCAGTACAGGTTGCTGTTCAGGGATACCCAAAAGACACATACTCAGGACTGGACTGATTTTGTAGATTGTGCAACTAAGGCTCTGGTGGGCTGGATACTGGGCAGTAAGGTCAATGACTATACAGGATTGTATAATTTGATTATGAGAGAACAAATTCTTAACAACTGTCAGAAACAGTTATTGCATCAGCACCTGGTTGACTCTGATTCTGACCTCTCCCCAAGAATTGGGAAAGAAGGCAGCCAAATGGGTCAGAACCAGGGTGAAGCAGAAGGTACAGAACCAAGGTGGTGATCAGAAGAAGCAAGACCAAAAGGGTGGGAAGAAAGCAAAAGACCAGAAGTTTTCTCAAGGTCCCCAAAAAGCTTCTAATGGTGGGGGTTCCCAACAATCTAAAAAGAAAGAATCCCAAAGAAACCTTGGTGCAAGATTTGTAAAGTAAATACTCACTGGACCAGTGATTGTGTCAAAAAGGAGACAGCTCCAGCCACCATTTCCCCTAAGGCAATTGTTCCCCCTAGTTCAGCTCCAAGTTGCGGTTCTCAACAGAAGGGTGTAGTAGGGCTAACCCTGGGAACTGAGATGGATTCTGGCCTAGTCAGAATACCAACTCAAGCTGTTTTGATCTGTGATGGGGACATAATGATGTCCTCTACTGTGAGTCCCAATAACCTAGGCAATTACAGACAAACTCCTTTAATTAATGACAAAGTGGCTCAGGCCTACAGGGACACATGTGCTAGTGTCACAATGGTGACACCTGGCTTTGTGGATCCTGGACAGATCATACTACGTTAAAATTACCTAGTGACCAATGCTAGCAATGTCACTATCACTCACAGTATGGCAATTGTTAATTTCTCCTGGGGAGGGGTAACTGGCCTCAAAAAGGTTGTGGTTAGCTCAGACCTCCCTGTAGAATGCTTGCTTGGAAATGACCTGAAGACTACAGCTTGGGCTGAAGTGGAGTATAGGACTCATGCAGAAATGTTAGGGATATCAGCACATGTCCTTGCTGTGACTAGGTCACAGGTCAGACATAGCAACACTGAACTGGCACTGGATTCTGGACCAGTGGACCAGTTGCCTACCAGGAGGAGAAGCAGTAGGGTTAAGGCAGTGCCTTTCCCCTTGCCTCAGGAATAGGATCAGACTTCACAGGAAGTTGATTGTGAGACCCAGGAGGGAACTGTCCTAGAAGAGGTTGAGCCTCATCAGGTTGAGTTTCTTGGGACAGGGGGTCACTCCAGGGCAGATCTGAGTCAGGCGCAGCTAGACTGCCCTTATCTTGAACCCCTCAGACAGCAAGCTGTTGCTGAAGCTGCTGGGAATGCTAGTGGGACACACAAAGTCTATTGGGATTATGGGCTCCTGTATTCAGAGGCTACAGACCCAAAGCCTGGAGCTTCCAGGAGGTTGGTCATACATTTGGCATTCAGGGGCTTCCTTCTCACACTAGCCCATGATATTCCCCTTGCAGGACATCTTGGCCAGAACAAGACTTGGGAGAGGCTTGTCCCATACTTTCACTGGCCTCATATGTCAGAGGATACCAAGGAGTTTTGTCGCTTCTGTGTCACCTGCCAAGCCAATGGCAAATCAGGTGGCACTACAAAGGCCCCCCTTATACCCCTACCTGTGGTGGGGGTTCCCTTTGAACGTGTAGGGATTGACATTGTTGGACCAATGGATCCCCAAACAGCATCTGGGCACAAGTTTATTCTGGTGGTAGTGGATCATGCCACCAGGTACTCAGAAGCTATTCCCCTAAGGACCACAACAGCAACTGTTGTGGCAAGAGCCCTCCTGGGATTTCTCTCAAGAGTGGGCTTTCCGAAGGAGGTTGTCTCAGACAGAGGTGCAAACTTTATGTCTGGATATTTGACTGTATGTGGAAAGAGTGTGGAGTGAACTACAAGTTCACTACACCCTATCATCCACAGTGCAATGATCTAGTTGAGAGATTCAACAAGACCTTAAAGGGCATGATTAATGGTCTCCCTGAAAAGCTTAGGCAGAGAAGGGACATCCTGCTGCCCTGCCTTTTGTTTGCTTACAGAGAGGTCCCTCAGAAGGGAGTGACTACAGCCCTTTTGAACTTCTGTTTGGGCATCCTGTAAGAGGACCCCTGTGTCTGGTAAAGGAGGGATGGGAGTTACCTCTCAAACCTCCCAAACAGGACATTGTGGATTATGTACTTGGTCTCCGCTCCAGGATGGCATAGTACATGAAAAAAGCATCTAAAAACCTTGAGGTTAGTGAGGAATTGCAAATAGCCTGGCATGACCAAAAGGCTGTGCTGACTGTTTACCAGCTAGGACAGAAAGTGTGAGTGTTGGAGCCTGTGGCCCAGCCGCTCTCCAGGACAAGTGGAGTGGACCCCACACTATTGTTGTACAGAAGGGAGAAGTCACTTATTTGGGGGACCTTGGAACTCCCAGGAGCCCCCACAGGGTGCTTCATGTCAACAGATTTAAACCATAAGTTGACAGGGCAGACATGGGCTTGCTCATGGCTACAGATGAGGGACAGGAGGAAGAGAGTGACCCTCTCCCATGCCTGCTTTCTCAGACCCCTGATGATGGTTCAGTTGATGGTGTAGCCCTGGCAGGCAGGCTCACTGGCCAACAGCAGCAGGACTGCAGACAAGTTCTACATTCCTACAGACATATGTTTTCTCTGACTCCAAGTCAGACTACCTGGTGCACTCATGAAGTGGACATTGAGGACAGTCTGCCTGTTAAAAGTAAGATTTACAGGCAACCTGATCATGTCAGGGACTGTATCAGGACAGAGGTCCAAAAGATGTTGGATTTGGGAGTCATTGAACCCTCAAGAGCCACTGGGCCAGTCCAGTAGTCCTGGTGCTTAAACCTCACACCCAAGATGGTAAGAGAGAGGTGAGGATTTGCGTGGATTACAGAGGCCTCAATGCGGTCACTAGGACAGATGCCCATCCAATACCAAGGGCAGATTAACTCCTTGACAGATTGGCATCTGCCAAGTTTTTGAGTACATTTGAAACGCTGAGACTGACTACTGCCGACCAGGGAGTTCTGTGGATGACCCCTGCATCGTTCCTGTTACCGGATTGACCTTTTGCCTTCCATCCCCGTACCTCGCGGAACCCGCTCCGCGGGTCCCGCATCGCCCGCTCTGCTGGGCTGACTTTGGAAAAGGGGAGAACTTTGGCTGCTCTACAGGGGCGAAGAAGGAAACACTCGGCCCGGGCTGCGAGCACCAGGTGAGGGACAGGGACTCCATTTCCCAGGAGTCCCTGTGTAGTCATCCCCTGCACCTGGACGCTCTCCCGGGTAGCCCCGCCCCCGACCGCCGGAGTAAAAGCTGCCGTCCACCGCAGCAACTTGGGAAACGCTGAGACTGACTACTGCCGACCAGGGAGTTCTGTGGATGACCCCTGCATCGTTCCTGTTACCGGATTGACCTTTTGCCTTCCATCCCCGTACCTCGCGGAACCCGCTCCGCGGGTCCCGCATCGCCCGCTCTGCTGGGCTGACTTTGGAAAAGGGGAGAACTTTGGCTGCTCTACAGGGGCGAAGAAGGAAACACTCGGCCCGGGCTGCGAGCACCAGGTGAGGGACAGGGACTCCATTTCCCAGGAGTCCCTGTGTAGTCATCCCCTGCACCTGGACGCTCTCCCGGGTAGCCCCGCCCCCGACCGCCGGAGTAAAAGCTGCCGTCCACCGCAGCAACTTGGGAAACGCTGAGACTGACTACTGCCGACCAGGGAGTTCTGTGGATGACCCCTGCATCGTTCCTGTTACCGGATTGACCTTTTGCCTTCCATCCCCGTACCTCGCGGAACCCGCTCCGCGGGTCCCGCATCGCCCGCTCTGCTGGGCTGACTTTGGAAAAGGGGAGAACTTTGGCTGCTCTACAGGGGCGAAGAAGGAAACACTCGGCCCGGGCTGCGAGCACCAGGTGAGGGACAGGGACTCCATTTCCCAGGAGTCCCTGTGTAGTCATCCCCTGCACCTGGAAGCTCTCCCGGGTAGCCCCGCCCCCAACCGCCTCATTTCCTCATTAGCAATAGCTGATATCCGCTACGCGGGACGCGTGCGGGACGCCCGGGGCTAAGCCCGGGCAAAGGGCGGGCCCTCTGTGGCCCTCAGAGGCCTGAGGAGCCTGGTCTGGGCCACACCTCTTGTCATCTGGCCGCCCTATATTCCGGACTAACGGACCCACTACTACTCAATTGTAAGTCTGCATACTGGTATATTTGTGTTTTTTATCGGGACTAACATTAGAGCCTCATATCCCATTATTTACACGTAACCCCGGCTGCCTTGCATTGTAATTGTATTATTTCTTTTCGGACTGTAATGAACTGTCGAGAGACCAGAAGCATGGCAGCTGCTGGAGCCAAAAAACTGACGGGTACCCTTGATGATTTTATTGTTCGGACCCATGCTTTAATAGATCAGGGGATTATTTTAATGGATAGAAGGGTATCTCAAGATCTGGCATCAGCCAGGAGATCCTCTCTAGGCCTCATAGCACAAGCCCGTACTCCACACGCAGTAACAAATCCTAACACCTTAGCAATTGTACATAATGAGGGGGCTCATGACGACATTAGCTCACAAGAAGGTTTGGAGGCAACACCTAATCTCGCTCTGTTAGCTGAGAGTGGCTCACTAAATGAGCCTGGAAATGTTTCGTTGGAAAACGCTCTTGAAAGGGGCCTGAAAGAGGGAGCAATACCCAAAAAAAAGTCCAAACCTGTCACACGTAAGCGAAAGAAAGCTTTGAACACAGAGAAACTAGACCAGACTACCCCAGACCTGGTGACCCTAAACCCGAACAGTGTCCTGGCGACTAACACTGCTGACACTGATGGTCCCAAACATACCAATGTGGCCATGTCTTTAAGCTTACCAGATGACACAGTTATAGATAGTAGTTTAGAGGAAATTTTGGATCTAGGTGGCGATGTAGACAACCACGTTAGAAGCGACGAGGATAGGAATAGCCTCAACTTGGTAAATAACAATATTTTCCAAATGTTAAAAATCCTGCTTGAACCTATTGAAGTAAGGCTGCGTTGTCTAGAAACCATCCTAAAAAACATTCATAAAGATATAAGCGCCCCTAGCTTCAGCCTGGATAATAAGATACCCCCCGTAAAAAAGCCCATGAACAAGCCTCCGCTGGTTAACAAGAATACCCCATCCCTAAAAAAAAGTGCGCCCACTAATCCTGTTAATTCTATTACCACTGGGGGCACCTCCTTAATAACTCCTGACACTAAACTAGTCCCTAACCCTGTTAATCCTAAGGTTGCCCCGCAGGTTAAGTTTAAAGATCCTGTACCCCCGACTCCTAAATTGGATCAGACACCAAAGGAAAGGAGAGAATCACGGAGAAACATCCATCTTCCCCCGGATGCATGCTCCTATGTAGTCATCCTGACAGGGGTCACTGAACTTGGGCAAACTGAAACGGAGTCTTACCAAACCCTAAAAAATAAGGTGTGCCATTGGCTGTCTAAAAATTTTCCTTTACCGCCCGGCATGCCTAGTAACATCTTAATGGTGGAGAGAGCACCTTGGGTAGGGGGCAATAGGAAAAATCTACAAGGTGACTGCGTGGTGGTCACCTTTGAGCACCCACAAACAGTAAACTACATTTGTGCCGGTACCCCGCGCCATCAGGCGAGTACGGTCACGGCTAGGCCTCTCTCCTATTTTTACGTCCAAGGGAACCAACCGGACAAAAGATGGAGTTGGTTAAAGGGCCCTCACGAGCTCAATCATAGACAGAGGTTTAATCCCCCCTGGGAGGTTCAATCACGTGGCTGGGAGGAGGGGGGGGAAGACGGGTGGACCATGGTCAGGAGAAGAAGAGCTGGTCCTTTTCAGGGTGGTTTTTTTGCGGGCCCCCAAAACAAATATCCACACCATGACCATCACTACGTAAATGGGCAGGAAAATTACTTCAATGTCCCCACGTTCAATCATTACGATCACCCGTCCTTTATGGACTGGGTAGATTGACAAACACTGGGTCACCATGCAACACAATCTCTAACTTCCCCACACACCACCTCACAGAGTAGTCACTCCCCAGAAGATTTAAACCCTGATCTAAGTACTGAGCAAATTTCCATTGCAGAACAGTTCATGGAGGGGGGGACAGATTTGTCTGTAATTGATGGAAATAAAGAAGGCAGGCAGGGGATCACTATGGCCTCATGGAACATAGCGGGCCTCAGGAACAAAATCGATGACCCTCACTGGAGAGATCTCATAGGCTCCATGGACATTATTGCCATGCAAGAATCGTGGGTGACCGAAAACTTGCTTACATTGGATGGCTACACCACCTTTTCCCTCCCTGCCGTAAATTCACTGAGAGGGCGGGCTAGAGGTGGTCTGATCACCCTGATATCAGCAAAAATTTCAGGCTCCTATAAAGAAATCCCCACTGGTAGTCCTTACTGCCTTGCAGTCCTAATTACAAATAGGAGTTCAAATGCTGTATTATTAGTGAACTTCTATAACTCTTTTGATAGAGAAAACTCAGTTGATAACCTGCAGAGGCTACACTCTTTTTTAATTAAGTTTCAAGAGTCCATGAAGGCCAATTGTATTGTTATTTTATTAGGAGATTTTAATGTACACGGCTGCCAGGAAGACTGTCCCCCTAACCTTCTTTTTGGTTCCCCTGATGATGAAAATACCCATTTTGAACACTCAGAACAGGGCGTTTTCTTAGAATCTCTGTTAGCCGAAAATGGTTTAATGTTGCCTTCTGGGGGGGGAGAGGACATTCCAACCTTCACGGGTCATGGTAGCGGGTCTACTATTGATTATATTTTTGTGAGCAGTGTTTGCAGTAGTCATATTATCTGTTATACCGTTGTTAGATCCCATTTTAGTGATCACAATCTTGTTGTACTTAAAGTTAGAAATGTATTAGAACTTAATGACACTAACTTGGGTTTGGTTGATAAATGTGACTTACGATCGACTGATCAGGCACGGCGAATTAAATGGTGCAAAATAATTCCTGAGGATTTCTTTGGCAATTTGTGTTTAAATAGTCAGGAGGATCTTGAACTCTGTTTAAATGACCAGGCGGGGGACACTGAGGTCTTAGACGCATATAAGAGGGTATGCATTAACATCGTGTCTAACCTGACACAACATTGCAAAAGGAAAAATCAGGATAGGGCAGGCTGGTTTGACAGTAAATGTTCTGCTGCCAACCACAAATTAAAACTAGCTTTAAAATCTAGCCCTGTAGATAGAAAACTTGTGGCTACCCTTAGGAAAGCATATAAGACTGCCATTGAGAAAAGGCGGCGTGAGATCAGAGAGGATGCCTGGGCCGACCTGACCTCAATTGATGTCTTAAAAAGCAGCGCCAAATTCTGGGCCGTGGTAAATCAACCATATTTTTTAGATACATGCAATAGCGATTTAGATTGTGGCATCCAAGAAGATAAATGGCACTCGCACTTTAAATCTGTGTATGAGCAGGAAGCTAACGGGGCTGAGGATACGATTAGTTTTCATCAGCTCCCGTATAGCTTAACGGTGGATGAGGAAGAGGTGGGTTTAGCCATTGAAAAAATGACCAGCAATAAGGCTCCGGGGCCGGACGGGGTCCCAGCCGACCTTTTTAAAGTGGATATTTTATTTTGGTCCAAAATTTTAGCTAGAGTTTTTAATAGCATTTTTAAAACGGGTATTCCTGATTCCTGGTCCCAATCTGTTATAGTGCCTATTTTTAAAAAAGGTGACAGGGGGGAACCGGGAAATTACCGCCCCATATCCCTGATAGACTCTGCGGTTAAGGTCATAGGGAGAGTGGTCCTTAGTAAACTCAATGATTGGTTAGAGGAGACTAATACCTTGTCCCCAACTCAGTATGGCTTTAGAAAAGGAAGGAGCACTATCGATCAGAGTTTAAATTTACAATTGCTGATCGGAAAATATACTCAAGCTAAACCAGGCTCCCTATTCATTGCCTTTATGGATCTGTCCTCGGCTTTCGACCGAGTGAACAGGTCCAAGTTGTGGGCCCAGCTCCTCAGTATAGGCATCGATCCAAACATTGTGTACTTTCTGGCAGACCTTCACAAGGACCTCACCGCCACTGTTCGTTATGACAGAAAAGGGAATTGTACAGGGAAAATCCATATTACTAATGGTGTTAGGCAGGGTTGCATTCTTGCTCCCCTGCTGTTCACCTTATACATTAACAACTTGGGTGGAACATTGGATCTAGCCTGTAAAGATATACCCAGAGCGGGGAAATATACACTGCCCGCATTACTATACGCAGATGATGCGGCTCTTATAGCTAGAACTGCGGTGGGTTTGCAAAGTCTGCTGAATTCCTTTTATAAATTTATGACAAATCTGGACCTCAGTATTAACTTTGGCAAATCCCATGTAATGGTGGTCGGAACTCATGTTAAGGCCAAAAAACGCGCCCTGTCTATACATTGCAATGGACATAAACTATCTAGAGTCTCAAGATTCCCCTATTTGGGCGTAGTGTTCGACGATCGCTCCACCTGGCTTCCCCAATTGCTGGAGAAAAAAAAGGTCTTGATGCGCGCTACATCCGCAGTCCTTGGTTTCTCACGCAAAATCGGGGTGAAGCCAATAGAGGCTGTCCTAAAAGTGTACGCCGCTAAATGCATAGCTATTGCTATGTATGGCGCGGACCTGTGGGGCATTATGCCCACTAAATCCCTCCAAGTGATTGAAGACAACTTCTTGAAGTCCATTCTCTCTGTACCAACATCCACAGCTAATTTTATTGTCCATCAGGAATGTGGGGTGGATTTCTTGGAGGATCGAATTGCTATGGCCCCCCTCCTGAAATGGATATCTGTGTGGCTCAACTCAGAGATTGATGTCAACCATGAAATTTTGAAGGATTGTTTAAAACTAGATCATTGGAACAAGATTCCCTGGCTAAAATACGTCGAACAGTCCTGTGTTAAACTGGGCAGGCCTGAATTGTTCCGCAATCCCTCTGCCCTCGTCAAGGCTGACTTGAAGTGGGTTAAAAACACCTTCTTGCTACACAGTGGAATGGACAGAGAAAGCCAGGAACTGAAAAAATCTTCTGTTAGGTCACACCAATTGATTGTTTCCTCAGATTGTGAACCGGAGCTTTACCTGAAAGTTGTAAATAACCCAACCCACAGGTACCTCCTCACCAAGTTCCGATTAAACAAGGTTCACCTGCTAATTTGTGGTCGCCCTGGTTGGACCAGGGACTCGGCACTGAGTGTATGCAATTGTGACGGTTACTCAATTATGGACACCGCCCATTTTCTGTTTTTTTGTACCCATTTTAAAATCATTAGGGAAAAATTCATCATTCCCCTGTTGAAGGGGAAGGGATTTAGGCAGGTCAAACCAGCGGTGTTATATCTCCAGATGCTAACTAACATCTGGGAAATCTACAATGTGGCCAAGTTTTTAACCATTGCTATGAGAATGGGCAAAAAGATCAATTGGGTGTAGTTCATGTTCCAACCATTTGGTTTTTATTCTGTAATGTTTTACCTTGCTGCTTTTTTAAATTGTAACTATTTTCTTTAATGATGAACTCTAATGTCTGGACCTTTTTTATGTATGTCTGTACTTTTATGGTTTTGAAAATTTGAACCGAATAAAGTATTATTTGACTTTGAGTACATTTGACTTGACAGTTGGCTACTGGCAGATCAGACTAGCTGATGATGCAAAGCCATCAGCCATTATCAATTTGTGGTGATGCCCTTTGGTTTGAAGAATGCACCTGCCACATTCCAAAGGTTTATGTACCTCGCTGATTAAGAAGGGTAGAAGTATTAACCACAAGTGTAAAGGAGATCTGGAGGGACTGGCATCTTCTACCACACACTCTGGGAATGCCCTGTAAAGCAGACATACTGGAACCATGCTGTGGCGGGGTATGAGAAGTTAGTAGTGTCATCCTACCGGCGACACCCAAACTGTGTCTACTAAATATATGGGAGGTTTCTGATAGGAAACACTCTGAAAAACTGGGCCACCTTGGGTTTCATGATCGCTTAACGGAATATTGCCCGGAGATGGGGGGTGCCGGAGCTGCCAATCCAGGTGGAATGGAAGCAAGATATGGATTGGTGTATGTTTGCAGAAAAAGCTGTATACCAGAGTAGAGGGTGCCCACAGAAATGGGACAGGGTATGGGGCAAATGTGAAGTACACAGGTACAGTATCTGTGCTTCCCCTTCCGCAGGTGGAGGGGGCCCAAAGCTGTCTAGACATTTCACAGACACACCTGCTGTCGAGCGTGGAAGAGGGGGAGATATCGAAATTGATGTGTAACCAACTGGAAACAAAGTGCTTCATTGTCTTGTTCAATATGAATCCTATAGATCTATAAATGTATGATGTTTTGCAAACTTTTTTTTTTAAAACATTTTATTGTCAGTCTGCATATATGTTGCAGGGCTCTGCACACCAGAGACAACTGCAGTATTAAACATTACATCAGCTGGAAGGCAATCGACTTTTCTTTGTGAGCAACAACAAGCAAATAAATGACATGGCAATACTTATGAAGCTATCATTCCCCCAACAACCCCCTACCCCCCAACTCCCCCCCTCCTCAACACCCTCCCCCCAGAGTTGCACAAGGTCCACCAAGTCCCACCTACACAAAAAAACAAATAGCACAAAGAAATAGCTGTATATGCACACCTGCCTCCCAGGCCCCCCACCCCCACTACACCAGTGCCACACGACCCATCCATCACTCCCCCAGAAGATCTTCTGTCAGAACTGGAGGCTCAAGCCACAGGCCCCTAGAGTCTGCCCAGCGTTTCCAAATTTTATAATGTTTTCGCGGGCACCCTCTGGCTACAAAGATCGGCTGCTCCAATCCCATACAAAAGTCTAGGCCATTTTTCCACACGGCCACTGACGGGGCCCGTGGATCTTTCCACGCCCTGGCTATGACCCTCTTCGCCAATGTGAGGCCAAGTTGCATCAGGTGTCTTTTGTACACATTGCCCTCACCCCTTCCATTACATGCACAATAGAGCGAACTGTGGCGTACGTGGGATAAGCATGGGCGGATTTTGTGGATGCGCGATTTGCGGATTTGCAGATTCGCAATCCGCAAAAATCCGCGAATTCCCGCGGATTTGCGGATTTTTTTTTTTTTGTGTTTGCACAGGTTTCTGCCAGTTCACGAGGGTTTTTGTACAATTTCGCAAACGCGAACTTACCTGTCGGGTCGCAAGTTTTGCGAACTTGTTGTTTCTACGTGTCCAGCCTGTTTGCGACCCTCTTCTTCATCACTGCCACCCTCTGTCACCACTGCCACTCTCTGGTTCACCCATGCCACCCTCTGGCTCACCCATGCCGCCCTCTGTTTCATCACAGCACCCTCTGGTTGACCAGGGTACATTATTGTGGCAAAGCAAAGCACACCGTCCCTGCCTCAAGTGACCTGAATTAATTTGGGGCTGATTAATGTGTCACAGAATATTTTTTTAGCTGGCACCTGCTTCCTTAGTGCTTCCTGATTAATGATGTGCTTGAACTTTTGCACCTGCTAAGTGCTTTAATTTTTGCAAAATTAGTTACACCTGCCCTGCCCCAACTGACATTAATGAATTAGGGGCTGATTAATGTGTCACTGAATTTGAACTTCCAGCCTGGCTCCTGCTTGTCTCCCTTAGCTGTAATTCAGGACCTTTGTGGCATACGTGTAACTATTCTGAGGGTCAGAGCAGGGTCACACAATAGTTGTAAGTAGGCAACTGAACTCTGGAGGGGCCCCTCAGGAAGCACTACAGGAAATGGCTACTAATGATGAGCTTGAACTTTTGAACCTGGTAAGTAGTTTCAGTTTTGCTAAAATCGTTTTTCTGCAATTTAGCGCTTATTCGCGGGGCGCGAATAAGCGCGAAATTGAACTGGGAAGGGGACCCCATGAGATAGCGTTCCAATGCATATTCCGGGTCCCCCCTGTCGCCATACCACCACTCATTCAGGACCAGTAGGTGTGAGGCCTGATAGTAGGAGAGGATGTCCGAGGTTGCCAACCCTCCGCAATAAGTGGAGAGAAAGCATGTGCGCAGTGCTAAATGCACAGCTCCACCCTCCCACAAAAACTGCCCGAGCATAGAGTTCACCAGCCGGAACCATTCAGGCGGTATAGGATATGGGTGATTTTGTAGTTGGTATAGCAGCCGGGGGAACTCAATCATCTTAAAAATTGCAGATCTGCCATAAATCGTAAGTGGCATACACGACCAGGCCTTGAGATCTGCCCGAACTCGCTCCCATACCGGTGCCAGGTTCCGCTCCTAGGAGACAGCCGGCACCTCAGAGAGAAACACCCCAGATATTTGAGGCCCCTCACTGCATACAGTGCGATCCTATCGGACAGCCCCACGCCCACTCAAAGCCACTCAGCTGCGCATCAATGTGCACCCATGCAGCTAACGGCTCCATAGCCAAGGCGAATAAGTATGGTGAGGGGGGCAACCCTGCCGGGTGCCGCGCCTAAAAGAAAAACTGGAGGAGACCGCTTCCGCCACCCGAAATGACGCCGTCAGATCGGTGTATAAGAGTGTCAGGTAGGACATGAAGCGAGGCCCGAGATTAAGCCGGGGCAGTAGTGCGAACAAATAGACCCATCTCAAAGAGTTGTATGCCCTGTCCATGTTGGCCAGAAGGAACGCCGCCTGCTCCCTGGTCCATCGGACTGCCACCATTGCCACCTCCGCCCGCCGAATATTGTGCCTGGTCGCCCTCTGGGGCATGAAGCCGGCCTGATCCGGGTGCACAAGCGCTGAGATATGGGGTAGGAGCCGGTTAGCCAACTCTTTGGCCAGGACTTTGGCCTCCACATTTAGAAGAGAAATGGGACGGTAGGAGGCATGGTGCTCTGGGGGACAGCCCGGCTTGTGAAATACCATGACTTCCACATGCCTCCAATCCGTGGGGAGCCTACCCTGTTCCCTGGCCTCCTCCAAGGTCGCCCGATAATGAGGAGCTTTTGCAAGTGATATTGTTTGAAGAATTCACTGGGGAACGCATTCGGTCCGGGAGCCTTCCCAGAGTTGAGCTCACCCAGGGCCGTGCCCAGTTCCTCGTCCGTCAGTGGGAGCTTCAACCGATCGCGCACCTCATCGGACACTGCTTTAGGTGGCAAGTCATCTATGAACTTGTCCACCACATATTCCGGTAGACTCTTCTTTGGGGCGTAGAGGTCCGCATAATATGCAGCAAAGCTCTCCGCCAGAGCCCCTTGATTTGTAATCGGGGCTCCCGCCTCGTTGAGTATTCCCGGAAGGGTCTGAGCATGGAAGACGCCTTAACAGAGCAGATGTAGCATTTTCCAGACTTGTCCCCCCACTGACGTATCCTGCTGCGCGTTGCCAGCCAGACCTGCCGTGCCTCACCCAATAGCAGGGCTGCATAGGACTGTTGCGCCAGGAGCAGCTACCCTACTGCATGACCCTCACCCGCCGTGCGACTCTGGCGTTCAAGCGCCTCAATCTCTGCCTCGGCCCACACTAACTCTGCCTTATGTCTCCTATGGCCCGCAGCACACCAGGCGATATCCACCCTCCGTAGCCTGGGCTTTAAAGCTTCCCACAGCATCCCGGTGCTAGAAACAGATCCCACATTCGCGACAAGATAGTCAACAATAGCCTCATTCATGTGCCTCCCGTAGTCCTCCTGTTGCAGGTGCCACACTGAGAGGCGCCAACGGAATGGCTGCCGCCCCCTGCCCATCAGGAGGTCAACGGACACAGGGGAGTGATCCGAGAGCCCACGCGGAAGGATCTCCGCCGACTCCACCCTTCCAGCCACTGCTCGGGGAACAAAAATGTAGTCTAGTCTGGAAAAGAATTTGTGGACTGCTGAAAGATACGTGTACTCCCGTTTGTCCCCATGCAAGCGCCGCCACGTGTCCACCCAGTCTAAGCCCACAACCATATCATGCAGTTTTGTGGATTGGCCACCGCTTGGACCCCCCCAATCCTGTGCCTGTCTCTGACCACATCCAGGACATCGTTCCAGTCTCCACCCACCACCGACAGTGCGTCAGGTATGTCCGCCCACACAGTAAACAATTTCTGAGTGACCACTGCAAGGGGGGTGGGGCGTAGACGCAGCCTAGCACCAAAGGTTCCTCCCCGACCATGCCCCGAATAAACAGATATTGCCCCTGCTTGTCAGCCCACTGCTTGGAATGAATGTAAGGGATTCTACGATGCACTAATAGGGCCACCGCCCTTGAACCCCTTGCAAATCCCACGTGGAAGACTTGTTGGTACCCATAGCGCTGCAAACAGAGGGCCTTAGTACCCAGTAGGTGGGTTTCCTGTAGCAAAAGAACGTCTTTGCCTGGCACATAACTGCCCCCCGATTTTATCCAAGACCCCGCGCACATTCCAGCTGAGAATACGGAGTGTACCCGGGGGCCCCGAACATCTTCAGAGCGACTAGCCATCAGGGCACCGGCGCAGGGCCATGTGAATGTGCACAGAAAGTGTAGTGAACACCTCATGGCAGTGCGACTCATACCCAACAAGAACAAACCCCCCCCACAACAAACCCCCCACCCCCACCCCATACCTCAAAAAAGCTGAAGTACCTGTCGCGGCGAGGTTGGCAATCGGCCCCCAGCGGGAGGCCGAAGGCCACCCACGCCAATGGATCCCCAACTTACAGCCCATCACACCCGGGCTCGTCCCCAAAAGTACCAGTCTGGAGGGGAATCCGCCCATGATGCAACTCCCTCTATCCAAATGTGTCAAGTATATATGCGAGCAAAATAGGGGGACACCCTGGCACCATCCGGACAACAAAAAGAACAAGTCAAGGGTCCATCGCTTGTAGCCTGGGAGCCGGGCCCCCCGGGAGGAGGCCCCGCAAGACACGGAGCGCCGCTGGGATTGAGATCTTCTTTTCCCCCTCCGGCTTGACCCTCAGAAACTTTTCGATTGGGCCTCGCTCAGAGAGGAGTCTGATTCCAGTCCTGGCGTCGTGTGCACCCGCACCAGCACCATTTCATCAGTCCATTTGAACACCTCCTTTGGGGTGTCAAAGAAGTGGGTGCGTGATTGAAACACCACCCGCAGGCGTGCGTGGAATAACAAGGCATATGGGAGCTTAAGGTCTCTCAGGTGGGCTTTTGTGGCCATGAATGACTGGCGCTGCTGCTGCACTAAACGTGTATATTCTGCGTAAGGAAGCGCTCCATGTTGCCATTCTCGCAGCCCTCTGGAAAGCCCACGAAGCGCAGGTTACTCCGCCTGGCCCGCCCCTCCGCGACCTCAACCCGAACTGCCAGGCCCTTCTGTATGTTTTCCATGCTTGCCACCTTGCACTTCAGGGCCGCGATGTCCTCCACACCTGAAATCCGGGTCTCTGCCTCAGTGATGCGGGACACTGCATTCTGCAGATCCTGGTGTAATAGCATGACATCAGATCCCACTGCGCCAATTTTGGCATCCAGTATGTCCCAGGATTGGGTAACTGCCGCCATCAATGCCGCATTGTCTGGCCCGGACTCCTGCTGTCCTCCGCCCGGGCCAGTGAACTTGTGGATGGGCCCATGTTTAGTGGCGCCGCCACTGCCCTTGTTACTCGTCATGTCCTCCTGCAGCAGGTGCCTCGCAGACGCTACTCAGGCCCAGTTCGCCATCCACACAGGATCCTCAGCGTATAGACTCAGAAGGCCGGTCACCAACCCGGGCCGCTCCCCACCGGAAGGCACCCCTGAACCAGGGACCGCAATCCACCCGGGTAGGTCCAGATGTCCACATCAGGGTCCACTGAGCGGAGGGGCCGCTTCTCTCCCACTGCCCCCGCTCACCCACGGGGCACAGCCGCAAAAACTGTCACCAGAGCCTCCTCACAGCCCGACCAACCGATGACACAGGCACTGCCCAGGAGAGAGGGAGGATACCAAGGGTTGGATGCCGGCACCCCCGCGGCCCGAATAAACTGCCGATCCCCGCCCTGCGCTCCAGCAGACAGGAGATAGGGGGGCTCTGCCCACGCCCAGAGGGGCCCCCAATAGCCACAGCCAGGCAAACATTGCTCCACTCATTGGACCAACCCCCAGGGGATCCGCTCTCGGTAAGGATTCTGTTGTCTCTGTTATGCAGCTGCGGGACACCGCACCAGCCCCTCCGCAACTCTCCTCACCCTTGCGGCCCTGCCTGGCCTTCGCACTACTTCCTCTAGACCTGCCCCAACCGCTAGTCTGCCACGCTGCCACCGCCGTACTCTACAGCCTCCGCCACTATGCCACAAAGTCCCGGGGGGCACACCGCAGACCAAGTCCACGAGAAGGGCCGCAAGTCCCTTAGCCACCGCCTGAACCCGTCCTGGAGATTGGAATTCAGGCACCCGCTTCAGAAGGCGGCGCCAGGCCCCAAGCCGAGACCCTTGCAGGCCTCCCCACGCGGTGTGGTCACGCGGCCGATCTGCGGGGGTTCCCAGGTTAAGATGGGGCACTCCCGTGGCCCCAACCGTCAACTTCCCTGGTCGCTACTTCGCAGCAGAGTGTTCCAGCCACCAGGACTCGCGGCCGTGGGCCTCCACTCCCGCCCCAGTCGTCCTCTCCTCACTCATGTGTCTCAGTCTGTCTCCGCGTCAGCTCTGCACTTTCGGTGCCTCAGGACCCCAAGGGGGCCGATGCGCCCCTTGGTCACCTCCTGTGGGGGCTACCGCCCAGGGGGCGCACGGGGCAGGCTTCAGCTCCCGTAAATGTCGACCAGCTACACCCCCGGCGCCACACACCCTCTCGGGCTCGCTTAACTCCACGCCCCGGGTCCACCTTCCATCGCCAGGCCGCTCCTCGTGGGGACCCCAGCCCCGGACTCCGGCCAACCCAGGCGGCGGGAACCACAGCGGATCACCGCTGCAGGCCGTAAGTGCCCAGATGTGTCCCCTAAAACTTGAGGTGTGAAGAGGGAGTCAGGATAAATTCAGGATAATCGTCGGGCTGGACCGAGCACAGCTAACACACGCCCGCCATGCTGGCTTGCCTAGCCACGCCCCCCCTCCATGTTTTGCAAACTTCATTAAATAAATGTTATTAAAAAAAAATGAAAGGGAAATGAAGGAAGAGATTCCTGATGCAGCCTGTTAAATAATGGAATTGTCAGTAGAGAGATATTTTGTACTAAAGGAACAGGAAATAGAGACAGATAAGGGTACACTATGAAACGTTTTTCTACACAGTCCAGCGACACCACCTCATTCAGATTTCAAAGTAGTGCATGTGCCACAACAACAAGGTAGAACAAAATCCTAAACAGAATGCACAAGGTGTGGACAGACAGACATATTACTCCGATGCACTAGACAAAAGGTCTGAATTAGAAGTAATGTTGAGATCAGCTATGTATTTATTATTTTCTCACACAGACTTTTTAAAAGTACATTGACGGTTTTGTATTGAAAGCAGAATTTGATATTCTTACAGGTTTCCAACCATAAATAGGGGTACTAAGGCAACAGACCTACCCAGAGGTAGAGGGTTTGGAATTCGAGGATACAGAGGAGGAAATGGACAACAAAGGTCAGGCAGTTCCTTTCCCTGGACAGAACACTAATTACAATGCGTTTTCCAATTTACTATAGATTATTATAAATATGGGAGTACTGACCATTAGAAGCACAGTAGTCCTAAAACATTCACATGAAGAGGGGGAAGAGTAAACAGAGGAAGCCCACAGAGACAGAATATTCTTTGGTCGGTGACACAATAGTCACAGAATTTTTTTTTTAACAACAGAATTCCTCAGACACAGATTATTGTAATTCGATGATGAATGTCAAATGTTTGACAAAGCAGGATATGTCCAAAACTGATATCCATAAGGTTGCCCAAGAGCACTAGCACAACGGACAGTGATCACAGTAGACAACATGGGTTCACATGGACAAGACGAGGATGTAGGGACATATGTTAAATTCCTTCTTGATACAGGCACTGCAAAATCTTCTCTTAGCAGGAACCAATCGCACAAGTCCCATTCTCGGGAAATAGCAAACATTATGTGAGGTTCATTAATGTTCTGGTGACAAGCCCCATGTTCACCCTTCTTAAACATGCTATATCCCCAAAAGCCAATAAACACACATTTCTAAAAAAGGATTAGAGCTATTATCAAATGTTCACCTGACGGAGCGTATTGAAGGAAAATGTTGGGTTTGAATTGTTTGATTATATGGGTATTGTCAGATCAGGATTACAGACTATATCACCACATATTCTTTCCATGATAAAGGACATAGTATGGGTCAGACACTAAAAAAATGTAGGCAAAATGGATTTCGACCCAGTAAGGATTAATGTGAAATAGAATGTTGCCCCGCCAAGAACACCACAGTACAAGATTTCTCTAGAAAGGTTGCAAAGAAAGTGAAAATTACATAGAAAGACCTTGACATTCGGCTTCAGAAGTGGGAAGATTCATTAATGGGGTTTTTTGATAATCAATTTTATTGAGTTTTGAATGTAACAAGGGAAACAGCACCATTCAGATTTATATCTTAAAAGGCTAGACCAAGGCAAAACACACATCACATGGGCATAAAAGGATAGACACTCAAAAGTACAGTGTCTGCATATCCACTTCCAATACAGAGATCGCAGCAATCTAAATTAGTCTTCCAGCACTCCAAACCATTTGCCCCACATTCAGCAAAATTTCTTAGGACATCCCCTGGCCACGTAAAGAGGCCATTTCTGCGTGGCACACCAGTCGTCAATTGCCAATCAAAGCTCTCACGGGACAAGTGAAGAGGGACCAAAACGGACTTGGCTAGGTTGAACCGAAGGCCGGAAGTGCACTCAAAAAGTTCCAGCGCTCTGAGGCATTTGGGCCCGATTGTTCCGGGTCAGCCAGGAACAGCAGTACATTGTCCTCATAGTGCGCAATCTTATCCTCTTCAAAGCCGGGCCATCTCAATCCAGTGAGGGAGTAGTCTGATTGAATAAGGCAGACAAGGGGCTCCATTGCCAGAGTAAATAGGATCGGTTAGAGGGTGCGTCCCTGCCGGACACCTCTCCAAATTGGGGAGGGGCGCAACAGGGCTCCGTTAACAAGGACCTGCCCCCGGGGCTGGGGATATAGCGTCTTCATCAAGTTGCGGAAAGGGATTCCAAAGTCCATCTGCTCCAGCACCGCCTACAGATAACCCCAATCATCAACTGAATGAAAAGCCTTCTCGAAATCTACAAGAAAATCTACTAGAAGGAGAGACAAGTAGGGAGACAACAAGTACTGGTTCGCAAAGGCAAGATGAAGGCGTCTAATACAGTGTCTGGTCCCTCAAAGAGGCATGAAGCCACATTGGTCTGGATGGACCAGGTTAGCTAAATGTGGTCGTATGCGGTTGGCCAGGACGGAAGCAAAGATCTTGAGCTCAGTATTGATAAGTGAAATGGGACGATATTCCGAGCAGCAGCTCGAGGGGGGCTGAGACTTAGGAATCACAACAATGGTAGCTAGGTCTGTTTCCGGTGGGAAAGAGCCACACTCCACCGCTTCCTTGTACATTGCCATGAGAGGTGAGACCAAGATGTCCCGGTAAGATGCATAAAATTCTTGGGGGAGCCCATCTGGTCCCAGTGTCCTACCGGCCGCCATGCGTGATATGGCATCAGACACCTCCTCTGGGTAATTGGAAGGTCTAGCGCCTCTGCCTCAGGCTCACTAAGGCGCGGGAGGGGAAACCGTTCCCGCCTGAGGAGCTCGGGGAGTGAAAGACTAGGCGTCCGGACTGAATAGATGGTAGCATAGTAAGTGGCAAAGCATTGGGTCACCGCTGTTGTGGCACGTTCGATCTCGCCAATCGTATCAGTTACCTCGGTATTATACGATTGGCCATAGGGTAGGTGGCAAGGCGTTGGAGGAGCTTCCCATTTTTGTCTCCCCAACCATACAAGCGGGCCACGGAAGATCGCCAAAGCATTTTGGCAGCTTCCAGGGTCTGTCTGATCTCATCCCTCAGGAACGCGAGTCTCCTGTCCTGTGCATCATTTCTGTCATTAGGGCGGAGTGTCTCGAGCTGGGCGACCTGCACTTCCAGAAGTGTGAGTTGAGAGTCACGCACAGGTGGTTTTGAGTTGGCCCATGGTGAAACCCCGAATGGTGGCCTTTCCGGCCTCCCAGAAGGTGCAGGAGGAGGACACCGAACCTTGGTTAGTAGTGATATAAAGGCGAAGCGCAGTACCTATTTGGTCCTTAGACTCCTCGTCCTGGAGAAACCAGCCGCTGAGTCGCCAGACTGGGCGAGATGATGGGGGGAGGGAACCTATGTGTAGCACCACCAAGGAATGGTCTCACAAGCCTCGGGGAAGATAGAGATTGTTTTAATTGTCTGGCAGTCCTGAGCCGGCAGAAAGACGTAGTCTATGCTCGCATGCCTGTGGTGAGAGGCCGAGGTATGGGTGTACTGTCTCGCCGTTGGGTACCAAAGTCTCCAGGCATCCCTGAGACCCAGGCTAGCAGCCCACGTCGAGAGGAGGCCAGATTGGGCAATCCTGAACGGAGAGGGGGTGATGCCGTATCAAGGCTGGGGTCCATAACTGCATTAAAATCACCCCAGCAAATGGTCAGTCCCAAGGGCAGGGCAGCGACCTCTGAGGTAAGCCGTTGGAGTGTGGAAGCCAACAGGGTGGGAGGGGAATAAACAGCTAGCAGATAAAGAGGACGATCTCTGAGGGAACCTTCCAGAAAAAAAAAACAGCCCTGAGGGTCGTCTGTCACTTTACGTGCCACCAAAGGGAGAGTGCGACGCACCAAAATAGCTACCCCTCTTGACCCCCTACTAAACCCAGAATGCCAGACGGTGCCATAGCCATATTGTCATGAATGATGTAATATGTGACATCATCAGCAGTGGATTGCGGGTGCGCGATATATAGTTAGTGCAACTAACTATATATGCGAATTTCAATGGTTTTGTGCGAGTAAATTAAGGTTTTGTAAATGCTAATCCCTAACTATATATGGTCTATAACCTATGGTTTTTTCAGTGAATTTTCAAGGTTTTGTAAATGCTAATTCCTAACTATATATGGTCTATAACCTATGTTTTTTTCAGTTAATTTCAATGGTTTTTTAATAGCAAATATCAAAAGCTGTAAAATGTCAAGTACGTGGTAGGTAAAAACATTTTCGTATTTATGCACGCTGATGTGCTTTGAACGCTGCCCCCCCCCCTCCTCTTTTCTTTTAGGAGTATTCTCTCTTTGCAGATAGTGAAGGGTAGGTAACACAGGCCTTTGCCCCCGTTGTAATCCGTCGTGCCTGCTTCCCTCTCCATTTGATTGATTGTTATCCTAGCATTTATTGTTTTGGAATTGGTTCTCTTTGGTTCATTCTCTATTTACAAACAAGCACAGAGTCGCAATACTCTGTTTAGTCTTTGCAGATAGTGAAAAATCGTTAAAAAACAAAAGGAATCAAGCAAAATCAGTAGGCCACTAATGGGATCTCTTTTTGACCTCGCTAAAATAGAAACATTATGAACAACCCCTCATGACAAATACAAAACTAGTGAGAGGAACTGAGCTCGACACCATGATGGCTGCAAGACAGCTCGGCTCCGCCGCCCACCCCACCCAAAATAACGACAAACACTATGCAAATATTATAAATATATACAACACACCAGCAAAGTAACAGGGTAAAACGTTTTATTAAATAACTATTTACATGGCAGCCTGCTGCAACATCGATCCAAACAAGCCTTTGTATTTTGGGCTCAAAATAAACCATCAATAGTAAGATTTTCATAGGTGAGTGTAGGTTCATGGTTTTCCATCCACAGACTAAAAGCCTGGAGTGGGAGTGAAAGAACAATAACTAGGAAAGAAGGAAGGCAGAGGTTGTGGGAAGGACTCTGGATATGGTATGTTGCTTGGTCCCTGAGATGCTTCGATGTCACTGCCTTGCACAAATGGCATAAGTCCTGGATGTTGGGTGCATAGTTGAAGGTTCGGAACAGCACTTGTAACACTGTCTGAAGCTTATTTGCACCTGCTGCAGCTTCACTATTCTCAAAGTAAGTGGGGGCTGTTTGTGGACCTGACTGCATTGGAAAACAATGTGATGCGGTGCCTCCCTGAACCGCTTGACGGAGGCCCCCAAGATAATTGCGCCTGCTCCACGCCTTGTCCCACAATCCGTTTGACCTGAAGACACGTCCTGCGGTGCCCAGGTCCGACCATCACATATACCTGCGCCAGGAGACAGCGTGGGGTGCAGTAGAAGGGAGAGGCGGCGCGAACGAGCCTCCCCCACCTCCCCAGGTGGAGGTTTCTCAGCTACACCCCAGTGCTTCACTCGACCAGCTGACTTGCGCCCGCTCTTGCGACACAGTGCCTCGCTCGGCCAGCTGAATTGCGCCTGCTCTTGCTATTACAACGTCTCACCCGCCATCCAACGGAATTGCACCCAATCTTGCGGTACAGCGACAGGCGGCTGCTACGGAGCTCACGAAATGGCGGTCGGCTCCACAGACTTGGGCCTGGCCTGCAAAGATGGCTCTGGGCAACCGTGGAACTCGGACACTTGACTGCTAGGGCATGGGCCCCATTCCCAAAAGAGTCCCCTCAGCCTTGAAGATTCTACAACAGTCACCGGGACCCCCGACTCCCGTAGACTACCGATGGGGAGCGACTGCCATGATTGCTCGCGGAATGGCCACAACGTAGCCACGAGATGGTGGTGCTCTCATGCTAACGCCAGCTTCAGTCTGAAACATCCAGAAATACTGTAGACTACCAATTGGATCAGTTCCGGTGGAGCCCCAACGTGACCCGGTAGAGAAGAACTTGCCCTCCCCTCTTTGATTGATAGTTCTTGTTGCCTGTCCCTTCTCTTGTCATTTAACAGAACTTTTTGGACTGCTGAAAGGGGTTGTGTTCCGACCGCTGGTTGGTGGAGACATTTTGACTGTATTCTGGACCTGCGTTGTCGCGTAATGCGTCATATGATGCGCCGCGTTAGCTCACCCGGAAGTGCTCCGGTGCGCGAGGCGCAGCTTCCCGGAAATGATCCAGAGCGCGGCGCGCAGCGCGTAACGTAAGCATAACTGGTCATGTGACTTGTTAATAAAACTTTTCATTGGTTCATTTTACTTTTGTTATTCTAATGATGAAAGGCTTGGTCATATGACCTAAAAATAACACTTTTCATTGCTTTCAAACATTTTTTTTCCCAAATGATGAAAGCCCCACCTTTTTTTCTCTCACTCTGACTTGTAAAGCAAAGGACCCAGATGCATTTACAATTTATCACTATCAATGTTCCAGGCTAATGTATTTTCCCAGGAAATTTACAACTGTCCTGCAAGTAAAATATTCCTATTTCGAGAAAAAGGGCGTTTCTTCGTCCCATGAGGGAGCCGTTGAGCAAAAGAGGCTCGGCCTGCTGTCTTAGTCGCTGATAGGCATGAATATCGGATTCTTATCAATCACTTTATGTTGCAGGAGTGGAAAACACAACAGCCCTTGACCATTTATCTTTACTGCGTTCCTGCGTATTATACCTTTTAACCGTCATGTAATCGGGCTGCTTTATTTCACTTGCCTTTTACTGATTCGAAAACAGTGGCTATTATTCAAAACTTTACCAAAAAAGGTACTACTACCATGTTTTGTTTTAAAAACCTTTATTGTGAAAATGTCAGTATAGAAATATGGGCCTATAACCACGTGGGCCGGCCACGGAGCAAACTGGAATTGTATATGATGAGGGGACATTTACACTGTAGAAGAACGTAACGGGCGGGCCATTAGGTTGCAAAAACTAAGGTGTCTAACAGTTGCGGAATAGGTGGACGTACATTTTATAATTAAAGTACGACAGGGCCAGTTACAATAAAATTAACGAGAAATACATTTGCGGGCAAGTACCATGAGTGACGTTAATTCGATCTTTCAATAGTACAGTAATCAATAACACATCAGAACTTAATATCAATAGGGATGTCCAAATGTTCAATCAGTACTCGTCCCCGCCCGCCATGTGCTTCAAAACTGCATATGTATCTCGTGATATCAAGGTTGGGCAACCAGTACACAAGAAGGAGTTACGAGTCCCATTTATACCGGCGCCATTTTGGGCAAGGCCGGGCAGGTCCAGGATATAGTCAAAATGTCTCCACCAACAAGCGGTCGGACCAGAACCCCTTTCGGCAGTCCAAAAAGGTTCCGTTAAATGACAACAGAAGAGATAGGCAACAAGAACAATCAGTCAAAAGAGGGGACGCTTTCGTGAATGGGGCCCATGCCCTAGCAGGCAAGCGTCCGAGTTCCAAGGTGTCCCAGGGCCATTTTAGTGGACCAAGCCCAAATCCAAAGAGCCGGCCGCCATTTTGAAAGACTTGTTGCAGCCGCCTTTCGCTGCACCGCAAAAGTAAACGCAACTCAGCTGGATGGGGGGTGAGGCACTGTGCCGCAAGAGCGGGCGCAATGCAGCTGGAAGGCGAGTGAAACGCTAAGGGGCGCCACACTGCAGATGAGGTGCCTCCACCTGGGGAGGCGGGAGAGGCCCGTTTGCGCCGCCTCATCCCCCCCCCCCGGCACCCCACGCCGTCTTTCGGTGCAGCATTGTTGGATGGCCACACCAGTGAAACTTGCTGGACACCACCTCGGTGCCATCCGGATCTCGGCGCGTTCGAGTCACTGTACCGCAAGAGTGGACGAAATTCAGCTGGATGGCGGGTGAGTCACTGTACCGCAAGAGCGAGCGGAACTCAGCTGGATGGCGGGCGAGTCACTGTACCGCAAGAGTGGGAGAAATTCAGCTCGATGGCAGGTGAGTCGCTGTACCGCAAGAGCGGGCGCAACTCTGCTGAACGGCGAGTGAAACGGCAAAGGGCGCCGCACTGCACATGAGGTGCCTCCACCTAGGGAGGGGGGAGAGGCCAGTTCGCGCCATCCCCTCCCCCCCCCGGGCACCCCACGCCGTCTTTCGGCGCAGTAGGATAGCCACACCAGTGCGACAACTTGCTGGACACCACCTCGGTGCCATCCGGATCTCGACGCGTTATGCTGCCTTCGGCCTATTCGCACATCGGTCCGCTACTGACGCCGCCTCACAGGCCAACGGATTTTGTAGGCTTTTTATAGCCCAAAGCCGCATAACAGGTCATGTGACTTGTTTATAAAACTTTTCATTGGTTCATTTTACTTTTGGTTTCCTAATGATGAAATGCTTGATCATATGACCTAAAAATAACACTTTTCATTGGATTGAAACATTTTTTTTCCCAAACGATGAAAGCCCCACCTTTTTTTTTCTCACTCGGCAATCCAAAAAGGTTCCGTTAGATGACAACAGAGGGGACAGGCAACAAGAACCATCACTCAAAAAAGGGTAGGGCAAGTTCTTCCCTACCGGGTCACGTTGGGGCTCCACCGGAACTCATCGAATTGATAGTCTACAGTGTTTCTGGATGTTTCAGACTGAAGCTGGCGTCAGCATGAGAGCACCACCATCTCGTAGCTCCGTCGTGGCCATTCCGCAAGCAATCATGGCAGCCGCTCCTCACCGGAAGCCTGCGGGAGTCGGGGGCCCCGATGACTTTTGTAGAATCTTCAAGGCTGAGGGGACGCTTTCGAGAATGGGGCCCAAGCCCTAGCAGGCAAATGTTCGAGTTCAAATGTGTCCCAGGGCCATTTTAGTGGACCAGGCCCAAATCCGAAGAGCCAGCCGCCATTTTAAGAGTCCTGTGGCAGCCACCCATCGCTGCACGGCAAGAGTGGGCGCAATTCTACTGGATGGTAGACGAGACGCTGTAGCCGCAAGAGCGGGCGGTAAACAGCTGAATGGCGGATAAGGCACAGTGCAGCAAAAGCGGGCGGAAAACTGCTGATTGGTGACTGAAACGGTAAAAGGGCGCCCCACTACAGCAGATGAGCCTCCACCTGGGGAGGCCCGTTCACGCCGCCTCCCCCCCCCCTCCCCCCCCCCCCCCCGGGCACCCCACGCCGTTTTTCGGTGCAGCATTGTAGGATGCCAAGACCAGTGCGGCAAGTAAAGGACATCACCTGGGTGCTGTCCAGATCTCGGCGCGTTGTGCTGCCTTCGGACTATTCGCACAACAGACCGCTACTGACGAGACACAGTGCAGCAAAAGCGGGCGGAAAACCGCTGAATGGCAAGTGAAACGCTAAAGGGGCGCCCCACACTACAGCAGACGAGCCTCGACCTGGGGAGGCCCGTTCACGCCGCCTCTCCCCCCCCCCCCCCCGGGGCACCCCACGCCGTTTTTCGGTACAGCATTGTAGGATGCCAAGACTAGTGCGGCAAGTAAAGGACATCACCTGGGTGCCGTCCAGATCTAGGCGCGTTGTGCTGCCTTCGGACTATTCGCACAACAGACCGCTACTGACCATTGTTGCTTTTGTTTAAATTTTTTTTTTTAACGTGTTTACTGTTTTTGGTGCTTTGTATATATTTATAAGTTATTAAAGTGTTATAATCCTACTACTTTGTTGGAGTGCTATATATTTTTAATGTGACACATAATTGTGAAGACTTTGATGTACAAAAAGGCTTCCCTGGAATCTTCTGCTTCAGGCTCGGTCCCACACACCCTCACAGTGAGAATCCCCTCCCCAATCACAGTACAGGATCGTTATCAGATAGTAGGAACGCGTGTGGTGTGACAGATCTCATGAGGTGGGGGCCTTGATCTACTGTAACTCCTTTGAAGAGGGGTGATTCTTTACAGTTGAGGCCATAAACTACATCCGCAGGGCTAGGTGATAGCCTGGGACCGGCCTGGACAATCAGAAACAAAGGAAGAGGAGTGTCAGAGGGTGCGGTAGTGAATAGGGTGAAAGGGAGGTGTCGGGCGGGCACAGGGTGTGATTCTCAGGGAAGAGCAGCGCAGATGGGGGGAGGTTTATGGCCCATGCATAAGACAGAGAGCGGGGGTGACCAGTGCGTGGGGGAGATGCTTGCGAGGGTGGGGAGCCATGCTGAGGATCGGCGGCGTGCAGAGAGGGTCTGGTCAAGGCATCTAAAATGGCTGCCGTGCACGACAAAAGTGTGGCATTGGAAAAAAAGCAAGATGGCGCAGACAATGTTTATCAATACGGATTAATTTATAACAATTGTTTTTAACAATAAATTTACTCGCAGTGTCAAAATGGCGGTCAACACTTCCTGATTTCCTTCGAATCGAACGTTAACAGACGTCACGATCGGCGGCGTGCAGAGAGTGGGTCTGGTCAAGGCATCTAAAATGGCTGCTGTGCACGACAAAAGTGTGGCATTGGAAAAAAAGCAAGATGGCGCAGACAATGTTTATCAATACGGATTAATTTCTAACAATTATTTTTAACAATATATTTACTCGCAGTGTCAAAATGACGGTCAACACTTCCTGATTTCCTTCGAATCGAACGTTAACAGACGTCACGTAGCAAAAAACCCCCCAAAAAAACGCTCACGCGCAGCCGCTGGAAGACAAGTATCAACATATATGAGCATCCTCAGCCACCCTCAGAAAACATAGGGGGTCAGGATACGTCTCCCGTACCCCCTTATACCCATTTCTCACATTGTTTTTCCTCCATCTTGTAATTTAATTAAAACGAAACACAAAATGGCAAATTCCCGTTTCGCGTCACGATTCGCTACCCGGTTCGCGAACCGGAAAGCGCTTCTACCGCAAAAAATCATTTCTTTTTTTATTTGCCCCACGGGATCCTTTAATAACCCCATGATCATTCCTAGGGGGTCAAGAAGGGTCTACCTTGCCCCCTTTCATTAAATTCCCCCTTCGTTTTTCTCCTCTTCTTGTCTCTCGATCCTACCGAGAGACAAGATGGCGGCCGCTCCGGACTGTTTAGAATGTTGACAGACACCGGAGAGCCAATCAGCTTCGCTTCGCAAAGCTCCGTTACGTGAAAAGTTCGCGAACCGGAGCGCTACCCGGGACGCTGTCACAGATATATCTGTTTTTTAAAACGTTAATTTCTCAAAATCCACTGGAGCACATATATTGAGACCCAGCAAAGGCACATCGGGCTAACAGTCCCTACAATTTTGCCAAGTTTCGTGCAAATCCATTCAGCCGTTCGAGCTAAAAGTGAGGCCAAACGCCCTATGGAAAAATGAATGAGAAAAACGCGTTTTGGGACCCCCCTTTTATCTCGGCCCCCCCTTCACGAAACCCCCCCAAATTTTCAGGGGCTGCTCAGAAACAAAATGTCCCATTTTCCTGAAAATTTCAGCCGATTCCGTCCACAAACGCCAAAGTTATAAGACATAGAATTTTCAAAAGTCCCATAGAGAAAAAATCCTAACTATATATACCTACTGGCGACCGCCAGTAGGTAATATATATATATATATATATATATATATATATATATATATTACCTACTGGCGGTCGCCAGTAGGTAGTTATAGTTAGGATTGTTTTCCATAGGAAATCCTCAACATTCTATTTGGAATAACTTTGGCTCTGGTTGAAGAATCTTAGCGAATTTCTCAAAGAAGATGGCTCGGTCCGCTGCGCTCCTTCCCTGAAAGTTTGGGGGGGATTGGTCAAGTGGGGGCTGAGATATAAGGGGGGTCCCAAAACGTGTTTTCTGCATGTTATTTTCCATAGGACCTTTAGACTCGGCTACAGGTCGAACGGCTGAATGTATTTATAAGAAATTTGGCAAAACTGTAGAGTCCGGTTCGCAGATTACGCTTTTTTTGGAATGGTGTAAATCTGTTCAGTAGTTGTTGAGAAAATGAAAGTTAAAGTCAATTATATATATATAGGCGCGCACGCGTGCGCGCACTCAAGCGGTTGCGCGTGAGCGGAATTTTTTTTTGCTGCGTGACGTCTGTTAACGTTCGATTCGAAGGAAATCAGGAAGTTTTGTCCGCCATTTTGTCACTGCGAGTAAATATATTGTTTATTTCAAAGCGTTGAAACATGGAAAGGGGAGAAGGTAGAGATTGTTTTGCTGTGTAGCTTTTCTTGGGGTGTGCAGTAAGGCCCTTAAACGCAAAAATATATAATTTTTTCCCGAAAAAAAATCGGGGGTGCGCGCACCCGGTCGCGCACACCTATTTACAAGAGTGTGAAAATGGAGATAAATCAGAAGTTTGAGTGCTTAGATATAAGGTGGCTCTGAAAAGAGCCATTGTGTTAATTGAGTGTTTTCTGCATTTATAAGTAAGTACCGATGCAGAGCCTGATGTTGCAGAGGAAGATTCTGTTTCCCTCATTCGTGAAATGAACACCGTCTCTCCTATAGACGTCTTGCATGTGGTATCGCAAGTTGTTGTGGTAAATAGAACCCATGCTATAATCTCTGAGGAACGCAGAAACAGATTTATTTACATGTCTCCTTGCTTTCTCAAATTGTGCACAATGTTGATTGGACCAATTCCATTTCTGTCTTTGGCATATATTGGAATGTACCAAGGCAGATCGAGGAAAAAGTGTCATCAATTGTCGAAAGGTGTCTTTTAGAAGCATTTCCAGACCTACCCCAGTGATTGTGCCTAGATCGTTCCCACCACAGTGCACAATTATAAGGTCTGGTTCTGGGAGATGCATAAAAGTTTTCACCAATGGAATCAATTGGTGACATTTCAATCCTCTTTTGGCAATCCATGTTATGTGTACATTTGGTAAGCCGAGGTTGCAAATTCGTCTGCTTACTGCATATTTTTCACTCCAGTGAATATAACTGTGTCCTATTAGCCAGACCTTCATTTTCAAGGGATTTGTAGTCGTCCTCCGATTGGTTCTGGAAGTGGAATGGTAGTTAGAAGTTGAAATTCTAAATAAAGAAAAAGGAAGAGGCTGGGTGTGGTTAAAAAAATAAAAATGATTGGTTGATTGTAATAAGTGGAGATTGAACAGTACGTTGCATGTTAATGTTTATGTTAAACGAAAAGTACTATTGGGTGTGAAAAAAAAAGACATGTAACAGAGCTGTGGATTGGCAGGTGTTTCTGGAGGGAAAATAGTCTTCTTAGTTTGCTGTAGAACGTTGAGACATGAACTTTTGACCTGTGCCTTCAGCAAGGTGCATAATGAGGTGTAACCATGGAAACAGCCGGAGATGGCAGTTGGTGATGGGTTCACTCTTTGGTGCCTCTGCATCTGACTCTGTTCTGTGGTGGCAGGCGAAGAACTGTTTGTTATTGTGGAGATGAAAGGGTGATAAGGAGAGAAATACGACATAGCGTCTGGCCTGTAGAAGCGTGGGAAAAGTGATTAAGTCTGAGTGAAGCGGAACTGTGGCGGTGCTTGGTAACAGTAAAAAAATTTTTTTAACAGTGGTATAACTGTCTGTACGGTGCGCGACCTACTAAGAAAGAGTTCACGGGCCGTAATTGGCTTGCAGGTTCTAGTATCAGTAAGTGAGGTCGAGAAAAGAAAACATTCAGGACTTCATTTATGAAGGCCTTGCGCCACCGGTGCGTCACTTTTTCCTATTTTAAAAAATGAGGCACCGGCGGCGGAAGGTCTTCATAAATAAGGTCCTCAGTGTCTACAGTTAAGGTTATGTGGAACCCATGAATAGTTTTTCAATATGAAATCATTTCAGTTGAGATTATGGATTAAAAGAGAAACCGTGAATATTTGAAATGTTTATTTAGAAATGTACTGTTTTAAAGGCAAATCATTATGTAATATGAGTACAGAAATTGCACAAAACACAGTAATTGGTATTGTCAGTAGTACATGGAATACAAACGCTATAGTTGAAGAAAAATGAATATAGTTGGAAAAAAACATTGTACACTTTTATAAGGAAGTATATCATATTTTAATAAATGGAAGAAGGTCTCTGGCCTTTCAGTTAGGGAACGATATATGAAAATGCAAGTGGTTATACATCATTACTTTATCAATCAGCTGTCTACATGCGAAGCACTATCAAGTTTGTGTTATGTCAGTGTGTGAGGGGAAAAAAAGGCGCCAAAAGCGATAAAATGGTGAGAGGTGCATGTATGTAATCTGTTGGATGCTGCGCAAATCACTATTGAGGAGAACTACTGTATTGAGATATCTTTTGAAAGTTGTAGTATTGCATTTGAAATACAGCACAAGTAATAATGGAAATATTATTGAAAGAACATATTTTTCTGTAAAGTATTTTAAAAACATAATTTTATAGGAAATTAAAGGAGTAGAGGCGTGTGAGGCTGAAATAAGCAGTTGAGATGCGAAATGGCGTTTACAGTTATAAAAAACTCGTTTAAAATGTACACATTAATTAGGGCACATGTAGCATATATTAGCGAGTTTTGCATCAAGTACGTTTGAAATAACCTTAGATAAGATATGCAATAGAATTGTTGAGATTAGACTGTAAAAAAATAAAGTTGAAAATCGAGTAGCTGAAGAAACAAATGTAGTCCACATAAAAGACCAAAATTTAACCAGCACGAAATCATAATGTCCACTGTTAGTAAAGCCAATAGGTCTGTTCTTCAGAAGAAAATATGGAAAAGAACGTGAAGAATATAGGGAAGCAAAAGGAAATGAGGACGTCAATGGCTTGTATAAGAGTTATTGAAGCATTGTTTAGGCAAAATAGGTAGCTTCTGCTTCTAACAGGAAATCACTTTTATCATTTGAAAGTATGTCAGCTATCCAATGGAAAAGAGTAAAGCAGTACTCATGATCTGTTAAAATCGGAGCCTCTTTTATTATCAGAGGGCAGCTCGGTGGGTTTTCGATGTAGTTCTCTGTTAGGAAAGAGTTAACCGTCCATTGTGTAGGCAAAGTAGGCAGCAAGTGCTTCTAACAGGAAATCACTGTTATCATCTGAAAACATGTCAGCCATCCAATTGAGAAGATGAAAGGAGCATTCATGATCTGTCATTATTGGAGCGTCTTTTACCATCCAGGGATGTGGAATTCCTATAGCCCGACGCCCAGGACATATTGTTTGGGGTCAAGGGCAACACGTTTTAACATGCATTTTGTCCTTGGGACAAGTAGGCCCAACCCCCTGCAGCACAAACCCTTTGGCTGCCAGTTTGCAGTAGCACATTAAGTGCCAGGGAAGGGCACAGCCTGAAGTCAGGTTATTATTTGTGTGCCTATGTTAATGCTGTTCAAAATTGTATTTATGGTTCATTAATTGAAAGCCTTTATTATTAATGGTGAGCGCTCTTAGTAAATGTAAGTTCTGACTGTACTACTGACAGTGGTTACAGTATAAAAATGTGTACTCACGGTTTCAAAGTTTAGCAATATGAGGCTATGCATAATGCTCCCAGAATGCTCTCTGATTAGAGGCAAATATTTGCAGAAGCTTTAGAGCAAGATTAATGACTCTTTGCTTTCAATATAAAATGTTCCTAAAAAAATGAAAGTTGGAAAAAAATACATTTTGCTAAACTACTGTGAAATTTCAGGAACCGTTTCTTTGCAGCATCATTTAGTAAAATGTGTTGATGCATGCTAGTATTTCGCAAAAATATTCATAGTGGAAAATCAGTGTAACCAGTTTCAATAAGATTATGAGAAACATAAAAATAAACAAGCATTGGCAAAGCCAGTAGGTCTGAAATTAGTGTCAGCTTTTTAATTGTGCCAATACGTGACTCGTTTTGGCATGGTTTTTGTAAAGCCTTCTTGATGCGAGAGCTGCGGGGCACTCACCATTATAACAAACATTGACAAAAGCAAAAAAAAATTGGTCTAAAAAAGCACACACTGCCACATTAGTTACTGCCACTGAACAAAACTACATAGTGTGCCAGAGCTTAATGCTGTCACTCACAGTGAAGCCAGCCGATACAGAGAGAGGGAGAGAGAATTTTAATAAACACAAAAGGTTGTGGTTAACGCCAGACCAAATAGGGGGCCTATTATTAAAGAAAGTCTCAAAGTGCACCCTTGGTATATGTCCTTGCATTAAGTGCAGCTATATGGCTTTCGTGAATTTACAAGAATGTATAGAAGTAGGGCAAGAAATGTACTTCTGGAAAATATTTGTGAACTACAGTTTATCATGACCAAATATGCATGTGTAGATTTGCTCATGCGAAAACCCGAGTATTTGTAAGGTCATTTTCCCATCAACCACTTTTTTCCCAACTTTAGAAGAAGGTTTACGTCTGCCATTGTCAGGAGTAAATTTCCAACATTTCTCAGTATTGGAAAAGATTAGAGAAGAGTTGTTGAAAACCCTTAAACATGCAAGTTAGTAGATTTGCACAGACTTAAAGGGCATTCCAACCCTGGAACCATTGCTTACCACTACCCTCAGTCCCAGTATGTAGATCTGCAGAAACGTGGCAACATAAAGGGATTTCCAGCATTCAAGAACCACTATGGTATGAGCACTGGCATAATCAGAGAGGCTATATAAGCTCTTATGTAATGAGATTGCTGCCATAATTTGTCGCCGAACCACATGGCACCAAAGGGACAAATAGATTTTGTTAAAGGACAAGTAGATTTATGAAGCAACTTGCCCCTTGGACAAGTAGATATTTCAATAAATTCCACACCCCTGCCATCATAGGGCAGCTCGGTGGGTTTTCGATGTAGCTCTCTGTTAGGAAATCTTGCGCCGCTGCAAATATATTCCAATGACCCAGAACTCCTTGTATCGCTGCAAAGGCCATAAACCCTCCGTTGTAACAAAGCTGTTCATGATCAAGTAACGGATTCATGAGGTGATTGTAATTCGCTTCAGGAGGTACCAAATTGCAGAGACATAAATCCAGGGCCCACGTGAAATCACAGCTCAGGCAATGAAATACAGGCTGCACACAGGTAAAATACGAATATCGAAATGATAATCGATATGAAGTATTCAAAGTTGAGAGTGCTAAGGTGCCGTAGTACAGAAGCATTCTCTGTCGAAATAGTTCTAAGTGGTCCGGCTCGTTTGCGAAGGCAGGAGGGACATCCATTTTGAATTTCCCAAGATGGTAAAGGAAACGGCGCAGCACTGCCGGTTGTATAGCAACTCCACAGAATTAGGTCGCCGGCAATGCAGTGGAGAGGAGCAGAATGACTTGATAAATTTTCTAGGAGTCTAGTCACTTAAATATTGCTTAGTAGTTATCAAAAAAGTAGCTTTTCTTGAAGTGGAGGATGCGTTAAAAAATAAGGGAGTCATTTGAGCAAGTTGTAAAGCAAGGTCAATTTTTTTACATCAATGCTGTTTTCTGTGAATGTTAGCTAAGTGAAAGATATATGTGTGAGCAGATGCTACGTTAAGTTTTAAATGTGACAATGGAGCTCTTGTTCATGTCTTCCAATTCAAGGTCGGTATTCGCTGCCAAATGCAAATATCAAGAAACCCATGCGTGGGGTAGATAGTCTGCATTCTTAAAGGAAAGCAAATGGAGGGTTATTTTTACCGCGTTAGCATTGTCGTTTAAAAAGTTACAGTGATTTTCATTATATGTTAAGAAAGTGTCACTGATGAAGACTGAAAATAAATCCTTATAGATAACAGGGACTGGTGTATTTTAGAAAAGGTGTGTAACATTACATGAATTGTAAAAAAAAAAATAATGTAATTGAAAGTGTATGGTTTGAAAATGAAATGTAGAGGTTTATAGTTCACGTTTTGAAAGCGGTTCTAGAGGGTCAGATGCATGATAGATTTATAAAAAATAGAACATGTTTTTCAATAGTATTATGGAAAACATATGTGCCTTTATGTACTATTCAGATTATCTGCCTGTTGCCTATTCTTTGAGTTTTAGTAATCCCCTGTCTTATAAGTTTTCCAGGGGCAGTTTGAGGTTCATGGTGGGCTTGGGCAGGGAGGGTAGGTTGGGGGTTTGTAATAGGGGGTCCGGGTGGGGTGGAGTGCGGAGTTTAGTGAAGAGTGAGGGGGGCGGGGGGTTAGGGTGTTTGGTAATGGAGCAGAGTCAGAGGACGCCAAATTTCTGTTATGGGGTGCCACGGAAATATGTATTTATTCTCAGAGGTTTATTATATTAAGGATATATATTAACATGGTGGCTCTTGTGGTTTTGTGGTTCTGTGCATGTGTGTAATGCTGACCCTGTAGTTTTTGTCTATGGACCTCATTACGACACAGGGGAGCCACGTTGCACAGTTGGAGATCAGACTTAGGAAATAAAACTTTATAATTGTAAGGGCTCTAAGCGATACAAATCGCCCGTTCTCAGTGTAAAAAATATCACCGCTATTGGTGGTATTTTCTACGGTGTTAGTGCTCGAAGGAGAATAGTAACATATATGTGAAAGAAAATTCTGTAACAGGCTCAGCATTTCACATTATCGCTTGAAAACAAAAGTTGTTCTCACATAGCAATAAGTCTCTTATAATTAAGGGACGGAGTGTATATAGTGCTATTTACTACTCTGCTATGTGAACGATGTCGAATGTTTCATAAGAGGAGGCTTTAAAAGTTTTTCAATAAACTGGTTTTCCAGGGAAGTGGGTGGAGTGTTCCGTGTAAATTGCAGAATAGAAACTAGTAAGAACCAATTGGAAGTGTTGTTCTAAAGTCACATGACTTCACAAGCGTGTGTCGCTGCCTCTATGCGATTGATGGGTGCGCGCACCCGGTCGCGCACTAAAAGAAAGCGGCGAGAAAATATCAGCTAATATGCTCTTGGAGCTCGTTTTGGTATAAAGAGTTAGTTCTGAAAAGAACTTTTTTTTTTTTTTTTTTTTGGAAACAAGTGTTATGATGCTTTTGATTTCTTAAAGTTGCTACGACATTTTTCAGTATGTCATACTGTCCAAATAAAGTGAAGAAATTTAACTTTTCTTGGAGCATTTATGACTCTCAATTTTGTGTTTAATTACAATAAAGCTTTGCTCTCCGTATACAAGAAGTTTTCCACAGTTCTTGCATTTCATGTGCACGTTCGCCAGATATGGTTTCAAGCCCATGTCAGCACTCGATGGAGATACAGGTCGTTCTGCAGAAGATGTGCTGGTCACTTCTGATGGTAATAGCGTGGCCTCCGTTTTTCTAGTCAAAGGTGGTCGCTCATTTCCTTCAGATTCGGAAGATGAATGCGGAACGGTAGCCATTGCAGCAAAGTCTTTGGGAAGATGTTCGACGTTGTTCTCTATTGAGAGTCGAAAAGAAAGTGATGGAAGTGGGTGGAGTGCTGTGTGTAAATTCCAGAATAGAAACTACCAACAACCAATTGCAAGTGTTGTTTTCAAGTCACATGACTTTACATGCGCTTCTCAGGACGTGTAGGCGGTGACACTATCTAGTTACGAACGTGATTTGGAAGTAGCGATGTTCTCTAGTGAACTTTAAAAACGTGAAAAGAAGTGAATTCAAACACATACGGATTTCACATATTTTTAGAGCTCGATTTAAGTATACAATTATTAAATTATAAAACCTTTTATATTTTTTTTAAAAAATATTAAGGTGTGTACAATCAGTCACGCACGAACGATTAAAAAAAATTCTGCTCCATTTAATTAAAAGGTTTGTATGACAAAAAAAAAGCCTAGGTTCAGTGTCTTAACGTACTATAAGTTCTTTCATTGGTCTATGAAGAAATTCATTAGGTTTAAATTGGAAAGCTTTCATGAAATAAATAGGTGGGTGCGTGCACTCAGTTGTGCACGTAAGATTGTTATGTCGATATTTATTTCAGGTATATCTTTCATACTTAGGAACTAGCATTCAAAAAACCTATGAAATTCACTGAAAAAACCATAGGTTTTACACACGTTATAGTTAGGAAATAGCATTTGAAAAACCTATGAAATTCACTGAAAAAACCCTAGGTTTTACACACGTTATAGTTAGGAAGTAACATTTAAAAAACCTATGAAATTCACTGAAAAAACCATAGGTTTGACACATGTTATAGTTAGCTGGACATTTTACTCATATAAAACCAATGAAATTCCCCGTTATAGTTACTTCAGCTAACTATAACTCGCGCGCCCGCAATGCACTGCTGATGACTTCACATATTACGTCACTCATGACATGGTCAGTGACATCACTCATGACATCACTTATGACATCTCAAATGACATCAATGATGACATCATCCTTGTGGAAGAGTGGCAGACCTTCACTCACCCTAATATAACCTTTATTACAGACACTCAAAAAGTAGAAAATAACAATTTCAATATAATAGCCATACCAATGCCACTTAAAACACACCTATTTAGTAATTCGAAGATCTATATACACAACCACTTATTCATCAACAGATATATACAGTCAATCATATATTATATACAGTCACTCATATATGTATTCAGTCATCATATGTTCTTATACACTGATACATCCTGATCATCCTGTTACACACCGACACTCAACCATAGAGTTATTCACACATAAGTTATATGTACTAGTTTACAACATATGTACTTACTCAGAAATACACTATTAAAACAGTTATTCATTCACTTAGACAGTCATATATACACTCATACAGAAAAAAACAAATAATAACCTATATGCCTTTTACCACACAAACTCACTCACCCATACAGTCTAGCATATATGCTGCCTACAACACATACAAACAGTAAGTCACTCATTCATGCATCTATGCACTACATAAGATCTCCCAACGAAGCATATTGACACTTAGACACTCAGACACTCCAACTAATAATCAAACAAATAATACCCTATATAGACATTATGTATCACTCATATAGCTACTCACCAACACATGCAGCCACTTACATAGAAACTGAGAGACAGATACAGATATGTATATATTTAAACATTACTCATTAGCCCATGTACTCATCAAGATATACTTAATCAGTCAGTAATACAATCTATTTTTCACCTAAAAAGCAGCTATTTATACACTTATATGCTCAATTCTTCTTCCATTAACTTTCAGATATACATATATAAAACATATTTAATTTTCAGAACTAACCCATTCACTGGATGATGTCATCAGTGATGTCATGAGTGATGTCACTGACCATGTCATGAGTGATGTAATATGTGAAGTCATCAGCAGTGCATTGCGGGCGCGCGAGTTATAGTTAGCTGAAGTAACTATAACGGGGAATTTCATTGGTTTTATATGAGTAAAATGTCCAGCTAACTATAACATGTGTCAAACCTATGGTTTTTTCAGTGAATTTCATAGGTTTTTTAAATGCTACTTCCTAACTATAACGTGTGTAAAACCTAGGGTTTTTTCAGTGAATATATATATATATATATATATTCACTGAAAAAACCATAGGTTTCACACCAGTTATAGTTAGGAATTAGCATTTAAAAAACGTAAGAAATTCACTGAAAAAACCATAGGTTTCACACCAGTTATAGTTAGCTGGAAATTTTACTGACATAAAACCAATGAAATTCCACGTTATAGTTAGTTGGACTCACTCTAACTTGCGCGTGTAATGCACTGCTGATGACATCACATATTATATCACTCATGACATGGTCAGTGACATCACTCATGACATCACTGATGGCACCATCCTTGTGACAGAGTGACAGACCTCCTTTCACTGTAAAGTAACCCTTGAAACACATATTCTAAAATAGAAATTAACATTTTCAAAACAGTGGATATACCCATACCAGTTACAACAACCAATTCAGTAATTCCACCATCTATGTACACATTCACATATGCCATACCCTCTTTAAACACAGATCTTCCAATGTTCACTAAAGCATTATCTACACTTAAACCTTGAGATTTATGAATTGTTACTGCATATGCCAAACAAACAGGAAACTGTTTTCGGCGAACATATAAGTCTTTTACAAGTAAAAATCTAGCAGAACAACGACTGATTTGTTGTACTTGCTCAATGCCATCAAATTTTATTTTTAATAATTCAATTCCATCTCTGTTTGTATAATTCACAAAATCAATAACATAACCCATTGTTCCATTTACCAGATCTCTTTCAACATTTAAATTCCTTCTCAAAATGATACGACAATTTAAACACACATTCAGAGTCTTTTCAAAACCAGCTATTTTAGAAATACTTTTCTCTAATGAATCCAATTTGGTTTTCAAATTTTCGGACAAAACAATTGTTGCACCCATATGCTCCATTTTATCTATTACTTCCAGTTTCACAATCTCTTCATTTTCTAACTCTAACATTTTGTTGTTGAAGATGAGATGGAACATTCTTGCAGAGTTGGCATCAAACATATCCCAGATTTCTTCTCAGTCATTTTTTAAAAAATATTCTCTGGAAGAATGTTTTTATTTGTATACAAATTTGAAATTAATCGAGCATATAAAGCTTCTTTCCCAAGCTCGCTTACTTTTCTGATTCTTACATTTTGTAGAATATTTTTATAATCTTCATCCTTTGCCTGTCGCATATTTTGAAGCAGTTCAGCATATTTAAAATTTAACCATATATTAACGTTTCCAATGCTTCCAAGGGACTTCCTAGTATCTTCATGCGTGAGCATTTTAAACACTGGTTGTCCTTTTACTGGAGTCAACTGCAATAGATCTCCAAAAACAATAATGTGTTTTCCTCCAAATAACACATCATACTCTGTTCTAAGAATTTCTTGCATTCTCAAATGCACAAAAGCAAGCATTATATTTGAGACCATGCTTACTTCATCAATGATAAGAAGTTTCATTTTCTTCAAGACTCTTGAAACTACAGAACACGCATCTCCAGATAACTTGTTGTAATGCAATTTATTATCATGCTCAACTGGCAGCATCAGTAAACGATGTAGAGTAATCCCTTTAATATTATGTGCTGCCAGACCAGTTGGAGCAGTTACAACACAAGACAGTGGTGAATCAGTCCTTTTCTGCAGATAACATGTAATGGCTTTAATTAGAAAACTTTTTCCTGTCCCTGCTTCTCCACTTACGTACAGTCGGACAGGTTCAAATGATGTACATGAGCACTCTTTTTTTCTCATGTCTAAATCCATGTTCAATCTGTTCTGTGACTTCATCATATATCTTTTTCTGCTCAACGTTTAGTTGCTTTACCAAATCTTCTAAGTTAACTCCATCCTCTTGAGCTTGTTCCATAGCTCTTTCCACCTCATCCATGGCAGTGGCAGCTTCATTTTGGATAATAGGTCCTCCTAGTGGATCCTGACTCAATGAAGTAGAACTCTGACTATCTTGAGAACTATCTTTAGCAATCTCTTCAGCAATTGTGGTTTCTTGCTCTATTTCTTCGTTCAACATTTGCAGATAATTTAGAAAAATAGGACATTCTATGGTATCCTTAGTTGCATTAAAAGAGTCTTCATAACAGAGAAAATCTCCAAGTAGTTCCTCTTCTGTAAGCCATGGCTTAAATAGTTGCAAATGAGCTAAATAGTAAAATTCTCTTTTGTCTGGAGCTTCGCAACTCAATTTTCGATGATTAATCAAATGGCCTTTTTTCTGCTTCACTAGACATCCTTCATAGCCAATGACTGCATATTTTCCATTATTGATATCTTCTGTGATGTTCCTCTTATAACTGTAGTTTTGCAGAACTTCATACAAACAAGTGTTCTCAAGGTGAGTACTTCTATTTGGATAGTATGTATCCAACATGTTTGTCTTCAAAATATCTGTACTGTTTGGTTCTTTCTCCGCCAAATATTCAATTTCTTGTACAGATTTCAAAACTCGGTTTCGTGTTGCAGCAAGACCTAGACTCACCCAAATGATTGTTCTTGATTTGGCATAGAGACTTGCTGATGATAACCGATCAGAACATTCATATGCTCCAATTTCTCGATGCGACAACATCTTCAGACTGAAACTGTATAATTTCTTGCTTAGACTCTTTTCATGTGAAATGTCCTCCCACATTTCCTTCATTTCCTACGCCGACGACACTCAGCTGGTTGTCACCCTCTCGGAAAGCCCGTCCACCGCGGCATCCAAGTTTAAAGAGGGCATGGCAGCAGTGGCACAATGGATGACGGACAATTACCTCCAACTTAACGCCGGAAAAACCGAGGTGCTCCTCCTTGGCCGAAACACCAGCCTATGGAATGAGCACTGGTGGCCGTCATCCCTAGGCGCCACTCCACTCCCCAAAAACTGTGTTAAAAACCTGGGAGTCTGGATGGATGCCAACCTTAGCTTCCAGTCCCACACTAAAAAGGTGGCAGCCACCTGCATAGGTCTTCTAAGGAACCTCAGGCCTATACTTGGGCTCTTCAACTCTAAAGCTCGCCAGCTAATTATCCAGGCTACCATTTTATCACGCCTGGACTACGCTAACGTCCTCCTTTTGGGAGCAAACAAAGCGGAAACAGCTAGGTTCCAACGTATCCAGAATGCGGCGGCCAGAACGTTGGTTGGCCTCCCACGTAGATGCTCAGCCAGAGCTACCATCCGTAAGCTCCACTGGCTGCCCGTGGAACACCGAGTTAAATTCAAGGCTCTTACCACGATCTTTAAGATCGTTAAACAAGGAAATCCCCCTCTGCTGCGGAACCTCGCCCGACCTTATGTTCCTGGTCGTGCACTTCGCTCTTCCAACCAACTTCTTCTGACAGTCCCTAGGACTAGACTCTGCCGAACTGGAGGCCGCTCCTTTAGCGCCCTTGGTCCCAAACTATGGAACGATCTCCCCCTCAGTATTCGTTCCATAGATTGCCTCCCAGCCTTCCGTAAAGCTATTAAGACCCACCTCTTCCCTGCTCCCTAGGTCCCCCTTCCCCCCTCCCTTTCTATCCTACAGGTGTGTGCCTGTCTCATAGCGCCGGGACACCCCATTGCTGGGGTAGCTGTTGCGCTTCACCAAAACTAGAAAAAAATAGAAAAATAGTTCTGTCTTTTATTTTTTGGTGATGTAAGATGTCACATATCGAGCCACAGCAATAGAGTTGTCAGCAACGAACTGAATATCCATGTTAGCATTCCACATGGACAAAATCACTGGGTTGTAATCGTTGATGTACTTAGATTCTTCGTTTCTTTTCAAATTATATGTATTTTTTGGAGATTTCCTCGTCACATTATGTCGTAGAGATGACATCAAATTATTTACTCTTCCCTTAGAAATCACTGGTCGTGGAAACGCAAAACGACATTTCGTGTAGTACTTTTCCTTGTTTTTAAATTTTCGACGACAGTACTTTCCACAACGATGAGATTGAAAACGTAAAACTTGTTGTTTTAAACTATTTTCTTCAGTAGATTTTGGAACAGTACATGTTGAATACTCTTCAATGAAACTCATCACTGTTTCATCCGAATCTGATCCAAATTTGGGTGCATCTTTAATCCATAACAACATATGTATATGAGGAGCACCTCTCGCTTGATATTCCTTCCTCCAAAAGAAATCCAAAACCTCTCCAAGGGGAGGATTTTTTTTGTTCGTAATAAAAGACATCATAGCTTCAAATCTATGATTAAAATATCTGCAAACATTTACTGGATCCAAAGAACACAGTTCTCCAGGTGTTTTCAATTCTATATTTTGTATGTTTCCATTTGCCTCTCGTAGAAATTCAAGTAAGTCGTCCCATGCATACTCAGCACAGCTAAGAGTGAGGAACCATGTAGGAGTTCCTAAGTTTCTTAGCATACATTTCAATTCTCCATGACGATGGAACCAATACTCATTGGTTCCACGCTGACATGCCATGAGATTGATTAGCTGAGATTCCAAAATACTATCTTGCAGATTGACTTTCTCCATAAAGTCCCTTGCAGAAACATTTTGAAGATGAGCTCCACTTTTCAATATATGATTAACTGCATAAGAAAGACCAGACAAATCACTTTCATACAGTAGATGAAACAAATACGGAATGCATTGCTGAAACCTTGGATCTTCAGCATATAATCTTAAAGTCCGGTATTCAGCTGCAGGAATTTGAACTGGACGATCGTCATATTGTCCACCTTGTCCTGTTGGAAATAACTGTGGAAAACAACGAGCTTCCAAACTTTCTTCCCATACACTAATGGGACTTCCTTTTGCTGCTTTCATTTGAAACAAGTCAATTGCATTCCCCATTACTTCTTTGGAATGCAAAGGATGAACAGTATAATGTTCATCTATTTCTTCATTTCTAGACACATCAACTTTTTCAATTTGGCCAACTGAACAATCACTGTCTTCTTCTGTAGCTGTTTCCTCTGCTCAAACACTTACATCTTTATAGTACTCATTGTTTTTGACCAAATACAACGTTGCCTTTTTGACTTTCCTAACATCCACTAAATCTTGCCAGATTTTCTTACTCTTTGTTGGAACCCCATTAACTAGAATAACTAGAGGATCCTCTTCTACTCTTTCTACACCAATTGTATCAATATTTTTCATGACATCTAGAGCCAAATAAACAACTCTTCCCTTTAATCCTCTTTGTAAATCTGTAGGAGGTAATTTCCCTATCTTAGGCTCCATGCGAACAATAGCTTGAAAAGGATGGACACATTGAATCAAAATTGATTCATAAGTATTTAAATCCATCAATTCAGAAGGAATATCTATCAACTGAAGATTATTATGAACTGCTCTAGCAGGCATTGTATTTTCATTTAATTTTTTCAAACAATAATTACAAATACGCTGATCAAAACTCAAATCAAAAGAATTCTCCACCAACAAATAACTTACAAAATCCTTCCATTCACTATTATTTTCCAATTCACATTTTGCATATAAATCAACTAACCTAGTCTGAATCTTATAATGAGTCAGTCGACAACACACACAAGTTAAATTAGGCCTTTCATTTGATTTCACCTTAAACTTGGTAATTTCCTCGTCAAACTTTTCTGTACTTGAAATCTGTCCATTGTCTTCCACATTACCATCCATTACTATATCCATTTCTACACTGTCCTCTTTGTTCCCAAAATAACAAAACTCAATTTCTTCACAAATAGTCTTCACATCCACTTCAGATCCATGCAAAAGAGCACTGTTTAACTGTTTAAGCTTAAGTGCTGGACTTTTTGCATAATACAACTTTCTCACTAATTTCCTCACCTTATTATGATGCACTGCTAACATCCTAAAATGATGAAAAACACTCTGACATACTTTTCTAGAAAGACAAGCCAGTGAATGCCCATGCAAACCTGTGCTTTCTCTCACTCTGCAAGGATCTAACTCTTGCAAGATCTTCATTTTTTGTTTGAGACTTTTCTTACTATATGTACGTAAGAAATTTCGAAGCAAATCGATTGAATCCTGTCGCACACTACAAGCACTACTACACTTCCATGTGTACACTGGACCCTTAGTACGTCTCCCTAAAACTTCATCAGCTAACACCTCTTCTGCATCTCTAGACACAAGTTTCTCTTTTTCCATCACACAACCATATTTCACCTCATATGCTCGACCACTTGTGTCAACTGCATGCACCAAATCATTTTCCTGAAAGTAACTCTCCTCATTGAAAAATGGCTCAGAACTTGAACTATGCATCCATTCATCAGAAAATACTTCACAAAAATTTGTCCGATTAATAATTCTTTTCCATCTACTGTTCGATTTGAAAACATCAATTGCCTTGTTAAGTATCCTAATTCTATTGATTACTAAAATAAATAATTTTTTCTTAACTTCAAAAGCCTGATCCACAATCTTCTCTACACTTTTCTTTTTCTTATAAAAAGCAGTTCTCTGTTTACCTTTCTTATCATTTTTTAGCAAATTTAAAACTACCCTATTACGAAACATTCACCTACGAATTTCCCTAAATTGATTTACCCTTCTATTGCTATCCATTCTCTTCTCTCGTACTCCAATCAAGACATTTTTTGTGGGCCTCGCCTTCCTTTTTAGATTTTCTGTCTCCTTCTGAATATTCACATTACCAATATCATTTCTTTTTGTGCGACATATGTTGCGAAGAAAAGACTTAATTGTCTTACCAGGAGCTTTTCTGGTGTTTTTTGAAGTAGTTGTTGTAGAGGATTACATAAATTCTGTTCCTCTCCTTTTGCGTATGGTATTTTTGATACTTCTTTGCCTTGAAGGCATTTTTGCTTGCTTTTCAAAAGTTGATTTGAATCTGTTGTTCTGAAAAAAAAACATTAAACACTACTATTAGCAAATAACAACTCAGGGCCTTATTTATGAAGGCCTTGCGCCACCAGTGCATCCCATGTTAAAAGAGACATACCGGCGCCACAAGACAATCATAAATAAGACCCAAATATAAATACCATTGATTGGCACCAAAAATCGTTTTTTGAATAACATTTAAAAAACACAGGGTAGAACCTATGTAGAAGCACTGAATTTCACTTTTGAAATCTCACTGTTTCCTAAAATACAAATCCTCTACCTTGCAAATGTTGATAGCAAGCATTATCAAAAAGCAGAACACAAACCAAGAGCAAAGAAACTCTGGGCCTTATTTATGAAAGCCTTGCGCCACCAGTGCATCACTTTCTTCCCATGTTAAAAGTGACATACCTACGCCACAAGACAATCATAAATAAGACCCAAATATAAATTCCATTTATTTGCACCAAAAATCGTTTTTTGATTAACATTTAAAAAACACAGGGCAGAACCTATGTACAAGCACAGAATTTCACTTTTGAAACATCACTGTTTCCCAAAATACAAATCCTCTACCTTGCAAATGTTGATATCAAGCATTATCAAAAAGCAGAACACAAACCAAGAGCAAAGAAACTCAAGGCCTTATTTATGAAGGCCTTGCGCCACTAGAGCGTCACCTATTTCGCATGTTTAAAGTGATGCACCGGCTGCACAAGGCAATCATAAATAAGGGCCAAATGAAAATACCAATGAATTGCACCCAAAATCGTTTTTTGAATAACATTTAAGAAACACTGCGCAGAACCTATGTACAACCACTCAATATCACTTTTGAAACATCACTGTGCCCCAAAATACAAATCCACTATCTTGCAAATGTTCATAATAAGTATTATCAAAAAGCAAAAAACAAATCAACAACCAACAAACTCAAAGCCTTATTTATGAAGGCCTTGCGCCAGAAGAGCGTCACTTATTTCCCATGTATAAAGTGATGCACCGGCTGCACAAGGCAATCATAAATAGGGGCCAAATGAAAATACCATTGATTTGCCCCCAAAATCGTTTTTTGAATAACATTTAAGAAACACTGCACAGAACCTATGTATAAGCACTCAATATCACTTTTCAAACGTCACTGTTTCCCAAAATACAAATCCGCAACCTTGCAAATGTTGATATCAAGCATTATCAAAAAGCAGAACACAAACCAAGAGCAAAGAAACTCAAGGCCTTATTTATGAAGGCCTTGCGCCTGAAGAGCGTCATTTATTTCCCATGTTTAAAATGATGCACCGGCTGCACAAGGCAATCATAAATAAGGGCCAAATGAAAATACCATTGATTTGCACCCCAAATCGTTTTTTGAATAACATTTAAGAAACACTGCGCAGAACCTATGTACAAGCACAGAATTTCACTTTTGAAATATCACTGTTTCCCAAAATACAAATCCTCTATCTTGCAAATGTTGATATCAAGCATTATCAAAAAGCCAAAAGAAACCAACAGCAAATAAACTCAGGGCCTTATTTATGAATGCCTTGCGCCACAAGAGCATCACTTATTTCCCATGTTTAAAGTGATGCACCGGCTGCACAAGGCAATCATAAATAAGGGCCAAATGAAAATACAATTGATTTGAACCCCAAATCGTTTTTTGAATAACATTTTAGAAACACTGCGCAGAACCTATGTACAACCACTTAATATCACTTTTGAAACATCACTGTGTCCCAAAATACAAATCCACTATCTTGCAAATGTTGATAATAAGTATTATCAAAAAGCAAAAAACAAATCAACAGCCAACTAACTCAGGGCCTTATTTATGAAGGCCTTGCGCCACAAGAGCATCACTTATTTCCCATGTTTAAAGTGATGCACCGGCTGCAGAAGGCAATCATAAATAAGGGCCAAATGAAAATACCATTCATTTGCCCCCAAAATCGTTTTTTGAATAACATTTAAAAAACACTGCACAGAACCTATGTATAAGCACTCAATATCAATTTTTAAACGTCACTGTTTCCCAAAATACAAATCCGCAACCTTGCAAATGTTGATATCAAGCATTATCAAAAAGCAGAACACAAACCAAGAGCAAAGAAACTCAAGGCCTTATTTATGAAGGCCTTGCGCCAGAAGAGCGTCATTAATTTCCCATGTTTAAAATGATGCACCGGCTGCACAAGGCAATCATAAATAAGGGCCAAATGAAAATACCATTGATTTGCACCCAAAATCGTTTTTTGAATAACATTCAAGAAACACTGCACAGAACCTATGTACAAGCACAGAATTTCACTTTTGAAATATCACTGTTTCCCAAAATACAAATCCTCTATCTTGCAAATGTTGATATCAAGCATTATCAAAAAGCCAAAAGATTTCAACAGCAAATAAACTCAGGGCCTTATTTATGAATGCCTTGCGCCACAAGAGCATCACTTATTTCCCATGTTTAAAGTGATGCACCGGCTGCACAAGGCAATCATAATTAAGGGCCAAATGAAAATACCTTTGATTTGCACCCAAAATCGTTTTTTGAATAACATTTTAGAAACACAACACAGGACCTATGTACAAGCATACAATTTCATTACTGAAACTTAACTATCTGCTTCCAAATATTCTCCATAGAGCAAACAAGTCTCTATCTAAATTAAATAAATCATTACTTACCTTTACAAATGCTTTGGGAGATTGAAAACAGTGTCAGACACATACACCAATTTTTCTTTAGCAGAGCAAAAGGTGTGCACTCAATACACTGAAACCAAGACTGGCATAGCAAATCTCTAACTTTGCACACATATGCCTTATTTCAACCAATCAAAAGTCTTCCCTCACTATTTTCAAACCAACACCCTTCCCCCTCTCAGATCTTTCTATCTGTTACCATAGCAACTCCCTCCTATCTGAACTCTCAGGTTCAAAAGTTTATTCTACAATGATTCAAATTAAGTCAGCAAGGATGTTTGACCTCTCAATACACCAGCTTATCCAGGGCATTATTGCTTTAGTGACTTTTTCTTAACCATTCAAATTGCTTCTTACACACAACACAACCATGCACCCTAACTTTCTGTTTTCAACTAACTGAATCCACCAATCATTGCTTGTGATTCAACACCAGGGAAAACCCACAATTATTTTTTTGTAAACTCCTACTGGACCAACTGCCATTTCATTCTCACACTTCATCTGACTGCACCAGAACCTTCTCACATCATGTATTCTGTATGGATTATTGGACATAGCTACATCCACTGGGCTCAAAGGTATGCAGCAAGCAGAAATTATCACAACCTTGATTTATCAAATGTGGAAATCAAGTGGATTGGCCAGAGAGGACTGAGATGTCATCAATTGATACCATTAGTGAAAGCCTTTTTTGCATCTGCCAAACCCTGACCTCTTAATAGTGCACTGTGGTGGAAATGATTTGGGCACTATGACTGGGGTTGGTCTGGAAATGCTTTTAAAGGACACCTTTGATCAATTGATGACACTTTTTCCACAAACTGCCTTGGTATATTCCAATATATGCCAAAGACAGAAATGGAACTGGTCCAACCAATTTTGTCCACAATTTGACAAAGCACGGAAACATGTGAATAAATCTGTTTCTGCTTACATGAGAGACTTTGGAATGGGTTCAATATACAACAACATCTTGCGTTACAACATGCAAGACATCTACAGAGGAGATGGTGTGCACTTCTCAGATGAGGGGAATAGAATATTCCTCCTGAATTTAAGACTGTGCATAGGAACCTACTTGTAGGTACCTAAAACAGCCACAGAACCCAAAAGCTCTTTTCAGAGCTACCCTACCTCTGATCATTCAAAACGTTTATCTTTTTCTAACTTTTTTCACTATTTTTCACCAAAGTACGCTCCCCGGTACGCTTACCGGTGCGCGTACCGGGCGCTTCCCCTGCGAAAAATTCACATTTTTTTAAACTTTTTTAGCCTTTATGAGCCTCCTAAGCCCCCCACAGAAAACCTAGAGGGCCAGGAAGTGTCTACCGTGCCCTCTTCTACCCATTTTGAACATTGTTTGCCCTCCATCTTGTGTCTCGATTGTACCGAAACACAAAATGGAGGACTCCCGTAACGCCAGTACGCGTACCGGTGCGCGCACCGGGAAGCGCTCCCTAAAAAAAGTGGGAAAGTAATTTACAGAAAAACCACTGGAGACACTTTCATCAAATATAGAATAGACCCTACTACATAGCAGTCCCTACCATTTGCCCAAATTTGGTGGAATTCCATTGAGACATTTAGGCTACAGGCCTGTCTAAATATCCTGAGGTAAATTACATGACCAAAACACATAGGAAGTGTTAGAATTTACAACCAATTAAAAATTTCTTTCATTTTCTACGATTATTTCCTGACATTTGATTGGTTATGTACATGAATAAATAAAAAAAAAAAGGAAACACAGCCATTTTGACTACTACTTCCTGAAGTACATTTGAAAACAAATTACACTGACAACTTCAACTGCTTTATCAAAGGTAAGTTGTTATTTTGGAAAGTGAAGTATGTTGTGCACTTTAAGTTAATTTGAGAAAAAATAGTCTGTTAGTTATATACTATCCCTCTGTAATAGTTATAGATTGAGATAGGCTTCTCTGTTATAGTTATGGATTGGGTTAGGCTTCCCTTGTATTATTATAAATTTACTTAGGCTTCATCACATACTCTTTTTTATATTTCAAATTCCAGCCTGATACCATACACTGTCCAAAGATAACTTCACTGTTAAAAAATCCAAACTACATGTCTAAAGTTAAACCCAACAGTGCCCTATCTCTACTGATATAATTATTTGTTATGCAATTTACAGCAACAAAATGGAAGGAGAAAAGAATATTTCTTTTGAAATTGTTTTGAACAACAACCATGATGGAAAAAATGCTGAAAATGATAACATTGACTTTATGGATGAATCTCTGGACCTTGAATTACTTGAGTGTGTGGAATCAATGGAAAAACAGAATGTAAATGAAGAGATTCCAGACAATATTTTATTAGAAGTTTTATTAAATTATGAAAAAGAATCAGAAGAATAAATTTATATTTAATAATCAAAAATTGTTCGAGCCATTATTCATTTTTATTCATTTTTATATTTAATTAATCAAGTAGATCAAAAATGTTTAAAAAATAAAATGAGACTTATAGTATACTGTGCAACTTTTTTGTGTTACATAGAAAGTTTGCTTTCTCCCACTATATTATCTCCAATGTGTATTTAACATCTCTTTATCATCTCCTGCCTCCATGTTGTTATATACCACAATAACTTCTGTAACAACATGCAAGACATCTACAAAGGAAACGGTGTATATTAAATCATAGACTCTGCATTGGTACCTACCTGTTGGTACTTAAATAAATTTAAAAAAACAACAAAAAGAACAATTATTAAACATACAATTTTTAAAAGTGATTCTTTTTTCCCCATGGTGCGCTCCCCGGTGCGCGTACCGGGCGCTCCCCCCGCGAAAATCAAAAATAAAATACAATTTTGAGACCCTGCGGAGCCCTTTAATGGCCCCCATATCAAACCTAGGGGGTCAGGGGGGGTCTACCCTGCCCCCTTATGGTCAATTCCCCCCTTTGTTTTTGCCACCTCTTGTGACTCGATTTTACCGACAGACAAGATGGCGGCCGCTCCGGACTGTTTCGAATGTTTACAGACAACCGAGAGCCAATCAGCTTTCCGTGCGCAAGTCGCGTGGCGCGCCCGTTGCGCGCACCGGGGCGCGGCTCTAGATATATATATTTTTTTGAACCTAAATTACTCAAAATCCACTGGAGCACATATCTTGAGACATATCAAAGGCACATCGGGCTACCAGTCCCTACAATTTTGCCAAGTTTGGTGGAAATCCATTCAGCCGTTCGGGCTAAAAGTGAAATCGACCGCCCTATGGAAATTAACATGGGGAAAACGCGTTTTGGGACCCCCCTTTTATCTCGGCCCCCGCTTGACGAATCCCCCCCAAACTGTCAGGAAAGGACCGGAGCCTGAAGAGGCCATTTTGAGGAAATTTTCAGGCAGATTCGTCAACCGGCGCCAAAGTTATTCCAAATAGATTTCTGAGATTTAACATTGAAAAAAAGTCCTAACTATAACTACCTACTGGCGACGGCCAGTAGGTAATATATATATATATCCCGATCACACCACCGCAGGCGCTGAAGAGGCCACACCGGCCGAAATGCATCCGCCTTCATTTTGGAAATAAAGAGTCTTGCCTTTAATCCCCGCAGAGGTTCCTGCCCTTCTTTTCAAGAGGGACTGCTTTTTTTCATATTTTGCGCGCTGACCAGAGGCGTGTTTCAGGAGCCCCCCCACACAAGTGGCCTGGAGATTCTGGACTATGCTTCGGCACTGCGTGTTTCTTCATGTTAGTGAAATCTCCAGACCCGCCGGCAGTCCATGTATTTGCAGCGACACAGCGAGACATTGTTCTCAGCCAGGACGGGTTGTATGCACCTCCCGCCCACGCTACACTTTTGCTTGGACCTAAGGTGGTGGAGGTCCTGGGGACCCGAGGCGAGACTGTTTGGCTCCTTGTTGCGGGTAAGAACGCTCTGCAGAGCCCCACTCCCACAGCTATTCCTTTTCCGTCCCCCAGCACCACTTACCTGGGAGCCACTGCTGCATCCTGGGCATTGGAGTCCATGATTTCTTCGGACCCTAAACATTACCACCTGTGAAACCTTTGGCTGGGGGGCTGAGCTGCTATTCTCACCAATCCGGTGTGGAGGGGTGCTATCTCAACTGCAGAGCGCGAGGACTCCCGATCACACCACCGCAGGCGCTGAAGAGGCCACACCGGCCGAAATGCATCCGCCTTCATTTTGGAAATAAAGAGTCTTGCCTTTAATCCCCGCAGAGGTTCCTGCCCTTCTTTTCAAGAGGGACTGCTTTTTTTCATATTTTGCGCGCTGACCAGAGGCGTGTTTCAGGAGCCCCCCCACACAAGTGGCCTGGAGATTCTGGACTATGCTTCGGCACTGCGTGTTTCTTCATGTTAGTGAAATCTCCAGACCCGCCGGCAGTCCATGTATTTGCAGCGACACAGCGAGACATTGTTCTCAGCCAGGACGGGTTGTATGCACCTCCCGCCCACGCTACACTTTTGCTTGGACCTAAGGTGGTGGAGGTCCTGGGGACCCGAGGCGAGACTGTTTGGCTCCTTGTTGCGGGTAAGAACGCTCTGCAGAGCCCCACTCCCACAGCTATTCCTTTTCCGTCCCCCAGCACCACTTACCTGGGAGCCACTGCTGCATCCTGGGCATTGGAGTCCATGATTTCTTCGGACCCTAAACATTACCACCTGTGAAACCTTTGGCTGGGGGGCTGAGCTGCTATTCTCACCAATCCGGTGTGGAGGGGTGCTATCTCAACTGCAGAGCGCGAGGACTCCCGATCACACCACCGCAGGCGCTGAAGAGGCCACACCGGCCGAAATGCATCCGCCTTCATTTTGGAAATAAAGAGTCTTGCCTTTAATCCCCGCAGAGGTTCCTGCCCTTCTTTTCAAGAGGGACTGCTTTTTTTCATATTTTGCGCGCTGACCAGAGGCGTGTTTCAGGAGCCCCCCCACACAAGTGGCCTGGAGATTCTGGACTATGCTTCGGCACTGCGTGTTTCTTCATGTTAGTGAAATCTCCAGACCCGCCGGCAGTCCATGTATTTGCAGCGACACAGCGAGACATTGTTCTCAGCCAGGACGGGTTGTATGCACCTCCCGCCCACGCTACACTTTTGCTTGGACCTAAGGTGGTGGAGGTCCTGGGGACCCGAGGCGAGACTGTTTGGCTCCTTGTTGTGGGTAAGAACGCTCTGCAGAGCCCCACTCCCACAGCTATTCCTTTTCCGTCCCCCAGCACCACTTACCTGGGAGCCACTGCTGCATCCTGGGCATTGGAGTCCATGATTTCTTCGGACCCTAAACATTACCACCTGTGAAACCTTTGGCTGGGGGGCTGAGCTGCTATTCTCACCAATCCGGTGTGGAGGGGTGCTATCTCAACTGCAGAGCGCGAGGACTCCCGATCACACCACCGCAGGCGCTGAAGAGGCCACACCGGCCGAAATGCATCCGCCTTCATTTTGGAAATAAAGAGTCTTGCCTTTAATCCCCGCAGAGGTTCCTGCCCTTCTTTTCAAGAGGGACTGCTTTTTTTCATATTTTGCGCGCTGACCAGAGGCGTGTTTCAGGAGCCCCCCCACACAAGTGGCCTGGAGATTCTGGACTATGCTTCGGCACTGCGTGTTTCTTCATGTTAGTGAAATCTCCAGACCCGCCGGCAGTCCATGTATTTGCAGCGACACAGCGAGACATTGTTCTCAGCCAGGACGGGTTGTATGCACCTCCCGCCCACGCTACACTTTTGCTTGGACCTAAGGTGGTGGAGGTCCTGGGGACCCGAGGCGAGACTGTTTGGCTCCTTGTTGCGGGTAAGAACGCTCTGCAGAGCCCCACTCCCACAGCTATTCCTTTTCCGTCCCCCAGCACCACTTACCTGGGAGCCACTGCTGCATCCTGGGCATTGGAGTCCATGATTTCTTCGGACCCTAAACATTACCACCTGTGAAACCTTTGGCTGGGGGGCTGAGCTGCTATTCTCACCAATCCGGTGTGGAGGGGTGCTATCTCAACTGCAGAGCGCGAGGACTCCCGATCACACCACCGCAGGCGCTGAAGAGGCCACACCGGCCGAAATGCATCCGCCTTCATTTTGGAAATAAAGAGTCTTGCCTTTAATCCCCGCAGAGGTTCCTGCCCTTCTTTTCAAGAGGGACTGCTTTTTTTCATATATATATATATATATATATATCGTAGCTCCAACTCGCTTCCGTTTATGAGAAACGTTACACGCACTCCAGGGGTATTTAGCCTACAAACAAAGTGTAACAAACGCGTTTCGGACCAAAGTCCTTCGTCAGTGTTTACAGTTTTAACCGCCTGACAGTATTGCTTGATTCCGTTCTGGGAAGGACATGGCTTTTGTAGTTCGGACTGGACTGTTCCCATGGGGCACAGGGTCAGAGCTGATTTGCATATCGCCATTGTCTAACCCAGGGTGGTGTGGAGTGCAAAAAAACGATGGATTTGGGCCCAGATCTTTGGACTGGGGTGAATGTGTGACATTGATCCACATTCTGTCCATCACCTGTTTTGTTTGCAATTGCCGCCATAAGTGCGCTGGGGATGCTCAGACGTGGGTCCCAGGCACTCCACACCACTGGAGTCAAGCTAGCCGGGCTGATGAGAGGTGTTACCTCGAAACCGGTCCGGTCCTCGGATGCTTGATTCCGTTCTGGGGAGGACATGGCTTTTGTAGTTCGGACTGGACTGTTCCCATGGGGCACAGGGTCAGAGCTGATTTGCATATTGCCATTGTCTAACCCAGGGTGGTGTGGAGTGCAAAAAAACGATGGATTTGGGCCCAGATCTTTGGACTGGGGTGAATGTGTGACATTGATCCACATTCTGTCCATCACCTGTTTTGTTAGCATTATATATACGTCATTGGAATGTAACCGACAACGGACTAATACAATAGTAAATGTAAGTATGGCGGTCATTTCTAAATGGTTAACAATAAATATTTCACAGTTCCTTTCATACCATATCGGATATGAGAGCCGCCATTGCCGGTGCATATTTATAGATATTGCCGTGTATCGGCATGTCACCGGCATAATACAAGCACATCATTAATTAGCCCATTATTAAATACAGTCAGTTTAGTGAGCACCCACACAAATGATTAAGCATGTGTATATGCAACAGCAGCAGGCATTCAAAGGCTAGGGATATTCTCTAAATCATAGTCACAGTGCATTTGCTTTTTGTTATGCGCTGTTGACTTGATGCCACTTAGCCAGAAAAGAGAGAATAATGCTGTGTATCGGCTTTTTAAGAAAAACATGCCACAGTGCCTTCATCCTATTCATAATTACAAAACATTAAAATTCCTAGAAATTCTTATCACCACTCCCTACAGGGCTGGAGTGGAAAAAGAGGGTTAACATGATTATTTTCATAAGTTATGACATCATACAATTCTTTCAAAGTCTGAAATCCACTCCAGGTCGTAACCTTCCACACCATTCCAAATCGACAGGAACCCTCAGCCGGACATAAGTTAAGCTAGATCGGACATGAATACATTGTTTGAAGTATACATTCCCCTTAATGTATGCTGATTCTACCTCCCTAAATGGGCAGTAAGTTCTTCCCCACTGTTAAGACCCAGTGGGTGCTTTGTCTGCATATCGATGATATAGCGGGACTCAAGTCTGCGGAGACTTAACAATCTATCCCTCCCCTCTGGGATTTTGGGGTAGTGATCCAGGCCAAAGTATTGTAGCAGCTCCCTGTTACTTTGATGTACTTTGGCAAAATGTCGAGCTACCGGATATGCAAAATCTTTGTTCATAATAGCTCTCTGGTGTTTTGATAGTGCTCCCGATATATTTGAGTCCACAAGGACAGACAAGACAATATACAACATAGGGTGTTGTGCATGTAATAAACTCCTTAATGGGCTTCAGTTGGACCATTCCTGGAATCTTATATGAGAGTACCCACTTGCTGTTTTCGCAAGCATGGCACTTCCCACATGGAAAGAATCCCTTCATGTCCTTAAGTGTCCCACTCACTTTTGGTTTTACTGGTGCAAGATGGCTATGAACGATTTTATCTTTGATAGATCTTAATTTTCTGAAGGTTATTAAGGGTTTCTGGGGGACATCATTCCCAATCACTGGATCAGTGCGGAGGATATGCCAGTTTTTTGAGAGTACATTTCTTAAGATGTTAGCTTGATCTGAGAAAGTCGTAATCATACGAAACTTATTGCTAATCTCAGATGATTGGTCTTTCTTACTCTTGCTCTCTAGTAATTGTTTTCTGGGTATCCTAGCTACCTTCATGCGGGTCTTCTCTAACTCTGCCAGGTCGTACCCCCTTACGCGAAATCTCATGACGCATTCTTCTGCCGCCTTTGCAAAATCAGAGTCTTGCGAGCAATTGCGTCTCAACCTGAGAAGTTCGCCGTAAGGTATACTCCGGATCAGACTTGGAGGGTGGCTGCTTTTAGCATGAAGTATGCTATTCCTAGCAGTCGGTTTTCTATATAAGGCCGTCTCCAACCTCTCCCCGTTCACGAAGACCCTCAAGTCTAGGGTGTACCTCCGTGGTACTGATGTCAGCTGTAAATTTCAAATTTAGATTATTTCTATTCAAGTCACTAATAAATACTTCAGCCAGTGCGGAGTAGCCCCTCCACACTAGAAAAAGGTCGTCGATATATCGACGCCATGCCACGATGTGTTCTGCCCACTTGGTGTTATCTCCCGCTAGGGCCACCTGCTCCTCCCACCAGCCAACGAAGAGGTTCGCGTAGCTGGGAGCGAAGCAGGTTCCCATCGCAGTCCCTGAGGTTTGCTTAAAAAGCTTTTTCTGGAACAAAAATATATTGTTCCTGAGACAGAACTCTAAAAGCTCAATCAACATGGTACTGTGTTCCATGTACTTTGCGGGTCTTTTATTCAAGAAATACCTGGCTGCCTCTATCCATTGTGTATGCTGAATACAAGTATAGAGACTTGTGATGTCTAATGTTATGAGCACATACAGGGTGTCCCAAGTTATCAATTCCAGCTGTTCTATAAAGTGCTTGCTATCCCTTACATAGGACTTCAGGTCAACAACAAATTTGGATAAAAAGGAATCAATATAAATAGATAAGTTCTCCGTCAGTCCTCCTTTTGAGGACACAATAGGTCTCCCCGGGGGACAATTAAGATCTTTATGAACCTTGGGGAGCTGGTAGAATGTCGGGGTAACAGGCTCAGGATTACGAAGAAACAAAAATTCATTAGTGTCCAACATTAGTTTGTTGCGCCATTTAGTTAACAAATCATGGTAGGCTTTGATGCTAGACTGATATTCTTCTTTATTAGTTTTTAGATAATTCTCCACATCCTCCAATTGGCATAGCGATTCACAACAATATTGCTCCCTTGTCAAGAGCACAACATTGCCTCCTTTATCGGATGGTTTTACGATAGTTCCTTCTTTTTCCGAAATGTTGGAAAGTGCAATGGATTGTCCCTTGCTTAAATTGTTTTTCATCTTTGATTTCTTGTTTCTTGATGTTCATGTAATCCTGAGCTTCATGAATCTTGAATGACAGCATCTGAAAAAGTATCAATAGCGTCATTCGGCATTTGTGGATTAAATTGTGAGGGTGCCCGGAAATTTGTGATGGGGGATTGTTGCTCTATTCCTCTAAATTCACTGATAACAGATGGTGACTGTGTTTGTTCAGCTCGTAAATTATCCAACGCATTAGCCGCATCTAGATCTCTAATTGTCAGTACATCCGTGGAGTATACCCGTCTTTTTTCCGGTTTTCTTTATTTCTCCAGTCGTCGGTTTTAATTTGTGGAATTTGTGCAATTTTATCTTTCTTGTCAATTTGAAGAGATCGATTCGGGTCTGAGTATACTCGATTTTGTTATTCGGACAAAATGTTAATCCCAATTGCAGAGTCTCTTCTTCTGCCTTGGTAAGTGTGTCTTTAGTCAAATTAATGATATTTAGATTCTCACTCATATCTACCATCTCTTGCCCTTCTTCTTGCGAGTATTGTAGTTGGATGTCTTGGCCTTTCCTCTTCCTCTTCCAACCCCCTCTCCGGGTCCTTCGTCGCCCTCCGGCGGTTTGACCTTGCCCCCTCTGAGCCATGCTTTGCGGATAAGATCGAATTCCTGATGAAAAGGATTCTTCCGGTTCTCATTGGTCATGATAGGTCTCTCATCCCCTGATTGTTCTTCATCTGTTGCACTGGATTCCAATGTAGCTGGTTCAACAGTTAGTGTTACATCCTTCTTCTTTTTCATAGCTGCTCTGTGGGCGTCAAATTTCTTTGCGAAGGTAAGTATCCTCCCAAGAGCGTAATCCCGCTCGTCGCGCTTGAACTTCTCTTGTTTTCTCTGTCTTATCTTAAGTTCGTATTTAACCAGTCTTTCTTTCATTTCCTCTCGAAGATGTTCTTGTTTAGTTATATCAGTTTCCTTGGTGATCTCCTTCTCAATGGAGGCGATTTCATCTAATGCCTTCATCCGATCACTCCATGCTAATTTTACCAGTAGATCCAGCATAGCCTTGCATGATGCCGCCGTGAGTTCAGCCCATTGTTCCAACAGCATGGGGTCGGGGCTTTCATGGGCTGGGACTGTGTAGATTCTAAGCCCCCTTGGAACCCTGTCGACGTCAATATAATTTTGCAGGGAGGTGGCCTCCCATTATTTTCTTATTTCCGTCTCGCTGCATCTCTCCAGTTTCATAATTAAATTCACCAAGGTACCTTGTGATGTCATCGCCCCTCCACCTGTGTCAGGTGTGGTGGTTGAAGTGGGTGCTCTTTTTTTGAAAATATCCAATGACCCCTCGCGGCGGTCCCTTTCGTCACACATCGCATTTGTGGTTTATTCACTGTACACGGGAACACTCACCGTGTCAAAGCCAGCTTAACCCCAACGCCTTGCTAGGCAATAGGACAGTTCATAGATACTTCGCAGGGCAGAAGATTACGGATACGGCTTACTGGTGACGGACGTCGTGTGCCTCGCCTCCCGGCAGCCGCAAACTCGTCTTCAATTCGTCCCTCCTCCTGTCCTTGCGTTGAGGTGCCCCGGTAAACAATAAGTCCAGGCTCCAGGTTCGCATCAGCAATCCCGGGGCACTCCCAGGCGGGTGCAGATTCCCGCGCTGATACTCGCGGTGATAAAATCGTAGATCCAACTCGCTTCCGTTTATGAGAAACGTTACACGCACTCCAGGGGTATAAGCGGCAAAGATTTATTTAGCACACAAACAAAGTGTAACAAACGCATTTCGGACCAAAGTCCTTTGTCAGTGTTTACAGTTTTAACCGCCTGACAGCATTATATATACATCATCGGAATGTAACTGACAAATGACTAAAATACAATAGTACATGTAAGTATGGCTGCCATTTCTAAATGGTTAACAATAAATATTTCACAGTTCCTTTCATACCATATCGGATATGAGAGCCGCCATATGCAAATCTGTCTTGACCCTGTGCCTCATGGGAACACTCCAGCCCGAACTGCCAAGCCATGTCTTTCCTGGACCGGAATCAAGCATCCTAGTACCGGTTTCTGGCTATCAGCCGTCTTCAGCCAGGATACCTTGACTCCAGTGGCCTTGTGAGCAAGGGAACCACGTCTGGGCATACCCTTCCCACATAGGGTGAACAGCAAAACACACAAGATGATGGACGGAATTTTGCACAATGGGAAAACATTCGCCCCCAGTCACAGATCTGGGTTTAATCCATTGTTATTTTGCTCATCAAGCCACCCCAGTTCAGACATGGCCATATGCAAATCAGTCTTCACCCTGTGCCTCATGGGAACAGTCCAGCCCGAACTGCCAAGCCATGTCTTCCCTGGACTGGAATCAAGCATCCTAGGACCAGTTTCTGGCTATCAGCCGTCTTCAGCCAGGATAGCTTGACTCCAGTGGCCTAGTGAGCAAGGGACAAACGTCTGGGCATACCCTTCCCACATAGGGTGAACAGCAAAACACACAAGATGATGGACGGAATTTGCATAATGGCAAAACATTCGCCCCAGTCACAGATCTGGATTTAATCCATCGTTATTTTGCTCACCAAGCCACCCCAGTTCAGATATGGCCATATGCAAATCAGTCTTGACCCTGTGCCTCCTGGGCAAAGTCCAGCCCGAACTGCAAAGCCATGTCTTCCCTGGACCGTAATCAAGCATCCTAGGACAGGTTTCTGGCTATCAGCTGTCTTCAGCCAGGATAGCTTGACTCGAGTGGCCTAGTGAGCAAGGGACCCACGTCTGGGCATACCCTTCCCACATATGGTGAACAGCAAAACACACAAGATGATGGACGGAATGTTGCACAATGGCAAAACATTCGCCTCCAGTCACAGATCTGGGTTTAATCCATCGTTATTGTGCTCACCAAGCCACCCCAGTTCAGACATGGCCATATGCAAATCAGTCATGACCCTGTGCCTCATGGGAAAAGTACAGCCCAAACTGCCAAGCCATGTCTTCACTGGACTGTAATCAAGCATCCTAGGACCGGTTTCTGGCTATCAGCCGTCTTCAGCCAGGATAGCTTGACTCCAGTGGCCTAGTGAGCATGGGACCCACATCTGGGCATACCCTTCCCACATAGGGTGAACAGCAAAACACACAAGATGATGGACAGAATGTTGCACAATGGCAGAACATTCACCCCCAGTCACAGATCTGGGTTTAACTCATCATTATTTTTCTCACCAAGCCACCCCAGTTCAGACATGGCCATATGCAAATCAGTCTTGACCCTGTGCCTCATGGGAACAGTCCAGCCTGAACTGCCAAGCCATGTCTTTCCTGGACCGGAATCAAGCATCCTAGGATCGGTTTCTGGCTATCAGCCGTCTTCAGCCAGGATATCTTGACTCCAGTGGCCTAGTGAGCAACGGACCCACGTCTGGGCATACCCTTCCCACATAGGGTGAACAGCAAACACACAAGAGGATGGACGGAATGTTGCACAATGGCAAAACATTCGCCCCCAGTCACAGATCTGGGTTAATCCATCGTTAATTTGCTCACCAAGCCACCCCAGTTCAGACATGGCCATATGCAAATCAGTCTTGACCCTGTGCCTCATTGGAACAGTCCAGCCCGAACTGCCAAGCCATGTCTTCCCTGGACCGGAATCAAGCATCCTAGGACCGATTTCTGGCTATCAGCCGTCTTCAGCCAGGATAGCTTGATTCCAGTTGCCTAGTGAGCAAGGGACCCACGTCTGGGCATACTCTTCCAAAATAGGGTGAACAGCAAAACACGCAAGATGATGGACAGAATGTTGCACAATGGCAAAACATTCGCCCCCAGTCACAGATCTGGGTTTAATCCATCGTTATTGTGCTCACCAAGCCACCCCAGTTCAGACATGGCCATATGCAAATCAGTCTTGACCCTGTGCCTCATGGGAACAGTCCAGCCCAAACTGCAAAGCCATGTCTTCCCTGTACCGGAATCAAGCATCCTAGAACCGGTTTCTGGCTATCAGCCGTCTTCAGCCAGGATAGCTTGACTCCAGTGGCCTAGTGAGCAAGGGACCCACGTCTGGGCATACCCTTCCCACATAGGGTGAATAGCAAAAGACACAAGATGATGGACGGAATGTTGCACAATGGCAAAACATTCAACCCATGTCACAGATCTAGGTTTAATCCATCGTTATTTTGGTCACCAAGCCACCCCAGTTCAGACATGGCCATATTCAAATCAGTCGTGATCCTGGGCCTCATGGAACAGTCCAGCCCGAACTGCCAAGCCATGTCTTACCTGGACCGGAATCAAGCATCCTAGGACCGGTTTCTGGCTATCAGCCATCTTCAGCCAGGATAGCTTGACTCCAGTGGTGCAGTGAGAACGGGACCCACGTCTGGGCATACCCTTCCCACATAGGGTGAACAGCAAAACAAACAAGATGATGGACGGAATGTTGCACAATGGCAAAACATTCACCCCCAGTCACAGATATGGGTTTAATCCATCGTTATTTTTCTCACCAAGCCACCCCAGCTCAGACATGGCCATAAGCAAATCAGTCTTGACCCTGTGCCTCATGGGAACAGTCCAGCCCGAACTGCCAAGCCATGTCTTCCCTGGACTGAAATCAAGCATCCTAGGACCGGTTTCTGGCTATCAGCCGTCTTCAGCCAGGATAGCTTGACTCCAGTGGCGCAGTGAGCACTGGACCCACGTCTTGGCATAACCTTCCCACATAGGGTGAACAGCAAAACAAACAAGATGATGAACGAAATGTTGCACAATGGCAAAACATGCACTCCCAGACACAGTTCTGGGTTTAATCCATCATTATTTTGCTCACCAAACCATCCCAGTTCAGACATGGCCATATGCAAATCCGTCTTGACCCTGTGCCTCATGGGAACAGTCCAGCTCGAACTGCCAAGCCATGTCTTCCCTGGACCGGAATCAAGCATCCTAGGACTGGTTTCTGGCTATCAGCTGTCTTCAGCCAGGATAGTTTGACTCCAGTGGCGCAGTGAGCACGGGACCCACATCTGGGCATACCCTTCCCACATAGGGTGAATAGCAAAACAAACAAGATGATGGACGGAATGTTGTACAATGGCAAAACATTCACCCCCAGTCACAGATCTGGGTTTAATCCATTGTTATTTTGCTCACCAAGCCACCGCAGTTCAGACATGGCCATATGCAAATCAGTCTTGACCCTTTGCCTCATGGGAACAGTCCAGCCCGAACTGCCAAGCCATGTCTTCCCTGAAAACTGGAATGGCATGGTGAGCAAACAAACAATGGATTTAGGCCCAGATCTCTGTACTGGGGTGAATGTATGACATTGTTCTGCATTCTGTCCATCGCCTGTTGTTTTTGCATTTGTCACCCTGAGTGGGACGGGTATGCTCAGACGTGAGTCCCGTGCTCTCCATGCCACTGGAATCAAGCTATCCAGGCTGATGAGGGCTGAAAGCCGGAAACCGGTCCTTGGATGCTTGTTTCCAGTCCAGGGAGGACCTGGCTTGGCAGTTCGGGTGGTACTGTTCCCCTGGGGCACAGGGTCAAGACTGATTTGCATATGGCTGGGTTCAAACTGGAATGGCATGGTGAGCAAAAAAACTATGGATTTAGGCCGAGATCTCTGTACTGGGGTGAATGTTTGACATTGTTCTGCATTCTGTCCATCACCTGTTGTTTTTGCATTTGTCACCCCGAGTGGGACGGGTATGCTCAGACTTGAGTCCTGTGCTCTCCATGCCACTGGAATCAAGCTATCCAGGCTGATGAGGACTGAAAGCCCGAAACCGGTCCTTGGATGCTTGTTTCCAGTCCAGGGAGGACCTGGCTTGGCAGTTCGGGCTGGACTGTTCCCATGGGGCACAGGGTCAAGACTGATTTGCATATGGCTGGGTTCAAACTGGAATGGCATGGTGAGCAAAAAAACTATGGATTTAGGCCCAGATCTCTGTACTGGGGTGAATGTATGACATTGTTCTGCATTCTGTCCAACACCTGTTGTCTTTGCTTTTATCACCCCGAGTGGGACAGGTATGCTCAGACGTGAGTCCCGTGCTCTCCATGCCACTGGGATCAAGCTATCCAGGCTGATGAGGGCTGAAAGCCCGAAACCGCTCCTTGGATGCTTGTTTCCAGTCCAGGGAGGAGCTCCGGGGCGTAGCAAAACCTGATGGGGCCCCCCTGCAAAGTACATGGAGGGGGCCCCCCACTCTTGGCTGACGGAGCTATGAAGTGATATGAAAGAGACATGTGCAAACTGGAAGCATGGGCTTAGAAATGTACTGTATAAATTCTCATTAGTATAGACTTCACCAACCACTGTGTTATGTTTTTAATCCTGAGTTTTACCGCCTGATTTTGTGTTTCTCTAGACCAAGGGCTCTTAACATGATATCTATGAGTATCGATGACAAACAAGTGACTCTGACTCCTACATCTTTTAGACCTCATTGTCTTATGTGGAATTTCCGTTATTTTGATTGTACACACTTGTATGATGTATTGTCTTTGTATAATATTTGTGTGATGTAAAGCGCTCTATCACCCTATATGATGAGAAACGTCCTTTTGCCTTAATGAAATCACACGTAGTGACATCATACAACATTTGAGTCTGAATTTTTGCCAGGTGATCATGTCACATGACCACAACCCTGGTGACATCACAATAAGTGACATTACTGACGTTCTATAATTGCACCATGATTAAATAAAAATGCAACTCTTACACGTCTATTTTAGATACTACTTATATTAGGGTGGTGACATGATCTTTTAAAGTTGTGGTGCATAATATTAACCTTGAAGAGTAGGGACCAAGTAAAGCTAGTGAGCCAGACTTCTTCTAAGATGGTTCGGGGGGCTGCCTCTGAGAACATTTTGAAAAAAAATGGGGTCAAATAGTGCTTTTTAAAAGAAAACTTTCACATAACCTTTCTACAAAGCCATAGTCTCCGAAAAGACTTTAAATATTCAAGTCCTCGAATGGTGTGCCAAGCAAATGGAACCACACACTCCCCTGGGGTTGACACCATTTTTTCAAAATGTGTTATTGGTGTCCCAGTATATTGAAAACTACCCCCATGTGAAAGGGCCAGCATTTTGTCATGGATGCCCTCTGACGCCAAAAATTACAAACAATATACCAGAGCCAGAATTGTTGCTATAAATACCATCCATATATCATAATTGGCACTTACTTCAAACATTACCTCAGTATGTCAAAGCCAGCCTTTTTCCTAAAGGTTCCTTCTTTCATGCGCCCCAGGTGCCCTAGCTCATGACAGTAATTACCTCCAATGTGATAGTGCCAGCATTTTGCCACAGATGCTCCCATGCCAAGAATTTCCTCAAGTATTCCAGCAGGTGCCCTATATGACACCAATAACCTATCATATGCCATTACCAGTATTTTATCATTATGTCAAGAACTACCCTCAGAAATAATTACCTCTATCATATCAATTCCAGCATTATACTGTAATGCCAACAACTACCTCCAGTATGCCACTACTTTGTCACAGATGCCTGTCATGCTTAGAATTGGCTCCAGTATGGTACTGCCAGCATTTTGCCATGGGTGCCTCCATCAACAATTACCTTCGGCATGCCTTGGCAAACAGCAAACTCACAAGCATATTATCACAATCTCACTCATGCTCACTTAGGTCCACTTATGCTCACTCACACTAACTTATTCATTTTCACCTAATTGTACTCACTTGTTCGTTGCCACTCACTATCTTGCGCACACTCTTACTTCCTAACTCTCATTCACTTTCACTTTTCACTCACTGACTCACACATTCTCACTCATTCACAGTCAGGCAAGTTCACTTTCTCTAACTCATTCCAAATCGTGTTTTTCTTACACACTCACTGTTTCTCTCCCTCATTCTCACTCACATTGATTTTCACACTCTCCAGCACTCCCTTGTTTTTTCATTCTCTCACTTGCATTCACTCTTACTCACACAGTCGGACTCTCTCATAGTCACTGACACTAAAACTCACACATTGTCATTGACTCTCACTCACTCTCACATTAATATTTAGACACACAGATACACACACACCCTCTCTCTCACACAAAAACACTCTAACCCTCAAGCAGCTACACAACATACATTTAAAACATTTTTACCTACCTTAGGTGCTGGGAAAGTCCCATTCCAGCTAATTGCATTCCAATTTTTTATTACACTAATAGTGGATAACGTAATGTTATTCACTAATAGTGTAGAAAACAAATTGGTAGAATACCGGGAGAGTGAAGCCCCAACTGACGCCATAAAGACAAGCAGCTCCTGTGTTCCTGGCACTGATTTTGACATCACTGAGGCCAGGGATCACAAAGAGAAAGCCAGAGCCAGTGGTCACAGCTGCAACCCCTGGTGACCTCTAAATGATGTCCATGTGATAGATAAATAGGAGTAGATACTAGAGTAGAAGGAGACAATGGTGTCTATAGTACTTAGACTTGCAGTGGGTTGCGCTGTGGCTCGTGCCATGTGAATGATTTCATGTGCAGTTACACTTTGCATGACTATGACATGGCCCATCCCACCCTCAACCAAAGAAGAAACCACGGCCAGGAATTGAGGGCAGGCCCAGACGATCCTTCCAATTTATTGTCTGCAACATTGTGCTGCCTATGTTTAGATATCAATACAACTTATGGAATCAAGGCATTTTTTAGAAGGATCTGATCCGAGGGCCTACTTAGTGGGACTGTTTCAGAAAGCTTTCCCTGACTTAGCAGATTGGGACTGGGACTCACAAATTCAGAGAGCACACCGTCTTCCTCTAATACAGAGAAACAGAGGGGGCCAATTTCCACGTCCCTTCTTGGTTTTTTTCAGCAACTTCTTACTTCGCCAGGCTATTTGGCAGAGAGCCCGTCCCAACACCCCGGTAACCATTGGTGAGATCTCAATCTTTGTTCGCTCCGACCTCAGTAAAGAAACTATGGACAGACGATGGCTGCTACGCAAGTTGATAGACCCAATTAAATCCAGTGGTGGCCAAGCCTTTCTTCAAGAACCAGCACGCTTAAAGGTAACAAAAGGGGGACGTACCTATTTCTTCACGGATGTAAAAGAAGCAGAAGCGTACCTAGCTGACAATGCTGCTGGCACAAGCAAGACTAATACTAAAAACTAAGAACTAACATAAATTGAGACACTGTTCAAAAAAAAAAAAAAAACCTTTCTATTTCTACTAGGAATTTATTTATAAGCAAATTTAGCTTCAATTCTTCAATTCTTCAATTCTCATTTAGGCTATGCGCATCATAATGTACTAGACTAATATCAAACTTATCTTCTTTTCATCGGGTTTATGGACTGTCTAAGTGAAGAGAGGGTGGGGGGCTCCGGTGCCGACCTGCCAGCCAGCTGCCCATCCAGCGGCAGCAGATGCAGAGGGATGGCTCTTCCCCGGCTGGGGAGAGAGCTAGGGGGGAGGGGGGTGGTGGGAGGGGGTTCTCCGCACTCTGGGGGGTCGAGGGGGGGTAGATAAAAATAAAGAAAATCGTTCACAGGCTGAGGGGGTGGACTTAAACAATGATATTGGAATCTCTTTGTATATTCAATTGTATATTTGGCTACTCTAGCGCCAGGATGCCTGCCAGGCGACAGTTGCGCTCTATAAATGTTTTAAATAAATAAATAATAAATAAATATTGAATGCATCCGTAAAACACAATACATGAGGACAAGTGGTTATTATGGACAATACTTTGGTCAACTTAAGATAAGCTTCAAATGTAAAGCTTCAATTTTGTCTTCTCTCTTTACCTTTTTTTTCTTTAACTCTTTCTTAGATGTATGAAATAAAATGTTTAGCCTGGAATGTTGCAGGGTTAAATAGCAAGAACAAACAAATTTTGATGAAAGAAGAACTAAAAGTGCATAATCCCCATGTTGCTCTTTTATCTGAAACACATATCGCAGGGAAGGATAAAAAACTTCTTAACCAATTAGGATATGACATCCTCATCTGCTCAACTTATGGGCAATCTATAAGAGGAGTTGCTATACTTAAGGACAAACGATTTAGGGCTGGGACAATACAAACATCTTGCGATGAAGATGGTAGATGGGCTATTGCTCAGATACATTTTGAGAATGTTAAATATGTTTTATGCGTGGTCTATGGATGCAATATAGATGATCCTACTATCTTTGATGAACTGAACATTAAACTATTAGATTGGGCTGGAGAACTTATTAGTATGGGGGATTTTAATTGCATTATGGATTATAGAATAGATACAACTAGACTTGGGGGCTATCAAAGAATGCATAAGACCAGGGCTTCTATACTTGACATATGCCGCTTACATAATATAAAAGACGTCTGGCGAAACCTATATGCAAGCAAACCAGGATATACCTACTACTCTGCACCCCATAAACTATGTTCAAAGCTTGACATGGCATTTATAAGTGACAATCTATTGAAAACAAGCTCCATGATCTTATGCCCACGTATCGCTTGTGATCACAACGCTATAATCTTGTCATTTAAAACAACAAACATCAGAACCATACCTAGGCCATTTTCTTTTCCTAGACACTTAATCTCAGACATAGACTATATTACACAGTTAAAATTACACCTTACAGAATTCATAACTATAAACACAAATTCAGCCTCACCAGCCATAGTATGGGATGCTTGCAAGGCTAGTATTAGAGGCTTTACTCAAACCTACGTGATCAAACAAAACATAGAACTAAAAAAAAACAATGACATCTTGATGTCAAAAATAACTACCCAAGAGGAACTATTGTCATCAGCTCTTCAGTCTAATTCTCCAACGAGCATAGAAATAGGACTCAAACTTACATCACTTAAAAATGAAGCAAAGTCCAAATTTATTAAAAAAAAAGTATAAACAGTTTACATAAATTTAAAATAACTCAATATGAAGGGGGGGGTAAAATTGGGAAAATCTTGGCCTATAAAACCGCTGAGGATAGAGCAAACGCTACGATCACAAGTATATGGGGGAGAGGGAACAAAACTTATACTAAACCCCAAGATATTTTAGAACAATTCGCTGACTACTACAGAAACTTATACACTCCAGAAATGACCCCTAGCCTAGATGACATACAGAAATATATTGAAAATTATACCATAGATACTCAAAATATTCCAGAGATAGACTTGTTATCTGATGAGATAACAATAGCAGAATTACACCAAGCAATGCTTTATTGCCCTCAGGAAAAGCAGCAGGGGAAGATACTATACCATTAGAAATATACAAGATATGCTCAAAAGAGCTTGAACAACCCTTGCTGAAAGCAATTCAATCTGTAGGTCTTGATGGAAAAACACCACAATCTTGGAATAGGGCTAAAATAATATTTTTTTTGAAGAAGGATAAACCGAAAGAAGAAAGAGGGTCTTATCGCCCCATTTCTTTGATAAACACAGATGCGAAAATTTTTGCCAAAATTTTAGCATTAAGATTGGCTCCTATCATGCCCATGATTACTCACCCACAGCAACATGGCTTTATCACTGGGAGAGACACTACCATACATGGTAATACGGCCATAACAGCATTCGACGTTGCAGAGACGGAAGCCACCCCACTCGGAATGATCTTACTAGATGCTGAAAAAGCTTTCGACCGAGTGGGGTGGGACTTTCTCTGGTGCGTATTGTCTAAAATAGGGTTTGGGGGTCAATTTCTGAGATGTATTCAAGCATTATATGACAAACCAACTGCTTTTACTAGTTATGGGGGGCTGGCATCTTCAGACTTTTTGATTCTACGAGGAACCCGACAGGGCTGCCCTCTCTCACCTCTCTTATTTGCACTCTCGTTGGAACCTTTTTTATTAGCCCTTCAATCTCAAATTCAGATTATACCTTTTAAATCAGGACTCCAAGAACTAAAAATAACAGCATATGCTGACGACATAGCGGTTTACACAGAAGATGTTGTCGAGGCTCAAAAAGGAATAATATTAGAGGCAGAGAAATACGGCAAGGTAGCGGGCTATAAATTAAATTTACAAAAAACGCAAATAATAGTCAATTATATCCCACCTGTGATAGTGCCCGAGATATGTAAAACAGCCACTTACCTTGGGGTAAGAATAACAGCTAAAGTACAAGATATCAATAAAATAAATTATAATGAATTATTTAAATCCACCAGCTTACTATTAAAAAAATGGCATAGATTACCTTTAAATATAATTGGTAGAATCAACTTAATAAAGATGAAGGTACTGCCCAAATATGTATATTTATTTCGATCTATACCATTAGCGCTAAGCAATCAGTTTTTTAAGAAACTTGATGGAATATTTAGCAGCTTTATATGGGGGTACAAAAAAGCGAGAAGATCATTACATTTTATGAAAAATGACACACACAAAGGAGGGCTTAATTTTCCTGATTTCAAACTATATTTTTGGTCTGCTTTCGTTAACCGCTTACGCTCCCTACTCAATGAAGGAAGGGCTCTATTTTTTCATCATTTTATGCTGAAATCTGACTCAAATCTGTTTTTATTTAGAATTAATGATCCTAACTATTACAAAAGGGTTAAATTTAAGACAGCTAGAGATATAACAAAGATATGGGGCAATATTCTCTCGTTTTGTAATACCAACTTTTTTCACTCAAAATTACCGTTATGGGGAAATCCTGGTCTTCCAAATATCTTCAACGATAACATTATTCGCGGATAGTCCAGATTAGGCATTACTACTCTAGGGGACCTATATAACACACAAGGCCTTATGGATTTCAATACTCTTAAACAATTATATAATCTACCTGAAAATGTGAGATACAAATTTTTACAGATACATGATTATCTGATTAACAAAAAACAAATCTTGGAAGTTTATGAATGTGACATCTGGATCTGTCTACACTCATTAAAAAACAAATCTGTTATAAGTGAAGCATATAGATTCCTTATCGCTATTAAATCAAATGATTGCAGTAAGCTTGCTGACAAATGGAGTAGAATATTGGGATCAAATATAACCTCTAAATAGATAAAAAGCTCCTTTACGAATATCAACAAACGAGTACGATCATCCAGCTTAAGACTCCAACAATTTAGAACAACATGTATGTTATACTACACCCCCGAAAGAATCTCTAAATGGTCCCCTAATAATACCTATAGCGATCGTACTAAATGCCCCAAATGCTCTACTGAAGCAGCAGATCTGGTACATATGTTGTTCTCATGCCCGAATTTGAAGACTTTCTGGTGTGATATTGAAAAAGTTCTGAATACGAAACAGATTCAGATGCCTACGCCTACGGCCACTTCGGTCTTATTAGATATTTCTCCAGCTCCACTACCACATGCTGCCTTAACTACAATACTAATGTCCTGTGCTAAACTAACTCTGGCAAGAGCTTGGATTAGTCCAGAAACACCAAAGGTCTGGGATTGGTGGGCACTGGTAACTGAAATACACACAATGGAGCTAGCTTTAGCAAACATTAGGGGCATAAGTGCAATGAAAAAATATGAAACAAATTGGGGAACTTTCATTGAACGTTGATGTTATACTTAAGAAAGACTTTGATATTTGTCATCTGCTAATTACTATAGCTCTTGAGATTGTTAAAGAGAAATTGCTCTTTCTTTATTGGCTTTGCCCTCATCTCTTTCTTGCCTTTTTTTTTTCTTCTCTCTCTTTTTTTCTTCCGCCGGACCGACCTGATTTTGTATACGTTTTGTATGATAATTATTATATATATGTATTGTGTTTTATATATTATTATTACTCTTCTTTTTTTTTGTTCTTTGTTCTCTTCGTCAGCCTGTTAACAATAAAAAAAAATTTAAAAAAGGAATCAAGACATTTTTTTCAGAATTTGCCACAAATTATATAATTTGGTGAGGTACTGTGAGACACCTTCCCCCCTGAGGACAAACAGCTTAACCCCAGCTGAGGACAGAGGGATACACCTCACACCCACACTGAGTATAAACAGCAGTGCAACATAGTCACCTGGCAATATGTTTTACAGATGTAAAGAGACAAACCCAATGAACAAATCAATCAAAGAAGCAATTGCAATACTGGCAATCAGATAGACTCGTACTACATTTTCTTGGCTAGGCAAACCAAAGACACTTGATTCATTTACATTGGAGTGTTTGCAACGCTCTGACACTTGTGCAATCACATGGAACTTGCTGTTTATAGTTTATGGAACAAGTTTAAGAGTTAGGCCAGTGGTGGGCCACTATGACATATGTGGTATATTGCATGTGAATAATTTTACAACCTCTATACTGTAAGGATATATATATATATATATATATATTTACTATTCATAATTCCACTTATGTTTATGTCCTATGGTAAGTATGGGTGGAGAATAGAACAGCAAATATATAATTACTTTACAATACAGTGAGAGGTTGCTATAATGGATGCAGCAGTCTTGCAGGTTGATATTAACGACCTCATTAGAGTGCCTTCAGTAGGCCACAGAAAGTAATTCGCCCTGTACCTTATCCCTTTTGCATAAAAATAAACACTGACATGCCAGATATACATTCTGAAATGCTACACGTCGACTAGCTTCAAGAGAGACCACTTTCATAATATTTTTCTTTTTTTTGTTCATATCTGATGTTTTAAATTGCAGCACAGGTCGTGGTAGTATCCAAAATAATTGTATTAAATTAATAGACCTCAGAAGTATGTGAAGTAGTTGATATTGGTAGGTCTCAAACTCGTCAGTCTCAGAAGCAGTGTAACTCACTGAGCCACCTGTCTGGCTATTTAACACACCTGAGTACATGGTCTAATTAACAAATGTCACTCTGGTCTGCCACAACTCACTTGATGAAAGGACATGTGGCGTTTTACTCAAAGGATAGTGAAAAAACACAAGCCTGGATTTAGTCATGGCCCGACTGCAGATTGCATGGATCTCGGAGGGCAATACATGTTTACTATCTGAAAACATCAAAATATAAACCCTACATTATGCTGTCAATTGGTCTTCACCACAAGGCAGTGAGAAAATTTGTTTAGCCTCATGGGGGGATAAACAAACTGGAACATCCATTGACCTTAACTTTCAGCAAAAACCATTCGCCAGCATTCATACATAACCCTCCTGACTACTGTACACACGTGCTGCACTCTGAAATGATGTTGAAGCATTGACGGCTAAGGTTCACTTCACATAAAAGTACTGTAGTCACCACCAAAGCTTCAGCCACAATACTCTAAGACATAGAAATTTCAAATGTAAGTAAACAGGAAGCATTTCCTGAAGTAAAATATCACTAGCATCAAAAAAGACGAAGGAAGTAATTTAATTATGTAATGTTCTCTTCTCACCTACCATTGATGGCCTCAGTAAAACCCTTCCTAGGATGTAGCTTCATAGAGACAACAGCTATTTCTTCCTTAAAAGATGGCACGCAGAATCACTTTAATTTAGTACACAAATCGAAGTGATACCACATGGCATGTTTAAAGAAAGAAATAATCTTTTAGCAATTTGACGGACGACCGGCCCTAAGTGGATGTCAGGGCTGCTTGGTGCACGCCGGGTTCCAAGTGTATCTACTCTGTAGTTGTCAAAATGCAAAATCGCTTCACCTTTTATAGTAAGTCGTAGCGATTCCGCAGTGCCATGTTTAAAGAAAGAAATACCCTGGGCCTCTTAAGGATTTTGACGACTAGTCAGGCACCAGGTCACAGTTGTGGGGCCCAGAAGTGAAGGAAAGGAGAAGAGCCAATGTGGGGGGGAAGGAGGGGGAGGAGGAAGATGGGTGGCACGCATTAGGAGAGAGCCATTATGAGGGGGCCGTGTCCGAACCACAATGAAGCAAATAGGGAAAAAGACGATGATAATATGCCATAATAATGAAAATGGAATTGTACTCACAGTACTGCCTTGCTTTAGCTCGCGCCGCGCGAATGGCCTCACGTGCAGATCACACTGTGCATGACCATGAAACGACCCTCCCTGCCCCGCCTTTAACAAAAGGAGATACCCAGGCTCTGAAGCGGGAGGAAGTGGAACCTTGCTTTTAGTTAGTTCTCGATCCTTTATGGATGTCGAATCTGCTCCAAGTGCCTATATATGAATACATGTATTATTAATATTTATTGGCCGAGTGGCGGATTGACAAAGACCAGGGGGCCCTTAGAAACTATGGGCAGGGCAGGCTGTCCGACCCAAAGGATACTTATAAACCATTGTACCACTGACACTGAGGGGCCCCCCACGTGACTAGGAGCTCGAGGCCCACCCACACCGCGGGGGCTGCGGGGCCTTATGTTACGCCACTGCTCAGTACAATACTGAATCAGCAATGACAGAGTGTTTGCTGGAAGTGTAAGGATACAGACTGGGGAATTGAAGGTATAAAACATATATTTGGAGGTGCATAGAAGACTGCATACATAGTCTATAGGTGTTTGAAGCAGTTCATGGCCTAAGGCCAACTTTGCTCCATCAGTACTTGGGTACTGACTGGATGATAACAGTTGTGGAAGGAGAGTGCCTGACTAAATTCATAAGAGCTTCCGTTTTAGCACAGTGCATAGATAAGGACGTTCTGCTGAATGGCTCACTACAATACTGAAACAGTAGTGTGAGAGTGTTTGGTGAAAGTGTAACGATACAGACTGGGGAATTGAAGGTATAAATGGCAAGTTGGCAAGTGCATAGAAGACTGCAAGCATAGTCGACAGGGGTTGAAAGCAGTCCATGGCCAATGGCCTACTTTGCTCCATAATTACTTGGGTACTGGCTGGACGATTACAGTTCTGCAAGGAGAGAGCATGACTGAATTTATGAGAGCTTCATATTTAGCACAGTGCATAGATAAGGACTTTCTTCTGAATAGCTCAGTACAATACTGAATCAGCAATTACAGAGTGTTTGCTGGAAGTATAAAGATACAGACTGGGGTATTGAAGGTATAAAACACAAGTTTGCATGTGCATGGAAGACTGCATGCATAGTCTATAGGGGTTTGAATCAGTCTATGGCCTAATGCCTATTTTAATGCATGAGTACTTAGGTACTGAATGGAGGATTACAGTTCTGCAAGGAGAGTGCCTGACTGAATTTATAACAGCTTTAGTGCCGCTCGTTGTGAGAGTTTCCTGTCACTGCAGCCTGACCCTTTGCTACAGGAGTAGCCCTGAACTTTCCTGCCAACTGATTGCCTCGGCAGCGTGAGGGAAGGACCATCTGTGTGGCCGCAGCGGAGGTGAGAGGCGCCGCTCCGGGACTGCGAGGACCAGCATTCACCATCAACAGCTGGTCCTCTTCCCGCGTGAGCCGCGCCCCCTCCCAGTGCCACGCCCCCACCTGTGCGTAGAAAACCTCTCGCGGCCCCCGCTTCGCGGGGGCCGCTCGTTGTGAGAGTTTCCTGTCACTGCAGCCTGACACTTTGCTACAGGAGTAGCCCTGAACTTTCCTGCCAACTGATTGCCTCGACAGCGTGAGGGAAGGACCATCTGTGTGGCCGCAGCGGAGGTGGGAGGCGCCGCTCCGGGACTGCGAGGACCAGCATTCACCAACAACAGCTGGTCCTCTTCCCGCGTGAGCCGCGCCCCCTCCCAGTGCCACGCCCCCACCTGTGCGTAGAAAACCTCTTGCGGCCCCCGCTTCGCGGGAGCCGCTCGTTGTGAGAGTTTCCTGTCACTGCAGCCTGACCCTTTGCTACAGGAGTAGCCCTGAACTTTCCTGCCAACTGATTGCCTCGACAGCGTGAGGGAAGGACCATCTGTGTGGCCGCAGCGGAGGTGAGAGGCGCCGCTCCGGGACTGCGAGGACCAGCATTCACCAACAACAGCTGGTCCTCTTCCCGCGTGAGCCGCGCCCCCTCCCAGTGCCACGCCCCCACCTGTGCGTAGAAAACCTCTCGCGGCCCCCGCTTCGCGGGGGCCGCTCGTTGTGAGAGTTTCCTGTCACTGCAGCCTGACCCTTTGCTACAGGAGTAGCCCTGAACTTTCCTGCCAACTGATTGCCTCGACAGCGTGAGGGAAGGACCATCTGTGTGGCCGCAGCGGAGGTGAGAGGCGCCGCTCCGGGACTGCGAGGACCAGCATTCACCAACAACAGCTGGTCCTCTTCCCTCGTGAGCCGCGCCCCCTCCCAGTGCCACGCCCCCACCTGTGCGTAGAAAACCTCTCGCGGCCCCCGCTTCGCGGGAGCCGCTCGTTGTGAGAGTTTCCTGTCACTGCAGCCTGACCCTTTGCTACAGGAGTAGCCCTGAACTTTCCTGCCAACTGATTGCCTCGATAGCGTGAGGGAAGGACCATCTGTGTGGCCGCAGCGGAGGTGAGAGGCGCCGCTCCGGGACTGCGAGGACCAGCATTCACCATCAACAGCTGGTCCTCTTCCCGCGTGAGCCGCGCCCCCTCCCAGTGCCACGCCCCCACCTGTGCGTAGAAAACCTCTCGCGGCCCCCGCTTCGCGGGGGCCGCTCGTTGTGAGAGTTTCCTGTCACTGCAGCCTGACCCTTTGCTACAGGAGTAGCCCTGAACTTTCCTGCCAACTGATTGCCTCGACAGCGTGAGGTAAGGACCATCTGTGTGGCCGCAGCGGAGGTGAGAGGCGCCGCTCCGGGACTGCGAGGACCAGCATTCACCAACAACAGCTGGTCCTCTTCCCGCGTGAGCCGCGCCCCCTCCCAGTGCCACGCCCCCACCTGTGCGTAGAAAACCTCTTGCGGCCCCCGCTTCGCGGGAGCCGCTCGTTGTGAGAGTTTCCTGTCACTGCAGCCTGACCCTTTGCTACAGGAGTAGCCCTGAACTTTCCTGCCAACTGATTGCCTCGACAGCGTGAGGGAAGGACCATCTGTGTGGCCGCAGCGGAGGTGAGAGGCGCCGCTCCGGGACTGCGAGGACCAGCATTCACCAACAACAGCTGGTCCTCTTCCCGCGTGAGCCGCGCCCGCTCCCAGTGCCACGCCCCCACCTGTGCGTAGAAAACCTCTCGCGGCCCCCGCTTCGCGGGGGCCGCTCGTTGTGAGAGTTTCCTGTCACTGCAGCCTGACCCTTTGCTACAGGAGTAGCCCTGAACTTTCCTGCCAACTGATTGCCTCGACAGCGTGAGGGAAGGACCATCTGTGTGGCCGCAGCGGAGGTGAGAGGCGCCGCTCCGGGACTGCGAGGACCAGCATTCACCAACAACAGCTGGTCCTCTTCCCTCGTGAGCCGCGCCCCCTCCCAGTGCCACGCCCCCACCTGTGCGTAGAAAACCTCTCGCGGCCCCCGCTTCGCGGGAGCCGCTCGTTGTGAGAGTTTCCTGTCACTGCAGCCTGACCCTTTGCTACAGGAGTAGCCCTGAACTTTCCTGCCAACTGATTGCCTCGACAGCGTGAGGGAAGGACCATCTGTGTGGCCGCAGCGGAGGTGAGAGGCGCCGCTCCGGGACTGCGAGGACCAGCATTCACCAACAACAGCTGGTCCTCTTCCCTCGTGAGCCGCGCCCCCTCCCAGTGCCACGCCCCCACCTGTGCGTAGAAAACCTCTCGCGGCCCCCGCTTCGCGGGAGCCGCTCGTTGTGAGAGTTTCCTGTCACTGCAGCCTGACCCTTTGCTACAGGAGTAGCCCTGAACTTTCCTGCCAACTGATTGCCTCGACAGCGTGAGGGAAGGACCATCTGTGTGGCCGCAGCGGAGGTGAGAGGCGCCGCTCCGGGACTGCGAGGACCAGCATTCACCAACAACAGCTGGTCCTCTTCCCGCGTGAGGCGCTCCCCTTCCCAGTGCCACGCCCCCTCTCCGCCCAAGAGAATATCAGCAAGACCAGTGACGCGCACAGCGGGACGCGCGCGGGTCGCAGCCGGGGCGAAGACCGGGCAAAGAGCGGGCCGTTTGAGGCCGTTCGAGAACGTGAGGAGACCGGGCCGGGCCCTCCCTCTAAGTCCTACCACTAACGCATTTTTTCATTCTTCTGCATATCAACGAGACAAATTTCTCCTAATCCATTTCACTGAAAATGAATACCAGGGGTAACAAACTGAAGAAATTAAAAAAGGGAGGCAATGGACGATTTTATTACCAAGGCTAATACTTTTATTGACCAAAGTATTAGTTTGATAGAGGGAAGAGTATCTACAGACCTCGCGATTGCGAGGCGATCCTCTATGGGACCATTGGCCACAGCAAGAACTCCAGAGGTAGAGAGTGCCTTAGCCGAATCACTACAAGGCAATAAAAGGCTTAGTCTCCCGAATAACGTAGACCTCTCAACTTTCCCTTTCACTTACCAACTCCGATTTAGAAAAAACACCTGAACTCTTACGCGACCATACGCCAGAAGAAGTAAGACAAGCAAGAGGGAGGAGGGAGGGGGCTGTCAAGAAAAGGAAAGATAAGGAAAAAGCAGATAAAGTCAATGGAACTGAAACAGCTGAGACAACTGACCTAACTACGCCCCTAAACCTGGCTTGCTTGTCACCAAGAGTGGCTGATACTACCAATCATCAGGTTTTAGTACACCATTCCTCACCTAATAATAATATAAACACCACCGTTACAGGTTCACCCGTTATTATTCCCCACAGCAACGAACCAGGCCCTCTCGATCTGGTAAACAAAATTACCTCAGTACTAAAATCTTTTTTTCAACCCCTCGAAAAGAGACTAATCAATATCGAGAGCCAAATGCTAATAATTACCAAATCCTTGCAACCTAACTCAACTCGTGAACCCCAAAAAAAGGGAACAAATAACCAACCCGTATCTTCCCTACAAAGTAAAAAAACTATACAAACCTGTCCCGTAACAAAACCACAACCAGTTGCAAAAGATCCTGCAGTAGGAAAACCGCTCCCGGTAACAATAATACCAACTCCCAACCCCAACACACTCCCAAAAGCCCCTGTCACAAAAACAACAAAAGTAACCACACCAGCCCCTAAAACGCCAGCTACTACGAATATTCCCCAGAGCAAACCAAACCCTACGGTAAATAAAGGTACCACGAGAGGAGCTTTTGATGGCAGATCTTACATGCATCTACCACCTGAAGCATCGCCATTCGTGGTCGTAATGACGGGAGTACCAGAACTAACAGTGGAGACAACAGAGCCCAATTGGTCCTTAAAAAATAAGGTCCAATATTGGCTAAACACAAATCGCCCTTCTCCCCCTAACTGGACAAGCAGGATAGCAACAGTCAGTAGGACCCCATGGGTGGGACACACAAAAAAAGTAATACAGGGTGATTGCATCGTGATCACTTTTGAGGACCCCAAAGTTGTCGAGTATATATGCTCCTGGGAACAACATAACCAAAGTGGGAGAATAGACACAAAGAGTCTTTCCTTTTTCTATCCCAAAAAGCATTATAACAGCCATTTCAACGAACAAGACAACTTGTGGCGTAAAGCAGTTCCACAGCCCTGGGATTTTACTAACGCTAGACCCAAAATCCCTCCACAGCAGAATGGCCAAGAGCCCCCCTGGTGGTCGGTTGACCCAAATTACCACCAACAGGACGGCCCATGGCAGGTAATGGGACCCCGTAATAGAAGAAGAGACTGGGAACAATGGGGTGTTCCACCACAGCGGCATTTTAGACCCAGATATGGAGAAACACCATACTGGGAAAACTGGCCGGGTATACCAACAATGAACCGGTACAGTAGCCTAGAGATGGTCGACTGACCATTACCGGATTCCACCAATGATAAACCAACCACTTCATCTTGGGACTCGGAAAGGAAAATGACTACAGGACAAGATAACAGGTCACGATCACTGTCTGTCATTTTCTGGACAATAGCGGGACTTCGCCCTAAAATAGACGATGGTTCAGCAGCTCAATTTCTCAAGGATGGCAAAATAGTATGCCTCATGGAAACATGGGCCATAAAAGAGCTACACATCGCAGGCTATAAAACTCTTTTTTCCCCAGCCCTTCCTAGCACTGCGGGTAGGCCCAAGGGGGGTTTGATTACTTATATAGCGAATACAATCCCTAGCTTGAAACTCCTTAAAATTGAAAATACACCAAATTTCCAACTACTCTCCATTTCAGTTGGCAAAGAAACTATTGTCATCCTAGTAAACCTCTATAATAACCTAGAAGAGGACAATTTCATCAAAACTCTCCAGACAATCCAGGAAAAAATCGCTAGATATACTAAATTATACAGAAAAAAGGCAACTGTCCATTTACTATGGGGAGGGGACTTTAACATACACCCCTGCCCATGCTTGAACAACCATAACTGTGGGATAGTGGACGAGCAAGACAATCCCCTTGCCCATTTCCTCCATGACGGAAAAGGGGAAGCGATGAACAATCTCCTTGCAGACCTGGAACTGTCAATAATAAACAAGCAAAATTCGGATGATAATACCTTCTGCCCCACATATCTAGGGAGGGGACACGAGACCACTGTTGACTATGTCCTTTCAACGGATGGGCTGAGACAGCTAACCACGGACTTTACTTTATTGGCAAACAACTTAAGCGACCACTCAGCGCTCAGAGTGGATTTGGACCTCTTAAATCACCCAACGCAGACAACCATAATCGCACACACTCTTTCCCAAAATTGGCTAGAAGTGGGTAGAGTAAATGGTTTTACGGTGAAATGGGGTAGGATAGATCCAATCCAACTAAGCAATAACATAATAAAGGATCTATATTCTAACATAATAAAATGCCTAGACTTGGAGTCTGACGATAACACCATCCTTGAAAACTTCAAGATTATTTTGGACAAAATCAAAGTAATGCTGACTAGGGGAAACAAATCAAATAACTTAACAACTCCAGGCTGGTTTAATCATGACTGCACTACCTCATTAACCAAGCTAAAAGAGGCTCTCAGACAACCAAAAAGAGACAAACAACTGATTAAACATCTAAGACTCCAGTACAAAAAGGTCAGAAAACAAAGAAAACAGGAGTTGAAACAGTCCTTATGGAACGATTTACACAAAAGCACACTCACAAAAAACAGTGAGTCTTTTTGGCGGATAGTGAAAACCCCTTTTCTTTCTGATTCTAGGTGACCTCAGATCGACGTAGCGATAGAAGAGGAAACCTGGGTAAATCATTTTTCCCACATATTCAAACTAACATCACCAAATGAAGAAACAACTTATACTCATCTTCCTGTCGACTTTCCAATAAATATGCAGTTTGATATCCTTGAGGTACTGCAAGCACTGAATCTAAGCAAAGGGGGAAAAGCCCCAGGACCAGACGGGGTCCCTGTGGATCTCTTCAAACAACATCTGGATCTTTGGGCCGCTATACTCACTAGAGTATGTACTGCAACAGCGAGATTGGGCTTGATGGAATCCTGGTCCAACTCCATTATGGTTCCTATTTTTAAAAAGGTGGACCGCCAAGATGTCAAATGTTATCGACCGATTTCTTTATTAGATTCCGTAGGAAAAGTAGTTGGCAGAGTAATTCTGGAACAACTTCAACAATGGGCTGACGACAGAAAGATCTTATCGGACCTACAATTTGGTTTCAGAGAAGGGTTTGGAACCGTAGAACAGGCTCTCAACTTAAGTCTAATCATGTCCAAGTACATCCACGCAAAGCAGGGGACAATGTACATGGTGTACGTGGACTTATCCTCTGCTTTTGACTGCGTTTCTCATTCAAAGCTATGGACTCTTCTGCGAAACATGGGGGTGGATCCCCCACTACTGGACTTCCTAAGGGAATTATATACGGATGCTTCTGCGAGAGTGCGCTACGGGACAAAGGGAGAGCTCACTGCGTCATTCAAGGTAGAGCGAGGAGTCAGGCAGGGGTGTGTCCTAGCCCCCTTCCTCTTCTCCCTGTATACAAACGGGTTGGAAGAGAAGATGTTGAGAGGGGGGCAGGACCTCCCAAGACTAAAACAACGCATGATCCCGGCACTGCTCTACGCGGATGACGCGGTAATCTTGGCTCGCACTCCCATAGAACTTCAGAAATCCTTAAATAAATACGCGGATTTCATGGGTGCACTAGATCTGCACATAAACATGAAAAAAACGTTCGTAATGGTGGCTGGTGGAGGGAGAAAACGAATAAAGAACATCACCCTAAATAACCAAAATCTTGAGCGAACCCCACAGTATCCCTATTTGGGCATAATGATTGACGAGAAACTAAATTGGAAAGCAGCTATTGAGTCGAGGAGACACCTTTTCAGGAGAGCCATCACTGCCCTGATTAGCTTCTCACAAAGACTTGGAAGGAGATCACCAGTTGAGATGCTACAAATCTACTCTGCAAAATGCCTAGCCATTGCCCTATATGGGGCTGGCGTTTGGGGACACGTTGACGCCGGATCTCTTCAAACAGCTGAGAACTCGTTCACTAGATTCCTTTTATCTGCCCCCAAGTGCTCATCTACATATGCATGCCATATGGAACTGGGAATCCCCTACATAGAGGACCTAATAAAAGTCCAGCCACTGCTACTCTGGAGGCGCATATGGTTATCCGATAAGAACATGCTGACCAAGGCCATTTTAGAGGATTCAATGGCTCTGGATCACGCGCACAGAATAGCCTGGCTTACCTACGTCAAACGATTCTTTACGGACATGGGTCTAGAAAGATTTTATTCTAGTCCATTATCTCTGACTGAGATAAGCAAGAAAGAGCTGAAACAGAAAGCAATGAGCCACCTAGAGTCACTCAGAATTATCTTGCTTTCAAATAAACAATCTGTACAACACGCAAACATGGTACAGTTAACACCACAAATTCAGCCTTATCTTGCATTGGAAATTAACTCATACGAAAGGATGCTTTTGACCAGACTTAGACTCAATCTGTTTCACAGATTAGTCGCCTTCCCACAAACGAACACTTGGGAAGCAAAATTGACTTTATGCCCCTGTGATGAGATTTCCTCACAAACATGTATGCACACGATACTGTTTTGCAAATACTTCCTCCCTCACAGGAAAATCTGGCTATTTCCATTACTAAATTCTGGGGTTTTAGACAATGTCGTCCGGCCATGATTTTTTTACAGATGTTAGACTCTGAGCGCACCTGCTACCATATACTGAACTTTTTAAAATGTATTATCAGGCACCGGAGGAATCTTTAAAAATCTTTTGTGTAATTTACTTTTATGCTGTAAATTTCATACTGTTGCTTTTATGGTTTTACAATGATAAAAACCGAATAAAGAAATTTATATAACAGCTTTAGTTTTAGCACAGTGCATAGATAACAGCATTCTGCTGAATGGCTCCGTACAATACTGAATCAGTAATGACAGAGTGGTTGCTGGAAGTGTAACGATACAGACTGGGGAATTGAAGGTATAAATGGCAAGTTGGCAAGTGCATAGAAGACTGCAAGCATAGTCGACAGGGGTTGAAAGCAGTCCATGGCCAATGGCCTACTTTGCTCCATAATTACTTGGGTACTGACTGGACGATTACAGTTCTGAAAGGAGAGAGCATGACTGAATTTATGAGAGCTTCATTTTTAGCACAGTGCATAGATAAGGACATTCTTCTGAATAGCTAAGTACAATACTGAATCAGCAATTACAGAGTGTTTGCTGGAAGTATAAAGATACAGACTGGGGTATTGAAGGTATAAAACACAAGTTTGCATGTGCATGGAAGACTGCATGCATAGTCTATAGGGGTTTGAATCAGTCTATGGCCTAATGCCTATTTTAATGCATGAGTACTTAGGTACTGAATGGAGGATTACAGTTCTGCAAGGAGAGTGCCTGACTGAATTTATAACAGCTTTAGTTTTAGCACAGTGCATAGATAACAGCATTCTGCTGAATGGCTCCGTACAATACTGAATCAGTAATGACAGAGTGGTTGCTGGAAGTGTAAAGATACAGACTGGGAAATTAAAGGTATAAACGACAAGTTTGCAGGTGCATAGAAGACTGCACGCATAGTCTATAAGGGTTTGAAGCAGTTTATGGCCTAAGGCCTGCTGTACTGCATGATTACTTGGGTACTGCCTGAATGATTACAGTTCAGCAAGGACAGTGTCGAGCTGAATTTATAACTGCTTCACTTTTAGCATAGTATATAGGTAAGCACATACTGCTATATGGCTAACTACAATACTAAAACAGCAGTGGCAGAGTGTTTGAAGGAAGTGTAAGGATACAGACTGGGCAAAGAATGTAAAGAATGTATAAGTAAATCTATAAGTGCTACACTTTTAGTACATTGAATGTTTTAGTACATAGTACTCAAACCATTATTATAATATAACAATAAATGTCTTCTTGTAACATCTCATAATTTAACAGAGCTTCTAAAATAATTTTATCAGGTATTTCATTGATATCATTTTCCTGGGTATCAATTTCGGAATTTATATGATCATAAAACTCGATGTCGTCTAATCCTTCCACAAAATCAGCATCTAAGCTTTTGTCTAGGAAATCACAGCTAATATCTGCAGCACTTATTTCTTGATCTTCAGCCTCGCTGCCTGTGAAAGGTATGTTTAGCTCTTCTATGAGACTGTTGCTAATTTTCAAATTGCCTTCCATATTCTTCTGTTGTTTTTTCCATAATCAATTTCTTATGTTGTAGGTCATTGTACAAAAACATAAACACTTTATGTTATCAGTTTTCCTAATACATAGCAAAAAACTAGCTTTATCAACTATTTTGCCCTTAAAAAAATATTATACAAATACCATTCTCTACTACTTTATAAGGTTACATAAATATAATTATTTATATGAATGTCCTCTTTTTAAATTGTTTTACATTTTCAAACCAGCCACTCCTTATGACTATAGGAGAATACTCAGGTTGTTATAGTAAAATACAGTACTTAAAAATGTCTATTCACCTTACCTGTTCAAACTAGTAAATATTTTTTAGTAAAATGCAAGGGATACTGTTGGTTGGTTGTCCAGAATAACACTGTGTATCTGTGTATATTTAGGTACCATTATCACACTAGTCAAAGATAGTAGGTCCTCAGGTACACTCACTATATGTGTTAACTTTTTCAAATGTTTTTAAAAGATACAAACTATCTTTGCACAGATATGTACTCCATCCATCTCTTGTTACTTATGCTCTGTAGAAGCACATTGCATCGACCATTTTTAATAGTTATTTATACTTACCTTAAACATAATAAATGATTAAAAAAATCATATATTATAAAATTAGCATCTGTGAAAGACAAAAAAATACAGTTACAATATATATTTTACAACACAAAATACTTTGTAAAGCATTTCATTTGCCTTTTTTGCTGTTCTCAGAATATATTGAATTTCACTAGAAACAGTGAGTTCAATAGTACTCATCACATAACAGCGGGCAAAAAAAAGACAATCAATAAGATTATCTTAAACAAAAACATTCAACATTCTCAATAAAAATCTAAAAAATAGAATTAAACATATGTTAAATGTTTTTTTCTAAGAGCAATTTCTTACGTAAGTATGAGATATCTCAAACAATCTTAAAATAGCAAAACACTATCATTAATTTTCATACACTGCAAATAAAGTTACTTACAAATGTATGCTGACAAAATATACAACTAATAGTCCTTAATGGTTTTACATACTTTTCCTCATTGCCAAATAGTATATGTCAAATTCTTAGTTTGGAAGTTCTTCAATAGTAATCCTCAGCATCCGCTTTCCAGCTTTCTGATCCAAAACCACCAACATCATTTGCGGCGTTCCCCAGGGCTCAACCCTCAACCCGACGCTATTCAACATCTACATGGCCACCCTCACACAAGTGGCCCGCCATCACAACCTCAGCATTATCTCCTAAGCCGACGACACCCAACTCATCTTCTCCCTCACCAAGGACCCACATACCATCAAAAACCGTCGCCAACTGCATAAGTATCAGGTCTCTAAATCTCAAGTCGGACAAGACAGAAATACTCATTCTCGGACCCACAACCTCAGCCTAAGATGACTCCTGGTGGCCGACTACACTGTGAACAATACCAGCACCTACTGACCATATAACAGCCAGGAAAACCATCGTTCATGCTCTTGTAACACCTCACCTGGACTACGGGAATGCCCTTTTGTTAGGCATTAACCAAAAACTCCTACACCAGCTGCAATGTGTACAGAATGCAGCCGCCCGACTGGTACTTGGCCTTTCGAAAAGAACCTCGGCCAAGACAGCACTGTCCAAGCTGCACTGGCTTCCCGTGAGGGAAAGAATAAAATTCAAGAGTCTCTGCCATGTCCACAGGATAGCCCACAACAAAGGCCCCTCATATCTAAAAAGCCTCATGACCATTCATCGTCCCATTCGCCATTTGAGGTCTTCAGGACTGTCTCTCTTCAAATTGCCCCGCGTTCAAAAAGCAAGAGTCGGTGGCCGATCCTTTTGTTATCTAGGAGCGAAACTCTGGAACGCTCTTCCGATTCATCTAAGAATGGAACCCTCTGAAACTCTTTTCAGAGCGAATTTGAAAACCCACCTTTTCCCTCAATAACTCCGGCCCCTGCTCCCTCCGACATTTCTTTCGGACGAGAATTTTCAGCATTTAGCGCGGGGATACACAGTTGTGCAGCCATGCGCTCAATAAATGTTTTATTATTTATTATTATTATTAACAACCTATGATTCATCTTCAACTCTTCCCTCTCCATGTCTAAGCAAGTCTAGACCATCTCCTCATACTGCTACAACACCCTAAACATGCTCCGCAACATTTGCAAGTAGATCCTAACCGAAAGAAGAAGAACACTGACACAGGCCCTCATCAGCACCAGACTAGACTATCACAACACATTCTACACAGGAATTCCAGCGAAACAGCTACAACAAATACAACAAATACAAAAGACCTACGCTAGACTGATCATCAATATATTCTGCTGCAGCCACATCAAACACCACCTGATACACCTACAATGTCTCAACGTCAACAAGAGGATCATCTTCAAGCTCCTCACCCTCACTCACAAAGTACTCTACAACAGCAGACCAACCTACCTTAACTGCAGTAATCCTGAAAGGCCAAATTTTGTTCCTAAAATTTTGGCTTTAAAAATATCAGGTAAGAATTTGGTAACTCTTTAGGCAAACGTTGTTTAAAAACCAATTGACTATCATTACAATGTATCCAACCTTTCAGATATTTTAAATAAACAGTTTAGTGTCCAGATGTTGTAGAAGGTCCATCATGAAGAATAATTGCTACATCTACAAAAGTTCTTCCTAATATTGATAGTTTAGTAGCTACTACATTTCTAATTAAAGTTTCCAATTTTCTTCCATCAGCTCTACAACGTTGCAGCATTAAAATTACATACTGGCCATATCTTTGTATAAATAATGTTGATGACATTTGTGATTTACATTGAGTACACTCCACATTTTACCACCTTTGGACATGACTGTAACAGCCTCCGATGGTGGATGATAGAGAAAGTGGAAATTCACTCACGAGGAGGTGACTTTGGGAATGTACTAAATTTGAGAGAATGTAAATGGATATACTCTCTGAATTTAGTGAATAAAGGACTAAACGAACAGGAGGAAATTAACAGACAGGTAGCTCTCCTTAAGATCTAGAAAAATGTAACTTTGCTAATCTTGGGAAGTAGCCATTAGATGAATTGCCCATATATTGTGTCAGTTGACAATTGCCCTTTAGGCATGACATGCATGATCCCTATGTATAACAACCAAATGTTACAATGAGGAGGTACACGTTCAATCATGTATGTTAATTGATTTCACAGTATTGGTAGAAGCCCTTACCATCTTGGTGAGCCACTATGTGACATTGATAGATTTAATTGTCCTTTATGCTAAGATGAACACACAGGTTGCTTCTCTACTTTGTATTAGAAATGAATGTGTTTCAGCCTTAGCTTAATATGACAACTTGGGCTTAGGTTTAGGTATGTGAATCGATGGAGTACAGTTCATTACATTCCATTGCCTCTTAGTGTTTTTAAAAATGCATGAAATGTATCGTTATTCAAGCAATCTGTATTGTTATTGAACACGTTGCTATTCAATTCCAAATGAATTTTACATGCACACGTCAACAACCATGTTGTTGAATTGTAATATTCATACACAGTTAAATGGATTCTGATACCCCAATATGTCTTGGGCATATGAGATATGAATTTAGTGGAACCCTCCTAGCTATTTCTTCGTTTTTAAATAATATCTGATATGGTTCCTTTAACAGACTCTCAAATACCCAATCCAAAATGGTAGAACCAAAACATCGAGTGTTTTATTGAATTCATTATTACGCACGCAAATATGCTGTTGAATGTCTTTAATTTTTGCAAATCATACCGGCAATTTCAGAATGAATTATGTGATTTTCAACCTCTATATTTGATATAGCCTCCTCGGTCAGGCACGTCTTGGTATGTGACTCCAGCAGTCCGCTTTCTGTATCCATGCATGCAGCCACTAACACGGCGTGCGTGCAGCGGTAACTGTAGAACGCCGATTATTTGGGAACGGACTCAACAGATTTTAGTGAGTCCTCTGTATTTCTTTCTTTTGGAGGTCGAGTTAAGGTATTCCCACAGTCTTTCTCGATTCGGACTGACTCGCATTTTGTCATTTTTTCAGCGGATTCACTCCTGCCTGTGTACCTATAGGCTGAGCTACTTATGACTCCTTCAAAACAACAAACCTTCAACACCATTAATTAACGGGTAAGATGCATCCCTATGCTTGTATTTTAGACGCTGGGATGAGGGTCTCAGTTTTTAATATCAATTAAGGGTCATTGTGTTCTCAATGAATTAGCCCTTACAACGAGGTGTTGCGTGTTTATCTAGGTTCCTGATCGATACTGTGACCTTATGCCCCTATTCGGCTATAAATCCATTTATTCCCTATATTGGCATAACCGTTCAAGTGCGATATTCAGAAAGTCATCTCTGGCCTCACACGAACAGAGCCACATTCCAGCATAGTTCTCTGCCACTTCCTTTGCGACCAATTAGTGCAATGACAGAGCAGGAGTCACTATCTGATAATCCTAGATTAACACTCCGAGTTCTTCAACAAGATAAAAACTCAGCAAACGTGGAAATCCCTGCTTGCTGTGTTTTTGATTAGTAATGGAACTCTAATGAGCAACTGATAGCTATCACTTCCTAGTGACATCTTTAATTGACGTCTTATGTCCAGCAAACTTGCGTCAAACCCGGCACCTGTCAGGTAGAAATATTACCAACGTTGCCTTAAGCAATAGCTCGTTGCCTGTTGTTAGCTGTCTGCAAGACCCCGTGTTGGTGAAGCTAGCACCCTGTCGCTGCAGCCTGCTGTCCCCTTGGTGGTGAAGCTACTGATACCATTATCGCTGCTAAAGCGCGAACTATGGTGCGGTACGCTTAGGAGCTGAACAGCCGTCCCTCTGCGAAGAGCCCAGCAGATTCCAGCTGCCCGCGGACGCTGTCCCCCCTCCTTCCTCGACGCGCTGAAGAGAGCCGCTGCCTTTCTCCTGCAGAGAAATCCAGCTCCAGCATTTCCGGTCTGCCCTCGCGGGTGACTGGGATACCGAGTGCCCCCTGAAGGAAATACCAGACTTCCATCATTCTATTCAGAGGTATGGTGTTGACTAAACCCTTAGACGAGAATTCTTGAAGCAAACCTTGGCAAAACCAACTTAACTTAAAGCTACTTACTTACTCCCCTTCCACGTGTTAGGCTTAGGTCAGGCACACTGGGGTAGGCTTAGTTAGAAGCACCAGTTGAGGTATGTTAGCCTAAATGTATATATGACTGTATATATGTTTTATTACTTTTAAACCATTGTATGGCTAAGAAACCATATCAATGCTTTTACAGTTCTATTTCGCAATCCTTATCTTACTGTACGTACTTTTTATAATAACAAGTCTTGCAATTGTGGCAATACATTTCTCTTGTACGAGAAGAAAGACTGTTCAATAAATGTTAACCCTTTATTAACAAACGCCCGTCTCTCTATTCTCTACATCTCGTGAAAGTAAACTGCACTAACCTGACTGAGTGAAATACATGTCTATTGTTTCACACGACCCTAGAGATTGACTCTTGATCTGAGGAGCAAAGTTGTCATGTTGCACGGTTGTTGGAAAGCTGAATCCCTTCTTGTCTGTGCCAGGGAAGCTGATCACTTCCCATGCAGAGAAGAAAGTTTCCAGTGACCTCTGAGCTAGTTGGTAACACACCCAATTAAGTTTAGCATAGTCAGTGGAGGCCTGGAATATCCGCAGTTCCACGTCAATACTACTGTTTATGTTATTCCAATGCGCAGGGCCTAGTGGGAAACTAGGAACTACACTACAGAGGAACGATGGTCCAAACATCATTATGTTCCTTTTTATATTGGTTGAAATAACAGCAACATTAAAGAGTACTTGGTTCCTTTATTCTATTATAGGACCACCATCCAATCCATTGGAAATTGAGTATGCAGAGACTATAAGCCTGCTACATCATAAGAACATAGTGTTACATCTACGTTCAGTGGACAAGGTAATGATATGTCCAGAATCCTTTGGTTGGGAGTATTATTTGTTAATCACTAGAGAGTGAGTCAAATGACCAGCCTATTATGGTTTTAGGTATTATTCATTAATCCTGGGACAAAGAGTGAAGAATTCCACTTGGTCCACCATTACCACTGGGTAAGCCTTTTTTCCTTGCCCGAGTTTACTGCGACACTATAATTGGTCGCATTTTGAGTGCAACAGCTTGACGTATATATTTACTTCATTTCAGGGCCCCCACTACTCCTTTGGTTGCCCAATGTATTAGTCCTGATGAAGACTTGCATGGCCACGGTCCAACTTACCTCTAGGCCCTTAGACGAGTTGAAACGTCGATGCTCCTTTTATTACCTGGATTGTGTGACACATTTTCTGGTGCAATATAATTTTGGAAGCAATGTCTCCATTTAATGAAAATTGTTAATAGAATTCATATCACAGGCCAGGTCAAAAACGATGTATTGTGTTAACCGATCGATTGTGAATATAAAATTGTAAATATATATTTCTATGTCTTCCCTTTTTTCCTCCTTTTTACTAAGCACTTGACATTTCTTCATCTTATGCACGCTCGCTTTGGGCAACCTAAAATTCTCTTACATAGAGATAGTTGTGAATTCAATGAATTAAAATTGCCCCTGAACTTGTAATTATTGCTGTTGCATTTTTGGTCCTTTATTTTGAAATACATTGAATGTATAGGGTTGATCTGTGAGACATATCCCTTAACTAAGTGGAAATATTGAATACGTATTGATCAATTCAATTCTAGTGAAAGTAATGGTTAAAGACCATTGTATTTGAATTATTGTGTTTTTATCTAGGAACCTATATCGATATTGCTATTGTATGCCCTTGTACGGTTATAATCAATAATATCCCTATAATGGCATAGGAATCATATCCATATCTAGTTGTAGCCCATGCAGTCACATTAAGCAAGGCTACTTCCCCGGACTCCTAGAAAGCACAACGAGTTCTCTAAACAAATCAAACCTCCAGCAACCTGGGAAATCCCCATTTGCTTTTGTTTTGATTTCGACCTAGAACTCGTGAAGCACTGTAAGAACGGCCAGTTCTTAGTGACATCTTTTTTGACGTCTTATGTCCGACCTTACGTCAAACCTGGCACCTTTCAGGTATAAATATACCAACGTTGCCTTAAGCAAACACTTGGTGGTGGTTTTGGAGCGGAGCAGCTATCTACTTGCCCGAGAGCCCAGCTGATGCGAGAGCCCACGGACGCTGCCCCTCCCTTTTGACGCACTGAGAGAGACGCTGTCTTTTCTCCTGCCGAGAAATCCAGCTCCGGTGTTCTCAGCCCCCTTCGCGGGCTGCTGGGATATCAAGTCCTGAAAAAGAGATACCAGGCCTCCTGCATTCTATTACCCAGGTACGGAGCTGACTAAACCCTTAAAGAGAATTCTTGAGTCAGATTCTTGGCAAAACCAACTTAGCTTAAACTGCTACTTACTTACTCCTTCCCACGTATTAGGCTTAGGTCAGGTACACCGGGGTAGGTGTAGTTAGAAGCACCAGTTGAGTACGATTAGTCAATGTATATATGTATGTATATATTTTATCCATTTTAAAGTATCTTATGGCTAAGAAACCATATCAATGCTTTTACAGTATTATTTCATAATACTCCTTTTACTGTACGCACTTTACTTTACATTAAGTATTAATTATGGCAATTCATTTCTCTTGCATGAGAAAGAAGACAGCTCAATAAATTACACCTTTTATTGAAAAAGCCAGTCTCTCTTTTCTCTGCACTCTGGTGAAACTAAGTACGCACAATTGACTGAGTGAAATAGCTGTCTATTGTTTTCACACGACTCTAGATATACACTCTTATTCTGAGGGAGCAAAGTTGTCATGTTATATAGTTGTCAGAAGCTAATCCCTTCTTGTCTATCCAGGGAGGTTAAACTCCTCGTTTATTCAAGAAAGTTTCTAGTGACCTCTGAGCTAGCTGGCAAACCTTAAGTCTAATATAGTCAGTAGAGACCTAGTTGACCTCAGTCCTACGTCTACACTGCTGAATATATTATTCCAATGCGCAGAGCCTATTGGGAATATTGGAACTACACTACATGGCGCCCAACGTTTGGTAAGGCGATAAATCTAACGCAAGACGTTAGAGTAACTCAGTTGTGCTTTTTCACACAGACCCTTTTTCCCGTAAATACTCCAAAAGATGTCTGGAGTGGGTAAGAGGTTAAAATCCGCCTGAACTTAGTATGAAGAGATTCCTATGTATAGTTTTTGGTTTAGTCAATGTTGAAGGATACAGAGTTCCAAAATATTGTGCACATAATCTTTGTTTCCTTGAAACTTGATCTGCAACAAAAACCTTTCTGCCAGTAAAATGGGGGAAAGTGAAGACGAGAGGGAGGCAGCTAGAATAGCAGCTCAACTCCTAGAGGATGACACGAGTCTCCTACAGAATGACCCGAATGCTATACTCATTCCGGTCAACATAAGAAAACTATAACTATTAAACTTATAGAAAACGGACTGACATCACGAGGTGGTACAGTCATATTCGTGGTAGAGGCCCATGAATATCGGCAGACAGAGGTATTCTATTCATGGATAAACTTTCCAGAAGCAAACGCTGTAACACACAAATTACACTATTACAAAATAGAGGAACCTCCGGATGAATACACTCCTTTCGAGGACGTTGAAATCCCACTAAATTACCAAGAGCACCTGCTCTGGTTTAAAGGCACCCTAAAACATAATAATCACATCACCAGGCTCGGTCCACTAGGTAGACCAGGAGCAACGTGGCCGGTTCTAGCCAGCTACACACCACATCCAGACATCGAAAAAATGTCAGACTGGGAACTTTTAGCCCAGCTAAAAGTACTAATTAAAATACATAGACAATTAGTCCAATATGTAATGCAGACTTCAACAGTCCAACCAGCTTTTAACATTCCACAGCTGACCCCTCATCAGGGAAACACAAACAAAATTACACCACAAAACATACAATCATGTCTTGGTAAAACACCCGCAAAACGGGAACATATTCCATTCTGGCTAGCACAAAAGATAACTCAAATAGAGGCAGTATTTCCGGATACTACCCCTAGTGAGAAACACAGAATTCTGACTATCTGCCTTCCAATGGGGATCGCACCACATGTGGAGGATTGTGACACTTGGGGCACAGTCTTTGCTTCCATTTACATAAAAATACATGGTGTTCCGTCCATGGCGGTAATACCAGATGTACTAAGACAGATTCAAAATGAATACGGTCCAGAACCTGCTTTAAATCTGGGTATGAAATTACTGAAAGACTTCAAGTAGGTCTCGGCTATATTATTAGCCAACATAAAAGGAGAAGCAGCATCTGTGGCGATCCGCCAGAAATTGAAAGAAACAGATATAGCAGACCAACCAATTGAACTAGCCAGAATCATAGAAAAATCCTATGAAGAACTAGGTAGAGATAGTTTGGGTGGGAAACCGGTAAAACCTCAACTAACTGAAGATCCTGAAAAGATATTTATTAAAAATAATCTAAACACTCCAAAAAAGAGCTGGGATGGAAATAAACAATCCACTCCCAAAGAAAAAAGATTCCAGTCCAGAGGCAGGTCTCCTCGGCGGAGAGAAAGATCTCCGGACCAAGGACATAAGTCTCCCCAGAGGGAGCCCTCTGAGAAAAGATACAACCTTAGAAATAGGGATAATTTGAAAAAGCCTGATAGATATCAAGATATTGATACACGTCCCTCTCGATCGTTTCAGACTTCCTTGCTGAAATCGGAAAGAAGAGGACGGTCAGAACACGGGGAAGAGCACGTCAAGTCCAAAGACAAGGAACCTGCTCAAAGTAAAAAATTACAATTTCCAAGAAAGAAGGTAGCCAGTATTAAAATAATCAAACATGCCGAGGATACTGAGGACACAGCTGAAAAACGGAGAGTGGGCCCAGACAATGCTAGACAGCGCAGCAAAAGTGACATTAGCTCGCAAGATCCTGATGAATCATCTGGAGACAGTGGACACAAATGAATACATTCATGTGGAAACTGCAGATACCAGAGTTAGCAAACCTCATAAAATATACGAAATAACATTGCGCATAGAGGCAGATAAGACTAGGAAAGTAAGGGGTCTGTTTTGGGATAACCTTTCAAAAGGCTATGACATCCTATTAGCTGAGAAAGACTGGCCACCAGATTTTGTCAGGGAGTGCCCTCATGGCGAAGAAATGATTATGCCTGCCTTCTCAAATCATATTCCAATTCATAGAAAATACACATATGCAGGAACATGGGCAGTAACTCAAGCTCCTGCATTATATAAAAATCATGTAGGATGGGATGAGGAATCCCCTCCTCACAAAAATCCAGTTAAAATGTCAAACTACTGCACAAAGGCAGTACCCAATTAAGCAAGAAGCTAAAAAACAAGTCAGGGAGATCTTAGATCAACTTGAATACCAAGGGGTGATCGAAACATGCACCTCTCAAATGAACAATCCTTTGTGTCCTGTCTCCAAACCAGATGATTCATACCGTCTAGTCTTGGACTACAGACACCTTAACTCATGTTGCAAGACATTTGCAGTACAAAACTCACACAGTTCAGCACTAATGAATAACATTGTTCGCAAAAAATACAAAACAACATTAGACATCTCTAATGGATTCTTTTGTCAAAACATTGCACCTGAAAGCAGGTATTTAACCGCTTTCTCAATAATGGGGTCACAGAAAATTTCTGTCGACTCCCACAGGGATTCAAGAATAGCCCAGGATTATTCTCAGCAAGGGTAACAGAGTTACTACAAATATATGATGATGAGGCATTATCCTATGTTGATTACATCTATCTCAAAGATGATGACCGGGATACTCACTTGAAAAGAGTGAGCACCATAATACTTGGGTTCGCAGCAGAGGGTTACAAATTCAACTTTAAAAAGTCACGAATTGCCCACATAACTGTCCTGTTTTTAGGATATGAATTATCAAGTGAAGGCAAAAGCCTAGCAGACAACTTCTTAGAGAAGTGCACTGTACTCCAAGCACCAAAAACGCTGAAGAACTTACAATCAATACTAGGTTTCCTGAATTTCGGAAGAACTTACATTCTAAATTATGCAGAGATAGTTAAACCTCTCTATGAATTAATAAAACCTGATTTTAAACCAATCAATTGGACTCGGAAACACACAGAAATGTTGAGATCATTGCAAACAGACATGTTAGCTAAAAAAAATTACAAACTCGCGACAACACACGCAACCTTGTAATCCGAGTCATCCCAGGAAGATGCGGATTCACATACCTGACCTCTAATGAGGGAGAAACGGTACCAATAACTTACAAATCACATTTGTACACACAAGCTGAAAATACATTCAGTCTTACAGAAAATATTGTAAATGCGGTTCAAACTGCTGTAGCAAAAGAAAGAGCCCAAGCCCAAGGCAAAAGAATAACTGTTTATACAGCAGAATCAGCCCTTGGGGCGTTATTAAGCCCAGTTAATCTAAAAACGGTGGCATTAGATCCAAAATGGATACAGTGGGAAAATTCTCTTGCTGCAGAAGATGTGAAATACTATTTTGACCCGAACATGAAAAAACTGAAAGATCCAAAATATGAAGAAGAATATCCTCTGCCAATCGAAATTCTGCCTCTCCAACAGTACTCTTGTGTAATCTACATGGACAGATTTGCACAACATTACGATGTGGATAATAAATCCTACAATGCAGCGTGCGCGATTGTTAAAGGTCGCTGGCACTGTGGTAAATTCAGACCAACAATAACAAAAACTGAATCACTGAGAAACTGTTCGGCTCAGCAAGCTGAAATCAGATCTTTAAAGATGGCGCTTGAAAATGCCGATCGTGAATTCCCGACACTAATAGTATGTGATTCACATTTCTGCATCAAATCTTACAATAATGACTTGCAGAACTGGGTTCAAAACGATTACAAAGATGACACAGGTGCCACAATAAAGCATAAGAAGCTTTGGGAACAGATAGTTCTTTTGCAGAAAGAACTAGGAAAGACTCACGTGATACATACACTGAGTCATCAACGTGATGGCGTTCACGTTGCAGGGAATTCATTGGCTAATACAGCCACAACGGAAGCAGCTCAACCGGCTTCCGTAGCCACAAAAAAGCGTTCAGAAAAATACATAGACGGGGAAACCATGCTGGCCATAAAAACGTCTTCAAATGGCGACTGTGCAGCACTCCCAGTGAACTATCCACTCAATTATACATACATAATTGATGCAAATTCCGTTCCTTTTGCTCGAATCCCTGGAGTGGGGGATAGAGTAATTCCAAACACGAACAGGAGAATCTTCTTAATAGGGGACGCACACATGGGATTGGGTCTAAGGCACCAAGAGATCAAAGAATCTCTGAAAGAATTACAATCAGAGTACTGGTGGCCGGGGATGAGCCTGCAACATTACAAATTTGCAAAGAGCTGTCCAAACTGCAACAGAGATCGCAGTAGCGAACCGACCGGAGTATTGCCATGGCCCTTCTTGTAGTTAGCATAAGGCTATCTATATGTAAAATCCAGCGACCCATTAATTTCTTTTTAATACTAGATTCACTTAAAAATACAGACACCAGCGCTCGGTTGACACCAACACTGTTATAAAAGATTTGCGAGTCTTTATCGGCACATACGCAATTGGCATGCTACATTCTGACCAGGGTCCTGCTTTTAGCTCTCGAGCTTATAAGGAGGCCATGACCAGCATGGGCATTGCATTGCGGTACTCCTGTCCCTTCCATCCTGAGGGAAATGGGATTGTGGAAAGAAAAAAAATGGGACATAAAGCAATCTATAACGGCGAGGGTATTAGGTTCGGGTGATGGGTGGGTCCAACATTTAACAAGTGTCCAACGTAGTCTTAATAATCTGCCAAGAAATTCTCTAAAAGGTTTCAGTCCGTACGATCTATTGTTCGGTACTAGAATGCATATTCAGGACTTAGATAGTCAGACTTCAGTGGTTGAAAAAAAATGCTTTGATATCAAAGATCGTTTGGCTGTTTTACAGGACTTAAATGAAACAAGAAAAGCCCTGAGCAACATAAAGTTAAAACAGCAGCCAACAGCCACTGAAGATAAACCACCTGTCCCAGCAAGGCCTGTCTGGATTCCAAAGATTGGGGATCTGGTCAGAGAGAAGATCGCGGTGAAGAAGGAATTTGGGCCTTCTTACAGAAAATTAGTACCTTTCTTAGCTGTCAGCGGAACAAGATCAGTTGTACTACCGCCCCTTGCAGGTAAAAAGGAGAACCGAGTTGTATCCATCGACCTGGTAAAACCACAACCATGTGGCCAATAATAAGTAGTAGGCCCTGTGGACTCCCAAGAAATAGCAGAATACCAAAATTTGCTACAATCCAAGAGGTTCAAACTGAGAGACTAATCACATATGATAAACCTGCAGTGAATAAAAAAGGACTATGCAACAATGCCATGGAACTTGTGCCTCTTGAAACCCAAATTGAAACAGTTCATCAAGAAACACCTGTCTACAACGATGTAGCCTCAGACTAAGCTAATGAAAGAAAAAATGAAAAAGCAAAGGAAAATTCGGAAGCAATTCCAACAATTGAAAGAACTGCATCTGGCTACTTCATCAATTTCGATAACTTTTCTGAAGATCCAAGCGAACCTGAAGAAACGCCAACAACAAAAACTTTCAAAGACAAATTAACTAAACTCTTTCATCAACTCAAAGAAACCAATCTGGTTTCTCCATGGATTGAATTTTGGATTGTGTTAGGTGTACTTTTCCTCCTGCTTTGGCTCATCATGGTACTTTGTTTGGGAAAATTCATTGAGGGAAAATACAGTACAATGGACACAGCAAGTCAGAACATCAACTCGGCCACACAAGTCATCTCACATCGAGAAAAGAGAACTATCATCAGTGAATGTCACAGCCATTCCAATACCCGGTGGGGTAGCTTGGGACAAAACGGATTACGAAATCTGTGGCCCGGTTGAACTCTTGAAATATCCACATCAGTTTAAAGTTTCATTAAGTGACTTTGTAAAACCAAGTACATTCTCTGATGATTGGGACTTTGAAAGCATAAATAATATGATGTCAGATTTAGTAATGTCAGCAAAATTTACAGAACATGATTACTTACAGGGTTCGTCGAATTATGAACAAATGTACTGTTACAATCACTTTGCACATCACTATTTACATAAATCTGCTTAACCTAGAAATGTTTTTAAGTATAATCAATGGGAACATTGTGCAACTCCACCTAAAAGCAGTTCGAAAACATTTTATGAGAAATTCCCATACTTCTCAGGGTTTAACACAAGTGATGCAGAAACGTTTTATTTTAAACTGTTAAATAAGACAGGGATAAAAACAATGTTGACAAATACTAAATTGATTTATTCTGAAACATTTTATGAAAATATTATTACATTTGGTTTTGAATTCTGGAAAAACAACATTGAAACAAAAACCATCTGGGGTACACAAAATTGGCAGGTCCAAGGTTTAGAAGCATTATTTAGAGCCTGCATGATCCCAGAACAATTAATATTCTTGAATGACACCATTCAACAGACTACTTGTCTTGGCCTAGCTAAGATTAAAGACTTAAACAAACTGTCTATTCCAAAGCCAATAGCTGATAGTAATGCCACTACAGATGTTGAGATAGACGTATCCCATATTTTACACCAAAACAGAACACATCCTGATTGGAAAAAGTGGTTGATCTGGCCGACAGACACAAATAACTGTCAAGATAGATTCCTGAACAAAATACAGGGGTTCAAAATGACCAAACCAGACCCTAGATACTCCCAGAGACAACATCCAGGGATAGTAACAACATACAGTGTAGGGAAACTATGCCTTGAATGGCTACAGACATCCACACTGGCTGGTGCTGACTTGCGTGATTTCATAATGGGACCACGCAAACAGTGTCAAAAACGTTTCATAGCGGCCGGTATATACGCTGCATACAACGAAACATGGAAAGTAACTCAAATTGAGACAGCAGAAAAATACGAGAAATTGATCGTATTCATTTGGTAAAATCACTTTCTGTTGTTGACAATGGGTTAATGACTGTCCTCCAGAATATATTCACTGGACAGTATTGTATCATCTTCTATCGATATAATAGATCAGGACTTACTAATGTTGCAACACGGTCAGTCCCAATTACGTTCTATTGTACAGCTCGGCTGGACGTTGCAAAATCTTCGTTCAAGCTACGTGCCATGGCGTTTGATAAACACGTCATTATTCTCTATCTTTAACCTTACTGATAAACAAATCAGTTTGGCACAAAAAGGAGCAGACTATACGATTCTGAGCATTGAAAAACTTGAGAGATTACCATTGACAATGTCAGAAAGACCTGTCATTGAATGGATAATACACAGAATAATTACAATTCCGATAACAACTTTCCAATTTAAATACTGCCAAGAGTATATACCAGCGGGCCAGTATGAAAGGTTGGGTAAAGGGTACATTAAGTCATCATGGAAATTGCCTTACACACACACTTGTTATAGTGAAAAGAAACAGAATGTATTTCTTAGTGGTAAAAATTGTAAACAATCACTAAGCTGTATACTTTGGTGCCAAGGTATTAATTTGCATGGGGCCTGTGAGGGGACTTCAAATAACCTTTCATGTCACCAGCACGGCACACCTGCAACACAAATAGAGCCATTCTTTAGACGGCTTTCTAACAGGAGCTATATTTAATAATGGACCACAGCTGTTGTGGCATGGTGCCAGGGAAAGCCTATCTCGTAAGCGTTAGTTCCATGGTCACTTGCTGTATGCAAGTATTGTATCCAAACAGCACTCCAGATACGGAGGCGACGATTTGGCCTTCTTTGAATATCTCGTCTATTCGAATTGATACTTGAAGCAGAATGAAGTCTGTTCTTTTACAGACAACCGTGCCTTTAACGTCATCAAAAGAAACGTATGATCTTCTGGTTGCAAGGACAGCGGCAGAGATACATACCCTTTTATCAACAAATTGCCCTGTGCATTTCGTAGAAATGCTAAGCCAAATCCTAAATATGTCTGATGCCAGTGGTATCCCACATATATTTAAGACAATTTTTACGGGACTGTTAACACTCTTCGAAACAGTTCTGGGCATTTTTCCCAAATTTGTCCATTCTGTCTTTGGCGGCCTACCACTACTTTTGGGACTTGTAGCAGGAATTTTATTTTTGATCCTTATGCTCCGATATGGCAAGCCAAGTCGCAGACAAGACTCCAGCAACAATGGAAGAAATGATCCTAGCTATACGCTATCGGGACCGCATAACTAAAGTCCTTGGATTAGCCAAGCTAAGAGATCTGAATATGACCTGGTTTCTTTCATTCGGACCAATCTGGCAAAATTGCATCCTACCTGTGCTTTGATGTATGCTATGCGGAGAAGAATGCGTGTTGGACGTCTGTCTTACACTACCATCAGCAGTACCATTGGATACAGATACTTTGCTAAGTCCTGTAACGGCTCATGCATCGTGTTGTCCCCAGCGGCTACCCATTCTGATGACGGCATTCGTTGAGACTTCACCACTACGATTAGGTGGCAGTGAAGTACGAGATGAGAGCAGCATCACCCAGGTACGACCTTCTGTGAGCATTGCTGATCCTGACATCGATGATAGCAATCGTTCTCACGACTGCACTGTTGCAGCATTGTCAAACTTGGTCGAACTTTCACCTGATGTCGTAGACCAATTTTTTGCAAGTCTGTCTGAAATGATGTTCTCCCCTGAACAGAAAGAATGACTTTTTAAGCAACGAGCACAGAGCGTTCCCCTGAACTCTGAATTCGGCCTTCAGCTTTGATAAACAAAAGCTACTGAAAACATTTGGAACTATTTTCTCCCCTGAAAGCGAAATTATTTTTTTCAAACTTCCAAAATATTTACCTTTTTCTGGCACATGTACTCTACTTAAAGTAGAACTATTCTTAAAGAACAGAGCTTCTATTTTTAGGAACTCTAGAGACAATATATTACCTCAGCCTCTAGCACATTTACAGCAACTGTATTCATATGTGATGGAATGGTCTCGACCTTCTTTTTTGTATTAAGAGCCATTTCATGTGTAATTTTCGCAAATCGTTCAGCTAATATATATAAGCATGTTTAACTGAATGATTACACTGCTTGAAAAACGTACAGTACCAATAATCATTTTCGTGTATTTCGCACACACCGTTTCGAATGCAAAAAATTTATTTTGGGGTGGGTTGGAATACACATGCACCTTTAAATGTTTACTATTGCTTAGTTTTAGTAATGATGGACATTAGATCGTGGAGTGGGTATTGTGTTTTTATCTTGGAACCTATATCGATATTGCTATTTTATGCCCTTGTACGGTTATAATCAATAATATCCCTATAATGGCATAGGAATCATATCCATATCTAGTTGTAGCCCATGCAGTCACATTAAGCAAGGCTACTTCCCCGGACTCCTAGAAAGCACAACGAGTTCTCTAAACAAACCAAACCTCCAGCAACCTGGGACATCCCCATTTGCTTTTGTTTTGATTTCGTCCTAGAACTCCTGAAGCACTGTAAGAACGGCCAGTTCTTAGTGACATCTTTATAAACGTCTTATGTCCAACCTTACGTCAAACCCGGCACCTTTCAGGTATAAATATACCAACGTTGCCTTAAGCAAACACGCGGTGGTGGTTTTGGAGCGGAGCAGCTATCTACTTGCCCGAGAGCCCAGCTGATGCGAGAGCCCACGGACGCTGCCCCTCCCTTTTGACACACTGAGAGAGACGCTGTCCTTTCTCCTGCTGAGAAATCCAGCTCCGGTGTTCTCAGCCGCCTTCGCGGGCTGCTGGGATATCGAGTCCTGAAAGAGAGATACCAGACCTCCTGCATTCTATTACCCAGGTACGCAGCTGACTAAACCCTTAAAGAGAATTCTTGAGTCAGATTCTTGGCAAAACCAACTTAACTTAAACTGCTACTTACTTACTCCTTCCCACGTATTAGGCTTAGGTCAGGTACAACGGGGTAGGCGTAGTTAGAAGCACCAGTTGAGTATGGTTAGTCAATGTATATATGTATGTATATATTTTATCCATTTTAAAGTATTTTATGGCTAAGAAACCATATCAATGCTTTTACAGTATTATTTCATAATACTCCTTTTACTGTACGCACTTTACTTTACATTAAGCATTGCAATTATGGCAATTCATTTCTCTTGCATGAGAAAGAAGACAGCTCAATAAATTACACCTTTTATTGAAAACGCCCGTCTCTCTTTTCTCTGCACTCTGGTGAAACTAAGTACGCACAATTGACTGAGTGAAATAGCTGTCTATTGTTTTCACACGACTCTAGAGATACACTCTTATTCTGAGGGAGCAAAGTTGTCATGTTATATGGTTGTTAGAAGCTAATCCCTTCTTGTCTATCCAGGGAGGTTAAACTCCTCCTCATTTATTCGAGAAAGTTTCTAGTGACCTCTGAGCTAGCTGGCAAACCTTAAGTTTAATATAGTCAGTAGAGACCTAGTCGACCTCAGTCCTACGTCTACACTGCTGAATATTTTATTCCAATGCGCAGAGCCTATTGGGAATATAGGAACTACACTACAGAATAGTGTAAAACACCCAGGTCTTTGACTTTTTGGGTTACCTCATTTTGGATAATGAATTTTCAAAAAGCATCATGAGTGAAGATTCCATTTGGAATGTGGAATCAATGCAGTCCTGAGAGTTCTTGAGATATACAGTAATCAGGTTGTATTGTCAGTAATGTTCAGTCCATCTGGATGCAATGATTTTAAACGGTACATCCAGAAGTTTTCCCTGGAGTCCAGTAGTTCTTCCTTTGAGACATGTCCCACGGGGAAAATCTTCAAATCTGATAGTGAATGATCCACAAGGTTAAAATGATTGGCTACAGGCTGGTCAATTTTCTTATTAAATATTGCAGATTTGTGGTTCCTGAATGGTGTGTGGAGTTCATTCACTGTTTGGCCTACATATTGTTTTTTACAGCACTGAATCACATAAATAACACCCTGTTACCGGATTGCACTGAGCACTGTTGCTGGGAAGCTCTCTTTGCTGCCTGTCATCGGAGGATTTTGAGGAACCATCCCACAGCTTGCCGGACCCGCTGCGCGGGTCCCGCTGCGCCTGAGGACCCTGTGAGGCGCTGGGAGGGGTGTTGTGCGTCTTGAGGCACCCTCGTGTACCGGCAGGGCTGCGAGCAGCCTAGCAGGGACTCCATTGCCCAGGAGTCCCTGCGTTGTACACCTGTGGCCGCTCTCCCTGCCGGCCACGCCCCCTGACTGTTGCTTGAAAAGTGCTTCGTTTTTCCCATCCAGTGGGACACCCTGTTACCGGATTGCACTGAGCACTGTTGCTGGGAAGCTCTCTTTGCTGCCTGTCATCGGAGGATTTTGAGGAACCATCCCACAGCTTGCCGGACCCGCTGCGTGGGTCCCGCTGCGCCTGAGGACCCTGTGAGGTGCTGGGAGGGGTGTTGTGCATCTTGAGGCACCCTCGTGTACCGGCAGGGCTGCGAGCAGCCTAGCAGGGACTCCATTGCCCAGGAGTCCCTGCGTTGTACACCTGTGGCCGCTCTCCCTGCCGGCCACGCCCCCTGACTGTTGCTTGAAAAGTGCTTCGTTTTTCCCATCCAGTGGGACACCCTGTTACCGGATTGCACTGAGCACTGTTGCTGGGAAGCTCTCTTTGCTGCCTGTCATCGGAGTATTTTGAGGAACCATCCCACAGCTTGCCGGACCCGCTGCGCGGGTCCCGCTGCGCCTGAGGACCCTGTGAGGCGCTGGGAGGGGTGTTGTGCATCTTGAGGCACCCTCGTGTACCGGCAGGGCTGCGAGCAGCCTAGCAGGGACTCCATTGCCTAGGAGTCCCTGCGTTGTACACCTGTGGCCGCTCTCCCTGCCGGCCACGCCCACTGCTCTGCCCAGTCTCTATATTACGAGGCGGAGTAACCGCTGCGCGGGAGCGCGCGGGAGCGCGCGGGAGCGACCGGGGCGAAGACCGGGCAAAGAGCGGGCCGTTTGAGGCCGTTCGAGGACTGAGCGGACTGGACTGGCCCACCCTCTTTCGCCAATTCTTTCGATTACCCTGTACTGAGCCTAAATAGGTAAACTTATCTCATTATCCCATTTTCACTGCTAGTCTGGCGATTGCCCTCTTGTACTAAAGTTATGTGTACCAGGTTAACTCGGAGTAAGGCTGCTAAAGGTGGCCCACCAATCAATGACCCAATGGATGACTTCATTACCCGTACCAATCTAGCTATAGACCAAGAAATTTCTAAACTCCAAACTCGGGTCTCCCTAGAATTGGTAGCTGCTAGAAGATTGTCCCAGGTCATTGCAATATCTAAAAAATCCTCCCTAGGCCACATAGCCACTGCGGTTACCCCGGAGCGTCCTGCCATTCCTCATTGTGTAGTCACGCAGGTTGATGTTCACCAGACCCCGATTCCCTCCCTCCTTTCCCCGCCCTTAGAGCAACTATCTAAAACACACGAAACGAACCTACCAGCTGTTTCACGCAATCAGGATGCTAGTTTTAACCCCCCCACCCCGGCATTTCCTAATGCGACTAGTGGCAAACAACCTAAAAGAAAACGCCATTCCCGCTCTGCCTACTCTCGCAAGAAGGCAAAAATTGCGGTCGCACATCATTTGGCATTGACTAGTGTCCCGGCATCAAACGCAAAAGTAGAGTGTACCCCTAGGAAACAGCCACTAAGGGAGGGAGGGGGAGAGGGGACAGCCACTGCTTCATACACCACCACTCTAGAGGATGAGGGCTTACAGGTAGAGGGGTTGGGCAAGAATGAAGGGGAATTTATAGGTTTAGTTTGGGAAACTCTTAAAAAACTTCTTTCCCCCCTCGACCTCAGACTCTCACGGATTGAAAACAACTTGCTCGAGATGGAGAAGAGCATTATTGCTCTGGCCACTCTCGGCCTGAGAAGTCTTGAAAATCAGGGTCTCCCTGTAGCTGATCCAACACCATTAGTTCCTACATCTCAAGCTCAGCACCCTCCCCCCCCAGTACCAGCCTCTGTACGGCCGGTTCCCAAACCGAGGACCGTGGCTGTGGATCAAACTCCCGCTGTCACTAAACCTAAGGCTCCTAAGCGTGCTTTCCCGCACCAACCAGTAAACCCTAATCCTGGAGTCCCTTCTAGACCCCCTCCTAGTGAAGTGGCTCATCAGCCTATTCAGGGCCTTCCTGTTAAGAACAACTTTAGAGGGGGCTATATTGATCTTCCTCCAGAGGCCAATGATTATGTGGTTGTGTTGACGGGCGTCCCCCAGATTGGTAATGGTCAACACGAGAACCACTGGTCTCTGAAGAACAAGATAATGCATTGGCTTAATGTGAACAGACCAATCCCCAATGGTCGGAGAAGCAGAGTCCTGATGGTTCGTAGAACTCCCTGGGTGGGCCTCACAAAGAAAACCAGTCCCGGGGACTGTATAGTGGTGATTTTTGAGGATCCACACACGGCACAGCACATCTGTTCTTGGCCCAACAGTGAAGGGTCTTTTGTCATACCTAGGCCGCTGTCCTTTTTTTATCCACCACGCCCCAGACATATCCAGGTGGATGACTTGTCATTGGTACATCACCATCCTTGGAAGAGTCATCCTAACAACCAAAAGGATTTCCTCCCACATTGGAATGGCCTTCCAACCTCAAATAGGTTTGGTGGCCTGGAGGAGGTAGATTGACTCCCTAGGCAACTTGCTCATCAACTAATAGGAAAAGCACCTCCGCCACAGGCCCTAGGGCTCGTAGAATCTCCCCGTTTGTTGATTGAACCTTTAGTTCCTGACCCTCCAGTAGGTCCAGTAGGAACACCACATAGTTTGGTTATTGATGGGGGGTTGATTGCTACAAGCACTTTAGATCTTCAAGTCGTGGAAGATCGGCTGGATTCACCCTGCATGATTCCCCTGTCAACCATTCAGACTGTCTTAATAGACAGAAAGCTGTCTGGTGTAGGTATGGCTCCTAATTACCATCAGATTAAGCCACCAACAAGGCTATCTAGAGCGGCTCTGACCAATTCGCCTACACCTATCTATTTTTCAAAGCAGACTACCCCAGGTGAACCTTTGCTAAAGATTTTAAGCTGGAATGTGGCAGGGCTTGCCCGTAATTTTGAAATCCCTGAATGGAACACTTTCCTAGAACCCTATAACATCTGCCTCCTACAGGAAACCTGGTGCCAAGAACCCAGGCACAGAGTAGGCTTCACAACCTACTTTGTCCCAGCTTCCCAACAACATGGATGCAAAGGTCGCCCGTCTGGCGGCCTTCTTATTTGGGTCAGTATTGCACTAGGTTTAAGAGTAAGCCAAAGGACCACTCAATCTCCTGACCTCCAGAGGATAACTATACACTGCCAAGGGGGAAGGAAGTTAGAAGTCTTTAATCTTTATTTGAGGGGCGCCAGGGGTGGGTCATCATGTCTAACTTCAACAGGATTAAGCAGCGATCTAGCTGCTTGCAACATCGATTCTTATGTTCTTCTTACAGGCGACTTCAACTGCTGTTTTGAGCCATTGGCTAGGGAGGATATTTTGGACATCTTTGAAGAGGATACAAGGAGAGGTATCCCTATCCTGACCCTAGATCCAATTCCCAAATGGACGCAAAGTGTGATAGACATCAATGCTCTTTGCATGGAACACAACCTGAGACCAACAAATGGTCGATCCAAATCGGATTCTATGGGTGCGCATACGTATAACAGGACGGGACACACCTCCAGAATTGATTACATTATGCTGAATTACAATCTTTGGTCATTCCATCAAGACATGGAGGTCATAGCGTCTTGTGATAGTGACCACAATCTTCTCTCCTTAACCCTTACTCCTCCTTGGCAGGTTGGGAATCAAGACAAGACTGCCCACAAGTGGAAATCATCCCATGAAATTGTTCCCTCAAACTGTGGCAGGCGCCTAAAGTGGGCAAAAGTAGCAGCGGACGAAGCAAGGATGGCGCAAGCCGGGTCCATCCTGCCAGTGGTGGAGCCACGGCTTGACGCCTTAAGTCCCACCAGTAAAAAGGTCTTACCAATATTTACAGAGACTATAGTGGCACTGAGCAAACTGTTTATCATTCCCTAATCCAGTGCGAGGGTTGTACCGAAAGGTGTTTCTAAGGCTAGAGACAAGTGGTATTCCTCCAAATGTCGAGCTGCTAAGGGGGAACTTATCTCTGCAGTAAAAAACAAGGACTTAGTTAATATTAGAATCGCGAGGAAACTCTATAAAAAAACTGTGGCTGAGGCAAAGGAGGCTCACAAATTCGATTTTTGGTGGGAGCTAGTAGAGGCAAGTACTAGGAAAGATTCCAAGGGGTTTTGGGATCTGCTGAGAGCTAGGGACAAGCCTCATTATCAACAAATAACTTGTAATATCCCTGGTGACGTCTGGTTTGCCCACTTCTCCAAGCTATATTCTGCTCCGCTGGGGACACCCTATCTAAGTCTGGGTCTTTTGCCCAGTCCCATAGTTGATTTTCCAAGCAACAACGGCCCCTTCACCAGCCAGGAAGTAGAAAGGGCAATCAGGTGTATTGTATCCAATAAGGCTGCAGGCCCTGATGGGATTCCGGGTGACTTGCTGAAGAGCTACCCATCAGCGTGGAGCAGATTAATTGCTTCACTCTTAAATGAGGCCTTGCTGGGAGGTTCTCTCCCTGACTCATGGAGGGGCGCTGAAGTCGTCCCTATTTTTAAGAAAGGCTGTAGGGACGACCCAGCCAACTATCGCCCTATCAGTCTGCTGGACTCAACTCAAAAGGTTGCGGGCAAAGTGGTACTGGGTAGGATTTTGCAGTGGGCTGAAGAAAACCAGAACCTGTCAAATTTCCAAGCAGGTTTTAGAACAGGGACAGGCACCATCGAGCAGACATTTCGCCTTCTAATGATATATTGGAAAGTGGTGGTGCTGGGAGGGGGCAGTTTGTATCTAGTCTTTATAGACTTGCGAACAGCCTTCGACCTGGTCCCACGAGCCCAATTGTGGAATGTCCTCGATGGGTTAGGTATACCGCCTTACTTGCTGGCTTTGCTTATATAATTCCATGAAAGCAATTTTGCCCAGATTAGATGGGGTGCTCAGGGGGAAAAAACATCTCATATCCCTGTAAATAGGGGCGTCCGCCAGGGGTTTGTGCTTGCCCCCACTCTGTTCTCTCTTTACGTTAACAGAGTGGTGGAGCATCTCCTTCAGCATCCATCAGACGCACCTTCCCTGGCTGGAAGGAAAGTTCCGACGCTCCTATTTGCGGATGACACCCTTCTAATCTCAAAATCACCAGCAGGCATCCAAAAGTTGCTTTCTAGTTTCAAGGCCTTTTGTGACACTAAGGGCCTGTCTATAAATATAGGCAAGACCAAATTCCTTGTCCTTAACCCCCCCAAGAAATCTGTTCCTCCTCCTGCTCTAGACTCTGTTCCACTTGAGAGAGTCAAAGAATTTGACTATCTGGGCATACGTCTCTGCGACACTATGAGTTGGAAGGCACACCACCAAAAGGTGTTTCTGACCCATAAGAGGGTCGCAGGTGCCCTGCTCAAAGAACAACGTGCCTCATCTATAAAACCTATTGGGGCACTATTAGACATTTACAGGGCAAGGGTCGTGAGTGCAGCACTGTACGGCGCAGAACTGTGGGGTATTCAGAGAGTTGACACCTTGGCCCACCTCGAAAATAACTTTCACAAAGATCTTATGAGGCTACCCCACAGTACCCCTACAATCCCCCTCTTGTTAGATGCAGGCACCCGCCCAGTATGTGAGCAAGCAAAACTATGTCCCCTTTTATTATGGGCCAGGATATGGAATGTCCCTGAACTGTGTAGTTACGCAGATGCCCTAAGTGAACTCTTGTCCCTCTCGGGCTGTTATAAGGTAACCTGGCTCAGGGAGGTTAAGCGGCTTCTCTATGAGTTGGGGTTAGGAGACGCTTGGGTCAATAGATCAGCACCATCAAAACAACTGCTAAAGAAGGCTTATTGGTCATGGGTGGACAACGAGAGAATGTGCAATCCTAAGCATTGTAAATCTGTTGCCCAGTTTTTGTTAGTTAAGGAGCTCCCCTATAGGGAACCCTATCTGGATTTAATCCATAACTCGGGCGACAGATCACTGTACTTCAAATTCAGGGTGGGGGTACTCCCCTTAGGGTTGTTAACTTCCACCTGGAAACCACCACTACAAACTGTACCATATTGTCCCTTCTGTGACTCAAGGGTTGAGTCCGTTGCCCACCTGTTGTTTGAGTGCAATGCTTATGCGGTGCCTAGATCGAGATGGCTAAAACCTTTATGTAGGAGCTTGGGAACGAGATCACATTCGGAAGCCTTACGCATATTGCGTACAGATGCCCGACCCTTTTTTGCCTGTTGTATGGCAAAATTCCTAGGCTGGGCTTGGCGAATAAGAACTGCAAAGAAGTTGTTGATCCAGTAATGTGCTCTCTGCCTGTATTGACTCTTATAATTTGCCCAATAATGCATTCTTTTAAAGCTCACTGTTGATCCTGTAGGATATTTTATTTTGTATTGTTAAATTGTTTTTTATTGATGTAATGTATTGCTTTTATGATATGTTTTTATATCGAAATAAAGCTTCAATCATCATAAATAATGCATGTTGAGCGACATGTAAGTTGCTGCCTTATTGCATAGGTCCTTCTGGTAACATAACTAGTAACTGATCATGTTTGTAAAAGGTATTCACACGAGATGCACCTTTTAGAGTCACAGCAATGAACCCCACCATTTGTTACAACTTGCTTGAGTTCAGCTCTCACAATAAGAGATCGTAAATTTGGAGCTCTGCGGTAAGCAATAACTGGCGGTTTTGGAAAAACCTTTTGCAATTTTTCACAAGTGGACAGTAAGGGAAATGTTTTTTGCATTATATTTCTGTAGTTGGGAGCTGATGGATGATAGTCAACTACAAATGGAGTTCTGTCACTTTTGTTTCTGGCGTTTGTATTCCAAATAAGTGCTTCTCTGGGTAACTGTAAAGACTTGTCAATTTGTTGCTGTATGATATGCAGAGGATAGCCTCGCCTTCTAAATAATGTAGCAAGCTCCTGTAGATGGTCTTTACAGGTTTCCTCATTGCTGCAGATGCGTCTTATTCTGAGTGCTTGGCTGTAGATGATGCTCAGTTTAGTGTGTTGTGGTTGACATGAAGTCCAGTTTAGATACAAATGAGCATCTGTAGGCTTGTGGTACAGATCAGTTGTAATTTTGTGTTCATGAATGGTGACTAGCACATCCAGAAAAGGGAGATGATGCTTCTGTTTGGTATTGCTGATGGTAAATTTGATGGTAGGATGGATATTGTTGATATTAGCTGTAAATTGTTCCAATGTTCTACTTCCTGCATTCCATATTATAAATATGTCATCAATGTATCGTAGCCATACAAATATATATATATATATATACATAGATATATAAATGAAATAAGGTCATGTTTTAGTTTGTTGATACAAATATAAATTGTGCATTTCTGTGTTTCTTTGTATTAACACATTAAGGTCAGGCATATTGTCGGTGTCAATGATTGTGTGACTGACTCCTATGGGATTTCTGAGGATTTGCAAATTACATGACGGATGGTGTGTTTGAATGATGGAAATGTTTGTTGTAGGATAAAAGTAGAATATATTTTGATTGCTGGTAATGAGGGCTATACAGAAAGTGTGAGGGAATGTGAGATGTGATTGTATGGTGATGAGGGCGGTTGCCATGAGGGTGAGCTATTTTTTGCTTGAAGGTTTTTCAATTTACTTCTAGAACATTTCTTTTTGGCCTAGGCGAAGGTACCAAAGAGTGATTGCTAAGGTAGTTTCACTGCTTTGAAAGTAGCTTGTGTAATAAAAGTATTTTGTGTCCCTGTAAGCCAATTAACTAAACCCTGTTGAAGGACTGGGTTCTTTTGGACCCAGCGGTGCCAGGGCACAACACCTGAAACCTTCGTGGGTAACCTGCTCCGGCGTACAAGTCACAGAGACACGGGACACTTCCTTCGGCGTCAAAGAGTCAAGGTTTATTTACTGCAGGGAACACAGAAGTCACGACAAGTACACCACGTGCAACTTGGGGAGACTGCTTCAAATTGGTTTTGTGGATCGCTCCTTTTATACAGTTTTTACCCATAGGCTAACATTGAATACAAAGGTTTACAACTCAGTTCCCACATCTAGCTCCCAGAGGGGTCGCTTTGGTCGCTTTGAAACATACAAGGTCCGGAACATAAGTGCGGAAACATTTGGCGGTTCCCAACTGTAAAAACCCATCTTCCCACCATTAGCAAATTCCAATCAGTAGTAAAGTAGATTGAAATAGGAACGAAGACAGGTGCAGAGGAAGACGGAGACAGTGGGGAGATCGGAAAGGGTGTAAAAGGGGAGGTGTCGGGAAGCACGAGATACAGGCATCAAAGGGACGTGCCTAATGAGATGCACGGCTGAGACAATAAGCCCGTGCGGCAAGATGAGCCTCGAGCGGCGCCACCTGCCTTACAGTAGCAACCCCCTCGTCATAAAGACACTTTCAAAGGACATGTGTCTTCCGCAAATATCTTGGGAGTCCCAGGGTCGCGAAGCGGACAGCGTCCGTTCGCTGACTACTTGAGGGCAAGAGACAAAATGGATGCCGTATCTAAGATGGAACCCGTGGGTACAGATGAGAAACCCACATAACAAACGAACGGTTTAAGTTAGCACAGCGAAACTGTGCACACTTACTAAACTCGTCATTTGCGGTTCATAGATACCAGACTCGACCATATTCGTGCGAGTCGAAAACACCACTTACAATCGTTACGGAACCTCAGACGCTCCTTTTGCCCTCATGTAGGCAAGCACTAGTCGGAATCATATTCGATATTCATCAAACCATCAAGATGTCGTTGTAGCATAGCTCTGTCCGACCGAGTCCCCTTGGTAACAGGTGGTTGTCTCATACACGTTGTAGCACAGAGGCCACATAAGGCAGGACCACACTGCACACAAAGGCAACACGTGAACAGGAACACTACCACAACCCCGATGATCGTCAGAATCTTCCAACCCCAAGTCGACATCAGGCCCCAAAACCAACCGAGTAGCGTCCAATCCCCTACATCCACGTGTATGGATTCGGAGATCTTATGCAACTTCGAGATGGCTTGATAGACAGTAGGAGCATTATCAGGTATGAAAATGCAACAGCTCGAATGGATCACTTTACATACCCCACCGCGATCTGCCAAGACGACATCTAAAACCATACGGTTTTGCAACGTCATAAGTCTCTCCGCCTGAAGTTCTGTGGTGATATTACCAAGGGCGCTGGCAGTAACATTAGCTGTCGATTCTACCACTCGAGTCAAATGTCTCAGGTTCCTACTATTAACCATAGGTCCCCAAAACGGGAGGAAACCCTTGAAAAAGTCTCCTGCCTCTTGACCGGCAGTATCCTCTTCGCTAATTACGCCTCGTACAACTCTAGTCTTATGGTAATCGGCATCTACAGTGAACGTCGGAGGCAACAGATTTGCAACAAAACATGAGCCCATGAAGTCTGAGGGCAACCATGTATATGCACGATCATGACAGATGAAGTACGTACCCTTGGCAGCCAGAAACACAGGGGTCGGGGACATTGGCAGAAGGTAACTTTCAGTGCAAGCACTTACTCCAAGTGAGGCTTGCGAACCACGACCCACGAGACAAAGATTACCAGTGTGGGGCACGACCCATATTGGAGGCGAGCTTTTAAGCTGCTTTTCATTAGTGAACATACTATATTCCCCTCTACTTAGGACCCTATAGGCTTGTACCTCTTCCTTAGGGATGAGAAAAGCATCATGGATCTCATCCTCCAAATCCTGTATTGCCATCGATAACACCCACTGGTACGAGGTAGGACCAGGTTTGGGGGAACGTTGTTCTGGAGTGGGGTGGAAACCTAGTGCGCTTCGAAGCATTGTTTGGTATGCTCGAGCTGACCCTTGGGAACTATACGGTAACACCAGATATGGGATTCCCTTACCCGTAGTATGTGGCATCAACCCACACACCCAACAATTAGTAGTGTTAACCACTAACTGATGCTGATGGAGGAGCTGGATAAAGGAATTGTTGCGGAATTCTACACGTCTAGCCTGTTCGTGTTCCGGTAAGATATGAAAGGAATGGGGAGAAACAGTAGTAGCAGTAAAAGTAAGGTGAGGGTAAGGAGTAGGAGTCGGGGTAGGAAGTAAAAAGTAAGACATAGCATAATACACCCCACCCACCAAGAATGCAGAAGCAGTTAAAAACAGTACAAACAATTGGAATACAAAACATTTAGTACGACTAAGTTTCTGCAGTTTGACTCTATACGCCTGAGCTCCTTCCAAATCGTTCAGCTTCGAAAATGCCATTTCCCTACGACCGTCCGCAACGTTTCTTGACGCACTTCGTTCTGTGCAGCAATAGTCAATCCCCAGGAGTTCCTAGGAACCGACGGCCTTTAACCTAGCGTCAAGACCTACTGTCCAGAAGGAAGTACGCGCGCGGCCCTACGGCCCTCAATACACAATATGTATTTATTTAGCACAATAATTCTCTGCTGTGGAAGGAAAAAGATACAAGGAAGAAGCTTGATATATGTACAAAACAAATTTCAGTGATACGAATGTTCAAAGTTGATCAGGGGAAACGAGGATATTGCAGTTATCAGTTTCAGCAAAGCAAGAAAACAATTTTATTTGTCCTTAGTATGAGAACGCAAAGAATATCGATGTTTCCCGGGACGTGTCTGCTCGTCAAACAAAGGATCCGTTGAAGAGACAGCGTCCTGTTGATCAGTTTGTTGATTTGGTCTTGAGTCTTTTGCTGACAATGTTCCAACAGTGGCTTTCTGCTGCGCTGAGTGTTCACCAACAAGCTGTGCGTCGCTAAAAGGTACAAACGCCGGCAATGTCTCTGCTTCTGTTGACGCAATGCCTTTCCTCACCCACGGGTCTGCCGGTAAAGGGATAGGGACTCGTTTACAATGGGTAGCGTGTACCCAATTCTTCCGCCCCTCAAGACGAACGGCAGTCCTCGTGGCCAGGAGCACCTGGTGAGGTCCAACAAAGCGGGGGTCCAGATTCTTCTTGCGTGAAAAATTACGGGTGACAACCCAATCACCAGGCTGGAGCTGGTGGCCTGGACCCTCCGTCTGCGTCGGCAAGGCGTCGTAAACCTGTTGATGAATTAACCTCAGTTTAGCAGTCAAGTCATGTAAGTAATCAATCAACATCGGATACTCAAGATCAACGAATATTCCTGGCCTAGGAACCCCCCACACATTCGCAGGACGGCCGAACACTATTTCATAGGGGCTAAGCCCTATTCGGGAGTGTACAGTCGCCCTAGTTGACAGTAATGCTAGAGGCAAAGCGTCAGGCCACGAAAGTCCAGTCGTAGCCTGAATCTTCGCTAGTTTTAGTTTAAGGGTACCATTGTAACCTTCAACCAATCCAGCTGACTGGGGATGATTGGCGCTATGGAATTTTTGATTAATTCCAAGGCCCTTACACACACTCTTCATCACACTTCCAACAAACTCACTTCCGTTATCTGACCACACGACTCTAGGCATTCCGTACCGAGGAAAGTATTCCTTCAGTAGGATTTTCGCAGTAGACAAAGCAGTATTATCTTTGAGGGGATAGGCCTCGATCCATCGGGAGAATGCGCAAACCACAACTAAAACGTATTTCAGGTTATTGCATCGCTCCATATGGATGAAGTCCAATTGGATCACCTCAAAGGGATACGAAGGAGGAGCAAAGCTGCCAGGGGGAGTTGGGGTTCCTTTGCCAGGATTGTACATTATACACACCATACAATTCTTCACCAGACGTTCAGCACACTTCGTAATACCATCATTCTTCCACACATCAGCCAACAACTTGCAAATACCTTTCGCGCTAATATGTGCTAACCCATGTGCCATTGTCACAACGGCTAGTACATACGCATCCGGTAACATCCATCTTTTCTGATCCGACAAATCAATCCAGCAACCATTCGCATCCAACCTTCCCGTACTTTCTTTCCATTTCATCTTTTCAGTGTCGGTGGCCTCATTCTGAATTGCTTTCACGCTCTCTATAGTATTCTCACACATACTTGATTCTGTAGGCCACCTAACCGAACTCGTCACATACATTCGAGTGCTAAGGTTCCGGGCAGTCTCCTTAGCAATCTCATCTGCAAACGCGTTACCACGACCAACATCATCCGTCACCTTACGATGCGCACTACACTTAACAATTGCAACTTGAGCAGGCAAAGTCAATGCATCCAAAAGATCGTTCACGAGCTGGCCATGCTGTATTTTCGTGCCATGCGACGTGAAGAAACCACGCTCTCGCCACAACCGTCCAAAGCTATGCGCTACACCGAAAGCATACTGACTATCGGTGTACACATTCACACGTTTACCTTTCGCTAATACACATGCTCTAGTAAGAGCAATCAGCTCTGCAGCTTGGGCAGAATTCTGATTCAATCTCGCAGTCTCAACAACAGTATTCAACGTCACAACAGCATAAGCAGTAGTCACATCACCATTCGGCAATTTAAAACATGACCCATCCACATACAGGGTGCCGTCAGGGTCTTCCAATGGGGTGTTTTTAAGGTCCACTCGACCTTTTGTTTCCTCCTCTGTACGCAAGTAGCAGTCATGTTCTGCTACTTCATCTGACTCTGCACTAATTGGTAACAAAGTTGCCGGATTTAGGACATTACAACGTTTTATCTGAATATGGCTTGCCAAGAGCGTCAATTCGTACCCAGACAACCTCGCACTCGTCAAGTGCTGAGTTTTCGTTCGATTCAAAAGAGTATCGACTGCATGCGGAACCATCACCGTAAGCATATTATCCATGACCAATCCTGCTGATTGTCGGATGGAGACCGCAGCTGCCGCAGTTGCTCTCAAACAACTCGGCAATGCTCTAGCTACTGGGTCTAAGGTCGAGGAAAAATATGCACATGGACGTTGCTTACCACCAAAAGGTTGCGTTAAGACACTCAACGCACAACCTTCCCTCTCGTGAACATATAACGTGAACGGCTTGCTGTAATCAGGGGTACCTAACACAGGAGCCGAACACAATGAATCACGTAATTCAGAAAAACTTTTCTGACATTCTTCCGTCCATGGTAAAGGAGTTGAAACATCCTTGCACGTAAGAGCCACCAATGGTTTCGCTAGCAATGAAAAATTTGGAATCCACTGCCTGCAGTACGACGTGATACCTAGAAAGGCACGCACATCTCTTTGGGTTGTTGGCACAGTCATTCGTGCAATCGCTGCAATTCTCTCTGGGGTCAATCTCCTTCCCTCCTTTGACAATAAGTGACCTAGATAGGTTACTTCTTGACAACAATATTGGAGTTTAGAAGGTGACACCTTGTGATTTAACTCACAGAGATGTTGCAGCAACGATACCGTAGCAATTTTGCAAATGTCCTGAGTATCAGCAGCCACCAATAAGTCGTCGACGTATTGGATTAAAGCCGCACCAACCGGCAACCTAAACGCATCCAGTTGACCCTTCAAAGCTTGACTGTAAATCGATGGACTTTCACAGTAGCCCTGAGGAGCGCGTTTGAACCGGAAGCTACGTCCACCAAGAGAGAAACCGAAAAGGTCCCTGCTCTCTTCGGCAATCGGGATGCTGAAAAACGCGTTTTTCAAATCAATCACCGAAAACCATGAAGCAGTAGCTGGAATCAGAGTCAGTAGCGCCGTGATGTCAGGCACAACAGGGAATTGAGGAACCACAATTTTATTTACCTCCCGTAAATCGATAACAAAACGATAAACAGGCGGTTTGGTAGGATCAGTACGTTTAAGAATGGGCAGTACAGGGCTGTTGCACACGTTTCCCCGCGTCTCCTCAATAACATCTTTCTCGATCAAATCATAGATGATCGCTAACAAAGCTCGTTCACCATCAAGGGAGATACGGTACTGGGGAATACGTGGCAATCGCACATTCGATTTCAGCTGAACAACATAAGGGGAGATATCAAGTAGGCCCACATCGTTTGGACCCGTCGCCCACAAAGACGCAGGAAGAGAATCCAATTCCGGTGGAAGCTTATCGAGGGACAAATACATGGGAGAGACTACTTTCTCTCCGAACGTAAGCTTTACACCCGCAGGAGAACAATACAAAGTTGCATACAAACGTTTAAGCAAATCCAGACCCAAAAGATTTTCGCCACAACCAGTGGTCAAAATCAATGGAGCTTCGAGCTCACGAGGCCCAATTTTAAGGGGCAAAGGGCGCGAAACTGGATTGCTAACGGGGGCGCCAGAGAATCCAACGGATACATTTGTTAAGCCAGACAAAGGTGCGCCAGGGAGTTTCGAATGCATGATAGAACTTTTCGCTGCACCAGTGTCCAACAGAAAAGGCTCAACGACGCCCGATGTAGCAACTGCGACGTAAGGCCCTCTCTGATCAACCGGAACTGATACCACTCCCTCTCCTTGTCTTTGGCTGTCCTAGTAATTACTGTCGTCAGTTCCCTGATCGACGTAATAATCGTCTACATTGTACTGCGCAGATCGTCCTTGTGATGGTCCACGTTGATCGAAACAGTTATTAGAATTTGATGAGTTGTCAGAGCGGTCGTTCTGAGCACCACGACCTCTACCACGTGATGCATTCTGTGAACCACCACGGCCTCCTCTAGACGAATTACCACTATTACGGTCATTTAAAGCAGGACAATCAAATTTAATGTGTCCCTCCTGTCTACAATAAGCACATTGATTGTACCCTAATGAAGATCTGTTGAAAGAGGAATCATTACGCGACTGCGATCGATTCGATTGCGACTGTGATCTATTCTGCTGAGAAGCATTCTGATTAGAACGCGGCGGATATGCTTGTTGCAACAACACTTTAGTTTTCAGCTCTTTTGTCTTTTTATCAGCGCGGTCAGTTTCCTCTTTTTCTCTATTTTCGTAATATTGCGCCGTAGCCAGAATCTGAGCTGAGGTAGAAACGGCCCACGCACTTTCTGAATTCTTCAATTTATTGCACAAGTCGGGCAATAAGTTCGATACAAATTTATCAACAAACAGCCTTTGTCCACCCTCAGTACCCATATCCTGTCCACTATGATCAACGAATGTTTCCTCGAACCTCGTGAAGAAGTCTGAAACACTCTCATCTTTCTTCTGCTTACAGGCTGACAACTTATCCCAATTTACCCTCATAGCTGGCATAAGCGTTTTCATTAACGTAATGATTCGCTGGGGAAGAAGTTCAATCAACTGATCGGGTTTAGTAGCAGCCGCTTGTCCAGCGTCTGCCGCTGTAATGGCATTCCAATCACCACCTAATTCATTTGCGTGATCTTGGTGACGAATCTTGGCCCAGACCGGTTGCGGTACGACGTTACCAAACAACATGTCGATATCGGCAAGATTCATTACCGTAGCATCTACGAGCTGCGATAATTCCTTATAATACCCAGCAGGATTTTTGCGAGGATCGGGCAAAGTTTGTTTCACCTGAAGCACTTCCGATCGTTTCCATGGGAGGTGTATCCACACTCTCTGGAAATGTGCCGCTACTGGGTTATTAACATCAGTATTATCAGCAGGTACCCAAACCGGCGGAACTTCACGCATAGGATATTGGCCAGACTCAGCTTGTTGGCGTTCAAGATCCTCTACAAACAGTGCGTGAGGAATAGGAGCTAGACGGAAAGACAGCAACTGCTCGATAGCACGTCGGACATTAGTATCGACTATCAGTCCAGTTGCGAACTGAAGCCGAAGATTAGACAGGGCGGTCAGCACCTCGTCAGGCGCAACTGCCGCTATCTGATCATGTAGGAGTTTACACATTTCGTCAAACACATATCTCTGAGTCGGTATGTTGAATTGACTAAATGTTTCAAGAACAACACGGGGTGGATTTCTCTGCGGATTGTCCATCCAACTCATCGCCATATTGTATAGCGCAGCGCGTTCCCTATTACCAGGAAGCTGACTACGCCTCTGCGGTGGGCCATCAGAACCAGCGGACCCAAAAACAGGTCCGAGCGACTGAAAGAAGCTAGCCGCAATGGGAGAATTACGGTTACGAGTAGAGGGACAAGAATAAGACACAGGACTAACAAGAGAAGGAGTAGAAACATTAGCAACGACAGGGGTTAACAACACAGGAGCAGTAGTGTGAGCAGGAGTATGTGGAAGCGGAGGAGCAGTAGGAATAGAAACAGGCACAGGAGCAGGAATAGTCGGAAGAGCGGGTGCAGGTTGAGGAACAGGCGGAGGAATAACAGGTGGGAGAACAGGTACGGCAGGGACCACAGGAGCTGCGGTACCCTGTACGTACGGAGGTGGCGACTTCATAAGATAGGACATTAAAGGATCCTCAACTGCCTCTTCCTTCTTATCCGACTCCGTAGGCAAAGCAGGATAGCATTTATCTATGGTCATACGCTGTAGCCTCTCAAACACTTCCTTATCCTTATCCTCCTTATCACGCTGAAACTGCTCAGCTTTCTTCACAATAGTAGCAACATTATCTCGCTCACTACGTTTATTCTGTCTGATCTCTTTCTGTCGGGCTTCTTTGCGCCACAACCGAAAGGCATCAAACATGGCCGGCCTAGATTTACGTTCGAACAACTTAATTTCCAAATTATCTAAGATCGACGCTTCGAAGCTACCATGAGGTGGCCAACGAAGATCGCCGTCTTTCTTTGTATATTTTATCCAATAATCGTTAAAAGCAATCGGGCCTAGCCCATGTTTGCTATATAGGTCATAAGTAGGAGTTCCTACCGGAGGTATCGGACACGAGTCCTCCAGCAGGGAATCCGCACCACAAGGTCTAAAGCAACTGAACAAAGTACTGCGACCAGGCATCTTGCACGCTAGCCGAGTTTCACAAACTTCAAGGGTTACGGGATTTACCAAGTCCCAGCAAGAACAAAACCCTCGGTCTTTGGCGGCTGCAGTCGTCAAACAAATACAACAACAAAGTACGCTAGCAAAGTGTCACCGACAAAAACACTCACACAGCGTGTACAACAACAACAAACACTAGTGTTTACAACAAAGACACTCACTCAAGTGTCTACAACAAAAACACTCGCTAAAGTGTGTACAACCAAGGACTCTGGGAGCGACCCACAAATACTTAACTCAAAGATCAATGGCGTCCTCAGGAAGGCCCGTCTATCGTCTCGCTATACCAAGGTCTACGCCAGGCGCCAAAACAGGTCTACAGTCAGGGCAGCAGTCCGTCGCAGCCGTCAGGAGGCGGGAATCTTCGCGGGAAAAGTCTTCGGGCCACTTATTTCGACAACAGGATCGATGAAGCGGGGTGCACCTTCCCTCGGAGATTTCACACGAAGTTCCTCACGATCGTCGGGCTTGGACCGGTACCACTGATGCAGCCCCACGTTGGGCGCCAACTGAAGGACTGGGTTCTTTTGGACCCAGCGGTGCCAGGGCACAACACCTGAAACCTTCGTGGGTAACCTGCTCCGGCGTACAAGTCACAGAGACACGGGACACTTCCTTCGGCGTCAAAGAGTCAAGGTTTATTTACTGCAGGGAACACAGAAGTCACGACAAGTACACCACGTGCAACTTGGGGAGACTGCTTCAAATTGGTTTTGTGGATCGCTCCTTTTATACAGTTTTTACCCATAGGCTAACATTGAATACAAAGGTTTACAACTCAGTTCCCACATCTAGCTCCCAGAGGGGTCGCTTTGGTCGCTTTGAAACATACAAGGTCCGGAACATAAGTGCGGAAACATTTGGCGGTTCCCAACTGTAAAAACCCATCTTCCCACCATTAGCAAATTCCAATCAGTAGTAAAGTAGATTGAAATAGGAACGAAGACAGGTGCAGAGGAAGACGGAGACAGTGGGGAGATCGGAAAGGGTGTAAAAGGGGAGGTGTCGGGAAGCACGAGATACAGGCATCAAAGGGACGTGCCTAATGAGATGCACGGCTGAGACAATAAGCCCGTGCGGCAAGATGAGCCTCGAGCGGCGCCACCTGCCTTACAGTAGCAACCCCCTCGTCATAAAGACACTTTCAAAGGACATGTGTCTTCCGCAAATATCTTGGGAGTCCCAGGGTCGCGAAGCGGACAGCGTCCGTTCGCTGACTACTTGAGGGCAAGAGACAAAATGGATGCCGTATCTAAGATGGAACCCGTGGGTACAGATGAGAAACCCACATAACAAACGAACGGTTTAAGTTAGCACAGCGAAACTGTGCACACTTACTAAACTCGTCATTTGCGGTTCATAGATACCAGACTCGACCATATTCGTGCGAGTCGAAAACACCACTTACAATCGTTACGGAACCTCACTGTGCAGATGGTTTTAAAAATATATTCTAATCCTTCATCTTTTTCCCTGATATCCAGAGGGCTTCTCATCTCCTAATTGAGGAAACACCTGTACTTACTTCCCCATAGCACACTGGGTTTAATAAAGATCTGTGGTTAGAAGTATTGATGGGCAGTTAGCTATGTGGGAGGGTGAGCAGAGCTTAATGAAGACACTAGCTGCAGCAGTGAAGGTCTGCTGGAAGGTTGTGGGCACTGAGCTGTGGTGTTGGAGGTGGGCCAGACTGCTACCCATTCAGGTAAGAGTGGTGGTGCCGGTTGGGGGGATATTTCGACAGACGAGGAGGAGATGAAATTAATTATTTAATTTTCACTTGAGGTAGTTTATCGAATTAGAACACCCCTCCCCGCCCCCAACACCGCCCAACGCTCTTACCTGCATAGGCTGCAAGATTCTGTCCTGACCATTGCCGGAGGGACATCCATCTAAGTGTTAGCCCCCCTGCCCGAGTTGTAAACATAAAGATACTATTAGGAGGCCATGTTCTAGTCATGCTTGCACTCAAGTTAGACAAATGGATTAAAAAGCCAACTTCATGAGCTGCAGTGAAGAAAAATAATTTCTTTCTGTGTAACATCCATGTGACATATAGGACTGAATGTGACAAAAAAAATTATTTTGAGATGTAAAATATTGCTTCGAGCTTTGCAGGTGGGATGATAAACCAAGCAGTCACAAATGTGAAACTGTGCGTTGAAACAGTAACACCTCTCTGACTCCCCCATTGTATGTGTGCGTGTGCGTGTGTATGTGTATATATATATATATATATATATATATATATATATATATATATATATATATATATATATATATATTACCTACTGGCGGTCGCCAGTAGGTATATATAGTTAGGATTTTTTCCCTATGGGATTTCTGAAAATTCTATGCCTAATAACTTTTGCGTTTGTGGACGGAATTGGCTGAAATTTTCAGGAAAATGGCACATTTTGTTTCTGAGCAGCCCCTGAAAATTTGGTGGGGTTTCGTCAAGGGGGGGCTGAGAAAAAAGGGGGGTCCCAAAACGCGTTTTTTGCATTGAGTTTTCCATAGGGCGGTTGGACTCACTTTTAGCCCGAACGGCTGAATGGATTTTCACGAAACTTGGCAAAATTGTAGGGACTGTTAGCCCGATGTGCCTTTGCTAGGTCTCAATATATGTGCTTCAGTGGATTTTGAGAAATTAACGTTTAAATCAAGATATATATCTGTAACAGCGCTCCGGGCAGCGATCCGGTTAGCGAACCTTTCGCGTATCGGAACTTTGCGATGCGAAGCTGATTGGCCCTCCGGTGTCTGTCAACATTCTAAACAGTCCGGAGCGGCCGCCATCTTGTCTCTCGGTAGGATCGAGAGACAAGAGGAGGCCAAAACAAAGGGGGAAATTACCATAAGGGGGCATAGTAGATCCTCGTTGACCCCCTAGGTTTTATGTGGAGGTTTTAAAAGGGCCTAGGAGGGTCCAAAAAAAAAAAAAAAATTTTTTTTTTTGCGTGGTAAGCGCCAAGTTCGCGAACCGGAAAGCGTTCTGGGCAGCGAACTTTATGGATAAAAGAATGAAAGACTTTTCTAATACTGTATGTTAATTATTTGTTGGTTTTGTTGATTATTTTTTAATTTTTTATTTTTTAAGCAATTTTTTATTGTTGTGATTGTGTTTCAAAATTTAATAACATTTCTAACATTTAACTAGTTTATGAATTACATATAAAAATGATTAAAGACTCAAACAATTTTTTAATATTACATACAATTTTATTTTTCGGATTGTTTTTCGAAATTTAATACAACGTCTAGCATTTCACTGTCTGATATGTGTTCTTGTTCAGTGTACATAAGTTCAAACATTTGACCGTCATCATAATGAAGTAAATGATCCACTGATTCTACACATTGAACTAATTCATGGTCCCGTGATTCATCCATGAAATCTGAGTCATCATTGTCCGCAATAACTTTTTCTGTGTTGGTCTCCAGAACAATTTCGAAGGAAACATTCTGCTCACCTTCCATTTTATTGCTGTAATTTGCATAAAAAATAAATATATCAGTAGAGATAGGGCACTGTTGGGTTTAAGTTCAGACAGGCACTTGTGAGTTTATAACAGAGAAGTAATCTATGGGCACTGTATGGTTTCAGGCGTGAAGTAGTACTATTAAAAAGTGCCTGTGAAGAAGCCTAAGTAAATTCATAATTATACCACAGAAACCTAAATCAGTCCATAATTATAATAAAGAAGCCTTTCTCAATGTCTAACTCTTACAGAGGGATAGTATATAACTATCTGAAAAAGTTTACCATATTTACTTATAGTGCACAATATACTTCAGTTTTAAAAATAACAACTTACCTTTAGAAACAAGTTGATGTTATTAGTGATATTCTAAATGATATATACAACAACAAGTAGTAGTCAAAATGGCTGTGTTTCCTTCTCTCCCTTTATATATATACAGGTATATAACCAATCAAATGTCAGGTAATAAAAGTAGAAAAGGAAAGTAACATTTTCATTGGTTGTCAATTCCAACAATTCAGATGTGTTTTGTGAAGTAATTTACCTCACGGTATTTGGAGAGGTCTACAGGCTAAATGGCTAAATGGAATTTCAATGAAATTTGTGAGAATGGAAGGGATTGTTATGTAGTATGAGCTAATCTATATTTGGTGAGAGTGTCTCTAGTCGTTTTTCTGTAAATTACTTTCCCGCCTTTTTTTAGGACCGCTTTCCGGGAAGCGGCCCGGTTAGCGAACCTTAAGCGTCACGGGAGTCCACCATTTTGTGTTTCGGTCGCATTAAGATACAAGATGGAGGGCAAATAATGTTTAGAATGGGTAGAAGGGGTCATGGTAGACTTATCTTGACCCCCTAGGTTTTCTGAGCGTGGCTGAGGAGGCTTATATGTGCGGAAAAAAAACCTTTTTTTTAAAAAATTCCGCGAGGTTAGCTTTCGGTTAGCGAACCGGGTAGCGCTCCGGGGAGCGAATTTTGTGGAAAATTAGTGAAAAAAGTTAGAGAAAAATAATAATTGTGAGTGATCAGATGTAGGGTAGCTCTGAGAAGAGCTTTTGGGTTTATGGTACATTTAGGTACTTATAAGTAGGTACCAATGCACAGTCTTAAATTCAGAATGAAAATTCTGTTGCCCTCATCTGAGAAGTGAACTCCATCTCCTCTGTAGATATCTTGCATGTAGTAACGCAAGTTATTGTTGTACAGAGAGCCCATTCCATGGTCTCTCATGTAAGCTGAAACAGATTTGTTTACATGCTTCCTCGCTTTCTCAATTTGTGGACAAAATTGGTTGGACCACCTCCATTTCTGTCTTTGGCATATATTGGAATATACCAAGGCAGTTTGAGGAAAAAGTGCCATTAATTGCTCAAAGGTGTCCTTTAAAAGCATTTCCAGACCTACCCCTGTCAAAGTGCCCAAATCATTACCTCCACAGTGCACTATTAACAGGTCAGGTTTTGGCAAATGCATAAAGGTTTTCACCAATGGTATCAATTGGTGACATTTTAATCCTCTTTGGCCCAACCACTTAATTTCCACATCTTGTAAATTGAGGTTGTGTAAATTTCTGCTCTCAGCATACCTTTGAGCCCAGTGGATGTAACTATGTCCAACAATCCAGACGTTAAACATGGTGGAAGAAGGTTGTTCTGCAGTCAGATGAAGTGTGGTAATGAAAGGGCAGTTGAAACAGTAGGAGTTTCTAAAGAAAAAAAACTGTGGATTTACAATGCTAATGATTCATTAGCAGTGATTGGTGCATTTCCATTTCTGAAAACAGAAAGTTAGGGTGCATGGATGTGTTCTTTGAAAGATGTAATTTGAATGGTCAAGGAAGAAACATTTAATGGAAGATTGCACTGGATACGCAGGTGCACTGAGAGTTCAGAGTTCAATTGAAACATTGTTGTGTGAATTTGCAAACATGAGAGGTCTTCCAGGAGGTGGTTGCTATGGAAACAAGGCAGACAGGGCAGAGGGGGGAAGGGTTTTGATTTGAAAAAAGTGAGGGAAGAGGTATGATTGGCTAATATGAGAGATATGTGAAAAGAATATCTGTATTTCTGTGCTTTCAATAGCTGCAGCCTTTGGAGTGCATCCTTTTTCTTCTGCTGAAGACAATTTGGTGTATTTCTTAGACTGTTTTCAAAACTCAAAAAATATTTGCTAAGGTGAGAAAAGATTTATTTAATTTAGATAGAGAATAGTATGATTTAAGGAGAAAATGATGAAGAAAGCTGTGTTTTTAAAATGTGGTTTTGTCTCTAGTGATATACTAATAGAATTAGTTTCATAGAGAAATTGTAATTGCATATTTGGTGTAACATTCTGGCATGCAGTAACACAAGTTATTGTGGTACATGGAGCCCATTTTATGGTCTGTTATGTAAGCTGAAACAGAGATGTTGCTTTTAAAAACGATTTAAGAAATCAATTTCATTTCTGGATATGTACTGCTAGAGCTTCATAGGTTGTTTTGAGCCATATTTATAAGGTATTTGAGTGTCTAAGATGTTATGTTTTCCTTTTAAAATGTAAAGTGTTCCTCATGGGGCAAGTGTCTTGTAAATACGCTCCCACTTGTGCTTGGCAAATTTAGATTTTGATTATGGGAGTTACCTAGCCATGTTAATAGTGTCCCAAAAATGGTGCTAGTGAATTGCAGAAAACACTTTCATGTGTCTCAAGGACATTTTTAGTCATTTCTTCATGAATGCAGGTATACAATTGATTTATATGCTGTGTTTAAAAACGAATTTTGAAATCAATTACATTTCAGGATATGTACTGTTAGAGCTTCATAGGTTGTTTGGGGTCATATTTAGAAGGCATTTTAGTGTCTTTGATGTTATTTTTCCCTTTTTAAATGGAAAGCGTTCCTCATGGGGCCCTGAGCAGTTCTTAGCCATGTTATTTAATAGGAAGTGGATAACATGGCTAAGAGCATTTGCTGGAAAGTGCATGAATATTGCTGACTTTTCTGCGATGTTATTTTTCCCTTTTTAAATGGAAAGTGTTCCTCTTGGGGCAAGTGTCTTGTAAATACGCTCCCACTTGCGCTTGGCAAATTTAGATTTTGATTATGGGAGTTACGTAGCCATGTTAATAGTGTCCCAAAAATGGTGCTAGGGCATTCCAGAAAACACTTTCATGTGTCTCAAGGACATTTTTAGTCATTTCTCCATGAATGCAGGTATACAATTGATTTATATGCTGTGTTTAAAAACGAATTTTGAAATCAATTACATTTCAGGATATGTACTGTTAGAGCTTCATAGGTTGTTTGGGGTCATATTTAGAAGGCATTTTAGTGTCTTTGATGTTGTTTTTCCCTTTTTAAATGGAAAGCGTTCCTCATGGGGCCCTGAACAGTTCTTAGCCATGTTATTTAATAGGAAGTGGATAACATGGCTAAGAGCATGTGCTGGAAAATGCATGAATATCGCTGACTTTTCTGCGATATTCATGCATTGCGGCCGTTTTTTTTCACATTTGCGAGCAGTTCTTAGCTATGTTATCCAATGGGAGGTGGATAACATGGCTAAGAGCATTTGCTGGATAATGCATGAATATCGTTGACTTTTCGGCGATATTCATGCATTGCGGCTGTTTTTAATCGCATTTGTGATAAACAATTACATTTCTTGATATGTACTTTTAGAGCTTCATAGGTTGTTTGGGGCTATATTTAGAAGGCATTTTAGTGTCTTTGATGTTATGTTTACCTTTCTAAATGGAAAGCGTTCCTCTTGGGGCAAGTGTCTTGTAAATACGCTCCCACTTGCGCTTGGCAAATTTAAATTTTGATTATGGGAGTTACCTAGCCATGTTAATAGTGTCTCAAAAATGGTGCTAGGGCATTCCAGAAAACACAATCATGTGTCTCAAGGACATTTTTAGTCATTTCTTCATGAATGCAGGTATACAATTGATTTATATGCTGTGTTTAAAAACGAATTTTGAAATCAATTAAATTTCAGGATATGTACTGTTAGAGCTTCATAGGTTGTTTGGGGTCATATTTAGAAGGCATTTTAGTGTTTTTGATGTTATTTTTCCCTTTTTAAATGGAAAGCGTTCCTCATGAGGCCCAGAGCAGTTCTTAGCCATGTTATTTAATAGGAAGTGGATAACATGGCTAAGAGCATTTGCTGGAAAATGTATGAATATCGCTGATTTTTCTGCGATATTCATGCATTGCGGCCGTTTTTTTTCACATTTGCAAGCACTTCTTAGCCATGTTATCCAATGGGAGGTGGATAACATGGCTAAGAGCATTTGCTTCAAAGGTTGTTTGGGGTTATACACCATTTTTGGGAAATTAGTAACATGCCTATGTAACTCCCATAATCAAAATCTAAATTTGCCAACCGCAGGTGGGAGCATATTTACAATAAATTTGCACCAGGAAGAACGTAAAATAGCATACTAGATACTCAAATGCCTTATAAATATGACCCAAAACATCTTATGAAGCACTAGTAGTGCATATTTCCAGAAATGTATTGGTTTTCATTTAATGATTTACTTCATTGGTAGGCCTTCACATGTTTTTTTATTTTAATATTTTTCAGTGAAAATCTTATCTGCAACCATGTGTTGGCCTCACCTCAAATAAACAAAACAGGTGATGGACTGAATGTGGATCAATGACACACATTTACCCCAGTCTAAAGATCAGGGCCTAAACAAATCTTTAGATAGGCTACATCTTATCGTCATCCTGAATTAATGATTTAAAATATTAGGGAGTGATTTATGAGTTTTGTATGCCTTTTTTGTACCATTGAGTGTCATTTTTGTGATGCAGTGCTGGTGGAAAACATTTGCTATGTTAAATAATTAGTACGGCATTAAGTTTTAGATGACTGTTATTTATTTACTGTTTGGTAATAGTGGTTAATAACATTTTATATTATATTTTTCCACAGATTCAACTGCAGATTCTTTCATAGTTTGGAAAATGCCTTCCAAAAGTCGAATACGAAAGGCTAGAAAACGTCAAAGACAGCAGGATGATGTTTTATTGCAGCAGTCCTCTTCCCCAAATACTTGTCAAAACACCAAGAAAGGTCCGGGTAAGAGCACGAAATCATTCTTAAGAAATATTTGTAGTAAAAAAAGTTTTGCTCAAAAAAATGTTTCAGTTCACAAAAAGAAAAGTAATTTAAATGGAAAGGAGAGACCCATCACAAATGTTACTGGTAGAGGAAGAGATAACTCTGTGCATGATAGTAGAAGGAAACAACAGTTTAGGGACATTCGAAATCGAATGTTCCGTAATAGGATATTAGTTAATTTATTGAAAAGTATTAAAAAGAAAGGCCAACAGAAAGCGGCATTTTATAAGAAGAAGAAAAATGTAGAGAAAATTATTGATCATGCTTTTGAAATTAAGCGAAAGTTGTTTATTTTGGTAATCAATAGAATTAGGAAACTAAGCAAGGTAATTTCTGATTTCAAAACAAAAAGTAGATGGAAGAGAGTAGTAAATCGTACTAACTTTTGTGAAGTTTTTTCCGGAGAATGGATGCATAGTTCAAGTTCTGAGGCATTTTTTAATGAGGAGACTTATTTTCAGGATAATGATTTGGTGCATGCAGTTGACATCAGTGGTCGAGCTTATGAAGTGAAGGATGGTTGTCCAGTTGAAAAAGAACAACTTGTGACAACAGAGACAGAAGAGGCGCTAAGTGATGAGGTTTTAGGAAGACGTCCTAAGGGTCCTGTGTACATTTGGAAGTGTAGTTCTATTTGCAGTGTGCAACAGGTTTCCATCAATTTGCTTTGTGATTTTATACGGACATTTAATAAGAAAAGTTTGAAGCAGAAAATGAAGTTGTTGCAAGATTTAGATCCTTGCAGAGTGAGACAAATGACAGGTTTGCATGGTCATTCACTGGCTTGTCTTTCCAGGAGAGTATGCCAGAGTGTTTTTCATCATTTCAGGATGCTAGCAGTGCATCATAATAAAGTGAGAAAATTAGTGAGAATGTTGTATTATGCTAAGAGTCCAGCAATTATGCTTAAACAATTATGTGCTGCTCTTTTGCATGGTTCTGAAATAGATGTGAAAAATATTTGTGAAGAAATTGAGTTTTGTTACTTTGGTAGTAAAGATGAGAATGTTCAAATTGACCCTGAAGTAGAGGGTAATGTGGAAGATAATGTACAGGTTTCCAGTACAGATAATTTTCAGAAGGAAATTGCCACGTTTCAGATGAAATCAAGTGAGAGGCCTAATTTCACTTGTGTATGTTGTCGACGCACTTATTATAAGAATCAGACTAAGGTAGTGGATTTATATGCAAAAAGTGAAAGGGAAAATAATAGTGAATGGAAGGATTTTGCCACATACTTGATGGTAGAAAATTATTTTGATTTGGGATCGGATCAACGTGTGTGTACTTATTGTTGTAATAAATTAAACCAAAACCAGATGCCTGCTAGGGCAGTTCAAAATAATCTGGAATTGGTTGAGATTCCTTCTGAATTGAAGGATTTAAATACTTATGAATCTATTTTGATTCAAAGTATCCATCCCTTTCAGGCTATTGTAAGAATGGAGCCAAAGACAGGGAAGTTGCCTCCAGCAGATTTACAGAGAGGATTAAAGGGAAGAGTTGTTTATTTGCCTCTAGATTTGAAGAAAAACATTAACACAATTGGAATAGAAAAAGTGGAAGAGGAACCTCTGGTTATCTTGGTTAATGGGGTTCCGACAAAGAATAAGAAAATATGGCAAGATTTAGTGGATGTTAGGAAAGTCAAAAAGGCAACAGTGTATTTGAAGAAAAATAATAAGTACTATAAGAATGTATATGTTGCAGAAGAGGAAGTAAGTGATGAAGAGGATAGCGATTTGTGTGCTGGCCAAATTGAGAAAGTAGAGGCCTCTAAAAGTGAAGAAATATATGAACATTATAGTGTTCATCCTTTGCATTCCAAGGAAGTCATGGGGAATGCTATTGAGTTGTTTCAAATGAAACAAGCCAAAGGGAGTCCCATTAGTGTTTGGGAGGAAAGTTTGGAAGCTCGGTGTTTCCCACAGCTATTTCCCACAGGTCAAGGAGGAAGATATGATGAGCGACCTCATCAAATTCCTGCGTCTGAATACCGGACTTTACGATTGTATGCAGAAGATCCTAGGTTTCGGCAATGCATTCCCTATTTGTTTCATCTCCTGTTTGAAAGCGATCTGTCTGGACTGTCATATGCAGTGAACCACATCTTAAAAAGTGGTATACAGATGCGAAACATCTCGGCAAGTGACTTTATGCATAAAGTCAATGTCCAAGACAGTATTTTGGATTCTCACTTAATTAATCTCATGGCGTGTCAGCGTGGTACTAATGAGTACTGGTACCGTCGTCATGGTGATTTAAAATGTATGCTGAGGAATTTAGGAACTCCAACATGGTTCCTCACTCTGAGCTGTGCCGAGTATGGCTGGGAAGACTTACTTGAATTTCTACGAGAGGCAAATGGAAATATTGAAAACATTGAATTCAAGACACCTGGAGAACTGTGTTCTTTGGATCCAGTGAATGTATGCAGGTACTTCAATCATAGATTTGAAGCTATGATGTCTTTCATCACAAATAAAAAGAATCCACCTCTTGGAGAGGTGTTGGATTTCTTCTGGAGAAAGGAGTACCAAGCAAGAGGTGCCCCTCATATACATATGTTGTTGTGGATCAAGGATGCACCTAAATTTGGAACAGATCCGGATGACTTAGTGATGAATTTCATAGAACAGTATTCTACGTGTGCTGTTCCAAACGCAACAGAGAAGAAAAGTCTAAGAGAACAAGTTCTACGTTTCCAAAGCCATCGTTGTGGAAAGTACTGTCGTCGTAAATTCAGAAACAAGGACAAGTTCTACACCAAATGTCGTTTCAACTTTCCACGACCGGTGATTTCTAAAGGAAGAGTGAACAGTTTGATGTCTTCGCTGCGACATAATGTGACGAGGAAATCACCCAAGAATACATACAATTTGAAAAGGAATGAAGAGTCCAAGTACATCAATGACTACAACCCAGTGATTTTGTCCATGTGGAATGCCAACATGGATATACAGTTTGTGGCTGACAACTGTATGGCTGTGGCTCGGTATGTGACATCTTACATCACCAAAAAAGAAAAGACCGAACTGAAGGATATGTGGGAGGACATTTCCCATGAAAAGAGCCTCAGCAAGAAGTTGTACAGTTTCAGTCTGAAGATGTTGTCGCATCGAGAAATCGGAGCTTACGAATGTTCTGATCGATTGTCTTCAGCAAGTCTCTATGCCAAATCCAGGAGTCTCATTTGGGCGAGTCTTGGTCTTGCTGCAACGCGAAATCGAGTTCTAAAACCTGTCCGGGAAATTGAGTATTTGGCAGAAAAGGAACCAAACAGTACCGACATTTTGAAGACCAACATGTTGGATACATATTATCCAAATCGAAGCAGTCACCTTGAGAATGTTTGTTTATATGAGGTTCTCCAAAATTATATATTCAAGAGGAACATCAAAGAAGATATTGAGAAAGGAGTGTATGCTGTAATTGGAAGTGAAGGATGCCTGGTCAAGCAAAGAAAATGCCAATTAGTAAACCATCGAAAATTGAGTGGTGAATCTCCAGAAAAAAAGGAGTTTTTCTATTTAGCACTTTTGCAACTTTTCAAGCCTTGGCGTGCAGAAGAGGAACTGCTTGGAGATTTCCTCTGTTACGAAGACTCTTTCAATGCAGCCAAGGAGTCCATAGAATGTCCTGCTTTTTCTAAATATCAAGAAATGCTAACTTTGGAAATTGAGCAGGAAGCAACGATTGCAGCCGAGATTGCCAGAGACAGTTCTCAGGACAGTCAGAGTTCTGTTTCATTGAGTCAAGATCCACTTGGAGGACCTATTATCGAAAATGAAGCTGCCACTGCTATGAATGAAGTAGAAAGAGCCATGGCATATGCTCAGGAGGATTCAGTTAACTTAGAAGACTTGGAAAAACAACTCAACGTTGAGCAGAGGAAAATATATGATGAAGTTACCAAGGAAATTGAGCACGGATTAAGTCATGAGAAGAACAAGTGCTCATGTACATCGTTGAAGCCTGTCCGACTGTACGTGAGTGGAGAAGCGGGAACTGGAAAAAGTTTCCTCATTAAAGCAATCTCTTGTTATTTGCAGGAAAGGACTGAGTCATCGCTGTCTTGTGTTGTCACCGCTCCTACTGGACTGGCAGCACATAACATTAAAGGTATTACTTTGCATCGTCTACTGATGCTGCCGGTGGAGCATGACAACAAATTACAATACAACAAGTTATCTGGAGATGCATGCTGTGAAGTTTCAAGAGTCTTGAGGAAAATGAAACTACTTATCATTGACGAAGTAAGCATGGTTTCAAATGTCATGCTTGCCTTTGTGCATTTGAGAATGCAAGAAGTACTTAAAACTGAATATGATGTGTTATTTGGTGGGAAACACATCATTGTTTTCGGAGATCTTCTGCAGCTGACACCAGTAAAAGGTCAACCTGTGTTCAAAATACTCACGCATGAAGATACCAGGAAGTGCCTAGGGAGCATTGGCAACGTCAATATATGGTTAAACTTCAATTATGCTGAACTGCATCAAAATATGCGTCAGGCAAAGGATGAAGATTACAAGAATATTCTACAAGATATTAGAATTGGAAAAGTGACCGAGTATGGGAAAGAAGCTTTAAATGCACGATTACTGTCAAATTTATATCCCAAACAAGAGATTGAGCCTGAGAATATTTTTCAGAAAATTACTGAGAAGAAATCTGGGATATGTCTCATGCCAACTCTTGCAGAATGTGCCATCTTCAACAACAAAATGTTGAATTTAGAAAAGCAAGAGATTGTGAAACTTGAAGCTATCGACAAATTAGAGCATATGGGATCAACAATTATTTTGTCAGACAATTTGAAATCAAAATTGGATTCATTAGAGAAGACTATATCTAAGACAGCGGGTTTTGAAAAGACTTTGAATGTGTGTTTAAATTGCCGAATCATTTTGAGAAGGAATTTACATGTAGAAAGAGGTCTGGTAAATGGATCAATGGGTAATGTTGTTGATTTTGAGAAATACAAAAATAGAGATGGAATAGAATTTTTAAGAATTAAATTTGATGGCATTGAGGAAGTACAGCAAATTGGTCGTTGTTCTGCTAGGTTTTTGCTTGTTAAAGACTTATATGTTCGCCGTAAACAGTTTCCTGTTTGCTTGGCATATGCGGTGACAATCCATAAATCGCAAGGTTTAAGTGTAGACTGTGCATTGGTGAATATTGGCAGTTCTGTGTTCAAGGAGGGTATGGCATATGTGGCATTGTCACGAGTTAGAACTTTATCGGGATTGTACTTGATTGACTGTGATGTCACAAACATTTGTGCGGATCTAGATTGTGTTAAGGAATACAATAGGTTAAGAAGAGAGTATGCGCCACATTTGCCTCAATATCCTTTGTTTGAGAAACGTGTGGTAGGCCAGAAACGTAGAAATATCAGTAACAGTAGGGAGGTTGTTGCAAAAAGACTAAAAGTCAATGAACCGAAAGTTGTTAGCAGAAAGAAAGTGGATTCTGTTGAAGATATTGTTGGTTTTCAATTTGAAAACAGTTCTGGTGTCAACTGCTATGCAAATGTAGTTGTTAATGTTCTCTTTTCACTAGAGAGTTTAAAAGAACAGATTGTGTTCAATTCAGAACAAAGTTTATGCTGCTTGTTGAATTCTGTGTTAGAGAAATGTAGCACTGATCGAACAAAAGTAGAAAGTGTGTCTGAAGTTCGTTATCTGTTAGATGAATGTTCAGGTCAAACAGACTTCTCTGAAAATAATCAGCAAGATTGTCAGGAGTTTTTAATGTATATGCTTGATGTATTGCAAGATGAGGGTGTAGATGTAGATCACCTGTTTGGGCTTTCTTATCAATGGCAGCATGACTGCGAGAACTGTATGGTATCAAGTACTACTAGTGTAGACTCAGAAAGATTTATATATTTAACTTTGCCAGACAGTAAATCAGTGTCCTTTAATAAGCTAGTAAATGCAGCGGATCACAACATGGAGTGTAGCCAATGTAAATGTGATATGATGTCAACATTATTTATACGTAGATATGGCCAGTATGTCATTTTAATGATCCAACGTTGTAGGCCTGATGGATCAAAATTGTCAACTTTAATAAAAAATTTTGTGGCTTCTCAGCTGTCAATATCAGGGAGGACTTTTGTTACTGTAGCAATTATCTATCACGATGGTCCATCAACAACATCAGGACATTATACAGCTTTCTTAAAGTCTGGAAACGGCTGGTCATTCTGTAATGATTCAGTTGTAACGTTCAAAAAAAAATTGCTGTTTGACCTTAAAAATTCTTACCTGGTGTTTTTAAAACCAAAATTTTAAGTAGAGGGAATGTAAGTCTGCAATGCTGTCTAGATTAAAAATCCAACTATATAAACATGATGCAAGTAAGTCTGCTTCATAGTAAGCAGTATCAGTGTCATAGGAAAAGGAGAACATGAGTGACAAAGAAGAGTAAGTTATTAGTAGTCCAGGATTGTGAAAATAATCTCAAATATTTTATTTTTGAAAGTTGCGAAAATAGAAAATGTCGGGATTTGATTGGAAGAATAACAAGACTTGCGAATCGCGGCAACATGATTTGGCCTAGTGGAAACATGTGATATAATGAGAGAAGTCTTTTTTTCTATGTAACATATTTTACGTATCGATGGAGGTTTTCTTTCAGAAAGTGGCGGGCTGAAAATATTTGTAGCACAACAGAGTGGATGCTGTTCATAGGAGATCGTTCGACGTCATTGAAAGTAAGTTAATTTTAAGGAGTTTTGAAATCAGATTTCTTAGGTTGTATGGGTTTTTTAAACACAGTCATTTTGATTGTGTTTTTTTTTCCCCGCTGTTACATGATGAATACCTTCAAGTCACTGATTTAAGTGAAATTTCATACATTCTGAGAACAGCAAAAAGAAACCATTTAACATGTATAATTAATGTTTTGCTTTTTGTCTTTATGATATACATTTAGAAATGTGAGGTAGATATGGAGAAACTGAGTCTTCTGTAAATATCAATTTTAATGCTTTCAGTGCTGTACTTCTGGGTAGTGTTTTTTTTAAAAAAAGAAAAGAGGCCTCACCTCAAAGAAAGCTCTTGAAAGCACACATCTTATTTGCATCCTAAATCAAGCATTTACAATGTTAGACACAATTTTATGATGGCTTTACATCTTTTTTGCGCTGCTATTGCATCACTATTGTGAGACATTAGCAGTGCAAGAAAAACATCATGTTCCAAAATAGGCCTCAGTTCATCAACATCAAGATACAGTTTCTTTAGAATATATATCTTTAGGATTGTGTAGGGGACGTAGAGAAGCAGAGACTTCTGTAAATGTCAAAGTTGTTGAAAAACTGTTTGTTTTTGAACCTTTTCCCTTGTCTTTTCTAATTTTTAAATACATGTTTTAATATTTTTGGAAATGTTTGTTCTTTGTTTTACAGATTGAAAGTATGAAAAAATATTTAAAAAAGGTAACAAGAATTATAAGGTAAATGTTTTCTACTCTTTTTATCCGCAATGCACTGCTGATGATGTCATTGACAGTATCTCTCATTTACTCTCTATAGCTGTCTTTCTTTTTACATTATTCTCTGTTTACTTCCCTTATACTAACTCTTCTTTTTTTTAAAAAAATATTTTTTTAGTTCGCTTAAAGTTCGCGAACCGGTCAGCGAACTTGAAGCGAACCAAAAGAAATAGAGCTTGCCAGAGTGATAAACATTCTAGCAATTTTGTTTGAAAGGGGAGGTAGTTCTGAAAAGAACTGTTTTTTTTTGTTTTTGTTGTTTTATTTATTTATTTATTTTTTGAACATTTTTTGATTTTTTTGTATTTTTAGAACTGTTTTATGTTTTTTTTGTGTTTTTTATGGAGGGGAGACAACAAAAAACAGGCATTGAAAACGGCTCAACTGGAGCAAAAAAAAAAATTACTTCTTGGGTGCATTAGGGCATTTATGATTTTCGAACGCCATGTTCATCAGGTTGACGCTCATGTTGCCATACGACAGCATACCACCACAGTATATACAAGTTAACTTCATATGCTGGAAGTTGGGTTGAATGTTTGGCACAGTTTCTTGTGCCTCTCTTCCCGTCAAAGACATTGTGGAGGTAGATCTGGCCACAGGAGTTGTCGTGGGATTGTCTTGAAGATCCCTTAACTCAGCCCGGCTGTAGTTTAAGGGATGCCACCTGCTCATGTGTCGATGCATCGTATAGTTGCCCATACTGTATTTCTTATCTGTGCCTCTCGACAATCTGTAATCACAGATGAGGCAGGTGGCATATTTAGCATTCACCTTCTTTGATCCAGGAGGGATGGAGAAAAACTGCCAGATGAAACTTGTTTTTCGCTTTGAAACCCGGGGCAACTCTTGGACAAATTGTTGTTCCTCTCTGTCCTCTTCTTCTTCTTCCTCCTCTTCCTCCTCTCTGTTAGTGATAAATTGACTAGGTGGTCCTCTCTTCTTATGAGGAGGTGGAGGTGGTGGTGGGGTTCCACCAGCTGCAGCAAGTACAGAAGCCATTGTTCAATTCTAGCTAAATGGTCTTTCTCTCACCAAGATGAAAGTCAGAGTGAGGAAATAAGGAGGGGTTTACATGATTTGGGGAAAGCAAAAGTTCTGAACCAATGAAAAGTGTTATTTTTAGGTCACATGACCTAGTCATACATCATTTGGAAACCAAAAGTGAAATGAACCAATGAAAAGTTTGATAAACAAGTCACATGACCTGTTCCGCTTACGTTACGCGGCGCGCGCCGCGTCCCAGATCGCTTCCGGTTCGCGGTCCGGAGCACTTCCGGGAGCGCTAACGCGGCGCGTCATTAGACGCATTACGCGATAACGTGATACGTCGCGCTTCCGCGACGCGTCACAGTTCCGCTAACGTAACGTTGACCGGTTCGCGGACTAGATCGCGGCATCAAGATGAGCTAACGGAAAGCTTCCCGGTTCGCGAACTAGAAGCGAAGAAAAAAAATATTAAAAAAAAAATTATCAATAAACATCTAAATATATTTTGGGATTTAAAGAAGAATACATTTTACAGCTACAGATGTTAGCTTTTAAAAAACCAATGAAATTCACAGAAAAAACCATAGGTTATAGACCATATATAGTTAGAAATTTGCATTTAAAAAACCATTGAAATTCAATGAAAAAACCATAGGTTATAGACCATATATAGTTAGGGATTTGCATTTACAAAACCTTATTTTACTCGCATAAAACCATTGAAATTCCATATATAGTTAGTTGCGCTAACTATATATCGCGCACCCGCAATCCACTGCTGATGATGTCACATATTACATCATTCATGACATGGTCAGTGACATCACTGATGACATCACTGATGACAACTCAAATGACATCCCTGACAACATCACAGATGACATCATTCATGTGTTAATACGATGAACCTCTACAGACTCTGATATAACCTTAGATACACTCAGTGAAAACAGACACTCACAGATTGTCACTCATCCATGGAGTTACTCATACACCTAGACAGTCATGCAAAGAATCAATCACACCTCCAATTCCTCAACTATACAGTTATACACACCTTACTTATTCAAACATATACTAACACATATTTACTCTCTTATACAATCCCTGATACAAGTTCACAATGATCAATACAGCCACTCACACATTCACTGGCTCTTATGCACAGTTATTTATATATGTCAACTCTCACATGTACTGTGTTTTAAATATGTACTTACTTTGACATGTAGCACTGAGATATCCATTCACTCACCAATACACTCATGCACACAGTCAACCGCCCATACAGCTGTTTCCACATGCACTTTTGAACCCATACATCTAGTGTATCAACTGCTCACACATCTATGCACAGAGTCATACACCTCCCAGCCACTCACACACACACTCAGTCTCCCATACAAATACTTGGGCAACCAATCAATAATCCATATAGTTACTCATATAGCTACTGATCAACACATGCAGCAGTTTACAGAACAACAGACACAATGATGCACAAATTAAGACAGTTTAGTCACTAACCCATGCACTCAGTGAGACACATTTAATCACTCACTCATACAGTCAGTCATGTACCTACTAAATCCTTCATCCAGACACTTATACATCCACTCATTCTTCAATATGTAAGACATATTTTAACTTCACAGAAACATACAGTCACTGGATGTTGTCATCAGTGATGTCATCAGTGATGTCACTGACCATGTCATGAATGATGTAATATGTGACATCATCAGCAGTGGATTGCGGGTGCGCGATATATAGTTAGCGCAACTAACTATATATGGAATTTCAATGGTTTTATGCGAGTAAAATAAGGTTTTGTAAATGCAAATCCCTAACTATATATGGTCTATAACCTATGGTTTTTTCATTGAATATATATATATATATATATATATATATATATATATATACACATTTCAAAGATAAGTAAATAACACTTGTATTGAAACTATTTGCATGAAATAATGTAATGTATTTTATTGAAATAAACTGTTGCACTTGTATATTATTTGTCACCAAAGAAAAATGAGAGGACTACAGAGCCCACAATTCATGGGGTCAGCTGTTCCTCCTCGTCTTTAGTGACAAACAGGAAACGGAGGAATCACGGGTTTCCTGTAGTAATGTTTTTAAACCATTAGAAACTGTTTGACTAATTAACCGTGAACAAGGTAGACAGAGCTACCGAAACGCGTTAGTTAAGTCTGTGCAAAGACTAAAAATTGATTTAAGAATAAATTAACTTTCTGGAACATATGGTTGGAGTTGTGGCTTGATTGTTTCCTCGGAGACGTTGTTTTGATTTGTTAACGGTCTGGGTTCGACCGCACAAGCAACGCACCTACCAAGAAGCGCCAATACCGGGGAGAATAGGAACCATTCAGTGTGGATATATATGTACCAAAAAGCCTCCGAGCTTTAAAGACGCACTCCGTGAGGAATTGTTCAATGAACCTTTATTGACAATGCAGCGGTGCTACGGACCCGCAATAAATATCCCTGACGCCTTATTCATAGGGAAGGCAAGTTGGAACACCAGGACTGGTCTGCCACATCTTTTACCCTTCTAATGCATGTGTTCTCTAGTGAACAGCATGCTGGGAGTGGTAGTCCTCAATTCTTCCCCTTCAGTGGGTCCCATGTCCAACTTGAGTTAGTCTGCCATTGTTCACATTAATTATCATCACTACCCTCCATTGAGCCTCAGGTCCGTACAGCCGCTGACAAAATTGTAGATATTCCTCATGCTGGAACAAGCTGCAGTGATTTGCAGAAACACAGAACGCTCTTCGGTGTCAGCAACAGTGCAATCTTCCACGGCCGGAGTTGCCGTGTTCAAACATGTACCAAAAAGCCTCCGAGCTTTAAAGACGCACTCCGTGAGGAATGGTTCACTCAACCTTTATTGACAATGCAGCGGCGCTACGGACCCGCAATAAATATCCCTGACGCGTTTCAGTGCACACCTGCACCTCATTCATAGGGGAGGCAAGATGGAACACCAGGACTGGACTGCCACATCATTTACCCTTCTAATGCATGTGTTCTCCAGTGAACAGCATGCTGGGAGCGGTAGTCCTCAATTCTTCCCCTTCAGTGGGTCCCATGTCCAACTTCAGTTAGTCTGCCATTGTTCACATTAATTATCATCACAGCCCTCCAGTGAGCCTCAGGTCCGTACAGCCTCTGCCAAAATTGTAGATATTCTTCACGCTGGAACAAGCTGCAGGATTTTCAGCCATATAGAACGCTCTTGGGTGTCAGCAGCGGTGCAATATTCCATGGCCGGAGTTGCCGTGTTCAAACATGTACCAAAAAGCCTCCGAGCTTTAAAGAGGCACTCCGTGAGGAATTGTTCACTGAACCTTTATTGACAATGCAGCGGTGCTACGGACCCGCAATAAATATCCCTGACGCCTTATTCATAGGGAAGGCAAGTTGGAACACCAGGACTGGTCTGCCACATCTTTTACCCTTCTAATGCATGTGTTCTCTAGTGAACAGCATGCTGGGAGTGGTAGTCCTCAATTCTTCCCCTTCAGTGGGTCCCATGTCCAACTTGAGTTAGTCTGCCATTGTTCACATTAATTATCATCACGGCCCTCCAGTGAGCCTCAGGTCCGTACAGCCGCTGGCAAAATTGGAGATATTCCTCACGCTGGAACAAGCTACAGTGATTTGCAGCCACACAGAACGCTCTTCGGTGTCAGCAGCGGTGCAATCTTCCACGGCCGGAGTTGCCATGTTCAAACATGTACCAAAAAGCCTCTGGCAGTGGAAGATTCCACCACTGCTGACACCGAAGAGCGTTCTGTCTGGCTGTGTTGAGAGGCTGTATGGGTTAGTGAGTGGGTGTGTGAATAACTGTATGGGTAAATAAATGGGTGTGTCAATAGCTATATCGTGAGTGTGTGGCTATGTGAGTGGCTGCAAGGGTGAGTGACTGGTTATATGAGTGGCTGTATGGGTGAGTGAATGCTTATGTGAATGACTGAGTGAGTGGGTGTATGACTGCCTCTATGGAGGAATGAGTGGGTTATTGAGTACTAGTATGGGTCTGTGAATGGATATGCGAGTGGTTGTGTGGGTGCGTCAGTAGGCATACAAGAGATTCTATGAGGGTGTGAGTGGTTCTGTCGATGTTGTCATCAGTAATGTCAATGTCCATGTCATGAGTGATGTAATATGGGTGGTCATAAGCAGTGCATTGCGGGGACGTAAGTATAGTAAGTTTGGATAACTATAACTGCTGAATTTCACAGTTTTTGTATGAGTAAAATCTCAACCTAACCATACCGCACCTGTAACTTTTTTTTTGTGAATTTCCAAGTTTTTTAAAATTCTATTTCCTAACTATAACGTCCTTGTAGCTTTTGGGTTTTTAAGTGAATTGCGAACGTTTTTTTACCTAGTAGTCGCGTTAGCAGAGTGGTGGAGAAAGGGGCGGTACGTCCAACCAGCTCTCAGGAATCTCACTGTAAGTGACTTATTAGAAGTAATTGGAGGGATTCTTGGCTGCCAAGGCCCCTCTGCAGCCAAGGGGACTTCATCCCCCAAGGAATAGTGCACCAGGAGGCTTGTTTGCAGAGTGGTGGAGAAAGGAGGCATGCCTCCAAAGTCCTTAACGCAGTCGTGCTCTGTGGGACTTACTAGAGGTAGCAGGAGGGCTTGTTGGCCCCCAAGGACCCTCTGGATCCAAAGAGATTTCATCCCCCAACCTGCAGTGCACCAGGAGGCATGTTTGCAGAGTGGTGGAGAAAGGGGGTGTCGCGATTCCGCTGTCTCACGAAGAGGTGATGAAATTACTCTACCAGCAGGGGAATGGTAGACTGCCCCTTCTGAATCCGGTCATCTCCTCTTTCCGCAGCAGGATGAGTGGGTTTCTGTGCCGGTGACTATACAGGAAGATGAGACTGCCTTTACCGCTACTGGTCTCTTGGATTGGTATGTGGCTCATGAAGACGCCTCCCATAATCGTGACGTCATCCGCCCTGCACCAATCCAGGAGCCCCTGACGCAATGGAGTGACATCCAAAACCCCGTAAGGCAAAGAGAGGAGTCGTACATCAAGACCTGGAGGGAGAACAGCGAGACGCCAGAAGCTGACCCTGGGAACCTGACGCGAAGTCCGGAAGAGAGGAGACCCCCAGCACTGCCAGGAGACCAACATCCTGGTGCTGCGCCTAGCCACCTTAACCAGGTACGCAAGCACATTGCGGATGGGCCAAGAGGAGAGAGAGGGCCGACGATTAGGGCTCTACTTCATCTGTCCTCTACCCGGTGTTTCCCCTGTACCAGCACTTAACTATAGACGAACCGCAGAGCACTGGTGATCCCTCACACCCTTCCCAATTACACTAAGCCAGTAAAAAAATACTGACGGCTGCCATCTATCTCTCTTTGTCCAGAGACTGATATACCCCCCCTTTGTGGGAAGGAACAAGATGAAGAAGGAAGACCCCAGCAAGCCCAGATAAGAAGGAGTATCCTTCTGTACACTCCCTAAACTCTGGCTATGCACAGGAGACATGTATATAATAAAATAAAACCACGTTTGTCACAACCTTGTCTAGACCTCGATCCATGCTCTACTTCACAACTGGTGGAGAATGCGGGCAGCCTGTCCATTAGCACAGAAATAATGGACACGCTGATTCAACATTTAATAAAGGGACAGGACAAGTTAGGATGGGCCGTGGAGCGGCAGATGATCCGTCCCAGGCTGATAGAGATATCTTCAAAGACACCATAGGAGCCCAAATCGATGGGCCTCAGAAGTTGATTGCCGAACCGAGTGCCTCACAGGCTCGTGACAACAAAACCAATCCCCAAGGACCCATGGGCATCTCGCTACAGAAGTACTTAACGGGAAAAGACCCAGGTGCCTTTCTCCTCAATTCTGAAAGAGAAGCAAGAGCCTGTAACTGGCAAGTGGAAAAATTGCCATTTTTTTTGGCACCCCCGTTAACGGGGGAGGTCCAAGCGGCCTACCAAGTAGCAAACCCTACTGGTGATACCCCATATGCAGAGATCAAAGACATTACCCTAGATCATTTAGGATTGGTTGCTGAAGCATATAGGGTACAGTTTCGAAAAGAAAAAGGGAACCCCGGGGAAAACCTTAAAACATTGTTTTTTGGGCTGAAGGCCGCTGCGGACAAGTGGCTGAGACCATCAGAGATTACAAAAGAAGAAATAATGGACCATATTTATCTCAAACAATACCTAGATGCCTTGCCATACAACAGCCAGAGGTGGCTGTGCCAACACACCCACCTTACCACAGAAGCAGTTGCTTTGGCCCTACTTTTTCCAGGGCACAGCCACGAACAGACCTATGGGAACGCAAAAGACCGAGCAGACCCCTGGTAGGTAAATACAAAAAAAAGCACACCAAACCCATAGCAGATCCTCCAAGACCCCGACCACAAAGACCTGAGCCCCCTTTGTTTAGAGGTCCACAGTGTTTTGATTGTGGGGACTGGGGACATATAGCCCGAGCATGTCCCCGAAAGAAACCCACCAAAGAACCCATGGAGGTCAGCTATATCCCAAAGTCAATTCTGTACACTGCTGTACTTGGGAACACATTTTACATAGGTGTGAAAGTAAATGAGCAGACTGTCAAGACTTTGCTTGACTCAGGGTGTAGGCAATCTGTCATACAGAAAGATTTAGTACATCCCACACAAATCATACCCAAGGCCCTGTTGCACATCAGATGTGTACATGAGGATGTGAAACTCTATGCGGTGGCCAAAATAGAGCTCACATACCCTGAAGAAACCCCCTTTATAACCAGGGTAGGCACCCTAGCAGAACTCCCGGAGGAACTAATCATTGGGACAGACCATCAAGATTTCTTGGGGAGTTTCCTTTCCACTGTTCACGCCCCACCAGAGGAAGGGCGAAGGGATCCACTTGGCATAACGCCACTCCCCGCCCTTATCACTCCAGAACCCTTACTCCTTGACCGGAACTTCAAGTTTGCACAGTTTAACAACCCTACCCTCCAAAATGCCTGGCAGATTGCAAGAGGTAGGGACACCACCCATCTCCACACCTATCCCCATTTTTCTATATCCAATGTTCTGTTGTACTGAACGGTAACTAGTGATGAACCCCCGCAGCTACTGGTCCCCTTAGCCTTTAGAAACCAGGTACCCTTCTTTTCACATTCCCATTTTACTGCCGGTCACACGGGCATTGAAAAAACCACCCCAGGGGCCAGATGTAGGTCGCCCAATACCGGTCGGTAATGGCCGAAATTACCTAATTTCAGCCGTTACCAAACGGTATTGGGCTTTCCAGAAGTAGGTGGCATTTTTTGTAGGATTCGGTATTTTACTAAATCGGTAATTTAAGGATTCGGTAAAAGATCGAATTCTTAATATACTGATTCGGTAAATTACCGAATCCAAGATGTAGGAAGCACTTAAGTTAGTGCATTCCTCAGTTAAGGGTTCGTTATTTACCACCAACTAGAAGTTGGTGGTAAATAATGAAAACCTTTGAAAAAGCATTTTTTTTGCTTTTCCAACAGTGTCATGTTGCAGACATACATGCCCTTAGGGCATGTATGTCTGCAACATGTGCACCCATACCCAATTGAGGGGTGCAACAGGGTGTCAAAGTGACACCCTGCCACCCTTCAATGTTTCCTCCTTTTACCGAATCGGTATTTACCGATTCGGTAATTGACATTCATTTTTAAAGAAAAATTACAGACATCCCCTTTACCTGTTCTTAAATACCGAATCGGTATGATTCGGTATTTAAGAGTCGGTAAACTGGGATTACCTACATCTGGCCGTAAATGTCTTACGACATTTTTACTGGTCAGGGGTATATAGCGACATAAAGAAGTACTGTCAAGAATGCGAGGTTTGTCAGAAGTAAAACCCCTACCATCCTTCCCCAGTTCCCCTACAACCAATGCCAGTGATAGGAACACCCTTCTAAAGGGTAGACATGGACCTTATTAGGCACATGCCAAAAATAAGAAAGGGACATCAATACGCCTTAGTGATCGTTGACTATTCTATCCGGTACCCAGAGGCTTTCCCATTAAGAACACCCACCACTCTGAACATAGCAGACAGGCTGATTGAGCTCTTCGCAAGACTAGTGTTCCAGAGGGAGATATTAACCGATCTGGGCACTCCTTTTGTCTCCCGGCTGATGAAAGAGGTGTGTAAAACTCTGAATCTCAGTCACATTAAGACGTCGGTCTACTATCCACAAACTGATGGGTTGGTAGAACGCTACAATGAGACTCTTAAACTGATACTTAAAAAGATGCTTAACAATGGAGGAAAAGAGTGGGACCAACTTCTACCCATAGCACTATATGTGATTCGCAGTCAGGTACAGAGTAGCCTGGGTTGCTCTTCTTTTGAAATGCTATATGGGAGACAGCCATGGTCCCTTTTGGAAATGACCAAAGAAGCCTGGGAGAAAGACGAGGGGGATGAGACGCCGGCGTTTCTCGAATATACCCAGAACCTTAAAGACAGAATAGGGAAGCTACAAGACCTTGCATACCTGCACCTCGAAAGGAAACAAGAAAGACAGACGTGTTCCTATGACAAAGGGAAGAAATGGAGGACGTTGGACATAGGATAATAGATCCTTATACTGCTGCCCTCCTCTACTAGTAAATTCAGATCAGAATGGTTGGGTCCATATAAGATAGTAGGCACTGTTGGGAAGAACAGTTATAAAGTACAAATAAAACTGTCCTGCGTACAAACCTACTACATCAACATACTAAAGAAATGGCAAGGACCATTACCAGCATCAGCCCATCTGACCCTACCCACAGAGAACTCCCATTTGTGTACAATAGACCAGTTAGTGATTAATGACGCCCAGGTAGATCAGTAAAAACTCACTGAAGGCCCTGCTAGAGCCCTTTTCTGAGAACTTTTCAGACAAGCCAGGGAAAACCACATTGGAAGAACATACCATAGACACCATTTTTGGCAAGGTGATAAAACAGCATCCCTACCGGATCTCCACAGCCCAGAGACAGGCCATTCAGAACGAGGTCAAGAATATGTTGGACATGGGGGTCATTCCCCCTCCCGGTGTCAGGGACTGTCCGGGACTATGTGGGGAAAACAGTCAGGGACTTGGGCAAGGACTGGGAACTGGGTAGAAAACGTACACAGAAAGAGGAGTACAGCTCTGCCCAGGATCATACAGGGAGTTAGAGGAGAAAAAGGGATCCAAAGGGGACGCCTGTACAAATGAACAAGATAGGTAAGACTCAGAAAAGAAGGGCACACATGAGGCAATTTAGCATTCAGACTAACTACACCCAGGACAGATGTGCAAGACATTTATAAAATACATCATTAACAATAAAGGGGAGTGTGGGGTAAAGCACTCAGGAGCTCCACACAGTAAGACTGAAGCTCAGTAAGTTTCTCACCCACAATTGCTGTTACAGATACTGACTGCAAATACCCACATATAGGATATGATTGCAAAGGCAGGGTCTGTGGAGCTTATACCTATGGTGAAGTTATAAATGCAACTCAAAGACAATGCTCACAGTTAACAAGAAACACCACCTAGGTAGTCAGCTGTGCCCACGGATCCTGGCGATCAAACGGAACACGCACGGTAGTAACAGCAAGGGGGTAGAACTAAACACAAGCACAATAGACAAGGAGCTAACAAGGAGGAGTGCTTAGCAGGAAAGGAAGGAAATCACAGGGCACACTTGGCAGGAAACAGGTAACAAACATACAAGGCAACAGAAACAAGACAGCAGGATTAAAAGACAAAAGGAAATGGGAAGAAAGGCAGGGACTGGAAAGGGATATACAGAAGGGGAGGCTACGAGTGTATACTAGAATAGTGCAGGTTAAGGAATCATGAAAACAAAGTAGCATAGAAGGCAATGCTGGGGCAGGATCAAGAATTGAGCTAAAGCTCATGAGTTCAGGTAGCACTGCAGGCAGTGCTGGTACAGGAATAGGGAATTACGAAAGCTTTAGGAGTCAAGGTAGCACTGCAGGCAGTGCTAGTTCAGGAACAGGCAATTAGCTACAGCTCAGGAAACAAGGAGTCAAGAGAGCACTGCAAGCAATGCAAATCAGGAACAAGAAACAAATGAAGCCCAGGAACAGGAACATAGAATAACTATAGCTAAGGAACTCAGGAAACAAGAGCACTGCAATCAGTGCTAATTAGGGAGAAGAAAAACTGCTGCAGTTCAGGAACAAGGAATACTAATGCTCAGGGGTCTAGGTAGCACTGCAGTCAGTGCTAATTCAGGAACAAGGAAAACAGCAGTAGGTTAAGAACAAGGCATAACTAAAGCTCAGGAAACACTGGAAACAAGAATAGCAAAAGCTCAGGGAGCACTGGAAACAAGGATCGGTCTCACCGGTAAACAGCCACAATGACCAACACTGGGCTGAGGGGAGCTGGGGCTTAAAAGAGCTCTCAGTCATCACATGCATCAGGTGTGAGCAGGCTAGCAGCAGCCAACAACAGGTGAGCTGAATTCCTCCACCCATCCTTGGCCTGCAGGGGTGGAGACAATGCAGTGAGCAGGGAATTCTGGGTAATGGAGTTTCAGGCATGAGTAGGCTGGCTTCAAATATAAGCAGGCTGGCTTTCACAAAACCCGGCATTGGATTAGCAATGAATGTCAAGTCCCAATAAGTTTCCAAATGGCTGGAAGTCCCCGTATGTGGCCCCCTAGTGGTGGGTACGAGAGTACAGGGAGCGAATCGTGACACCCGGAGCGAGTGGTCATCATCAATCATCATGGTCCCAAAACCAGGTGGCTTGACCAGGTTCTGTATGGACTTTAGAGCCCTTAACTCTGTATCCAAATTTGACTCCTACCCCATCCCGAGGATAGACAAGTTGATTGAGAAACTAGGAGAGGCCAGATACATAACCACTCTAGACCTCAGAAAGGGCTGCTGGCAGATGGCCCTAAAAGAATCAGACAGAGAAAAAAAAACCTTCATTAAACCCCACGGAATGTATGAGTTTAATGTTCTCCACTTCGGTTTGCACGGAGCGCCAGGCACTTTCCAACACCTGATGAATACGATACTTCGAGACCACCAATCCTTTTCGTCAGCTTATCTTGTCGATATTGTGGTGTTCAGCACCACACGGGGAGACCATTTTGATCACCTTCACTGGATATTGCTTGCTCTCCAAAACGCTGGCCTCCATATTACCTCAAAGAAATCTAGGGTGGGCTTTTAAAAAGTGCGGTACTTAGGATACGTGTTAGGACACAGGGTGATAGACTCCCAAGAAGAAAGAGTAAGGGCCATTACAAACACCCCTTTCCCTACAAAAAGCGAGAGTTGAGGGCCTTTTTAGGCTTATTAGGGTATTACCGACGTATCATACCCCAGTACTCAGAAATAGCAAAACCCCTCACAAATGTCTTGCACAAAGATGTGCGTGCACATACACTACTAAACCCCACAGATAAAATGAAAGAGGCCTTTAGTCACCTGAAAAGCGCCATCACCTCTAGACTGAGGTACCGGGTTTTTATGGACCCGGCGGTGCCAGGAAGAACACCCAAAGACCTTGAGTCCTTCCTGTTTCAGACTACAGAAACACAGAGTCTTCTAGGTGAAGTCAAAGATCCTATTTATTGGCTGCAACCAGTAACAGGTATTCTAGAGGTACAACAGCATGTATGTTCTCAGGAGACTGCTCGAATTTACAAAGCCAGCCTTCTCTTTTTATACAGAATAATAAGCTTCAGGCAAACATTCCTTATTTTACAGTTGACCATACAAATATTTTTACTACAAAGAAAAAGCAGAGTCATGATGACAAGCCCACATTTCTGTTCGTCCAGCTCATAATTAGTTATCCGGCAAGGTCCAGTATTTCCATCAGATATCGATGGACCCCCAATAAAATCGGGCACCTCCTCCTCGTAAAGCAAGTCACAAAGTAAGAAACAGGGACAGGTGTGTGCAAGATTAGGCATAGCTGGTGTGCGATGTAAGGTTTATGACATGTTGTGCCTTGATACTAATCTCATTCGGCCACTGGGAAAGGAACTGCCCGAACAGGTTTGGCTTGAGGCAGTGGAGTCAGCTCGCCTTGGTCACAGAGGAGTCAGCAAGGGTGTACGTGTCCTTTAGATCGAATTCGGCCTTAGCCATTTGACTATGTGAGGGCAATCACAAAATGGCTGCCGCTCACAAAATGGAACCCGAGGGTTCAAGACGAAAACCTCGATTATAGGGTGATTTCGTCACTCGATTATGACGAAAATGCTTAGGTATAGTATTTAAGTCATTACCGGTCTGCTGGTACCAAAATCGTCATGATACGATGATATTTGTAACACGAGTGTAAACTTTGGTACCAATGAATAGCTGAGTCCAGAATTTTTCAGTACCACAGTCCCTCCTTTTGCCCTTACATAGGCAATAACCTATACTCATGCTAATCTGAATCCAGGTCTATATTCCTAAAGTCATTGAGATGTTGCTGTAGCATCATCCTATTACTTAGTTCATCTTTTGATACAGGTTTCCTTACACATGATGTAGCACAGGGCACATATTGCAGGAGCACACTGTGCACAAAGGCAGATCAGGAAAAGGATGGCCAAGATCATCCCAATGACTATCAGAATCTTCCATCCCCAGGCAGATATCAGTTCCCAGAACCACCCCATCAAGGAACAGTCTCCTTCATCCACGTGAATGGATTCAGAGATCTTATGCAGTTTGGAGATGGCCTGGTATACTGTCGGGGCATTATCGGGGATAAAAATGCAGCAACTAGATTGGATCACTTTACATACCCCACCACGGTCTGCAAGTATGAAGTCTAAGGCGACTCGGTTCTGAAGAGTCATAAGGCGGTCCGACTGGAGCTCTGCAGTCAAGTTACTAAGGGCACCGGCAGTTTCAACTATGGTAGATTCAACTACCCTCGTCAATTGGCGAATGTTCCTGCTGTTCACCATGGGCCCCCAAAACGGCAGAAAACCTTTTACGAAGTCTCCAAATTCTTGTCCCGCAGTGTCGTCTTTACTCACGACACCTCTAACTGTCCTTGTCCTATGGTAATCTGCCGCGGCCGTGTAGGTGGGAGGCAACAGGAACGAAATGAAGCATGTGCCCGAAAAGTCGGGGGTAGCCATGTATACGCTCTATCATGACAGATGAAGTAGGTGCCCTTAGCTGCTAAGAATGAAGGGGAGGTCTAAGACGAAAAGACATGCGTTTCCGTACAGACACTCTTTCCCAACTGGGCTCTGGGATTTTTGCCATTACCTTGCAGACACAGGTGACCCTTATGGGGTACAATCCAAATCGGGGAGGATCTCTTTGCTTGCTCGTTTTCATTCAGAGCAACTCTATATCTGGTTAAGTTCCATCTAGTGTATGCTTGCAACTCATCTCCAGGAATGGTTCTGTACGAGTCAATGTCTCTACTCATATTTGTGATCCCTACCACTAATGCCTTGTTGCTCGAGTTACTACTCGTGGAACGTGGGGGATATGGTTCGATGGCAAATAGGAACATCGTCCGAAACGCCCACAAAGAACCATAGTAGCTGAATGGCAAGACAAAATATGGGATACCTTTATCCGTCGTATGTGGCATAAGGCTGCACACTCAACAATTAGTTGTGTTCACTACTAACTGGTGTTGGTGCAAAAGCTGGATGAATGAGTTATTTGCAAATTCTGATCTTCAAGCGGTCTCGTGTTCAGGCAGAGGGTGAAAAGAATGTGAGGAAACAGTAGGAGGAGGTATGGGCTGTGTAGTGGGAGCAAATGAAACTTGAAAAGTGTATAAAACATATCCTGTTAAAAACATTATGACACCAAGCAACATAAAAATACAACATATCAACAATCTCTTCTTTGACATTAATATACACATTTTGTCTTTAAAGTTCATTCGTTTGGCAGGTCTCTCCATCTCAGAAAACTCCATCCTCTCTAATTTGCTGCCCGCGGTGGTAGGTTGTTTCTGCTGAAGAGTGCTTCTGTCAGTCGTGGGTAACTCCCTTAGACCAACTAGAACTGTCGACCTAAACGTCTCCAGCTGCACTCCAAAGACTTTGGCAACTGCGACCCTAGCAGCAGAACCAGATGGCGGTTCGAAAAACAAAAATGAGCAAGTTTCTCGGATGAGAGAGCTGCACAATCAAAAAGTAAAAAGAAAATAATTTTTTTAATTTGTCCATAGTCATAGTTCTTGGCCTTAAATTGTAACGGTTTCTGCCAGGTGCTGTTTGGTCTTGGAACAAGAGTTCAGGCTCTGTAGTGTTCAATCGAATTGACGGAGGCACAGCTTCTTGCAAAATGTTATCGCTCTCCTTTTCAGAAGTTGTTCCCTTTATACGTGCATCGATGAAAGGTAGGAACTGAGGCACGGACTCAGTTTCAGAGTCAGCGACCCCCTCATGGACCCACCGGTCGTACGGAAGAGGCAGTGGGACCCTCTTACAATGATTGCCGTGGACCCAATGATTCTTTCCTTCTACTCGAACGGCAGATCTTGTCGAGAGGAGAACTAGATGATGGCGGTCCACCGGGGCTGGTCATTCTTTGTTCGCTGGAAATTCTTAACCAGTACGTAGGAACCAGGATCGATAGGATGCCCTGGAGCTTCAGAAGCCTGAGGTAGAGCGTCGTGGACCTGTTGGTGTAAAACACGCAATTTAGCCGTCAATTCATACAGATAATCAAGCAGTACAGGGTGTTCTATTTCACTAAACCTGGTGGGCCTTGGCACTCCCCATATGTTGGCCGGGCGGCCAAACACAATTTCATAGGGACTAAGTCCCACTCTAGAGTGAACAGTCATTCTCGTTGATAGTAGTGCCAAGGGCAGGGCGTCAGGCCATTTAAGACCTGTGCTTGCTTGGATCTTGGCCAATTTCAGTTTTAACATGCCATTATAGCACTCTACTAGTCCAGCTGATTGGGGGTGATTTGCAGCGTGAAACTTTTGCTCAATGCCTAGTCCCACACACACTTTCTTCATCACTCGACCCACAAATTCACTCCCATTATCACTCCAAACCATTCTAGGCATTCCAAATCTAGGGAAGAATTCTTTGACAAGGGCTTTGGCTGTGGACAGAGCAGTGTTGTCCTTTAGGGGGTATGCTTCAACCCATCTTGAAAAGGCACAAACAACAACGAGTATGTATTTCAAATTGTTGCACCTTTCCATGTGGATGAAATCTAGCTGCAAAACCTCGAACGGATACGTTGGAGGCGCAAAATGACCAGCTGGAGTTGGAGTTCCCCTACCAGGATTGTATTTCAGACATACCATACAATTCTTGACCACAGTCTTTGCACACTTAGGGATTCCAGCATTTTGCCATACTGGAGCCAACAACTTACAGATCCCTTTCACACTGATATGTGCCATTCCATGAGCCATTGTCACCACTGCAAGTACATACTCATCGGGTAACAACCATCTCTGATGTTCTGACAATTCAATCCAACAACCATTCGCATCCAATTCACCCTTACTTTCTCTCCATTCATTCAACTCTTTCTCTGTGGCTTCAGCTTGGATGGACTTCACCCTCTCAATCGTATAATCAGACATACCAACAACACCAATCCATCTCGCAGGGCCTGCAACATACATTCGACTCACTACATTCCTAGCAGTTTCTTTCACAACTTCATCTGCAAACGCATTTCCGCGACCAACATCATCCGTAACCTTTTTGTGTGCGCTGCATTTCACAATCGCAACCTGTAACGGCAAGGTCAGTGACTCGAGAAGCTCATTCACCAACTGACCATGCTGGATCTTAGCACCGTGCGAAGTCAGGAACCCACGTTGTCTCCACAATCGTCCAAAACTAAGAGCCACACCAAATGCATACTGGCTATCTGTGTACACATTCACTCGTTTTCCTTTCGCCAACACACACGCTCTTGTAAGTGCAATCAACTCTGCTGCTTGTGCTGAATTGTGTGGGATACGTGCAGCTTCAACGATCGTATGCAAAGTCATCACAGCATATGCTGCAGTCGTATCACCATTCGGCAACTTGAAACATGAACCATCAACCCACAAAGTACCATCACATTCCGGAAGAGGAGTGTCCCTAAGATCTATCCTCCCTTTTGTCTCTTCCTCTGTTCTCAGAAAACAGTCATGCTGATCCTCACTATCCTCATCTGTCTCAACTGAAATAGGCAACAATGTGGCTGGGTTTAAGGTACTGCACCTCTTTATGTGCACATGACTTGCCAACAGTGTTAGCTCATACCCTGACAATCGAGCACTAGTTAAGTGCTGTGTCTTCGTTCTATTTAACAGAATGTCCACTGCATGCGGTACCATTACAATTAACATATTATTCATTACTAACCCAGCAGACTGTCGAATAGAAACAGCTGCTGCCACAGTGGCTCTTAAGCAACTTGGCAACGCCTTAGCTACTGGGTCTAAAGTCGCCGAAAAATATGCGCATGGACGCTGTTTGTCCCCAAAAGACTGTGTCAGAACTGACAATGCGCAACCTTCTTTCTCATTGACATATAATGTGAAAGGCTTACTGTAGTCGGGGGTACCCAACACAGAAGCCGAACACAATGCATCACGCAATTCGGAAAAACTTTTCTGACACTCTTCAGACCACGGAATGGGATTCGGTGTATCTTTACAAGTTAATGCCACCAAAGGTTTGGCCAGCAAGGAAAAATTCTGTATCCATTGTCTGCAGTATGATGTAATACCCAAGAAAGCACGCACTTCTCTCTTTGTCCTTGGGACACTCAATTCTGCAATTGCCTGAATTCTTTCTGGGGTCAGTTTCCTTCCCTCCTTCAATAAGAGGTGACCTAAGTAGGTTACCTCTTGTCGGCAATATTGCAACTTCGAGAGAGAGACTTTGTGATGCAAATCCGACAAATGACTCAACAACGTCAATGTGGCTTCTTTACAAATCTTTTCAGTATCTGCAGCATTAGCAAATCATCGACGTACTGAATAAGGGTAGCGCCGTCAGGTAAAATAATCGTGTTAAGCTGTGTTTTTAAAGCCTGGCTGTATATTGGTGGACTTTCACAGTAGCCCTGAGGAGCGCGTTTGAAGCGGAAACTTCGGCCTCCTAAACTGAAGCCAAAAATATCCCTGCTCTCCTCGGCAATTGGGATGCTGAAGAAAGCATTCTTCAAGTCAATCACTGAGAACCAAGTGGCTGAAACTGGAATCATAGTCAATAGGGCAGTGATATCAGGGACAACAGGAAATTGTGGCACAACTACTTTATTGACCTCCCTGAGATCAATCACAAACCTGTAAACAGGTGGCTGGGAAGGATCAGTACGTTTCAAAACCGGCAGAACAGGACTATTACAAATGTTGCCTCTTGTCTCTTCAATTACATCTTTCTCAATCAGCTCATAAATGATCGCTAACAACGCCTGTTCACCTTCGCTAGAGATCTTGTATTGAGGAATACGTGGCATTCTAACATTGGCTTTCAGTGTTACTACATATGGCGCTATTTCCAAGAGACCCACATCATTAGGTCCAGTAGCCCAAATAATATCCGGAAGAGAAGACAATTCTGTCTGGAGTTTATCCTTCGACAAATACATTGGAGAAACCACTTTCTTACCCAGTGTGAGTTGTACTCCTGAAGGAGAACAGTACAAAGTTGCATATAATCTTTTCAACAAATCCAGTCCCAACAAATTTTCACCACAACCTGTCGTAAGAATAAGGGGTGCTTCTAATTCACAAGGTACAACAGAAAGGGACATAGGACTAAAAATCGGGTTCCTAACCGGGGCGCCAGAAAAACCTACTGAAACGTTCATTTCGCCAGACAAAGGTGCGCCAGGGAGTTTTGAGTGCATAATAGAACTCTTTGTAGCACCAGTATCCAACAGAAAAGGCTCTGACACACCTGATGTAATCACCTCAACATAAGGCCCACTCTGATCTACTGGAACTGAAACAACTCCCTCTCTTTGTCCATGGCTGCCCTAGCAATCATCACCTTCCATATTCTCATTTTCTGCATAGTAGTCATCCTCATAGTACTGAGTTGTTCTAGTGAACGCGTTATTCTGCTGGTCGAAACTATTCATGGAATTCTGAGGCGGGAAAGAACGAGCGTTCTGGGGGAAATTACCACGTCCCCTACCTCTAGGAACTTGCTGAACACCTCAACCTCTTGCACCAAAAGCACCATTCGTACGCTGTAACAAAACCGGACAACTACTCTTGAAATGACCCTCTTCTTTACAATACGCACACTGATTAGGACCATACGGTAAACGCTGCTGAGAAAACTCGTTTCTTTGTGAGTTCCTCGAATATTGCTGAGGTTGCTGATAATCACGTTGACTATTAATGCTAGGTGGATAAGCTTGCTGTAGAAGAACTTTAGTCTTCAATTCCTTAGTCTTTTTATCCGCCTTCTCTAATTCATCTTTACGCCTATTCTCATAGTACTGGGCCGTAGCTAAAATCTGTGCTGACGTTGATACAGCCCAAGCACTCTCAGAATCCTTCAACTTACTACATAATTCAGGAAGCAAATTATGTTCAAATTTGTCAACAAACAATCTCTGATCACCCTCCGTAGACATATCCTGACCACTATGATCTACGATGGTTTCTTCAAACCGCGTGAAAAAGTCAGACACAGTCTCATCTTTCTTCTGTTTGCACGCAGACAACTTGTCCCAATTAACACGTAATTCGGGCATTAGAGTCTTCATATACGTAATAATTCTACCAGGAAGCTCTGCTATTATAGGCTCGGGCTTAGCACCACCAACTTGTCTAGCATCAGCAGCGGCAATATTAACCCATGTATCGCCTAACTCTTGATCATGATCCGCATGACGAATCTTTCCATATAAAGGCTGTGGAACAACATTTCCAAACAACATGTCTATATCGGCTAAATTCATGATACAGGAGCCTGCAGTCTGTGATAATTCTTTGTAATATCCTGCAGGATTTTTACGAAGATCAGGCAATGTCTGTTTAAGAGCGAAGACTTCAGCTCGCTTCCATGGAACATGTACCCACACACGCTGAAAGTGTGGCAGAATGGCTGGAACAGCATTTGCGTCCCCTTCCCTCCAAACTGGTGGAACCTCTCTCATGGGATACTGTCGCGCCTTCTTCCTACCTGGTGTGTCACACTCAAATAGTGATCGAGAGGTGCCCTCTTTACTCCGATACGACAACAATGTCGCAACCGCTCTCTCAACATCGGAGCCTACGATCCTGCCCTCAGAGAACTGGAACCGCACGCGGTACAATTCAGGCATGTCTTGTTCCGGATCATTTCCCTCCAAATCTTCACAGAGAAATACACACATTTGCTCAAAGACATATCTTTGCTTTGATGCTTCCCATTGACGAAAGACGTCCACAATAGACTGTTCATCATATCTCGCAGTATCGACAACCCATCTACGTGCTAACTGATTCAGTAATTCTCTCTCTTGATAGTCGGGCAGTTGACTCCGCAACTGTCGTTGTTCTATGCTATTGGTCGTTTTAGGCGACCCAAAGAAAGGTGAGAAAAGACCGGTGACAGTGTTGGCCATTCTCTGTCGAACAGTAGGAGAAACTGATAGAAGGGCAGAAACACCAGGAAAGACATGCTGGGGTAAAGCAGAGATGGAGGCAGTAGCAGAGGGAGTATTAGGATAAGCAGTCGGAAGAGTAGGCGAAGTTGTAGGAATACAGAAGGAGTAAGTAGCAAAGACGGCGGCCCTTGAGGGGGCTGCGACGGAGGAGTAGGAACCAGCTGAAGAGGAGCTGGTGATTTAGGTAGAACCTGTGGTCCAACAATGGGCTGTTGCACAACCAAAGGTTGCTGGGGTGCTGTAGCTCTCTGCGCATAAGGAGGTGGTGAACTCACGAAATGGGACATTAAAGGATCTTTATCAAATTTTTCCTTAGATTCTTGTTTTTTTCGTGGCAAAACTGGGTAGCACTTATCTACCGCTAACTTCTTTACTCATTTCATCTGTTCACTGTCTTGCTCTTCTTCATTATCCCTAAATGCAACAGCAGCTGGTACCATTGACATACCTCGTTCTCGCTTATTTTTCTTCGCTAATTTCATTTCTTTCTGTTTGGCTTCTTTGCGCCATAGGTGAAAAGAGTCAAACATCACCGGCCGGCTTTCTTCTTAAAAAGTTTAACTTCTAGATTATCCAAAATTTCTGTGTCAAAGCTACCATATTGGGGCCATTTTAAAACACCGTCCTTTCTGGTGTATCGGATCCATACTTCATTATATGTGATACGGCCTACGCCATGCTTCACATAGAGCTCATATGTTGGAGTTCCAATCGGAGGAACCGGACACGAGTCCTCCAATCGGGAGTCCCTACTACAACCAGGGCAAAACAAATTTCCAAGTCTGCTAAGACCAGGCATCTTCGCTCTCTAGTCTAGCTTCAAACTTCAAAGGATTATCGAATACAATAGTCTCGTGAATACACGAGTCCTTCGGTTTTGGCACTTGCAAGTTCCAAACAAAACGGTCCCGAAGGATACCAAACTAAGAACCAAACTAAGGACTGGGAGACGCTCCACTTATACTTAACTGAAGTATCGATTATCAATGACGTCACCATAAGACTCGTCTATTGTTTCGCTCTACCAATCATCAAGGGTCCAAAACAGGGCGATAGTTAGGGCAGCCATCTTTCGTAGCCGTCGGGACGCGGGGAACCTCGCAGCAAAGACTTTCGGACCACGTCGACATACAGGGGTCGATGAAGTGGATGGCCTTCCTCCAGAATTTTCACACGAAGCTCCTCACAAACCTCTGGCTTGGACCGGTACCGCTGATACCGTCCCACATTGGGCGCCAACTGAGGTACCGGGTTTTTATGGACCCGGCGGTGCCAGGGAGAACACCCAAAGACCTCAAGTCCTTCCTGTTTCAGACTACAGAAACACAGAGTCTTCTAGGTGAAGTCAAAGATCGTATTTATTGGCTGCAACCAGTAACAGGTATCCTAGAAGTACAACAGCATGTATGTTCTCAGGAGACTGCTCGAATTTACAAAGCCAGCCTTCTCTTTTTATACAGAATAATAAGCTTCAGGCAAACATTCCTTATTTTACAGTTGACCATACAAATATTTTTACTACAAAGAAAAAGCAGAGTCATGATGACAAGCCCACATTTCTGTTCGTCCAGCTCATAATTAATTATCCGGCAAGGTCCAGTATTTCCATCAGATATCGACGGACCCCCAATAAAATCGGGCGCCTCCTCCTCGTAAAGCAAGTCATAAAGTAAGAAACAGGGACAGGTGTGTGCAAGATTAGGCATAGCTGGTGTGCGATGAAAGGTTTATGACATGTTGTGCCTTGATACTAATCTCATTCGGCCACTGGGAAAGGAACTGCCCGAACATGTTTGGCTTGAGGCAGTGGAGTCAGCTCGCCCAGGTCACAGAGGAGTCAGCAAGGGTGTACGTGTCCTTTAGATCGAATTCGGCCTTAGCCATTTGACTATGTGAGGGCAATCACAAAATGGCTGCCGCTCACAAAATGGAACCCGAGGGTTCAAGACGAAAACCTCGATTTAAGGGTGATTTCGTCACTCTATTATGACGAAAATGCTTAGGTATGGTATTTAAGTCATTACAGGTCTGCTGGTACCAAAATCGTCATGATACGATGATATTTATAACACGAGTGTAAACTTCGGTACCAATGAATAGCTGAGTCCAGAATTTTTCAGTACCACAAGTCTGGTCCTCTCCTCCCCCGGCTTCACCAAACCATTCTTCCTCCACACTGACGCATCCGACCATTGGCTAGGGGCAGTCTTGTTGCAGCTTTCCCATGAGGGTATAGAACACCCTATTCTCTTCATCAGTAGGAAGCTGTTCCCTAGGTAAATGAAGTACCCTACGATAGGAAAGGAATGCATTACGGTAAAATGGGCTATCGATAAGTTGCAATATTATCTGGAAGGGACATATTTTCCCTTGTACACTGACCACACTCCCTTACAATGGATGAGCCACTACATGGGTCACAACCCATGGATCCTACGCTGGTTCCTTTCCCTACAACCCTTTTTCTTCAAAGTTAAACATCGGAGGGAGTCTGAGAACCGGGATGCTGACTTTCTGTAACAGGTATTTACTCTCCCCGATAGGTAGCATCCTAGGCGGAGGGAGTGTCGCGATTCCACTCTCACGAGGAGGTGATGAAAGTACTGTACCAGCAGTGGAATGGTGGTCTGCCCCTTCTGAATCCGGTCCTCTCCTCTCTCCGCTGAAAGATGAGTGGGCTTCTGTGCCCTGACTATACAGGAGGGCGAGACTGCCTTTACCACTACCGGTCCCTTTAATTGGTATGCGGCTCATGAAGACCCCGCCCATCATCGTGACATCATCTGCCGTGCATCAATCCAGGAGCCCCTGACGCAACGGAGTGACGGCCAAAACCCCGGAAGACGCAGAGAGGAGTCGTTCATCGAGACCTCAAGGGAGAACAACAAGGCACCAGCAGCTGACCCCGGGAACCTGACGTGGAGTCCGGAAGAGAGGAGAACCCCAGGAGTGCCAGGCGGCCAACGTCCCGGTGCTGCACCCAGCCACGCTCCTGGAGGAGCGTGGCTCAACCAGGTATGCAAACACATTGCGGGGTGGGTCGGGAGGAGAGAGAGGGCCGACGATTAGGGCTCTACTCCTCCTGTCCTCTACCCGGTATTTCCCCTGCACCAGCACTCAATTATAGACGACCCGTAGAGCACTAGTGATCCCTTACACCCTTCCCCATTACACTAAGCCAGTAAAAAAAAAAAACCTGACGGCTGCCATCTATCTCTCTTCTTTGTCCGATGGACTGATATACGCCCTCCCCCCCTTTGTTGGAAGGAACAAGACAAAGAAGGAAGACCCCAGCAAGCCCGGATAAGAAGGATTATCCACTGTACACTCCCTGAACTCTGGCTACGCACATGAGACATGTATATAATAACATAAAGCCACGTTTGTCACAACCTTGTCTAGACATCGATCCTTGCTCTACGTCACAGGGAGCGTGGCGACCAAAGACCTCTCAGCAATCCCACTGTGTCAGACTTACTGTAGGTAGCAGGAAGGCCTGTTGGCCCCCAAAGACCCTCTGGAGATTAGGAGACTTTAATCCCCCAACCAGAAGTGAAGTAGTGTGGCTCACTAGTTAGAGGCTGCAGACCCGAGAGCAGAGGATGGCCCGGGACCAGGGTTCAATTCCCGGCGCGGCAGGTTTCTGGACCAGGGTCAGCGGACTCGATAATTCTCTCGCCTCGGTGCCCACTCTGATCAGCGATCACAATCGGCAACTCTGGGCATTAGTTTGGCTCATCTTCACTAACGGCCCCACCAGACCGCCGGGGATGCCTGGTCTCACCCTGGAGATACCCATTAAGGGACCATCTCTCAGGGAAGCCAGGAAGGGGTTCGCAGTGGTCGAAGCGCCTTGGGACCCTCCGGGTAAGTAGTGCGCTATATAAATGCCTATACATTTACATTTACATTTACAAGCATGCCTGGAGGCGAGTTTGCAGAGTGGTGGAGAAAGGGGGGGCTCCAAAGACCTCTCAGAAATCCTGGTGTGTGGGACTTACTGGAGGTAACAAGAGGGCTTATTGGCCCCCAAAGACCCTCTGGATCCAAAGAGACGTCATCCCCCAACCCGTAGTGTGCCAGGAGGCACGTTTGCACAGTGGTGGAGAAAGTGGGAGTGGCTGGCCTCCGAAGAGCTCTCAGCAGTCCCTCTGTGTTTGACTTACTGGAGGTAACAGGAGAGCTTGTTGGCCCACAAGGACCCTCTGGAGCCAAGGGATATTCATCCCCCAACCAGCAGAGTGTCAGAAGGCGCTTTTGCAGAGTGGTGGGGAAAGGGAACTTGGCCTCCAAAGAGCTCTCAGCAATCCCGTTGTGTCACACTTACTGGAATTAATAGGAGGTCTTGTTGGTCCCCAAGTACCCTCTGAAGCACAAGGGACGTCATCCCCCAACCAGCAGTGTACCAGGTGGAATGTGTACAGAGTGGTGGAGAAAGAGGGCGTAGCCTCCAAAAGACCTCTCAGCAATCCCAATGTGTGGGACTTAGTGGAGGTAACAGGAGAGTTTGTTGGCCCCCAAGGACCCTCTGGAGCCAAGGGGACTTTATCCCCCAACCAGCAGAGCGCCAGGAGGTGCGTTTGCAGAGTGGTGGAGATAGGGGGATCTGTGAGTCCACTGCAAGGACTCACGTCTCTAGATATCTATATTTTTTAAACTTAAATATCTCTGAAACTACGGAACAGATTTACACCAAATCACAAAAAGCATGCTTTCTGGACCAACGTGTAGCTTTCTGCCTATAATGGTGTAATTCCATTCAGGGGTTCAGCCTGTATTTGTGTTAAAAAAATGAAAACTCTCCATAGATATAACTTGGGGAAACATGTTTTGGGACCCCCCTTTGTTGGTCCCTGCTTGATTGATCACCCCGAAACTTTCAGTACAGCAGCAGAACTAAAAAGGAGAGTTTTTTAAAACAAATTGTGAAGATTCCTCAAGCGGCGCCAAACTTATTGGCAAAACAAAAATGCTTTTCCTATGGAAACTTTGCTCCTAACTATAACCTACTGCCTGTTGCCAATATATATCTATCTACATTTTTTTTAAAGAAGATAAGTGACAAAAGGTCTGGAAGAGACCTGCGCTTTGAAGCTTTTTTTGTTAGCATTCTTTACTATTTTAGAACTTGAATCGTGCATCATTCATGTACTGCCAGTTCTTATTGGTTTTGTGTGGTCATCAATGTCCATCCTTCTTTAGGCCATGCATATATTCTAAAGCCCCACTCTCCTTTGTCTTTACTCTTTAAGGTTCATGCCTATATCATTGGTTCACTGAAGAAGGAGATGCCCAATGTATTTGGCAAAGAGAACAAGAAGAAGGAACTTATCCAGAACCTGGGTGATATCTATTTTAAGATTGAAAGGGAGCACCAGATCTCTCACGGAGACTTTCCAAACCTTAAGAAGATGCAGGTATGCATGTTTTATCACGTCAGATACACTTGTAACATTTTAATTTACTGACCGACCTGTGTTCTTTTACTGCCTTGCTTTATTTTATATTTTTTCAGTCTCATAGCTCTTAAAAAAATATTATTTGATCACTAACCTTTGCTATATTACACAGAATGTCCCTATTCTGTGAGGCAGTCAAAAGTCAAAAAGTCAAAATAACCTTTATTCGGATATTACATTATCCATAAAAGTGTGCACATAATTACATACATGGTCAAAAAAGGTAAAGTAGAGGCAGTCCTTTACAGTTGTTATTCCTCCATTACATCTAGAAGTCTTGTTACACAAAACCGAGGCTCTATGGGTAATAGAGCAAACTAGATGAATTCCAAAGTAATCTTCCATCAATACCTGCTTCAAAGGGACTCTTCTACCAGACCCCAATATTGTTGATCCTCTGAGAGAAATACCAACCCAGATTCAGGTGTGGATGCACAACATTCACTCCTACCCTACCCCCACTATAACCATGCCAACACTGTTACCTTGCAGAGTCTATCTCAGGTCACTATTTCACACATTACCTGAAAAGGTTCACTTTCTTTGATTGATACAAATCTTTTTCATGCCCTGCTGTTTACTCTAGGTTTTGCATAATGACTGAGCATGGTCTTCCTCTACAGCCCTTCTACCCAATTAATTCAGGGCTCTGTTATCAAGGAAATGTATTTCCTGTCCAAAGTTTCTTGGTATAGATTGAAAACAGTAATATATTATAATTCCCTTAATGACCATCCACATTTGCTGTAAAAATCCTATGTCTCACCAAGTAGTTCAGAATTAAAACCCCTATTGCATCTGTAGTAGTTCCGACGTTTTGTTTGTTTGCAGCAGATCTATTGACTAGACCTATCAAGGAGCACTGTGATTTCTCATGCTGTTTTTCTACGACCCGTAGTGGCATCTCCATTTCTTCCTGTACATATTCCTAGAGGATTGCATATATGACTCTGATAGAGCGCGCAGGTCACCCAACTAGAATTTATACAGATACTCGGGTCCAGGTGAGCAACAGCGTGGGGTGGAAGCAAGATGGCGGCCGCGTAGTTGTTGCCGTAGTGGTGGTGCGGTGAGGACACGTAGCAGAAGGAGCCGAATGGAGACGTCGTCCCATAGCCAGGAGCTACCCGACCCCGTTTTAAGGGAAAAAAACATTACAGAGGGGAAATTTGGGCGGCATGTTGACGGCGCTTTCCTGCCGCGGGTCTGCTAAACAACTGCTGCGGGCATTGGTGATTGCGGTAGCCGCTCTCTCCCCGGATCGGAAACGCCTCGGGTGCTCAGGTGGGCGGAGACAGGTCCGAAGGCGGCAGCGGAGTGGAGTGGAGCCTAGAGCGGAGCTCACCAGCGGGAGTATCTGCCGAAAAAGCCAGAGCCCATCCAGTCAGTGGGGCGGTGCGAGGAAGGAAGCAATGGCCCCCAAAGTAAATCTGGGGTCAAAAGCGGTTTTGGGAAAAAAGAAAATCTTGCGTGAAGGAGCAGAAGCGGAGGTAGCTGAGGACACTCGGAAAGCTCAAACGCCCCCGGTGGAACAACAGAAGAAGAGGCAGCAGACCGCAGTGCGGACCCGTTTGGCTACAGCGTCAATTGCGGATATGTTCTCTAAGGCCGGTAAGGAGAGGGAGATTAAGGAGCTGACCAAGGAGTCGGGGCGGTATACCCATAGAGGTGGAGGTGGAGGTCCTTCAAGAGCCAACAACAGATGCTAGTGGGGCTCCCCCCAATTTGGCCCCTCCTTCAACACAAGTGATCACGATGCTGGAACAGCAATTTCAGGGCTCAGCGGAGGGTTCTCTAGAGGTAGCGACCCCCGGAGAAGCAGCCTCATTATTGGGGAAAAATGGTGGGCCCCTAGTGCCTTTCGATTCGGGTCAAAATGCGGCCGGCCCCCAATTGCTGGCACAAGTCACCACTGATACCAACATGGTGGAGCCATTAGAACTGGGAGGTTTGGCAGTCAGTGGAGTCGGGAATGGAAAAGAGAACGCTCCAAGAGAAGCTTTTTTCTCGGCTTCAGATGGGGTCGGGTGGTCCGAGGAGGATGAGGAAGGCAGCTCCTATCTGGACTCTGAGAATGACCCCGAGAAAGATCAGCCTGCAACCGCACTAAGGCCCTTAGCGGCAGCAAATGGTCAGGCCAACCCCCAATGCGATCTGAGCTGGGACCATTCATCTTCTATGCCTTTGCAGGGCAGCCCTGTTTGGAACTTACCCAAATGTCGCTCTTGGAAACAATCCACCAAGAGATAATTGCGCATAGAGAGTTAACACGCCAGGACAATCGTAAATCCCAGGCTGCAATGAGGAAGATGCAGGGCGTGGTTAGGAAGTTATCCAAGGCCTGTGCTAACACTGGGGACAGAGTCTCAAATTTGGAAGATAGGGTGGTATCAACGGAGGCCGAGGTTGCCGAGGCTGTCACTAAGGTCAATGCGCACTGTTCCCAGGTGGTGGATATACAGTAGAAGCTCGAGGAAATGGAGAACAGGCTTCGCCGGAATAATCTGAGGGTCCTGGGAATCCCGGAGGGGGTCGAGGGGTCTGATATTAGGGCGTATATCATCAAGCTCTTTGAACAGGCATTTCCCGAACTGTCCACCTGGAACTGGCCCACTAAGGTACAGAGAGTACACAGTACCCCCTTTAAAATTAGAAGTAATGCTAAAGAGAGCGATAAACCCAGGGCAGTCCTAATTTTCCTTGGAAATTTCATCCTGAGACAGGCCATCTCGGAACTGGCTAGGCCTGATGCTAGAAGAAGCAGTGAGGGGGTCTCATTCTTAAACCGGCCAGATTTTTGTCACACGACCGTAGAGAGGCGCTGGCGATTAAGAGGAATGATTAAGCCATTTCAGGATAAAAAGATGCAAGCCTTCCTGATAAATCCGGCACAGCTAAAAATTATCAACGAAGGGAGGACATTGTACTTCTCTTCAGAAATCAAGGCAAAGGAGTACCTTGACTCTCTAGGGTGTTCATGGGGACAGGCCATGTGGATGGGGGCCATTTTGAGTGCTGGTACAGGCAGACCATGTGCTGGGAGGCAGGGGGCCATTTTGAATGCAGGCAGTGTTCTTAGGTCTGCAACCATTTTGCCTAGGTTTCAACCATTATGCCCAGGGGTAGTGAGTGGTGCATGGCCCTAGTCTTTCTGTGGGGTGTCTTGAATTTAAACATCATGGAGGGAAGGATGGCATGGGATTGTGCTGATTTTTCTGTGTTTTTCGTTTTTTTGGGTTGTTGTTGTGGCCTTTTGACCAGGGGTAGTGAGTGGTGCATGGGCCTAGTCTTTCTTTGGGGTGTCTTGAATTTAAACATCATGGAGGGAAGGATGGCATGGGATTGTGCTGATTTTTCTGTGTTTTTCGATTTTTTGGGATGTTCATGGGGACAGGCCATGGGGGTGGGGGCCATTTTGAGTGCTGGTACAGGCAGGCCATGTGCTGGGAGGCAGGGGGCCATTTTGAATGCAGGCAGTGTTCTTAGGTCTGCAACCATTTTGCCTAGGTTTCAACCATTATGCCCAGGGGTAGTGAGTGGTGCATGGGCCTAGTCTTTCTGTGGGGTGTCTTGAATTTAAACATCATGGAGGGCATGGATGGCATGGGATTGTGCTGATTTGTATGTGGTTTTCGAGTTTTTTTTTTTTTTAAACCTTTATTATCAAATGCACAGTACACAGCGTCTGCCTACAACCCAATCGGGCCGGCCGCTATGACAATCGACAGAGTAATCAACCACATTACGTTGTGGACAAAGCCATAAATCGCTCCATTACGGTGTAGTGGCATGAAACATCATAAGAAGGATACCGGAGGTTTCATTTTATAATTTTGATGAAGTTCAAACAAAAAACAGAAACACTCACATGGTGAAAACAATGTCTAGATCATGGGAGGGGGGGAAAGAGGAAAACAATCTCTAAGAATAAAAACAGTTCTCCAAGGGGCGGGGAGATGGCGAAAAGGAGCATTAGAAAGGAATGGTAGCCAGTCTAAAGGAACGTCAATTACGGGGACGAGGGAATGGTAGCAGTGTAATCAAGTGGTGGGGTACAGATGTCTCCACGGTATTCGTTCCATTGTGACCAGATCCTACCCCATTTCTTGGGACGGCCCGAGCCTCATATACTGTCTTTTCCCGAAACATGCACCAATCCATGTTATCTTTCCAGGCACTTATTCCAGGTGGTCTGTGGGAGCCCCAGAGTTGCGCTATATCCCTCTTGGCAACCATGTTGCCCAGGGTGATCCAAAAGGTCTGAGCGGCCGTACAATCCGTAGGCTCCCACACATTAAGCAGGCAGCACCTCGTCCCATTACATCATGCACTCTAGACCAGAAAGCGGAGATAACCGGACATTCCCATAGAATGTGAAGAAAGGTGCCATCCATACCACAACCACGCCTACACAACCCATCAGTTGAGAACCCCATCCGAACCAGACGCATACCAGTCATGTAGACTCGGTGGAGGATGTTCAATTGCACAAAACAAAGTTGAACCGGAATAGCCACCTCCTTGGGGGAGGAAATCGCCATTTGCCAGTCGTCGTCATCCAATTCGAGGCCATCTGCTAACCAAGAGGCCCTGAGTTTCACCAGAAGATCAGCCCTGGTGTTAATGAGCTTTTTACAAATTAAAGAAATCGTACTGTCCGGCACATGGCCGTCCAGAATACGATTCACAAGCGGGGACGACTGGGGGACTTCCGTCCCAGGGGGAAAGGCAGAGAGCAGGGCGTGACGCACCTGAAGATAACGAAAATACTCCTTATCGTCCAGTTGATACTCTACCTTCAGGGCCTCAAAGGACTTTACTGTGCCTCTGGCCCAAAGATCCTCCACCTTGCTAATACCGATCATGTCCCATCTGTCAAACCCTTTCGTCCGCGACAGGCTACCCAGCCGCTCAGAGTCATATATGTCAGAAAGTACCTGTAGTTTCAGAGCTCCGCGGGGGTACCAAACCGAAGGTGAAGCTAGCTCCCAATTCCCTTTCGCCACTGAGCCGGATTTCTCTTGCTACAGGGACGTCAGGGAAAGGGGAAGTGGATAAGACAAACAGAGAGACTGCTCACACAGATATCTTCTCCCGCTCTAGGATTAGTGAAGATTCATTCTGCAAAACATAACAACAACATTACTAAGTTCTGGCCTTCAATATGCTAAATTTCCTCAACTAATCACTTTTAGACCTTATCCCAAGTACCTGTGTATGTGTGAGATTTAGCTGCTCTCTAGTAGGTCTCAAAGTAACTGCTGTGTAGAATAGTCTTTGGAGCTTAGCTGGCAAAAGCACAGAGAATGCAGCATAGGTGGTACACAAGAATATATATATATATATATTATTATCTACTTGTAGACTCTGTATGGAAGGTTGATGATATACAGCTCTGGTTCACTACACCAATTGAAGCCTGCCAAATGTTCACTTCCAAAAGCAGTTGAGTTTAATGTCTTAAGCTGGCAGTGAATTTGATACAAGGAATTCCTCTGAGACTCCAATTAACATATGTGGCTGAGCAACAGTACAAGTAATTTCCAGACAAAGATAACTGGTTCGAGCTCACCAACTTCTTAGCTGCTACTGCCGTTGAATGAAGAGCTGCCAGTGAAGCGAGCCGCTGCCTGGGTGACAAGGAATTCAGCTCACGCCGACCAAGTTCTGAGGAGCTGGATATTTACGTGTCTGACGAGAAGGGGGAATGATAACTTGGGAAGGAACTGCAAGGAAGCCTCGCTGAGGAAGTCCGTGAGGCTAGCGGGGCTTGGTGGGGTGACAGACGCGGCCGAAAACAGCCGCCGGAGCCTCGGGAAATGAACTGAAATGAGGGGTCAGGACTTAGTCACTAAACCTGACTGACTTCTACTATAATTGTCACTAAAAATAGCTAACTATGAAAAGAGCGCGAATGACACGTTCGCCTCTCGGAATATCTTCAGTTGAAGTGCGACGTTTGAAAAACGCTCGCGCTCCAAGTACACAGCGCCAGCGTTCAAAGTAAACACTAGAACGCTAACTGACTAAGCTGTCTCTGGCAACAGGGAAATGCCTGCTCAGTGCGAAGCGATAATTAGCTACAAGCTGAGTCCAACTTGTGGGAGTGGGTGAAGACTTACTCCAGAAGGAAGACTTGGTAGCGGAGGACACCTGCAAAGAGCGGTCTGCAATGGGTTCAATCCTGACAGTACCCCCACCAAAACCCCCTTCCTAGGTTTGTTTGGATAAGTCTTGTGAAACTCTCTCACCAATCTAGCAGCGTGAACATTAGAACTGGGTTCCCAAGATTGTTCTTCAGGACCGAAACCCTTCCAGTCCACTAAATAGTATAGTTGTGCCTTCCTAATCTTAGAATCCAGAATTCTCTTTACTTCATATTCCTCTGCAGAATCTACCTGCACTGAAACTGGTGGAAGGACCTTACGAAGATTAGGTGGATTTTTCCGAATCAAGGATACATGAATGGTTGGGTGGATTCTCAAGGTTTTTGGTAATTGAAGTCTTACACTAACGGGATTTATCATTCTGTCCACTGAGTAAGGTCCCACAAACCTGGGTTGAAATTTTCGATTTCCCCGCAAGCGCATATGGCGCGTGGAAACCCAAACTTGATCCCCAGGATGAAAAACTGGATTCGCCTTGCGACCCTTATCAGCTTGTTTCTTGAAAGCAGCCTTTGCCTTGACCAAATTTGCAGTGGCTAACTGAAATGCTAACTGTAACTTTCGAATGATTTCCTCAGCAGCTGGGACGTCCCCTACAACTCTACCCACCAACATGTTGGGGTGTCTACCTGAATTCAAAAAGAAAGGAGAATAACCAGTGGCGGAATGCACTGAGTTATTGTAAGCAAATTCAGCTGGAGCTAGTAAAGAAGGCCAATCTCCCTCCTGATCCATTAGATATAAACGCAAGTACTGCTCTAAATCTTGATTTACCCTCTCAGTCTGTCCATCGGTCTCGGGGTGATAACCGGTGGACAAACGAGAGTCCACCCCCAGACCTCTGAGACAGGATCTCCAAAATCGGGACACAAATTGGGAACCTCTATCTGAAATCACAACCTTCGGGATTCCATGCAGTTTAACTATGTGCTGCACAAACAAGGTGGCTAACTCAGTGGCATTTGGAAGGCTTTCGAGAGGAATAAAATGACTCATTTTAGAAAATTGGTCTACCACCACCCAAATGACTGACTTCCCTTGAGACGACGGTAACTCGACAATAAAGTCCATGGATACAGTGTGCCAGGGATAGGGAGGTACAGGTAAGGGCATTAAAAGACCTTGTGGAGACTGTCTGAGACTTTTCCCTTTCAAACATTGTTCACAAGTGGCAACATACTGTCGAACCTGAGCTTCCATACCTGGCCAAAAAAAATTTCGCTTTACCAACTCCAAGGTCTTCAAGACTCCTTTGTGGCCGGCCAAGGGCTGATCATGGAACCTTCGTATGGTCTCCTCTTGAAGTTTCTCTCCGGGGACAAACATCTTTTCTTGAAAATAAGGTTTCCCATCTTTCACGGAACGGTCTGGACCTTCGTTCTCCCAGTTTGAGTAATCTTTCTTTTTGAATTCCAAAACAATCTTTTCTTCCAACTCATCCACTACTGTGACTGCCACAATCTTATCCGTGGGAATGAGAAATTCTTCTGTCTTCGCCTCAGGACTCTCGCCCACATTTAATAGAGAGAGGGCATCTGCTTTTCCATTGGTTACTCCAGGTTTATACGTGAGGACAAAGTCATAATCTGCAAAGAATAATGACCACCTGAGCTGTCGTGGAGTCAAAGTTCGTGCGGACTTAAGGAATTGCAAATTCCTATGATCCGTAAATACGGTTACCACATGTCTGGCTCCCAGCAAGTAATGTCGCCATTCGAGGAACGCTACTTTGACTGCCAACAACTCCTTGTCAGCTATGGCGTAGTTTATTTCTGCTGAGGTAAGTTTTTGAGAATAAAAAGCTACAGGATGAAGTTGTCCTGTCTTCTTATGGCGTTGGGACAAAACTCCCCCAATAGCAAGGTTGGAAGCGTCTGCCTCTACAAAAAATGGTTCCAAAGGATCTGGATGCTGCAAAATGGGAGCTGTGACTAAGGATTCTTTGAGGAATTGAAAAGCACCTTCAGCCTCGGGTCCCCATACAAACTTCTCGTTCTTCCGCAACAATCGAGTAATGGGGCTCACCTTTTCTGAAAAATTCTGAATGAATCGCCGATAAAAATTGGCGATACCTAAAAAACTTTGGATTTCTTTTACTGAGCAAGGAGCTGACCAATCTCGGATTGCCTTGAGCTTAGATTCATCCATGGAAACTCCCTCGGGGGAGAGTATGAACCCCAAAAACTCTACCTTGGTTGCGTGAAATACACATTTCTCCAATTTCATAAAAAGTTGATTCTTCAAAAGACATTCCAAAATGGTTCGAACATGCAGGATATGCTCCTCAGTATATTTGGAAAAAATAAGGATGTCATCAATATAAACCACTGCGAATCGATCCAGAAATTCACGAAGTATGTCATTTACAAAATGTTGGAATGCCGCAGGAGCATTGCACAACCCAAAGGGCATGACCTGATACTCAAAAAGACCATAACGTGTTCGAAACGCTGTTTTCCACTCGTCTCCTTCAGCCATCCGGACCAAATGGTAAGCACCCCTTAGATCCAATTTGGTGTAGATCTGAGCCTCCTTCACCTGATCCAAAAGTTCGGAGATAAGTGGCAACGGGTAACGGTTCTTTCTGGTCACCAAATTCAAGGCCCTGTAGTCAATGCAAGTCCTCAGGCTTTTGTCTTTCTTCGGAATAAAAAAAGAGGGGAGGAAACTGGGGACTGAGAAGGCCTGATGAATCCATTAGCCAAGTTCTTGTCAAGGTATTCCTTTAAATGCAAATTTTCAGATTCCGAAAGAGCATATATGCGACTACAAGGCAGCGAGGCCCCAGGTTCCAATTCTATTGTGCAATCATATTCCCGATGGGGGGGAAGTCTTTGCGCCTCTTGCTCATCAAAAACTGATTTCAAATCTTGATACTGCGCAGGAATTTCTGGGAGTTCCACCAAACAAATTACTTACGGTTGATTAGCCAAACAGTAAGTTTCACTTGACTCAGTCTTCCGTGAGGGAGAATGAAAACAGTGTTCCAAACAAAATTCAGAAGTCAAGTCTACAGTTCTCTTTGCCCAATCAATCTTCGGGTTATGTTCAGTTAACCAAGGCAGGCCCAAAATGAGTTGGAATTGAGGAGCATCAATTAAACTGAATCGAAGGTAACTATAATGTTCTCCAGGCCCGATCACCGAGATTGTCTCTGTATCAAAAGCTATCGGACCGGAAGATAAAGGGGTTCCATCAACAGCTCGCACAGGCTCAGGTTTGTCCTTCCTCACAAAGTTTATTCCCAAACGCTTTGCAAACAAAATATCGCAAAAATTTCCTGTAGCTCCTGAGTCTATCATGATTGCTACATTAGCACTTTGATCTCTTCCAAAAATAATCTGACAAGAGAGTATGAGATGAGGAGCTGAAAACTGCATGGTGTTAGACAAAGACTGGATTAAAGGAGTTGACTTAGATTCGGCTTCCACCAGAGCAACTCCTTCTACTGGTGGAGCTTGTCTTTTACCCATGACGCTGTCTTTGGTCTACGTGGACACTCCTTGACAAAATGTCCAGAACCTCCACAGTACATACACAATTTGCCTTGCATTCACTTTTCTTGTTCCTCTGTACTAAGAGGTCCACGGACTGTACCAATTTGCATTGGTTCTTCTACTGTGGCTTCTTCCTTGGCCTTAATACTCTCTGAACGCATACGGTCAAATCTTGGAGGAATAGGTCGAGTTTCCTTTCGCCGCTCCTGACGTCTCTCAGATTGTCTCTGATCAATTTGAAGAACCAGGTCGATAAGTTCAGAAACGTCTGTGGGTCTCTTAGGGATCTGAGAGAGACCATCCTTCAATTCATCTTGCAGACTTCTGTAGAAGATTGCTGCTCTTTTTTCTGCAGGCCAATTTGTTTCGACTATAAGCTTGTTGTACTGAGCTAAATACGCCACCAACTCTCGATTCCCTTGTTTTAAATCTAGAAGCTCATTGTCGGTGGTTTGAGAGATTGCTCTCCGATCAAAAATTCGTAAAAATTCTGTCTTAAACTCTCGGAAGTTGTATAACACTGGATCATTAGTAGACACCAAAGGCAATGACCAAGATGCGGCATCTCCACTCAGGTACGACAGCATGAACGCCACTTTGGATTGATCCTCTTTGAACATTATTGGTTTACACAAAAAATGTAACGAACACTGAGTGACAAAAACCTGTGCTTTGTTTGGATCACCCTGAAATCTTTCGGGAGGGGCAAGAGGAATTGTGGGAGACATAGCATGCACTACCTGGGTGGAAAACTCACTGGTGGCTGGAGAAGGATTAAAAGTTTGGGACTTCTGACCCCCGAAATCTGGACTTGGGCTAACCGTGAGTTCATTTATCTTCTGACGAAGAAAGTTAGTCTCCTGATTAGATTTCCTAACCTCCTCTCTGGTTTCTATCAATTGCTTTTGTAAATCTTCCAGGATGGATCCCAGGGCTTTTAAATCTAATCCTTCAGCCATGATACTCAAGCGGAAGCAACAGCGGGCACTTCAATCTGTCAGAAAGTACCTGTAGTTCCAGAGCTCCGCGGGGGTACCAAACCGAAGGTGACGCTAGCTCCCAATTCCCTTTCGCCACTGAGCCGGATTTCTCTTGCTACAGGGACGTCAGGGAAAGGGGAAGTGGATAAGACAAACAGAGAGACTGCTCACACAGATATCTTCTCCCGCTCTAGGATTAGTGAAGATTCATTCTGCAAAACATAACAACAACATTACTAAGTTCTGGCCTTCAATATGCTAAATTTCCTCAACTAATCACTTTTAGACCTTATCCCAAGTACCTGTGTATGTGTGAGATTTAGCTGCTCTCTAGTAGGTCTCAAAGTAACTGCTGTGTAGAATAGTCTTTGGAGCTTAGCTGGCAAAAGCACAGAGAATGCAGCATAGGTGGTACACAAGAATATATATATATATATTATTATCTACTTGTAGACTCTGTATGGAAGGTTGATGATATACAGCTCCGGTTCACTACACCAATTGAAGCCTGCCAAATGTTCAGTTCCAAAAGCAGTTGAGTTTAATGTCTTAAGCTGGCAGTGAATTTGATACAAGGAATTCCTCTGAGACTCCAATTAACATATGTGGCTGAGCAACAGTACAAGTAATTTCCAGACAAAGATAACTGGTTCGAGCTCACCAACTTCTTAGCTGCTACTGCCGTTGAATGAAGAGCTGCCAGTGAAGCGAGCCGCTGCCTGGGTGACAAGGAATTCAGCTCACGCCGACCAAGTTCTGAGGAGCTGGATATTTACGTGTCTGACGAGAAGGGGGAATGATAACTTGGGAAGGAACTGCAAGGAAGCCTCGCTGAGGAAGTCCGTGAGGCTAGCGGGGCTTGGTGGGGTGACAGACGCGGCCGAAAACAGCCGCCGGAGCCTCGGGAAATGAACTGAAATGAGGGGTCAGGACTTAGTCACTAAACCTGACTGACTTCTACTATAATTGTCACTAAAAATAGCTAACTATGAAAAGAGCGCGAATGACACGTTCGCCTCTCGGAATATCTTCAGTTGAAGTGCGACGTTTGAAAAATGCTCGCGCTCCAAGTACACAGCGCCAGCGTTCGAAGTAAACACTAGAACGCTAACTGACTAAGCTGTCTCTGGCAACAGGGAAATGCCTGCTCAGTGCGAAGCGATAATTAGCTACAAGCTGAGTCCAACTTGTGGGAGTGGGTGAAGACTTACTCCAGAAGGAAGACTTGGTAGCGGAGGACACCTGCAAAGAGCGGTCTGCAATGGGTTCAATCCTGACAATATAACGGGGTCATGCGCGTCAATCTATCACTCCAACCTGTGGCCACAGTCGCATCCTTCCAAGCACACACGGCGCATTTCGTAGGTCCAGTCAGGAGTCGAAGTGGTGCCTTCGAGTATAAGGCCCTATTGAAGTTGCCGCCCGGCAACAGGAGTTTATCCATAGCGAAAGCGGGAGTGAGCCCTGGGGAATACGTCACGTGGTTAATCGCACTCAATTGTGAGGCCCAATAATAACGCCTGATGTCCGGCAGGGCAATGCCACCATCGTACCATGGGAGCGTGAGTTTAGATAGGGAGATACGAGCTCGTCCGTCCCAAATTAACTGCCTCTGAAGGCCCTCAACCTCACGGAAGTAACGGGAGGGAACAGGGTCAAAAAAATTCTGTAAGGCATACAAAAACCTAGGGAGGGACATCATTTTAAAAAGTGCCGCCCGTCCAAGAGGAGATAGAGGCAAGCCACGCCACCTCCGTACATCCTGCTTAAGGCGACGAAGAGGAGCATAGAGATTACGGTCATAGCGCACTGAGGAGTCCATAGAAATGAAAATTCCCAAATATTTGAAACCAATATCTGCCACTTGGATCGGGAATCTACGAGGTAGCGGAGGCAGCACCCCCGCTATAACATAGACACATGATTTGGTCCAATTAATAACGAGCCCGGAATTCTTCCCAAAAGAGGTGAGAACATCGAAGAGCACGTTGAGGGACTTCTGAGGTGAGGTAAAATAAAGAAGAATATCGTCAGCATATAGCGAGACGCGATCCTCCAGGTCCGGTGTCCACTGGATCCCCTTAATCGAGGGCTCCCATCGAAGCCACGCAGCGAGTGGTTCCAATGCCAATACGAAGAGAAGTGGAGAGAGCGGGCACCGCTGGCGGGTGCCACGTCCCAAAGTAAACGATTCAGAAACTCTGCCGTTAACTACAACCTGGGCCAACGGTTGTTCATATAGGAGCCGCACCCACGCAATAAAGCTAGGGCCAAAACCAAACTTGGAAAGGGCCGCCCAAAAATATGGCCACTCAATGGTGTCAAAGGCCATCGTGGCATCCAGAGAGGCCACGACAGCAGGTTCAGTAAGGGTCTCAGCTCTCGTGAGAACGCTGTGGAGTCTACGAAGATTGAGCGCTGTATTCCGATGAGGAATAAAACCGGATTGATCCGGATGGATAAAGTCGCAGATCACCGTCAGTAAACGATTAGCGAGGACCTTGGCCAGAATCTTAGGCTCGGCGTTGAGCAACGAGATGGGGCGATAAGAGGTGCATAGATCACGAGGCTTGCCATCCTTGTAGATGACTACTATGGTAGCCAGACGCTGGTCGGAAGGGAGGAGGCCCGCCTCGAATGCATCAGCAAACATGGTGCGCATATGGGCCGCCATTTTGTCCGATCGCAACTTGTATAGCTCGATAGGTAAACCGTTGGGCCCCATGGCTTTTCCTGATCGCAAGGACCTAATGGCAATAGCGATCTCATCCACCGTGATAGGTGCGCCTAGAGCTAATCTATCCTCTTCCGACACGCAGGGCAGCGCGATATCACGCAAAAGCAAGCGGGAGTCAGCCTCATCTCGGTCACTCACAGATCGGTATACTGTTTGAAAATGGTCCACAAAACATTCAACAATCTCCCCGGATCAGTCACACACACACCAGTCTCATGGGTTATTACGGGCACCACACGATTCAGTCTCTCAGATTTGTCCAACCACGCCAAGAGCTTACTAGCCTTATCACCCACATCATAAAGTCGGCCCAGCTGATTCATACGCATCACTTTAGCAGCGTCAGTTACCAAGGCTCTATAGTCTGCCTGTTTCAGCGCTAAGGAGTGCAAAATTGCAGGTGTATCATCACCACCCAATTCACTTTCAAGCGTAGTAATTTCCGCCTCAAGAGCTGACACAGTTTCCCTCCTGGCCTTCCTATCAGCCGCAATAAGGGACAGCGCAGAACCCCGTATAACAGTTTTGAAAACCTCCCACAAAGTCGTAGGGGAAGCGACTGATCCCTCATTCTCATCAAAATAACAGTCAATTGCCTTAACCAGGTCCGAGCGAAGCTGAGGATTCCTAAAGTGCCAGGGATGAATAGGAGGGACCCTATCTCCAGAAGAGCCTCCCACCGAAACCTCAAGTAGCAGGGGGGAATGGTCAGAGATACCCCTAGGGAGATGCCGGACCCCACGCACCAAGGAGGTGTTAGCAGTTAGCATCAGAAAGTAGTCAGTTCTCGAGAGGCTGCCGTGGGCACCAGAATGAAAAGTGTACTGAGTTTGTGTGGGGTGCAACATCCGCCAGACATCCACTAACCCAAAAGTCTCAATCAGCTCAGTCAGCCACATCTGGGACAATGGCAAAACCCTAGGGGGTAGCCGGTCACACTCGCCCGAAACCACCGAATTGAAGTCCCCACCCATTATAAGGACACCATCCGGAAGCCCTAGAAGAGTCCTGCCAAGGTCAGCATAAGTGGTAGCCTGGAGTCCCGGAGGAACATAAACAGCAACAATTACAATCAGCCTCCCCTCCCATCTCCCCGAAACAGCAGCATATCGACCCCGATCGTCGAGAGCGACTTCATCTATCTCAAGGGGCAAGGAGGATTTCACCATTATACCAACCCCCCGGAAACCGGATGTAAAAGCAGCGTGCGCCACCAGTCGGTATCCTCGGCGATCTAGGGCTTTACAAGCATTCCCTATCAAGTGGGTCTCTTGGAGTAAAACAACATCAGGGGAATGGCGCCTAATAAATTGAAGCACAATTCCACGCTTAATCCTGTCTCCCAGACCATTAACGTTCCAAGACAGCACTTTCATGTCATCCCCCCCATCCCTGTAAGACCCCCAAACCATCCCCTCCCAGAACCTCAGAGCAAGGATACAAGCAGATGAAAAAGTACCATGTGAGAAACAAAACATAGAACACAAAAAACGACCAAAACCCCTCCCCCACCCCCCAACCAAGAACCCGTTACAACACCCCCCACCCTGCACCCCTGCTGACTCAAAAGCCACCCCAAACTGCTGTGTGCCTGTCGCCCCTTCAGAAATCTACACAAAGAACCCCTAAGGAGGAAGGGAGAGACAACCCCATCCCGCCCCACCCCTGGGCCTAACAGTGAAAACATATAGAAATTACTCTGCAAATAGTTACGACCCAGAATCGGACCTCAGGACCCAAATGGCATTCCAGTGCCGATGCACCTCCGTCCGCGCCTCCGGGGCCCCTGCTCTCGGTGTCCTCCTTAGGCAAGGAATCCAGACAGTCGCTAACACTGTCCGGTTGATCAAAAAAGAAAGTACGTTCTCTATACTCGATGCGAAGGCGAGCTGGGAACAGCATCGCATATTTAAGTCCCAAGTCCCTCAGTCGACGTTTCACTCCCAGGAATCCCGATCGTTGTCTCTGCACTTGAGGAGTGAAATCAGGGTAAATAGAAATGGAGCTGTTCTCAAATTTCAGCGGGCCATGCCTGCGAGAGGCCTGAAGGATGGCGTCCCTGTCCCGAAAGTGGAATAGCCTAGCAATAATAGGCCTCGGGGGAGCCCCCGGTTTGAACTGTCCACCCGGGAAGCGGTACGCACGCTCAACCGCAAAGAACTTGCTGAGGCCTGCGGGAGCAAGTTTGGTCACAATTAATTCCTCGACCAATAGATCGATAGAAGCAGCGCCACTGTCCTCCGGTACCCCGACCAGGCGGATGTTGTTCCGTCGGGCCTTGTTATCATACTACTCCATACGTCTGGCCAGCAGATCATGCGATGACCGCAGATTTCCGATCTCCGATTGTGCGTCCGCCATGTCGTTAACCAGACTGGTGGCTTTAAGGTCCAATGCTTTGACCCTCTCATTGGTCTTAGCCAAGTCAGCTCTAATAAGGGTAACATCAACCGCCACCGTGTCTATCTTGGACACGATGGCCTCATACTGTTGACCCATATCTGTCTTGAGTACAGCAATGGCGGCCATGAGGTCTTGTAGGGACACCTCCGATGTAGCCACCAGGTCCGTCCTCGGGTCCTCAATACTGCGGCCAGCAGCGCTGGGGGAGCCTCTTGGTTGAGTATAAGATCTATTACGTTAGACTGGACTGATCCCCCACGATTAGTGACTTTCGTCCTGCGCTTCTCCAGCTCAGGTTTTGTCGCCATATTGGAAGCAGCACCCCGATGGGTCTTCCCGGTCCTGGTGAAATGGCAGCGACCCGCTGGTCTCCAAAGCAGCAATTACACAAAAAATCGCAGACTGCCGGCCCAGGGCTATGGTCAGAACGCACAACTGGTTAGACTACCGGAGCCAGCAATGCAGATTGCACCCTAGGCAGTCAGCCCGGAGGTGGAATGGAAACTGAAAGTGAAAGTGACAACACCACCGGTTGATCGGATGCCAGGCGACCGTTGTTGTTGAATTACTGCTCGGCCACACAGAGCAGCAGAGACCCCGGTCCCGTCCGGGGCTAGGCCAGAAAACTTAGGACGACGTAGAGATGGTTCCCGAAGTCCGATCTCAGCCCTGAAAAGTGCTGCAGCATCAGCACGAGTAGTACTTCAAAAGCCCATCAAAGTAACCAGGATATCGGAAGGATAGATCGATGAGGGCGGCGCGGGTCTCTGGAGCTCTCTGCTCACGCGACCATCTTGGATGTCCGCGTAGCTCCTCCCTCGGTTTTTTAGTTTTTGGGGTGTATAACTGAACTGATGTTCCTCTGTCTTCCATTGCTTTTAGGTGCACAAGACTCAAGAGAACCACCAGTGCCAGGAAGAAGTCCTGCAGCGGTGTGTGTGTGCAGCATAACGTCACGCGACGTCGCGTCTGGCCACAGACAACTCTGCAACTCGTGCAACTGCGGCCTGCTGTTCTGACCTCTGAAGAAGATGGCCCCAAAAAAAGTTCCCCGTAGCTCCTCTAGCAAGAAAGTTGCCAGTAAGGAGCAGAAGAAGCAAGTTACCAAGGAGACTGGTGTGCCGCCCGCCACATTTTTTGGGAGTAAAAAAAAAAGTACGCCTGCAGCAGCAGCGGGATCTGCTGGGGACCAAGCTGGGAGCAGCACCCCCGCACCATTGGGCTCAGTGCCACCACGACCACGCCAACTTAAGTCCAAGCCCTTGAGTGCTGCAGAGGCACTTAGTCTAGTTGTTCAATCACCATCGACCAGTGATGTTGGCTCATCGCAAGAAAGTAGCAGCAATGTCCCTCAATCAACACAGGTTGTTGTAACTCATCTGACGAGTGTTGAACAACCACAGCCGCAACAACAACCACATGTGCAAGTACAAGCCCAAGTACTTGTGGAAGGAGAGGCAGCGCAAGGAGATGCGCAAGCAGAGGTGCATGGAGGGTCACAAGTGCCCCCAATTGTTGTTCCTCCAGAAGTAGGGGCACATCAGGAAATCGACAATCAAGCCGAGGTATCATTTGAGGAAGCCACTCCTCCTGATGATCATTAATTGTCTTCCTCATCCCTAGCAAGGAAAAGATCAAGGGTGGTGTCTACATCTTCTTCAAGCCCACCTCCTTCTGATGATATTGATCAAACTTGGGAACCACCACTGCGGTCTGAGAGTGAGGCACACCATGATCTGACAAAGGTAGTTAAGCGTAAAAGGAAGGTCGTCGAAAGTCTCATAGTTATGGAGTGTGATGAGGCTCAACAAGAAGTGGCGGATACTACTGCTGATGAAGACTCTCACGACAACGACCCAGTCATCATAAAGGTCACTGCAGCCCCAGCGTGCATGCAGCAAACAGACATTTTGACCCTAGCCCGAGAAGCTGCTGAGCGTGATGATGTTGTCGACGAGGAGGCAATGGAAACACCACAATCATTGGAGTTAACTAGTACACCAACACGTACCTCTTCCATATTTCTTCCTCGCCAGAAGGGACCTCCATCCACCTCGACCTCAATTAGTGGTGGTGAAAGTGCACAACGTACTAAAGTTCGGCAATCCACATCCTCCACTTCATCTGGCATTAGCAGCATGACCACCACCACCAGTATCGCCGCCTCCTCCGGCCCCCACAGACATTTCAAGTCTGCAGTTTGGGACTTCTTTAGTGGTTGCCCAAAAAAGGAAAACTTCGCCATTTGTAGCATTTGTAAGCATGCAGTTAGTCGTGGTAAGTTTGGTACCAACTACGGTACCGGAGGCCAGAGAGGTCATCTTGAGAGACAGTACACTGTCCAATGGTTTGCGCACCTAAAGGAGATCAAGGAAGCCCGAATTGCAAGTCAAGAAAATGTTGATGTTTCATCTGATGATGACGAGGAGGAAGAAGTGTCAAACACTTCACTTACACCCAGTACCCCTGTCAGCAGCACACACCCTGTGAGCCACACTAAGAGTGTGGGAGAGAGTGAGACACCAATGCGAAAAAGTTCATCAGCGAGCGTAACTGGGTCGAAGAAGTCATCATCATCATCATCCCGTAAAAACCATGGTCCAGGGCACCATTAGAACCATGTTGTTTTCAGCAGCGCCATATGATCGCAACCACCCACTGACGCCTCTGTATAACACTAAGCTGGCTAAAATGCTAGCTCTGGACCTTCTCCCTTTTTCTTTTGTAGAAGGGGTTGGTTTTCTAAAATTAGTGGCAGCGCTCAGCCCTAAATGTAAGGTTCCTAGCCGGTTCTATTTTGCCAGAGTTGCGGTTCCAGCACTACATGAAGATGTGCTGGAGGTGATTGGGTCAGCTTTGCAGAAGAGTGCTGTTCACACTATACATCTTACAACAGACATGTGGACCAGTGGCGCAGGCGCTGATTACATGTGCATCACTGCCCACTGGGTCTCTTTTTCAGGGGTTAAAGCAAAGCTAAACGCAGGTGTTGACCCGGACCAAGTTTTTAAAGCTGCTGGGAAACATGCAACACTAGCCATGTTTGGCTTGGAGAAACGTCAGACAGCAAAAAACATTTTGAATGTGTTTAACACAAAGGTCTTTCACTGGCTGTCCCCAAAAAAATGCCAGATTGGTTATGTTTTCACGGATAATGGCGCCAATATAGTTAAGGCCATGGAGCTGGGTGCCGTGTTTGGCGCACTGTATAAACCTGGTTGTTAAAAAATTCTTGAGTGATGAAGACAGTCCAGCGTGTGAGTTAGTGGCCACCTGCCGAAGAATGTGCAACCATTTCAGCCATTCTTTTAAGGCCCGGAAGCATCTGAGGAGCCTGCTACATGAACGTCAAATGCCAGTGAAAGCACTCATCCAGGAGGTGCCAACACGTTGGAACTCAACCTTCTACATGCTTGAGCGTCTGTATGAGCAGTATACGGTACTCGATCACTATTTCTTAACACTGGGTACAGCTCAGAAGGACCTGAGGCTAGATGCGGCGCAATGGAACCTAGTTAAAAGCCTGACAGACATGCTTCGTCCTTTTGAGGTCTTCACGCGTGCAGTCAGCAAGGAGGACTGTAATTTGGGAAAAGCTATCATATTGTTGCGCATGCTGGAGCACCAACTGAAGGCGGTGTCTTCTATGTTTCAAAAAGATGAAAAAAAGCAAGACGCTTTTGTTTTGGCGGAGAAATTATTAGAGCGCCTACTTGTTGATGAACGTCTGAAAATGATCCACTCAGAACATCATTACATTTGTGCTACTATCTATTCTGGATCCACGCTACAAAAAGGCGCTGGCAGGCTGAGCATTCTTTCCTTTTGATGATGAAGATGTTTCAAAGTACAAACATTGGCTAGCCTTGTCAGCCATGAGGTTTGAAAGAGAACGGCAGCAAATTAAAGGAAAAGGCAGTACATCAGCATCAGCAGGCCATCCCCAGTCAAAAGAATCCACTTCTGCACCTGTGGCTGTGGCACAAGTGGCCTCTCAGCCGTTAAAGACACTGGCAACCGGATCATCTGCACCAGACACAACAGTAACAATGGATGCAGAAGAGGATTGGCTAACTTGGCTTGGGTTTGTTTCTCAAAAGGTCACAGCAAAAAGTAAGCAAAGTGGAGGAACCTTGGAGGACCTTGAGTCGATGGTGCAGGACTATCTGAATGACTCAACAGAGGTCTATGTTAATGCTGACCCATTGGCGTATTGGCATGGGGAAAAAGAATTGTGGGCACAGATCTCCAACCTGGCTATAAACTACTTGTCTTGACCACTCGCAAGCGTGTCTTCTGAACGTCTTTTCAGTGCTGCTGGTGACATTGTAACTTCCAAACGGACCCGCCTCTGGCCCAAAAATGTGGAGAGGTTAACAATAATCATGATGAATCAGCACCTCATACCACCAGATTACAACGTACGAGAACAAACGCCGGATGAAGACGAGGAGGACAGCAACTTAGATGAGGGAATTTGTTCTCTGTTAGGTGACACTGACCTACTCCTGCCTGAATTTGCAGAGTATGAGGACGAACTCTTATTCCTATTCCCTGACACCGAGCCCTGAAAATGAGCCAATGAATCAATAACTTATTTTTCGTCCTTTTTCACTTTTATTCCTGTGTGCCTGTCTTTCTTTGTTGTGCACAGTTAATATAATTAAAACTTTAATCACCTAATCACAAAAACAAGCCCATCAGCAGAACTGTCTTCACTTGTTTGCTTATTGATTTGAAGGTGCCGCAGTCTGCATTCCTCAGGTTCACAAGTTCACAAGAACATGCTCCTCTATCCTCCTCCTCCAGACTCCTATTTCCCTCAAAGCAGAGGGCTGGATTACGCCCAATGAAGAAAGACTCTGCACTTGTGGGGGTGTTCTACTTCTTTGCGGGTGAGTTGGCGGGTCTTGGGGCCATTGCTGGGAAGCTCTAATACCGGATAAAAGTGGTTTGGACCAAATCGGAGGCAAACATTTTTTTGCGTTTTTGCTGACTTGCTTGCTTTTGAGGTGCTCTTTGGGGGGGTTCCGGGTGTTTGTGGGTGAGTTTTGGGGTCTGGGAGCACTGCTGGGACAGTCTAATTTTGATTGCATTTTCTTTTCAGGAAATCCATGGTGGAAAACGGGAGTTATGACCTAGCTGCACAGCGTGTTTGGACCGAAGGCCGATAAATATTGTAAGTATGAGATTTTCCTTTTTGGCTGTTTGGGGGTGTTGTGCTTTTTGCGGGTGGGTTGGCGGGTCTTGGGGCATTGCTGGGAAGGTCTAATACCGGATAGAAGTGGTTTGGACAAAATCCATGCTGACATTTTTTTTGCTATTTCTGACATTTTGCTCAATGTAGCATTTTCGGGGGCCTGTTTGGGGGGTTTCCTGGTGTTTGTGGGTGGGTTTCGGGGTCTGGGAGCACTGCTGGGTATGGATAGTTTTGATTGCAAGAGGTTTGAAGCAAATCCATGGTGGCAGAGGGGAGTAAGGGCCTAGCTGCAGAGCGCGCGCGGAGTGATTTTGGAAATTGCCAGGAAAATGACTAGGTCCCCATTTTTGTACTTTTGCTTTTTGGCTGTTTGGGGGTCTTCTACTAGTTTTCGCCTGGGTTGACGGCTCTGGGGCCATTGCTGGGAAGCTCTAATACCGGATAAAAGTGGTTTGGACCAAATCGGAGGCGAACATTTTTTTGCATTTTTGCTGACTTGCTTGCCTTTGAGGTGCTCTTTGGGGGGGTTCCGGGTGTTTGTGGGTGAGTTTTGGGGTCTGGGAGCACTGCTGGGACAGTCTAATTTTGATTGTATTTGCTTTTTAGGAAATCCGTGGTGGAAAACTGGAGTTATGACGTAGCTGCACAGCGTGTTTGGACCGAAGGCCAATAAATATTGTAAGTATGAGATTTTCCTTTTTGGCTGTTTGGGGGTGTTGTGCTTTTTTGCGGGTGGGTTGGCGGGTCTTGGGGCATTGCTGGGAAGGTCTAATACCGGATAGAAGTGGTTTGGACAAAATCCATGCTGAATTTTTGTTTGCAATTTCTGACATTTTTCTCAATGTAGCGTTTTCGGGGGCCTGTTTTGGGGGCTTCCTGGTGTTTGTGGGTGGGTTTCGGGGGTCTGGGAGCACTGCTGGGTATGGATAGTTTGATTGCAAGAGGTTTGAAGCAAATCCATGGTGGCAGAGGGTAGTAAGGGCCTAGCTGCAGAGCGCGCGCTGAGTGATTTTGGAAATTGCCAGGAAAATGACTAGGTCCCCATTTTTGTACTTTTGCTTTTTGGCTGTTTGGGGGTCTTCTACTAGTTTTCGCCTGGGTTGATGGCTCTGGGGCCATTGCTGGGAAGCTCTAATACCGGATAAAAGTGGTTTGGACCAAATCGGAGGTGAACATTTTTTTGCGTTTTTGCTGACTTGCTTGCCTTTGAGGTGCTCTTTGGGGGGGTTCCGGGTGTTTGTGGGTGAGTTTTGGGGTCTGGGAGCACTGCTGGGACAGTCTAATTTTGATTGCATTTGCTTTTCAGGAAATCCGTGGTGGAAAACAGGAGTTATGACGTAGCTGCACAGCGCGTTTGGACCGAAGGCCAATAAATATTGTAAGTATGAGATTTTTCCTTTTTGGCTGTTTGGGGGTGTTGTTCTTTTTTGCGGGTGGGTTGGCGGGTCTTGGGGCATTGCTGGGAAGGTCTAATACCGGATAGAAGTGGTTTGGACAAAATCCATGCTGAATTTTTGTTTGCAATTTCTGACATTTTTCTCAATGTAGCGTTTTCGGGGGCCTGTTTGGGGGGCTTCCTGGTGTTTGTGGGTGGGTTTCGGGGTCTGGGAGCACTGCTGGGTATGGATAGTTTTGATTGCAAGAGGTTTGAAGCAAATCCATGGTGGAAGAGGGAAGTAAGGTCCTAGCTGCAGAGCGCATGCGGAGTGATTTTGGAAATTGCCAGGAAAATGACTAGGTCCCCATTTTTGTACTTTTGCTTTTTGGCTGTTTGGGGGTCTTCTACTAGTTTTCGCCTGGGTTGACGGCTCTGGGGCCATTGCTGGGAAGCTCTAATACCGGATAAAAGTGGTTTGGACCAAATCGGAGGCGAACATTTTTTTGCGTTTTTGCTGACTTGCTTGCCTTTGAGGTGCTCTTTGGGGGGGTTCCGGGTGTTTGTGGGTGAGTTTTGGGGTCTGGGAGCACTGCTGAGACAGTCTAATTTTGATTGCATTTGCTTTTCAGGAAATCCGTGGTGGAAAACGGGAGTTATGACCTAGCTGCACAGCGCGTTTGGACCGAAGGCCAATAAATATTGTAAGTATGAGATTTTTCCTTTTTGGCTGTTTGGGGGTGTTGTTCTTTTTTGCGGGTGGGTTGGCGGGTCTTGGGGCATTGCTGGGAAGGTCTAATACCGGATAGAAGTGGTTTGGACAAAATCCATGCTGAATTTTTGTTTGCAATTTCTGACATTTTTCTCAATGTAGCGTTTTCGGGGGCCTGTTTGGGGGGCTTCCTGGTGTTTGTGGGTGGGTTTCGGGGTCTGGGAGCACTGCTGGGTATGGATAGTTTTGATTGCAAGAGGTTTGAAGCAAATCCATGGTGGAAGAGGGAAGTAAGGTCCTAGCTGCAGAGCGCATGCGGAGTGATTTTGGAAATTGCCAGGAAAATGACTAGGTCCCCATTTTTGTACTTTTGCTTTTTGGCTGTTTGGGGGTCTTCTACTAGTTTTCGCCTGGGTTGACGGCTCTGGGGCCATTGCTGGGAAGCTCTAATACCGGATAAAAGTGGTTTGGACCAAATCGGAGGCGAACATTTTTTTGCGTTTTTGCTGACTTGCTTGCCTTTGAGGTGCTCTTTGGGGGGGTTCCGGGTGTTTGTGGGTGAGTTTTGGGGTCTGGGAGCACTGCTGAGACAGTCTAATTTTGATTGCATTTGCTTTTCAGGAAATCCGTGGTGGAAAACGGGAGTTATGACCTAGCTGCACAGCGCGTTTGGACCGAAGGCCGATAAATATTGTAAGTATGAGATTTTCCTTTTTGGCTGTTTGGGGGTGTTGTGCTTTTTTGCGGGTGGGTCTTGGGGCATTGCTGGGAAGGTCTATTACCGGATAGAAGTGGTTTGAACAAAATCCATGCGGAAAAGCCTTTTGGCACTTTTTGTAACTTAGGGTTCGTTAGGGTTAGCCCTAGCAGCAGGATTGCATGTGTTTTGGGATGTTCTAGATTTTTGCAACTGAGATCTGGGGTCTTAGAGCACTCGTGGGAATGTGTACTTTTGGTTGCAAGTGATTTGAAGAAAATCCATGGTGGGAAAGCGGGGATTTGGCATAGTTAAAGAAAGTGTTTGCCACTATTCTTAACTTAGGGCTCGTTAGGGTTAGCAGTATTTGTATTGCATGTGTTTGGGTGGGGGGCTGTTTGTGGGGGGGTTTGCGAGTCTTGGAGCGATGCTGGGTATGGATACTTTTGCTTGCTTGCAAGTGGTTTGAATACAACCCACGGTGGGTAAGGGGGTATTTGGGCCTACTTTTACTTTCAAAGTACGTTTTGTCACCAGTTTTCTACTAGGCCTCGTTTATTGAGATCTGATTGGGGGTCTTCTACATTTTCGCAACTGGCTTTAGTAAGGGTCTGTGTGGGAGCACTGCTGGGATGGTCTAATTTTCTTCTAAAACACAGTTTACAGTACACCTAGCTTGAGGGGAAAGATCCGCTAAATTAATTTGCCCATACTTATTTATCCTTCAAAAGGAGACTCAGACAGAGTACGCACTTTCAAAAATATTGTACTGTCTATTAGGAAACTCAAAGTGTGACTTTTTGCACTACACAGCGTACATACCTTATATTTATTTGTCAGTGGTGTTCTAATATCACTTCCTGTTTTTCCATCAATAATTACAGGCCGGGTTTCAGTCTGTGCAATGGGAAAAAAAGGATGAAGTCAGTCTTCACATTAGCGAGCCGCAATTCAGCATCCGCCAGGCAGGCAATGGACAGGGTGTCTTCTGGTCACCAACATTGATGGACGGAGCGTCAGCTGGAATGGAGGAGTGCCGCTAATAAGAGGAATGATTTGATGGGTGCAACGTACTTACCAAATTCAACAGGACAACTACAACAACATACAGATACAGTATCCATTCTTTTGTAATGTTTTTTTAAGTAATGTTATTGCTGTGAACTTCTATGAGTATGACTCTGCATTTCTTGGATCTTTCTCTGCTTCTAAATTGATCCCTACAGCCATTCTATAGATTTTACTTCGGCTATTTTTTAAACTTATTTAATGTAAGAAGTGTTTCTCTGAGTGCAGAGATAGGCAAGTGAAAACGCTGCAGCCCTGTACTGTCGCATTCTGTCATTCACGGTTGTCTACTTACTTTTCAGTAACAATGCATGCAGTAGTGCATGCACTTCCTTTATGTCACTTAAAAGATTTATGGTTAGCTTTGTACCCAAAGATTTCTTTATCTTCAATTATTGTTTGTCCATGCTGTGATTTTTTTTCTTCTCCCAACAAAACCTGCACAAAAAGAAGCCCCCATTTTCCAAACCCTAACCCTCTTCCCCCGGGCTGTGTGGTTTTGATTGATGTGTGACTAAATGACATCAATAATTCCACACACCTGCTGGGGAGGATAAGGTCATAGCAACAGGCTGGTGAAGGAATCCGAGGATATATTCTAGACTTACTCAGCTACAGTACTATTTCTTGTAGTAGTAGCCAATGTCAAAGAAATTCAACGCAAGTACTAGTTATACTTTCAATACTTTACCATTTGTTAGGCTACATTGTGGCACTGTTCTAGTGTACTGTCACATGCTATATTCTCTATCGTACCGTTGTAATGCTCCAGTAAGGACAAACCAGGTTTCATTTTCTTTTTTTCCATAGGCATGCAACTGGCACTGTGTCACACCACTAGTACCACCGCAATGAGGACATTTCATCCGCCCAGGATTGCCAACCTTAATCGCCATTTCCCGTGGAGCCAGGCCTGGGCCTAGCCCTACTTTCAAACACAAATTACAGGTAAGATAAGCGTTTGGTGGGAGGTAGTATAATGGAGTATTAGGAGAGACAAGAGATTGACGGTAGTACTACTAAAGTCCTAGGACTCTTGAATTCACTTACTTTGTGAGAGGCACTTAGTGTTGAAAACATTTAGCCATTTACACTTAAAGGAAGAAAATGACATAGACTTAAGTTTCAGGAAAACAAACTTACTGTTAAACCCCCACCCACCAGACTCAAAAGCAGTAAAAAACAGGTATGCTCAGGTAAAGTTTCAAAAAGTATATTTGTGTAGCCCTAACAAAATAATCTCCCGCAAGACCCTCCCTAACCCCAACGATTGTCCTTCAAAAGTCCCAAAAACAACCCAACTCCCAATTCCCACCCCCCAAAAGTCTCTAAAAAAGGGGCAAGGGACACTACGGCAGGATGCTGTTCACTTTAGCGGCCAGGGCATCATACTCCTTGTGGAGGGTGGCATGGTGGGAGCGGAGGCCCTCCACCAAGGTCTTATATGTTAGGACCTCCTGCTCCAGGTAGGACACTCTGAGGCATAAGCGGTGCTGGCGTGCCTTGCAACTCCTGTGGGGGGCAGCTGCTGTCTTTGCTGCTCGGCGGTGGCGGTTGGCTTTGGTAGCCCGGCTCCGTACCGCTGGAGCACTGCGCTGGCTGGCAGCCCGTTGGGGCACGTAGGAGGATGCAGCTGTCCCAGTGGATGTTGTACCAGTAGACTGCGTGTCCTCCTCCTCCAGGGCCACTAGCCACCGATATTCGGCGACAGTGGCATCCAGCCTCCGTTGCCGGGCCATTCAAGCCCGCTTCTTCCTTGTTGGTGTTGTTGATTTGGAAGGAGCAACTATATGAAGAAAGAAAGACATAGTCTGTAACCAATGCTCCTTAAGATTAACACAAAATGATTGAGCAGAAAGTTGTGTCACAGTACAACTAGCAACTTGAAAGCACAGTTCATAACTTTTGAGGCCAGTATCTATCTAACCTCCCACTTCTTCATCCTTGCTCTAACATTAGTGGGAGTTTAAGGAACAAATTCTACGAGCACTATGGACTTCCATTACAGTCGACTATGACAGTACACCAGTCTTATTCTTCTTCTTCTCTCTTGTTTAGGAAAATTGGTACGTTATCTTATGCAAGCCAGCATAATGCCAGCGCAGTGAACTTGCACCCGAGAAAAACAGACGCACACCATGATGAGTGAGACAGACTTGCGTTACTGTACCGGTCCAGTACATGCAGGTGGTGAAGCTCTTACTTTTCTATTACGGGTGGCACTGAGAATACTCTGTTAAAAGGGCTACTGCTTAATTAATTTAACTTTCACCCTACAATGCAAATGAGTACTAGAAAAGGAAAATGAAGAAGCTAAATCTGATTATCTATCACTTCACATGGGATGTATTTGATTACATATGGGATGACTTTAGGTGCTTTGCTTTTTATTGAGTGAACAGTGATACACCCACACATAAATGACGTACTACTACTAAACTAATCTTATTAAGAGAGGTAGGGAGTGTCCACCGTAATAACCGGATATATGCTGTGCTTGCAGTTTCAATACAAACTACTGCTACTATTCATGGTAGTATTTGGACAAAATTACAACTTATTTTCCTTGCCTTTCCTACACTGGAACGGACGTGTGGGTGCGGTGTTACATGCTCTTCAAGGTAACACTTAGTTCATCCAGTGACCGTCTACTCTCTCTAGATACACATATGCTATCTAAGAGTCAGATAGTGCCATGATCCAGGCATCCATCCATTCCAAGTATATGCACACATACAGTTTCTGTTTCACCCACCCAGGCTGTTCTCCTTCCACCCATCCTTGCTTCATCATTCACCCAGCCATGCACCATACCATATTCTTTCCTTCCCAGCCACCTCGGGGACCAAGCAAACACATATCATTCTTCTTTGCCAGTCATCATTATATTTCTCGTCTTTCCATACTTACTTACACCCTTCTTTCGCTTTTCGTTCATCCCATCCATCAAGTTCATCTCAGATCTGATTGGGATTCTTCTCGCCAAAAACTTCACAGCTAAGTCGAAGTACATTTAGAGGAGGCTACTACCTGGTTGATTTATAATACACCCGTGCAGAAAGTACACTCTGCAGTCTTCAATCTCAATAAGTAAGGAATATATAGCTTACCTCTGCCCGCCACCACCGTGTGAACCCTCACAGGCACATTGGTGTCGTCCGGCACTTGCATCGCCGCCTCCTCCCCAGAAGTGTTCTCCTCATCCACCACCACCACCTCCGCGCTGGCCCCGCCACCAGATGTTCCACCTACAAAGTACATTTAAGAATGTTAGAATACACCACTCACTACTATATAATATTTGGTCTAGGAATAAAGAAATGTGAAAAAAACAGAAAGCAATGTAATAATTTGTGACTGTCTACTCTAAAGTAAAAATGTCCCTTTTTCCAGGGAAGGCTGTTGTCTTGCTGCACTTTTTGGTACAACTGATGAATGCTTGCTTTTTATTTTTAACACGCACCACTTTTTCTCCTAACAGACAGAAGCTTGACTTCTAAGAACACGAGCAAGATCAAGTTCAAACCAGGTGAGAGCTCGGCTCGACCACAAGAAATGTGTTCAATTAATCGTCAGCACTAAGCACTTTTCCATTTTCAGTTAAACGTTTAGTTTTATGACAAACTTGATTTTAATAAATGTGTTTACTTTTAATAAAGCTTTTAAACTTAAATAGACACTGTTGTTTTTGATCCTCCAGACTAGAGTGGCTGAGCTAAAGGTTTTGCAATTTTTGCAAGCATGAGTCCGTGCCTCTGACACTTCTTGACTCTGACTCCGTACTCTTGTCCTGCGTTGGATAATCATCATTGGGGATCAATCATCTGTGACTTTGGGAGCTAAATGATTCTGCCACACTATCTAGTCAGTAAGGAGATTGGGGGTTCAACTACAAAGTCTGTTATCACTGAGGTATGTGGAAAGTCTAACAGCGCCTATTATAATTGATAAGCTAAGCAATGCATTATTTAGTGTCTATAGTACTGTTTGTGCAGATTTGTCCCTGCAACAGTAGTAGAATGGATTGTACTCCTATCCAAACCAAAAGTAAAGTAGTATCCTATTCTTTCTTGGTGGTCATTCACCTTTTTATTGTTGGCAATTGTCAAAGCATAAACATTTAGAAGACTTAAAAAGACATTATGGACAATCCCGGAGGACTGCACTCAGCGCATAGAGCTATTGCTGACTAGAATGGGAGTCCAATGGAATTGCCAAATGTGCAATCTTAGTTAGCTACACAGACAAACTAATAAGAATAATCTAGTAATACAACAGGGAGTCATAGTCGAGGCAGGATAAGAATTTAGATACAGTCTACAAGAAGATCAAGGACGATTTAGAAAAAATCGAATGAGGAACGCTAGGAAAAAATAGGTACTCTATATTAAAATTAAAACTTACCGGGGCCAGCAAAGGAGCCCTCGCCTGCCCGATCCTGGCCTGCATCTTGTTGAACAGCAGCCTCCTCCTCCTGTGTCCTCTTGCCCCTGGGGGGAGCTGATGTACAACATGAAAGAAAGAAAGACCAGAAAACATGGTTGATATTTGTCAACCAAATCAAACATTTCAAAACAACAATAACAAAATATTTTGGCGAAATAGCAAATAGACAACTATTCCACAGGATATATTGACCGATCTCATGTGGTCTACTACGTTATTAGTATTGCTTGAATGCACGCGAAGTGACAGACAAAGTCCATCGTGATTGCAGATCAGCGACAACACTAAAAAGTTTCCTACTACATTAACCAGTCATTAAAATACTCAAACTATCAATCCAACACCACTATTTCTTCTTATCGCCATGTGTACAAAGGAAGGACTGGACTTCAGTCTTTAGGGGCTGATTTTGAAGCCCCTTGCGGCTCTTTTGCTCCATTGTTGCGTGACTTTTGTGACGCAGCGGCAGGACAAAAGAGGCGCCATGGTGCGGCGTATATTAACAACGTGACGCATATGGGAGATGCATCACGTTGTAAAGCCCTGTGCCATCAGGGGGCGTTCCGGCGCAAGGGAGGGCGTTCCTGCGCAGGAACGCATCCTAAAAGTGGCTGAGGGAAATCTACAAGATTTCAATCAGTCACTTTGAGGACAATGATGTGTGACTCAAACCCTGCGCCTGCTTGAAGCAGACGTACGGCTTGACGCAGCATTGGGGTGATATGGCACCCCAGAGCATTGCTGGAGCTGCGCCATCGTTGCGACGCAACTCCAGCGATGCGTAAAGCTTTGGTGACGTTTTGGGCCCATGGTGCGCCGCATTGTAAATACGGCGCACCATGGGTGGTGGTGGCGTGGCGCACAATTACTGGCGCATCCCTGCTACTTTGCAGGGATGCGCCGGTAATTAAAAATCTAACCCTTAGTGTCTAGCATTACGCAGTTCTTTAAACTACACTCATACATAATTTCACAGGCCAATGAAATGAACACAAAAATCGAAAACAAATAAACATAGTAGCAACGCTACTGAGAAGGAGAGCAGTGCACCTGAAATGCACAGAACATTTTGAAATATAATTTACCTACAATGTAATCAGCAGCATTAATGCTCTTGGTAAAAAACAAAAATTAGCAATATAATAACACACAGATCAGGAGAAAACAGAGTAGTAAAGAAATAGCTACTACTACTCACCAAGCCCGGGGATCTCAAGGCCGAGCAGGTCGAGCAGATCGCGTTCCCGGTCCAGGAGATCCGTCCAATGGTGGGTGGCCTGGTTGTAGGTGCACCGGACCCGAGAGTGTTGGTACATGGCCCGGCACACCTTCTCCCACCGCTTCCGGCGCTCGTGGATCCCATACCCGCGAGCGATCTTGCCGCCTGCCATGATGGTCCTGGGGAGGCGGCGCTAAACATAAAAAATTAGTGCGGCCACCTCCTCCGGGCAGAAGAACTCCCGGGGTGCGAGATGCTCCCCCCTCAAACGCCCGCATGGGAGCCGGGCACGGGGTGCGGGACCCTTCCACTTCTCGGGATGCTTCCCGGCTCCCTTTACCATGTTCTGGGCAGAAAGGAAGCTAAATAATAAAGAAAATAGAATAGGGAAGAAGAAAAGAAAAGAGTTTAAAAAAGTAGTTTAAAATTAACCAAAAGTAGCAGAAAACACAAAAATATTGAGCGAGAAAAATAGAGGGAAAGATAATAAGTAAAATAGATTAAAAAAAACTTCAAACAAGCAAAGGATGGCAGAGATTCAGAGAGGATAGATAAAAGCATGCCCAGAACCATAGCAATGAATGAGAAACAAGATGGCCGCGCCCGTTCACGACCACGTGGGTAAGTTCGCGCGAGATTTTCCTCTCAAACACACGCGAAATTGTACTAGCGAGCCGCACAATTTGCAAGATTATACATCGCGCCCGGAAACGGAAATACGTCATGCAAACAAGATGGCCGCGCCCGTGAACGACCGTGAGGGTAACTTCGCGCCGTTGCGCTACAAGAGGCTCGCTAAAACGCACAAAACCCTGCGAACTAACACGCCGCAAAAAAACAAATCGCATATTCGCACGAATTCGCGGCTTCCGAATTCGATCTCTCGCACGTTTGCGCCCCGCGAAATTGCAGAAAAACGAGTTTTGCAAAACTGAAAGCACTCAGCAGGTGCAAAAGTTCAAACTCATCATTAGTAACCATTCACTGTAGTGCTTCCTGACTGGGGCCCCTCCAGAGTTCAGTTGCTAGTTGCAACAATTGTATGACCCTGCTCTGACCCTCACAGCAGGCTCATAGAATAGCTACAAGTAGGCCACAAAGGTCCTGGAAAAAAAATTGCACTGCAACAGAAAGCAAATTACAGATAAGGAAGCAGGTGCCAGACTGGAATTTTAAAACAGTGACACATTAATAAATCAACCCCAAATTAATTCATGTCAATTGAAGCAGGGCGGTTGTGCTTGCTTTCCCCCCCCATAATCTACAGTGATGATGAACCAGAGGGTGGCATTGATGTACCAGAGGCTGGCATGGGTGAAACAGAGGGTGGCAGTAGTGAAACAGAGGGTGCTGGGAACCTGTGATGATGAACCAGACGTAGAAACAACATAGTCGCGACCGTTGCGAGCCGACAAGTAAGTTTGCAATTGTGAACTGGTACAAAACCCTTGCGAACTGCCAGAAACCCTTGCAAACACAAAAAAAATCCGCACATTCGCGAGAATGTGCGGATTTGGCGGATTGCGAGTTCGCAAATACGCAAATTCGCGAACGCCAGATTCGCAAAATTCGCCCATGCTTACAATTAAGCTACAGCAATAATGCCACTGAGGGGTGTCTCGAAACGAGGTACCCACCAAAACGGGAGGCCAACTTCTTTCCATGGTCCGTCCACGCTGCAAAACCGGTAACAAACATCCGCGTTTGCTTGGGCGCCTCGCATTCGCCATTATGTAAAAAACGCACCGGGACGTCACGCGGGCGCGTCCACAGCGCACCTGAATCACAGAAGGGACTACCCTGCTCAGGCGCCGGGCAACTAAAATAAAGAAAGGACTGCCTCACATCGTCCTACCTACCTCGCTGGCACAAAAAGCACCAAAAGAGGACGGGCACAGACGCCAGGACACCCGCCTACATACCAAACGCATCCATACTAAGACAGTAATCTAAATACGGGGTGAACTAAAAACCCTCTGCTGCTCCAACAGTCTAAATGAAACGCAAAATAATATGAAGATCAAAAATAAAAAACAATAGTGAAGGAACCAACCCATCACCAAACCAACATGGGTCGAGTATCTCGGGCACTGCATAACCACAAAGAGGTTTACAATCTATAACTCAAATAGCATCCCCCACCCAACACACAAGATACTATATGAAAAAGCAAAATGAAGCTACTCAAATAAAATACAAGCGGTATACATCAAAGCGCAGGAAAACAATCCTGAGACTCAGAAAACATCCACAAGGAGAGCCCTCCCTGGGTACGTCTTAGGAAAGGGACATCCAATTCATAATCAGCAGCATATATTAAATGAGTGCCCACAATTCATCACGGTCATTAAGTCCATTTGTAGAAGTGTGGTATCTATCAATTAGTCTAGCCTCGGTCCTGTTTCAGTTCTAGCTCACCTCTATTTTTGGCTGTAATTACTACTAAGACCGACCACATCATGTCCTCTTCACTATGTCCAGCGTCAGAGTAATGCTGTACCAGTGGGGCCCCACCAGTTTTGCACCTAATGCGCGACTTGTGCTGCCCAATCCGCATTTTAACTGCTTGGGTCGTCTGGTCTATATAGGCAAGGTTACACGGACAGATTACCACATATACAAAATTTTTAGTGTTGCAATTAGAAAATGAACGCATAGTGTGCATCTGTCCATTGATCGTTATATCCTTCAATTCTTTAGAGTTGGCGCACACCGTACAATTCATGCATCGGTAGTGTTCGATCAATGCTGGTAGACCTAATAGACTCCTGGTATCTTTTCAGATTGGTAATTCTCTACTGGCTCTGACTAGATGTTGCTTTATGTGGCTGAGAAGAGAGGACAGGTGTGAGGTGGAGAGTCTAATGGGAAAACTAGCTATCGCAGAAGAAAAACATATCAACGATATTGCCTCAGGGGGAGATAGTAGTGAAAGCCAAAGTGTACTGCCTACGGTCAAAGCTGCGATGCAGAAGGAGGTAACTCAGAAGGCGATTGATGATTTTCAAACCTCAAGGGCCAAACTCTATGAATTTGGAGAGCAAGCAGGCAGAGCCCTAGCTTTACGACTAAGGCAGGAAAAAGCCAAGAATGTAATCTCCTGTATTGAAGAGGATGGGAAAGAATACACTGAGGCCAAGGATATACTAAAGGTTTTCGAGAACTTCTATCAAAAGCTCTATGATGAGGAAGATCGTGATGGAAACCAGTGGGAGGAGTGTGTGGATAAGGGCCCCCGTCTGGATGAAGATGTATGAGAAGAACTGGATAGAGACATTACTGGGAGTGAGGTCACAGCTGCACTACAGGAATTAGCATCAGGGAAGGCGGCAGGCCCAGATGGGATCCCCCTGGAGGTATATAAGTCTATTGAATCCGAGATCATCCCGCTGCTTGTGGATCTATTTAATGGGGTTTTGTACTCAGGTGTGGTCCCGGCGTCATGGAGGGAAACCAATATTATAATCTTTCACAAGAAGGGAAAGCCAAGTGAGAAACCAGGGTCCTACCGCCCTATTTCGCTGATCAATGCGGACACTAAGTTGTAATCTAAAATATGGGCCAAAAGGTTGGGCAGGATCATTGGCAGTCTCGTCTCCCCTTGGCAGCACAGGTTTGTCCCTGGTCGTGGTACGACAGATCATACTAGCAGAGAAATAGCTTTGTTTGACGCCCAGGCTGCCACGGGGGGGGGGGGGGAGATGGCCATGATCCTGCTCAACGCGGAGAAAGCTTTTGATCGTGTTGTTTGGAGCTTTCTTTGGGGTATTCTTACGGGGAGAGGGTTTGGGGAAAAATTCATTAGAGCTCTCAAAGCTATGTATTTGGACCCGGTAGCGCGAGTAGTGGTCATGGGCGAGAGATCGGACAACATTTACATTAAGAGAGGGACGCGTCAAGGGTGCCCCTGTTCCCCTATCCTCTTCTCTCTTTATATCGACCCCCTCATTCAGGAAATATTAGGGTGCCCTAGGATAAGTCCTGTTGTATGTAATGGCCACGTGAATACAATTTTGGCATATCACTACCAATTCCCAGCAGGCGCTGCCAGTTCTGGCCCAGATGGCAAAGGTCTTCGGTTGTCGTTCAGAGTACCTAATAAACAAATCTAAAACACAGATAATCTGTTCTAAAAATATTGTTAAAACTGACCCAAGATTCGTGGATTCCGCTACCTATTTAGGGGTGAAAATCAATGCTTCAGTGGACAGAATTGTAGAGGAAAATTATCCCCCTCGCATCAAGGCTATAGAAGCTGAGTTAAAAAGAATAGATGTGTTTTATCTTTCATTGATAGGGAGGGTAAACGTTTTAAAAATGCTAATGTTTCCCAAAGTGTTGTACTTGTTCCGGGCCATACCCCTATTCATTGAAGAAAAGATAATGAAAAATTTGGAATCCATCTTTATAAGATTCATTTGGCAGTATGGCAAAGTCAGGCGCTCCACCAGCCTTATGTCACTTCCCAGGGAAAGGGGTGGGTTGGCCCTCCCAAACCCAAGGCTTTATCACTGCTCCTGCCTTTTGATACAAATGTCTGTCCTTTTTCACTCTGAGGGGGACTCGGAGGCGGAAAATACCGATTTTCAGAGTCCACCCTCCATGTTTGAGATGTTGTTGGGAAAAAAAGCAATCGGCTTACTGCTGTGCGAAGTTGATCGGAGATTTTATAAGGCTCGAATTAAGACTCTTTATGGGGCCTGGCTGGTCTGGAAATTAATCCTGAAGTTTTTTAACGCTCCAAAGATAAATTCATATTTACATCTATGTAACTCAAGTCTTTTTTCCCAGCTGCGAACGGATAGGAATCTTAAAGTTTGGAAGGGACTGGGAGTTAAGACCCTAGGGGATATCATAGAGGGAGATAGGATGGTGGGGTTTGATGTCTTGCAACGCAGGTTTGGTATTCCATCTAACCATTAGCTATTGTATGGCCAAATTGCCCGAACCGTTAAGGCTCTAAGACCAAAGATGCCGTCTCCGGTTGATCTCCCCTTGGTAGAGTTATTAGCTAAAGTGTGCAAGAAGATAAAAGTAGTGTATAATTTTCTTGTAACGAGGATCCAAGACGATATTGAGAAAACTGAATGCACCTGGGCCACAAAACTGGGTAACCCCGATGTCGACCTGGATCTTGCTATATGTTTGAACAAAAAGTTATTCCGGGCTTCTAATTTGCGGGCCCAGCACTACAAAACAGTGTTCAACCTTTACCACACGCTGGCAAAACTATTTGCATGGGGGGTCAGAGAAAATTATAAGTGCCCCAGATGCAATGCCGGTCAAGCAGACTTACTACATATGTTTTCCCATTATAGTATGCTAGGCCCGATAAGGGATGAGATAGAGAAATTTTGGGAGGGGTTGCTAGCTCATAAGATCGATCTATCCCCTACCCTGATGCTATGGGGTACTGACTCTAAGCTTAACCTGGGAAAGGACGAGGAAACTCTGGTTTTTATGTCAGTTGCGGTACTCCGGATCTTATTATCGGCAGGTTGGAAAGACACCACGGCTCCCTCCTTCCAGATGTGGCTCTCCAGATTACTGGGTATACATAATATAGAGTCTAGCCTATATGAATTGAAGGGTGCAAAAAAACGGCAGATGGGAAGACGCCTATGGGCACCTATTACAAAGTGGAGGGAGGCAGGATTGTGATGTAGGATGTAGTACACCATTCCTACTTTTGTATGGCCAGCCGGGTTAGTCTCCGTTAAATGGATTTTATCATTAATTGTGTATTTATTCTTGGATTGAAACTGCTAATTTTTGCCAATATTTGTGCAGTTCCAATGCTGGGCGGAAGCCCTGTATACTGTATGTTTATGCTAAAAAATGTGTAGCCTTGTTTACTGTATGCTTATGCTAAACTATTTGAAATGTCTTTTATAACGTACCAGAAAATCCCAATAAAAAATATTTTTTTAAAAAAAGATACTCACCTGGGCCCATAATTCCAAAATCGTATACTTTTTTAAAACATTTTTATTTGCATTTTTTCATATTGCAACAAAACAGACATGTCATCATTGGTCAACACTTCTCAACCTCCAGCCCTCCACCCTCCCCGGCCACACCATTAAAAAAAATATTTCACTATTCTTCCCACACCTAGGTGCTCATTAGGATGGCGGACGGACCTGCGTCCGTCCACCACCCAAGAGGAGGAGGGACCATCCGCAGGCGCAGCGGCGGTCCCTCCAGTGCAATTAGGATGTGACTGCCACCCTGGCGGTCACATCCTCAATATTTAACAATGCGGCGGGTGCTGCTTGAAGCAGCACCCGCTGCAAGGTTAAATATGCATGCTTCGCATTTGCATGCACAAAGCAGCAGCCACCGCGCGGTGCCTGCCGCTTCGTGCATGCAGATGCAGGGGGGTACCATAGGTACCCCCATGTGCATCCCCCACCCCCGTCACCCTGGGGGCCCGCAACGGGCCCCCAAAGAAATCACCGTATGCCTTTCCATGGCGGAGAAGCCGCCGCGGAAAGGCATCTGTTTACCCCATCCTAATATGGCTGGCGGTGTCTGTCAGACACCGCTTCCATATTAGAGCTTTTCCGCCGCGGTCGTAAGTCGACCACGGCGGAAAAGCAGCGGGCGGTCTTCCTGACCCCCCAGCTATCCTAATCTGGCGGGGGCTCTTTGAAGCCTCCGCAGCGGTTTTTCTGCATCCTCCGGGCCGGCGGAAGTGTCCGCCGGCCTGGAGGATGCAGAAAAACTGCAATCCTAATGACCCCCCTAGTCTTGAACCTTGTCTCTAATTCAATCTGTCTTTTTTTCGCCCGCATGCCCTCGGTGCCCTCTTGCCTTTGGGTGTCTCTTCCTCCCCCCTCCCTTCTTACAGACCCCTATCAAGTCCCCGATATTTCCTCCATTTCCTCCAAACTCTGCCAAATTTTTTAGGACTTCCCCTAGCTTTGTATGTGACCCTCTCTGCTGCCATATACAGATCCAGGCCTCTTCTCCACTCTTCTAACTGTGGTATCACTGCCGCTCCCCAGTACTTTGCCACATCTCTTTTAGCCACCACTAGGGCCAACACCAGGAAGAGCAATAACGGTTGAGGTCTATGTCATTGGTCATACCCAGCAGGACTAGTTTTGGGTCAGTTGGCAAGGGTGTTTCCAGGACTTCACCTAATTCTTTCAGAATCCCCTCCCAGTAAACCTGTATCCTCGGACTTGACCAGAGCGTATGATAAAAGTCTCCCCCTTCTTGGCCACATCTCAGACAGTTTGTGTCACCTATCTTTCCCATTCTGTGTAAGCGTACCCTATCGAAGTAGGTCCTGTGGAGGATATTAAACTGTATGAGCCTCAACCTGGATTTAATTGCTACCTCTCTTGGATGCATAAGGACAGTGTCCCAGTCTACTTCATCCATTTCCCCCACCTCACTATCCCATTTACTACGGAGAGTACCCATTCCGTCAAGCATGTTATTCATAAGGGTCCTGTATGTCAGTGACACCGCTCTCTCCGGTATTTTCTCCTGTAGTAGGCGGCCCTCTAGGGGTGCATATTCAGGGAGCGTGTCTTCCGGGATTCCTTCTGCCTGCCATGCATGTTTCAGTTGGGCGTATTTCAGGTAATGCGTGGGGAGGAGGCCAAACTCTGCTCTCAAGTCTGGAAATGACTTCAGTGTCCCCCTTGCTATCACATCTCCCAGGGTCGAGATTCCGATGTCGTCCCATCTTTTGAACCCCTTCAATTTATGCAGCTCTCGCAGCCACGTACAGTGCCATATGGGTGTTTGTCTGGTGTGTTTCTCCTCCCAACCCATGGTCTTATTTGCTCTATTCCAAAGCACCAACGTGAGCCTTGTGGCCGGTAGTAGCCTCCCCCTTCCCTTTGCCTCAGTACAGATAATAGTTATACGGGCAGGTACCCATGGCGTGCCTCTCCAATGAATACGTGGGGTGCGTCGCCGGGGCATGAAACCAGCCATTGATGACTACCAGGTACTCTGCCCAGTAGTAGGCCTTGGTGTTAGGGAGCGAGATCCCCCCACTATATTGGTGTCGCTGTAGTGTCGCCAGTGCTACCCTAGGTTGTTTGCCAAGCCAGAGGTACGTGCGGACCTCTGAGTTGATGTCCCTAAAAACCCTTCGAGGGAGAGGGTAATATTCGTTTTGAAATGCGTAGAGAAGCTTGGGCAGTGTCATCATTTTGAACATGGCCGCGCGGCCTAGAAGCGTTAGAGGTTAGAGCCGCCATATATTTGCGTCCTCTTCGAAGTTCCGTAGAATTTGTTCTATATTTTTGTCATATGATGCGCTCCTATCTAGCGTCATGAACACTCCAAGGTAGGTGAAACCTTCCGTCGTCGTCAGCAACCTTTCCGGGAGGTTCACCCACTGCTCTCTGCCTCTGGGATCATATGGGACTGATTTGTGCCAGTTTATCCTACAGCCCGCGTGCGCACCGTAGCGCTCTAACTCAGAGAAGAGACCGGTATCGTCGTGGTAGGGTGTGCAATATATAGGAGAACATCATCGGCGTAGAGGGATATCTTTTCTTCTGTGACGTCTAGTGGCCCTAACGGAAAACCCCTAATGTCTGGATGTTGCCTGACAGCTGCCGCGAGCACCTTAATCGGACTGCTGCCCTGACTATCGCCCTGTTTTGGACCCAGTGATCCTTGGTAGAGCGAAACGATAGACGAGTCTTCTAGTGACGTCACCGATCTTCAATATTCAGTTAAGTATAAGTGGAGCGTCTCCCAGTTCTTAGTTTGGTTCTTAGTCTTGGTATCCCAGCGATACGGTTTGTATTATTGGTACTTGCAAGCACCAAAACCGAGGGGTTCGTGTATTCACGATAATATCATAATTAGATAATCCCTTGAAGTTTGAAGCTAGACTAGTGAGCAAAGATGCCTGGTCTCAGCAGACTTGGAAACTTGTTTTGTCTTGGTTGTAATAAGGACTCCCGATTAGAGGATTCGTGTCCGGTTCCTCCGATTGGAACTCCAACATATGAGTTATATAAAGCATGGAGTGGGTCCTATTACGTATAATGAGGTATGGATAAAATACACCCGCAAGGATGGTGTTTTAAAATGGCCCCAATATGGTAGTTTTGACTATTAGACAACCTCGAGGTCAAATTGTTCACGAAGAAAGCCCGGCCGGCGAAGTTTGACTCTGTTCGCTTATGGCGCAAAGAAGCCAAACAGAAAGAAATAAAACTAGCAAAGAAAAATAAGAGAGGTATGTCGATGGTGCAAGCTGCCATCGCGTACAGAGATAATGAGGAAGAGCAGGAAAGTGAACAAATGCTCAGAAGCAAGAAACTAGCGATAGATAAATGCTACCCGATGTTACCACATGGGGGACAAGACTCAAAGGGAACACCTGAGAAAGATCCATTAATGTCCCATTTATTGAACTCACCACCCCCATATACATCAAGTATTGTTGGTCCCCCAAGGCGTATTGTTATACCACGCCCTAGCGCACGAAAAGCAGCTCTTGCACAAACACCAGCTCCTCTTCAGCTGGTTCCTACTTCTCCGGCGCAGCCTTCTCAAGGGCCGCCGCCTTTGCTACATACTCCTTCTACTTCCACGACTTTGCCTACTGCTCCAACTATTCACTATGATACTACGTCTGCTACTGCCTCAACTTCCTCTGCTGTCGCTTCGACTTCCTCTTTACATCAGCCTGTCTTTTCTGGCGCATCTGCTTCGCCGCAAGCTTCTCCTTCTGTCAGACAGAGAGTGGCAAGAACTGTCACTGGCCTATTCTCGCCCTTCTTTGGGTCGCCTAAAACGACCCCTAAACTAGAACGTAGACAGTTGCGTAGTCAACTACCCGACTACGAGGAAAGAGAAGTACTAAATGAGTTAGCACGCAAATGGGTTACTGACACGGCTAAATATGATGTTCAGTCTGTTATGGAAGTTTTCAGTCAATGGGATGCGCCCACTCAAAGATACGTCTTTGAGGAGATGTGTGTATATCTGCGTGATGATTTGGAGACAAACGATCCCGCACGCAAGATGAATGAATTATTTCGTATGCGTGCTAGGTTTTATAAGGGAATGATTGTAGGTTCCGATGTCGAAAAAGCCATAGAGGTATTGTTATCTTACAGGAGCACAGGAAACAGCTCTAGATCGTTTGATGAAGATGATGTGTCAGATAGGAAAAAAGCGCGACAGTACCCCATGAGAGAGGTTCCCCCAGTATGGAGGGAAGGCGATGCGAACGCGCAACCGCCTGTTCCACCGCATTTCCAGCGTGTATGGGTACATGTCCCCTGGAAAAGATCCGAAGTTTTAGCACTCAAACAGACACTACCTGATCCACGTAAAAACCCAGCAGGGTATTACAAGGAGTTATCACAGACTGCCAGCTCATGTATAATGAATTTAGCAGATGTAGATATGTTGTTTGGGAATGTTGTTCCGCATCCTTTATGGAGTAAAATCCGTCATGCGGATCATGATCAAGAACTAGGTGACTCATGGGCTAATATCAGTGCTACAGATGCTAGACAAGTTGGTGGTTCTAAACCCGAGCCTTTAATAGCAGATCTTCCAGGTAGGATTATCGCGTACATGAAAACGTTAATGCCTGAATTGCGTGTAAATTGGGACAAGCTATCCGCGTGCAAGCAAAAGAAAGATGAGAATGTGTCCGACTTTTTCACGAGATTTGAGGAGACTTTCACTGATCATAGTGGTCAGGACATGGCTACCGAGGGTGGCCAAAGATTGTTTGTAGACAAATTTGTACATAATTTGCTTCCCGAATTATGCAATAAATTGAGAGATTCAGAGAGTGCTTGGGCTGTTTCCACGTCAGCACAGATTTTAGCCACAGCCCAGTACAATGAAAATAGGCGCAAAGACGAGCTAGATAAGACAGAGAAGAAGACTAAGGAACTAAAGACTAAAGTTCTTCTCCAGCAAGCGTACCCGCCTCGCACCCCTAGTCAGCCAAATTATCAGCAACCACAGCAGTATTCGAGAAACGCGCAAGGAAACAAGTTTTCCCACCAGCGTTCTCCATATGGCCCGAATCAATGTGCATATTGCAAAGAAGAGGGACATTTCAAAAGTAATTGCCAAGCTCTTGCACGACGTTTGAACGGTGTCTCCGGCGCAAGAGGTAGAGGTGTTCAACAGGTTCCTAGAGGTAGGGGCCTTGGAAATTTCTCCCAGAACACCACTTCTTTTCCGCCTCCGAATTCTATGAGTAGCTTTGACCAACAGAATAATACGTCCTCCAGGACAGCTCAGTATTATGCAGACGACTATTACGCGGAAAACGAGAATGAGGGTAATAATTGCTAGGACAGCCATGGACAAAGAGAGGGAGTTGTTTCAGTTCCAGTAGATCAGAATGGACCTTATGTAGAGGTAATTACATCCGGAGTGTCGGAGCCATTTCTGCTGGATACTGGTGCTACAAAAAGTTTGATTATGCACTCAAAACTTCCTGGCGCACCTTTGTCTGGCGAAATGAATGTTTCAGTAGGTTTTTCTGGCGCCCCTGTTAGAAACCCGATCTCCAGTCCCATGCCCCTTTCTGTTGGCCCATGCGAATTAGAAGCACCCCTCATTCTTACCACAGGTTGTGGCTAAAATTTGTTAGGTTTGGATTTACTGAAGAGACTATATACGACCTTGTACTGTTCTCCTTCAGGAGTAGAGCTTACACTTGGTAAAAGAGTGATTTCCCCGATGTATGTGTCAAAAGAAAGAATTCCGACTGAGTTATCATCTCTTCCAGATGTACTTTGGGCGAATGGTTCTAATGATGTGGGTCATTTGTAGATAGCACCGTATGTCATAACATTGAAAACTGACGTCAGGTTGCCACGTATTCCCCAGTATAAAATGTCAAAAGAATGTGAAAAGGCTTTGCTAGAAATAATATACGATCTGATTGAGAAAGACGTCATTGAAGAAACTACAGGCAACATTTGCAACAGTCCTGTTTTGCCTGTCTTAAAGCGTACCGATCCTTCACAGCCCCCTGTGTACCGATTCGTGATCGACCTAAGGGAAGTGAATAAGATCGTTGTACCGCAGTTTCCAGTCGTCCCCGACATTACTGCCTTATTGACAATGGTTTCAGCCTCAGCCAATTGGTTTTCGGTGATTGACCTGAAGAATGCTTTCTTCAGCATCCCGATTGCCGAGGAGAGCAGAGATATCTTCGGCTTCAATCTAGGAGGAGGAAGTTTCCGCTTCAGACGCGCTCCTCAGGGCTACTGCGAGAGTCCATCAATATTCAGTCAGGCTCTGAAAACGCAACTCGATACAATTGTTCTACCTGGTGGCGCGACTCTGATACAGTATGTAGACGACTTACTGATCGCTGCAGATACTGAAGAGATTTGCAAACAAGCCACGTTGTCATTGTTGCGTCATTTATGTGACATGAAGCACAAAGTCTCACTTTCCAAACTACAATTTTGCCGACAAGAAGTAACCTACTTAGGTCACATCTTTTTGAAGGAGCGAAGGAGACTGACCCCAGAAAGAATACAGGCGATTGCAGAACTGAGTGTCCCAAGGACACAAAGAGAAGTGCGTGCCTTCTTGGGCATTACATCATACTGTAGACAATGGATACCGAATTTCCCACTGCTGGCTAAACCCTTGCTGGCATTGATGCGTAAAGACACACCCAATCCTTTGCCTTGGTCTGAAGATTGTCAGGCGAGTTTCCATGAGTTGCGTGAGGCATTATGTTCGGCTCCTGTGTTAGGCAATCCCGACTACAGCAAGCCGTTTACATTATACGTCCATGAGAAGGAAGGTTGCGCATTATCAGTCTTGACACAGCACTTTGGGGACAAACAACGCCCATGTGCGTATTTCTCCGCGACTCTAGATCCCGTAGCTAAGGCATTACCGAGTTGTTTGAGGGCCACTGCCGCAGCGGCTGTCTGTATTCGACAGTCGGCTGGGTTAGTCATGAATAATACTCTGACCGTTATGGTCCCACATGCAGTAGATATTTTACTGAACAGGACGAAAACACAGCACCTAACTAGTGCTCGACTGTCCAGCTATGAATTGACCCTGCTAGCAAGCCACATTCACATAAAAAGGTGTGATACACTCAACCCTGCTACGTTACTACCCATGCCACCAGCAGAGACAGATAAAATCGACAAACATGACTGCTGCTTTAGGACAGAGGAAGAGACAAAAGGAAGAGTAGACTTGCAGGATACTCCTTTCCCTGAATGTAATGATAATTTATGGGTTGATGGTTCATGTTTCAAGTTGCCGAATGGTGACACGACTGCAGCATATGCCGTGACAACATTACACACCATTGTAGAGACAGCTCGCATCCCCCAGAATTCCGCACAAGCGGCGGAACTAATCGCACTCACAAGAGCGTGCGTGTTGGCGAAAGGAAAACGAGTGAATGTGTACACTGATAGTCAGTACACCTTTGGCGTCGCTCACAGTTTTGGAAGATTGTGGCGTGAACGCGGGTTCCTGACGTCACATGGTGCAAAAATACAACATGGCCAGCTAGTACACGACCTTCTCGAGTCACTGACCTTGCCCCTACAGGTTGCGATTGTCAAGTGTAGTGCGCATAGGAAGATCCGAGATGATGTTGGTCGAGGGAATGCATTTGCTGATGAGGTCGCGAAAGAGACTGCAAGGAACACAATGAGTCGGATGTATGTTGTAGGTCCTGCTAGATGGACCCCTGATGTGGGTATGTGTGAGGACACCATCGAAAGCGTGAAAAGTATACAATCTGACGCGACTGAGAAAGAAGTGAACGAATGGAGAGAAAGCAAGGGTAGGTTAGACGCGAATGGTTGTTGGGTCGAACTGTCAGAACATCAGCGATGGTTGCTACCTAACGCCTATGTGCTCGCAGTGGTGACGATGGCCCATGGAATGGCACACATCAGTGTGAAAGGAATATGTAAGCTGTTGGCCCCAGTATGGCAGAATAGTGGTATCCCAAGATGTGCAGAAAATATGGTCAGAAACTGTATGGTGTGTTTGAAGCACAATCCCGGTAGGGGAACCCCAACCCCAGCTGGTCATTTCGCACCTCCAACGTATCCGTTCGAGGTCTTGCAACTCGACTTCATTCACATGGAGAGGTGCAATAACCTGAAGTACGTCCTTGTTGTCGTTTGCGCCTTCTCCAGGTGGATAGAAGCATACCCCCTTAAGGACAACACTGCATTGTCAACTGCCAAAGCCCTTGTCAAGGAATTTTTCCCTAGATTCGGCATGCCTAGGATTGTCTGGAGTGATAACGGAAGTGAATTTGTGGGACGAGTGATGAAGAGAGTGTGTGAGTGTCTAGGCATCCGCCAGAAGTTCCACGCTGCAAACCACCCCCAATCAGCAGGATTAGTAGAGTGCTATAATGGCACGTTAAAATTGAAACTGGCCAAGATCCAAGCCAGCGCAGGCCTCAAGTGGCCCGACGCCCTGCCTTTAGCACTCCTGTCTACCAGGATGATTGTCCATTCTAGATTAGGACTTAGCCCTTACGACTTGGTGTTTGGCCGCCCAGCTAACATCTGGGGTGTGCCAAGGCCTAAGAGGATAAGTGAGATCGAGCACCCTGTACTGTTTGACTATTTGCACGAATTGACAACTAAACTGCATGCTTTACATCAACAGGTCCACAGCTTCTCTCCACCTGCGTCTGACGATCCAGGCCACACTATCGAACCCGGCTCCTGGATCCTGATTCGGAATTTCAGACGTACCAAGAACGAGGAGCCTTGCTGGACCGGACCTTTCCAGTTTTACTATCGACCCGTTCTGCAGTACGTGTCCACGGAAAGAAACATTGGGTGCACGGCGCCCATTGCAAAAGGGTCCCGTTGCCCCTTCCATACGACCGATGGGTCCAGCAAGGAGTCGCTGACTCCGAGACCGAATCTGTACCACGTTTTGTCCCCTTCAGCGATGCACGATTAAAAGGAACTAATACCGACAAAGAGAGTGATTGTATTCTGCAAGGATCTGTGCCACCGTCGCTGCAGTTGGACACTACAAAACCTGAAACACTGTTTGAAGATCACACCGTGCCTGGAAAGGAACGATATATTCTGAGGTCAAGACCAAAGAATTGACGTACTCGAACTAGTGCGATCTTCCCTTTTTCCATGAACTATTTTTGATTCCACAGCTCTCTCTCCCAGGGAACTAGCTCATTTTTGATTTTCGAACCGCCATCCGGTTCTGCTGCTAAGGCCGCGATTGAAGTCTGAGGAGTGCAGCCGGGGACGTCTAGGTCAACGGTTCTGGTCAGTCTGAGGGAATCACCCCGGACTGGACGGAGCGCACATCTTGGCAGAAGCAACCACCCACCGTGGGCAGCAACCAGAGGATGGAGTTTCCAGGGGTTGAGAGACCTGCTAGACACATGACTTTTGAAAAGAAAATATGTACTATAATGGCAAAGAGACGTTTTCTAGTGTTAAGCATCCTAATGTTGTGTAGTATAATAATGTTTTTGACTAGCTTTGCTCTGTCCATTTTTCGAGTTCCATTCATACACAACACACAACTCGCACCTTCTCCCACTGATCCGACACACTCCTTCCATCCCCTACCTGAACACGAGTCTGCCAGAAGACTCGAATTTGTAAATAATTCATTTGTCTTACTCCTACACCAGCACCAATCTGTTATGAACAACACCAACTGTTGGATATGTGGACTCATGCCGCACACAACCGATAAGGGTATCCCTTACTTCATCCTGCCCTTCAGTTATTACGGTTCTTTGTGGGCTTTCCAGACCATGTTCCTGTTTTCCCTTGAACCATACGTTCGGGGAGAGAACTCAAACAACAAGGCATTAATAGCAGGAATCAAGAACATGAGTAGAGATATTGACACGATCAGAGCCACTCCCAAAGATGAGTTTACCCCATACAGTAGGTGGAACATCACCAAGTATGGGATTTCATTAAGTGAGAGCCAGAAATCAAAGAAATCATCCCCAGTCTGGGTAGTACCCCACCGTGGTCACTTATGTCTGCAAGGCATTGGCAGGGATCCCGAAGCCCAATTGGGGTAGAGCATATGCACGGAAACATACGTGTTTGCCTCCCGAACTTCCCCTCCATTCTTGGCGGCTAAGGGTACATACTTCATCTGCCACGACAAGGCATACACTTGGTTGCCTGCCGACTTCTCGGGCACATGCTCCATCTCGTTTCTGCTGCCACCCACCTACACGGCCGGGGCAGATTACCATCGGACAAGGACAGTAAGGGGTGTCGTAAGTCAAGACGACACTGCGGGTCAAGAGTTCGGAGACTTCGCAAAGGGTTTTCTGCCATTTTGGGGGCCGATGGTGAACAGCAGGAGCATTCGACAATTAACGAGGATAGTTGAGTCCGCCGTGACTGAAACGGCCGGTGCCCTTAGCAACCTGACAGCTGAGCTTCAGTCGGATCGACTTATGACCCTTCAAAATCGGGTTGCCCTAGATGTCATACTTGCAGACCGTGGTGGTGTATGTAGAGTGATCCAATCTAGTTGCTGCATTTTCATCCCCGATAATGCTCCGACAGTGCACCAGGCCATCTCCAAATTACACAAAATCTCCGATTCCCTTCACACAGAGAAATGGGATTGGTCTCTGCTAGGGTGGGTCTGGGAACTGATCTCTGCCTGGGGATGGAAAACTCTGATCTTCATTGGGATGATCTTAGCCGTTCTGTTTATGTTCTGCCTGTTTGTACAGTGCGCTCCTGCAATATGTGGCCTCTGCGCCACTTCGTGTGTAAGGAAGCCTGTGTCAAGGGACGAACTGAGCAACAGAATGATGCTACAGCAGCATCTCCGTGAATTCATCAATACCGATTTGGACTCTGACTAGCGTGAGTTATTGCCTTATATAAGGGCAAAAGGTGGGTCTGTGGTACTGCAATTCTGGACCCCTCCGTTTCACCAGCCTCGGGGTCCAACACTCGTGTTATAAAATACCGTCGTATCATGACGAATTTGGTATCTACGAACCGGTAATGATTAGGACATCATCCCCATACATTTGCGTCATGATTAAGCGATGCTAACACCCTCAAATCTTGATTTGTGTCTCGAACCCGCAGACTCCATTTTGTAAACGGCATCTTATGGCTTGCCCTCATATAAGTCAATTGATCAAAACCGAGCTTGATCTAAAAGGACACGTCCTTTGTAGCTGACTCCCCCATGACCTGGCAGAGCTGACTCCACTGCCTCCAGCCAAGCTTGTTTGGGCAGCTCCTCGCCCAGTGGCCGAGCCCGATATCATCAAAGCACAACATGTCATAAACCCTGTAAGTCCAGAACAGGGAGAACCTACAGGTCTTCGGGTGTGGTCCCCTGGCACCACCAGGTCTCTAAAAACCCGGCACCTCAGGGGGGACAGTGGGCATCCCTGCCTAGTTCCCCTTCTCACTGGGAAATCCTATGACAAGATCCCGTTTACTTTGACCCTAGCCCTCGGGTCTGTGTAAAGCAGTTGCACCCATTTCCTGAAATGTGGGCCGAAGCCTAGTCTTATCATCACTCCCTCTAAGAAGGGCCAGTGGACTGCATTGAACGCTTTCTCTGCGTCCAGCGACAGGAACCAATGGGGGTCCTGTCTCCTGCTCACCTCCTGCAGCCAGTTATGGGACCGTCTGAGATTGAATCTAGTAGCCCTACCCGTCCTGGACGCTGGACGCAGAGAAAGCGTTCGAATCCCCGTTTGGTCCAAGTGGACCAATTCTGGAATCACCGTCCGTAATCTAAGGGCCATTACCGTCGCCAGGAGTGTCACTTCAATATTGAGCAAAGAAATAGGACGGTAGGACAAGCATTCCTCTGGCGGTTTACCGTCCTTGAATACTGGGATGATCGTGGCCATGCGCAGGTCTGGAGGAAGTACCCCATCTTCTAGTGCCCCTTCGAAGAGCCCCAGCAGGTGTCGCGCTATAAGGTCAGCCGTTTGCTTAAAGAATTCTGCCGGGAATCCGTTTGGGCTTGGGGACTACCCAGTTCACAATTTAGCCAGGGCCTGCGTTACTTCATCCAGTGTGATGGGTGCCTCCAGGTCCTTGAGGTCTGTGTCCGTCTATGTCGGGAGTACGTGTGCTCCATATATCTCAGGGCATCCTCTTGTGTGCCTAGCTCTCTCGCCTCATAAAATGAATGGTAGTGCTTGGCAAAGGTGTCTGCGATCCGGATGTCCGACCCTATCAGGTTTCCTTGGGTGTCGCACACTTGTTCTATCCACCTGGCATCCCTCTCCCTCCTGCTTAACCATGCCAGAAGTTTGCCCGATTTGTCTCCTACGTCATATAGACGATGCAGAGTTGCCAACGCCTGCGTTTTGGCCTCACCCATTGCTAGCTCTCTGTATTGACTTTGAGTATCTATCAATTGACGTAGAGTCCCTGCATCTTTATTATCCTGGTACGCCCTTTCTAGCTTTAATATTTCGGCTTCCAGCGCCGCGAGGTCTCTCTGGGCTTCGCAGGTCGCCTCTGCCAGCCTAGATTGGGCCCTGTTTCTCAGGACCGCTTTAAAAGCCTCCCATAGTACCACTTTGAACGTAACTGAGCCCCGTTGCTAGCTCTCTGTATTGACTTTGAGTATCTATCAATTGACGTAGAGTCCCTGCAGCTTTATTATCCTGGTACGCCCTTTCTAGCTTTAATATTTCGGCTTCCAGCGCCGCGAGGTCTCTCTGGGCTTCGCGGGTCGCCTCTGCCAGCCTAGATTGGGCCCTGTTTCTCAGGACCGCTTTAAAAGCCTCCCATAGTACCACTTTGAACGTAACTGAGCCCTCATTTTCTGCTATGTATACTTTGACATCTGCTCTGAGACCCTTCAGTATTTTGGGGTTTTGTAAGTCCCAGGCTGAGAGCCTCCAGGTCCCCCCCTTCTTGGTCCATCGTCCCACCCTGACCAAGAGCGGGGAGTGGTCCGATATCCGCCTGGCTCTGTATTTGGCTGAGTCATCTCTCGATAGAACGTGTCTGGCTAGTAATATATAGTCTAGTCTAGAGTAGACCTTGTGTGCGCTTAAAATCGTATACTTTAAACCTTGGTTTGGGTAACTCACGCTCAATTACCAGTATATTATGATTTCCATTACTGATTCCTATACCAGTATCCTACAAATCTTTGACACTAGATACCTTCACACAATTGATCAGGGAGTTGAGTTAAGGGTAAGGCACTCAAAAAATATCATAACATTTGTAATTATATAATAACCACAGAGTCAGGGTAGGTTCAAACTTTTATCTAATCATCATCATCATCATATGTCATAAGCAAAAGGTTGAAGGCGATAAGACTATCAATAACTAAAATCAGAAATAGCGTATAGCTATGAATAAGATAGAGTATGCTAAGCATTTAGAGACTTAAAGTAAAAGGGCAAGGGAAAACAAGGAACATGCTAATTTTAGAAAAGCAATCTTTCGTATCTTGATTAAAGGAGGGTAAAGAAAGGGAACATACTAAACCCAAAAACGTTCGCAATACACTAACAGTTTGAAAAGAGAGAAATGCAACTATGTGATTGGAGAATTCAGTTTCAGCACAATTAAACTATAGGGAAGGTAAGTGTTGGAACATTCTATAGATTCAACTTATCTCCTAAAGGGAGGGTGAGAAAATGGAACATATACTATGTAGAAACGTTTTAGCATTGACTAAAGGTGGGTTAAAAATTGGAACATGCTGGGGGGGCGTGGCTAGCAGCCGATCATGGCGGCAGCATAAGGGAAAGGCTCCCCGGTTAAGGCGGCCTCTTCGACTATCCGGCTCGTAATCCGTCACAATTTTCAAACCCAGCAGGATGGAACCAGAGCCCAGGACCGGGCGGTGCAAGTGGCCGAAAGCGGCGTTCAAATCCGACGCCTGGAGACCGAGCTCCGTCGGAGCTGCGGACTGGCCTACTCCGACCATCTGAGCCGGGACCTTCCCTGATCGAATAGCCCGAAGGGAAGTGAAGCCGTTCCTGGGGACCTGCGCCGGAAGTGCCCGCACGTTTGTGAATGGCGGCCGGGACCCAGTAACCACGCCGACAGACTGAGCACTGTCTACAATCAGAGGTGGAGTGGCGGCAACTGCACACCACGGCCGCCACCTCCGGACCCGTATACTGCATGACTGGCGGCCACACGCCGAGGAGAGCTCAGGATTGTAAAGGACAGCCGCCATTTTCTGAACGGTGAAAGACAGTGCGCACCTACAGACCGCTAGCATAACTGCGCCCTACCTGTGCCCGGTTGGTGAACAAGAACACACCCTGCAAACTGCACCCGGTTCGTAAGAACGGTACGATCCTCCGGGGCCCGGGGGGGGGTCAGCTCATTGGTGCCGGTGGACAGCAGGGAAGCTCCCTAATCGCGCTCACACGTGAGCAAGAACACCAACAATCCACGAACGTTGCGGATGAGACGCTCCGAACAAGCTGGAGCGGAGAGGCCCAAAAGCCACGAAAACCAAAGGTATGGCGGGGAAAGGACCGAAGAGCGGCACCACGCAGACCCCCATAGAACGCTATGCCTTCGACAAGCCAGCTACCTCCCCCACGACAGGGAAAGAGACGGGGGGCAAAACTGCAGATGCCCCGGGAGGAAAGAAGGCAACATTAGACGACGTGATGCAGGCATTGGTTCAGCTACAGACGACAGTGGGCTCGATCTCAACGGATGTAACGTTGCTCAGAGCCGACCTCCACAAAATGTCGGAGAAAGTCAACGCCATGGAAGTGGTCACAAAATCCCTCGTGGAGGACGTCTCGGAACTCCAGCAGGCAATGGGGAAGTTGGCAACGGACAGCAAGGTACTGCGTGAGAAACTCGATGAGCAAGAAGGGCGTTCTAGGCGGAACAACATCCGCATTATTGGGGTACCGGAGTCAGAAGGCACGAGAGCCATGGACTTGTATGTGGAGAGCCTAATTACGAATGAACTTAAGCCAAAAGGACTGTCCACTTTCTTCTCCGTGGAGAGGGCCCACCGTGTACCAGGTGGTCAATCGAAACCAGGGGCGTCCCCGCGGCCTATAGTTGCTCGACTATTCAATTTCCGAGACCGGGATGCCATCTTGCAGGCAGCCAGGACGTCCCCACCAATCAGACTTCAGAACTCCACGTCGCACGCAGGCGAAGAACCTTTTTCGAGGTAAAGAAAGAACTAAGGACACGAGAGATCCCGTATTCCATGCTCTTCCCCGCAAGGCTCAGGGTGGTAGCAGAAAATAAAACATGGTTCTTTGACACCCCTGATGCCGTGCAAGACTGGCTGGAGGGATGGCGGCCGGGCCCTCACCCTCGGCGAACCAACCGACACCCAAAGGGCCGTAATGTAGGAAGACATCCGGATTCCCAGGCATCAGGAGGGGGCCCGGAGAGCAGCCCGCCCTTAAGAGACGAAGGTGGACAAGAGGAGAACGAAGAACTATGATCTCCAGGTTTTCGTAATCTACTAGACTTATTGTGCTGCTCACACGCCACCCGCCATTGGACACTGGGTGATGGACCTCTGGGGGTGAGACTGAGAGACCGCTGGCTGCGGAGAGTCCCTCACCCCGACGCGCAAGCACATTGTTTTGGGGTTGGGACAAGCACTCTGCTCAGTTTGGGGGGGCAGTTTTCAGTCCGTATAGCAGGGGGGCAGGGAGGGGGGTGGGTAGGGGTAAGGGGATGGTTAAAGTTCGGGACCACTTGGTCCTACAAGTTATGGTTTTGACACACACACATGCTGATTGGTATGACACTGCCTTTGGACAGCACCACTTGTCATTGGGGAGGCCCGATGGCATGGGGTACGATAGCGACGCACCTGCCTCGTGCATGCCCTCACACAACACCTCACTCACGGCGAGAAGGCCTCGCGGTCTATTGAGATCCCTCCGCAGGACAAGAGGGAAATTGCATCCTATGGGTTCTTTCAGGCCCCACCACCAGCGATTCCTATGGCCAGGGTAAATAGTCACACTCCACCAGCCCCACTGCAAATTATGTCCTGGAACGTTAGGGGCCTGGGCGATAGGATCAAAAGGGGCCTGGTGCTACAAGGAATTAAGAGACAGGGACCCGCCCTGGTTCTTTTGCAAGAAACACACTTGGTGGGGGCGGCCACACGGGCTCTGGATAGGAGAGGATACCACATGATAGTACACGCGGACTTTACCTCAGGGTCTCGTGGCACAGGCATATTGCTGCGAAAGTCCTCCCAATACATAGTGAAATCCACGAAAATAGATGACCAGGGCCGCTTCGCAGCGGTACATGGCCAGTGGGAGGGTAGACTACTAAACGTGGTCTCCGTTTACATCCCGCCGGCGCTGCAAGCCGTGGCACTGCCAGACCTCGGCAAGTTCCTGTTAGAACTCCCTGAAGGAGAATTACTTGTTGGCGGAGATTTTAACACAACGCTCACAAACACCCTTGATCGATTCCCCACACGAACACACACAGATGGCCCTAGCAAACTCCAGAATTTAATAGAAGCGCAGGGATTGGTGGATGTGTGGCGTCTGCTACACCCGGAACAGCAACAGTACACCTACTACACAGCAACCCACAATAGCCTTTCAAGGATAACTACTTTTTCACATTAGGAAACGGCTTCCTTAACATCGACGAAGCAAAGATACAGCCGAGGGGCATTTCGGACCACTCACCGTTCACTCTGACCATGTCTAGTACAGGCACCAAACGTAGGGGGATCTATCCGATTTTTCGAGGGTATCTCAAAATTCCAAAAATTAGTAAAGACCTGAAGAAAGCGACCCGACTATATTTTGAAGAGAATCAATCCTCGGTAGCCTCCCCCTCAATATTGAGGGAAGCCTACAAAACGGTGTTCAGGGGACAGGCTATTGCGGCAATAACAAATCAAAAGAGAGTACAAAGGAGGGAAGCTTTGGAGCTGGAATTGGGCCTCGAGAGGGCTAACACCGCCCACATGGCTGACCCATCAGAAGACACACTTCACGCCTTGCAGATACACCAACGCCGCCTCAACGACCATTTGAGGCGTGTGACCATGGCAGACATCGCCGCGACTAAACACAGAGTCTACGATATTGGGGACAAAGCCTGTAAACTCCTTGCATGACTGGACAAGAAACAGGGGGGAGGCAGGAACATACTGCAAATCACTGACGCATGTGGCATAGCACACACCCAGCCGGAGGAAATAGTAGATGCATTGGCCGACCACTTTGGTGAAGTATATACCCCGACAGTAGTAGTGGGGAGAGACTGCAGATAGCAGGAAGCGCCGCCACCGCCGAGAGTCACAAAGGGGGCACAGAACACTTACCCTGACCACGCCGACACCGCCAAGAGTCACCGGAACACCTGACTCCGCGCCGCCGCTCCGGGGGACCACAACTCCCGGCAGGCCTCGCGGCGGCGCGTTCTGAGCGACGCGAAAGGCGCCAGTGAGCGCCAAAGGACCGGATAAAGCCGGCAGCTCCCCGGCAGAGCGGGGGAGAGACTGCAGATAGCAGGAAGCGCCGCCACCGCCGAGAGTCACAAAGGGGGCACAGAACACTTACCCTGACCACGCCGACACCGCCAAGAGTCACCGGAACACCTGACTCCGCGCCGCCGCTCCGGGGGACCACAACTCCCGGCAGGCCTTGCGGCGGCGCGTTCTGAGCGACGCGAAAGGCGCCAGTGAGCGCCAAAGGACCGGATAAAGCCGGCAGCACCCCGGCAGAGCGGGGGAGAGACTGCAGATAGCAGGAAGCGCCGCCACCGCCGAGAGTCACAAAGGGGGCACAGAACACTTACCCTGACCACGCCGACACCGCCAAGAGTCACCGGAACACCTGACTCCGCGCCGCCGCTCCGGGGGACCACAACTCCCGGCAGGCCTCGCGGCGGCACGTTCTGAGTGACGCGAAAGGCGCCAGTGAGCGCCAAAGGACCGGATAAAGCCGGCAGCACCCCGGCAGAGCGGGGGAGAGACTGCAGATAGCAGGAAGCGCCGCCACCGCCGAGAGTCACAAAGGGGGCACAGAACACTTACCCTGACCACGCCGACACCGCCAAGAGTCACCGGAACACCTGACTCCGCGCCGCCGCTCCGGGGGACCACAACTCCCGGCAGGCCTCGCGGCGGCGCGTTCTGAGCGACGCGAAAGGCGCCAGTGAGCGCCAAAGGACCGGATAAAGCCGGCAGCACCTCCGCGTTGCGGGACGCGAGCGGGACGCCCGGGGCGAAGCCCGGGCAAAGGGCGGGCCCTCTACGGCCCTCATCGGCAGGAGGAGGCAGGGGCAGGGCCAGAAACCCTGCACGAGGCTCTCGAGGCATCCTACTGACCAAGTAAGACTGTTTTGTTGGTGATTCATAGTCCCCTGTTTGTTTGTGGAGTTCTGGCTCTTTGCTACAATCATCATTATGTCTAAAAAGGGATCTGCACCACCAGCTAACACAATGGAAAACTATTTGGTGCAAACAGTGAAAAAAATTAATCTACAGAGGAGAGAATCCCTGGGATTGAGTCAGTCACCTGACCTACACTGTTTGTCCCCTTCTCTAACCCCCTCACCCGAGGACTCAGTGTCCCCGCAGACTATCTCTGATGCTTGTTTCAACTGTCCCACCACGCAGGAACCCGGCACCTTGAATGATAATGTGTTGTCTGGTACTGAGGCTCTTATTGTGGAGCTTGGAAATAAATCTGACAGTGATGTGGACCAGGAAATCCGTGCTGCCCCTACAGATGAAGATATTTCTATCACTGAACAAACTTCTCGGTTAGACTCTGGGAAAATTAAAAACCCGCCGAGACGGGGGGGATTAAGATCCGGGACCAGGAGGAAGAGGGCAAACACCCCAAAAGCAAATCATAAGGAAGTTGGAGGGGGAAGTGTTAAGCCTAATGTCAGTCATGATGAGGACATGTTGGATAGAATTGCGGACCTAATAGATATGAAAATTAAATCCATTGTTAAGCCATTACTTTCTAAAATTGACAAATTACAATCTGAAGTCAAAAAGCTGGGAGGGCAGTTGGACAAATTAACAGAGGGTGTTGATAATGTCATGATGTTGGTGTCAAACCTGGGTAATAATAGTAGAGAAGTTGATGATCAAGAGGGGGAGAATACAGCTGTCGCATTAAATAATCTACCACCTCAGCTTCCTGACCCAAAAACTAGTGGTTCTAATACTAATAGAGGGGACGGTCCTTTAACGGTTGAGATACCCCCTGCACAAGCTCAGCCAACTGACCCTCTTCAATTTATAGTTGAAGCTTCCCCTGTCGTTTTAGTACTGGCAAATGTACCACCCTTAGAAGCCGGTACTGAAGAATCCCCCTCCTTCCTGTCTAATAAAGCCTTGCAGTGGCTTATAACTAACATGAGATTAGCTCCAGGGGGGGACAACAGCTGGCTCAAGAGATAAAAACCGCTAAAAGGGTTCCATGGCTAGGTAATCGCCCTAAAAAATTCAAGGGGGATTGCGTGGCAGTAAGCTTCTCACATTCAGGTGTGTTACCTAACATTCTCATTAACTTACTCCCACCCCAACGCAGGCAGGGTTCTGTTGTACCTTTAACTTTGAAATTCTTTTATGGTGAGCAACAGAACGTTACCTACCCTAAAACACCAGCCTTTGGATGGGATTCTAATTCTGATTTAAACTATAGATGGGGCCGTGAACATCATCGCAATACTGTAAATCAATCAGCTCCCCCAGTTTATCAGAATCCTTTTGTTCAACCCCTCTTACTGTCTAATCGATTTGCACCCTTATCCTTTTTGGATCATAATGATTGACTTTTGTCAGAGCATTCCGGACAGACAGGGAATAGCGTGCCTGTTTTTAGCATGCTTACTTGGAACATAGCAGGTATTAAGACTAAAGCAGGTAATGCAACATGGCTAAACTTTATATCTAAGTATGATATCATTGCTTTGCAGGAAACCTGGGAAACAAATAATAGTTTTTCTCTTGATGGCTACAGTTATTTTTGTATTCCTGCTGTGGCTAGCACAGCAGGAAGAGCGAAGGGAGGCCTGTTAAGCCTCTTTAAACTTGACATCAAAGGTAGCCTTAAGAAATGTGACTCAGGATCTGAGCAATGTCTTATTGTTGAATTGTCTCGTGTGGAATCTCCCAACATTTTGTTTATTAATTTTTATAATTCCAATGCTGCTGACTGTACAACACATAGTCTAGGTAGATTGGATGATTTTTTGTCAGTCTATAGCGAAGATGTTAATGCATTTGAAATCATCTTCTTAGGGGATTTTAATATACACCCTTGCTCACTTATGTGTGTTTGCGATGACACAGAATCCCCTCCTAATTGTGCATTGGTTCATCTTGAACATAATAAACAGGGGGGTTGTTTAGAGAACTTCCTCGCAAGATGGAACTTATACGGATCTAGTTGTGGGGAGGGGGGGGGGGTTAGGGCCCCTACTTTTAAGGGCTCAGACAATGGCTCTATTATCGATTACATTTTTATTTCTGCATGTTTTTTATTCAAAGTTTTAATGTATAGAACTGTGGTATCCGCCTTTAGTGATCATAATCCAGTTTCCATGGACTTATTAGCGTCCGAACTTTTAGGGCGTAATCATGGTCCTTGTTATGAAGAAAGAAAACTTAAAGTTAAGGACCAGGGACGGAGACTGAAATGGGAAAGTATAATCCCAGAACCCTTTGTTCAAGAAGTCCTCTTAGAGGCTGAGGAGGAGGTCTGAGTGTGTTTATCTAATGACACTAATGATGGGGAAGTGATCCTTGCATTTAGTAGTATATGTAGCAAGATAAACGGCAGGCTCTCTGTGATTGGTAAACCCAAGTTGAAACCTCTTAAAAGATGGTTTGATCACAGATGCTCAAAAGCACATTCTGCATTGCTCAATGCCTTAAAAACTGTTCCAAAAGATCGTGACCTCATCAGTAACAGTAGAGCATTATATAAAAAGGCCATTGCAGAAAGGAATAAACAGCTCAAAGATGAAGCCTGGACACAACTCACTGATCCAGCCACATTAAAAAATAGTGGAGAATTCTGGAGGATTGTCAACCAACCCCTACTCACAGGGGAGGATAACTCCCCCATGGAAACTAACATCCCTGATGAGGGTTGGATTAAACACTTCAGAGACATCTATTCAGACAACCATAACGCTGAAAACAGGGCACAGGATGCGAATATCATCCCAATAGGGAATCATTTGCACTTTGAAGTTGAGGAAGTATTATCTGCTATTGATTGTACTTTGAATAAAAAGGCACCGGGACCAGACGGTGTTCCTGCTGATGCCTTTAAATGCTTCCCTAACTTCTGGTCCAGATTGCTTTGCAGGGTCTTTAATGCTTTAAACCGTGACAATATTCCTAAGTCATGGAAAACATCAATAATTATTCCTGTTTTCAAAAAAGGAAATAGGCAGGATCCTGCATGCTATAGGCCAATTTCACTGATAGATTCCTCAGTTAAGATTCTAGGGAGAGTCATATTAGTGAAATTGAACGAATGGGCCACTGAAAACAACATCTTGAGTAATGTGCAATATGGGTTTAGACCCAAAAGAAGTACCCTGGATCAGTGTCTTAATCTTCACTTGCTGATCGAGAAATATACCAGGGCTAAGGATGGGTCCATGTACCTTGGGTTCATGGACCTCTCCTCTGCGTTTGATATGGTCAACAGAACTAAGCTCTGGCTAAAACTACTTGACATGGGCCTGGATAGATCCATAGTTAATTTATTAGCTGACCTTCACTCCGGCCTTACCGCTAAAATCAGAGTATCCACTGATGGAAGGTGCACAGATGTTTTTGCGTCTGAAAAGGGAGTCAGACAGGGTTGTATATTGGCACCACTGTTGTTCACGTTATATGTGAACGTCCTGGAGCCTGCCCTCAGGGGCGCCACAAGCGACATCCCACGTGCAGGGGAACAGGGAATACCAGTTCTCCTTTACGCGGACGACGCGGTTCTTCTTGCACGAACTGGGATAGGGCTTCAACGACTCCTGGATGCTTTTGAATCCTTTATGGGCTCACTTGACCTGAAAATAAATGTGAAAAAATCACAGGTTATGCTCATGGGCATGGCCTCAAGGAAATCTTTTCATAAAACCTTTTTCTGTGGGCAGGAAAAGCTTGCACGCGTCTCCTCTTTTCCCTACCTGGGGATCACCTTTGACGAGAAAGGTAGTTGGGGTCCTCACGTTAAAAGCAGAGCAGCCATGCTGGCCAAGACATCTGCTGCCCTCCATGGGTTTTCTAAAAAATTGGGGGGTAGGCCAATTGCAGCTGTCAGTAAAATATACAAAGCTAAATGCATTTCAGTTGCATCATATGGTGGCTCATTGTGGGGATATAGGGGAGTGGAACCCATACAGACAATGGAAAACAAATTTTTTAGATCTGTCTTGGGTGTCCCACAGTCAACCCCGTCCTATACCGTTCATATGGAATTGGGGGAAGGCTACATCTCAGATCTGATTAGAATAGCACCTTTAATCGCCTGGCTTAGGATGTGGCTTAATACAGAAATTCCCCTAAATCATATCATAATGAGGGACTGTTTGACCCTAGATAACGTACATAGGATTAGGTGGTTGATGTATATTAAAGATAGTTTTTCGAGGTTGGGGAGGCCTGAACTCTACTCTGTTATTGACTCTATAACATCCAAAGACATTGTTTACACTAAAGTGGCAATGAAGGAGCTCTTATCCCTGGAGAGGGAAGAGACTGAGCTGAAGAAACCCTGTGTCAGGGCTAGTTTACTATTGGCTATACCTAACGGTCCAGATAGTTACCTTAATGTGGTGACCCATCCCTACCACAGGTTCATTTTAACCCGTTTTTGATTTAATTTGATTCATTTTAACCTGGGTTTTTATCCTGTTTGGAGTACCCCTGAAAAGGCACTGCCCTGTTCCTGCGATCAATTCTCTGAGCAAAGTACTATGCACTTTATAATGTTCTGTAGTTATTACAATGAAGCTCGGAGATTGTTTCTTGTACCTATACTCAAGGAAGCAGGATTTATTTTAGTCAGACCTGCTCTTATTTATTTGCAAATGTTACAAACTCCCAGGATTATGTTTCATGTGGCTAGCTTCCTGGTGAGAGCTATAAGAAGCAGGAATATCAACTTAAAAACGCGTCTACCTCTCTTTGTAGTATAGACCAGCACACTAGCTAGTCTGTTTGCTGGTGACCTTTGGGTCAGCATTTTTTAGAATGCACTGTAACAGGGTTAGTAGCTGCCCGTTCTAATTATTCTGTTGGGGACATCCTTAGTTTTGCACTTTAGCACCTTGCACTTTAGCACTTTGCACTTTGTATTAATTTTATAGTTATAACATGTAACATGATGCATGTTGGCTTTTTAACATGTTAATCCTAAATTGTTTTTAACTGTTCTTAATGTACTTGCTGTCTGTATTTTTGTGTATATATTTGCCATTGTCTTTGTATGATATTAAGTTATCGCAATAAAGTATTTTGACTGACTGACTGACTAGTAGTGACTAATAGCGAAAGTGCTGGCAAACAGGCTTATGCCGTGCTTAGGTCAGCTGATCCACCCGGACCAGTCCGGCTTTATGCCGCATAGAAGCACGGCCTTGAATCTTCGTAGAGTGCACAGAGTTTTGGCGTGAATCTCACTGTTGAAGGAACCAGCAGCGATATTGTCATTGGACGCCAAAATGACGTTTGACATGGTAGAATGGAGCTATCTCTTCGCGGTGCTCACTCGCATGGGCTTTATTTCGTGGATCAGGTTACTATACGAAGACCCCGTGGCCAGGGTAGTGGCGAATGGACACACGTCACGAGACATACGTCTGGGACGAGGAACTCGACGGGGGTGCCCCCTCTCGCCCCTCCTATTTGCACTGGTCCTAAAACCACTGGCGGTCACTATTCGAAGTACGCAGCTCCTAAGGGGGATTAGATGGGATCAACAGTGGGAAGACAGAGTGTCCTTATATGCGGACGATATGTTGATATACCTCACAGACTTAGAGAATAGCCTTCCAAACCTCCTAGCAATCTGCAACTCACACGGGCGAGTGTCAGGCTACACTATCAACTGGTCTAAATCGATACTCTTTGAGCTCAGAGGGCCACTCCCGCCCCTGCCAGACTCCTGCCCGCTGGAGGTGGCTTCTTCTTCCTTTAAATACCTAGGAATACATATCACTCGAGACGACACTGAGTTTTCAACACTCAATCTGCAACCCCCTCTAATACGACTGCGTAATGATGTGCAACACTGGAAGGAACTTCGATTAACATTACTGGGCAGAGCAGCAATATTTAAAATGATGGCGCTACCGCGCTTCCTATACGTACTTGATAATGCCCCAAAATTGGTACCCGCCAGTTTCCTCCAGAGGGTAACAGCACTGATATCGAGTTTGCTCTGGGGAAACCGACCAGCCCGAATATCTCACACGAAACTTAACCGGAGCTGGTATGATGGCGGAATTGCACAGCCTAATATGCAGTTGTATTACTGGGCGGCCCAACTCAAGATCCTCAACCAGTGGGTACAGGCCCCACAGGACGACCCAGCATTCAAGTCAGACAGGGCACAACTAGGTACAAACAGTTTACTAGCACCTCTATACCACCGGGGCACAGCAGCGAAACTTATAGGACCCACCAAGCATACCGTACAGCTATGGTACAAGGCGCAAGCGAAGCTACACTGGGATGGGACCATCACGAAGCTCACACCACTGTGGGACACCAAGGCATTGGGACACCTACGGCGCACTAAGGGCTTCACCCAGTGGGATTCATTGGGATATCGACTGTGGGGGACATGTGGACTAAAGAGGGCGTGATCCCGTTTGCGTCCCTTCAGGACCAGTATGAACTGGGAGATAACGAGCTGTATAGGTATATACAAATCAGACATGCCCTCCAGGCGGCGATCCCACCAAATACGACACCACCAGAGTCCTCCCCGCTGGAAGACCGTCTGCTCACGGACTTCATGCAGGAAGGCGCAACCTGTTAGAGGAACTAGAGCTAGCATCAGTTAAGTGTCTCAGATTGTATTGTACTTGAATTGCCTAGTGTCTGTAAGAGTTATAGATTGTGCTTAATTAACATTGCCAATGCTTGTTGAGCATTTGTTGATCATGCTCATTGTAATGGTGTAGTCAGTATTTATTGTTGCTGCCAATGCTTGTTTTAGTGTGATCTTAAAGAAGATCTTCCCCTGGGTTCTGGAAGGCTCACGGCACACGTGCTCGGCGCTCCGCGTGAGCAATATGTAAATAATGCAACTGTAAGCCAGCCAAGAGTATATTAAGGAGAACGCTCCTCGAGACGGTGCTTCGTCTTTTTGCAAGTTGTGCCAAGCGCTCCTGCCGGCTGCCGAGACCCCGCCTTCCATTCGGTAACCTTTTTCCTTCAAGCTCCTTCTCCGAAGAGCCCTCGTTTCTGTTCCCTACCTCTCGGTCCCCTCTCCTCACCTGAGGCGCTACTGAGCCCTTCCTCCTGCTTCAGCGAGACGTTCGCCATCGGAATCTCCGCAAGGACTTCCGGATTTCCTGCAGCATACGCGTCATCGGACTTCAGGGGGAGCCTGTGGACACGTCATCGGATCGCCGCGGACAGCGAGAAAGGACAGTAAGATTTTAAGTTGCTATGCAACTAGAAACAATTCACGAACCTGCATTCTCTGTTTAAATAAGACTTCAACTTCACTTGATTTTGAAAGCAAGACAATTTCTCGAGTGATTCAAAGGTGGCAAGTTAACTCACGTGTATTAAAGGAGTTAACCAAAATTCAAGATTGACTTACTGAGTGGATTTAAGGACACATCGTTATTTTGTAAGAGTTTCTTGTAAATCAAACAAGCCTACGCCAATCCAAATCGAAGTATATTGTAACATAGGTTTTGTGAATGTTTAAACAACTTGAGTTCAAAAAGCGACTTATGAGGTCAATAAGTTGATTTGTAAGAACTGCTATAATAGTAAGATAGACCAGATAGTTTGGTTGTTTCTTTCTTTTTCTTATTTTAACAGAATCCACATTCCAGCCTAGCAACTGGGTTTTCACAGGTATGTGCATGGTGTGCAAGTTTGATCCACTAACTAACCTCATTAACCAAGTTGTTGAATTTGGTAAAGAATAAGTTTCTTAGGAATTCTAGTTAACGTGCATGACTGCTTCTTTTCAAAGGTAAAAGAGAATCATAACCTCAAAACCCAGTGAAGTGTATACAAGGGCTGGTTCATTTAACGGTTAGTTAGCTTCTTGAATATTGTCATATGTATACATCATATTTCCTTGCAAATGACCATGTCATGAGTGATGTAATATGTGATGTCATCAGCAGTGCATTACACGCGCAAGTTATAGTGAGTCCAACTAACTATAACGTGGAATTTCATTGGTTTTATGTCAGTAAAATTTCCAGCTAACTATAACTGGTGTCAAACCTATGGTTTTTTCAGTGAATTTCATAGGTTTTTTAAATGCTACTTCCTAACTATAACGTGTGTAAAACCTAGGGTTTTTTCAGTGAATTTCATAGGTTTTTCAAATGCTACTTCCTAACTATAACATGTGTAAAACCTATGGTTTTTTCAGTGAATTTCATAGGTTTTTTGAATGCTAGTTCCTAAGTATGCAGGATATACCTGAAATAAATATCGACATACCAATCTTACGTGCACAACCGAGTGCACGCACCCACCTATTTATTTCATGAAGCTTTCCAATTTAAACCTAATGAATTTCTTCATAGACCAATGAAAGAACTTATAGTACGTTAAAGACACTGAACCTAGGCTTTTTTTTTTGTCATATAAACCTTTTAATTAAATGGAGCCGAATTTCTTTTTAATCGTTCGTGCGTGACTGGTTGTACACACCTTAATATTTTTTTTAAAAAATATAAAAGGTTTTATAATTTAATAATTGTATACTTAAATCGAGCTCTAAAAATATGTGAAATCCGTATGTGTTTGAATTCACTTCTTTTCACGTTTTTTAACTTCACTGAAGAACATCGCTACTTCCAAATCACGTTCATAACTAGATAGTGTCACCGCCTACACGTCCTGAGAAGCGCATGTAAAGTCATGTGACTTGAAAACAACACTTCCAATTGGGTCTTAGTAGTTTCTATTCTGGAATTTACACAAGCACTCCACCCACCTTCCTCACAATCTTTTCTGCTCTCAAGAGACAACAACGTCGAACATCTTCCGGAAGACTTTGCTGAAATGGCTGCCGTTCCGCATTCATCTTCCAAATCTGAAGGAAATGAGCGACCACCTTTAAGAAGAAAAAAGGAATCTTTCATTTGGCAATTTTTCACTTATCCTGAAGATCAAAAGAAAATGAATGCGCCAAAAGTAACCTGCACGATATGCAATTCGGAGCTCTCAAGGGGAAATCCAAATAGAAAATATTCCTTTTCTATACATACCATGCAGCGGCATGTTAAACAAAGGCACCCTGAGCATTATGCAAAAGCATCGACAAGAGCCCTGGCCACGCTATTACCATCAGAGGTGGCCAGCACATCTTCTGGTGGACGACCTGTATCTCCATCGAGTGCTGAGATGGACTTGAGACCATATCTTGCGAAGGTGCACATGAAATGCAACGAGTGTGGAAAAAATCTTTTGTACGGAGAGCAGAGCCTCGTTCTTATTAAACTCAAAATTGAAAGTCATAAATGCCCCAAGAAAAGATAAATTTCTTCACTTCATTTTCATAGTATTACATACTGAAAAATGTCGTAGCAACTTTAAGAAATCGAAAGCATCATAACACTTGTTTCCCAAAAAAATAAAAATTTATTTTCAGAACTAACTCTTTCTACCAAAACGAACTCCAAGAGCATATTATAAGATGTTTTTCGCCGCTTTCTTTTAGTGCGCGACCGGGTGCGCGCACCCACCTATCGCGTACAGGACCTGAGACTCGCATGTGAAGTCATGTGACTTCAAAACAACACTTCCAATTGGTTCTTGGTAGTTTCTATTCTGGAATTTACACGCAGCACTCCACCCACTTCCATCACTTTCTTTTCTACTCTCAAGAGAGAACAACGTCGAACATCTTCCCGAAGAACTTTGCTGAAATGGCTGCCATTCCACATTCATCTTCCGAATCTGAAGGAAATGAGCGACCACCTTTGAGAAGAAAAAAGGAGGCCACGCTATTACCATCAAAAGTGACCAGCACATCTTCTGCAGGACGACCTGTATCTCCATCGAGTGCTGAGATGGACTTGAGACCATATCTTGCGAACGTGCTCATGAAATGCAAGAACTGTCGAAAACTTCTTCTATATGGAGAGCAAAGCCTTATTCTAATTAAACTCAAAATTGAGAGTCATAAATGCTCCGAGAAAAGATACATTTCTTCACTTTATTTTGATAGTATGACATACTGAAAAATGTCGTAACAACTTTAAGAAATCAAAAGCATCAACACGCTTGTTTCCAAAAAATAAAAAAATAAAAAAAATAAAAAGTTATTTTCAGAACTAACTCTTTGTATCAAAACGAGCTCCAAGAGCATATTATGAGATGTTTTTTCGCCACTTTCTTTTAGTGCGCGACCGGGTGCGCGCACCCACCTATCGCGTACAGGACCTGAGACTCGCATGTGAAGTCATGTGACTTCAAAACAACACTTCCAATTGGTTCTTGGTAGTTTCTATTCTGGAATTTACACGCAGCACTCCACCCACTTCCATCACTTTCTTTTCTACTCTCAAGAGAGAACAACGTCAAACATCTTCCCGAAGACTTTGCTGAAATGGCTGCCGTTCCGCATTCATCTTCCGAATCTGAAGGAAATGAGCGACCACCTTTGAGAAGAAAAAAGGAGGCCAAGCTATTACCATCAGAAGTGACCAGCACATCTTCTGCAGGACGACCTGTATCTCCATCGAGTGCTGAGATGGACTTGAGACCATATCTTGCGAACATGCTCATGAAATGCAAGAACTGTGGAAAACTTCTTCTATACGGAGAGCAAAGCCTTATTCTAATTAAACTCAAAATTGAGAGTCATAAATGCTCCGAGAAAAGTTACATTTCTTCACTTTATTTTGATAGTATGACATACTGAAAAATGTCGTAGCAACTTTAAGAAATCAAAAGCATCATAACACTTGTTTCCAAAAAAAAAAGGTCTTTTCAGAACTAACTCTTTATACCAAAACGAGCTCCAAGAGCATATTATGACATGCTTTTCGCCGCTTTCTTTTAGTGCGCGACCGGGTGCGCGCACCCACCTATCGCGTACAGGACCTGAGACGCGCATGTGAAGTCATGTGACTTCAAAAGAACACTTCCAATTGGTTCTTACTAGTTTCTATTCTCCAATTTACACGCAACACTCCACCCACTTCCCTTACTTTCTTTTCTACTCTCAAGAGAGAAGAACGTCGAACATCTTCCCGAAGACTTTCCTGAAATGGCTGCCGTTCCGCATTCATCTTCCGAATCTGAAGGAAATGAGCGACCACCTTTAAGAAGAAAAAAGGAGGACACGCTATTACCATCAGAAGTGCCCAGCACATCTTCTGCAGGACGACCTCTATCTCCATCGAGTGCTGAGATGGACTTGAGACCATATCTTACGAACATGCACATGAAATGCACACACTGTGGAGAACTTCTTGTATACGGAGAACAGAGCCTTATTCTAATTGAACGCAAAATTGAGAGTCATAAATGCTCCAAGAAAAGTTAAATTTCTTCACTTTATTTTGATAGTATGACATACTGAAAAATGTCGTAGCAACTTTAAGAAATCAAAAGCATCATAACACTTGTTTCCCAAAAAAAAAAAAAAAAAAGTTATTTTCAGAACTAACTCTTTGTACCAAAACGAGCTCCAAGAGCATATTAGGTGATATTTTTTCGCTGCTTTCTTTTAGTGCGCGACCGGGTGCGCGCACCCACCTATCGCGTACAGGCATCGAGACACGCATGTGAAGTCATGTGACTTCAAAACAACACTTCCAATTGGTTCTTAGTAGTTTCTATTCTCCAATTTACACGGAACACTTCACCCACTTCCCTGGAGAAATAGTTTATCGAAAAACTTTTAAACCCTCCTCTTATGAAACATTCGACATCGTTCACATACCAGTGTAGTAAATAACACTAGATACACTCCGTCCCTTAATTACAAGGGACATATTGCTATGTGAAAACAACTTTTGTTTTCACGCGATAATGTGAAATGCTGAGCCTGTTACAGAATTTTCTTTCACATATATGTTACTATTCTCCTTCAAGCACTAACACCGTAGAAAATACCACCAATAGCGGTGATTTGTATCGCTTACAGCCCTTGCTATCATAAAGTTTTATTTCCTAAGTCTCTGATCTCCAACTGTGCAACGCGGCTCCCCTGTGTGTCGTAATGAGGTGCTAAGAGCATCACGCACACTCTACTGTGACTAAGCATCCATAAACTCCATGGACATCTCTACCCTGCTATCTGCAATTGTAAACATCAAAAGGAGCTAAGCTGCGCCCCTTGGAGAGGCCTCACTCCCACTGCTACAACGGCTTGGCAGTCGCCAAGATCCACAACAACAGCGTCTCGGATCCATTGAACTTCTGTGACGGTCTCAATGAAAATATGCACTGTAGAATATTCAAGTATGTAGTAGTCCTCCTGCTTGGTTAGAGACTAAAAATTTACCGCAGCGCTGCGGCGATTTCTACCGCAAATAAACATTGGTATTAATAAGGTTTAACGCAAATGCGGTAAAAATCGTTGCAAAGCATGAGTATCACAGAAAAGTCAGCATTATTCATGCATAGCGACCTAATGCTATTAGCCATGTTATCCACCTCCCATTGGATAACATGGCTAAGAACTGCTCAGGGCAGGTGTTAGCTTTTAGAGATATTCCCGCTTAGCGCAAATATCTCCAAAAGCTAGTAATAAGAGATAGCGATGTTAGAGACTATTTTCAGTCGCTAACATCTTAGCACGCCCACTTTGCATCTCATTAGATATAAATATAACTGATATGCAAAGTGGGGCTCAAAATGGTCACTATCTCCTACTAGCTGTCGCTAACTGGTGTTAGCGGCAGCTAGGTAATAGAGAGATAATTTTATCTCTGCTTTCTTGGCTTTTAAAGCCAAAAAACACAGATAAACACCCTTGATAATATACACCTATATTCAAATTGCTGCGTCAAGACCTACGCCTGCTTCAATCACATGCACAGTTTTGAAACAACATGAGCCTGAAAGTCACTGAGTAAAATCTCATAAATTACAGTCAGCCACTTTCAAGACGCATTACTTCAGAGAAACACTTCTTTATGATACAGGACTTTAGAATGACACATATCTCCTCTTTATAGAGACCCCTCAGGTTTTTTTAACAGCTGTTAAATCCTTCCATACTCATCACAAAGCCGCTGCATCACGAGCATTGCCTCAGCTGTCCTCAGGACGGACAAGATTTGTGATGAACTTGCCGCTGTGCTTGCGCAACACTAACATTGCGCTTCCCTGACACGTTCTATTCACTAAGCAGAACCATGACTGAACCACTCTATCATAAACACACCTCAACCATGGCTCAGAAAGGAGTAGCTCTATCATGACCATACAAGTACCACTAAGCCCCCCAGCCCCCTAATCTTGAGGCAGAATTAGCAATGCAACACAAGATTTAAAGTCCTGCAAAGAACACCATGTAACATTTAATATCATATCCACCATTGTTTTCATATATCACTATTGCTAAACTCACTCAGTGAAATGTCGCTCATTTTATTAAATTACTTTTAAAGCATGCCTTCTAACAATGCACCCAATCCTATGTGGAAGTGTTTAATATAAAAAATTACATTGCTTTAACAAGGATAGACAAATAAATAACACAATGATGTAAAAATTTCTTTATTATATATACTTACCTAAAAAAAGAAAAAAAAAAGTAAATTTCTTATTAAAACGTAGCACCTGTGGAAGAAAATTAAAAATAAGATTATAAAGTATATTTATTAAAGAAAAAACAATAGGAGACAATAAGAGAGATGCAAAGAAAACTCTCAGATATTATTAATTAAACTTACCTTATAAATATAATATCTGTGGAGGAGAGTAAAAAAAATCTATTATAATACATATTTCTGAATGCAATGTAACAAAATAACTAAAACAACATATTAAATGATTTATTTTTGCTGTCCTCAGAATACATTGATTTTCACTATCAAGAGTGATTTCAATATTACTCATCATATAACAGCGGGGAAAAAAAACACAATCAAAATGATTGTGTTTAAAAAACCCATACAAAATCTGCATACATATTATAAATACCTGAAAAAAACATGTCTTAAATGTTTTCCTCAAATTCGCAATTTCTTGAGTAAGCACACTACATCTTCCACAGTTACAAACTAATTAAAGTATACCACTTATTTTTCAAGATATCTCAACAAAGCCCTGTGCAGCTATCTCCTATAAAAAATGTATTTGAAAGACACAGTTTCTTCTCTCATACCTTTCCGCATGGCCAAATTGTATAAGCTAACTCATTATCTTTTAAATACCTCTCCCAAACACTTGCGTCCATATAAGTTTTGAAATAATTTTCAAAAGTAGTCATTTTCTTCTCTCATATTTTTCCACGTGGCCAAATACTATGAGTTAAGTAGTTTTTTTCTGAAATTATTTAATCTTAGTCTTATCTATTCTTTTCTGTACCTTCACAATTAAAATTTGTACCATATTTTATACCATCAAACATTAAGTAAATTTGTACCTGATGTTATCACTATGCCAAACACAAATTTCATTTATAGATTTATACACCCTCATTTACATGATATTTGTAAACTAGTAAGTTTCAGATCTTTACAGTATACATCTTCCTAAAGCAAGTCATTCTACTGAAATTTGGGTTCCAAAAATAACAAATAAGAGTTAGTTAAGGCAAAAGGCAAACGTTTTTTAAAAGTCAATTGGCTATCATTGCAAAGCGTCCAGCCACAAGCACACTTCAAATAAGCTGTATAATGTCCTGATGATGTAGAAGGCCCTTCATGAAAAATAATGGCTACAGTTACAAATGTTCTTCTAGAAATAGAAACTTGAGAAGCCACAAAATTTTTAATTAAAGTTGACAATTTACTCCCATCAGCTCTGCATCGTTGAAACATTAAAATTACATATTGTCCGTATCTATGGATAAATAAAGTTGATAACATTTCAGACTTGCATTGAGAACACACCATGTTCTGATGCGCATCTTTAACTAGTTTATTAAAAGGCACTTCTTTGCAGTCTGGTAATGTCAAATATAAAAATCTTTCACTGGGTATCTCAGTACTACTTAAAAATGAGCAATTATCACACTTATGTTCCCATTTATAAGAAAGCCCAAAAAGACTATCAATATCTACACCTTCATCTTCCAAAACTGTAAACATATACATGATAAATTCCTGACAATCTTGCTGAATATTCTGAGAAAATTGATTTACTCCTGCACATATGTCTAAAACATTCCTTAGTTCTGAAACACTTGCTACTTCACTATCACCACTACTACACATTTCAAATATAGAATTTAAAGAATAGCAAAATGTATGCTCCTGATTTTCTATAATCTGTTCCTTAACATTTTTCAGAAAGAAAACAACATTAACTACTACATTTGCATAGCAGTTGACACCAGACCTATTTTCAAACTTAAATCCAACAATCTCTTCAATACTAACAGTTTTCCTACGGCTACCAACAACAACTACATCTTTTTTTCGTCGTTTCTCGACTACTTCAGCACATTTGTCCTCATTTTTCCTTTTCTGACCAACTATACGCCTTTCAATTAAAGGATATTGAGGTAAACTTGGAGCATATTCTCTTCTTAACCTATTATACTCCTTCACACAATTTAAATCTGCACTAATCTTTGTCTCATCATAATCAATTAGATAAAGTCCACATAAAGTTCTAACTCGCGATAGAGCAACATGCGCCATGCCCTCTTTGAATACAGTCCTTCCAATATTTACCAAAGCACAATCTACACTTAAACCTTGAGATTTATGTATAGTCACTGCATATGCCAAACAAATTGGAAATTGCTTACGACGGACATATAAGTCTTTCACAAGCAAAAAACGAGTTGAACATCGACTAATTTGTTGAACTTCCTCAATCCCATCAAATTTTATCCTCAAAAATTCAATCTCATCTCTATTGGTATAATTGCCAAAACCAACAACATTACCCATTGCTCCATTTACCAATCCTCTTTCTACATGTAAATTTCTCCTTAAAATTATCCGACAATTTAAACATACATACAGATTTATCTCTAAACCAGCAGTTTTAGATATAGTTTTTTGAAGAGAATCCAATTTTAATTTCAACTTTTCAGACAAAACAATAGTACTACCTTCATGCTCTATTCTATCTTTAGCTTCCAGTTTCTTAATTTCTTGATTTTCTAAATTCAACATTTTCTCATTAAAAACTGAACATTCTTTCAGAGTTGGCATCAAGCATATCACTGACTTATCTGCTACCTCTTTACTATATATTTTCTCAGGTACATTATCTTCATTAGGAAACAGCTTGGAAAGTAATCGGGTTCGTAGAGTGTGTTTCGCATCTTCAGTTAATTTTCCAATCCTAATATCTTGAAGAATACTTCCATATTTAGTATCCTTTGCCTGTCGCATATTTTGAATCAGTTCAGTATATTTGAAATGCTACCAATAACAGCTACATCTTTTTTTCGTCGTTTCTCGACTACTTCAGCACATTTGTCCTTATTTTTCCTTTTCTGACCAACTATACGCCTTTCAATTAAAGGATATTGAGGTAAACTTGGAGCATATTCTCTTCTTAACCTATTATACTCCTTCACACAATTTAAATCTGCACTAATCTTTGTCTCATCATAATCAATTAGATAAAGTCCACATAAAGTTCTAACTTGCGATAGAGCAACATGCGCCATGCCCTCTTTGAATACAGTGCTTCCAATATTTACCAAAGCACAATCTACACTTAAACCTTGAGATTTATGTATAGTCACTGCATATGCCAAACAAATTGGAAATTGCTTACGACGGACATATAAGTCTTTCACAAGCAAAAAACGAGTTGAACATCGACTAATTTGTTGAACTTCCTCAATCCCATCAATTTTATCCTCAAAAATTCAATCTCATCTCTATTGGTATAATTGCCAAAACCAACAACATTACCCATTGCTCCATTTACCAATCCTCTTTCTACATGTAAATTTCTCCTTAAAATTATCCGACAATTTAAACATACATACAGATTTTTCTCTAAACCAGCAGTTTTAGATATAGTTTTTTGAAGAGAATCCAATTTTAATTTCAACTTTTCAGACAAAACAATAGTACTACCTTCATGCTCTATTCTATCTTTAGCTTCCAGTTTCTTAATTTCTTGATTTTCTAAATTCAACATTTTCTCATTAAAAACTGAACATTCTTTCAGAGTTGGCATCAAGCATATCACTGACTTATCTGCTACCTCTTTACTATATATTTTCTCAGGTACATTATCTTCATTAGGAAACAGCTTGGAAAGTAATCGGGTTCGTAGAGTGTGTTTCGCATCTTCAGTTAATTTTCCAATCCTAATATCTTGAAGAATACTTCCATATTTAGTATCCTTTGCCTGTCGCATATTTTGAATCAGTTCAGTATATTTGAAATGTGACCATATATTTACATTTCCAATACTGCCCAGGCACTTTCTGGTCTCCTCATGTGTAACAGTTTCAAATACAGGTTGTCCTTTCACAGGAGTTAGCTGCAGTAGATCTCCAAAAACGATGACATGTTTACCTCCAAATAACACATCATACTCTGTCTTAAGTGTCTGTTGCATTCTTAAAGGCACAAAAGCAAGCTTTACATTGGAGACCATGCTTACTTCATCAATAATAAGAAGTTTCATTTTTTTAAGGACTCTAGAAACTTCAAAACAAGCTTCTCCAGATAGCTTCTGATATTGTAATTTATTTTCATCTTCAACTGGCAGCATCAGTAAACGATGTAAAGTAACACCTTTAATATTATGTGCTGCCAATCCAGTTGGAGCAGTAACAACACACAACAGTGTTGACTGAGTTGTTTGCTGTAAATATGTAGTAATTCCTTTAATTAGGAAACTTTTACCAGTCCCAGCTTCTCCACTTACATATAATCGAATAGGTTCAAATGACATACATGAGCAATCTTTTCTCTCATGACGAAAGCCAAGCTCAATGTGCTCTGTCACTTCATCATATATCTGTCTCTGCTCAACATTAAACTGCTTCTTTAATTCTTCTAAGTCGATTACTTCCTCTTGACCTTGCTGCATTGCGCTTTCCACCTCATCCATGGCGGTGGCTGCTTAATTTTGAATAATTGGTTGTCCCAGTGGATCTTGACTTAATGAAGCCGAACTTTGACTACCTTGTGAACTATCTCTAGCAATCTCCGCTGCAATTGTCGCTTCTTGCTCTATTTCATCATTCAACATTTGGAGATAAGTACTAAAAACAGGACATTCAATATTACTTTTAGATGCGTTGAATGAATCTTCATAACTATCAAAGTCTCCAAGTAGTTCCTCTTCTCTACGCCATGGTTTAAAGAGTTGCAAAAGAGCAAAATATTAAAATTCTCTTTTATCAGGTGTTTCGCAACTCAGTTTCCAATGATTTATCCTTTTCTTTGTTTTACCAGACATCCTTCATGTCCAATTACAGCATGTACACCTTTATCAATATTCTCCGTAACATTTCTTTTAAAAGTATAATTTTGAAGTATTTCATACAGACAAATGTTTTCAAGCAGAGTACTTCTATTTGGATAGTATGTATCCAACATATTTGTTTTCAAAATGTCTGTACTGTTTGGTTCTTTCTGGGCTAAATACTCAATTTCTTGCACAGGTTTCAGAACACGGTTTCGTGTTTCTGCTAGGCCCAAACTCACCCAGAGAATAGTCCTTGATTTCGCATAAAGACTTGCTGATGATAATCTGTCACAACATTCATATGCTCCAATTTCTCGATGAGACAGCATCTTCAAACTGTGCGTATACAATTTCTTGCTCAGGCTCTTTTCATGAGAAATGTCTTCCCACATCTCCTTCAGTTCCGTCTTTTCAGATTTCGTGATATAAGACGTTACATATCGAGCCACAGCAATAGAGTTGTCTGCAACATATTGTATGTCCATGTTAGCATTCCACATGGACAAAATGACTGGGTTATAGTCATTAATATATTTCCATTCTTCACCTCTTCTTAAATTGTACGTATTTTTAGGTGACCTCCTTCTGATATTATGTCGCAAACATGACATCAAATTGTTGACTCTTCCTTTTGAAAGTACCGGTCGTGCAAATCCAAAGCGACATTTGGTGTAAAATTTGCTCTTTGATTTGAATTTTCGCCGACAATATTTTCCACAGCGATGACTTTGAAAACGTAACACTTTTTCTCTTAAGTCCTTATCAGTGGTACTATTAGGTATGTCACAAGTGGCATACTGTTCAATAAAAGACAGTACAGTCTCATCCGAGTCTATTCCAAATTTAGGAGCATCCTTGATCCATAGCAGCATATGAATATGAGGAACACCTCTTGCTTGATATTCTTTTCTCCAAAAGAAATCCAGTACTTCACCAAGAGGCAGATTTTTCTTGTTAGTAATGAAAGACATCGTAGCTTCAAATCTATGATTAAAATATCTGCAAACATTAACTGGATCTAATGAACACAGTTCTCCAGGTGTCTTGTAGTTTATGTTTTCTATGTTTGCATTCGCCTCCCGAAGAAATTCAATTAAATCTTCCCAAGCATACTCTGCACAGCTTAGAGTTAAAAACCATGTTGGTGCTCCTAAGTTTCTAAGCATGCACTTCAAATCTCCATGACGACGGTACCAATACTCATTAGTACCCCGCTGACAAGCCATTAAATTAATTAGATGTGAATCCAAAACACTATCTTTCTGTTGCACTTTATCCATAAATTCCTTTGCTGAAATATTTCGCAGATGTACACCACTTTTTAAGATATGATTTACTGCATAAGACAGACCAGATAAGTCACTCTCAAACAGAAGATGAAACAGATATGGAATGCATTGGCGAAACCTTGGATCTTCTGCATATAATCTTGTTGTCCGGTACTCAGATGCAGGAATCTGCATAGGTCGATCATCATATCATGTACCTTCACCTGTAGGAAATAACTGTGGAAAACAACGACCTTCCAAACTTTATTCCCAGACACTAATAGGATTTCCTTTCGCCTTTTTCATCTGAAATAATTCAATAGCATTCCCTATTGCTTCTTTGGAATGCAGTGGATGAACACTGTCATGTTCATAAATTTCTTCAGATCTAGATACATCAACTTTTTCAATTTGTCCACTAGACAAATCACTATCCTCTTCTTCACTTCTACGTATACATCTTTGTAATACTTATTATTTTGCACTAAATACAACATTGCCTTTTTCACTTTCCTAACATCCACTAAATCTTGCCAGATTTTCTTACTCTTTGTAGGTACACCATTAGAATAACTAGAGGTTCCTCTTCTACATTTTCAACACCAATCGTTTCCATATTTTTTTTTTAGATCAATAGGCAAATACACAACTCTACCCTTTAATCCTCTTAGTAAGTCTGAAGGATTTATTTTACCAGTCTTAGGCTCCATTCGAACAATAGCCTGAAAAGGATGTACACATTGAATCAGAATCGTCTCATAAGTATTTAAATCCATCAATTCTGATGGAATATTTACCAACTCTAGATTATTATGAACAGCTCTAGCAGGCATTTTATTTTCATTTAATTTATTATAACAATATTTACAAACACGTTGCTCAAAACCCAAATCAAAATAGTTTTCCACCAACAAATACGTTGCAAAATCTTTCCATTGTCCATTACTTTCATCTTCACTTTTTAAATATAAATCAACTAACCTCGTTTGACTTTTGTAATGAATGCGCGGCAACAGACACAAGAAAAATTTGGTTTCTCACCTGCAATTACCTTACATTTTATTATTTCCTGTTCAAAATTTTCAATATTTACATTTCCAACATTTTCTAACACATTTCCTTCTATAATTATATTAGCTTCTGCATTATCTTCCTCTGGACCAAAATAACTTACCTCAATTTCTGCACAAATCTTCTTAACATCTAATTCACATCCATACAAAATAGCACTATTTAACTGTTTAAGTTTAAGTGCTGGACTTTTTGCATAGTACAACTTTCTCACTAATTTTCTCATTTTAGTATGATGCACTGCTAACATCCGGAAGTGATGAAAGACACTCTGGCATATTTTTTTAGAGAGACAAGCCAGAGAATGGCCTTGCAGACCTATTTTCTCGCGCACTCTGCATTCATCTAATTCTTGCAACATTTTAATTTTTTTTTTAGACTTTCTTTAGTGTACTTACGTAAGAAATTGCGAAAGAAATCAATTGAATCCTGTCGTACACTACAAATGCTACTACAATTCCAACTGTAAACAGGAGCATTGGGACGTCCCTCTAAAGCTTCTCTAGCCATAACATCTTCTGCATTTCTAACCACAATTTTCTCTCTCAATAACACAACCATCCTTCACCTCATACGCTCGACCACTGGTGTCAACTGCATGCAACAGATCGTTACTTTGAAAGTAACTCTCTTCATTAAAAAATGGCTCAGAAGTTGAAGTATGCATCCACTTCCCAGAAAACACTTTACAAAAATTACTCCTATTTATGTGTCTCTTCCATTTACTTTTACCTTTGAAAACTCGAATCGCCTTATTTAAAATATTTATTCTATTAAGTATTAAAATAAATAATTTTCTTTTTGCCTCAAATGCGCGCTCAACGATACCCTCTATATATAGATTTTTTTTAAGAAAAGCAGATCTTCTTTTAGAAACTTTCTCCTTTTGTAATAAATTCGAAACGACTCTGTTGTAAAACATACGCTTCCTGATTTGGCTGAATTGATTACTCCGGGTTTTACTGTACAAACTTTCATCTTTCCTAATTCCAGAAACAGTATTGTGTTTGACTCCAGATCTCCTTTTAGATAGTGATATCGTTTTCTCCTTCTGAACTTCAATATTTACATTTTTCCTTCCCAAATTTCTTTTAAAAAACTTTTTAGTTTGCTTACCAGGAGCACTCTTCTTTGTATCCGTCCTCTCATTCTTTGAAAATAATTCTGTAGTTTTCTTCTTCAAACTGTACGTCCGTTTGTAGAGTTTCTTTTTTTCAATTCTGGTCGGCATTTTAATTAAAAATTTTGATGAAATTGTGAATCTGTAAAACACAAAAATAACAAATATTATAGTTCACTACTAGCATATATCGTACAAATTAAAACCACACATTCATTTTCTAATAAAATACAGATAATAACAGAAAATCTCTGAACAAAGTAGTAAATCCTGTAGTGAATTTTCCTTGTAAATTTATCACACTCTATATTTCTTTAAACTTTATAGACAATTTAAAAAAAATTTTTTTAAAGCATACAAACAGTACACTTTTTTCAAGAACTATCGGTAATCATAAGTGTTTTAATCTTTTTTTCTACGATCTCTTTTACACTTCATGAGAACATATCTTATCACTCTCATGAAGCACTTCATCGACGAATATATCAAGAAAACTATCATCACGAATGCTTTGCTATCATTTTTTTTAATTTATTCAAAACTTCATAATTTAAAAGAACTTCCAACATCAGTTCATCAGGGACATCTTCAAGTCCATTGTCCTCATCTTCTATCAGCTCTAAATAGGCTGAATCTAAGGAAATGTCCATAAAATAATAATTTTCATCCGCTTCCTCTCCAACAACCGCGTCTAATATTTCCTCCATCAGTTCATTTATTATATCAAAATGAACTTCATTATCTTCTGAAAAATTCTCCATAGTAATTTTTGAATAAATTCTTCTTTATCGTTTTAAAAACATATAGAGACTAAATTATATCTTTGTCCATAACTGTATAACTGAAAACTACCTTTACTAATTTTTAAACTACATATAATTTTATAATCTCTAACTTATTAACTCTATATATTGTAACATACCACATTCCTCTTGTTTTGAAAAAGAAATTGGCAATATAACTCTAAACATTGACACTGTGCTTTTTTTTCAATTAAATAATTACTGTTGATAAAAGACATTTCACTGTAAAATTTATTTTTAGATATTTAAAATATTTATTACCTGTACAATAATTTTTAGAGACACATTTTTTTTTATTTCATCACTACAAAGTGCAATATAAATTTATGCACTCTGAAGAAAAGGATCACACTATACAAACCATTTAATTCACTTAACAGATTACTACTTCCCACAGAGACAATTCCATTTATGTTACAACAGCATACTCACCATGTCAATGTCTTAGCATATGCAAAATGTCATACTAACCATGAACAACCACTTCATAATAAAGCTCTACATTAATATGTAAAAAAGTGCCTATACATAGTATATTCACAGATATGCAGGAAACATGAGCATTACATTTAGATCCATATCATAATACCTCTCTGTAAATAAAGGTGGAACACTGCCAAACATAATACAACAAGATTTCAAAAATAATGAGCACTTCACAAGTATTAATTAAAAGAAACCTGAAAGAATTATACTCCAATGATTTCTAAATCTGAACTCCTTGCAAAAGAACACATGTACCAAGCTCATTGAAACATAATTTGAACTGTCAACGGAGAACATCTCAAAAAACATATGTAGTATAAGCAGATAGAACCACATGTGAAAAATTTAAAATAAAATCATGTTCTAAACATTTAAAAATTATTCTTTATTATTTTCATCACCACCCACAGAAATTGCCAAAGCAAAAAAGGAACTCACCTGAAAAAAAGAATATATACTCTCAATATATGAATTCAATTCAATTTATTTTATTATGTTTTGGCTCTCAAAGAGGGCCACATAAAAATTCACAATGATAAAGGAAAAAACAAATACATATCACAGAAATAACATTCAGATGCACATTTGAATACAAAATAACATACCATGACAAATCTACAACAGGAAGCAAATGTCAAACATCTCCAGAAACATATTAATAAATAGCTAAAAAACCTTTGAAAAAGTTAAAAATATAGAAACAAAACATTTCATTCGGAGGCCAATAAAGTGCTTGGAGAAAGCTGTTCAGATTAGAAATACCCAAACGGAGACAAATAGGTTTTAACCATTTGAGACGCAATATGCGAAGCGCAGGACAGATCAACAAAACATGCATGCGATCCTGAGTGCTCAGGTTACATAAATTGCACATAGGGGAAGAACCATACCATTTGGATAAAAGTAGATTTAAAGGTAATAGGTCATAACGTAACAGAAACCATAATCTACGAATACCATGCGGCAAGTTCCATGTAACATATGGTTGGGCCAATTTAATCGAGTAGGAATTAAGGAGAAGGTCTACTTCCCTTTTTTCATAAATTATCTTCTTATCTGCCTGAAAACACAGTTCCCACGAGGCCTGTTTTAATAGGAGTTTTAACTGTAAGGGAGAGTGCAAAAACAAAGTGTTTTCATCTAACTTTAACAAAGTTACAGCTTTTCTAAAATTCCTTACAATTTGTGAAAACTCCTTAAAATTACCCAGTAATTCAGTTTTAAGAAGAGCTCTCATCGTCCCCAGTTCAGCTCTAGCCAGGCAAGCCACCCATCTTACCAGGGCACATAAACCCTGTACCCAGCTGCTCCTGAGACCGAAATCGAGCCTGCAGGCGGCCAAAGGACACGCAGTATTCAGAGAAGATAGGGATCTTAAGAGTTTCCCCTCAATCTTATGGCAGAAGTCCCAATATTTCATCTCAATAAGTTCAATACCATATAGTATCGTAGCGGGAATTTTGGACCTATATACCTCCAATAAGCACAAAAAGTGCCTTTTCCCAGTGGCCTGATACAGGGAATTTAGACCTTTGCCATGTGCGAGGGCTTTGCGCGATCTGTGCTCAATATGAGGCCTCTCGCTCAAGTTTGCCGCAATAATTTTCCCCAAAAACATATAAGATTTTACCACCTCCAGTTTTTGACCGCCGATATACCAACCAAAACTTTCAGATCTGCACTTCTTTTTCCCGGCTATGCACATAATTTTACTTTTAGAGATGTTAATCTTCATGCAATGCGCAACAGAAAAATCATGCAGGGCTTGTAGCCGATTTGCAAGGCCTTTGGGGGTCAGATCTAAAATAAGGACGTCATCGGCATACATCAAGCAAGATATTGGAGTCCCCCCAATCACCGGAGCAATACCTTCGCTGACAGACAAGGCAACAGGCAGATCAACAGTGTACAAGGAGAACAAAAGGGGAGCCAATAGGCAACCTTGTTTTAGGCCATTCAAGGAAGAAATATGATGGGAGAGCCCCCTTTCACCCCCTTGCAAGACACTGCACCAGGTCTCTGTATGGAGTGTGGGGACAAGCTCCAATAGGTAGGATGGGACACCAAGCGCTGCCAATTTTCTCCACAGCGTTCTACGATCCACTTTATCGAACGCTGTGGAGAAATCAATAAAAGCCGCATAGACAACCCCCCCTCTCACCTGCACATATTTATCAGTTACCACCTGGAGAGTGGTAAGGTTGTCTAAAGTACCATGCCCCCTACGGAAGCCAGTTTGTTCAAGAGGCAAGATATTGTTCTCCTCGACCCAATCGGAAAGAAAACTTAAAAGATATTTCGCAAAAACCTTTCCGATAGAGTCGAGTAGGGCGATCAATCGATAATTACTGGGGCTGTCCCTAGTTCCCTTCTTAAAAATAGGGACCAAAATACTTCCCCTCCAGGAGGCAGGTACCGTATTTGACAAGAAACAGGCTTTAAACAATGGGTACAGGATTTTACTCCACATTAGGGGATCCTGCTTCAAAACTGTCATAGGGAGTTCATCGGGACCCATTGCACCAGAGGCGCGCATGTTCCTTATGGCTATTTCAATTGATTCCTTTGTGGGATAGTTAATCAGTCCTTCAGGCGTTGCAGCTAGGACAATATCCTCACCTGGCATGCCATTCCCTGCATAGAGGTCCCGAATATATGTGATCCAAACCTCTTCAGCTATAGGGATGGGGCAAGGGCTTATTCTATTACCGCATCCCTTCCCAATTATTGCCCCAAATTCTCTAATCCTACCATGGACAACTGATTCCCTTAAGTCAATCCAAACTGTATCTTCATTCCCCTTTTTTATTTTTGCCTTTAATCTGCATCTCTTTCTTTTTAGCCTAGAGATTTCTTTTTCACGTTCCATAACTCTATCTAAATATTGCTCACGGACTAGTTTATTTATTTCTTTGTTCAGAATGCGTAGTGTACTAGGCACAACTACCACTTTTCTAGGGCGGGTAGCCTTTTTTACATCTAAAATGATATTTCGCATAAGATTTTCAAAATTAACTATTTCTAAACCACGCCACTCATTTAATTCTAATAGAGTATTACATAATTTATCATGGACCCCATTAATGGCAGAGGGATTCCAAAAGCATCTTCCCGTAGAAGCGTGAAAAGCCACATCACTGCCGTTAAGTGCCCATGGCACAGTGGGCATAGGGTTTAAAGAAATAGTTATGAGCATTATACAATGATCTCTCAAAGTTGTTGGGATTATCTTAAGATCCTGAATCCAGGGAAACAAACCATAATCCGATATTGCATAATCAAGAATGGAAAACCCGAAAGGGGACTTGTGTGTAAATTTAGCAGGCACATCAGACGGGAGTCTCCTATTTAATATAAGTCCGTCGGCTGCCGCTAGTTCTTCTAGCAGAATCTTCCCTCTTTTATTAGTCACTATTTTATCAGGGAAGAGGGATTGGGGTACAAAATGCGCCTCTTCTTTGGGTTCATTTCTGAAGAGCTTCAGACTAGTATTGGAAATTTTGCAGTTCAGATCTCCTACTAGGATAACATCCGGAGGGGATGGTACATTTTTAATTTGGCCAATATATCAAAATACCTGCTTCAATATGGGATTAAAACGCTCTTCAGGAGGGATATATACATTAATAATAACAACGGAAGACTTTTGAATTCAAATAGCAGGTTGTTCCTTTCAGGCACCAAACACTCTAAAAATGGAAATAATAAAATTTTATTAACTTATTACAAACTTATTTCCTACACAGTATACAATCATTATAGCATTGAACAAGCATAACTAATAAGTTTCCCAAAATCCTCTCCATTAAAAATAAATACAAAATTTCTCATTTATAAAAGCATTGTGCCACAGATATGTCACTTTTCCCCATGTTAAAATTCATGCACCTACAACAGTAGGCTTTCATAACTAAAAGGCCAAGTCACAAAAAAACAAAAGCCTTATTTATGAAAACATTGCGCCGCCACTGCGTCACTTTTAGCATGGAAAAAGTGATGCACGGGTGGCGCAAGGCCGTCATAAATAAGGCCCCATGTCCATAGACAAAAACTACAGGGCCAGCATTATACACATGCAAGCAGTACACTTGCACAGAACCACAAAACCCCAAGAGCCACTGTGTTAATATATATCCTTAAAATAATAAACCTCTGAGAATGGATACATATTTGCATGGCAGCCCATAACAGAAATTTGGCGTCCTCTGACTCTGATCCACTACCAAACACCCTGACCCCCCCCCCCCCCTCTTCACTGAACTCCGCACTCCACCCCACCCGGACCCCCTGTTACAAACCCCCTACCTACCCTCCCTGCCCAAGGCCACCATGAGCCTCAAACCGCCCCTGGTAAAGTTATAAGACACAGCATTACTAAAACTCAAAGAATAGGCAACAGGCAGATAATCTAAATAGTACATAAAGACACATATTTTTTACATAATACTTTTGAAAAACATGTACTATTTTTTTTAAATCTATCATGCAACTGGCCCGCTAGAACCGCTTTCAAAACGTCAACTATAAACCTTTACATTTCATTTTTAAACCATACACTTTCAATTACATTATTTTTTTTATTTACAATTCATGTAATGTTACACACCTTTTCTAAAATACACCAGTCCCTGTTATTTATAAGGATTTATTTTCATTCTTCATCAGTGATACTTTCTTAACAAATAATGAAAATCACTGTAACGTTTCAAACAACAATGCTAACGCGGTAAAAATAACTCTCCGTTTGCTTTCCTTTAAGAATGTAGATTATGTACCCCACGCATGCGTTTCTTGATATTTGCATTTGGCAGCGAATACCGACCTTGAATCGGAAGACATGAATAAGAGCTCCATTGTCACATTTAAAACTGAACGTAGCATCTGCTCACACACATATCTTTCACTTAGCTAACATTCACAGAAAACAGCATTGGTGTAAAAAAAAATTGACCTTCCTTTAGAACTTGCTCAAATGACTCCCTTATTTTTTAACGCATCCTCCACTTCAAGACAGGCTATTTTTTTGATAACTACTAAGCAATATTTAAGTGACTAGACTGCTAGAAAATTTATCAAGTCATTCTGCTCCTCTCCACTGCATAGCCGGCGACCTAATTCTGTGGAGTTGCTATACAACCGGCAGTGCTGCGCCGTTTCCTTTACCATCTTGGGAAATTCAAAATGGATGTCCCTCCTGCCTTCGCAAACGAGGCGGACCACTTAGAACTATTTCGACAGAGAATGCTTCTGTACTACGGCACCTTAGCACTCTCAACTTTGAATACTTCATATCGATTATCATTTCGATATTCGTATTTCACCTGTGTGCAGCCTGTATTTCATTGCCTGAGCTGTGATTTCACGTGGGCCCTGGATTTATGTCTCTGCAATTTGGTACCTCCTGAAGCGAATTACAATCACCTCATGAATCCGTTACTTGATCATGAACAGCTTTGTTACAACGGAGGGTTTATGGCCTTTGCAGCGATACAAGGAGTTCTGGGTCATTGGAATATATTCGCAGCGGCACAAGATTTCCTAACAGAGAGCTACATCGAAAACCCACCGAGCTGTCCTCTGATGGTAAAAGAGCCTCCGATAATGACAGATCATGAATGCTCCTTTCCTCTTCTCAATTGGATGGCTGACATGTTTTCAGATGATAACAGTGATTTCCTGTTAGAAGCACTTGCTGCCTACTTTGCCTACACAATGGACGGTTAACTCTTTCCTAACAGAGAGCTACATCGAAAACCCACCGAGCTGTCCTCTGATGGTAAAAGAAGCTCCGATAATAACAGATCATGAGTACTGCTTTACTCTTTTCCATTGGATAGCTGACATACTTTCAAATGATAAAAGTGATTTCCTGTTAGAAGCAGAAGCTACCTACTTTGCCTAAACAATGCTTCGATAACTCTTATGCAAGCCATTGACGTCCTCATTTCCTTTTGCCTCCCTATATTCTTCACGTTCTTTTCCAAATTTTCTTATGAAGAACAGACCTATTGGCTTTACTAACAGTGGACATTATGATTTCGTGCTGGTTAAATTTTGGTCTTTTATGTGGACTACATTTTTTTCTTCAGCTACTCGATTTTCAACTTTATATTTTTACACTCTAATCTCAACAATTCTATTGCATATCTTATCTAAGGTTATTTCAAACGTACTCGATGCAAAACTCGCTAATATAAGCTACATGTGCCCTAATTAATGTGTAAATTTTAAACGAGTTTTTTATAACTGTAAACGCCATTTCGCATCTCAACTGCTTATTTCCGCCTCACACGCCTCTGCTCCTTTAATTGTCTATAAAATTATTTTTTTAAAATACTTTACAGAAAAATATGGAAAGGGGCGACCACTCGGTCCCCCCGAACGTATGGTAGGGGGCCCGGATCCTCCCGGGAAACCATTTTGGGCGGGGGGCGTGTCACGACTGGTATGCCCGAAGTGGCGTAGCCGGGGCACGCCTTTTCCCGCCCAAGAAGGGTTGTCCTAGACACCTACATCATCGGCCACGCCCAGGAGGCGTATTGGAGGAGGGTACACGCCCTCCCGAAGAAGAATAAAGAGAGCGGGAATCCGAAGAAGCATCCTCTTGTTCCTGTGCTTGGAAGCTGCACCCACTCGTTGCACGTGAGCCCTCGACGGAACAAGGAGCAATTTTGAGAACTTGTAACGCTTGTGTTTCTCTTTCAGCGACTTCGAGGCTCAGGGTTCAGGACCGTATTGATCAACGTAGATCGGATACTCGATAAGAATGCTGGGCAAGAAGGCAGGAAAGAAGTCCAGAACCGACCAGATGCTTCGCATGCTGGTAAGAGATATGGAGAACATGAAGAAGCAGATGGCTGCGATGAACAATCCGGGTAGACCAAAAAAGGTAATTGGCCCGGCTTTGCCGAAGGTGGTCCCTGAGGGTAGGGGGAAGCGGGTTAGGAATAGGGCGGCGGGGGGTGAGGTCCCGGTCCCCGAGTTACCTCCGGCAAGCCCGGTTGTCCCAGTCGAGGCCCCGGTACCGATCCCAGACGCGGGTCAACCGATTCCGGTTGTTGTTACGCCCGCCAGCGAGGAGGACATGCCTCCGGAATTAGCTGCCCAGTTGGCCGCATGGCTTGGAAAAAAGACAGGGGGTGCTCCGGCACCAGCAGACACGGCCGAGGAGGACAAGTTACTAATGCAGCAGTTGCGGCAGTCGCGAGAGGCCGCGAAGGCGAATCTTCCTTTTGTTCTCCCACAGGCGATCACGGAGGGACCGGCAGCTGGTGTCAAAGCAGCAGTGGGAACAGCACCAGAGCCGGGCAAGCAAGCATTGCCGATGGCAAGGGAGGGGTCATTGCCCTCAAGACGGGAGAAGGTGGTCCAACATATACCGTTGGCCACTAAAGAATTGATATGGGCTGATAAGTATGTGAACATGTTTTCCCTGCTGACTGACCATCGCAAGATGGAGTATGTTAAGGCACAAAAGGAGTTGTAGCACCCGAGTGTATGGCGAGCCAAAATGGCGGGATTCAGGGTGGATGAGACAATCTCGAATTGGGCCAGGGCCTTTGCAATGTTTTCTGCGATTATTGGGGAACGTAAGCCTGAGGTTTTGTCCGAATTATCCTGCTACCAGGCACGAATAATGGATTTTTATGATACATATGAGGGTGATGAATGGATGGGGTACGATATGAAGTTTCGTAAGGCCAAAGAGTATGATTCATCTCTGACGTGGGATTGTCTCGACTCGATTTCTTGGCAGAAGCAGCTCCTGCCGGGCGCGACGAAGTCATCCTTGCTCGGCGGGAATGGGTCGGGACCTTCCCGCCATCAGCCTGCGGTGCCCTTTCGAGCAGGCCACACGGGCGACCATCAACCAAGGAATGGTGGAAATGGGGGTAGGAAAGGGGTCTGTTGGAATTTTAACAGAGGCAATTGCACTAGACCACAAGGGACATGTAAGTTCAGACATGCGTGTGCAGGTTGCGGAAACTCTTCACACCCCGAGAGCTCGTGCCGAGCCAAGAATGGTGATACAGGGGGTAGAGGAGGGGCCAAACAGGTCTGAGCAGGACCATTGGATACCGCTACCTACCCCTATTGATATCATGGCAATGATCCCCTGGCTAAATGAATACCCTGACCATGTCTCCGCTGGGGTGTTGAGGAACGGCTTCTCATACGGTTTCCACATCCCGGCGGGGGATTTTCGGGGGGAACCACTTTGTAGAAACCAACTGTCGGTTCAGCATAACCCAGCGGTGGTCGAAAGGAAGATTGCAAAGGAGGTTGCCCTTGGCCGGGTAGTTGGCCCATATAGACACCCGCCAGTAACTAATTTCATCTGTTCCCCGTTAGGAGTGGTTCCCAAGAAGGACCCAGGGGAATTTAGGCTGATCCATAACTTGTCAGCCCCAAGGGGTCGTTCAGTGAACGAGGCCATTGACCCGGGGGTTTGCTCGGTACGGTACGCATCCTTCGATGATGCCGTCGCCATGCTGAATCACTTGGGGCCCGGAGCGCTGATGGCGAAATCAGATATTGAGTCAGCGTTCCGGTTGCTCCCGGTACACCCTCGGGATCAGCGTTTGTTAGGCTTCGTTTTCCAGGGCCAATACTACATGGATAGATGTATGCCAATGGGTAGCTCCATCTCTTGTGCGTATTTTGAGAAGTTCAGTTTTTTTCTGGAATGGGCGTTCACCAGGGCCACCAGCCATGCCCAGGTTATGCATTACCTAGATGATTTTTTATTTTTGGGGCCAGCCGGCGACCAGAAATGTGCGCAGGCGTTACAGGAATTTTGCACTCTCATGAAGAGGTTTGGGGTGCCATTGGCACCGGGTAAGATGGTAGGACCATCTACTTCACTCGAGTTTCTGGGAATAGAGCTCGATTCAGTGGAAGGATGTTTCCGTCTACCAGTGGAAAAAGTTACGAAGTTCAGGGCTTCCTTGGAATTGTGCATTAGCAAAGACAAGGTTACCCTACATCAATTGCAACAAGCAGTGGGCCAGCTTAACTTTGCCTTAAGGGTGATACCAATGGCCCGCCCCTTTTCCCGCTCTATTGCACAAGCGATGGTTGGTCTCAGGGAAGGACACCACCGCACGAGACTGTCTGCAGAAGTTCGCCAGGACATGCGCATTTGGTTCGCATTTCTGGCGGATTTCAACGGTCGAGTGGTGTGGAACAAGCCACCTGCGTCCTCGGACGAGCTGGGTTTGTGGACCGACTCGGCTGGGAGCGTGGGATTTGGCGCCATCTTTGGTAATCGATGGTCGGCGCAAACATGGCCGACGTGGTGGCACACCAGCGGTCTCACAGGTAACATTGGGTTTCTCGAGTTGTTCCCCATATTGGTGGCTCTGAAGGCATGGCCGGAGGAGTTCCGAGATCGCTCAGTTGTGTTTTGGTCTGACAATATGACTGTCGTTGAATGTATAAATAATCAGGCAGCACGCTGCAAGTGGATATTGAGATTGCTTAAGGAAATTGTACTACTTTGCATGAGACTGAACGTACAATTCAGGGCGAACCATGTGCCAGGTGTATTGAACCACGCGGCTGATGCGCTCTCTCGTTCACACATGCAGGCTTTCAGGGGTTGTCTACCTTCCACGGACCTAGTGGCAGCACCATTCCCCGAAGCACTCTGGCTACTCGGTGCCAAGGATTACAAGACCTCGTGGCAGCAAGCTTAGCTCTCAGGACAAGGAAGGCATACAAAGGAGCGTTTCGTTCCTATTGTGCATTTTTGGGTCCGGCTAGGGGGGAATATTGGGGGCAGGAGGATTATGTCCTGAAGTTTCTAGTAGCACTGCACAGTGCAGGCCGATCAGTGGCATCGGCCAATATACACCGGGCCGCCATTTCATTCATGGCGCAGGCGCATGGCATCAAGGACCCGACATCGTCCTTTTTAGTGAGGAAAGCCCTTCGGGGTTGGCAACGCCTTGAGGGTCGTAGAGTCGACGAGAGGCGCCCGATTGGGTTAGAAAGGTTGTCTCTCCTGATAGCAATACTCCCCACGACATGCTCCTCCCAGTTCGAGGCAGTGCTGTTCCGGGCCGCTTTCGCATTAGCGTTCCATGGGGCTATGCGGGTTAGCGAGCTGGTGGCTAGAAATAAGAATGATGTGGAAGGAGGGCTGTGTCAGGACTGCATTCTGATTAAGGGTGACTCAATGATGATCACAATAACCAGGTCCAAGACCGACCAGAGTGCTATGGGAGACAGTATTATTGTCCAGCGCATGCAAGGGTCACCCGTGTGCCCGGTAAAGTGTGTGGAGGAATATCTGGCACAAAGAGGGAAAACATGGGGGGGAAGCTTGCTGAGACACATCGACGCCACCCCACTGACGAGGTTTCAGTTCCAGAGGGTGTTAACAATGGCAATCGCAGCAGCGGGCTTGGACCTGGGCGATTTTGGGACCCATTCCTTTAGGATAGGGGCTGCAACAGAGGCTACAGCCAGGGGTCAGAGTGTTGAGAAGGTGAAACAACTGGGACGATGGTCCTCAAACTGTTATAAAAGGTATGTGCGGTTGCACATGTTGTAAAGTCATTTGCATGCACTCACGCTCCCTGTCTTCTGTTTGGTTTACAGTTTCGCGAGCAGGCTATGCGGGCGGACTGGGCAGTCGACCCGGCACCTGGGGAGCAGCGGTCAGAAATCACCGGCTGAGGAAAAAATGGTGTGGGTCGTGGGCCACTCATACGTGAGACGGGCTGGGGACGTATTCAAAGCAGGTGACGTGACTCACGCAGCTGGGGAATACGGGTACAGGGTGACCTTCCACGGAAGGGGCGGGCTCTGTATTGACCAGTTTGAATCTTTTGTTGAGGGTCTGTTAGGGCGGCAGAGGTCACCGCCATCTATACTCATAGTACACCTGGGGGGCAATGACTTGGTGACACTCGGGAAGCGAGTATTACTCGAGCAAGTTTTATCTACTGTTAGCTGGCTGGCGAGGAGAATCCCGGGGTGCACGATAGGATGGTCCCACATGATTCCCAGGAAGGTATGGCGGGGGGGTCTCTCTGTGTCAGCATTGAACCATTCAGTTAAAAAAGTCAATAATAAACTCGGTAGGTTGTTTCGCTCAGCGCAATTGCACTGTATTCCGCACGGATGTATTAGGGGGGATAACATGTATCTCGAGGATGGTGTCCATTTGTTTCGGGAGGGGAATGTCTTACTCATAGGAGACTTCGTAGCATGGCTAAAGGGTTTGAATAAACATGACCTTTAAGAGGAGTTTGTGGGGGGGCCGGATAGCCGGTCAACTATCCGGCCTGTGGCGGTAAGGTCATGATCGGTGAGCAGTAATTTCAAGGTCCCTAGAGGGGGGGCGCCACCCAATATGGATGGGAGCGCCCGGGGGGAGGCGGCCATTGGCCCCTCACACGGGGAGGCGGCACCCACTAAGTATGGGTCGCCTAAGGGAAGACGTTCATAGGCCTCTTCCAGGGGAGGAGGCGGCTAGATGCCCCTCCTACGAATTTCCCGGGGCCCGGATATCCACGACGGCGGATATGGTAGACAGTGTGGGGTGGGCGGGGGGTCCCCGCTACCTTCTTACGGACACCTCACACGAGTCCTCGGACGACCCTTAAGATGGCGTCGAGTTAAAATAGGGGGCCCCCGCAAGACAAGGGAAATTAGAGTTGGCACAGAGGTACAGTCCTCTGCGCGCCCGCCCTCACACCGTGAGGGGGAGAGTTCTGGTAGTAGGGATCTGACACCGTTTGCGACCTTGCCGTTGGCCCGTAATGTCAGGATGTACAATTTTAATTTAGAAAGTATGCATTTGCAGGATGTTAGACCGGCTAGGAAATCCTCTGTACTAGAGATTTGTTAAGGATAGCCAAAGAACATGTCTTCATCGAAATGTAATAAATGAAAATTTTACATGATATGAAACTGTTATTTTAATGTTTTAATTTTGTTTCATATTTTAATAAATACGGCCGGGAGGGTAACTCCCTCCCGCCTTTCAAAAGTTCAGAACTGCGTCCGTCTTCCCATCCTTGGGGATTGTGTTGGGAGGGGGTGACAGGCATCCCGGCCATATGTTCTTTCAACAATATTTCCATTGTTACTTGTGCTGTATTTCAAATGCAATACTGCAACCTTCAAAAGATATCTCAATACAGTAGTTCTCCTCAATACTGATTTGCGCACCATCCAACAGATTACATACATGCACCTCTCACCATTTTGTCGCTTTTGGCGCCTTTTTTTCCCCTCACAAATATAATATACTTCCTTATAAGAGTGTACAATTTTTTTCCAAACTATATTCATTTTTCTTCAACTATAGCGTTTGTATTCCATGTACTACTGACAATACCAATTACTGTGTTTTTTGCAATTTCTGTACTCATATTACATAATGATTTGCCTTCAAACAGTGCATTTCTGAATAAACATTTCAAATATTCACGTTTTCTCTTTTAATCCATAATCTCAACTGAAATGATTATATATTGAAAAACTATTCATGTGTTCCACGTAACCTCAACTGTACTAACTGAGGACCTTATTTATGAAGACCTTGCGCCGCCGGTGCCTCATTTTTTAAAATGGGAAAAAGTGACGCACCGGTGGCGCAAGGCCTTCATAAATAAAGCCCTGAATGTTTTCTTTTCTCGACCTCACTTACTGATACTAGAACCTGCAAGCCAATTACGGCCCGTGAACTCTTTCTTAGTAGGTCGCGCACCGTACAGACAGTTGTACCACTGTTAAAAAAAATGTATTACTGTTACCAAGCACCGCCACAGTTCCGCTTCACTCAGAGTTAATCACTGCTCCCACGCTTCTACAGGCCAGACGCTATGTCGTATTTCTCTCCTTATCACCCTTTCATCTCCACAATAACAAACAGTTCTCCGCCAGCCACCAAAGAACGGAGTCAGATGCAGAGGCACCAAAGAATGAAATACGACATACCCTCTGCTCTGAGAGAGCAACGAAGCGGTAATTGTGAAAGAAAACATTCAGTAGCGCTTTAAAAATACCAATGCAATTATATAATTATTTTTTTGAAAACGTTCCAATTACTTTGATAGGACTATCTGTGTGTGCCTCCACAGCAAACTTCCTCAACCCGGACTGAATGCAGACACACACAGACAATAAGATAACACAGGGCAACGGAGATGGAAAACAGAAGGGACATGAAGATGCAGTCAAACAGCAGGACTGAGAGAGCTATTTATATACTCCGATTCCTACCTCAATGTATGAACACATTTACTACACAAATCTCTGTACAACCTCATGGTCAAAACTTTTCATTTTATTTCACTCGACCACCTCCCTCACCCCACCAGTGCAAACCGCGACCAGAAACCACACTATAATTTTGTCGTCTAACAGAAACTTTGTGAATACCTTAATCATTACCACTTTAGCCCCCTTCCCCCTCCCTCTCCACCCCCACCAGTGCAGGCCACGGCCCCCAACCAGCCTGAAATTTTGTCGACTGACAAAAAGTTTACGAATTCATTAACCATTAGCATTTTTTGACAACGGTATCACTAGTAATTTACCATTTATCTCTCTTTCTGCATTATCTGTCTGTCTGCTAATATCATTTCTTCACTTCCTAACAACTTCTCTCATTATATATAAACGCTTCAAAATTTCAAAAATAATTACTCTCTATATTAAAAATATTTTTTACTGCGTATTCAACATTTAAATGGAAGAAATTACTTTTAGAAATACAACACATTATGACAGCCAAAAATTAGTTATTACGAGGAAAATCAATCATTGTTTGTGATTAAACTATATTTTACGGTACATGACAAAACAAACTGTTACAGACTTACCTTTACCAATGCTTTGTACGATGTACAACAGTGACAGACACAAAACAGATATTCGTTTGACGGAACTGTCTATTAAGCTTCTATCACTGCAACCAAAATTCAATGGCACAGATATCCAGTCAATACACACTCATATAACTCTCTTCAGCCAATCACATTTCCTCACGCAAAATTGTAAAATCAAATTTACATTTCAATTGGTTGTCCTTCACAATATTTTCAATCTCACGTGAGAGTCACCCATCACCAACTGCCATCTCCGGCTGTTTCCATGGTAACACCTCATTCTGCACCTGGCTGAAGGCACAGGTAAAAAGTTCATGTCTCAACGTTCTACAGTAAACTAAGAAGACTGTTTTCCCTCCAGAAACACCTGCCAATCCACAGCTCTGTTACATGTCTTTTTTTTCACACCCAATAGTACTTTTCGTTTAACATAAACATTAACATGCAACGTACTCTTCAATCTCCACTTATTACAATCAATCAATCATTTTTCTTTTTTTAACCACACCCAGCCTCATCCTTTTTTTTTATCCTGACTTTCAGCTTCTAACTACCATTCCACTTCCAGAACCAATCGGAGGACGACTACAAATCCCTTGAAAATGAAGGTCTGGCTAATAGGACACAGTTATATTCACTGGAGTGAAAAATATGCAGTAAGCAGACGAATTTGCAACCTTGGTTTACCAAATGTACACATAACGTGGATTGGCAAAAGAGGATTGAAATGTCACCAATTGATTCCATTGGTGAAAACTTTTATGCATCTCCCAGAACCAGACCTTATAATTGTGCACTGTGGTGGGAACGATCTAGGCACAATCACTGGGGTAGGTCTGGAAATGCTTCTAAAAGACACCTTTCGACAATTGATGACACTTTTTCCTCGAACTGCCTTGGTATATTCCAATATATGCCAAAGACAGAAATGGAATTGGTCCAATCAACATTGTGCACAAATTGAGAAAGCAAGGAGACATGAAAATAAATCTGTTTCTGCTTTCCTCAGAGATTATAGCATGGGTTCTATTTACCACAACAACTTGCGTTACCACATGCAAGACGTCTATAGGAGAGACGGTGTTCATTTCACGAATGAGGGAAACAGAATCTTCCTCTGCAACATCAGGCTCTGCATCGGTACTTACTTATAAATGCAGAAAACACTCAATTAACACAAGGGCTCTTTTCAGAGACACCTTATATCTAAGCACTCAAACTTCTGATTTATCTCCATTTTTACACTCTTGTAAATAGGTGTGCGCGACCGGGTGCGCGCACCCCGCAACTTTTTTAGAAAAAAAATATATATCTTTTCGCGTTTAAGGGCCTTACTGCACACCCCGAGAAAACCTACGCAGCAAGACTATCTCTACCTTCTCCCCTTTCAATGTTTCAACGCTTTGAAATGAACAATATATTTACTCGCAGTGACAAAATGGCGGTCAACACTTCCTGATTTCCTTCGAACCGAATGTTAACAGACGTCACGCAGCAAAAATAAATTCCGCTCACGCGCAGCCGCTTGGGTGCGCGCACCCGTGCGCGCCTATAGATATATAATTGACTTTAACTTTAATTTTCTCAACAACTACTGAACGGATTTACACCATTCCAAAATAAGCGTAATCTGCGAACCGGACTCTACAGTTTTGCCAAATTTCTTATAAATCCATTCAGCCGTTCGACCTGTAGCCGAGTCTAAAGGTCCTATGGAAAATAACATGGAGAAAACACGTTTTGGGACCCCCCTTACATCTCAGCCCCCACTTGACCAATCCCCCCAAACTTTCAGGGAAGGAGCGCAGCGGACCGAGCCATCTTCTTTGAGAAATTCGCTAAGATTCTTCAACCAGGGCCAAAGTTATTCCAAATAGAATGTTGAGGATTTCCTATGGAAACTAGGTCCTAACTATAACTACCTACTGGCGACCGCCAGTAGGTAATATATATATATATATATATATATACATATATATATATATATACTATGTTACACATAGCGCTAACCAGCATTATGTGCTATACTGCTATCTGCTCTGATTCAGGCATGTGAATCTATGAAAGACATCCCAATACTGGAGAAGAACAATAGTTACTTACCTGTAATCTGGGGTTCTCCAGTATTGGTGTCTTTCATAGATTCACATGCATCCCGCCCAACTCCCCTCAGAGCCTGGTTATGCTCTTATCTTGGTTTCACTCTTGTGCGAGAAAATCTGAGAGCCTGAGCCTCTGAGAAGAACATTCTAGTGGGTGCTGTCGCCTGATTGGCTGCAGTTTGGACTGTATATAATGACTATAAAGAACAGACCCCTTCCTCCAAATATAAACAGAGAAATCCTCCATGTTAGAAGGGCAAAATGGTTGGGTGTTAGACCAAAAGACATCAGTGGAGATGTCATAATCATCAATTTTAGAGACTACAGAGTAATGAACCATCTAAACAAGTGGTACCAGGAAAGGGATAATTTGGGTATACAGCTAAAGCAATTAAAATACTTCTACCCTAGGACATTGATATTCCCTAATCGCCACCACGAGTCCGTACATCAGAGACAGCAGGAGGATTACTACTACTCACCTACCTTAACAAATAGATATCATGCACTTATGGGATTAGATGGTGTAGACTGACATACCCAGGGACTTTCTCCCCCCAAGTCTACCTCCCAATCGCAATCACATATTGTAGACTATCAAGCATTATCTCAACCAATATTGGGATTCCCCGAGAGTAGAGTTATCGAACCACTCACTCAAATTACTAACACCACACAACTCCAAACCCCTCAAAATATTTTGTCTTCCTTGACAACTACTGAAACCCTGGCCTCTGTTATTTCATGGAATGTGGCATGTTTAGCTGGAAAAATAGATGATATGCACTGGCAGGCTATTACAACAATCCATTCTGTCATTGCTTTCCAGGAAACATGGGCAACTGAGGCATTTCATCTATTGGGATATAAGACATTTTTCACCCCAGCTATACTCAGTAGAAGAGGTAGAGCAAAGGGAGGACTAGTCCTATATATTTCAATAACTACGGGTCCAACTACTCTAAAAAGTTATTTAGACAATAATTATCACCAAATTCGAATTTCCACATGGGGTCCCCAAAAAAACCTAATAATTATAATTTTTTATAATAACATTTCGCCATTGGAAGTGGAAAACGTACTTAAGAAACTGTTTACCACGCTTAATACCATTGAAGAATTACTAACTGGGGATATGACAATTATTTGGGTAGGTGATTTTAATTGTTCCTTATGCCCTATGAGCGCAAAGGGGGTGTGTGGTTTAGAAGGAGAAGAACATGGGGCAATATACCACCACTTCTGCCATACAAAGTTTGGAGATTTAATGAACAAAATAATGGGTGATCACTCCCTGGCTTTTACGAATGAGCTCTGTAACCCACCTAAAACATTCACCCCTACTTTTAATGGAAGAGGATCAAAATCAATTATAGATTTTGCTCTATATTCAACTCGGTATGCAGCCCAGGTAACCGATTGGTGCACTCTCAATACACCTATGAGTGACCATTTTCCCATCTCGGTTTCCTATAACTTTGATCACATTAACAGATTTCAATCCCCTGACACACTCTATGATGTCACTCCGATTCTTGGGCAAAAAAATGGTTTCACAATTAAATGGGACAAGGTAATACCAGAAAATTTCATCAAACGTTTGTTGAGCTTCTCCCTGGATGATATCGATAATTGCCTGTCCCTAGAAGAAGATCCAAAGTCTGTTCTTAGATCTTTTGGTAATATTTGTGGTAGAATCAAAAATCTCCTCACAAGAACTCCTCGTAATATCAAAAAAGGCTCCCAAGGCTGGTTTGATAGAAACTGTAGAAGTGCACTTACTACACTTAAAAAAATTCTCCATACCAGTTCATCTACGAGATCACAGATTAGAACTGCTAGACGGAACTATCGCCTTGCCCTAACCTCCAGGAAAAAAAGATATGAAACTAAAAGCCTGGGCCAACCTGCATGAGGTGTGTGAAAAAAAGGATAATGTTGCCTTTTGGAAGGCCGTGAACGCACCATTTTATCAGGAGCGCTCGGGCCCTTCAATAGACAATGCAATTTCCGCACAGGAATGGGTCCAACATTTCCTGGCACTCTACATTATCACTGTTCCCTTAGACGACCCTATCCTTACAACATCTACAATTGAAAAAGGGGGATCTAGTTATCTGATAGATATTTCTTTTAATCAAGAAGAGGTTCAAAAAGCTTTAAAGGAAAGTTCAGCGGCTAAAGCCCCTGGACCTGACAAAGATCCAATTGATGTTTTTAAAAACTTCCCTGATCTCTGGGCCCCAATTCTCACAAATGTACTCAACTCCTCTAATAAAGTTGGCTTTATCAAGACCTGGCAAGAGGCCATCTTGGTCCCTATATACAAAAAAGGGGATAGAAATGATCCTGCCTGCTATAGGCCTATTTCGCTTTTAGATGGCTTAATGAAAACAGCAGGCAGGATCATCCTCACCCGGATCCAGGAATGGCTCAAGGAAAACGACATTCTATCCACAATGCAATAAGGATTTACTAGACGAAATGGAACGATTGAGCAAGGACTAAATCTTGCTCTTATTATGTCAAAATATATACATGCCAAAAAGGTCAACCTATACGTAACCTATGTAGACCTTAGTTCTGCATTTGATTGCGTGAGGCATGATATTTTGTGGCTGTTAGAACCGGCTGTCTCTAGTTGGCAGAGGTATGCACTTCTGACAAATAGGGACACACCTTTTCCAGTCAGGGCAAGGGGATCACACCCTTTGATAACCCCTGCTCACCCCCTTGGTAGCTTTTCAGAGCAGACAGGCTTATCTCAGAGGCTGTGTGTTAAGCATTTATGACCACATGCAGCAATAAAGTGAATACACTACAACTGGATACGACACAGTAGTATTATAAAAATAAGGATTTTTATATAAGGCTTATCACAAGACCAAATAACGACAAAAATATACACAATCTTAATAAATACTCTTGGAAGGAAAAATAATAGTTCAAATGTAGTTTCTTCTGTAGCACAAAGTCTTTCGTATCAAAATTAACTCTTCTTCCTGGAAACACAGTTCTTGGCAACAATGTAACCCACACGGGGGTCACACGACGTCGAGGCAAAGTTAATCCAAAGGTTCGGCGTCGACCGCGAGGAGCGCTACGTCGAGCCCGGAGTCACACGGACCCCCAACAACACAGTACCTTGGAAAATGGAGCACACGATGATCAGCGGCGTCGAGCAATCTGGCGTCGTGTCTTCGGTGTCGATCGGGCCTCAGTAGTCGTCGATGTTGATGATTCTGTTGCAAGAGTGAGCAGCGCTCACGGCGTCGAGAGGGCACGCAGTCAATGTGATCAGCAGTGGTGCAGACACGAGGTCCCTTGGAGCTGGAGCCGAACTCACTACTCACTGGCATTGCTGCTGGCGTCGATCAGGCCCGGCGGCCGGCGTTGAGGAAGCGGGACACTGGAGCCGTTACTCACGATGTCGAGCTGGATTCGGCGACGTCCGTCGGCGTCGAGATTGCTGGTTCTTTCAGAGGTGCTGGATTCACAGGTTCCAGCAAATAGCACTTTAAGCAGATGAAGTCCTTTAGCCCTGTGACTTCAACAGGAGACTGGCACTCTTCCAGTCCTTGGAGATTTTCTTAGCAAAGCGTGAGAGTACACACACAGTTCCTCTCTCCTGGTTCCTTGGCAAAAATAAAGAAGCACTGCAGGATTCCCCCCAGCAAACAGCACACCGGCAGAAGGGGTAGGCAAGTCCTCGGATCAGCAGGCTTCTTGTCCTTGGGTCAGGTTTCCTTGTCAGAAGTGATCTAAATTCTTGGTTCAGGGGTCCTTCTCTTATACCCCTTTTTGGCTTTGATCCCTTTGTCCATGCAGGGGAATTTCCCAACATCCTGGGTCTGTTGTGGGTGGAGCCAGGCAGAGGCACCTGGCCTATTCACTGAGCAGGGCTGGGTCCTCAGACGCCCAGCAGGAGGTGGAGCCAGCATTGTCACCGGCAGGAGCAGAGCTATCGGCCTCCTGGTAGGAGGTGGGGCTAGGATCGTCCATGGCAGGCACAGAGCCATCAGTCGCCTGGCAGGAGGTGGAGCCAGCATTGTATCAGGCAGGGCAGGCTATCAGCAACTACTCTCCCCCTACTCTCAACGCAAATGTCCCACTCATCCCACACAGACTCATTCAGACCTCTGGAGCCACCCAGCTCCTGTCACACACACACCAAACCAGTAGAAACCAGAAATGGTTAGATAACAAAATAGCCACTTTCTAAAAGTGCTATTTTCAAACCCAGAGTCCAAAAACCATCCACACCAACGGATGCGTAATGAAACCCCGAGTTCATTGATACCAAACTCGACATTGCACCATGCTCCCTGAGCCAGCTAGTATCATAGCATTAATAATCCCGGCGGCCCATTCTAACTAATGGAGAGCAGGTTACCTCGCAATAGTGAAAAACGAAGATGGCTGTAATTCACTATTAGGACATGCCAACTTGGTCAGGCCTGTCCTACCTTATACTTACAATGCACCCTGCCCGTGGGCCTACCATAGGGGTGACGAACATGAAGTTAAGGGAAGGTTTTAGGGACTGGCAAGTAGGTGTACTTGCGCAGTCAGCATGACAGTACTAGGCTGCACGTGGGTCTGGCAATGGCAGACCCCCAGACATACTTTTACCAGGCCGCTCTTGTGGGTGGCACAACAGGTGCTGCAAGCCCACGAGCAGCATTTGTATTTACAAGCCCCGGCACTCCTGGTGCACTAGACTAGGGACTGACAGTAAACCAAATAAGCCAAACATGGAATTCAATCAATACAGTAATTTAACATAGGGAGCACTTGCACTTTGGCACTGATCAGCAGTGGCACAGTGCCCAAAGCATTATACCAGCAAAAACATCGTAAAACAGTGGAGGCAAACAGAAAAAAAGGAGGAGAGACTCAAGCCAATGGTGTCGGGTCTAACACGTGTCCCCTCCAGCTGAAATGTGGGGAGAACTACCCTTGACATAGGGAGTCCTCATCACTAAGGCGGAAAAATCTGGACAGACCATCAGCATTGGCGTGATCTGTACCAGGGTGGTGTTCCACCGTAAAGTCCATCACCTGTAGGGAAATGGACCACCTCAACAGTTTTGGATTCTCACCCCTCATCTGCATCAACCATCTGAGGGGCCTGTGGTCTGTCTGAACCCGGAAGTGAGTCCCAAACAGGTAGGGTCTTAGCTTCTTCAGCGCCCAGACCACAGCAAATGCTTCTCGCTCTATCGCACTCCACCTCGTTTCCCTGGGAAGTAACCTCCGGCTGATGAAGGCTACAGGCAAGTCTCGGCCCTCTTCATTCACCTGAGCTAGAACAGCCCCCACGCCATGCTCTGAAGCGTCCGTCTGAACAATAAATTCTTTAGAAAAGTCGGGTGCCTGGAGTATAGGTGCTGTGCACATTGCAGTTTTCAGGGTATCGAAGGCCGTTTGACAGGCATCAGTCCAGATCACATTTCGTGGCTGCTTCCTGGAAGTCAGCGAAGTCAAGGGGTGCACAATGTTACCGTAATCCTTGACAAACCTCCTGTAATAACCCGTGAGTCCTAAGAAGGCTCTCACCTGAGTTTGGGTTTTGGGCGGCGCCCAAGCCAGGATGGTATCAATCTTGGGTTGCAGGGGGGCAACCTTGCCGCTCCCTACTTGGTGCCCCAAGTACACGACAGAACCCTGCCCAATCTGGCACTTACTGGCTTTGATTGTGAGGCCTGCTCTGCGCAGGGCCAACAACACTTCCTGGAGGTGGCGCAAATGTTCCTCCCAGCTGGCGCCGAACACTGCGATGTCGTCCAGGTAGGCGGCACTGAAATCCTCCAGTCCAGCCAAGACCTGGTTGACCAACCTCTGGAAGGTGGCAGGGGCATTCTTCATCCCAAAGGGCATCACCCGGAACTGGTATAGCCCATCTGGTGTGGAGAATGCGGACCTCTCCTTTGCCCCATCAGTCAAGGCGATCTGCCAGTACCCAGACGTTAGATCAAACGTACTAAGGTACCGGGCAGCCCCCAACCGATCTATGAGCTCATCAGCTCTGGGGATGGGGTGCGCGTCAGTCTTCGTGACTGAATTGAGTCCTCGGTAATCCACACAGAACCGAAGTTCCGGTGAAGCACCAGGCGCTGCAGCCTTCGGGACCAAGCCCAATGGGCTGGCCCAAGGACTGCTAGAGGACTCAATCACCCCTAACGCAAACATCTTGGAGACCTCCTCCTTAATGTATGCTCGGACCTTGTCAGTCACCCTGTAAGCCTTGTGCTTCACAGGAGGGCTGTCTCCGGTGTCAACGTCATGGACACACCAATGAGTGACACCCGGAACCAAGGAAAACAGATCAGGGAATTGTCCCAACAGTTGGCGACAATCCTGCTTCTGATCAAGGGTCAGTGTGTCAGAGAGGCACACACCATCCACTGACCCATCTTGCTCTTTAGCACACAGGAGGTCAGGAAGAGGCTCACTCTCCTCCTCCATTCCAGCATCTGTAGCTAGGAGCATGCCCACTTCGGACCTTTCTAAGTGGGGCTTCGAACGGTTGACATGCAGGACCCTCAAGGGGTTCCTGGGAGATTTCAAGTCCACCAGGTAGGTGACATCGCTCTTCTTCTCCACAACCTTAAACGGTCCAGTCCACCTGTCCTTGAGCGCACAAGGTTCCACAGGGGACATGACCCACACTTTTTGACCAGGCTGAAGCTCTACCAGAGTGGCATTCCGGTCGTACCAACGCTTCATCTCCTCCTGGCTGGCCTCCAGATTTGCCTGAGCAAGATCTCTGAAGCGCCGAGTCTGGTTCCGAAAGGCCAGCATGTAACTGTATACATCCTGGGGAGGTTTCCTAGGAGATTGCTCCCAGCCTTCCTTGACCAGACTCAAAGGCCCTCTTACCGGGTGACCATACAAAAGCTCAAAGGGGCTGAACCCTAGAGACTTCTGCGGCACCTCACGGTAAGCAAACAACAGGCATGGCAAGAGGACGTCCCATTTTCGCCTCATTGGTTCTTCAAAACCCATGATCATGCCTTTAAGGGTCCGGTTGAGTCTCTCAGCCAGCCCGTTAACTTGAGGGTGGTAAGGAGTGGTGAACTTGTAGGTTACCCCACACTCCTTCCACAGAGACTTCATGTAGTTGGAAATGAAGTTGGTGCCCCGGTCTGACACCACCTCTCTGGTGAACCCCATTCGGGAGAAAACACCCATCAGTGCCCGTCCCACCACGGGGGCCATCACTTTTCGGAGAGGGATGGCTTCCGGGTACCATGTGGCATGGTCCACCAAGACCAGGATAAACCTGTTGCCCAGGGCTGTCTTGGGGTCCAGGGGCCCAACAATGTCAATCCCCACCCGGTCAAAGGGGGTACTGACGACTGGAAAAGGTTGGAGGGGAGCCTTCTGCTTCCTTCCGCTTTTCCCACTTGCCTGGCAAGTGCGACAAGTCTTACAATGGATGTCTACATCCCTTCGCATCTGAGGCCAATAAAAATGGGTGACAAGCCAGTCATAGGTCTTGTCCAGCCCCAGATGTCCAGCTAACGGAACGTCATGAGCCAAACCCAGTACGAAGGCTCTGAAGCGCTGGGGTACCACCAGCACACTGGCTGACCCAGGCTCAGCAGCCTTAGGCTCGCTATACAGGAGGTCGTTCTCCCAGTACAAAAAATGTGACCCTGACTGATCACCTGAGGTTTGGGCTGAGGCCTGCTGCCTCATACCCACCAGAGAAGGGCACACTTTCTGTTCGGCACAGAATTCTTCCCTGGAGGGACCACCATCCTGCTGCCAATGGGTCAGCTCGGGCAGGTCTCCCAGTTCAGCAATTTGTTCCCCTGTGGGCTCCAGGGCATCCACCTCAGGGTCTACCTCCTCCTGGGCCACGGGAACTACGGGGGCCAGTTTCCGGCGCCTCCTGCCTCTTCTCTTCACAGCTGGGTCCTGGGCCGTACTTTCAGGCTCCGGGACCCCATCAACACCCTTACTCGCTGTCATCGATCGAGTGGTTGCACACACCCACTCTGGCACACCCAACATTTTCAAATGCGTCTCCCTCTCCACCTTAGCCCAAGGGGAGTCTTCTAAATCATTGCCCAGGAGACAATCGACAGGCATGGGGGGCCTCACAGCAACCTGAAGAGTACCTGAAACTCCCCCCCATTCAAAGGAAACTTGAGCTACCACACTCTTTCTGGGAGTTGTCAGCAGCTATCACGGGGTAGAATGCGTGGGGAACCACCTGCTCTCTGGACACCAAGTGACACTTGACAGCTGTCACACTCACTTCGGTGTCTCTGAGAGCTTCCACTCTATGGCCATTAATGGTCACCCACTGCCTATATTTGCTAATGTTACTAGGCGGAGGGGGTGGAGGGACCATTTGCATGTCTCCTAGCGAGACCAGGGACATTTCTGCGGGACCCCTCCCACCAGGGACAACCATCTCCTCCCCTCCCAGGGCTACACTCGCCAACTGACGGGGGGGGGGGTGCACGCGGCGGTGCATTTTAATTCTTCATGGGACACTGGGGGTCATAGTACCGGTGTCCCACCTGCCCACAAACGTAGCAGGTTAGGGGGCCCCTATGAACAGGTTTACCCGTCGGGGCCCCTGGCTTCTTCTCAGGGGGAGGCTGGGAACCTTTCCCTTGGTTCCCTTGGGGATTACTTTGGGGCCCTTTCTGGGACTCCTTCTGTTTACCCTTGTCCCCCCCTTACTCTTCTGCTGGGGACCCTGCCCACCTTTGGCTGAGTCTCCCACTGGACCCTTGTGGACCCTGGTACTGACCCAGCGGTCCGCCTCCTCAGCAAGTTTTCTAGGGTTAGATATCTTGCTATCAATAAGGTGCTGGTGCAGCTCTGGAAAACAGTTATTATGCAAATGCCCTCAAGCAAACAAATCATAAAGAGCTTCATAACTTTCCACTTTGCTGCCTTTACCCAACCATCCATGGCTCTGCAAAAATAAGACACATATTCAACCCACGTCGTACCAGGCAACTTCTTACATTCTCTAAAAGCTTGTCTTTACTTCTCGGGGGTTAGGCCATACCGCAACATTAAAGCATCTTTCATATGAGCATACGACATCCTATCCTCAACAGGCATGTCTAACAGGGTATTTCTCCCCTCATTCACAAAGCGACCCCACCACCCCGCTCCCCAATCCTTCTCAGGGACCCGGTGGGCCAACAATGCTAACTCATATGCTTTAAACCATTGACCAATATCTTCATTCCTATGATAATCTTTTATCACATCTTTGGGAAAGTAAAACCTACTTTCTGCAGGCACAGATGGGATGCTGCCACCAGAGGGATTCAACTCTAACTTCTTAGCTTGGATGTCCAATTCCCTCAACTTGGTATCACGCTCCAAAGCTAACTTCTCTCTTTCAAAATCCAACCTTTTGGTCTCCAAATCAGCTTCTCTCCTACCTCTTGCATTTTCTAACTCCAACTGCCCATTTATCTTTAGCCTTGCCATTTCCATGTTGTATGCACGCTCCTTCGCCCTTTCTTCAGGGGAAAGACCTTTGGAGGAAACACTGCTACCGGGAGAGGACACAGGCCCATTCACTGGCGCCTCCTCATCCCCTTCCACTGGCGGTACCACCACCGGATCAGTGGGATCTCTGGCCTCTAACCAGGCCTGCAATGCTTTGAGATATTCCTCTTTTCTTGAGATGCCTTTGGTAGGCACTTTCAACTGCTTGCAAAAGGATTTCAGCTCTTTTAAGCCGTAGTTGTTTATCTTCGCTCTGTCGAATTCCTCCACAACAACAACAGGGGTAGTGACTGTCACTCATGGTCAAAACTGGCAGTGTTCAAAAAAAAATCAAGCTTCGGAAAAGCGGAGAACCAAAAATAGGATCCTTCCAAATTAGATTGTGGCTGCGCTATGGTCTGCTTTCACTATGTAGCGCACACTAATTACTGCACATGGGTCATAAATGCAAAGTTCAAATCCTCACCGCTGACCCACCAATGTTAGAACCGGCTGTCTCTAGTTGGCAGAGGTATGCACTTCTGACAAATAGGGACACACCTTTTCCAGTAAGGGCAAGGGGATCATACCCTTTGATAACCCCTGCTCACCCCCTTGGTAGCTTGGCAGAGCAGACAGGCTTATCTCAGAGGCGGTGTGTTAAGCATTTATGACCACATACAGCAATAAAGTGAATACACTACAACTGGACACGACACAGTAGTATTATAAAAATAAGGATTTTTATATAAGGCTTAGCACAAGACCAAATAACGACAAAAATATACACAATCTTAATAAATACTCTTGGAAGGAAAAATAATAGTTCAAATGTAGTTTCTTCTGGGGGCGTGGCCAGCAACATGGCCGACTAGACGTGCCTACATAGAGCTCCGGCCGAGCCTGCACATTATCCGGCATACAATATCCCCCAAGACCCAGAAACGCCATCCAACAGTACGGAACTGGAACCCAATTACCTGTTACGAGCTGCGGTGGTCCTGAAACGGAGTCTGCCTCGTCTAGCTCCGGTGTATAGAGCGGACTCCTCTGCCTCCCGGAGACCGAGATGGCGGCCTAGGCACCTGGGGAGAACGGCGCGCGCCGAGAGCCGGCGGTCCAGCGGACTCTTCTAGCGGGCTGCTGGAGGCTTGACAGGGTGGACACCAGCCGGGCGGAAGGTCGCTCGCCTTTCCGCTGAACAACGGGAGCGGGACAGAGATGACCGCAGACCACCTACTCAAGATGGCGGCCGCCATGGCGATAATCTGCTGACTACGGAGAGATCCCCACATTGATCCCGACGCCGTGCAGCAGCTGTGACCGGGTACGGAGACAGAGCGGCGGCGTGCCTGTTACAGAGGTGAGGAGACCTGCCTATGCCTGGCACCTGACCCGGAGACCGACCACAGAAGCGGCGCCCGCCTTTACCAATATGGCGGCCGCGCGCTGAAGGACAAAGGCGGGACAGCTCACAAGCCGCGGAAGACCGCTGAGGCCTGCCAGGAGGGGGGAGGCTTGCTTGTGCTACCCCGGACATCCTGAGGCCCATCCCGGTTCGGGAGTGACTGGATGGCACCGCAACCCCCTGCTGCCAACACTGCACCGTTTGAGTCTACAACACAGAGGCGGTGAGAATCCCGGGGGGGGGGCGCACACGAGGTACAGGCTGAGGAGTACCCCCCCTGGCTTCCCAGGACTAGAGAGTGGAGGCGACGGGGCCCCATTCGGTAATCACCCCAGCCCCAGTGAGGAGAAACTGTGGGCCCCACATCCCGGAGGTGAGCCCGGATCGGCCTGGCATTGGGGGGAGAGGGTATACTTCGGAGGAGCCACACCAGCGTGGAGGCCGCACAGTAAGACACGCCGAAGGGTCAGGCGATCGATCCACATAGGAACTTGGGGGCCCGCTGGGAGTAAGTGAACCAGGCCCTGTAATCCTGCAACCGGCACCCCATGTGGGGAAAAGGAGCGGCTGACCGACACCTCGACTCCCCCAACCACAGCGCTCAGTTGCCGGTGCCTATGCCCTGAGACCCGGGCTGGGGGAGAGAAGGCCCCTCAAGAGACACGATAAGGGGACCACCGCCCGGCTACCGCACCCGAGACGGGTTGTGTGCATGGACACAGAGTCTCTAGGGAGGCTGCCCAAGGGAACTGACCGGTCGGGGCACCCTGTAGCTCTGCCCCTGCCTCAGACTCACGACCGACCACAGGGGTAGCACAGCGGAGTGGGGCTCTGGCCCAGCGGCGTCCGGCCCCCAGAAGACGCAGACATGGGCAAGAGGGAGACAATACCCAAAACGGCGAGCAAGGGCCCAATGGACAATTTCGCAGCACCGCGACCTACGGTGGACCCACAACCCACTCACTCTGGCGCACGCAATGACACGAACATGCTATTGGAGGCCATACAGGCGTCGAGAACGGACATCCAAGCCTCACGAGCGGCCCTGGAAACCAAGATAGGGGAGGTAGGGTCCGAGGTGACACTGCTGCGCCAGGACTTTCGAAACTTGACGGACAGGGTCACGGTGGCTGAGTCGAGGCTGACGGACAATGAGAAGTCGGTCTCTGAACTTAAGAAGGACATGGCGGAGCTCCAGGCCTCCCACCGCCAACTCCTATGGAAGGTGGACGACGCTGAAAATAGGTCAAGGCGGAACAACCTACGCTTTGTGGGATTTAGAGAAGGGATTGAGGAACGGAGCATGACCGCCTTCCTCCTGGACTGGCTCAAAAAAACCTTCCCGACGGCACAATTCTCCTCGTGCTTTATCATAGAAAGGGCGCACAGGGCGCTACTGGCCAAGCCACCGGAGGGCGCGAGACCACGACCGGTCATAGCGCGATTCCTAAACTTCGCAGATCGGGATCTGGTCCTACGTGAAGCCAGGGCTATGGGCGAGATCCGCTTCGAAAATACCACCATTATGATTTTCCCGGACTACAGTCAGGAGGTCTCGAAACAGCGCCGCTCCTTCGACGCCGTAAAAGCAAAACTGAGATCCCTCAGCATTCAGTATATGCTCCTCTTCCCGGCCAAGCTCAAGGTCATCTATCAGGGCAAAGCCATCTTCTTCCCACACCCAGACAACGCATGGCAGTGGCTTGAAGAGCGCCCTATCCTGACCAGTAGAGAGGCGGCGAGCCGGGCGGCGCTTGACCGGGCACTACGGGAACGACCGTAATGGGAGAGGCCGAAGCCACAGCGTCGAGGGCTGAGGAGGACGCAGAACAAGACACAGGGGACTCCATACAGGACGAGGAACTCCCAGGACGGGAGACGAGGCAGATCGGCGTCACCAGGTACCGATTCAGTGGCGAGCTCGAGAAGGGGTGGCCTAAGAAATGGCATCCGATCAGAAGAAGAAGATGTGGAGGAATCGGAAGGCCGAGCGTCCGGGGAGGAGGAGGAAGATACAAGGAGTGACTCGTTACACCCTCTGGCGAAAGAAATCCAGCAACTGGAACAAGATTCTACAGGCCGTGAGGGTCAAGTGGACACACAAGACTCACATTCGTGAACTGTGGTATACTGGGAACGGGAAAAGATGGCGGCTCGGCGATGCGGAGCAAGCAAGTTGGCACACCCCCACTACTGTTTTCTGTGTTCTTAACACTGGTTACTGTTGATTGAGGGTGGGATGTGTGGGAGGGCGACAGGCCTTCTCCCACGGATAGTTGAGACCCGGATGGGGATGCAACTGGAAGGGGAGGGAGGTGGGGTGGGGGGTGCGGGAAGGGGTTTGGTTACAGTTTACCTCATGTTGGGGTGTTGGGACGTTGGGAAGGGAGGGAGACAGATGTGCATGCAGCAGCAAGTTCGGGAAAGTTTACCCTTGCTACCATCCCGGCCCTGGGGCCCGGTACTGGATAGTCCTCAGGTGACACAATGGCGAGTACACTAGCTACACCACACAGTGAAGGCGCTGGGGTTAAGGCGCTAACCTGGAACGTGAACGGACTGGGTTCCAAAATTAAGAGGAGCCTGGTTACTGCATATATTAAGCGAGTGGCACCTGACATCATTTTCCTTCAGGAAACGCATTTGAGGGGGAACCGCTGTGCTTTTTTAGCGCGCGGGCAGTACATAGTTCTGGCACACGCGGGATACACCATGGACTCACGGGGCACGGCAATACTAGTTAGGAAACCGGCACCTTTCACAGTCACACGTACGTGGTTGGACCCACAGGGCTCGTTTGCCGGGGTGCAGGGGACATGGAGGAGGCGCAGGTACACTCTGCTGTCGGTATATGCTCCACCCAAATTACAAACACGAACAATGCAGGAGATCACGACCATTCTGCTAGACACGGCGGACACGATACAGATTGTGGGGGGGATTTCAATGACGTGATGTGCACGACGCGCGATAGATCTGGGAACCCCCACACAGTGGCTGCAGAGACGGCTTTGGCGCGCAGAATGGACACGATCGGTCTCACCGACGTTTGGCGGTGGCTACATCCTGCCCATGTAGCTTACTCATTTTACTCTGGGGCCCACAAGGTCTTCTCTAGGCTAGATTACATTTTCACATCAAGACAGGAACTTTCGGCGGGGGACGAGGCAGACTATAGGGCGAGGGGTATCTCGGACCATTCCCCGCTATTTGTACATATAGGTCGGGGATGGGGGAGAGGTCAGGCACAGTGGCATATGTCGCCATGGGATTTACAGACTCCTGAAATCCTAGGGGGCATAAGAGCGGATATCAGAGTTTATGTGGCGGAAAACGAGGGATCGGTACAGTCCGGGGTGACACTATGGGAAGCCATGAAAACGGTGTTGAGGGACCGCTTCCAATCCAGGGTAGGGGAGGCCAGAAGGAAACGCACGGAAGCCATAGCGAAGGAGGAGGCAAACATCCTGACCCGAGAGGCTGAATATCACAGAACGAAGGAGGAGGTAGATCTCAGAATACTGCTAGACACTCAAAGGCTCTATAGAGAGCTAAGCACGGACGAGGCGCGTACACAGGCGCTGGCCACCCTACATCGCTTGTACGATGTCGGCGACAAATCTGGTAAACTCATGGCATGGCTGAGCAGGCGCCAGCGAGCTGCCAGGTGGGTGGACTGGGTTGAGCTCCCTGGTAAGGCACGGGCGTCCACAGACGGCACTATAGCAGAGGCCTTTGCGACATATTTCGAAGACTTCTACAGGGCAAGGGACCTAGGGGACTGCGAGGTGGTGCAGTTGTTCCTGGGTAGAGTGGAAGTTCCGCAGTTGACCCCCGAAGATAGTGAGGCTTTGGAAGCTGACCTGTCCCTGGATGAAATTGCAGAGGCGATGGCGGCCCTGAAACCGGGGAAGGCTCCGGGACCAAATGGTTTCCCGGCGGAGTTCTTCAAACGAACAGGGGACCTCCTGTCGCGTCACATGAAGTCGCTATTTGCGGATGCGTTCGCCTCCGGAGGCCTCCCGCCGGACCTGGCCCTAGCTACCATAATCCCGATTCACAAGGAAGGCAAGCCCCGTGGAGACTGCTCCTCCTATCGCCCAATCTCGCTGCTAAATATTGAGACTAAAATCTTGGCCACTATTCTTGCACGGCGCCTACGACAGGTAATAACGGGCCTGGTCCACCCAGACCAGTCCGGGTTCCTGCCGGACAGGGCCACCAAACTCAACCTGCGGCGCACCCACAACTGGCTCCAAGAAGTCAGTGACAGGAGTGAGCCACATTGGTTCCTCTCCTTGGACGCAGAGAAAGCGTTCGATGCGGTCCACTGGCCTTTCCTAATGGGGACCCTTGAACGGTTTGGGTTTGGTCCCAAGTTCCAGCGCTGGGTGAAACTTCTATACTCGAAACCTAGGGCTAGAGTGCGAATAAATGGGCGAATGTCGAGAGAGTTTGCGATAGAGCCGGGGACGCGACAGGGGTGTCCGTTGTCCCCACTCCTTTTTACCCTCACGATTGAGATCCTCGCGATCCGTATCCGGCTAAATCGAGATGTGACGGGCTTCCACTGGGGGGAATCGGCCACTGAACAGGAGAAGATCTCCCTATACGCCGATGATGTGCTGTTGTACGTGACCGACCCGGCTAAGACGATACCGGCCTTATTCAGGGAACTAGACGACTTTGGGGCGGTAGCCGGACATACTATAAACTGGCACAAGTCGGTCCTCTACGACCCTCAAGGTGCCCCGCGAGGGGAGGAGCTGCCTGAGCTGCTCATCCACACCACGGAAGGCTTCCGGTACTTGGGGGTCTTTATCACCCGAGATAAGCGGCGCTCCTACACGGACAATGTTGACAGAGTGTTGGTGGCAGCAAAGGCGGGGATGGATAGGTGGAGGCCGCTCCCGCTCACCATTTTGGGCAGGGCTGCTCTGTATAAAATTATCCTACTCCCAAAGTTTTTATACGCCCTGCAAAATGAGTATTATCCCCTTCCGGCTCTGACATTGCGGAAAATCCATACCGATCTCCGCTCTTTCTTGTGGTTGGGGAAGCAGTCCCGGGTGGCACTCACGACTATGCAGCGCCACCAATATAGTGGGGGTCTCTCATTGCCTAATTTGGAGGCCTACTACTGGGCGGAACACCTCACCCCGATCAACGATTGGATACACGCCCCGGCTGACCACCCCACCTATGCACTAGAGAGATCTAAATGGGGCAATAAGACGGTGCTCCACTTCTTATATGGGGGGAGGGGGGGCCGCCAGCTTCTCCCTGCGACTAAGATTACCCTGACGGCGTGGCGCAGAGCGTCGGTTAGAATGGGCTGGCATGAAAGACTCACCCGCCAAACACCCCTATGGTCATGTAGGTGGCTGACTGAACTGAACAAGCTACGTGGGTTTCAAAGGTGGGATGACATTGGCATCTCCACAGTTGGGGATGTCATAGCAAGGGGGGAACTTAAAACCTTCCAGGCACTGCAGCAGGAATTTGGACTCCAGAGAACCCAATACTACAAATACATACAACTGCGGCATGCATGGGGAGCCCAAAACATATCTCTCACAGACATTCCCCAGTTTGCACCACTTGAGGGCCGCCTACTGCAAGAACAGATACAGAGGGGGCGGTATCCATGACTTACAAAACACTGACAAATAACATGCTGGGTGATCTACAGGCCCTCAGGGAGAAGTGGGAGGCAGATGTGGGCACGCTGGAGGACCTAGACTGGGAACTCATACTTATGCACCCCCGAGAAGTGGCCATAAAATCGAGGCTTCGCCTCATTCAGTTTAAGGTCCTTCACCGGGCATACTTTGACAGAGTGAGGCTTTTCCGGATGGGGAGGGTTAACAACACCACCTGTTTATGATGCCAGCACCAAACAGGCGACTTCTTCCACGTCATTTGGGGATGCACAGTGATACAGGAATATTGGGACGAGGTTTTCAATGAATTGAGTGCGGTACTGGAGGTAGAGATACCTAAGGACCCCAAACTGGCGCTCTTGGGAATGTCCACGGAGGTGGATATCACGCGATACTTACTCATTTTTCTGCTGCTGGCCCTGGTGGTCGCAAAAAGAGACATTGCAAGACTGTGGGGGGCGCCTGGGAAACCAAATCTCGAGGACTGGAGAAGAGGTCTAGATATGTATATGGCAGTTACATATAAAGCTAGAGGGTGCCCCCGAAAATTTAGAATAATATGGGCCAAGTGGAGGCACTACCATGGATTGGAGTAGGAGGGTGGGACCGGTGGGGGAAGTGGGCGGGTGGTAGGATGAATCACAGAGATGGTGTATATGTCGCTGATTCCAGCATTTGTACCCTTGAAGGTTACGGGCCAGGGGGATTGCTTATACTCAATGTCTCACAACTTAGAGGACCGAGAGAGCCATGAGGGTCGGGGGGGGGAGTGGTTGCGAAGGGTTCATGCTGCTGGGGGGGGGGGAGGACGGGAAGGGGGGCTTCGAGGAGAGGTCTCTCAGTTACTGCCTTTACTTATATTTGATGGGGGGGGGGGGGGGAGTTCGGGGTGAAAATGAAAAATAAGTTCGTCAGGATGAATGCAATGTAACTGACTATTTCAAAAGTTGCGTAAGGGCGGGTAGAGCGGAATGTTGACGCTCCCCCGGGAAGTCTTGTTCCTAGTACTTATGATTCGCCTGATGCAACAATAAAAAGAATTATAAAAAAAAAAAAATGTAGTTTCTTCTGTAGCACAAAGTCTTTCGTATCAAAATCAACTCTTCTTCCTGGAAACACAGTTCTTGGCAACAATGTAACCCACACGGGGGTCACACTAAGCATGGGCGAATTTTGCGGATCTCGCGTTCGCGAATTTTGCGGATTTGCGAACTCGCAATCTGCAAAATCCGCGAATTCCCGCGAATTTGCGGATTTTTTTTTTTGTTTTCGCCCGTGTTTCTGCCAGTTCGCGAGGGTTTTTACAATTTCGCAATTTGCGAACTTACCTGTCGGGTCGCAAGTTTTGCGAACTTGTTGTTTCTACATGTCCAGCCTGTTTGGGACACTCTTCTTCATCACTGCCACTCTCTGTCACCACTGCCACTCTCTGACTACTCATGCCACCCTCTGGCCCACCCATGCCACCCTCTGTTTCATCACCACACCCTCTGGTTGTCCAGTGTACATTATTTTCGGCAAAGCAAAGCACACCTTCCCTGCCTCAAGTGACCTGAATTAATTTGGGGCTGATTAATGTGTCACAGAATATTTTTTTAGCTGGCACCTGCTTCCTTAGTGCGCCCTGATTAGTGATCTTTTGCACTTGCTAAGTGCTTTCATTGTTGCAAAATTAGTTACAACACCTGCCCTGCCCCAACTGACAATAATGAATTAGGGGCTGATTAATGGATTTTAACTTCCAGCCTGGCTCCTGCTTGTCTCCCTTAGCTGTAATTCAGGACCTTTGTGGCATATGTGTAACTATTCTGAGGTTCAGAGCAGGGTCACATAATAGTTGCAACTGGCAACTGAACTCTGGAGGGGCCCCTCAGGAAGCACTACAGGAAATGGCTACTAATGATGAGCCTGAACTTTTGAACCTGGCAAGTAGTTTCAGTTTTGCTAAGATCGTATTTCTGCAATTTAGCACTTATTCGCGGGGCGCGAAGTTGTACTGGGAAGCCGCGAACTCACGCGAACAGTGCGAGCAGTGCGAGCAAAATCCGCTGTTCGCGGATTTGCGGATTTTGCGGGAGATTCGCGAATCTCGCGGATTGCGAATTTCCCGAAAATCCGCAAAATCCGCGAGCGAAACGGATTTTCCGCCCATACCTAGGTCACACGATGTCGAGGCAAAGTTAATCCAAAGGTTCGGCGTCGACCGCGAGGAGCGCTACGTCGAGCCCGGAGTCACACGGACCCCCAACAACACAGTACCTTGGAAAATGGAGCACACGATGATCAGCGGCGTCGAGCAATCCGGCGTCGTGTCTTCGGTGTCGATCGGGCCTCAGTAGTCGTCGATGTCGATGATTCTGTTGCAAGAGTGAGCAGCGCTCACGGCGTCGAGAGGGCACGCAGTCGATGTGATCAGCAGCGGTGCAGACACGAGGTCCCTTGGAGCTGGAGCCGAACTCACTACTCACTGGCGTTGCTGCTGGCGTCGATCAGGCCCGGCGGCCGGCGTCGAGGAAGCGGGACACTGGAGCCGTTACTCACGATGTCGAGCTGGATTCGGCGATGTCCGTCGGCGTCGAGATTGCTGGTTCTTTCAGAGGTGCTGGATTCACAGGTTCCAGCAAATAGCACTTTAAGCAGATGAAGTCCTTTAGCTCTGTGACTTCAACAGGAGACTGGCACTCTTCCAGTCCTTGGAGATTTTCTTAGCAACGCGTGAGAGTACACACACAGTTCCTCTCTCCTGGTTCCTTGGCAAAAATAAAGAAGCACTGCAGGATTCCCCCCAGCAAACAGCACACCGGCAGAAGGGGTAGGCAAGTCCTCGGATCAGCTGGCTTCTTGTCCTTTTTACAAAAAGGGGGTGGTGATGAACAGAGTGTCTGAGTTAAAGAGACCACTCTTACCCAGTCCAAAGATCAGGGCTTGATCCATCACCGTTATTTATCTCACTGCCCCATCCCAGTTCAGAACCTGGCTATATGCAAATCAGTCTGTCCCTGGCCCAGTGCATCATGGGAACAGGGCAGACTAAACTACCAAGCCAATTCTTCACCAGAAAGGAGACAAGCTACCGGGGACCGGTTTCTGGCATTTCAGCCTTCTTCGGCCCGGCTTGCTTGAATCCTGATGGAGCAGTGAGAAAGGGACTCATGTCTGAGTATACCCTGCCACACCTATAGTGGCCAAAAACGATTTACAAAAAGGGGGTGGTGATGAACAGAGTGTCTGAGTTAAACAGACCACTCTTACCCAGTCCAAAGATCAGGGCTTGATCCATCACCGTTATTTATCTCACTGCCCCATCCCAGTTCAGAACCTGGCTATATGCAAATCAGTCTGTCCCTGGCCCAGTGCATCATGGGAACAGGGCAGACTAAACTACCAAGCCAATTCTTCACCAGAAAGGAGACAAGCTACCGGGGACCGGTTTCTGGCATTTCAGCCTTCTTCGGCCCGGCTTGCTTGAATCCTGATGGAGCAGTGAGAAAGGGACTCATGTCTGAGTATACCCTGCCACACCTATAGTGGCCAAAAACGATTTACAAAAAGGGGGTGGTGATGAACAGAGTGTCTGAGTTAAACAGACCACTCTTACCCAGTCCAAAGATCAGGGCTTGATCCATCACCGTTATTTATCTCACTGCCCCATCCCAGTTCAGAACCTGGCTATATGCAAATCAGTCTGTCCCTGGCCCAGTGCATCATGGGAACAGGGCAGACTAAACTACCAAGCCAATTCTTCACCAGAAAGGAGACAAGCTACCGGGGACCGGTTTCTGGCATTTCAGCCTTCTTCGGCCCGGCTTGCTTGAATCCTGATGGAGCAGTGAGAAAGGGACTCATGTCTGAGTATACCCTGCCACACCTATAGTGGCCAAAAACGATTTACAAAAAGGGGGTGGTGATGAACAGAGTGTCTGAGTTAAACAGACCACTCTTACCCAGTCCAAAGATCAGGGCTTGATCCATCACCGTTATTTATCTCACTGCCCCATCCCAGTTCAGAACCTGGCTATATGCAAATCAGTCTGTCCCTGGCCCAGTGCATCATGGGAACAGGGCAGACTAAACTACCAAGCCAATTCTTCACCAGAAAGGAGACAAGCTACCGGGGACCGGTTTCTGGCATTTCAGCCTTCTTCGGCCCGGCTTGCTTGAATCCTGATGGAGCAGTGAGAAAGGGACTCATGTCTGAGTATACCCTGCCACACCTATAGTGGCCAAAAACGATTTACAAAAAGGGGGTGGTGATGAACAGAGTGTCTGAGTTAAACAGACCACTCTTACCCAGTCCAAAGATCAGGGCTTGATCCATCACCGTTATTTATCTCACTGCCCCATCCCAGTTCAGAACCTGGCTATATGCAAATCAGTCTGTCCCTTGGTTCAGGTTTCCTTGTCAGAAGTGATCTAAATTCTTGGTTCAGGGGTCCTTCTCTTATACCCCTTTTTGGCTTTGATCCCTTTGTCCATGCAGGGGAATTTCCCAACATCCTGGGTCTGTTGTGGGTGGAGCCAGGCAGAGGCACCTGGCCTATCCACTGAGCAGGGCTGGGGGCTGGGTCCTCAGACGCCCAGCAGGAGGTGGAGCCAGCATTGTCACCGGCAGGAGCAGAGCTATCGGCCTCCTGGTAGGAGGTGGGGCTAGGATCGTCCATGGCAGGCACAGAACAATCAGTCACCTGGCAGGAGGTGGAGCCAGCATTGTATCAGGCAGGGCAGGCTATCAGCAACTACTCTCCCCCTACTCTCAATGCAAATGTCCCACTCATCCCACACAGACTCATTCAGACCTCTGGAGCCACCCAGCTCATGTCACACACACACCAAACCAGCAGAAACCAGAAATGGTTAGACAAGAAAATAGCCAATTTCTAAAAGTGCTATTTTCAAACCCAGAGTCCAAAAACCATCCACACCAACGGATGCGTAATGAAACCCTGAGTTCAGGGATATCAAACTCGACATTGCACCATGCTCCTCGAGCCAGCTAGGATCATAGCATTAATAATCCCGGCGGCCCAATCTAACTAATGGAGAGCAGGTTACCTCGCAATAATGAAAAACGAAGATGGCTGTAATTCACTATTAGGACATGCCAACTTGGTCAGGCCTGTCCTACCTTATACTTACAATGCACCCTGCCCGTGGGCCTACCATAGGGGTGACGAACATGAAGTTAAGGGAAGGTTTTAGGGACTGGCAAGTAGGTGTACTTGCGCAGTCAGCGTGACAGTACTAGGCTGCACGTGGGTCTGGCAATGGCAGACCCTCAGACATACTTTTACCAGGCCGCTCTTGTGGGTGGCACAACAGGTGTTTCAAGCCCACGAGCAGCATTTGTATTTACAAGCCCCGGCACTTCTGGTGCACTAGACTAGGGACTGACAGTAAACCAAATAAGCCAAACATGGAATTCAATCAATACAGTAATTTAACATAGGGAGCACTTGCACTGTGGCACTGATCAGCAGTGGCACAGTGCCCAAAGCATTATACCAGCAAAAACATTGTAAAACAGTGGAGGCAAACAGAAAAAATGGAGGAGAGACTCAAGCCAATGATGTCAGGTCTAACAGTGGCAAACCCCAGAGGATATTGGGCTAGACAACAGGATCCGAACTTTTATTAAAGAACTCTATTTTGGGGCAGGTGCTCGTGTGAGATTTGGTAAAAAAGGTGAATGCTCTAATTTCTTCCCTATTTACAGAGGAGTAAGACAGGGGTGCATTCTTGCACCCCTGCTTTTTAACCTGTATATAAATGATGTGGGGTCCTTTCTAGTAAAACATTATAATCACTACCCAGTAATTAAAGGAAAACCCATACCCATACTCCTCTATGCCGACGATGCGGCAATCCTGTCACAGACTAAGAGAGGCCTACAAAATGCGGTAAACACATTTTCCCAATATATGAGCAAAAGGGGGCTACTTATAAATGTCTCCAAGACCTTCACTATATCCTGTGGCCCAAGGAAAACCAGAGCACCATGCAATATAATTTTGGAAAATAAACATGTCGAACTAGCAGATATTTTTTGTTACTTAGGGGTCCATATGGATAGACGACTTAATTGGAAACCTGCAGTCAAAGCGAGAGCTTTAGCCTTTACTAAAGCAACAGGAGCACTTTTAAATTTTGCAAAAAAGATAGGATCAAGGCCACCCAGGGAGCTTCTTCAGATTTATAAATCCAAATGCGTCTCCATTGGCACCTACGGTGCAGGGTTATGGGGGACGCAGTCCCTGGAAACTATTCAACGAATAGAGAATAAATTCTTAAGGTATGTTTTGGCAATGCCTAACAGCACATCAACATATGTACTTCATGCTGAGCTTGCCATACAACATATCTCAGATATCATTAAGATGGCACCCATTTTATTATGGCATAACATCTGGACTAATCCAGCCACAATATTGAATAGAACGGTAATAGAGGACTGTTTGCTATGCAATGGGGTAACGCATTACTTGGCTCATCTACATTAAGAACTCTTTCTCTGATATTGGTCACCCAGAATATTTCTCTAATCCAATCATAATGGACTCTGTTTCCAGAACCAGTTTAAAAAGAACACTGTTGGAACATTTTGAATCGATCAGATGGAAAAATGAAAGGTCCAAGATATCAGTCGAAGTGACATTGCATAGAAACATCCAGCTGTATCTTGTTGATGACCAACCCTTTTTTTACTGCAGAATATTAACATCTTTTCGATTTGAAACGTTCTTTAGTTTTATAACCCTCCCAAGGTGTAACAATCGGTCCAAGGATAAACTTATCTGTCCCTATGATGAGACATCAATTCAATCCAATATCCATTGTACTTTATATTGCACTTTATATTCTTACTCAAGGCATCAAATACTAAGGCCTCTCTTGCTAACATGGGGATTAAGAATCTCGAGAGAGGCTTATAATAAATTACGGGCTTTGGAAGATCATTACACGATTAATACTGTAACGATGCACTTAAGAGCAATAATGAAACTAAGACGGACCATTATATTTGAATAATTTTTTGTACCCCTGATGAATTAATGCTATGTACTTGCCACGTTTAACCTATCTGCCCCTATTTGAATGTCTAGTGTTATTTCTTTTAAAACACTGTGAATATGGATTTTAAAATTGGTTTTGCGTGTTTTTTTATAAAAATATAACCATAATGAATTTTAATGACTGTCATTGTACTGTATGCTTTTATGAATTGTTTTTACACTTCGAATAAAGCTTTTTGAACTGAACTGAACTAATGACTATGATAGTCATAGTGGTGGAAGTTTTTTCCTTGTAGCTTGGGCTACTTTACTTCCTAGTTTTATAATACCAAGGTTCCTTTGGTTATTATGGATATAACTACTGCTTTTTTATGTACTGTGGGACTCCCACTCCGATGACAGGGAATGATTCAGGCATGTGAATCTATGAAGACACGAATACTGGAGAACCACAGCTTACAGGTAAGTAACTATTGTTCTTCTCCTTGGAAACCCTATAACAGACACACTGATACACAAACTCAATTAAGTTACCTATTCCCTGTGAATAGACTCAACATAAAAATAAAGTGGAACCCACCCTCCAGACTTGTATATCCCCAAATATGAGATCACACATCAAGGGATATTTTTTGGAGTAATTATTAAAATCAAATGTTTTACTTTATATCAAATAGTCATGTTTTACTTTTTATAATCAAGACATTTAAAATGTCATAAAATTCATATTTGACATGCAATATACAGTTTAAAAACAATGTATACAGTATATAAAAAATGCTTATTGAGATATATATATATAATTACCAAAAAAGAATATCTTAACAGGAGCTATAAAGGTAAAATTCTCTACCATCTGTTCACACAGACCATACATCCAAACGTTTTCTAATTTTCACTGAAAAAGATAACACTCACCACTCTTGGTGATTCGTGTTAAATCGATATAATGCAGGATATTATACAATTTGTGGCTTTGTCTAGGAAAATACCTTTTGGTAAATCTAAGATGAAAAAAGAGAGAGAGCATACCAAGCGCACTTAAGAGTAAGTCATCCCTTATTATGATCAAAGCTATTTATTTTACAATGGTGCTATGGGGTTCTTACCTCCTCTCTACCAATCTAGTCTCATATATATTTAGACTCTGTGTCGTAAACTTTGTAGGGATAGTATGTCTCCTACTTGTGCATTCTTGTTAAACTGCCAGTGGCTTCTTTTCATATTGCTGCATATTTCCAATACCGATGCCAAAATCACACGCCGGCATTCATTTCTTTTGGAGTTGAACTTAGCCCAGCCATGAAATAAGCAACATGCCTCAATTTCAATAAGAGTGTTCAGCTATCTATTTAGTGCGTCGAGATTGAGTAGTTGACTCTACAATTTCCCATAGATCATATGCCCTGCCACCAGTCACAGTTATACGTTATAACAGCTTTATTTTGCGGCTAGGCTTACACATTGTACCAATACTGCTCCATATGATTTGATTTCTTTCCCACTTTCCCCGGCGCCGCGCCGAAAGGACTACATTTTTAAACAAATCACCTCCAATGCTCGAAAGAGGGAAAGTACAAGCAGTTTCATGCAACTCTCCGCCACTGTAAAGTTTAACCAGAAACATTCTGTGGAGGTGCGGTTGCACCTATAAATAATACAGGGGACTGTATATTCATATAAGTGTATTTATTCAATGCGAAGCGCCGGGGGAAACGCGTCTGCCGAGCTCCAACACCACGGCTCCACAAAATGGCCGCGCTTCCGTTTCCGTTCTCGGCAATCGCTGAGAAAACAACTAGACCGTCACTACATATCTCCCTCCTTTAATGAAACTCAAAGAACTGTTAAGGTCTGTAGCTGTCCATGTGTCCCTACAAGTGTGTAAACAAAGAACAGTCTTACTTGGTTTCCATGCAGAAGTCGTCATATCTCTTCGGTGTCTTTACTGCTCTGCCTGACCTGGTTCTTGTAGGTTCCTGACCTTGATGTTCACTCTACAACCCATCCGGGCTGCTGGGTATTTCTCCTTCTCCGTCTCTCATTGTTCTTAGTCCTTGGCTGATCCTTTCTCTTCCTTGGCTCCTGGGTACTGAGGATCCGGTCACACTGGACATTCCATCTTCTTCCCTTCGGATAGAGTCCTCTGTGTCTTCCTCTTGCCGCCACTCTTCTGCTCCTTGCACCTCCTCGGTCCTTTCCTTCATCTGTTCTTCTTCGTCTGCGTCATTAAGTGGACCTGCTTCCCCTTGTAACTCCCATTTTAGGATTTTGTTGCATTTCGCCATCCTGTCTTGTGACCACACTTGTGACGTAACTGAGAAGAGCCGATGTGGTGTATGATTCTATTACTTGTAGGGGTGGCATAAACTTGCTTTCGCCCTTCATTTTCAACACTGCCAACTTTATTCTCACCCACTCCCCCTTCTCTAATGTGACTTCTCGGACGTTTCTTCTCTTATTGTAGTGTTCAGTGTACAGGGCTTGCGCTCTTTCCATGTTTCTTCTCACTACCGCTGGAGACCATTTACTCTCTGCTATCAGGTACTTCCAGGCCATATTGTCCTTTGTTAAGGGGTCTCTTCCTCGCAGAACTTTGAAGGGGCTGTATCCTGTTCTGGCCGGGGTGATGCGATATGCCCATAGCATCTTTGGCAGGTCTTTCTCCCAGTCTTGTCCAGCACTAATAGCAGCTTGGATCGATCCCATTATGACTCGGTTGAATCGGTCGGCGAGGACGTTTCCCGCTGGGTGATATATGGGAGTGTGTTTCACGTCTATGCCATTCCGGGCCATGAAGGCGTCCCATTTGGCCGACACGAACTGAGGTCCGTTGTCGCAGGTGATGACTTTGGGGATCCCTTCTTTCACAAACGTTGATGTCAAAAAAGACAGCACAGCTTCCGCGTCCACAGTCTCTCTCACTTCCACTTCAGGCCATTTAGAATATCGATCCACCAACACTATGGCATACTTCTGTACCCCATTGATGTTGAGGATAGGCCCTATTATGTCTATAGGCAGCATTTCCCATGGGTTGGAAGGGATGGGAAATTTTCCCAGGGGTGGTCGTATCAGTGTTTGAGATTTGTCTGCCCTGCTGCATGGTTCACACAATCTCACATGCCGTTCCACCTGATTGTCCATAGCGGGCCACCGGTATGCTTGCTTCGCTCGGGCTTTGGTTTATTATTATGCCCAGGTGTCCTTCATGGAGAATCGTTAACAAATGTTCCACCAATCTGTGGGGAGGAATCACCTTGTCCCCCCTCAGCAAGATCACAGGATTTTCTCCGATAGAAAATTCCTCTCGAATTTCCAAAAATGTTCTTAACTGGCTGTCTAGATGTCTCTTGTCCAGCCACCCATGTATCACATATCCTTTCACTGCTTCCAGAGTTTCATCTTGTTTGTACGCTTCTTCCCATTCCTGTTCGCTTATCACCTGCTCGTGGTCTTGCGTCACTGCCACCATGTAACCTTTCCATCCTGAAGGTTCCTGGTCTTCTGCCTTTTCCATGGCGGCCGCTCTACTTAAGAAATCTGCTACTCGGTTTCTGTTCCCTGGGATGTACTCCACTTCGTATACAAAATCCAGTAATCTCAGCGTCATTTTCGCAATTCGTGGTGTGGCATGCGCATGACCACTGGAGGTGAGGATTTTTCACGAGGGGTTTGTGGTCCATGCGCAACAGGAAACACGATCCCCACAAGAACTGCCTGAACCGTTCCATGGCCCACACTGCCGCTAGCATTTTTTTTTCAATTAGGCAAAATTTTTCTTCATTTGGTGCTAGTGACCTTGAGGCAAAACAGACTGTGGAGATCTCCCTTTCCTTAGACTTTTGCTTCAATACAGCCCCCAGACCCTTATTGCTTGCATCTGTAGTTAGTATCAATAGGGTTGTTTGGTCAAAACCTTTGAGAGGTACTGCATTGCTGATTTCCTTTTTCAATGCGTCAAACTCTTTTTGCTCTTCTGTCTCCCACTTGAACCCGTTCTTTTCCTTTAGGAGCTATCTAAGGTGGTGGGTCTTGGATGCGAAGTGTGAAATGAACTTACTGTAGAACTCCGCCATTCCTAAAAATGACCTGATGTCGTCCTTCTTCGTGGGTGTCGGGGCATCTCCTATTGCTGTGACGTTGGCTCTTTTCGGCTCTATTCCTTTTTCGCTGATTTCCTGGCCCAGTTTTGTTACAGATCTTACTCCAAATCTGCACTTCGCCCATTCTGCCTTGAGTCTGTCTTCTCCAGTATCGACAGCATGGCATGGAGTTTCTCGTCATGATCCCTCTTTGACTTTCCCATTAACAGGATGTCGTCTTGGAAGTATTGCACTCCCTCCTCCTTTTGGAACAACCTGTGCATCAATTTTTGAAATACTGCTGCTGCTGATGCCAGTCCAAATGGCATCCTTACGAATTTATAGCACCCGAACGGGGTTATGAATGATGTGAGGTGACTGCAAGACAGGTGCAATGCTATTTGATGATACGCGGACGATAGATCCACTGTGGAGAACCACTTTATCCCCTTCGTTTTTGCAAGCATTTCATTAATTTAGGATAACGGGAATTTGTCCTCCCATATGTTCTTATTCAATTCCCTGAGGTCCACGCATAGGCGCACCTTTCCATTAGGCTTCTGCGCCACCACCAGGGGGGACAACCACTCGGCGCTCTCTATGGCCTCAATGACACCACTCCTCTACAGGCGCCCCAACTCTTCTTGCACAGCTTCTCGACTGCGGAATGGAATGTTCCTGACCTTGTGGCTCACCGGGCGGGCTCCCTCCTTCAAACATATCTAATGTGTGAACTTGGTCAATTTCCCTATCGTCCCTTTGAAGACTTCCGGGTATTCTCTCCTCCATGCTTCACCCACGTATCCTTGTTCTGTGTCCGTCATCAACACCTTTTCCTTGTCTCCCGGGTTGAGCTGTATGCCCAGAGCTCCTTGGTCCATCCATCCCAGTTCCGACGGTCCCTTTCCGGCGACATACAGCTTGCACTATGCCTGGCGTTCTTTGAACACGAATCGGAGCGGGCAATACCCTACCATAGGTATCCGCTCTCCTGTGTATGTGACTGGGTGTATGTCTGGAGGGACTAGGTCCACCTTTAGCTCATCTCAGAACTCCTTCTCCCACACCGTTCTTTGTACTATTGTGTACGGAGATCCTGAGTCTGCGACAATGTCAATCTCTATTCCGCCCATTTTCATCCTTAGTACTGGCTTCTTGGATCCTGTGCAATTTATTCCCAGGACCTGATCGTTTATGCATAACACTTCGTCTCCTTCGTCCTCTTCTGCTGGTGTCTCTTCTTCCTCATCACTTCCTTGGTCTACATACTTCACTTCCGTTCTTCTGGGTCTGCGCCGGCATACCTTTTCATAGTGACCCAAGATTCCGCAATATGAGCATTTGGCCCTGAAGGCTGGGCAGACTTTGTCGTTACCGGCATGTGAGGGGTTTCCGCACCTGTAGCAGTTCTCCTTCCTTTCCCACTTGGTCCTTTGCGCACCTCCTGCCTTCTGCGGGTACTTCTTCTGGAATTGTGTCCGGGGAGGTCCCACCTGTTTACTCTTGTCCTGTCTGCTTCCTTCCATGACTTTGCACACCGTGGTCTTGCTGATGGTGTCTTTCCTCGCAGCTTCTGCACACCTTTTTGACAACTCAGCCTTTTTCACCAGCGCCCAAACTTCTTTGAGTGAGGCATACCCATTTACTCACAGCTTCTCCTGTACTGCTGTGTTAGACGTGTGCATAATTATTTGGTCTCTCACCAGTTCGTCGTATAACGCTCCAAATTTACACGTCAACGCCAATTTCTGTAAGGCTGACACATATTCGTCAATAGTTTCCCCACTTCCTTGTTTCCTTTGGAAGAAATTGCACCAATCTATGGCCACGCACACCACAGGACGATAATGTGCATCCAGGTCTTCCACCGCATGTTGGAACTCGTCTGTGTCCATGGCTGGTCTAGTCTTCTTCACCAGGTTATCGTATACTATTATCCCTTCTGGTCCCAGATTGTGTAAAAGTATTACCTTCCCCCTTGAGCTCGAGTATTCCGCCTCACTTTCCACTTCTAGGGCCGATAAATAATAAAAAAAATATCTCTTCCAGTCCTCCCATGGCGTCGTTGGTTCGCCTCTCTTGGGTAGGAAAGGGACCAGGTTGGTGAGGGAGGAGGACTGAGCACTCATTTTCTCTGTGTCACGTTGGTTTCTGTTCAGTGGCGCGCTACCGTTGAACGGGCTTCCTGGCGATTGCCTTTCCTCCTTTCCTTGTTGGGGTGTCGGGCTCCCGTTATCACCGCTCGACATACTGGGGGGTTCCAGGGCTGCGTAGGGTAATGTGCTATTCCCGGGGATGCTTTCTTATGGTGGTAGGATCCAGTGTGGTTTCTCCCTTTGCCTCTTTCCTGTTCCTTGCCTCAGCTGCACCGTGTGCTGGGTCTATCTCTGTGCTGCTCCCTTCATCTGCAGTGGTTCTTCCCCTCAGGCTCTCCCCTTTTTTGGGCTTGCTATCCAGTTGCTCCCTCTCTCTTTAGTTCCTTGCATGCACTGGAGAGGGCGGCTGCGCTCTTACCCGTCGTTTCCTTAACTTCAGGCACATGGGTGAGAGTATTCCCTTTCCTGCCTTCCGGTGCTGTGCTCCTCCCTGGATTTCCTTCTCTTCCTCTGCCATGCTCCGTATTTGGGTTAATTTTATTCCTCACGTGGGTTTTAAGCCGCCCGGGCCTCGTCGTCAATTGTGGAGGTGCGGTTGCACCTATAAATAATACAGGGGACTGTATATTTATATAAGTGTATTTATTCAATACGGAGCGCCGGGGGATAAGCGTCCGCCGAGCTCCAACACCGGGGCTCCACAAAATTAACGCGCTTCCGTTTCCGTTCTCGGTAATCGCCGAGAAAACAACTAGACCGTCACTACACATTCTAAGATGAATCCCCTCTAGTTCTTAAGAGCGGGGAGGTATGAGCGTTTTTCTTTAGCACACTGCCACTTCTGAAATTTACCCATAACGCCGCCTCCCATGCAGGTCGCTAATGGGCCAACACTCAGAAACAAATCCCCTCTAGAACATAAAAAGCGGGAAGATACAAGTGTTTTTCTTTAGCATGCCGCCCATATCAGAATTGATCAATAACGCTGCCTCCCTGCAGGTCACTAGTAAGTCAACATTCAAAAACAAATCACCTCTAATAATTAAAAGAGGGAGAAGGAGCGAGCATTTTCCTATTCACTCTCTGCCGCTGCAAGACTAAGCCGCCTCCCCTGCAGGTCACATTAACAAGTAGCATGGCTTGTATAGGTCTTACCTTCTCAATCGTGCTTCTGAATCGGATTTGGTTACAGTAACTGATCACTGCAATACACGGGATATAAATTCTATTACAGGACCGGAGGCTTCGTATTATGCTTTCTCTTTCATTTATTGCTACACACAGCAGCCAATGAAACGTAGTATTGTATAACGAAAAAACTACATTTCCCATGATGCACTTGTACACATCACATCCTGTCAGACCCCATAAGAGCCAGTCAATACCGGATATCCTCCTTTTTCTTTGCTGTTCACGCAGCCAGTTAAGTGCATTTTATATTCCTTATGACTTTGACAATGTTATGCTAATATGTTATTTCGGCACACGACGATTGTGTGTTTTGAGGGTGCGCGACGATCGCGCTTGCTGTGTATGTTGTGATTTTGCCCAATGGCCTGTACTTATTGATTTATTTTACTGCAAGCCTCACGCTCATTTACCCAGCCGAGCCGCGACATTCCCACTGTCATTGGGAGGTACGCGCTCTTCCCGCTGCGCCCCTGCGAGGGACAGAAGCACTTTGTGGCAAGAGAGAGCATCGCTCTTCTATTCGTAGCTTCCGTGCCCCTCCCGCTGTGGTCAAGGAGTGCGCGCTGCCTCCTTAAAGCTGCCATGGAGCGGCATTCCTATTTGAATTCCCCGCGCGGGCGGGCTGAGTTTGCCGCCATGACCGCTTCCGGTCTAATTCACTAAGGACAATACAAACAAACAACTTAGCGGTGCCGCCCTGCCAACGGCGGGAGTTCTTTTTAGGTCAAATTGATACGCAGAGGATCCCCTATTCAGACAGAAGCGGAGGAGCTTTCTCACTTTCGTTTTAGATAGGTTTCGATGTGCGTAGGCCAATTGGGCTATTTTTAGTATGAGTAGGCTATGCTCATTGCTACTGCCCGTAATTTAGCTCGTTTTCACCACTTTCACCCTGCAATACCCCTGAGCAACATCTGGACGAATGGCTGGCTGGAAAAACGACTTGGGCCTGGAGGGTGCACACCTCCTTGTTACATAACTTCCTCTTTGGCTCCATTTACGCCCTGAGGGCTGCAAGAACTGAGCTACAGCCTTTCCTGAGGAGGTAGATACATTTTTTCTGGATTTTGTGCTGTGGGTTAGCTCCCCCATTACCCCTCTCTGTTTTTTCGCTCTATGATGACAACCTATATAAGGAGGAAGTGAATAATCCTTCCACAGAAGATACTATTGTTGAAGCCCTGGACGCTTCGGTCATGGACTCTGTCAACAAGGCCCTTGTACAGGCGCTAGCTACTGCATTAAAACCTATGACTAAGCAGTTATAAAGATTTGCTAAGTGTCATGGTTTCACTGCTCCGACAGTTCCTCAGGAGGACGGCGTACCCTCTGACTCTTAAGCTAAGTCCTGGCCTCACTCCTATACCTTGTCCTCATTGCCTGCCCCTGACACCAGCAAGTCCAAGGCTTCAGACACTGATACTGATACAGACACTACGTCTACTGACACCCCAGATGAGTCTCCTCCTAAGAAGAGGACCAAGAAGTCCAAGAATGAGGAGCCTTCACAACCTATATCGACCCCCTTTAACTTTAATCCAGCTGACATTGTTCACCCGAGATCTTCCGACTGGCTACCAGCTCCCGAGGTTGCCCCATAGCTGCATTACAACCTCCGCAAAAGTTTCAACAAGAAGGTGCGGAATAGGCTCCGCTCATAGTGTCCTAGGCCGGATATCTCTGATAAAGTCGCAGAAACCCTGGACATAGACTCCAGCCTTCTGACCTTCCTAAAAAAGTTTGCCAAAGACCCTAAGAAGGGCATTGATCGTGCCTGGCGGGGGTGTCAGGACAACCTCCTGGATGTAGTGGGACCCCTTGCAAAAATCTTGAAGATGGCTCCAGAAGCGCAGGAATCTGTTGCTGCGATGGATCCGCATGTCTTGGCGGGTTGGACCCAGAGGGCAATATGCCTCTTGGGTAATGCAAATTGCACCATATCCACGGAACGCCGGAAGTCCCTCCTTATGAGGATGGATTCCAACCTTACCGAGCTGGCAGCCGCGGAACCAGTTCCTCTGGCGGACGGAAACTTATTCGGTGAACATTTTGTAAAGGACGTGGCCAAGTATGTGGGCACCTTCACGTCTCTCGACAAGGTACAGTCGGGGATTAAGAGATTCTTTCAGGCTGGTGTTTGTAACAGGGCCGTACGAGGTCGGGACGCTCGTTTGGCCCTCAGTTCTCCAAAGGTCCCCAGAGAGGCGACTTTGGTCAAGGCAGAGGTGATGGGGACTCCACCCGTGGGGGAATGTTCTACCCCACCAGGCAGTGCTCCAGACACCTTCCCACTTCCCTTGGGGGGTCATACTTGATTTTTCTTTCATAATTGGGTTCAATTGTCTCAGGATGCTTGAATACTACAGACTGTTCATGGTTTTCATCTAGATTTCTTCCAGTTTCCGTATCAGGACAGACAGCCCAGACAGCTATCTTTTTCCCAAACAGAATGCACTTTTATAGATACAGAAATCGAAGTATTGCTGCAGAAACACGCGATAAGCGCCTTGCAACAAGGGCCCTCGCAGCTTCTGCAGCAATATTTTTCTGGTACAGAAGAAGGGCGGAGGTTACAGGTTGGTACTCAATTTAAAGGATTTCAATCCGTACATGATCTACAAACATTTCAAGATGGAAGGTATTCAACTGTTGGCAGATCTTCTGAAACAGGGAGACTGGATGGTCTGTCTGGATCTGAAGGACGCCTATTTATCGATGTAAATTTTGCCTCCACATCGGAGATTCCTGCAATTCCAGTGGAGATACCGATTGTACGAATATTTGGTCCTTCCTTTCGGACTTTCCTCTGCACCATGGTACTTCACCAAGGTGTTGAAGCCAGTGATAGCCTATCTCAGAGAGCAAGGGGTTCGCATGATAGTGTACGTGGATATATACTGATCATGGCTCAGTCACCGGCAGTGGCGGTTCCACACTTGCGCATGACTATTGCTATGTTGCAAAATCTCGGTTTTGTGGTCAACGAAACCAAATCAATACTGTGTCCTTCACAACAAATATATTTTCTAGGCTTCGTCATAAACTCTCACACGGCGCAGTTGAGTCTCCCTCATTCCAAACTTAGGGACATAAGAAAGGAGCTGCGCTCTCTATTGTCTAAACAGACGGTCTCGCTGAGAGTCATTGATAGTGGCCTCCTAGCATCATCCATTCAAGCGATCTTCCCAGGCCCTCTTAATTAACGAGCCCTTCAGAGATTAAAGATTCAACATCTGCAGAAGGGTCTCTCATACACGGACCTAGTCCCTCTGTCGTCAGAGGTCAGAGAGGAAATTTAGTGGTGGCTGGCCCACGTGGAAGCATGGAACGACAGCGGCATCTTCGGCTCCCTTCCAGAGGTCTTCATAGAGTCCGATGCCAGCCGCTGGGGCTGGGGGGGCTCGCTGCAAAAATATTTCCACAGGAGGGCGGTGGTCCCTTCAAAAGCTAGATCTCCATATCTAGATCTCCATATCAACTGTCTAGAGTGGCTCACAGGATCGTTGGCGATCAGGACTCACCCAAAAGTCTTGTGTTGCATCCTTTTGCGGATGGACAACATATCAGCAGTTGGCTACATCAACAAACTGGGAAGATCGAGGTCCTCCATGTTAGTGGAGATAGCGAAGTACTTTTAGCACTATTGCCTAAGTCACCAGATATCGGTCATAGCCGAGTATATTCCGGGTCAGTTTAAAGTGGTGGCGGACTGGAACTCCCGACACCTCAAGGACTACAGCGATTGGCAACTCCAGCCTCAGGTAGTACATTGGTTACAGGTGATCTAGGGATCATGCCAGATCGACCAGTTTGCGTCCAGATTGCCGCCATGACCGCTTCCGGTCTAATTCACTAAGGACAATACAAACAAACAACTTAGCGGTGCCGCCCTGCCAACGGCGGGAGTTCTTTTTAGGTCAAATTGATACGCAGAGGATCCCCTATTCAGACGGAAGCGGAGGAGCCTTCTCACTTTCGTTTTAGATAGGTTTCGATGTGCGTAGGCCAATTGGGCTATTTTTAGTATGAGTAGGCTATGCTCATTGCTACTGCCCGTAATTTAGCTCGTTTTCACCACTTTCACCCTGCAATACCCCTGAGCAACATCTGGACGAATGGCTGGCTGGAAAAACGACTTGGGCCTGGAGGGTGCACACCTCCTTGTTACATAACTTCCTCTTTGGCTCCATTTACGCCCTGAGGGCTGCAAGAACTGAGCTACAGCCTTTCCTGAGGAGGTAGATACATTTTTTCTGGATTTTGTGCTGTGGGTTAGCTCCCCCATTACCCCTCTCTGTTTTTTCGCTCTATGATGACAACCTATATAAGGAGGAAGTGAATAATCCTTCCACAGAAGATACTATTGTTGAAGCCCTGGACGCTTCGGTCATGGACTCTGTCAACAAGGCCCTTGTACAGGCGCTAGCTACTGCATTAAAACCTATGACTAAGCAGTTATAAAGATTTGCTAAGTGTCATGGTTTCACTGCTCCGACAGTTCCTCAGGAGGACGGCGTACCCTCTGACTCTTAAGCTAAGTCCTGGCCTCACTCCTATACCTTGTCCTCATTGCCTGCCCCTGACACCAGCAAGTCCAAGGCTTCAGACACTGATACTGATACAGACACTACGTCTACTGACACCCCAGATGAGTCTCCTCCTAAGAAGAGGACCAAGAAGTCCAAGAATGAGGAGCCTTCACAACCTATATCGACCCCCTTTAACTTTAATCCAGCTGACATTGTTCACCCGAGATCTTCCGACTGGCTACCAGCTCCCGAGGTTGCCGCATAGCTGCATTACAACCTCCGCAAAAGTTTCAACAAGAAGGTGCGGAATAGGCTCCGCTCATAGTGTCCTAGGCCGGATATCTCTCATAAAGTCGCAGAAACCCTGGACATAGACTCCAGCCTTCTGACCTTCCTAAAAAAGTTTGCCAAAGACCCTAAGAAGGGCATTGATCGTGCCTGGCGGGGGTGTCAGGACAACCTCCTGGATGTAGTGGGACCCCTTGCAAAAATCTTGAAGATGGCTCCAGAAGCACAGGAATCTGTTGCTGCGATGGATCCGCATGTCTTGGCGGGTTGGACCCAGAGGGCAATATGCCTCTTGGGTAATGCAAATTGCACCATATCCACGGAACGCCGGAAGTCCCTCCTTATGAGGATGGATTCCAACCTTACCGAGCTGGCAGCCGCGGAACCAGTTCCTCTGGCGGACGGAAACTTATTCGGTGAACATTTTGTAAAGGACGTGGCCAAGTATGTGGGCACCTTCACGTCTCTCGACAAGGTACAGTCGGGGATTAAGAGATTCTTTCAGGCTGGTGTTTTTAACAGGGCCGTACGAGGTCGGGACGCTCGTTTGGCCCTCAGTTCTCCAAAGGTCCCCAGAGAGGCGACTTTGGTCGAGGCAGAGGTGATTGGGACTCCACCCGTGGGGGAATGTTCTACCCCACCAGGCAGTGCTCCAGACACCTTCCCACTTCCCTTGGGGGGTCATACTTGATTTTTCTTTCATAATTGGGTTCAATTGTCTCAGGATGCTTGAATACTACAGACTGTTCATGGTTTTCATCTAGATTTCTTCCAGTTTCCGTATCAGGACAGACAGCCCAGACAGCTATCTTTTTACCAAACAGAATGCACTTTTATAGATACAGAAATCGAAGTATTGCTGCAGAAACACGCGATAAGCGCCTTGCAACAAGGGCCCTTGCAGCTTCTGCAGCAATATTTTTCTGGTACAGAAGAAGGGCGGAGGTTACAGGTTGGTACTCAATTTAAAGGATTTCAATCCGTACATGATCTACAAACATTTCAAGATGGAAGGTATTCAACTGTTGGCAGATCTTCTGAAACAGGGAGACTGGATGGTCTGTCTGGATCTGAAGGACGCCTATTTATCGATGTAAATTTTGCCTCCACATCGGAGATTCCTGCAATTCCAGTGGAGATACCGATTGTACGAATATTTGGTCCTTCCTTTCGGACTTTCCTCTGCACCATGGTACTTCACCAAGGTGTTGAAGCCAGTGATAGCCTATCTCAGAGAGCAAGGGGTTCGCATGATAGTGTACTTGGATATATACTGATCATGGCTCAGTCACCGGCAGTGGCGGTTCCACACTTGCGCATGACTATTGCTATGTTGCAAAATCTCGGTTTTGTGGTCAACGAAACCAAATCAATACTGTGTCCTTCACAACAAATATATTTTCTAGGCTTCTTCATAAACTCTCACACGGCGCAGTTGCGTCTCCCTCATTCCAAACTTAGGGACATAAGAAAGGAGCTGCGCTCTCTATTGTCTAAACAGACGGTCTCGCTGAGAGTCATTGATAGTGGCCTCCTAGCATCATCCATTCAAGCGATCTTCCCAGGCCCTCTTAATTAACAAGCCCTTCAGAGATTAAAGATTCAACATCTGCAGAAGGGTCTCTCATACACGGACCTAGTCCCTCTGTCGTCAGAGGTCAGAGAGGAAATTTAGTGGTGGCTGGCCCACGTGGAAGCATGGAACGACAGCGGCATCTTCGGCTCCCTTCCAGAGGTCGTCATAGAGTCCGATGCCAGCCGCTGGGGCTGGGGGGGCTCGCTGCAAAAATATTTTCACAGGAGGGCGGTGGTCCCTTCAAAAGCTAGATCTCCATATCTAGATCTCCATATCAACTGTCTAGAGTGGCTCACAGGATCGTTGGCGATCAGGACTCACCCAAAAGTCTTGTGTTGCATCCTTTTGCGGATGGACAACATATCAGCAGTTGGCTACATCAACAAACTGGGAAGATCGAGGTCCTCCATGTTAGTGGAGATAGCGAAGGACTTTTAGCACTATTGCCTAAGTCACCAGATATCGGTCATAGCCGAGTATATTCCGGGTCAGTTTAAAGTGGTGGCGGACTGGAACTCCCGACACCTCAAGGACTACAGCGATTGGCAACTCCAGCCTCAGGTAGTACATTGGTTACAGGTGATCTAGGGATCATGCCAGATCGACCAGTTTGCGTCCAGATTGAATCGTCAAATGGCCCAGTTCTTCAGCTGGAGACCGGATCCATTAGCTCTGGCAATGGATGCCTTCACTCAGGACTGGTCCCAGTCTCTGAATTATGCCTTTCCACCATTCATTTTGATTCCTCGGGTGTGCACGCAGATAATGCGACAGATGGCGGAAGTGATCTTAGTGACTCCCCTGTGGAAGTCCGGCCTTGGTTCCCGAGTCTCCTGGAGGTGAGCTGCGACTCCCCAGGAGAATTTCGAACTCCTCGACGATGCTCCAGGGCCCTCCTGGAGAGATGCACCCGATGGTAGTGTCGGGGCAGTTGTCCCTGATGACCTGGAGACTTTCTGGCAACGTTGGCAATGCCAGGATATTCGGAGCATGCTTCACACTTTATCAACCAAGCTTGGGCTCTCTTCACCAGGAAGAGATATGCTTCAGCCTGGAAAGGCTGGGTTCGCTAGTGCGTGGAACAACACATGGATCCCGTGGGGACAGACTTACCCTGCGTTGTGAACTTTCTTTCTCAGAAGGTTTCTGAGGTTTTGGCATATCGCTCCATTAATAATTTCTGTTCCGCCATTTCAGCGGGTCATTCCCAGATTGAAGGCAAACCTGTAGGAATGCATCCTTTAATATATAAACTTTTCAAAGGTATTAGAGTAGCGAATCCGCCCAAACCCAAGTATACTTCTTTATGGGCGTCTCTCTAGTACTTTCCCTGTTTATTCAATGGCCTCAGAATGACATGTTAACCAGGAAACAACTTTCAGCCAAATTGGCAATGCTCTTATGTCTTGCGGCATGTAGATGGTCATCTGATGTTAAGGCTTTGGACATTACAGGTAGAGTATTTACTCCGGAAGGAGTATCCTTTAATATTACTCCCAGAACGAAGACAATGTCTCGGACTGTAGATTATCATGCAGTCTATCTGCTTTCTATATGAAATGGACTCCATGTACTTTAGGTACAAACCAGATTGGGTATTGGGTCACCTTTGTGAGCCCCTGTACAGTGTACCATAGGTACCCAGGGCATAGGTGAATCCAAGGCCTACCAGGGGCTGCAGCATGTTTTATGCCACCCCTGGCTGGCCCTCCAAACTGACACCACAGGTCTGTTCACACAGCCTGGGTAAGATGGTGTAATCACCCCTTACTTAGATATAGTATACCTATATCTATATATATCTATACTACTATAATAAAGCAGAAACTTTCAGGCTTTGAGGCGGGTAAACTCGGGAACCACTGCGCCAATCTACACACCCGATACACCGTTGAAATCAGCAGGGTGTGTAGATGGTTATAGGCTACATAAATTAAAAGAATAAACATTATTTAAAATTTTAGATTAAAAAAAAAGTAGTCCCTCAAAAGTAGCGCCGGCCGCGACGTGCATGGCCACGTTAGGGGCACGGGAGGAGTGGCGTCTGAGGAGCGGTAACCATGGCGCGGGAAGGAGCGGTGACGTCAGGAGCAGAGGACCGGCGGCGGAGGAGGAGCGGCGGACAAGGCGCAGGGGAGGAGCGGTGGTGCGAGCGGACAGGTGGGAGCAGCGCCGGTGGAGGTAAGGGCACTCATGTAGGGGCAGGCGGGGGACGGGACGGGCCAGGCGGGGGATGGGACGGGCGGGCGGCGAAAAGACAAACGGTGCATAACAGGAGGAAAAGGAGGAAAAAGTGACGTGTAGCCAAAGGGGAGATTCTTTGATCAATACGTAGGTTAGAAATATTACTTCATAATAAATTATGCAGTCACATAGGGGTAGCGGCATGAGCTGTGAATTGTTTTTTCACTTATGCCTGCTTGGCTTTTTACTAACAAGGAGTAAAGTCCTCAATTCAATGAGCAAAAGTGAGATGTCAGGCCCCTTGCAACCATTAGTGAGTTGCTACCATCACCCATTACATTTTTTTGATAATACTTTTTTCGCCCAGCATGACCCAGCATTTGATATAAATAATTAAACATGAGCCATATTCAAAAAGTCTTTAGGTATCGTAAAATAAATGGGTCAATAATTATGTAAATAAAATCGTTGGCATGTACAGCCATGCTGTGGCCTGTCTCTTGCAATCGTCTTGCACCTTTCAAGCAAGTTCCCATTAGAAGAGCCCATAACAAAATATAGCGCAAAGCGTAATTGTGAATGTGCCGACTTTTCAAGGTTCTTGTGCAACTTCTCAAACCCTTACTTTGATGAGTGCGAAGATATTTCGAGAACTATTACTGCATAAATGTTTAAATATCTATCAGACTTCTTTTTAAAGATTTGCCCTGCCTAGCAACAAAAGGGGTAGTTCGCTCCATTGAGATATGTTCGCTCCAGAGACATATGTTGTACACAAGTCCATTGAGAAGTGGTTCGGCTCGGGGATGGCGAGGGACGGGCCGGGCGGTGGCCCGGCATAATGGACAATGTAGGGGAGGGCGGGGGTCGGGGAAGCTGCCTGTTGCTCCCGGACAAGGTCGGGACGGGCTGCTAGTATATATATATTTTACCGCACCTGCGAGCAATTGTGAATTTGGATCCTGCGTATCTGGTTGCCCGCCATTTTAAATTGGTGCATCAAAATAACCTCCAAGATCTAAGTTATTATGTAATTGTACTGTTCCTAAATCTATTAGAGGTGGGAACAGAGAGAAGAAATTGCGCCAATTGGAGAGTCAATATATAATACGGTTAGATACTAAGATGCCTAATGGTCTTAATACAGGGGAGGATCTTGCTAACTTCTTGTAATATTTTGTCTACTATCTATGCAAATGAATGGCTAGCATATGGTATTAACTCTTTAAAAACAACGTGATGAAATTAGTATGAAAATTTGTGCTTTATATCTAGAACTTTTAATATCTTTTGTATTTTCAAAATTCTTGCTGCTATATTTATGGACTGTAATTTTTAAATATAACCTATTACATTTTGGTTAAATTTTGGATTCTTCTGTTATTACAGAAATGAATTTGATTGTAGAAATTGGTGTACATATATTTATTTATTGATGAAATTTAAGTGTGAGCAAACGGGATAGTTATGAGATTTTTAGCTGCATTTTATACTGTGATTTTATTGGTTTAACAACTAGGTTCCTAGTTTTACTGGTTTTTATTTGGTACTGATGTAGCTGTTATACTAAGTAAATGTATGAACTATTTAGTTGCACACTGTTCGTCGTTATATAAATGTATAAACTTCCACATTGTCCACTTTGATGGGTTCTCATGCATCTGCAATATGTATATCTTATCTGAATTCACCAATCTCTTTACCTGTATTGACATTTAATTTAATTATGGGACATCTTTCTGTAATAGTGATTATTCTGTTTGCATCCATCAAGAATATGAAAATGAAATTTGATTTTTTGATACTGTTTAGGTTTCTATACAGTACGATATCATTTTTGCACTTGGGTGTATATACTTTAGTCCTCAACTCCCTCGTAGAATTATGATAATTTTTTGACTTTGTGGGGGTTTGATTTTGGGCACTTGCCCTTGATTGTACATCAATTAATATAATTTTTGCCCATTTGTTTTAACATCTTAATTGTTGTTGGAAACTTAAGTGGCTGTATACATTTATCCCGATAGTCTGACTTCTAATTCTATGATAGCATCTGGGAGGGACTATGATGAGGAACTGTGGTATTTAAAGAACGCAGGAGTTCAAGCATGTCATGTGATCAAGACCGGGGCAACCCGGTCGAAACGCGTCATGTTGGTGAAAAGGAAATAAATCTGCCCTTTATTTGAATCAAACCTGAGCTGTGGTCCATTCCTGATTTGAAAACGCTGTTGTTGATGTGCTACAGCGTATTGGTGTTTCATGGGACTTTGGAGTTTCATAAATATATATATATATATATATTCACTGAAAAAACCATAGGTTATAGACCATATATAGTTAGGAATTAGCATTTACAAAACCTTATTTTACTCACACAAAACCATTGAAATTCGCATATATAGTTAGTTTCACTAACTATATATCGCGCACCCGCAATCCACTGCTGATCATGTCACATATTACATCATTCATGACATGGTCAGTGACATCACTGATGACATCACTGATGACATCTCAAATTACATCACTGATGACATCACTGATGACAACATCCAGTGACTGTATGTTTCTGTAAAGTTAAAATATGTCCTACATATTGAAGAATGAGTGGATGTATAAGTGTCTGGATGAAGGATTTAGTAGGTGCATGACTGACTGTATGAATGAGTGATTAAATGTGTCTCACTGAGTGCATGGGTTAGTGACTAAACTGTCTTAATTTGTGCATCATTATGTCTGTTGTTCTGTAAACTGCTGCATGTGTTGATCAGTAGCTATATGAGTAACTATATGGGTTATTGATTGGTTGCCCACGTATTTGTATGGGAGACTGAGTGTGTGTGTGGGTGGCTGGGAGGTGTATGACTCTGTTCATAGAGGTGTGAGCAGTTGATTCACTAGATGTATGGGTTCAAAAGTGCATGTGGAAACAGCTGTATGGGCGGTTGACTGTGTGCATGAGTGTATTGGTGAGTGAATGGATATCTCAGTGCTACATGTCAAAGTAAGTACATATGTAAAACACAGTACATGTGAGAGTTGACATATATAAATAACTGTGCATAAGAGCCAGTGAATGTGTGAGTGGCTGTATGGATCATTGTGAACTTGTATCAGGGATTGTATAAGAGAGTAAATATGTGTTAGTATGTGTTTGAATAAGTAAGGTGTGTATAACTGTATAGTTGAGGAAATGGAGGTGTGATTGATTCTTTGCATGACTGACTAGGTGTGTGAGTAACTTCATGGATGAGTGACAGTCTGTGAGTGTCTGTTTACACTGAGTGTATCTAAGGTTATATTAGAGCCTGAAGAGGTTCATCGTATTATCACATGAATGATGTCATCAGTGATGTGATCAGTAATGTCAAATGAGATGCCATCAGTGATGTCATCAGTGATGACTGTCATCAGTGATCTCATCAGTGATGTCATCAGTGATGTAATTTGAGATGTCATCAGTGATGTCATCAGTGATGTCATTTGAGATGGCATCAGTGATGTCATCAGTGATGTCACTGACCATTTCATGAATGATGTAATATATGACATGATCAGCAGTGGATTGCGGGTGCGCGATATATAGTTAGTGCAACTAACTATATATGCGAATTTCAATGGTTTTGTGTGAGTAAAATAAGGTTTTGTAAATGCTAATTCCTAACTATATATGGTCTATAACCTATGGTTTTTTCAGTGAATTTTCAAGGTTTTGTAAATGCTAATTCCTAACTATGTATGGTCTATAACCTATGGTTTTTTCAGTGAATATATATATATATATATATATATATATATATATATATATATATATATATATATATATATATATATATATATATATATAACATTTCTATGGCAAAATGAAACCCCTCATTTTGTTCCTTTGCAAATTAAATGTTTTAAGTGTTAACACTTTATTCCAATCAAGATGACTTCAGGTGTGCCATACTTTTGTCATAAGTAAGACTGTTAGCGCTCTAGTTGTTCTTTAGAACACTCTGGGACATTCTGTCACTGGGCTATAGTTGGGCTACATCTGGCTGATATTTGGGCTACATTTGTTTTTTTGGTCTCTGGTGGCCATCTTTGGGCTACATTGGGCTACATTGGGCTACATTTGGGCTCTAACATATATATAGCCCACTGTAGCCCAATATATATTTTTCAAAGTTAATTTTCGTAAAAACCACTGGAGCATATATCTTGAGACATAGCACAGGCACATCGGGCTACCAGTCCTTACAATTTTGCCAAGTTTTGTGGAAATCCATTCAGCCGTTCGAGCTAAAAGCAAGTCCAAATGCCCTATGGAAAACTCAATGTTAAAAACACGTTTTGGGACCCCCCTTTTTTCTCTGCCCCCGCTTGATGAAACCCCCCTAAACTTTAAGGGGACGCTCAGAAACAAAATGTGCCATTTTCCTGAAAATTTCAGCCGATTCCGTCCATCAACGCCAAAGTTATTCAACATAAAATTTTCAGAAATCCCTATTCAAAAAAATCCTAACTATATATACCTACTGGCGACCGCCAGTAGGTAATATATATATATATATCTATATATATATATATATATATATATATATATATATATATATATATATATATATATATATATAGACACATATGAACCTATGTGCCACTCCTATGGTAGGCCTCGACAATCCTGGAGGCAGAGTGATTGTTTTTTTGTGAGAGGGTGCCCTAGCATGAGCTGAGCCACTCTGCAGCTTTCGGAACCATCTCCTTATAGCTGTTCTATGATATAGCCATACCATACTCTTAAGTGCATCATAATCCTCGCGGTTAATGCTAACTTTGGCTTTATCAAAACTTGTTGTGTAAGGTGTCAAACACTTTGGAATACCACCCCCCGTGAGTCCTGGTGGATGGGGTAGCATTCCAACCTTCTAGAGGGAGAAAACATGTAATTACTGTTAAACCCGGTTAAAGTTAAACAGAGCCCCAGCATCACAAAATTGATGCAGCTGCCACAGACACAAGTCTGAGCTCCTGCTGCTGGACGAAACTCCGTCAGGGTAGGCTTAGACAGTAGGTTTCCTGTCCAGGGAGGTGCTAGCGCCTCCCCAGACAGGCTTTAGTGTATTGGGGCAGGGAGGGTTGCATTCAGTGAATGTTTTTCTGACACTGCCTGGGGCACACAAGGTGCTCCATGCATAGTCCAGTCCAAACCGGTTGCTGGAGCACTCAGCCCAGCTCTGGCACGAAACTGGAAAAAGGGAAGGGGGTGTAACCACCCCCTCCCCAGGTCCACCCATAGGAGGCACCTTACAGGTAGTCCAGCCCCCAAACTTAGTATAAGTATAGAAGCGGTGTCCCTAGGACTTTGGATTACCCTGGACGAAACTTTGAAACACAGATTGTAGGAGAGTAGGGTCTGCTATCCTATGGTCACCCCAATTTTTGCTTTTTGCTTCACTGGTTTTCGACTTAATGAGGCTGTGGGCCTGTTAATCAGACCCCCCAGCCTGCTGTTCTCTCTCTAAATTCACATACATGTACTATAGGTACATAATCCAATTGGAACTGGACTTCTGTCAGCCCCTGTACCATGCACTATAGGTGCTCAGGGCATAGGTGCCACCAAGGCCTACCAAGGGCTGCAGCATAGCTTTTGCCACCCCTGGCTGGTTCTTAAATTGACACAACTGGCTGATCACTCAGCTGGAGCAAGTTGGTGTAATCACCTCTTGCTTAGATATAGTATACCTATATCTAAACCTATATCTGGACACTTATAAAACGGTGAGTCACTCCTATGGAAGGCCTTATCAATCCTGGAGGCAGAGTGCGTGGTTTAACGTGAGATGGAGCTCGAGCATGAGCTGAGCCTGTCTGCAGCTGTCGGGAACAACTCCCTAAGCAGGGTGCTCCATGTGAATCGTTTGAAAGCATTTGTGGACAGGGAGGAAATTAGCTTGCTCATGGCCACAGATGGGGAACAGGAGAAAGAGAGTGACCCTCTCCCAGACCTGCTTTACCAGAACCCTGATGATGGTTCAGTTGAAGGAGTAGTCTTGGCAGGCAGCCTCACTGAGCGGCAACAGGTGGACTGCAGACACGTTCTGCAGGCCCACAGTCACATGTTTTCCCTCACACCCAGTCAAACTAACTGGTGCACCCATGAGGTGGACACTGGTGACAGTCTGCCTGTGAAGAATAAAATCTACAGGCAACCTGACCATGTCAGGGATTGTATAAAGGCTGAGGTGCAAAAGGTGCTTGAGCTTGGAGTGATTGAGCCATCAGAGAACCCATGGGCCCGCCCAGTAGTCCTGGTGCCAAAACCTCATACCAAAGATGGAAAGAGAGAAATGAGGTTTTGTGTGGACTACAGAGGTCTCAATGCTGTCATTAGGACAGATGCACATCCCATTCCAAGAGCAGATGAGCTCATTGATAAATTGGCTTCTGCCAAGTTTCTGAGCCCATTTGATTTGACAGCTGGTTACTGGCAGATCAGGTTAGCTAAAGAGTCAAAAGCCAAAGCAGCATTCTCTACCCCTAGTGGACATAATCAGTTTGTGGTAATGCCCTTTGGTTTGAAGAATGCACCTGCCACCTTCCAAAGGTTGGTGAATCAAGTCCTTGCTGGGTTGGATGACTTTTGTGCAGCATATCTAGATGATATTGCTGTCTTTAGCTCCACCTGGGAGGATCACCAGATCCACCTGAAGAAGGTTCTGGAGGCCCTGCAAAAGGCAGGCCTGACTATCAAGGCTACTAAGTGCCAGATAGGGCAGAGCAAGGTTGTGTACCTGGGCCACCTAGTAGGTGGAGGTCAGGTTCAACAATTGGAGAGCAAAATCCAGACCATACAGGACTGGGCTCCTCCAACTACCCAGACACAAGTCAGAGCCTTCTTGGGCCTGACTGGGTATTACAGAAAGTTTGTGAAGAACTATGGGTCCATTGTGACACCATTAAATGACTTGACATCCAAGAAGATGCCAAAAAAGGTTCAGTGGACAGTTAGCTGTCAAAAGGCATTTTATGACCTGAAGAAGGCCATGTGCTCCTATCCTGAAGAGTCCTGACTACTCCAAACAGTTCATTGTACAGACAGATGCTTCTGAGTTGGGGGTGGGAGCTGTGCTTTCACAACTGAATACAGATGGTCATGACCAGCCCATTGCTTTTATTAGCAGAAGGCTGACCCCCAGGGAGAAACGTTGGTCAGCTATTGAGAGGGAGGCCTTTGCTGTGGTTTGGACCCTGAAGAAGTTGAGGCCATACTTGTTTCAAACTCACTTCCTAATTCACAGACCATAAGCCCCACTTGTGGCTTAATCAGATGAAGGGTGAAAACCCCAAACTACTCAGGTGGTCCATTTCCCTACAGGGGATGGACTTTACAGTGGAGCACCGCCCAGGGACTGACCATGGGAATGCAGATGGTCTCTCCAGGTACTTCCACTTAGAACATGAAGACTTATCTGGTCAAGGTTAAGTTTAATGTCCCTGCGTTGGGGGGGGGGGGGGGGTGTAGGAGAGTAGGGTCTGCTATCCTATGGTCACCCCAATTTTTGCTTTTTGCTTCACTGGTTTTCGACTTAATGAGGGTGTGGGCCTGCTAATCAGACCCCCAACCTGCTGTTCTCTCTCTAAATTCACATACATGTACTATAGGTACATAACCCAATTGGAACTGGACTCCTTGTCAGCCCCTGTACCATGCACTATAGCTGCTCAGGACATAGGTGCCACCAAGGCCTACCAGGGGCTGCAGCATAGCTTTTGCCACCCCTGGCTGGTTCTTAAATTGACACAACTGGCTGATCACTCAGCTGGGGCAAGTTGGTGTAATCACCTCTTGCTTAGATATAATATACCTATATCTAAACCTATATCTGGACACTTATAAACCTGTGTGTCACTCCTATGGAAGTCTCTAATAAAAGAGAGAGGGACCCTCTACCAAAGGGATGGGGTACCAACTATTGACTTTGTCAAATAAGAAATTCCCTCTGGCCACATAAATCAAAACAACATAAATAACAACCAACAATACAGGCAAACTTAATAGTGCAGTAGAAACCAAAACTATGAAACAACAAATAAATCTCCAAATGCATAAATTTATTAAAATGTAATTAAAAACTAAACAAATAGTAATGGTAAAATCAAGGGAACACAGTCAATACATGGAACAGAAAATCTTCACAGTTAATCACACAAGTTCCTAAAGTATAAAAGAAGGAAGAACTCAATAAGGTTATATTCAGCAACAGTCAGAATAGTCCTTAGTTGGTAATATGAGTTCTCTCCCCCAATTCTCAACGCGTTTCGACGGACCAAAGCAATTGTAGCCGTCTTCTTCAGGAAGTTTATTAGCTGTATTCCCCAGAGTTACTTTTCAAGGGGTGTCGTTCATTACGTAATTACGGAAAAGCTTTGCACGGAGAAGACACGCGGGAAGCTTGGAGTTTCATTCCTTAAGAAGCAATAGCCACCACTGTTTGGGAGACGAAGGCAGCCCCAGTTCAGTTGAGTTGGCGCCAAGATTATCTTATTATTTCCATTTGTTCCTGGATGATTTTAAACTTAACTACCCTTTTACCGCGTGATCAAAAGAGTGCTAGACTTCTTTTTCGAAGAACAGACCCTTGGTATTCGCTCGATTGAAAGTGAGCGCTGATTATTAAGAGGATTATAATAACTATCGCATTTTTGCACGTATATACGGCATTGTAAAGAGAGAACTTTTCCCTTTTTTAACCATCAGGAGTGAACGACACCCCTTGAAAAGTAACTCTGGGGAATACAGCCAATAAACTTCCTGAAGAAGACGGCTACAATTGCTTTGGTCCGTCGAAACGCGTTGAGAATTGGGGGAGAGAACTCATATTACCAACTAAGGACTATTCTGACTGTTGCTGAATATAACCTTATTGAGTTCTTCCTTCTTTTATACTTTAGGAACTTGTGTGATTAACTGTGAAGATTTTCTGTTCCATGTATTGACTGTGTTCCCTTGATTTTACCATTACTATTTGTTTAGTTTTTAATTACATTTTAATAAATTTATACATTTGGAGATTTATTTGTTGTTTCATAGTTTTGGTTTCTACTGCACTATTAAGTTTGCCTGTATTGTTGGTTGTTATTTATGTTGTTTTGATTTATGTGGCCAGAGGGAATTTCTTATTTGACAAAGTCACTCCTATGGAAGGCCTTATCAATCCTGGAGGCAGAGTGCGTGGTTTAACGTGAGATGGAGCTCGAGCATGAGCTGAGCCTGTCTGCAGCTGTCGGGAACAACTCCCTAAGCTGTTCCGGGATAATGCCATACCATATACTATTAAGTGCATTATAAACCTCGCAGTTATATGTTAACTTTGGTTTGGCTTTATCAAAACATGTCGTGTAAGATGTCATACGATTTGGAATACTATCCCCTCAACAGTCCTGTCGACGGAGAAAGCATTTCACCCCTCTAGAGGGAGAAGACATGTTACTTTACTGAAACGCGGTTGATTTTAAAAGAGCCTCAGCATCACAAAACGGACGCTTCTGCCACAGACACAAGTCTGACCTCCTGCTGCTGACCAAAACTCAGCCGAGGAGGCCTGGACAAAGGCTTTCCTGTTGCGGGGAGGTGTCACACCACCCCAGACAGGAGATAGTGGATTGTAGCAGGGAGGTTTGAAAGAAACCAGACACTGCCTGGGGAGCACAAGGCTTCCCCTTGCATAATCCGGTCAAACTGGTTCTGGGGCTCACCAGCCCCAGTCCCAGCGCGACCCTGGACAAAGGGAAAGGGGTGTAACCACCCCCTTCCTGGGTCCCACCCAAAGGAGGGACCTAGCAGGTAATCCAGCCCCCTAGATTGGTATAAGAATGGGAGCAGTGTCAAAGCACTCAGATTATCCTGACTGAAACTTATGAAACAAAACTCTGGACCCTTCGGCATCCTACTCGACGTAGAAGACTGAAGAATCTCCCTTGTGGTCAAGGAGTGACCACCCTGTGCAAACAGGCACCATCCAGCACCTCGACGTTTGCTTTGTTGCAGTTCCCTCCGGAACTCGAGTGACAGAGATCGACAAGACCAAGCGTGCCTGCCTTCTAACAGCCTGCTCCACAGTCCCTGCAGAGCTTAGACCCGTGGAGGCGACCGGAAGTGTGGGGCCCGCCATCTTGGAAAGACCACAAGATGCTGACCGTGCAGCCCACGAGTGACCCTTGAAGCTGTACATCGGGGTTTGAGAAGCCCCAGCCCTGAGCCTCTTTTGCACCGAAGCTCACCCCTCTACACTCACCGAGTGCTGCGTGGGCCCTTCTGCTTCTTTTGGCTCAACGCGTTGGCCCGGTTACTTGCCCGTTGGCTTGTGGCCCCTGTGCTGACAAACTACGAAATCTAACTTGTGATTCTGGTTGCTCCAGACTTGCACTCGCTCCTCTGAAAAGGATCACCCGCTCTACCTCTCCTGGTTCGAGTGAGAAGCAATCTTCCAGTCCTGCGTGGATTGCTCTTGCAAAGTGTTGTTTGCTCCAATCCTGAAACCGACAGCGCCGACAGCGAGAGCCTTTGTGGGACAGCTCGTGATCCACTTCTGGACGTCGCAGATGCCCTAGAGTCTACGTGGCAGTGGAGAGAAGCTTCTCAACAACCACCTGATTGCGCCCGACATTGCCTGGTTCCGTCCTGGTTCCACCCTGGTCACTGCTGAGTGACCCAGACTCTGTCCCCTCTACTTTCAGGTATTCTACAACTCCGATCTACCCTTGAATCACACTGGGCACTTCTCCTTCACACCGCCTGCAGCATCTTCAGCTCCAAGCACCATCAACCAGCGTAACAAAACCCGACACTACTTCGCACCTGTGCACCCGCTTCTTGTGGGTGAGGTAACTCATCAACGCCGGTGTTCCCACACTGGTGCACACCTCTAGTGTATGTGTCTAAAGTTTCATCTTACTAGGTTAAGCGGAAGTCTCCTTAAACTATAACTTTATAACTTTTACGCACCATTGACTATACATTGGTGCATGCTTGTGCTTTAAGCGCTGCACCCGAATCCCACAGGCTTTTCCCGACTTCAGCATTGCTAGTCCCGACTGCTCCCAGCGATTCCCTAGGCCCTAGGCCTAACCACTGTTTGATTGGTATCTCTTATACCACTTTTTTAATATATGGTTTAAGAGGCCACCCGCCCTCATCCATAATTGTGCAACTTTCATATGTTTACCTGTGCTTTTGTTTAAACGCTTGTGCTTCTTTACTCATAAAGAGTACTGAGGATTATTCTAGTAATAAATACATATATTTTTATAATATATACTTGTGTGGTGTCCTTTCATTTGATATTACAGGATTGTGATTGGTAAAACAGCTTGCTTAACACGACCTCTTGTGTTTAGCCTTTCAGGCTGCTTAGTCCATGCTACCCCTAGGATTGCTTGTCTATAAGGTTGACTTACAACCAGACACCATAAGGGATTGTTTGGACTGATACAGGGTGGTTCCAGAATTGGAAACATCATATATCAGGCCACCTTCTCACACACATCCTGGACCTTTGATGTTCCATTTCGACTGGAAGATGGAAGACATCTCCCTTGTGGTCAAGGAGTGACCACCCTGTTCAAACAGGCACCGACAGCAACGTTACTGGTCTGCTTTTTCGAGACTACCGGCGGATCCCGAAGAATTTGTGACACAGGATATAGACTTCCAGACATCTCGGAACCCGACCTTCGCTGACAGCAAAGCTGAGATGTGTGTCGGACACGAGAGACGTGGGACCGGAACTCCTGGACATCCTGCATTTTGCAAGCTGCACTCCTTTCTCGAGGTATCTTGAGGTTGTGCATTGGGGTGCTTGAAGCCCCAGCCCCAAGCACCATTTGCACTGAAGCTCAGAGCCCCACACTCCATGAGTGCCCCGTGGGCTCCGCTCTTACATTTCAGCTTGATGCCTCTTCCCGGTTCCTTGCCCATTGGCTAGTGAGTCCCCCGAAGGCTTCCTTTTAATTCTAACTTGCTTTCCTGGTTGCTCCAGGCTTGCTCCAGCTTCCCTTCAAAGGAGAAGCTCTGCAGACCTGGAACAGAGCCAATCTTGACATCCTGTGTGGGTTGCAGTTGCCAAGGCTTGTTGGGTCCAATCCGGATACCGACACCGCAGTCAACTAGATCCTTTTTGGCACAGTTCAAATCGAGTGCCTGGTCATCGCCGATGCTTCCTGGACCTCGTGGCTGAAGAGACAAGCTTCACCTTCTCACCTGAAATCACCCAACATTGGCTGGTAGCTTTCCATTGCTATCCTGGTCACTGGTAAGTGACCCAGACTCTGTCCCTTCTGCTTTCAGGTTCTTCAGATATCCGATCCACCCTTGGATCCACCCGGACACTTTTCCTCTGGTCGCATGCAGCACTTCTTTGCAGCTCTCCATTGAAAACGACGACGAAACCCGACACCAAAAGGCACCTATGCACCCGGCTTCCCTGGGCGAGGTAACACGAGTATTCTGGTGCTCCCATGGTTCTTGACTCTCGAAGAGTCCTAGTTTAAAAGGATTCCATCGTAGTCCATCAGGAAGTGTTCTTAAATTGTACTTTTGTATCTTCTTCATTTCCCTAGAAAGTCAATGGTAACCCGCGGCTGTGTTTAGACACTGCACGCGTCTCTTTGTGGGCCTCCTACTTCCTAACCTTTGGTTGTTTAGGGTAGCCCCAGCGATTCCACAGGCCCCATGCCTGCTTTCTATTCCACACGTGGTACTTATACCACTATTTTAGGATATGGTTTGTGGGGACCCTAGGGCATACTGTATATTGTGCAACTTATCGTATGCTAATTGAGATTCTTGTAATGTACTTTGACCTCTCACCTCATAAAGCTTACAGAGGGGTTGTTTTTAGAATAAATACATATATATTTGATATCTACCTTGTGTGGGGTACTTTCATTTGGCACTCAAGGGATTATAATTGGTCAATCAACTTTCTTAATACGCTCTCTGAAGTCTTAGCCTGATGACTGCTGGCCCATGCTACCACTAGGATAGCTTTCTATAAGGTTTGTTTTACAACCACCATCAATAAGGGTCGATTAGACTGGTGCAAGGTGCTCACTAGAACTAGTGGACATCATGTGCCAGGCTAACCTCTCACACTCTGTAGTTTTTCATCAGCGTTAAACTAGCATAATACGAAGCCTCCGGTCCTGTAATAGAATAAATTATTAGCTAGCTATCGCACCAAGAATTTTCAATTCTATTAAGGACACGGAAGCGAGGATTATCCCACCTGGCTATATTACAAGTATTGTAATGTTTTACCCACCCGTGTGTTTATAGTCTGTTTAAGCAGAAATTACGGGTTTTCTATCTCTTATTCTTCCAGGTACTGAGAAGAAGATGCATTAAATATGGCCCATGTTAAGAAGAGTTTCTTCCCAGGTGATGGTTCTTCCACGTTGGAGGATATTATTATTGGACTTGAGTTATTTCAATGGACTTTTACTGTTCGAAGCAAAGAAAGGGGAAGATATCCGGTATTGACTGGCTCTTATGGCGTCCAACAGGATGTGATGTGTACATGTGCATCATGGGAAATGTAGTTTTTTCGTTATACAATACTAAGTTTCATTGGCTGCTGTGTGTAGCAATAAATGAAAGAGAAAGCATAATCCTCGCCTTCGTGTCCTTAATAGAATTGAAAATTCTTGTTGCTATAGCTAGCTAATTTTTTATCCTCCATGGCCCGAAGTTACACTTCCCCAGTTCTCTGCGTATTTACCATTCCGGCCTACCACTAAGCATGGGCGGAAAATCCGTTTCGCTCGCGGATTTTGCGGATTTTCGGTAAATTCGCAAATCCGCGAGCAGCGGATTTTATGGCTTGCTCGCACTGTTCGCGTGAGTTCGCGGCTTGCCAGTACAACTTCGCACCCCGCGAGTAAGTGCTAAATTGCATTAATACGATCTTAGCAAAACTGAAACTACTTACCAGGTTCAAAAGTTCAGGCTCATCATTAGTAGCCATTTCCTGTAGTGCTTCCTGAGGGGCCCCTCCAGAGTTCAGTTGCCAGTTGCAACTATTATGTGACCCTGCTCTGAACCTCAGAATAGTTACACATATGCCACAAAGGTCCTGAATTACAGCTAAGGGAGACAAGCAGGAGCCAGGCTGGAAGTTAAAATCCATTAATCAGCCCCTAATTCATTATTGTCAGTTGGGGCAGGGCAGGTGTTGTAACTAATTTTGCAACAATGAAAGCACTTAGCAAGTGCAAAAGATCACTAATCAGGAAGCACTAAGGAAGCAGGTGCCAGCTAAAAAAATATTTTGTGACACATTAATCAGCCCCAAATTAATTCAGGTCACTTGAGGCAGGGAAGGTGTGCTTTGCTTTGCCGAAAATAATGTACACTGGACAACCAGAGGGTGTGGTGATGAAACAGAGGGTGGCATGGGTGGGCCAGAGGGTGGCATGAGTAGTCAGAGAGTGGCAGTGGTGACAGAGAGTGGCAGTGATGAAGAAGAGTGTCCCAAACAGGCTGGACACGTAGAAACAACAAGTTCGCAAAACTTGCGACCCGACAGGTAAGTTCGCAAATTGCGAAATTGTAAAAACCCTCGCGAACTGGCAGAAACACGCGCGAACACACAAAAAAAAAATCCGCAAATTCGCGGATTTTGCGGATTGCGAGTTCGCAAATCCGCAAAATTCGCGAACGCGAGATTCGCAAAATTCGCCCATGCTTACCTACCACACTGTTTTTACGGCAGCCATCTTAAAGTTGCTGATTCCAATGCGGAGCTAAGGCTATCTCTACCATGCATAGCTAGATGTTGTTGCTTTAAGGGAAGAGGGAGAGAACTTTATCAGCTTGGTAACACTTAGAGCCCTCAAGGAGGTACCATTTTCCCTATATTATAACCACAGTTAGTCACATATCTTATTACATACTTCAAGTGCCTAAATTATTGGCGGCCAAGTTAAGTTACTTCTTCCCATACGGGGGATGAAGCTATGTACTTGTTACTATTACGGAAAAAAATATATTATTAACCTGAAAGAGTCCTTGTGGGGGTACCTTCTTCCCTATATCATAACCATAATTAGTGTCATACCTGACTTCATTATTGGCGACCATCTTGGAATGGACCGAACTGTCCCAGTGGTCTATTGTTCGAGTGAATTCTACCCTCATTGCTCCATTATACTCAGCACTTTTTCATATTTTACCATTGTAATTTCTCTTGTGTCCTAAGATCTCATTATAACTATCTTTCGCCTACATATTACTGAAACTCATGGTGTTTTTTTTACTATACTAGGTGTCTAGCCCACAATGATGCGTTCCTAGTCTTCTCTGCTATTTAGGCCACATCTGATGGTGTCAAATTTGATAATAAACCATTGCTCTCTCCGTTTCATTCTATTCTCTTTGTTACCACCCCTCCCCATGTCTCTAAAACTATCCACCTTATGCCCATTGGCCCATGCTGTTTTTCAATCCAATGGTTCACTAAGGGTGCATTTTCTTTCCTAGTTTTGATAGCTGATCTGTGTTCTTATAGTCTTTGCCTGAATTCTCTGCCTAACTTTCCTATGTATCCCAGACGCAGGGGCAGAGTAAAAGGTATACTATGTTTTTACTTCTACAATTATTAAGGCTGGTGATCCTAGGGGTAACCCCATTGAGGGATATTTCTTACCCCACCATGCAGAGATCACAGGCACTACAGCTGCAGCACTTATGGTTAACTATAGCTCTTCCGCCTTCTATTGTCCTTTGAGTTTCTGTATGATCTCTATATGTCAATACCAAAGTTGTTCTCAGAGTCCTGTTCTTCCTAAATGCGTAAAGGAGTTTGGGGAGCATTTCTATCTCACCATCATTAAGGACCTTCCAGTTATGGTTAACCATATTTTTGAGCTTATTGCTTATCCCTGAGAATTGGCTGACTAATACTAGCCTGTACTGTGATTATTCCTTTTTCTTCCCATTGAGGAGGCTCTCCCTGTCATAAAATTTAGCCCTCTTGAGGGAATGATTGATTAACATTTTGGGGTAACCTCTCTTAGCTTTTTCTTAAGTTTCTCTGAGTAGATATAAAAACCATGGATTGAGGTACAGGTTCTGCGGAGGCGCAGAAACTGCCCGAAAGGGATGTTATCTTTCTGACTTTTGGGGTGGTAACTGCTTTACTGCAAGAGGGTGTTTTTATCAGTGGGTTTGGTGAATAATTCTACTTCCAGATGGCCTTCACTATGCTTAATAGTAATATCAAGTAGTTTACCATGTCTTTATTGATGTGCGCTGTGTCCCTTAAATTTTTGTCACCCACGTTGAGCCATGCTAAAAATTCATCAAGTTATTCCTTGGGATCACGCCAAGTGAAAACGAGGTCGATTAAACGACATCATTGATGAACATTTTCATAAAAAGGAGAGATTTTGTTATATATATGTCTCTCTTCAAATGTCCCAACGTAGATACATGCCAGACTGGGGGCGCATGTGACCCCCCTGCTGGTACCTTTTAATTGTAGGTATAGGTCTTTCTTGAATTGGATGATCTTGTTAAGGAGCACCATTGAAACATACGTTAAAATGAATTCCTTATTGGCACTGTGTATGATTGATGGGTCCAAAATCCGTGTGACTTCCTCTATAGTATCTCCCTGGGGTATATTAGAGTATACTGCCTCGATATCGAGGGTTACTATATACTCCATTTGATTATTAAACTCAAACCCATCTATTTTAGTAATCATGTCAGCTGTATCTTTTATGTAAGATTTTTGTTTTTGTACCAAGGGCTTCAGGAACACATCACAGTATTTGCTGAGGGGTTCCAACTATGAATCAATGGACACCACTATTGGTCTTAGCAGTGAGTCTGTAAGGTTTTTATGTATTTTTGGAAGTCCATAAAATGCTGGAATTTTAGGGTTAAGTAAATAAAATGTTATTGTATGATTAATAGAAATCTTACAAATAGGACAATCTTTAATACACACCATTTAAAACCTAGCAAATAAGTCTAAAATTCCTAATATTCTTGTTCGGGCAATTTTCTCAAATAGTAACAGAAAATAAGTTATAAACATTAATTCAGTTGTCATTTTTAAAAGGCATATAGGCAAACTTAATATAGGCAGTATCAATTGTAATTTCATTAGTTATGTGCAACTTCACTTGTTTAGTCTAAAGTTTATCCCGAGTTAATTAAAACTTCCAAATTTACTAGGCTCGACTCACTAGTGTCCAGTTTCTTTTTTGCGAGTATCAGAAATTTGGTAAAGTTAGCATTTATTATAGTATCTATTGGTTTAAAACAAGCTACCATAGCATGTCTACATGTAAGAACACCTCTATCAATGAAGCATTTTTTCAGACATCGCTTTCTTTCAGCCGTCATTGCTGCACATATGCAAACCAAATGAGTAATATTTTCGTCCCATAAATTGCATAGTCTGCATGGAGTCGGTGTGGATAGTCTCAGCCAGGGCATTGCATGCTGTAAGCCTGTCAGGATGCTGAATCTTGCTTTCATGAATATATTTTTGGTTTGTACTATTCAAGGTATTTGTAAATACGGTTGAACTTTAAGAATCATATATTCATTCACTATCATTCATGCATGTGATCGTCTAATAAACAATTCTTTGTCTTTCAAAAGAGATAGATGTTTTACTGATTTGTTGATTATTTTCTTGAAAGCTTGTGGGGTTAGAATAATTTCCCAGATCTCATGAATTGATAATTCTTTCAAAGCCACATGAAGAAACTTGTTAAAATACGATTTTTGATTCCATTGCATCTCTTGCTATAGAAGACAGCACATTGGATTATTAATATTAGTTTTAATTTGTTTCCAAGTCTTTACATATTGAACCATCCTTTCAATTTGTTGGTTGCAGAAGCCAAATTCCAGCCTGATCTGAGCAGGCGATCCATTGGATGGAAGACAAAACAAATATATAAGATTTTTTGTGACTGCATTATTTAATAATGTACCACAAACTTCACTTCTGTAGGTAAAGCTGGGGAGACATTTTGCTTTTATTTCTTTGAGTAGTGGGAGATAAGTTGAAGATGAATTTTAGGGTTGCTGTTGTTTAAAAATTGGTATTCCTCAATATTGATCCACTCTTCAGTATTTGCTACTTCCAACAAATTGCACACATCTTTTTTCAGTTGTTCCAAACCTGTGCTTGAGACCCTTTGATAGTGTTGGGGATGGGACACGAGTGCTAGAGCTCTCCTCTCAGTCTTCTGTATCGAAAACTATGACTCCACCCCCGTTATCTTCTGGCTTGATGGTAATACTTTTGTCAGTAGCTAGGGTTTCTATGGAGTTTCTGTGATTCTTAGACATGTTAACATTGATAACATCTTTCTTGTAGAAGGGTATTTACTTCCATTTTTACTACTGTTTCAATGGTCTCTACATTCTTTCCTACTTGTCCTAGATGCAGGGTAAAAGTGGATTTATGTCAGATTCCTAAGTCCTGGTCCCTATGCCTTTCTGGCCTACCTTAAAAATACCGATGTAGTCTCACCTTTCTAACAAAGGCTCTAAAGTCCTTTTCTATTTGAAATGTGTTAACACCAGCGGTGGGAACAAAGCTAAAACTCCTACTTAACACCTTTTCATCTATTCTATTTAGGGCCCTTTCGGAAAGGTGGACTATGGTTGTTCGATCTACCGCCAGTACTTCTGACTCCTTGTCCGTATGTATTCCTGCGGTTGTTGGTTCCTCCCTCCTTGGTTTCTCTCGGAGTTTCCCCTCCCTCTGTTCATATAGTTGCTCTGATTTCTTATTTACCTTGATTCTAATAAATCTTCATACTCTTTATCTCTCCCTCGCATTGGTCCCTTATCTCTGTTTTGCATCTCATCTTCGCTGCTAGAGCCTGATGTCTCTGAAAAGGTTATATGTTTCGGGCGTCTTTGATGCTGGAACCTACAAATTAAATCTGCTCATGTCTTTTTTTGATTTTGTTGTCTTTATATTTGTTAAATATTCTCGATAACCACTAATATCTTTGTTAATCTCTTCTAATTTATTTTTTGCCTCCTCAAAGGCGTTCCCATCCTCAAGGCTCGCTTCTAGAGTGTCTATTTCTTGTTTTTCTATTAAAATGGTTTCATGTGCAGTCTCTCTGATATGTAACATTCAGTCTTTACTGCAACGGTTGGCAATTAGAGTCCATGTGTCCAGACATTTCCTGTTTTCTATAAATAACCCAGGCTAATTTTTTATTTGTAGTCCTATGGGTGTCGTGCCTGATTTGACGTATTCTATCAGGAAATGTGAGTGTAATTCTGTTCTCACTAGCTTCTTTTTTAAATTCATTATTTTGTTCTATTTCTCACCTCTATTCGGGATGATTGTCATGTGATGATTACTTTTATTACTAGTACCCAAGGTTTATTAAGTTGGTGATCACTAAAGCCAAAGGTCTTTAGTGAGTCCATGTTACACTAAGAAAGTGTACCTCTCCGACCCAACGAGTCAAGAGAGGAGGCCCCACAATCCAGGGGAACAGGGCACTGCTATACAGTGAAGAGAACAGGAATTCCCTTTGGAACCCCTATAACAGACACACTCATTCACAAACTCACTTCAGTTACCTATGTCCTGTGAATGGAACCCACCCTCCAGGCTTGTAAATCACCAATTATGAGATCAAACATCAAGGGATTTTTTTTGAGTATTTGATAAAAAATAATGTTTTACTTTATATCAAATTGTAATTTTTTCCTTGTTATAACCAAGACATTTAAAATGTCATGAAATTCATATTTGACATGCAATATACAATTTAAAAACAATGTGTACAGTGTACAAAAAACACTTTTTGAGATACATGTAATGACCAAAAAGAATATCTTAACAGGGAACCCTTTTTGCACAGTTCAAAAAAGCTGTTGCATTAGCTGATCCAACAATTCACAACAAGTTTGTGTCCTGGTGAATCTGAGAGTCCACTCATTCCAGTAGTTCCTTGTGGTCAGATTCAGCAGTATTCAGAGTTGACGCGTTTCGATGGATACAACTACTAAAAACCACCTTCCTCAGTACAACAAATAATAAGGGATTTTTCCTCCCTCCTTGAGATGCAACCATATGTAATCTATAGAAAGGGAAAACATACAGAAATATATATTTAATTCCTATGTCATCTGGATCAATGCTCTTCTATTAATGTTCCAATTGTATGTTCTTCTCTATTGTACCACACAATCTTTTAATCCCTTCATGGTCGCCTATTGGTGCATAGTCTCATCTGGTGGTTACATGACCCCTTAACTAAGCACATAGGGCTACCCAAGCTATAAAGGTACAAGTCTCTACCATCCGTTCACGCAGATCATACATCCAAACCTTTTCTAATTTTCCCTGAAAGAGATAACACTCACCGCTCTTGGTGATACGTGTTCAATCGATGTTAGGGTTACTGGTGTAATGAATCTACGTACATGTGAAAAGTGATCATCTCCAGCCATATATTTGTGCCCTGTCACTTGTGTATTTCTGGTCTCTCCAAAGGATGGTTTTATTGCCATAAATTCCCAATACTTGTTATTCAGTTCCCAAGAAAAACTACATTCATGGTGTAATGATAATGTTTCAGGTTTATTTCAAAATCTTTTTATTGATTAGAAACCAACAGAAAAAAATTGTAGATGCAACAAGCAGAGTTGGCCAAGAGTTACAGATATCCAAAAACGTACACACAGCTTGTTTCCAAGGTCTCAGCCTAATTAGAAATCTTACATTTGTGTCCCTGTCTAGTTGAACCATACATTGCGTATATCAAATTTGCCCTGATGTGGGAGAGTTGCTGATTGGCACTTGTGCACCTTACCAAAACATTGAACTATAAGGAAATAAAAAACAAATGTAAACAAAACATGTGTATCATGGTGGTTATGTTACGTCTCTGCCCGAGTGGTAGGGCGGGTCAATAGACTCGGTAGGGACCGAATCCTTCTCACCTTATGCCTACTTGAGGAGGACCCTCAATTGGTTAGATATGAAAGAGGTGAAGGGCTCTTAATCTGGGGCCACATGCAAAAAGGGTCAAGCCCTCTGACAGATATTCCACCATTGGGGACCAAATATACTCTAACCCCTTTTTTAGGTCTCGCCTGTCAATGCGCATGCGCATTGAGCTTGCAAGACTATGGGGGCTTAAACAGACTTTAACCAACTTGCAAGGAATCGTGGCGATTCCTTGCAGTGCCCGTGAAATTCAAGCTCAATGCGCACGCGCATTGACATTAAAAGCGCGTGCACATGCCCCCAGCCGCCTGCCTTGCATGTCTTTCCCCTCAGGTGCACTCCTCCCACACCCCCGCTCCGCCCCCTCCCCTGCCTGCCGTGTCGCATTTCTTCAGGGCACCTCCCCTCATCACTTCCCCAGCAGCATCTGTTCCCCAGCCTGCCGAGAGCAGCTCTTCCTGCTCCGCCCTCTCCCCACTCTCTCTCCCCTCACGACGCTCCTCCCGCTCCTCCCGCTCCGCCCCCTCCCCACTCTCTCTCCCAGCACACCTCCCCCTCCAGCATACAGCACGGAATTCAGGCTCCGCCAGCAGCTCTTCCCCTCCCCACTCTCTCTCCCAGCACACCTCCCCCTCGATCCGCCCCTTGTTTAAACCTTGAAAAGACATCCTGCTTCTCCTCCCCCTTCCTTCCCAGCACGGAATTCAGGCTCCGCCAGCAGCTCTTCCCCTCCCCACTCTCTCTCCCAGCACACCTCCCCCTCGATCCGCCCCTTGTTTAAACCTTGAAAAGACATCCCGCCTCTCCTCCCCCTTCCTTCCCTCCCCCCGGTTTCTTCCCACCCTCCTCCCTTTGCCCGAGGACATCACGAGAGCCGCTAACCCTCCTCCAGGAGCCAGATGATGACGGAGGAGACGCACAACTGCGGACCTCTCCTGCTGGCACACGAACAGCAGCATCTGTTCCCCAGCCTGCCGAGAGCAGCTCTTCCTGCTCCGCCCTCTCCCCACTCTCTCTCCCCTCACGACGCTCCTCCCGCTCCGCCCCCTCCCCACTCTCTCTCGCAGCACACCTCCCCCTCCAGCATACAACACGGAATTCAGCAGGAAGAATTGAGTCCAGGTTCCGTGGACTATTCTGCTCATTGCCTTTTTCAGGAAGATTTCATTATGACTGCTGCCAAGAGGTCCTTCACTATTAAAGCAGCTGGTTAATCCTCATCCCAAACTTTGATTCTTTCATTACGGCAACTAGCGTTCTTGTCTTCCCTCCCTCTGTCTAGGTCTATATACTGAATGTTCTGTTATTAGAGTATTTCCTCCACTGCAAATTAATTGCCCATCAAATTACTAACAATAATATTTTTGACATATAGCGCTTGGAACTCCGCCAGCAGCTCTTCCCCTCCCCACTCTCTCTCCCAGCACACCTCCCCCTCGCTCCGCCCCTTGTTTAAAGCTTGTTATTCTGAATGTCTGTCTAATTTTACCCCGTGTACAGCTGTGTTTATTCTACGGGTAAGCAACCTTGGAGACTGCAGCCCATGTCTGCTTGCCTTCAACTGTGTTTTTACTGTAATATATGGACTTCGTGGGCTTTATTTGATTCGTGTTCGGCTCTGTCTAGTCTGTTGTTCAAATGGGGGTTGTTTACAGTTCCGCAGGTAGCTGAACCTTTTCCTCCTGCTTGCATCACCAAACACGCCCTCTTTGCCCAGTTGGAGGTGGGGAGCGGCGGGTGTTGATGAAAATGATCTGATAGCTTCTGATGGGCTCGTCACAATTCGGCTTCGTAGCGTATTTCCTCCACTGCAAATTAATTGCCCATCAAATTACTAACAATAATATTTTTGACATATAGCGCTTGGAACTCCGCCAGCAGCTCTTCCCCTCCCCACTCTCTCTCCCAGCACACCTCCCCCTCGCTCCGCCCCTTGTTCAAAGCTTGTTATTCTGAATGTCTGTCTAATTTTACCCCGTGTGCAGCTGTGTTTATTCTACGGGTAAGCAACCTTGGAGACTGCAGCCCATGTCTGCTTGCCTTCAACTGTGTTTTTACTGTAATATATGGACTTCGTGGGCTTTATTTGATTCGTGTTCGGCTCTGTCTAGTCTGTTGTTCAAATGGGGGTTGTTTACAGTTCCGCAGGTAGCTGAACCTTTTCCTCCTGCTTGCATCACCAAACACGCCCTCATTGCCCAGTTGGAGGTGGGGAGCGGCGGGTGTTGATGAAAATGATCTGATAGCTTCTGATGGGCTCGTCACAATTCGGCTTCGATAGTTTTCAGTGACACAGCCATGGCTTAGTCTTCAACTAAAAAACGTATCCATGCATCCATTCAACCACCCATTCACATTTGCATCCATCCATGTGTGCATCCATCCACCATCACCTCCAAATCCACCTCCACCACCACATCCACCACCACATCCACCATCACATCCACCATCACATCCACTATCACATCCACCGCCACATCCACCGCCACATCCACCGCCACATCCACCGCCACATCCACTGCCACATCCACCACACCCACCACCACCACATCCACCACACCCACCACCACTACATCCACCACCCCATCCACCACCACCACCACTGCATCTACCACCACCACTGCATCCACCACCACTGCATCCACCACCACCACATCCACCGCATCCACCACCACATCCACCATCACCACCACATCCACCACCACATCCACCACCACATCCACCACCACATCCACCACCACATCCACCATCACATCCACCATCACATCCACATCCACCGCCACATCCACAGCCACATCTACCACCACATCCACCACACCCACCACCACACCCACCACCACTACATCCACCACCCCATCCACCACCACCACCGCATCCACCATCACCACATCCACCACCACATCCACCACCACCACATCCACCATCAACTCCAAATCCACCTCCACATGCACCACCACATCCACCACCACATCCACCATCACATTCACCGCCACATCCTCCGCCACATCCACAGCCACATCCACTGCCACATCCACCACACCCACCACCACCACATCCACCACACCCACCACCACTACATCCACCACCCCATCCACCACTACCCCATCCACCACTACCCCATCCACCACCACCACCGCATCCACCACCACCACCGCATCCACCATCACCACATCCACCACCACATCCACCACCACCACATCCACCATCAACTCCAAATCCACCTCCACATGCACCACCACATCCACTGCCACATCCACAGCCACATCCACCGCCACATCCACCGCCACCAGATCCACCACACCCACCACCACTACATCCACCACCACCACCACCGCATCCACCACCACCACATCCACCACCACATCCACCATCACCACCACATCCACCACCACATCCGCCAACACATTCACCACCACATCCACCACCACATCCACCACCACATCCACCGCCAAATCCACCCCCACATCCACATCCACCGCATGCACCACCACCACATCCACCACATCCACATCCACCGCATCCACCACCACCACATCCACCACCACATCCACCACCACATCCACCACCACACCCACCACATCCACCACCACCTCCACCACCACATCCATCACATCCACCACAGCATCCACCACCCCATTCACGACCACCACCGCATCCACCAACACCACATCCACCACCACCACCACATCCACCACTGCATCCAACACCACCACATACACCACCACATCCACCACCACATCCACCACCACTTTCACCACACCCACCACCACCACATCCACCACACCCACCACCACCACATCCACCACCACATCCACCACACATCCACCAACACATCCACCAACACTTCCACCACCACCACATCCACCACCGCATCCACCACCACCACATCCACCACCGCAACCACCACCACTGCATCCACCAACACCACATCCATGACCACCACCACATCCACCACCGCATCCACCACCACATCCACCAACACATCCACCACTACCATATCCCCCAGATCCACCACCACATCTATATGTGTGTGTGTGTGTGTGTGTGTGTATGGCTCTGTGTGTGTGTAGGTGCAAATGCAATGTGCTTGGATTTTCGTCACAATAAAATACACTGAACATAATCTTCACAAAAGTTATTTACAAACGTTTAAGGTATTGCCATTATAAATTACAATAACTTTTATTTAAGTATTAATTATTTACAAAAATAGTAATATCAATACATCTAAGTCACGTAAATACAACACACATTGCATTACAAATGCTATAGGTGTCACATTTGCGAAAGTTAAAACTATTGACATTGTAACTGACAAAGCTATTAATTTTGCTATTTTCAAAACCAACACATAAATAAAAAAGTGTCATTTACAATAACAATCGCTCAAACTTTCCTAATGCGAGACCTATTGCATTTCCAATGCTTGTTTGACCCTTCCGCTATGTCTATCATTCGTTCCATTGCTAGCGCTCGCCACAATCTGGTATGCCATTGCGTGAGGGATGGGGTCACCGCCTTTTTCAAAGCTGCAGCTACTGCCATCTTGGCGGCCCCCAGGCACAGCCACATGATGGAGAGATCCCCAAACGTTTGATGTTTCAGGTTTCTGTCCCTGATCCCCAGGAGGGTATGGTCTATGGTGTCTGGAATGGGGTAGCCTAGAATCAGTTTAATTTGAGATAGTATCTCCTTCCAGAACAGCTGAATAGAGGGGCATTCCCATCAGATGTGACAAAAGTCTCCCGAAAACCTGCAGCCCCTCCAGTATCTGTCTGTAGTGTTAGGGGATATTTTGTGTACTTTCTGGGGGTGCAGGTACCAATCATACATGCATTTATAGTGGGCCTCTCTCAATAACATAGAGCTGTTGTGTTCGGCAATGTCCTTGTATAGGGTGCCCCATTGTTTCTCCCCCAGGGGAGTTGTGAGGATAGAGTCCTAGAATTTTCCGTGTCTCAGCGCCCGAATGAGGGAGTACAGGGAGGACATGGTCCCCTTAGTGGTCATCCCTAATTGTGCAAATTTCTCAATTGGGAGCAGGTCCCTGTTCGCGGCCAGCCCACCTGAGGTTGCAGTACTCAATTTTTAATCTGTAGGCAGTGGTAGTCCTCTGTAGGTTGCAGCTGGAATGTTCTTACACACTCCTCAAAAGTCAGAAGTTCCCCTTTTTTATTGAGATCAGATATCATAAGGCATCCTCCTGCCCTCCACCCCTTAAAAGGACCCTCCTGAAGTGCCAGGGGAAATCCGAGTTAAAGTGAATGGGGCTATAAGGGTATGGGAAAATTGTCAGGGGCAGCGCTCTTGTGAGGGTGTCCCACGCCTGGAGAGTGGTAGCCTTGGGGGTAATGAGGTAAGCATTTGGAGGCCTATGTTGTTTCTTTTTCCACAGGAGGTCCCAAATAGCCCTGCCTGTAATCTGTTGGTCCATATGGAGCCAGTGTTTCTCTGATTCTCTGAGGTACCATTTTGTTATCACCCGGAGTTGGGCAGCTCTATAGTACCCCAAAAAGGCCAGGAGGGCCAACCCCCCCTCCATGCGCGGTCTATGCTGGGATAAGCGGGCCCTTTGTCCCTACCAGATGAATTTAGTCATCATCTTTTTCAATTCTACAAATAGTTCCCTGTCTCCCGGTATCGTTAAGCCCTGGAAAAGATATGGTAGCCTGGGGAGGACATTCATCTTGATGGCATTGATTCTCCCTACCCAAGAGGTAAAGGCAGATCCCCATCAACTCAGGTCACCTTTAAGCTGTCACAACAAGGGAGGATAATTAGCTTTAGAGAGGTTGGCCAATTTAGGGGTGAGCTTAACACCCAAATATGTCATTTCTTTGTGTGTGCAGTAGAAAGGGGAAGCCTCCTCTATCCCCCCTATCACCTACCGGGTCAGAGTCAGGTTGAGCAAAAAATACTTAGATAGGTTCACCTTGAAAGCAGAAGCTGTTTCAAAGCAATTGGATGGCTGGCAGTGAATTTATCAGGTCAATGATGGGGAGCACGACATTGTTCGCAAAGAGGGGGATCTTGTTCTCCTCCGTTTCGAATGCTACCCCTCGTATATCTGGGTTTATCCTGATCCGTTCTGCCAAATGCTCTATGCTCAGGGTGAATGGCAGGGGGGATAGTGGGCAGCCCTGCCTAGTTCCCTGTGAAAGGTTAAAGGAGTCTGAGGCCACCCTGTTTACTATTTGTTGAGACATGGGAGAGAGGTAATTGGCCCACACCATACCTATAAAGGCTTTGTTGATCCTGAAACATCTCAATGTTCGAAGCAAAAAAGACCAGTCGACCCAGTTGAAGGCCTTCTCTGCATCTAGCGAACGGAGGGCCGCCGGGATGCCTTTTTTCTGCACTTTCTCTATGATGTGTGCCATTCTCCGCAGGTTGTCGTGGGTCTGTTCACCTTTGATAAATCCTGATTGGTCTGCGTCTATTAGAGATGGTAAAACATTTTCATGGCAGCTGGCCAGTATTTTGGAGTATAACTTTGCGTCTAGGTTTAAGAGTGCGATAGGACGATATGAGGCGCATGCTTTAGATTCTTTCTCTGGTTTAGGGATGACAGTGAAAAGAGCCTCCCCCGTGGTAGCTGTTACCCTCTGGGTGGTTGCTATGTCATTAAAAAGGGTCACCAGATGAGGAGTCAGCTCAGGTGTGAATGTACAGTAAAATTGAGCATTCAGCCCATCCAAGCCGGGTGCCTTCTGCAACTTGAGCGCAATGATCACCCTCTTAATAGCCTCACCAGAGTTCGGGCGACTAATTTCCTCATTGGTAGAGGCCAAGACCTGTGGTATGTTAAGGGACCCGAGATATCTCTCTTGGGTTTGGGCTGTGTTAGAAGTCCCCGAAGTTGTTTGTTTTTCCCTCCTCGCAAAGATGGGAGACACCAGCTGGGTCCACTATTTGTTTGATATATTCACTTTCATGTTTTGCCCTCAGCTGACGTGCCAGTAGAGTACCTATTTTTTCCTTCCTGAGTAACCCCAGGCTTGGAAGCGTAAGATAGTTTTCTCTGCTCTATTGGTGTATATGGCCTTTAACCTTCCCTTCAGCAACGTGACCTTTCATAGGGACTGTGTAGATGGACTATCTTCGTGTGTTTTTTCGGCCTTTTGTAGTTCCCACATTGCAGGGGCCTCTCCTCCCTTTGCTGGGTTTTGAGCGTGGTGGCTAACTTGATGCATTTGCCTCTAATAACCACCTTAAACGTGAGCCAGTTGTTCACATAGTATGAGTGCTGGGTCATTGGTATTAAAATACTCTATGGTCGCTTTCATTAGTTCATCCCTGAGGAGTCTATCCCTACCAAGGAAGTTGGGAAAATACAGTCTCACATGTTTCGGGCGCAGGGTCGGCCAGTCGAATACCGTCTCCAGAGGGGGGCATGGTCCGAGAGGCAGATCAGGTGGAACCTAGTTCTGGAGACTTTGTAAAAAAGAGATTGACTGATAAAAGTCTTATCAATTCTAGAGTAAGTTCTATGGGAGTGGGAGAAAAAGGAATAGTCCCTTGTTGTAGGGTTCGCGCCCCTCTATGCATCCAGCAGACCCATGCGCTGAAGAGAAGCCTTAAGCGACTTACTAAATATCCCTCCTGCTGCCTTGTGCAGGATTGTGTTGTCCAATGCCCGGTCCCATATTAAATTGAAGTGCCCCAGTAGAATTATGTCTCCTTTGGCAAACCCCGCCAGTGTTGCTAGAAATGCCTCTAAAAAGTCCAGTTGTCCTGTATTGGGTGCATAAATCATGGCAATGGTACATGGTCTTCCCTTTAGCTCCCCTCAAGCCTTCAGGAAAAACACTGCCTTTTCTGTTTTAGTAGCGTGGAGATTAAAGGGGATTGAGGAATGGATGAGAAGGGCCCCCTCAAGCTGTTTCGTGGAGCTGAGGAGAGAAGGATCTACTGGTAAAGTTTGTGCTTCAAACGCAGCTCAAATCTCTTTTTTAAATTGGTTTCCTGCAGGGCTGCTATCATAACATGGTGGTCAACTAGAAATGTCCACAGGCCTTACCTCTTATTAGGGGAGTTGAGTCCCATAACATTCCAAGATAAGCAACTAACCGCCATGAACCAAATAGCGAACGCTTCCCTCATCCCACAGCTCCCACCCCATCCGCACCCCGAAGATCACAACTCTCCCTCTCCCCCACAGGCCACACTATAGTAATCAGATGAGCAAACACCATGATACAAAACATATTTAACAAATATAAACAAGAGCTCTGAGCTCTGCAGCTCTCTATCTCAGACGAAAGCCTCATTCTGAGCATCACCAGGGGCGATCCCATTTCTGCTGCCAGAGCCCCCTTATCATACTCTAATGATCGTTTGACTCCTATCAAATGTTTATCTCCAACCGTGAGTCTAGACTTCACCCTTTCAACGCCCACCACCCCAAGTCTTTCACTGCCCGGAGTCTCGGCCTCTAGTTCCACAGGTGGGGCACTTTCATAGTGTCTTTTATTACCTTTCCTCATTGCCAGTCTGCCTGATCAGGTTAACGCACGGCCAAGAGTTTGGTGTCTCCCTATGAATCAACCCATTGATTTCTTACCTTCTCATCTTTGCATCTGCCACGTTCCCCCCGCTGCGTCGCTCCCCCTGATGCTCCTCTCTTTCTCTTTCATCCCTTGTGGCGGCTGCTGAGTTAGAGGGGGAGATCTTGAGACCCAACCGGTCCGCCGCTTCCTCCAAATCCATACAGTGAAGGTGCTTGTTGTGATTTGTGAAAACTGAGCCGAAGGAGTAGGTCCAACAATACTTTATTTGGCGCTCTTTTAGGTCCTCCGTAACCGGCCTAAACTGCTGACGGCGGGCGAACGTGGCTTTGTCTACATCCTGGAAAAGTGAGCAAGTCGTGTTCGAAATGATATTTTGTAATGACTTCTTGCTTTCTGGAGAACCTATTCTTTCACTTTGAAGGAGGTGAATGTTGCTAAAATGTTTCTGGGTCTCCTCTTGTCCCTCGGAAGCTGCGGCACCACTCTGTGGACACTTTCCAGTTGCGCCTCTGCCAGGACCGTGGAGAAGAGCCCCACCATGAACACCTCCAGATCTGGGCCTTTACAGCCCTCTTCTAGGTCTCTGACCCTTGTATTGTCCCTCCAAGAGCGATTTTCGAGATCCTCACATTTGAGTATCATGGCTCGTAGTTGGGTGTGTAAGATGGCGGATTTCTCCTCTAGGGGTTTTACACGATTTGCCATTTCTTAACATTTGGCCTTAAGGTCTAAGGTATGAGTCCCAATCGAGTCCACGTCCACCTGATGGGCCACTGTTTTTCCCCCCATTTCAACTTTGAATGCATCAAAAGAGGCCCCTATGTCCGCCTTGATGTCTTCTCAAGCTCATTCCTGAAGTCTCGCAACGACGCCATCAGGTCTGCACTCACTTGGGCAGCGCCTTCCCCTCCTTGTCCACCCCCGCTCCTGCTGAGGTGAAGTAGCTGGAGACTCTGGTTGACTGAGTCTTTTTAGGTGGCATAGGGACTAGGGCATGCGGTCAGTCCCGGGCCCCACGACTGAACGGCCTCGGAATCTGGTTACTGCTCTCTGGCAGAGGGGGTGATATGCTGAGTTAAGGGGCCAAGGGCAGGGAACCTTTCTCGGGTCGTCTGAGGGATTTAGCTCTCAACCACTGATCTCTTGTGATCATCAGAACCCCCCTCTGGGGTTGCACACCGTCTGTTCCCTTTGCTCAGATGACTCAGCAACTTGGGTCTACACACAAGGGGTCCGTGTGGTAGCAGAAATGCCTGGCCGGCTCCATCACAGGCTGTTTCCTCTGCCCAGATGGCTCAGCAACTAAGTTCCACACACAAGGCGTCTGTGTGGTAGAAGAAGTGTCCGGCTGGCGCCACCTTATGGTCAGGCATTTGACGTTGGGTATCTGACAGGCAGTCCGGCCAGATCAGGGCTTACCCGCCGGCTGGCGTTCACCTCATGAACAGATCCGCTGGACCCCCACTCTCAATCAATCAATCAGTACATTTGTAGATCGCGCTACTCACCCGTGAGGGTCTCAAGGCGCTGGGGAAGGGGGGGAGTGCTGCTACTGCTCGAAGAGCCAGGTCTTGAGGTGTTTCCTGAATGTGAGGTGGTCCTGGGTCAGTCGTAGGTGGGCGGGGAGGGAGTTCCACGTCTTGGCCGCCAGGTAGGAGAATGATCTTCCTCCGGCGGTGGTTCTGCGGATCTGTGGGACGGTGGCGAGAGCGAGGCTGGTGGAGCGGAGTTTGCGTGTTGGAGTGTAGAACGTGTGGCGGTTGTTGAGGTATTCGGGACCTATGTCATGGAGCTCTTTTGGTGCGTGGGTGAGGAGTCTAAACGTGATCCTTTTGTTGACGGGAAGCCAGTGCAGGTCTCTCAGGTGGGCTGATATATGGCTGTGGCAGGGTATGTCGAGGATGAATCGTTCGGATGCGTTCTGTTTGCGTTGGAGTCTTTTCTGAAGTTTGACTGTGGTTCCTGTGTATAGGGCTTTCCCGTAGACTAGTCGGCTGGTGACGAGGGCCTGGGTGACCGTTTTTCTAGTTCCGGTAGGGATCCACCAGAATATCTTACGGAGTATGCGCAGGGTGTTGAAGCATGATGATGAGATGGCATTGACTTGCTTGGTTATCGTGAGAGAGGAGTCCAGGATGAATCTCAGGTTGCGTGCGTGGTCAGTGGGTGTTGGTGCATTGCCCAGTTCTGTGGGCCACCAGGAGTCGTCCCAAGCGGATGGGGATGGTCCTAGGATGAGGACCTCCGTCTTGTCTGAGTTCGGTTTCAGACAGTTGAGTTTCATCCACTCAGCGACGTTTTTCATTCCTTCCTGGAGGTTGAGTTTGGCGGTGGCTGGGTCTTTGGTGAGGGAGAGTATCAGCTGGTTGTCATTGGCGTTTGAGATGATGTTGAGGTGGTGATTGCGTCTGATGGTGGCGCGGGGGCTCATGTAGATATTGAAGAGGGTTGGGCTGAGCGATGAGCCTTGGGGTATGCCGCCGATGATCTCAGTGGGCGCGGAGCTGAAGAGAGGGAGGCGACTCTCTGGGTTCTGTCGGAGAGGAACGAGGTGATCCAGTCCAGGGCTTTACCTTGGATCCCGGAGTTGTGGAGGCGGGTTATTAGGGTGCGATGGCAGACTGTATCAAAGGCAGCTGAGAGGTCTAGGAGGATGAGGGCGGTAGTTTCCCCGTTGTTGAGTAGGGTCCTTATGGCGTCGGTGGCTGCGATGAGGGCGGTCTCCGTGCTGTGGTTGGCTCGCTCTCGTTAGCCTGCCGAGCTCTCCTCACCGTGCAGGCCGTGCACCCACCAGCTTCTCCCTCACAGCATCTCGGTGGGGGGGGCTCCTCTACAGGGTCAACAGACTTGGGTCGCGGCTATGTTCCGCCACCTCCGATCTCCTTAGACAAGGTCGCAGAGGCCTCTTAGAGTGTGGGCCGGCGGCCTCCAGGCACCAAACTCGAGCTGCGGTAGCCCTCCTCAGGAACTCGTAGCTAGTTCGCCATCAGGACTTAATGGCAAGCACTGTAACTGCCGTTTACCTCGGGCCTGGAGCAGAGCCGAGCGGATTCACATCCGTTCTACCATGATGGGTGGCCTCCTCCCATTGATGTTTCAGGTTTAAAGATGTGTTACATACAATATGTGAATGGTTTATATAGATGAACATTCCCTTCCACTTAATCGTTCATCCCTCTCTTGTCCATGGAAAGTATAAAACACCTGTTTTATTCTTTGAATAAGAGTCTCTGTCTGGTACTGTGTTCGAACATCGTAAAAATATCTGAAAATGAAATGCTGGTTTAAGGGACCAAACTTTTCATCTAAGGTATGACCCTTCGAATTTATGTAAACATACTACATCATGTTTTTAACATCGGCACATCTTAGGTTTCTGTCTCTGTATACCAGACCTCCTTTGCTCCTGACTGTTTCGCCATGAGAACGCATTGAACGTGGCGTTTGTTTGGTTTGCCGACCCCACCTCTCTCCACCAAAAATGTGCTAATTTCCTACATTCTCCATCACACAGATACATATCTCACATTTATATCACCCCTGGTGTTTTGAGTGTGAAGATAGCACACATGTAAGCGTTTTCAATAGCTTTGAGAATACATCTTCACACAAGAGCCAAGGGAATCTGGTAGATGTTAGAGCCTCCATAGGGGACGTCTGCATTATGTGGGCCTGGTGTCTAACGCCACTCAGAGAAACTTACCAACCTCTGATGTTTCTATGAAGTAGTGACCCAGAAGACATCAGGGTGATGTGGCGTGTATGAATACAAACATGTTTAATTACATTGACTGCTCAACAGTTGTCAAATTATGGGGAAAAAAAAATGTGTCACTCTTCTGACAAAAAACTTGATGAAAGTCCGACCACTAAACCTCCTCACACTTCTCATGATAAAAACAGTATATCATATGTTGGTGGGCATATTGCAAAAAACTGGAATAGAGTACAACTTTAACCATGTTAGGACCACTTGGAAAGTACACAGACTTCACATGGTCGTCGTTTTAACCTGTTCCTGCCCAATACAAAAGCCCACCTACACATGATGTACTTTTTTAAGAGCAGTAGTGTGGAAACACAGATTGGTGGGACTTTGCTGTTCATCACAAAATTAATAACTTTCCAACAAAATATAATGAGTGGAAATTATAAATTTGAACCAAAATTCGATGATTTTAGGGCACTAGGGACCCGATGTAGGGGGCCGTTTCAGGCCATTTACCGACCGGCAACGGCCGATTTCGGCCGTTACCGACCGGTAAATGGCCAATCGGTATGTAGGGGCCTAAATCCAAGGCCACATGTAGGTAAATCTACATTTACAGAATCCGTAAAATTACCGATTCGGTAAAATACCGAATCGGTAATTTTACCGATTCTGTAAATTCCATATGTAGGTGGGACTCGTCTGAGACCCAAAGGCCTTAACGAATCGGTATTTTACCATGAAATCCAACTTCATGGTAAAATACTGATTCCGGTGTGCATGCACATGTGTGCATGCACACCTATGCCATGTGGCAGGCAGAACTGCCCCTAGGGCTTGTATGCCTGCCACATGGCACCCAATCCTGTTTAGGGGGTGCCAGGGGGTGTCAAAGTGACACCCCCTGCACCCTTGTGAAATTCGGTATTTACCGATTCGGTAAATACCGAATCGGTAAAGCCTATTGATTCCTATGGGCTTTGAAGCCCATAGGAATCAATAGGCTTTACCGAATCGGTATTTACCGATTCGGTAAATACCGACTTTTACCGATTCGGTAAAAGGGAACATCTGGATTCCCTACATACCCACCCTTCACATTTACCGATTCTTAATTACCAAATCGGTAAAATTCGGTAATTTTCGGTAATTAAGAATCGGTAAATGTTACTTACCTACATCTGGCCCTAGGTAAGAAAAGCAGTGCCGTCTACACAAGCCACACCCCTATAGAACTCCTCCAGGTGACTGGCTTTTAGAAAAATCTGGGCTTTGTACAAATGTCTGGCATTAGCACAGATTTGTGTGTCTGTGCCCCAGCGTGGGGCCACACATTGTTTGGTTTTCTTTAGGATAAAAAACAACACCAACAGTGTCTGGCTTTTCGCTGGGAAACAGACATGCAGTTCTTTTTTTCACAATGAAACATTTATAAGATCAATGAGATTTGTGAAATTGAATCAGTAAATGGTGATTGGAAGGGGAAGAGTATGACCTGTCACAATCCCGATTTTTCCATTCCCCAATTCCTGGTTAGTTTCTTCTGTTGATGGTGAAAGATAGTAGGAGGAGCTAGACTGCTTCTTTCACCCTCCCCACCTCCAGATAATTTGCCTTGAGCCACAGGGCATGGCTTGGGTGGTGCATGAGTTGTAATAGCTGCCCTAAACCCTTCCTTTAGCCCTCCCCTCCATGTAGATACTTGGAAGGACCGGTAAAATGCAGGTAACCCCGGGCCATTCAGATGTGTGAAAAATACTCATGATTATATATATATATATATATATATATATATATATATATATATATATATATATATATATATATATATATACATATATACATATATATATATATATATATATATATATATGTATATTTATATATATATATATATATATATACATATATATAGGTATTTTCTAAGTTTGAATAATGGCAGTGTGAGAAAATGTATATAATATTGTATTTATACATGTAGTATTTTTTCTATGTCCACCATTGTCTAACATGTGACCACATGCTATCACTTTAAATGGGCAAAAAGCAATCTGTATCGCCATGTGACCAAGGCCGCTTTGACGGCTGAAACGCGTCATGACAGACCACCTGATGGCTAAATAAAGAATGCTGGAAAAAAGTTGGTCCTTGCCTCGAGTTTTCCTTTGGAAAGGAGCGCTGCTGCGAGGTATTTGCAGATATATATATATGTATATACATATACATATACATATATGTATTTATATTTATATATGTATATATATATAAGAAATTAGCGAAGATTCATCAACCGGCGCCAAAGTTATTCCCAATAGAATGTGGCTGATTTCCTATGGAAAGTAGGTCCTAAATATTACTACCTACTGGCGACCGTCGGTAATTAATATATATATATATATATATATATATATATATATATATATATATATATATATATATATATATATATATATATATATATATATATATATATATATATATATATATATATATATATATATATATATATATTGACGCTCCAGGTTGTCCACCTCTTGAGTAGCACACAAGCAGCAGCTTAATTTATGTGTAGGTGAGGACGGGGATCCGCTTGTAGATGCCGTTCCATAATGGATCTGCCCGACGCGTTTCGAAGCTCCATCTGCTTCTCTTCAGGGGCTTTAACAGAAGTGGTGTGCGCACCCGCTGACACACTTCTCCAATTTCCATATGACACACCCGCCGATGGGAGGCTCCTATGAGACTGTGCATTATGGGAAGTGTGGTGCGGAAAGCACACAATCAAGTCATGTATGGACCCCACAAGTGGGCCCATTGCCAAACTCGTTCTCAGGACCCATGACTGCCAGGCACTGAAATTTGTTGTCTATCAGGTGAACCAAAAATGAGCACTTGTCAAGGGACATAAAGAAAAGTCTATATACTTCATGAGGGCGTCCTGGTGACATCTTTTCGTGACGTATATATAAAAAATTAAGGTGCCCAAGGGGTTAAAAGTACTGGATGCTGGGAATCCTCAGACTGACAACTGTAACTGATTCATAAATATGAATTTGTGAAAAATGGCAAACATGTAGAACTGGAATTACAGGTAAGTAACACAATTCCTAAGTTTTGACTTGTGTAGGGATTGTACCAACATTATCATGGATATTTAGAGTGTATTGTACAAACTTAAGTGAATGTTTCTCTCTGCTTTGTAGGAACTTCTCCAGCTGCAAGATTTTGCTAAATTCCAGGTCATCAAGCCCAAGCTGTTGGACACAGTCGACGACATGCTTTCCAATGATATTGCCCGCCTCATGGTGATGGTTCGGCAGGAAGAATCTCAGAAGATGAACCAGGTGGTGAAGGGTGGAGCCTTTGAGGGCACCATGAATGGCCCTTTTGGACATGGCTATGGCGAGGGTGCGGGTGAAGGCATTGACGATATTGAGTGGGTTGTTGGTAAGGACAAACCTACCTATGATGAGATTTTTTACACACTTTCTCCAGTCAACGGCAAAATTACAGGGGCCAGCGCCAAAAAGGAGATGGTGAAGTCTAAGCTCCCGAACACGGTTTTGGGCAAGATCTGGAAGCTGGCTGATGTTGACCAAGATGGCTTGTTAGATGATGAAGAATTTGCCTTGGCCAATCATTTAATTAAAGTAAAGCTGGAAGGACACGAACTTCCAACTGAGCTGCCTCCTCATCTAATACCACCCTCAAAGCGGAGGCAGGAATGATCCTTAAAAAATTGACACAGTTGCCTGAACTTTCAATTAGATCCTGGCCCTAGCTTGGTATTGGCACGCTTTTACAGACATAAGATGCACACTCTTCTCACTATTGTCTTTTAAAATAGCAAATATATCTGTGTACGCAGCTTTACAGTAAAATCTGTCCTGAAAGTGAAATCCTGTGTCTGTTTCTTCTTGGGATAGTGGTCCTTGTCTAGGCAACATTATACAGTTTTGAAGATGGGAGGGATCAATGGCTAATTTATATAGCTAAAGCTACACTAATCTTTTGACAGATGCCCATACAGGTACCAGTTAAAACAGTAAAGGGGGTAGCTTCACTGAAGGGGACGCTGTTAATACATCTGAAGCTTTTGCAAATTAGACCCAGACTAATATAAATCCAGAATAGTTTACAGAAAGTACTTTGTCACCCCACCTGATACACTCATCTGTCAAGAATATATTCATCCACAGCAATACGAACTATAAATAATTGGAAAGATTTATTAGACATAAATGAATCCACAGCAAATATTAAGGATCCAAAACTAAAAAAATGTCTCAGGTAAGCATCCACAAAAAAAGCAACAAAAAAAAACTAATCAATCCTAATGGACGTACAAGAGTCACCTGCGCTTAAAAAAGTCATTTTATGTTTTTGTTTATATGTACACTCTTGGTAAAAATTACTTTCTCTAAAATTAAAGAATAATCCACAGCAACAACTTCAGTGTGTGGCGTTTTGACCTAGCTGTGTGGGATAATAGTTTTGTTCTGGTCTTCATCAGGACTAGGGGCCAGATGTAGGTCACCACATACCGGTCGGTAACGGCCGATGTCGGCCGTTACCGAGCGGTATTTGGTAATTGTGATATAGGGGGCCTCCATTTTACAGAATCGGTAAATTTACAGATTCTGTAAAATACCGATTCAGTAACTTTACAGAATCGGTAAATCTATATGTAGGTGGCACTGCAAACAGTGCACAGGCCCCTAAGAATTCGTTATTTACCATGTAATACTATTGCATGGTAAATAACGAATTCCTGTTTACATGCACATCTGTGCATGTACCCCTGTGCCATGTGGCACACAGACATGCCCTAAGGGCATATATGTGTGTCACATGGCACACAAGCCTGAATCAGGGGTGCAACAGGGTGTCAAAGAGACACCCTGTCCCCCTTGTCAATTCGGTAATTTTACAGAATCGGTATTTACCGATTCGGTAATTGCCATAGGTACCTATGGGCCTCAAGGCCCATAGGATTCAATGGCAATTACCGAATCGGTAAGTACCGATTCGGTAATTACCGAATCATTCCGATTCAGTAAAAATTGCCTAATAATTACCTACATCTTATTTACCGAATCTAAAATACCGAATCGGTAAAATTCGGTATTTTAGAGTCGGTAAATAAGATTTACCTACATCTGGCCCTTACTGTCCGGCACATGTCACAATATTACATCTCCCCCTTCCTCAACAAATTTAACTATTTAACATGTTCAGGCATGCTAGGTTAACAGTAAAACAAGCATCATAGTTACAGTTCTTCAATTAATCGAGCTGGTCTTCGACGTGTTCATTGATGCAGGAGAGTGATCCCTTGAGGCACCTGATCTCTGGCCTCAAGAGCTGTGGGTGGTTGAAATCCACTGGTTGACTCAGGGGCATCTCCTGGCTCTATGCTGTGGGGTGCCGTCAATGATTCTCGGACATTGGGTGTGCATTTCTGAAAATGCGTCACATTCCTAGTGACTCTTTTATTTTCATCGTCAGCTGTAATCATTGTCCCTTTTTGCTTCGTCACTAGCAGCGGACATGCATGATGGCGACAGTCTGCTTTCCTTTGTTGGTCCTGTTGCACTAACACCCGTCTCCTTCATGGATGGAGGGTTGTCCAGCTTTCCTCTGTCGGTCGGCATATTCCTTCATCTTTTCCTTTTTCCGTTTATCTGTTGCTACTAGCTCGCCGCGCTCAGAGTCAGGTGACATCTCATTTGCTGCATCTTCCCACACAGGTATTCGGGTGCGTACAGTGAGGCCTAACATTTGAGTTGCCGGACACTTGCTAGTAGTACTGTGTGGGGTGGTCCGATAGGTCCGTAGCACCTCATCTAGAGCGACTTACACATCACCCTTTGACTGCTCGGCCTGCTGAATGGTCTTCTTTAACGTGGCCATAAACCTTTTGACCATTCGATTAGCCTGGGGCCACAGGGGAATAATTTTGCGGTGTCTGAAATGGACATGTTTAGCAAACTCCGCAAAGTCTTGTCCATTGAACGGGGGCCATTATCTGTTTTCACAACCTTGGGCATGTCCCATGCTGCAAAGACCTCACTGAGTATGGGTATGACCGTGGACGTTGTGAGATGTGCAATTGGGAAGCGAGAGTATTCGTCCAATATAACCAGGACATACTTGCCAGATTGTAGCAGTCCAAAGAAGTCCATTGCGACATGTTGCCAGATGCCCACAGGCAGTTCAGACATTTGGAGTGGAGCTGGTGAGTTTTCTTGACTTACTAGCTGACACGGTGCGCAGTCCTTCAGGGTTAGTTCCACCATCTGATCCAACATGGGGAACCAGACCCGTTCCCGCAAGGCTCTCTTTGTGGCTACTATGCCTCTATGTCCTTCGTGCACTAAATTGATGACTCCTTGTCGCAGCTGCTTCGGGATGACGATCCTCTTGTCCCTCAGTATAAGACCATCCGAGGGGAAAGACAGCTCATCTTTTACGTGTCTGAAGGACAACAGTTCATGATCGTTAATCTGCTCGTTCGGGCGCAGCTCGTCCAACTGTCTCCAGTTGTTCGTCTGGATGAGATGTTTGATGCGTTGCAGAGTGGTATCGTTATTTGTAGCTTCACGAATGGCTTCCATGGGGAATGCCGGTGGTCTAGCTTGAGCCACAACAAAGTGAATGTATTCCTCAGCTAGAGATGGATTCGATGCACATGTCGCCTTGGGATGTCGGGACATGTAGTCCGCAGTATTGGCAGCCTTTCCCGGTTTGTGAATGATTGTGTAGGTGTATTCCCTGAAGGCGAATACCCCAGCGCTCTATTCTGGGTGGCATTTTGGCTCGGGGGTTTCCAAAGATTGTTACCAACGCCTGGTGATCCGTTATCAGCGTGAAATGTTTCCCACATATGAAGATATGGAAGTGTTCACAGGCTCAGACGACCGCCAGGCTTTCCATTTCCAGTTGGGAATATGCACGCTCTTTGTCCGTAAGGCTTCGACTGGCATATGCGACAATGTACCGTTGATCACTGTCATGGTCATACTGAGCTAGTATAGCTCCCAGTCCAACAGGACTCGCGTCCACTGTGATTTCAGTCTTTCTTTTTGGATTGAAGTATGCCAGGTTGTTGGCAGATTCAACTGCTCCTTTAATTGCTTGGAAGGCTTGATCGCATCTTGGGGTCCATTGAAATGGGTGGCCTTGCTTGGTCAGTTTCCTCAGGGGGTAGCTAGTTGTAGCATATTCTTTAATGCAGCGTGCACAATAGCTTGCCATGCCCAGAAAGTACTGCACGTCCCCCGCATCTCTAGGCCTCGGTGTGTCATTCAGAGCAGCAATTTTGTCTGGATCAGGCTTCATTCCGGCGCCTGAGAAGATGTGTCCGAAGAATTTCAGTGTAGATTTGTGAAATTCACACTTGTCCTTGTTTAGGTTGAGGTTGGCCTCCAATAGGGCGTGACATACTTGATGGAGCGCAGTCTCATGTTCATGCATGGTGGCTCCATAAACTAAGATGTCATCACTGTAATTGAGAGTGTTGGGCACATGATGAATCACTTTTCTAACCACCTCCTGAAAGATCTTGGCGACCGAGGAAACCCCAAAACTGAGTCTCTTGTATCTGAATAATCCTTGATGGGCCGAAAAAGTGGTGATGTATCTCGACTCTCCATAAAGTTCCAGTTGGTGATATCCTTTGTTGAGATCTAATTTGGAAAATATCTGTGCCCCATTGAGTGACGCAATCATATCACTGATCTGAGGTCCTGGGTGTTTTTCTCTCTCAATGGCGGTGTTAGGTGCTCTCATGTCCACACAAAGGTGCACTTTGTTGGTTGAGCCTTTCTTGGGTACAAGAACCACCGGAGAGACTCAAGGAGTGAGTCCTGATGTCCTTTCAATGATGTTGGCTTGGAGAAGGTCTTGCAATTCCTCTTCGACAGCCTGTTGCAAGAGAAATTGAATTTTCCTGTGTTGTTGGGCAACCAGAGTTACTCGTTCATTGATGTGTAATCGTACTTTGCAGTGAGTCAGTTTCCCGAGTCCTGTGAATAATTTTGGAAATTTGTGCACAATGTCTGGTTCATCATCACCTTTGTACAAAATGTCTACTAGTCAGAGTCTTTCTGCTGTGGGCAGACTAAGGAGACAGTCTGCTTCAGGACCATCAATGACGTGAATGTGGGCTGGAATAGTTCTGTCTTTGTATGTGAGGTTGGTTGGGAAGTGTCCCAGACATGGAAGGGGTTTCTTTGACATCCATGTATACACCTGTACTTTGGCTTTATGTAGTCTTGGAGGTGCTTTCATTATCTTGTACTCTGCGACGGAGATATAGTTAAGAGATGCACCGCTATCCAGGACAAATTTGGCGCAGTAAGAGTCCATCTTCAGATCTAGTCGCGGGTATTTCTTCAGCCGGTCCCGATCTGCAACCATACTCATGTACTCATCACTATCTTGGGATATCGGTGACAGCGACCTTGACTCACTGGACTGTGATCTTCGAGATCGAAATGTCTCACGAGATAGTCGTCTGGACCGCGATGAGCCGGTTGAGGAATCTCTATAGTCCCACACTGCTTTGGCATGATGGAGAGTGTTGGACTGCTTAGTTTGTCTGTAATTGTCTCTGCAGGCGTCTGTCCGAGAAGTTCTGCGCACATTCTCGAAATGGTTCTCACGACCACACTTTCTGCATTTTTGACCCACTGCGGGGCATGTCTGTGTGTGAGGGAAATCATACCCGCAGCAATAACATTTAAGTTGACTCTCTTGTCTTTTATCTGAGCGACTTGAGTTGCGGCGTCGTCGATTTGCGTGTTGAGAAGAGACTTTGGATCTGGATGATCGCTGTCATGCAGGGAATGACTTGTTGTTGATGCGTGATTGGAGCCGAACTGCTTGTTCTCGTTTTTCACCTCTCCCAGCTTCCATCTTCTTGGCATGTTCTTCTGCCTGATCATGTACTCGCGTAATTTCTTCTATTTCATCCAGGGAGTAGCTTTTCTTTAATAGGCGTCTAAGTAGTGACTCAGATTGACACGCTGCTATGATTCTCAGACGCAGGGCGTCTTCCGTTGAAAACGAGTCGAATTCGCAATAGCGGGTAAAACGCCTCAGTCCTGTGATGAAAGTGTTTATGGGCTCATCCTTTTCTTGAGCAGCTAAATTAAATGTGTATCTTTCATAGTCGACGTTCCGTTTGTGAAGAAATGTCCTGTTTAATGCATCCCACGCATTGACATAAGATAAGACAGGTTCAGCTGGGATCTCCTTTATAATCTGACCAACATCCTTTCCAATTAGATTACGTAATGCAATCAGTCATTGTTCCTCCTCGGTCACATGACACCCTTTCATAAAATCTTTGAAATCTTCTAGCCATTCCTGCCAGCGAAGACCCATACTTCCTCCTGAAATGAGGACCAGAGGCTCCGGTGGGCATAAAAAGGAGACCCCAAGCAGTCCAAGGCGGGGTCGCCCACATGCCCTGTGGACGTAGGTGACTCCTGCGTGGTAGCAGCGCTGGCTGAGTCATGACGGTGATGAGACGTTGGCGATCCAGACATCACAGGACACTGCAGTCACCAACTGAGCTCCACCCAAAAGAACAAAAACACCTGCGCACAACAGCACTCTGCGGCCAGGAAAACGTGACGGTGTTTATATGTATAGGTACAGCCTTCAGGTGTAGACAACCAGGCAAGGTAACAGCCTCAAATATTCACTTCTGCAACAGTTAGGCTTTGTTTTGACACTTCCAAGTTGCATTTGCCAATGCTTGATTAATTTTTATGAGAACCGCCTGACTTCAAAATGGCCGCCGGGCCTAACTCGTAGGGGATTGGTTGAGTCGCCTGACTCAAAGATGATCGCTGGCGAGATCTCGTTTGCAATGAGATTTCGAGTGCCCGGCAAGCAGAGAGGCGCCATCAACAGTAAAGCAGCAATGTGCAAGTTCAGACCTGAAATTCCAGTCGCATAAGGCGACAGACGTGGGAGACAGCCACGATCCCCAGCGGCCACACAGATGCATCGGAGTGGGCTCCCGGCGCTCTTCATGGACAACACGAACTTCCTCCCTCTCATGCGGCCGGGGTGGGCTCCCGGGTCGCGGCGTCAGCAATACACCTCCAGGACACGCGCAGCTTGGGTGGGCTCCCAGCGAGCAGAGGCACGGACCACTGCTCCAGACAGCGAAGCAGACGCCGGACGCGGTGAACACAGCGCGACCGGTGTGGGCACTCGATCAGCGCGGCACCTGACAGCGGAGCACACGCCGGAGTGCAGACAGACAGCACGCAGGGATCCACCGCACTCGCCTTTAGTTGTAGTGTTGTCACCCAGGCAGAAACGGCACGGACACCATGAGGTACTGTAAGGGAGCTTTATTCCATGACCTCCACCTTCTCTCGTCCCTACTCTGCACTGCCCCTTCCTCTTTACGCCCCTCACTCCTCCTCTTCCTTCTTCAGCTCCCCTCCCACTTTCTAACTTCATGTGCTGGACCTAGTGCCCGGCACATGTCACGATAATACAGAAACCAAGTACATGTTTCTTTTCTTATTTATGTTATCTGGGGGACAGGTGCTTCTGCTTGACTTTTATTGCAGATTTTCTTGGTGTGAGAAGTTGGCCTGGTATATGATGTTCACTATTCTAGTGAACACCTTGCACCGGTCCAAACAACCCTTATGGTGATGGTTGTAAAGTCAACCTTATAGACCAGCTATCCTAGAGGTAGCGTGGACAGAACAGTCTTAGGCTAAAAGACTCTTGAGGGCGTGTAAAGCCAGCTGTTTTACCATATGTAACCCCTTGAACACCAGATGAAAGGACACCACACAGGATGTAAAATATATATGTATTTATTCACTAACACACTCCTCTGAACTCTTTATGAGATCAGATGCAAAAGCACATACACTTAGAAATGCTTTAAATAGCACAATATACAGTTAGGCCCTAGGGGCGCGTCAAACCATATACTAAGTAAGTGGTATAAGAACCACGACTTGGGAAAGGACAAGGCCTAGGGCCTAGGAAATCGCTGGGGCTACACTATCTGACCCTTAGGTTAGGAGTAGGAGGCCCACAGGCAGCGCGTGCAGAGTCAGTACTCTCACACGAGAGTCAATAGAAAGTCAATAGGAACGTAAAAGGAAAGTAAATAAAGATTTAGGCAACTTCCGGTCTAGCTAGACGGATACAACTAAAAACCTAGACACTTGGATAGTCAATACCCTTGAGAGCACCGAAGTACTCGTGTTACCTCACCCACAGGAAGTGGGTGCATAGGTGTGAAGATGTGTTGGGTTTTGCCGTTGAAGTCTATGGAGCCTGTGAAGAAAGATGCTGCAGGCGACCAGGAGGAAGATGTCCGAGTGGATCCAAGGGTGGATCGAGGATGAAGTGGACCTGAAAGCAGAGGGGACAGAGTCTAGGTCACTAGCCAGTGACCGGGTGGAACCAGGGAAGGAACCAGACGTCGTCGAGGAGCAATTGGGTCCTGGGGTGAAACTTGTAGTTGCAGCCACGCGGACCAGGATGCATCGAGGACAACCAGGTGCTGGAGAGGAGCTATCCCACGAAGGATCTCGCAGATGGAGGGGTCGGCTTCAAGATCAGAGCCAACAAGCCTAAGCTAAGGCAACCCACGCAGGATACACAAGGAGCTTCTGGTGCAGACCAGGAGGGTATGAGGTACTTCACCTTTGCAGGGAAGCAAGAGCCAGTCTGGAGCAACCAGACCAGCAATGGATTTTCACAAAGGATTGACGCCAGGGGCTACTAGCCAATGGGCCAGCAATCGGACAACGCGTCGAGCAGAACACAGGCAGAAGGGCCCCACGTAGATTTCGTGGAGTGTGGAGGGCTGGTCTTCAGTGCAGGTGGAGCTCGGTGTCGGGGTATCTCAGTCCCCAGGGCACAGCTTCTAGTTGTCAGCTAGACTAGCCCGTTTTCTATGTCTACCCAGATATGGCAGTCAGCTCATTAAGCGAGGGTTTGAGACGGCGTTTCACAGCGCAAGATGACGATACAAACGCATAGTTCCTGAAAGCAAGGTATGCAGCGTATGCACCGTAGCGAGCAGGATTACGTTGGGAAATCAGTAGACCGGCTAGCGGGATACTAACGATATTGCACATTTGTTTCAACAGCGAGACTATACTTCTTAACGTTTAACTTCGGGGGACTACAATTACCGATAGAGGTAGGCGGCGGCTGGTCACTGTTCTTGGCATTTTATCTGAGGAGAGAGATGGTTTGAACTATTAGTTATCATTTTGTTTTATCATTTAGGGACATCTTACGAGACACAGCACTGTTGTGTACAGCATTAAGTCAGGTACACATATATTCTTTGGATTCTGGTGCAGTATCACACGTGGTGGCTCTGAGTTTAAGCCTTCAGGCACACTGGTGGAGGCATTGCTGAGTTGGTACTCGTTTTGACAAACTTGCAATTTTGGTAAATTACTTTTGAGGTGGAGTGTGGGGCTCCCATATGGTTAATTCTGATTATTGTCATTGTATTTGTTTATAGTATTCCCCTGATGAAGGTATTGCTATACCGAAATGCATTGGGAACAACTGAAAAGATGCATGAATGTACATGAAGTAATGTACCAAGATTGAAGAACCAACTACAAGACAAGGAATTTCAAATAAAAAAAGAGATGGTCTTCATTCTGATGGATTTTCATTGTTTTTTTGAATGCTAAAAAGTAACGTGTATATAATTTGGTTGAATGTATTGTTACAACAGTTGACATCATAGATCACTGTGGTTGATAGAATACCCTGCGGGGATTCGTGAAAAGTGCGTCGTTTTCAGACAGTTCTCTGTTTGTGTTACACAGTCAGCACAGCCTTTTGGTCATACCAAGCTTTTTGTAATTCTTGGCTGGCCTCAAGGTTTTTGGAAGCCTTCTCCATGTATTCAGCCATCCTGGAGCGGAGACCAAGTACATAATTGACTATATCTGAAAGAGACACGTTAGTGATAGATTCCTTACCTTAGAATATCTCCAGGCGTCAGACTGGATCCGGAAAGTTTTGCGTAGCAGTACCCTTGCGCGTCGGTAGGCGTCGTCTGCGGCTCCGCGTCCGTCGTCGGCGTCGTGGGCGCCGTGATGACGTCGTCGGAGTACTTAGACGCCGCCTCCACGTGCTGACGTCAGTTCTTCTTTTTTCCGCGCCAGCCAGCGCAGATCTGGAAAGAGCAGTTCCCTAGTCACTTTTTGACTAAACTTTTGTGATCTTTTTTGATCCATATCGAAGTCTTTACGACTCCGATGGTGCCGTTAGGGATGCCCGTCTTCAAGCATTGCGACGAGTGCGACCGTACCATGTCGGTTACGGATCCCCACCGCTTGTGCCTGATGTGTTTGGGCGTCGACCATGACGACGAGGCCTGCTCCGACTGTCGGGCCCTCTCGAGGAAGGCCAGGCGGGAGCGGTCCCGTAGGCGACTCGAGATCCGCCAGTCGGCCCCGCGCCGTGTGAGGTCCCGGTCCTGGTCCCACGGGAGGTCGAGGGACAGGTCGCGGGGACGGAGCCGTCACAGCTCCGGGAGTCGGCGCCACTCCTCCGGGTCCAAGTCGTCAGGTAAGAAGCATAAGAAGTCGAAGAGACATCATCGCTCTTCTGACTCCCCCCGACGCTCGCTCGATGCGGCCGGGGGTTCGGGTGACACCGCCCACGCGGCTCCTCGCAAGTCGCGGGCGCCGCGTTCGGCCCCATACCCCCCGGTCCCTGGGCTGAACACGACGCCGGAGGAGATCGAGCGCTTCCTCATGGCCATGAGGTCCCTTTCTCCTCCGACGGGTTCCGCGGCGCCTTCGGGCCCAGTGAACCCATCTGGGGGCCCTAATGGGTCGGGGGCTACGACCCCGATGCCGTCGGGTGCTTCGGCCTCGACGCCGCCGGTGCCTTCGGGCCCGGCGCCGCAGGGCCCCACTATCCCGACGCCGCCGGTGCCCTCGGGCTCGGCGCCGCAGGGTACAGCGGCCCCGGCGTCGTCGGTGCCTACGGGCCCGGCACCGCAGGGCGCCGCTAGACCCTCGACGGGCGCTGGATCTTCACCGGTGGACCTTACGACCCCCCCCCCCGGCGTCGGTCCGTGTGGTGTCCCCTCCGGCGTCGTCCTTGGGCGGCGCCGTCCCCGATGCCTCCTCTCACTGGGTTCCGACGTCGGAACGACGCCTGTCGGCGCCGCTCTCGACGCCGTTTGGAGAATTTCAATTCTATGAACCCACCTCATTCGCTTATGACCCTGAATCTCAGGAGATGGGGGACGAGGAGAGTTGGGAGGGGTCTGAGGACCCTCTGACAAGGGAATGTCAGTCTAACATGGACTGGACAGGAGACCTTGGGGAGGCCAGTGGCCTGGACACCTCTCCAGACACTGGATTCGTCTCTCCTCCGACCGTGGCTTCGGAGGAGGGCGCTACATATAGTGTGGTGTTGATGAGGGCTGCTAAGGCCTTGGGCCTTGAGCTCCCCGTCACGGCCGTGAGGACTAACCTCCTCACTGAGGTCTTTAAGCCGCAGTCATGCTCCATGGAGCCTCTGCTGCCGTTTAATGAGGCCTTGACGGACGTTCTTTTGGGCACTTGGTCCAGGCCCGCTACAGGTTCGCCTGTAGATAGGAAAGTGGCCAGACGCCACCGCCCGGCCCCGGGCGACCCATGTTTCCTGTCCACCCACCCCACCCCCGAGAGTCTGGTTATCCAGGCCTCTAACTCCCAGACCGCCTTCCCGACGGCTCCCCATGATCGGGAATCCAAGAGGTACGAGGCCTATGGCAAAAAGGTGTTCTCGTCCCTCAGCTTGGGACTGCGGTCTTCCAACACCGCATGCCTCTTGGGCCGTTACACCCACTCTCTGTGGGAAACGGTGGCGGAAGTGCTGCCAGAGTGTCCGTTGGAGGTACGGGCCAAACTCGGCCAAGCCCTACTGGAAGGCCGGGACGCAGCGAAGTATAATATCAGGTGCGGACTGGATACTACTGACTCGCTGGGCAGAGCAATGGCTAGGACGGTGGCGATACGACGCCACGCCTGGCTGAGATCCACCAACTTCTCGGCAGACGTCCAGAATACACTCATGGACATGCCGTTCGATGGCCGTCGCCTCTTTGGCGACAAGGCAGACCACGCGCTTGAGCGCTTTAAGGACTCCAGGGCTACGGCCAAGTCCTTGGGCCTCTCGGCCCCGCGCCAGAAAATGGGTGCCTTTCGCCCCTTTCGTGGCCAGGGAAGGGGCGCCCCCACACGTGCCGCCAGCCAATCGCCGCAAACTGTCGTCCAGCGAGCCGGCGGCCGTGGAAACCGCCGTGGAGGTGGTCGGGGAAACTGGCAGAGCCAGTCCACACCTACCCCCGCAGCATCCGCCTCTAAACCCTCCTAGTGCGTGCTTTTCGGCCATTGTGACGCCAGTGGGAGGCAGGGTTCGCCATCACCACCCTCATTGGCGCACAGTCACTTCGGACAGGTGGGTGCTGCAGATCGTCCGAAGGGGCTACTCCCTCCCCTTCGAGACAACCCCTCAAGCCATGCCACTGCAACACCACCGCGTATCGGGGGATCACTTGCGGCTCCTGCAGGAGGAAGTGTCGGCCCTCTTGGCCAAGGGGGCCATCGAGCGCGTTCCTGGGCCAGAAGTAGGACGTGGTTGCTACTCCCACTACTTCCTGGTACCCAAGAAGGGCAAAGGGGGCCTACGCCCTATCTTGGATCTGAGGAACGTCAACGGCTTCCTCCTGAAGGAGAAGTTCAAAATGCTGACGCTAGCTCAGGTCTTGGCTGCCCTAGACCCAGGAGACTGGATGGTAGCGTTGGACTTGCAGGACGCATATTTCCACATCCCCGTCCTGCCGGCCCACCGGCGTTACCTGCGGTTCACGGTAGGCCTCGAGCACTTTCAGTTTACCGTGCTCCCCTTCGGCCTTACCAGCGCCCCACGGGTGTTCACGAAGGTGATGGCGGTGGTCGCAGCTCACCTGCGCAGGTAAGGGGTTTCAGTCTTCCCCTACCTAGACAACTGGTTGTTGAAGGCGGGCTCGCCCCAGGCAGTCGTCAACCACCTCCAGACTACGGCGGATCTCCTGCACTGGCTGGGATTTTCTATCAATGCGCCGAAGTCACACCTGTGCCCCTCTCAGAAGCTCCTTTTCATCTGAGCAGTTCTCGACTCGGCGCAGTTTCGGGTTTACCCGCCAGAACAGCGGGTTTGGGATATACAGGCCCTGATTCCGATCTTCGGGCCGTTATCCCGGGTTTCGGTCAGGTTGACGCTGCGGCTTCTGGGGCTGATGGCCTCCTGCATCCTTCTGGTGCATCACGCACGGTGGCGGATGCGGGCTCTGCAGTGGGACCTGAAGTTTCAGTGGGCCCAGCACCGGGGCAACCTGTCCGACCATGTCCTGATCTCGGAGGGCACTGCGAGACAGCTGCAGTGGTGGCTCACGGACCGCGATTGGGTCAACGGCAGATCCCTCTCCCTTCCCCAACCGGAGCACGTAGTTGTGACGGACGCGTCCCTCCAGGGCTGGGGAGGCCACTTGGGAGAGGCGGAGATCAGAGGACTCTGGTCTCCGGCGGAGTCCCGGCTCCATATCAACATGTTGGAGCTGCGGGCGATTCGTCTGGCACTGAAAGCATTCCTCCCGTCTGTCCGAGGGAGTGCAGTGCAGGTGTTCACGGACAATACCACCGCCATGTGGTACTGCAACAAACAGGGCGGGGTGGGGTCGTGGATCCTATGCCAGGAGGCTCTGCGCCTCTGGCAATGGCTGGAACATCAGGGTGTGACTCTGGTGGTTCAACACCTGGCAGGTTCTCTGAACGCCAGAGCGGACGAACTCAGCCGTCGGTGCTCGATGGATCACGAATGGCGTCTGAACTCGGACGTGGCGCAAGGCCTCTTTCTGCGATGGGGAGAGCCTTGGTTAGATCTATTCGCCACCGAAGAGAGCGCGCAATGTCATCAGTTCTGCGCGTTGGAATTTCCAAGGCGGCACTCGCTCGGAGGCGCTTTTCGTCGCGAGTGGAGCTGCGGTCTGTTGTACGCCTTTCCGCCTATACCTCTTCTGCCCAGAGTGCTGAAGAAGATCAAGCGCGACCGGGCACAAGTCATCCTTGTGGCTCCGGACTGGGCACGAAGGTACTGGTATCCCGAGCTACTCAGTATGTCAGTCGATCCCCCGGTTCATCTGCCTCTTCAGGAGGACCTTCTGTCGCAGCAGCAGGGGACGGTCCTCCACCCGAACCTGTGCAGTCTCCACCTCCATGCTTGGAGATTGAGCGGCGATAGTTGAGGCCATTTGACTTGCCTCCTGAAGTTTGCAACATCATTCTGGCAGCCAGGCGTCCCTCCACAAAGACGGTATACGCCTGCAGGTGGAACAGATTTGTGGCATGGTGCACAGCAAAGGCTGTGGATCCCCTCAATGCCCCTCTCTCTGAGGTTCTCCTCTTCCTTCTTTCTCTTGCCCAGCAGGGCTCTGCTCTGGGCACTATCAAGGGCTACCTTTCGGCTCTTTCAGCCTTTCTGAGGCTGCCTGACCAGCCTTCTTTGTTCAAGTCCCCTATCGTAAACAGATTCCTGAAGGGCATCACTCATACCTTTCCTCCTGTTCCCTTCGTGATGCCTCAGTGGGACTTGAACCTGGTTCTAACATTTCTGATGTGCGCTCCCTTTGAGCCACTTCACAACTGTCCACTTCGCCTTCTTTCTTTGAAGACTGCCTTCCTGGTAGCCATCACCTCTGCCAGGAGAGTGAGTGAGCTCCAGACTCTCTCTTGTAAGCCTCCTTTCCTTTCAGTCCATCCGGACAAGGTTGTTTTGAGAACTAGGCCCTCCTTCTTGCCTAAGGTGGTCATGGCCTTCCACATTGGGCAGTCCATCACATTGCCCACCTTCTTTCCGCCTCCGCACCCCTCGAGAGAGGAGGAGAGGCTCCACCGTCTGGACCCAAAACGTGCGCTCTCGTTCTATCTGGATCGCACACGCCAGTTCCGGGTGCATGATCAACTCTTTGTTGGGTACGCGGGCGCTAAGAAAGGGAAAGCGGTGCACAAGAGGACCATTTCTCGATGGATTATCATGTGCATCCAGGAGTGTTACTCCTTGGCTAAGAAGGAACCCCCTGTTGGGCTGAGGGCTCATTCCACTCGAGCCACGGCCACTACAACTGCCTTGGGCCGAGGTGTGCCCTTGCAGGACATTTGCCAGGCAGCTACGTGGGCCTCGTTGCACACGTTTGCGAGGTACTACTGCCTGGACAGTCAAGTCCGGAGGGACGGCTACTTCGGCCGTTCCGTTCTCCAGGACTTTCTGGTGTAAATATTGGTTCGCAGACCCACCACCACGGGGATAGTATTGCTGGGGTATCTATTCTAAGGTAAGGAATCTATCACTAACGTGTCTCTTTCAGATGCGCAAGTTACTACTTGTGTAACGATATATCTGTAAGAGACATTAGTTAGTGATAGATTCCTTACCGACCCACCCATCCTCCCCGTTCTGCGAACCGATATCTAGGGTTAAGGTCATCCCCTTTCAGGGCCCTAGTTTCTTGGCACCAGTGTCGGTTTTTGTCATGGCTCTGCGCTTCTGGCGCGGAAAAGCTGTGGCTAAGAACTGACTTCAGCACGCGGAGGCGGCGTCTAAGTACTCCGACGACGTCATCACGGCGCCCACGACGCCGACGACGGACGCAGAGCCGCAGATGACGCCTACCGACGCGCAAGGGTACTGCTACGCAAAACTTTCCGGATCCAGTCTGACGCCTGGGGATATTCTAAGGTAAGGAATCTATCACTAACTAATTTCTCTTACAGATATATCGTTACACAAGTAGTAACTTGTGCATCATGCTTAGGCTTTTTGAGAGGTAACTCCCATCCTTCTTTCACAAGACATAGGGGTCCTCTTACAGGATGCCCAAACAAAAGCTCAAAAGGGCTGTAGCCAACCCCCTTTTGTGGGACCTCTCTGTAAGCAAACAGAAGGCAGGGTAAAAGGATGTCCCCTTCACCTCAGCTTTTCCAGGTAACCCTTTTATCATCCCTTTAAGGGTCTTGTTGAATCTCTCCACAAGCCCATTACACTGTGGGTGATAGGGGGTGGTGAACCTATAGTTGACACCACACTCCTTCCACATTGCAGTTAAATATCCTGACATGAAGTTTGCACCTCTGTCAGAGACAACCTCCTTTGGAAACCCCACTCTGGAGAAAACTCCAAGTAGGGCCCTAGCCACAACAGGAGCAGTTGTTGTCCTCAGGGGAATAGCTTCTGGATACCTGGTGGCATGATCCACTACCACAAGTATAAATCTGTGCCCAGATGCTGTTTTGGGGGTCCATTGGTCCTACAATGTCTATCCCCACTCTTTCAAAGGGTACCCCCCACCACAGGTAGTGGTATGAGGGGGGCCTTTGTTGTGCCACCTGATTTGACACTGGCTTGACAGGTAACACAGGAGCGACAAAACTCCTTTGTATCTTTTGACATATGGGGCCAGTGAAAGTGAGGGACAAGCCTGTCCCAAATCTTGTTCTGGCCCAGGTGTCCTGCTAAGGGAATATCATGGGCCAAGGTAAGAAGGAAGCCCCTAAATTGCCTGCTTGAAGCTTGGGGCCTCTAGCCTCTGAATAAGAGAGCTCATCATCCCAATACACTTTATGGGTACCTTGAGCATTCCCAGCAGCCTCAGCAGCAGCCTGCTGTCTGAGGGGTTCAAGAGAGGAACAATCTAATTGTGTCTTCCTCAGATCGGCCCTTGAGGGTCCCCCTGTCTCAAGAAACTCAACCCGATCAGGCTCAAGTTCTTCCAGGACAGTTCCCTCTTGGATCTCAGAATCATCCTCCTGGGAGGGCTGATCCTCAACCTGAGGCAGGGGGGAAGGCACTGCCTAAACCCTCTTGCTCTTTCTCTTGGGTAGTGTCTGGCCTATTGTTCCAAGATCCAGCACTTGTTCAGGTAAGCACTTTTTGGCCTGTGACCTGGTCACAGCAAGGACATGTGCTGAAATCCCCAGCATTTCTGCATGGGTCCTATACTCCACCTCAGACCAAACTGAGGTTTCAAGATCATTTCCCAACAGACACTCTACTGGAAGGTCTGAACTCAAAACAACTTTCTTGAGGCCAGTTACCCCTCCCAGGAGAAGTTAACAACTGCCACACTATGGGAAGTAGTGGCATTGCTAGCATTGGTCAGTAGGTACTTCTTACCTAGTATGATCTGTTCGGGGTCCACAAAGTTAGGTGTCACCAGGGTGACACTGGCACACGTGTCCCTGTAGGCCTGAGCCATCTTGTCATTAATAAAAGGTGTCTGTCTGTACTTGCTCAGATTACTGGGACTTACAGTAGAGGACATTGCTATGTCCCCATCACAGACAAGAACAGCCTGAGTTGGTACTCTGACTAGGCCAGAGTCCATCTCATTTACCAGGGTCAACCCTACTACACCTTTTTGCTGGGATTCACCACCTACAGCTGGACTAGAGGGGACAGTTGCCTTAGGGGCATTGGGGGTTGGTGCTGTGCCCTTCTTGGTGCACTCACTAAACCAGTGAGAGATTGACTTACAGTATCCACACCAGGGCTTCTTTTGGCCTTCTTGTTTCTGTTTGTTCTTTTTGGAGCCACCCTCCCCCTGTGCCTTTTGGGGGCCTGGTGAAGACTTCTGGTCTTTTTGTTTCCGCTCATTACCCTTCTGGTTTGCCTTTTCTGATCACCCCCCTGGTTCTGGTTTTTCCGCTTAATCTTGGTTCTGACCCATTTGTCTGCCTTCTTTCCAAATTCTTGGGGAGAGGTCAGATCAGAGTCAATCAGGTATTGATGCAATAACTGGTTATGACAGTTGTTAAGTATTTGCTCTCTCATGATCAAATTATACAATCCTGTATAGTCGTTAACTTCACTTCCCAATAACCAGCCTTCCAGAGCCTTAGCGGCACAATCAACAAAGTCAGTCCAATCCTGAGTCTGTGTCTTCTGGGTATCTCTGAACAACAACCTATATTGTTCAGTGGTTAGGCCAAACCCATCAATCAGAGCACTCTTCAGGACAGAGTAGTTGTTAGCATCCCCATCACTAACTGTGAGGAGCTTATCTCTACCTTTTTCTGAAAAGGAGAGCCACAAGATTGCTACCCACTGACTTTGGGGTACCTGCTGTACTCTGCAGGCCCTCTCCAAAGCAGTAATCCATTTGTGGATGTCATCCCCTTCTTTGTAGAGGGCACAATCTTGCTTAGGTGTCTATTGTCATAGGACCCATCTTTATCCTTAGGGATAATGATGCCACTAGTGGGTTCTAACCCACTCTCTCTATGCTCTCTAGCACAAGCAAGCTTCTCTTTGGCCAGGGCAACCTCAAGTTCCTGTCTTTCAATCCTAAGAGCAGCTTCTCTCATTTTGGCCTCATGTTCCCTTATCTGAGGGGAAGTCATCCCTCTCTGAGCAAGGCCATGAGAGCCATTTGAAGCATGAGATATGAGAGATTCCCTGGAGCGAGATCTCCCTCTTCTCTGCCTCTGGTTAAGCCCACTTGGGGGTCTGTATGAGGGCTGCCCATACTGACTCCCATGTATGCTTAAGTTAGCCTCACTGAGTCTTCTGACTAAGGTCTGACTATTTGTCTCAAGATCATAAACATCTCCCTCTTCCTCTTCTGGTACTGGAGTATCAGTACTATCATCTGAGGAGGGAAATACTTCATCTGGACTTCCTTTATTATCTGTCTTGGGGGACTATTGAGCATCATTCTCTTCTAATAACTCAAGTAGGAACTTGAGGGTAGGGGTTGAACCCTGTTTTAGCCTTCTAGAGGTACACAACTGTCTCAACTCTGGAAAGGCTAAGGCTTCATATCTCGAAGCAGTCCTCACAGGATCTACTTCTGCAGGCAAAGAACCACTGGGGTTCAATGTCTGAGACATGTTTACTAGTGAGGTGAATGTGTTGCACCTACCTACACTATATGTTTTCTAAAGAACTTCTCTAGGAGTTGTAGTCAGGATGTGCTAGGCCCAGGCTCTACAACAGCTAAGTTCAGTAGAACTTAAGTATACTAAGACTTGTTTTTATATGTACCTACAGGTACCTGTGTGATCTTTCAAATGATATCTCAGGATTACAAGTGGTAAAACAACAGCAAGCTCTAATCCCAACTGCTGCACACCAATGTGAGAATTTGGCCCGGTATATGATGTTCACTATTCTAGTGAACACCTTGCACCAGTCCAAACAACCCTTATAGTGATGGTTGTAAAGTCAACCTTATAGACCAGCTATCCTAGAGGTAGCGTGGACAGAATAGTCTTAGGCTAAAAGAAGGCGTGTAAAGCCAGCTGTTTTACCATATGTAACCCCTTGAATACCAGATGAAAGGACACCACACAGGATATATATAAAAATATATATGTATTTATTCACTAACACACTCCTCTGAACACTTTATGAGATCAGAGGCAAAAGCACATAACAAGTTACACTTAGAAATGCTTTAAATAGCACAATATACTGTTAGGCCCTAGGGGCGCGTCAAACCATATACTAAGTAAGTGGTATAAGAACCACGACTTGGGAAAGGAGAAGGCCTAGGGCCTAGGGAATCGCTGGGGCTACACTATCTGACCCTTAGGTTAAGAGTAGGAGGCCCACAGGCGGCGCGTGCAGAGTCAGTACTCTCACGCGAGAGTCAATAGAAAGTCAATAGGAACGTAAAAGGAAAGTAAATGAAGATTTAGGACACTTCAGGTCTAGCTAGACGGATACAACTAAAAACCTAGACACTTGGATAGTCAATACCCTTGAGAGCACCGAAGTACTCGCGTTACCTCACCCACAGGAAGCGGGTGCATAGGTGTGAAGATGTGTCAGGTTTCGCTGTTGAAGACTATGGAGCCTGTGAAGAAAGATGCTGCAGGCGACCAGGAGGAAGATGTCCGGGTGGATCCAAAGGTGGATTGAGGATGAAGAGGACCTGAAAGCAGAGGGGACAGAGTCTAGGTCACTAGCCAGTGACCGGGTGGAACCAGGGAAGGAACTAGACGTCGTCGAGGAGCAATCAGGTGATATGGTGAAGCTTGTAGTTGCAGCCATGCGGACCAGGAGGCGTCGAGGACAACCAGGTGCTGGAGAGGAGCTGTCCCATGAAGGAACTCGCAGATGGAGGGGTCGGATTCAAGATCAGAGCCAACAAGCCTAAGCAAAGGCAACCCACGCAGGATATACAAAAGGAGCTTCTGGTGCAGACCAGGAGGGTCTGAGGTACTTCACCTTTGCAGGGAAGCAAGGGCCAGTCTGGAGTAGCCAGACCAGCGATGGATTTTCACAAAGGATTGTCACCAGGGGCTACTAGCCAACGGGCCAGCAACCGGACAACGCGTCGAGCAGAACACAGGCATAAGGGCCCCACGCAGATCTCGTGGAGTGTGGAGGGCTGGTCCTCGGTGCAGGTGGAGCTCGGTGTCGGGGTGTCTCAGTCCCCAAGGCACAGCTTCGAGGAGGCCCCAGGAGCTGCGCTGTTAGCAAGTTGTCGACTTTTCAAGGTACCTGCTTCCACGGGTCCTGACGCCTTTCACGGGGCTCAGCTGTGCTGGAGTCGTGCAGTGGGATCAAAGGGATCCCAGAGGCGAGGTCTTGTCAGGCTCTGTGCTTGTGTTCCGGCGGGAACCGGGACAAAGCAAGCCGTTGAGTTGCTGGATGGTGCCTGGTTTCCCAGGTTGGTCACTCCTTGGCCACAAGGGAGATTCTTCAGTCTTCAGCTTGGATGAATGTCGAAGGGTCCATAGTTTCATCTTCTGTCAATTCCAGGATTAATCTAAAGTCTCCTGGGCCAACTCCTACCTTTATACAACTAAAGGGGGCTGGTTTGCTCACTAGGTCCCTCCTATGGGTGGGACCAGGAAGGGGGGTGGTTACACCCCCTTTCCTTTGTCCAGTTTCACGCCAGAGCTGGGGCTGGAGTGCCCCAGGAACCGGTTTGAACTGGGCTATGCATGAAGCACCTAGTGTGCCTCAGGCAGTGTCTCAATCTGTTCAGCCGTCCCTTTCCCAATACACATCCTCCTGTATGTGGTGGTGCTCGCACCACACCAAGCAGGAAACCTATTATCCAAACCTCCGTGACTGGAAGGACTCCCAGCAGCAGGAGGTCAGACTTGTGTCTGTGGCAGCAGCATCCATTTTGTGATGCTGGGGCTCTGTTTAACTTTAACGGGGATAGTCAGAACTAACATGTCTACTCCCTCTAGAAGGGTGGAATGCTACCCCCGTCGCCAGAATTGGTGAGGGGGTAGTATTCCAAAGTGTATGACACCTTACACGACTTGTTTTGATAAAGCCAAACCAAAGTTAGCATTAACCGTGAGGATTATAATACACTTAAGAGTATATGGTATGGCAATATCATAGAACAGCTATAAAGACATAGTTCCGAAAGCTGCAGACAGGCTCAGCTCATGCTAGAGCACCATCTCACACATAACCAAGCACTCTGCCTTCAGGATTGTTAAAGCCTGCCATAAGAGTGACTTATAGGTGACTATGTGTCTATAAGTAAGGGGTGGTGTTTTCTTTACCTTATTGTGGACATCGCGAACTTTCCTCCCACACTTGGTCCGTGTGCCTGCGCTGATCGCTGGACGTCTTCCCTGGCCTAAGAGTTCCCCCGCTGCCGCTTCCTGACATCTGCGGCCGCCGAATAGGGGCACTCCATTGCCCAGGATCCTTTACTGGGGCACCGCCTGACAACATCATCCCTGCGCCCGGAGGAAATTTAAACTCCCTGCAGCCCCCGCGTCGCGGGATCGCGCGCGGGTCTGCGCCGGGCTAAGCCCAGGCAAAGGGCGGGCCCTCTGTGGCCCTCAGAGGTACAGGTACTTTCGCTCTTTGTCACTCTGGGCATTCCCGCGCAGCATATTACTTAGCTGCAGCGGGCTACATTTTCCTCGCCGCCATCCTCCTGAGGCCACTGGCTACGCCCACCATCAATAGGCCACGCCCCGCCAAGGGCTTTTAATTGCGCTGAATGCGAGCGCCATTTAGAAGCTAACCTTACTCCAGAGGCGGAAGCCGGGAGACGCTAGGACTGTAATTTTTATCTTTAACAATTGTGTTTTGACTGTGTTTTTACTTACAGACTTCCCTCTCCTGGGGACTTGTACTTTCGCTCTTTGTCACTCCGGGCATTCCCGCGCAGCAGATTACTTAGCTGCAGCGGGCTACAACTTCCTCGCCGCCATCCTCCTGAGGCCACTGGCCACGCCCACCATCAATAGGCCACGCCCCCCACCAAGGGCTTTTAATCGCGCTGAATGCGAGCGCCATTTAGAAGCTAACCTTACTCCTGAGGCGGTAGCCGGGAGACGCTAGGACTGTAATTTTTATCTTTAACAATTGTGTTTTGACTGTGTTTTTACTTACAGACTTCCCTCTCCTGGGGACTTGTACTTTCGCTCTTTGTTACTCTGGGCATTCCCGCGCAGCAGATTACTTAGCTGCAGCGGGCTACAACTTCCTCGCCGCCATCCTCCTGAGGCCACTGGCCACGCCCACCATCAATAGGCCACACCCCCTCTGCCTTTTCTCCCTATAAATCATGTGCTTTCCCAGTACGCACAGCGGATGGGCGCAGCGGGCGCGCCGTCAGCGCGCCAAAGGCGCGCCAAAGGCAAGCCCGTCTGCGCTCGTCCGCGACCGACAGGGACCAGGGGCCTCGGACTCTGCCCCAATCCTCACCTATACCCCAGCCCAACTTCTTCCCCTAAATACAGCACAGCCCATCACCCCTTCCTTGTCTATGCACGTCGCGGCCCTGGGCATCTCTGTCCCTTCTACCCCTTCGCCTGAACCCGCGCTGCTCTCTCCCCGATGTCAGACTCCCCCTTCCCCGCTCCCCTCTCCTTCCCCACACCCACTATGGCCACTGCCTGCCTGTTAAACACTAGATCAGCAGGCAAGCACCAGTATGAGCTTTTTAACTTACTGGACACTGACGCTCCGGACTTTTTGTTTGTTACTGAGACTTGGTTTTCTGCTGATTCTCTTCCTGATCTGTTGTCCGCCCTCCCCGACTCGTACTACGCTCTTAGGGCGGATTGTCCAGCCGGAAGGGCCGGCGGGGGTGTGGCAATGATCATTCATTCCCATCTTCAGTTTCAGCTTCTTCCCCATCCTCCTATACCTGATATAGATTTCTTGGTTGCTCGCTAAGTTAACCTTTTAGCTCCCATCACAATAGTTTTAATGTATCGTCCCCCTCAGAATATGCCTACTTTTGTACCTGTCTTACAAGAATTACTGGCCACTCTTGTGGTCAACAATTCTTCAGTACTCCTTCTCAGAGATTTTAACTACTGGCCAGGTGATCCTAGGGAGGACCTGTCCTCCAAAGACTTTTCAGCCACTCTCCAGAGTCTTAATTTTCTCTCTCACCTCCATTCCCCTACCCATATTCACGGCCACACCCTAGATCAGATATGGTCAGCCAGCTGTACTATTCTTTCCCCCACAAGCGTCCCCTGTACCTGGTCCGACCATTTTTTGATCTAATTTCTTATTGAGCTTGGAGCCCAAAAAAAACCCCCTTTGTCTAAGAATGTCACAGCTCGCAATTGGAATCGGGTTGATCTCAACCTACTTTGTTCCTCTCTCACTGCTTCTCCTCCTGACGTAGGTGCTCTCTCTATTCATCTTCAAGCAGACGCTGTGAATCAGTGGCTGTCTTCCACTTGTGATCGCGTTGCCCCCCTCAGAAAAGTCAAGACCTGCCGCCCCCATGACGCCCAAAAATGGTTCACAGAAGAATTGAAAGTTCTCAAACTGGACCTTAGGCGCTCTGAACGCCATTGGAGACGCAATTACTGTCCCCTTCTGCGTTCCAAATATAAGCTTCTTTTGATTAATTACAAGAAGGCTATTCTCTCAGCCAAAACTTTGTATTTTTCGGAAAGAATATCTCTATCAGCCAACAAACCGAAGGAAATTTTTTCCATAGTCCGCAACTTAGTTGCCTCGGACAGAGCCAACTCCAACCCCGTCCCCTCCCAAGCTCTCTGTCTGTCTCTCAACGACTTCTTTTTAGAGAAGATCGCGAAGATCAAATCCACATTCCTTCAACTAATCCACCCCTTGTCTCCTCTCCCTCCCTTTCACTTCCCCTGCCCTCTTCGCTCCTTGATCAGTTTCCACCCATCTCTCTAAACTCCTTTCTGGCCCTACTTCAGAAAGTGAAGTCAGGCTCCCCAGCTGATTGTGCTCCAGCTTACATTCTGAGAGAGCTCTTCACTCAGTGTCCTGATCCCCTTCTTTCGCTTCTTAACTCTTCCATTTCCTCAGGTCTAGTTCCGCAATCTTTCAAATCTGCAATAGTTCGCCCCATCTTAAAAAAGCCTGGTGCAGGCCCCTCCCTTCCTTCCAATTTCAGACCTATTTCCCTTCTTCCCTACCTTGGTAAGATATTGGAGAGCCACATTACCTCTTGTCTCTCCTCCTTCATAGAGGATAACCATCTCTTGGCTTCCCACCAAGCGGGATTCCGCCCAGCTCACTCTACCGAGTCAGTGGTCCTGTCCGTCCTAGACGAGCTCAAGAGCAAGGCGGATTCCAACCTGCCTCAAGCTTTGGTGCTGCTTGATCTGTCTGCTGCGTTTGACACGGTCGACCATTCCATCCTTCTCTACCGGGTCAGCGCAGCGGGCGTTCAGGGTACCGCCCTCTCTTGGCTCGCCTCCTTTCTTAATGGACGGACTCAGGCTGTCCATCTGTCTGGCCACATTGCCCCTACCCGCTTGGTCCCCTGTGGGGTCCCCCAAGGTTCCTCCCTGTCCCCCCTTCTCTTTAATCTTTACATTCATCCCCTTATTCTTTCTCTCCTTGACATGGGGGTCTCCGTATATTACTATGTGGATGACCTCCAGCTTGTTTTTGACCTTTCCTCTCCTTTGCACTCCCTACCTAAATTTCACTCCACTCTTGTCTTCATCTAGGAGTGGATGAATTGTAACCAACTTAAGCTCAATCTGGACAAGACGGAGTTGGTCCTGACTGGCCATTCCATCTCCCCCTGGTCGTCTGCTTTTTGGCCCTCTATCTTTGGCCCTTCGCCCATACCATCGGCCTCTGCAAAGACCCTGGGCATTAAAGTCAGTGAGGACCTCTCCATGCAGCCCAAATTAGCTCTGTTGTTTCTTCTTGTTTTCTTTCCCTCCATATTATTCGGAAAGTGTCCCGATTCTTCTCCACCGATGCCCTCAAACTTATCATGCTAGCAATGATTCTTTCCCGTCTTGACTACGGGAACAGTCTCTACGCGGACATCCTGGCTTACGAACTGCGCCGATTGCAGGCCATTCAGAAGCAGGCTGCTCGAATCATTCATCACCTGCCCAAATCTTCTCACATTACGCCTGTTTTGAAATCCCTTCACTGGCTTCCTATCTGCCAAAGATCTCTATTTAAGATGGGCTGCCTGGCTTTCATGGCCCGTATTCATATGGCCCCAGCCTTTATCAATTCACTCATCATCCTTTACACTCCCACCCGTGCCCTCCGTTCTTCCAACCAATTTCTCCTCAATGTTCCGCGGTTTTGCAGATCTAAAACGGGAGGCACCAGATTCTCGGTATTGGCTCCCCGTTTCTGGAACAGCCTCTTTCTGTCAATTAGGTCCATCCCAACCTACCCCCAATTCCGGAAAGCCCTCAAGACACATCTGTTCTCCATAGCGTACTCCGGCTGAATTACTTCTCAGTATTCTCCATCTGCCTTAGCCTTCTACTTTCAGCTCCAGGAAGCCGCTTGGTCGCAGTGCGCTTTATTAAGAACCTTCTTCATTTCATTCCATTTCAGAGGAGGCAGGGCTGGGCTACCCCCATTTGTCTCTGTTTAAGGACCTGGACACTTCTAAATAAGCCTAAATTGGTGTTTTGTCTATCGTACCCTATGGTATTTGCTATTACGATTTCATAACGTAGCAGGGGTTTTCATTTGCTTCTGTGTCTGATATCATCCTGACACGTTTATTAATACTACCATCATAATGACCACAAAAGGCGTCCCTAAAAATGTTATCTCCCAAGGTGGGACTCTTAAGGGGACAATTGATCATTATTTAACTCGGGCATCATCTGCCATTGAACGGGAAATTGTGAGGGCTGAACAACGGCTATCCTTAGAAACATTACCTAATAAACGATCTTCTTTAGGGCCATCCGAACTTTCACAAACGCCTCCAATACTAGGGGGTGTAAATGAGCCCATTAACACTACCAATGCTTCTGGGATCTCTGTGGAGCAAAACCCAGGTCCAAATATGGTAGTCAGCCCTGATTTAAAGAAGGGGAATACAAGTGTTGCACCAGATGTGCAAATTTTATCAGAGGAAAGTATTCATTGAACTCCACCCACTACACCAAACAAGAATAATACTAAACTTACTGTATCTGAACAGGTCCCTCCCACCAAAAGGAAGTGTAAGGGTGCCAAGCACAGGGGGAGGTCGGCAAAACAAGCCAAATTGTATCTAAGTCCCACTAAGGTTATTAATAATACCCCAAGACCTGTGAAGACTAATCAGAGACCACAAGTGCCGCCATTAACCCCATCACCAGACCTTCTGGCGCAAATTGAAGATCTAGTGAGATCAATAATTCTGCCGCTGGTAGAAAGACTTAAGAGACTAGGAGAAATGGTGGGGATTATTAAGGAAGTAACTAATGCCAATAATGTAGAAATTAAGAAACTAGCTGAAAACAATCATATTGTGAACCCATCAGTAACTACAGTGGCTAAAATAAATGGGGCTTCAATAACAAATACAAGTCAATCTGTAGCTCATAAATACACACCTCCTAACATACAGGACCTAAAACTTAATAAAGGTCTTACCCCTTCAAAGAATGCCGCCCCTGTAGTGAGGCAGTCTAATATTTGCAATAACGTAGATGGGGTAAGTGGTGATCATGGCAGAAGTAACAGAAGCAACACTCGTATTGACTTACCGCCAGAGGCTGCACCCTTTGTGTGTGTCCTCTCTGGGGTTCCAGAGCTTCCAAACGGGAAAACAGAGGGACATCAAGAATTAAAAAATAAAGTTGCATTTTGGTTAAGCAGAAATAGACCGCTCCCCCCTAATATTGATGGGAGAATCTTAAATGTTAGAAGGGTCGGGTGGTTAGGCCATATGACCAAGGATATACAGGTCTGTATTAAACCCTGTACTCTAGATTTAATTGCGGCAATCAATTCATGTTGGGCCTGACTACACTTATGATCGTACCAGGTAGCATTCCTCTGAATTCCCTTCCTACCCTGGTTAGAGATACTCTTAATAAATAACTTTTTCAGCCCCTGAAATAACTCTCTATGGGCACTAGGAATTCTAGCAATAATGGAATCCTGGGTGTCACAACTCCCCAGGGTTTCCATGGTTTAAGTGACTAGTGATCTTATCTCGGCTCTAGCTACTTCATCTGTGGCTATCTTAGGCCACTGAACCCTTCTCAGATTATTTTTTAAATTGACCTGAGCTTGGACGACGTTAGACGCCGGGATGCAGTCAGGGCCTGGGGCTTTTCCACTCGGGATAGATTTCCTAACAGACTTTACCTCTGAGTGTGTAAATATTAGGGGTTCATCAAGGTTTGGGGGGGGAGAACCACCACAGCCCCATTATTGGTCCTAAACTGATTTTCAAAGAAACTGACCCACTGTGGTTGGTCCACATAGGCAGACCTTGGCCGTTCATCCGGGCATTTGCCCCATTTAAGATGATACCAAAACTGCGACAGATTCCTACCATCACAAGCCTCTGTGAGGACCCTCCAACGTTCCTAATCCCAATTTTTTTTGCATTTTTCTGTGCTACAGGATAGGCTGGTTGAGAGACCTTAGAACGACACTGTCTGATATGGGGTTGGGGGAACTCTGGTGTAATCCGGACACAGTTACTTTTCCCCCGAAAAAGCTGTTGAGAGATCTGTACTGGGGATGGGCCATCTCTAAAAGACATGCTTCACTGACAGACGGCTCATTGACGGCATCCTTTGTGTTGGTGAAGGATGTCTGTCACCTTGAAGCCTACTGGAATGTCATTACTAGGCCTCTGGATCGCAAGCTATTCCACCAGCTTAGAGTAGGGACACTACCGCTCAGGGGTCTAACAAAGTCTTGGGCCAACAGTGGTAATGGATATTGCCCATTGTGTACAGAGTCGGAAGAAACAGTTGACCACTTTCTCTTCGTCTGCACTGTGTACCATGCTCCTAGACATAAGTGGTTACGCCCAGTCTGTAGGACATTGGGTACACGTTCGGCGAAGACAGCTAGCAGAATTCTAAAGACCAACACCTCATTATTGGTGGTAATTGGGGTTGCTAAATTTATTAGTTGGGCCTGGATCCTACGGTTAAGGTTGATTAATTCCTTATTAACTGCCCTCTAATATGCCAGATTGGGCACATGTTTGATGTACCCAGGAACGATATGTTGTATTATAAATGTTTTTTATATGCTTTTTTTACTGAAAATGAAGTCTTGTATATTGTGATTTAATGCTACTTTTAGTTTGTTCTTCATGCATATTAATTTATTGTTTTAACCATAGTACACAATTTTAATCATATCTGCGAATTTGTACTGTAGGGTAATGTACCCACTCTAACTGGTCATTTTTATGGGCTGAATTGCTTTTATGGTTGATTTGTGTTGTATGTCTTTTATGATGGAATATCGAATAAAGACTTTTTTGACCTGACCTATATGTAAGTAGGTATAGGAATACTACACCTAAGCAACGGGTGATTACACAACCTTGCCCCAGCTGAGTGATCAGCCAGTTGTGTCTATTTGAGTGGCCAGCCAGGGGTGGCATAATATATGCTGCAGCCCCTGGTAGGCCTTGGTTACACCTATGCCCTGAGTACCTATGGTACACTTCTACAGGGGCTGACAAGGTGAACCAATTCCCAATTGTGGATCTACCTAGAGTACATGGCAAATTTAGAGAGAGTGCGCCTGGGCTGTGGGTCTGATTAGCAGGCCAACAGCCAAATCTAAGTTGAAAACCAGTAAAGCAAAAGCAAAAAGTGGGGGTGACCATAGGAAGCAGACCCTACTCTCCTACACTTGGCAATTACTTGAGTTTGAAGGGTTGGGGGTGCGGAGGGGTGAAGTCTTGGAGACCCGTTGAAAGAATATCCCGCTCCCCAGTTACCCTGGACAGTGACCCCGGTCAGTGCAGGAATCTGGCGTCCAGAGCAGAGACTGACTGTCAGCCCAGGTGCGTCATTTCCACCACGGTGCTCAGCTATCCTAGAAATGTGAGCCCACCTCGGACACGCACATGCATTCTCTCTCTCGTTCCAATCGTGTCTTTCGGTGAGAGAGCGAGTCACAATAAACACCCCTTCTATACTCCCGACCCCCTCGCTCTCTCACTCTCCCCTGATATCGCATTCACGCTCACTTCCGCTGTGCTTTATTTTTCCATCTCTTTCGCTCTCGCTGTTTCACACTAGTTCTCTCCCTCTCTCTCTTTCTGTCACTCTCTCTCTTTTTTGCCTCTGCCAATCTCTCTCTCGTCCTGGTATCTCACTCAAATGCAGTTCTGATGACGGGCCTATGCCCCTGCCAAGCCAGGGCATCTGAGAGGCCAGTTCCCCCCTCTGAAAGGTGAGCGCCCCCCTCTGAAGGGCCGGTACCTCTGACGGGGGAGTCCCCCCCCTCTGATGGGCTGGTTTACCCCTCTGATGAGTGAGAGCCCCCCTCTGACGGGTAAGTGCCCCCCCTGATGGGCCGCTCCCCCCCTCCCCCTGATGGGCTGGTTCACCCCTCTGACAGATGAGTGCCCCCTCAGACGAACCGGTTCCTCTGACATGCGAGTGCCCCCCTCTGTCGGGCCAGTTTATCCGTGCCCCTGACACTGCCATGTCATAGAGTCCGTTTTTTTTTTTTTTCAAGAAAGCTTCCCCTCTCTTTCGTGGCCGGACTTGTTTTCGTGATCGAATATATCACTCACTAGATGCAAAGTTGGCTCAGATTTTCATCATCTTTATTGATAAAATGAGTGCTCTTCATTTGGGTAATTGTAACACGTATTATATGCAGCACCGTATAATTGCATGCCAGCTAACTTATTATTATTATTATTATTATTATTAACGACGTTAATGTTATTATGCTGAACGTTATTATCGTACTGCTGAATTAAAATCCCTTCTGCACTTGACCGAACTGTGTGCTTCTGAGCAAATCACATGATTTGATGGGATCAGAGGGTACATTTAGCTGTCAGCTAACTCCATGCCTCGGCTTATCCATCTGACAAATTTGGGAGCCATTAAACCAGGGTAACCTTGGATTCAGAGATGGTTGGAGGTGAGTAACGTTTCGGAGCTGAACGCGCCTTGAAACTCATTTTAGAGGGACCCAGTGGCTGCTGTGATTAACTATATCACCGCTGCCCTGGCTGTCGGCAGTAGGGAGCCTGCGCCCCTTGTCCCAATGCTTGCAGTGGCACTAGGCGCTGTAGTGTCTTACTATTAATGATGACAGACACAGGTATATTCATTCACGAACTTTATTGCCTGCTTCTTATCGAGTCCCTGTCCCTACTCTATCTGAGTTGGTTCCTGTCCTTGACTCCTCCCGTTCCTGCTCCTCCCTTTCACTCCACCCCCCAACCACTAGACTACATCACACAATCCTACATCTCCCCCTTTCTTAACAAAATGAACTTAATTTTCACAGTGTTCGCAATTCTGCAATCATCCACACAGGTCGGCGGACTGCCTGTTCTTCAAGCCTCAGTAGTGTTGAATCAGTGGTCGGCCTGGCTTTGGTCAATCTTTCCGTTGTCTTAACCAGGGCATCCTTGACTACGGGAGTGCACTTTTGAGAATGCAACCCATTGCATGTGGGCTGCTTATTCTCCGGTTCCGCAGTTATCATGGTTCTTTCTTGTTGTGTAACTGCTACTGGCTCAGCGCGGTAGTGGCAGTCTGTTTTCCTCGGTGACTCTTGTTCTATTGGCGATCGATCTCCTTCATGAGTGGACGATGTTCTAGTTCTCTTCTGAGCTCCCACCTGTAAGGTTACTTCTTTTTGTCTTATCAGGTTGGGAGCAGCACTGTTCTTCTGTTCACCGTCCGGCATGCAAGAAGTTAATGTACTATCTGAAATGGGTGTCCTGGTTTGATTCTTGGACTCGTTTGCTGCCTCTGTTTGCCTCTCCCACTCATGTTTGAGACTGGCGAGCCCCTTGACCATCCGGGCATGTCCCTGTTTCTCTCTCATCCGGTGACAATCTATCTCTGTCACCACATTTGGTCCTCCTCGCAGGGTGACAGGATAGTCCTTTTCCACCTAGTAGATGTTGTCCCATCTCTTTGTTTTCCTTCTGTCAGTTCGTTGAGTCAGCCTCGCTGACCCCATCAGGGGTGACGATATATTACTCATGTCTTGATATGGCGATGACTGACATGGCTTGTTGTCCTTTGGTTCTATTGTGCGTTCGGGTGATTGATGCCACAGACGTGGTCGGGACCATGATTTTGTTGACCCGAGTGATCGGACAGACATGCTTTCCGAATCGGAGTAGTCGTTCGCTGATTCCCTTTGAGAACGTTCCTTTGAGGGTGTCTTGACTGGTAAGTATATTGAGTTGGTAGTCTGTGACGACATGCTCTTGGAGTCGGAGCTATCGGCGGGACATTCCTTTGGGTACGTCTCTTTACGTGTCTTCTGTGTTGTTACGGTGGAGAGGTTGTTTGTTAACCACGCGTTTACTTCTTTAGTTGGATCCTGGAACATTTGGTCTTTACCCCTCTCACGTGACATCAATTGTCTCTTTTCCGTTTTCTCATTGTCATGACTGTCTTGAGTGCACATGCCTCTCCCTTTTCGGTGTCGGAGTGGCTTACCACTACTCATTTGGTTGGTTTCTTCTTCTCGCTTGTTGGGTGTACTGACGTCCATGCCATTGGGGTGATGTGTCTCACTGCTTGATGCTTCCTCGGACTCATCTACAGACTTTGGTGAATAGTGGGAGGATGCCCGGGGGTGTTCGTGTGCCGATTTCCAGTGTTGACGGGATTGTTCCCATCTTCTGTAGTTTGTCTTTCTTGCCCTCTTGTTGGGCAGGCTGCCATCTTGTCCATGGGTATGATCTGTCCCACTTGACACTTCATCCGCTTCAGAACCGTTTTCACCATCGGTTGACTGACTCCGTGAGGTTGTGTCAGTGCTCTTTTCCTGGAATGTTCTGACTAAAAGTCGGCCCTCGTGACCTACCAGCTGGAGGAGTAGAGTCAGACATTTACTATCTCTTCGTTCACCGATTGCGTCGAGGAAATCGTCCAATGATTCCAGCCACTGGTTCCATTTGGGGCCCAAACTCTGACTGTCAGTCTGTGTCACCGGGGGCGGTACTTCAATGCAGGGATTGGACCGATGGGTTGCTGCATCCATTGCCATGAGGGAGGAAAGTTTCTGTCTGCTGCCGGTGCAGGATTGTTCACTTTGCTTCCTGTCTTATTTGCTGACCACCTTCGGCTGAGATCCTTGGTCTGGTTGTTTCCTCGGAGGTTGATAAACTTCGCAACTGTCTCGATCGGCGCTCGTTAATGAAGCTTGGATTTCTTGAGTTCCGAATGTCCACCACTCAGCTACACTATGCGTGACTCGTGGCTCGCTTTCTTTATAGTTGTATGGTAGCTGCAGGTGGTTGGTTGTTCTTCCACGATGGTGCCTGGCACATTTGACATCCAGTTCACTCATGTGTCTTTTCTGGATTAGTGTAGGTTATCCAATCACTTCGTTGATGAGAAAGGGCGTGTCTTTTCTGGATTAGTGTAGGTTATCCAATCACTTCGTTGATGAGAGAGGGCTTCCTTGACATTCCTCCACTCGCGCTTCTGGATCATTCATCTTCTTAGCTCCCATTACTCTTAATTGTTTGTCTTCACGTGGTGCTGAATGTTTGATTTGGCACTTGTCTTTGCTCGTGCTTGTTACATTCGGGATTTGCACTTGCTTGTGCTCGCTGACTTCAGCTTGCTTGCGTGCTTTTTTATATACAGTGCAGTCTTCGCTTGTTTCCGGCATTGGCTTGTGCTTGACGCGCTGTGCCAGTGCTCGTTGCTAACAGTTACTTTTGTTCATTCCTTTTCTTGTCACCTGTATTAATGCGTGTTCGTGTTCATCGTTTACTTTGCTTGTCTCTGGCATTTGCTGGTGCTCATTTCATCAGGGCTGGTCCCTTATTGTTTGCTTGCAGGTATTAATGCTTGTTTCATTTCTGTTACGAATGCTTGTTTTATTTGTGTTTCCCGCATCTGCTTGTGCTTGTCTACATATTGCACTTCTTGCATTTACTCATGCTTATTTACTTGTTTGGCCTCTTGCATTGGCTCGTGCTTGTTTTCTCTTTATATTTGCTCGTTATTATTTGCTGTGACCCTTGCACTTGTTTGTGCTTGTTGTACTGTTGTGGCTTTGCTATTGCCTTTATCTGTCTCTTGTATTTGTTTATACTCATTTCGTTACTCTGCTTGTATCAGCTCATGCTTGTTCTATTGCACTCCCTGTATTGGCCAGGGCTTGTTAGTTTACCTTTGCCAATGCTTGCTCCTTTGCAGTTACCAGTGTTTGGTCTTTTGCATTTACCAATACTTGTTGCTTTACGTATACCAATGCTTGTTCTCTCGCATTTGCCAATGCTTGTTGCACTATTCCTCTTTTGTCTTTCTCAATGCTTGTTTTCTCAGACTGCTTCTTGCGTTTGCATGTGCTTGTTGCATCACTGTAACTTTCTCTTGCCAATGTTTGTTTCCTTCTTGTGGCCTTTCTACTTGTGTTTGCCAGTGTTTGTTTCCTTACGTTTGCCAATGCTTGCTTCCTTTTGGTTGCCAATGCTTGTTTTCTTGTGTCTGCCAATGCTTGTTTTCTTATATTCGCCAATGCTTGTTATTAAACTCAGCTCGACTGACCTCAAAATGGCCACCTACAGTTTGCACAGGGAAGATGTCCCAAAAGTTGCCTGACTTTAAAATGGCCGCCGTGCTATCTGCATGCAGTGCTTCCTCCCCGCTCACTCAGCACCCAGGTCACTCAGGACTCACCAGCCGACGACTACAGGGGACAGCAAACCTCCTGATTCAGTCCTCTTCAGCCACTGCCACAGTCAGGTGAGGTTGGGGTGGGTTCCCGCCTTGCTGTGCCAATTGCCGCGATCACGCGGCGACACGGTGCCAAAGCTCACACATCGGGCGTGAGGTTTTCAATGCCGGCGGCTCTTCCAGCTCCGGTCCCACTGCGCTCGACCGCGCTTACCTCCGGACTTCTTTGGAGTCACGTTCTTCACTCAGGGCAATTCTTCAGGGACGCTAGAAAGAGTCAGAGTGGGCTCTCGACCCCTATCTTCTCTGCACACGCCGGAATCACACGCATCCGGCGGAGTCGCGTTTTGGCGCGAACTGCTCTTTCTCTTCGAGCGTTCCAGTGCTCGCTGCTGCAACTCCCTCGAGCGTTTCCGCGCTCGACTGCCACGGCTCCCTCTTCACTCCCTTGCTATCACTGGGGGATAGGCTCACCTGCTGCTGGCCTCTCTCGTCAGGCGGCAGCTCCACACAGCAGTGTTTTCTTCTTTGCAGCGCTGCACGGGACAGGGCACTCTCGTGGATCTTTGTGGGCTGTATTCATGCCCATCCCACCCTCGTCGCCAGTTGTAGTGTCTTACTATTAATTCATTCACAAACTTTATTGCCTGCTTCTTATCGAGTCCCTGTCCCTACTCTATCTGAGTTGGTTCCTGTCCTTGACTCCTCCCGTTCCTGCTCCTCCCTTTCACTCCACCCCCCAACCACTAGACTACATCACACAATCCTACAGGCGCTAGGCCATGGGAAGCAGGAAGGCCTCGACTTGACCCCGCTGCACTCTGATTGGACACCTGCATAGGATCACCGACAGGTCGTATGGCAGGGGGCAGGGAGAAGGTAAAGTGGATGCAGGAGCACGGTGTTGCTATATTTATTGCCTCCCCCCTCTAATAAATTTGGGCCATTAAAAGGGGGCTCCGTGGCGGGCCAACTGGAGCATTGAGAGCGAAAGTGGCCTGCAGGGGCCCAGAGACCGTCTGCTGAACAGTCCACTGCGATGGACTGGGACTGTCCCAACACCATCTCGCCAGACAGGGAATTGGACTGGCTTTAACTCAGGTCACCAGATGAAACCATATACCGGGAGCACAACGCTTTAGTGCTAGTAATTCATTTTACAAATCGTTTCTTTTCAGGTGTTTAAGTTCAACCTTATAAATACAACAACAAACAAGTATTTGCAATGCAATAGGTCGCGCAGTTACGAGAGTTTCAGCTATTGGCATTGTAAATAAAAATGCCTTTTATTTATGTTTTTAAAAATAAAAACAAAAGGCATTATTATTTGCAATGTCAATAGCTCAAACTCACGTAAATGCGAGACCTATTGCATTGCAAGCGCTTGTTTTCTTTGAAAGTTACATGACATGTTTACCTCACAGTGCATTGCATCTAAACGTTTCGGTTTTCATAGCTCTGTCACATTGTCAAAACACAAGATTATTATATACATTTCTGAAGCACTGTATTGGCATGGCATCACCCTGGTATGAGAATGCAAGTCTGACTCAATGGACTAACGCTTTGTCCTGGAGACGTCTGTGAATGATTATCATAAATTATTAACAGTCTGAGGTAGCGGAGACCCGCGCTGGGGCCTCTTACATTCTGCTTGTTTGGTTAGTCAGTAGATTCCTAGTGGAGAGCCTGGACAGACTATCATGATGCTGCATTAATTTGAGCCTAGTCGGTGCAGGGTCTGTTTAATTGTTTTTGGTTACGCATTTAACAGTATGATCAGGTTACAAGGACACTAGGTCAGTGGCCTTTGATTTCTGATGCGTTGCAACTGTTTTAAGATCTTGTTAGGGTTTCTCGTTGCTTTAATGGTTGCAATTTTTGATATTTATATATGTTCCTCATCTTCGTTGCTTGATTTTTGCTTGCAAGAAAGTGTCACTCAGTCTTTTAATGCCACTCATAATTACACTGAAATTATGAAAATATCACACATAAGCAATCTGAAACCTTGGCAGCTGTGGGCTTATAAGCAACACCCATATTAAATTTAAACTAAAAAGGGAACGCCTTCAATCAGATTGTGTTTTACTGGGTTTATCCTTTTCCTCCCTTTGTCGCTGCTGAGTGACTTGCTGGCAGACAAAAAAACAGACAACCAGAGGTGGCATATAAAAATTTTTATATGCCATCAATCTTTTACACTACAAAAAAAGGCAACATGGGCCTGCAGTTTGATCATTGCCTATGGTGAAGTGAGATTTTCTGACCTCCATTTAAAATAAAAATTTTAAAACATTGTCTCCCTTCTCGTACTACTGCGCTCCTGTGAGGGCTACTCTCCTGTCTGGACTGAAACAGTGTCTGTCAGTGTTTGGTCGCTACTGCAATGCAATTAAAGAAAATAGCAGAATCATACCCATGCAGCGTTTTATGAACACTCATGGACCTAAATTGGTGCGCAAGCTTCAATACACCAGGTTCGGCCTGCAGCCTCTACCAGACAGTTGTACAGCTCGGGATAGGAGGGGGGTGGGGTCTGGGAGGCTTGGTGACCCACCCCAACCTGTGACTAGCAATGAAAGGGAGAGGTGTAATAGCGCCAGTGTTCAATTGACGCTTAGGCCCTGGTGCTACAGGGCTTCAGACTGAAGTACCCGGGACTATGTTTAGAATAACAGCTAATGCTTTCGTGGAGGACACTTGCTGCGCTATAGGGAAGCGGGAGTATTCGTCCATGATGACAAGGATGTATTTGCCTGATGTCAGTGGCCTGAAGAAGTCGATAGCCACCTGCTGCCACACCCCGTCGGGTAATTCAGACATCTGCAAAGGAGCCGGTGGTTCCTCCCGACTAACTAGCTGACATGAGACACAGTCTTTGGTTTGGCTACCACCATATGGTCAAGGGACAGGAACCATACACGTTCTCGAAGTGCTTTCTTGGTGGCCACGACTCCTCTGTGCCCTTCATGAGCGAGATTGATATCCCTTGACAAAGCCGTTGGGGAATGACTATCCTCCCTCCTCTTAACAGTAGACCAACCGTGCTGATGGAGAGTTCTGCCTGAACATGCTTGAATGCCACCAGTTCCTGGGCATCTCCGGGCGCATCGTGGTGGCTGGTGTCAAGGTGTCTCCAGGAGTTAGCACGTATTTGACCCATGATGGCCTGGATGGTAGGATCTTCGGCTGAGGCTGTTTGAATAGCTTCTAGGGGCACAACTGGAGGGTGTGCACTGTCAATGACGAAATGAATGTATTCCTCCGCCACCGAGCCTTGTTCACGCAAGTGAGATTGTGGATGCCTTGACATGTAGTCTGCTGGGTTTTCCGCCTTCCCAGGCTTATGGATGATCGTGTAGATGTAGTCTCTCTATCCGTGAAGGCATCTTTGCTCGCGGGTTGCCAAAAATGGTGATGAGTGCCTGGTGGTCCGTGATGAGCGTGAAGTGCTTGCCGTATAAGAACAGGTGGAAATGTTCACAAGCCCAGACAACCGCAAGGCTTTCTTTCTCTGGCTGAGAGTACGCCTTCTCTGTGTCCGTAAGACTACGGTTGGTGTAGGCGACCATGTGACGTTGATCTGCGTCACTGTCATACTGAGCCAGGATGGCACCTAGCCCCACGGGCTGGCGTCCACTGTGATCTCGGTTTTCCGTTTGGTGTCAAAATAGGCAAGGTTGATAGCGGTGCTCACAGCGTCCTTGATTGTGTTGAAAGCATGTTCACATGCAGAAGACCACAGAAATTGTTGACCTTGAAGAGTGAGTTCCCGGAGTGGATAGCTGATGGTAGCATAGTCTTTAATGTAGTGGGCACAGTAACTTGCCATTCCCAGAAAGGAGCGGAGGTCGCTGACGTCTTGTGGTTGTGGGGTGTCTGCGAGGGCAGACACTTTTTCGGGATCTGGTTTCATGCCATCTTTGGAGAAAATGTGCCTGTAGAATTTGAGCGTGGACTTGTGGAATTAACACTTGTCTGATTGAGTGTGAGGTTAGCATTAAGTAGGGTGTGGCACACACAGTCTAGGGCCTTGTCGTGTTCCACCTGGTTCTCTCCAAACACTAGGATATCGTCGCTGTAGTTAAAGGCATTTGGGATGCCCTGGATGACTCTCCGAATGGCCTCTTGAAAGATTTCTGCTGCAGAGGAGATTCCGAAGTTGAGGCGTTTATATCGGAACAGGCCTTGATGCGTGGTGAAGGTGGTAATATACCGGGATTGTTCTTGGAGTTCCAATTGGTGGTATCCCTTATTGAGGACCAGCTTTGAGAACACGGTGGCCCCATTAAGGCGGGCGATCATATCACTGATATGAGGTCCAGGATGTCTCTCCCTCTCGATGGCGGTGTTCGGGGTCGCGCATGTCCAAATAGAGGCGCACTTTGTTGTATTGACCTTTCTTAGGTACGACTACCACTGGAGACACCCATGGGGTGGGCCCTGTAGATCTTTCAATGATGTCCGTCCATAGTAAGTCTTGGAGTTCCCTGTCTACTGCCTGTTGTAGATGAAATGGTACCTTCCTATGGTGTTGTGCTACTGGGGGCACCCGCTCATTAATGTGCAGTTTGACTTTAAATTGGTTGAGTTTCCCGAGACCCTTGAATAAGTTGGGGAATTTGTTGATAATTCCGGGGAATCATCCACAGTGTATAATAGTTTGACAAGTTTGAGGCGTTCTGCCGTCGGCAAACTGAGGAGGCAATCTGCTGTCTCTGGACCTTCAATTACATGAACATAGGCTTTGATCTGTCGGTTTTTGTATGTTAGAGTCGTGTGGAACCGTCCGAGGCAGGGTAAAGGTTTCCTGGACATCCACGTGTAGACTCGAACAGCGGCTGGTTCTAACTTTGGCTGATTCTTCATGCTGTTATATTCCATGGCACAGATGTAGTTTAAAGATGCTCCGAGTCTAGTACAAATTTGGCGAGTGGCTTCCTATTCGACTGTTCAGTCGTGGATATTTTCTCAGCCTGTCGGGGTCTGATACCATGAGAACATACTCGTCACTGTCTTGTGACACAGGCATGGGAGAGGACGATTCTCGAGACGTTGACCTCCGAGATCTCCGTGAAACAGTTGAGCGGGTGTTTGACCTCGACGAGCTGGAGGAGCGACTTTCCCTCCCTTTGACTGCTCTGGCGTGGTGTCGGGTTTCTGAGCTTGACTTGGCTGTCCTTATTTCTGACCAGCACGTTTGGCAGGTTACTTCGAAGTGATTTTCTCTCCCACAACGGTGGCATTGTTGTCCTAAGGCAGGACATTGTCCCGAGTGTGGGTATTCTTGACCGCATCTGTAACATTTTGAGGCGGGTCTCCTCATGTGATAGCTTCGGGCTCCATGGCGTGATGAGGTCACTCGAGTCTTCTGCATCGGCCTATCCGACTTGCGGCGGTCTGAATGACGTTTCGGGTCCACGTGTGATTGCATTCGAAAGGCTTGCTCATTCTTCTCGGACTTGCTAGTTTCCATTCTCTTAGCATGGTCTTCGGCCTGATCATTGATATGCGTGAGTTCTTCGATCTCTTCAAGTGTGTACTGTTTCTTCAACAATCTGCGACGCAGTGATTCTGATTGGCATCCCTCAATGATACGCTGTCGTAGAGCGTCTTCGGTGTTGAACACGTCAAATTCGCAATACCGTGCTAGGCGTCGAATGCAAGCAATGAAGTCGCACATTGGTTCGTCTTTTTCTTGGGAGGCGAGGTTAAACGTGTACCGTTCGTAGACAAGTTTCCATTTGTGTAGGAACTTCCGATCTAGGCCTCCTTTAACTTCTTCATATGAAAGGGTTGTGGCACCGGGTAGTTCTTTGATGATCTGCGTAATGTCCTTTCCTATCAGGTTCCGCAGTGCTATGAGCTTCTGCTTGGGGTCTCGCACCTGGGACCCAGTGATAAAATCCTCAAAATCCTCTGCCCAGCTCTTCCACTTCGGCCCCATGCTGTTTCCGGATGTGAGTTCTAGGGGCTCTGGAGGGCCTAGCTATGACACCCCCATCATCATCGGGTGTGGTTGCGGGACTTGCTGGGTGGATCCTGTGGCCTCTGGGCGCGAGGTATCGGGTTCACCAGGCATCTTGAGTGCCTCTCTGGGTTCACTTGACCTTGGGGCACCTTATCTCTGTGAGTTTCTGCGTTTTTGTGAGGTTTGTGGCATTTGCCTGACCTCAAGATGGCCGCCGTATAACAGCCAATGTGATCCTACGGCCAGCGCCTGATTTTAAAATGGCCACCAATGGGGACACAGGGCTTCACTTGCACACAGACTGCTCTAACTTCTGGCAGCTATTTGCAGCTATTTGGCAGGGGTAGTCACTTGCTCAGACTCACCCTCTCTGCACGCTGCTACGCCTGGCTGTTGGCTCTTCTATGGTGCCGTTTTATCGCAGTTACGCTCGTGCCGTTTTCGCACCCTTTCGCTGCCATTCCTGGCATGGGCAGCTACACGCTACGGTCACAGTGGGGGGGGCAAGCGGTCGATCGGCGGATCCCACCCTCGTCGCCAGTGTCTTATTCTGGCCCCCAAATGACGCTCGGAGTCGGGAGCTAGGTTGCATGCTTCTTTATTCCTTCTCTTCACATCCCTAACTAACTTCCTGTTTCCCCCGGTCCCTCCCTATCCTGTTCCGCCTGCCCTGTATGCCGACAGGGTCAGGCAGACGACACTACACATCCTTGTAGGCAGGGAGTGGTCGTAGCGTTGCATACTATGGATTAGTAGGCTGGTTACCTTACTGGCATCAGGCCTGTGAAATCATCAGCATGGTAAAATGTTTAAGGTGCAACCTAATAAAGTTTTAGGTGCACATGCGAATTTGTGGATTATAGTCTGTAGAAAGATCGGAACTGCTCTCAGCTAGCATCTGACTATCAGTATGAGCAAATCCCCTTCTTTAACAACAAAAGAGCTATTTGGAGGAGGAATTAAGGTGGAGCGAGGCCCTGACACTCACAACAAGGAGGCGGGGCTGTTCAATGGCCCAACTGTGTTTTGATAGGTCTGGTCCTGTCTGGATAGTTCCAGTTCTCTGACATTATTAAATTGGGGAAGGGCCATTCTGCACAGGTGCTCTGTGTTAATCTATTTTGCAGGGCCTTAAGTAGAACTTCCTGGGCTAACTTTCACACAAGGCACTGAGGGGACCTATATATTGATAGGATAAGGAATTTAGCACTGAGCTGCAGCACGGAAGAACCAGATAACCAAGGCATGTGTTTGCCAAAGCACATGCTTGCACGTGAGCAGGTGACATTTGATTGCTTGTGTGCATTTTGGGGTTCAAAAGGCATGAATATACCCTTAGCCGAACTCTGGCGATCACACTCAACTTTTCTATACTTCTAATTAACTAACTCTGAAGTATGTTGTACGAGGGAAAATGTACATAATGATGAGAAAAGAGGTAGTGAGTGGTTTCAAGGATGCCAGATAGTATGGGAGAGGGAATGAGCTGCGACTGCCAACAGGTTTTCGTAAAACGGAAAGAAAAAAACAATCATTAATGTGGACCTTGGAAATAATGTATAATCAGTAAATGCCAGGCTTCAGTGCCTTCTTAAGTGTGCAACTTCTTACCATGAAGCAGGCTGTTTTGGAAGTTTTTCATACAGGCCCTCACTACTTCATACAAGCCCTCGAAAGCCACAGCTCCTGTAAGCACCGAGCAGGGCTGACATGAATACTAAGCTTTTCAAGATGGTGTCTAGCATCACTCCACCAAAACCTTGGAAGCAGTATTATGCTGGAGAGCGGGGGAAGCAGACGGGAAGAACCACGGTGCTACTGGCCTTTCAGGGAGCCCAGAAAGTCAGTAAAGGCAGGTCAGACTCCGGGTCCGTTGTGTAAATAATGAAATACCAGTATTTGTAAAGCGCACAGCTACCTCTGAAGTGGTGTCCCGGTGCTGGGGGCCCTCGGGAAGATTAAGTGAGCTATTGCCCAGAGTCACATGGTGCTGGGCTAACCTGCCGCCAACACCGGGGATCAAACCATGAACCCCGTAGTCTGGAATCAGGTACCCTGGTCGCTGCCCCACACCTCTTCTAGGGGTTGGGGCAGGGGAGAACAGTACCTCTATGCTCTGCAAGAATATTCGTCCACCTCGCGCGTTCTGGTACTTGACTAGCTTCTCTGCCAGTTCCCTCTCTCATGCTGAGCGCTCCCGGAAGAAGCAGGAGAAGTTTTGCAGAGCCACGTCATCACGGTCAAAGTAGTTAGACTGGTGAGAAGAAAAAAACAAGCATTGGCTGCGCAACACGACCGGGAGTTGTGTCCGCGCATGTGCAAAAACAAGCATTGGTCGCGCGACCCGGCCGGGAGTTGTGTGCGCGGGCGCAAAAATTTAATTAAAAAAAACACGAGTGGTGAAGCGAGTTGTGCGCACGCAAGTTGTGCGCACGCAAGTTGTGCGCACGCTTGGGCGCGATTGGCAAAAGTGCTGTGCACGTCGCGCATGTGCTTGGGCGTGTTTTAGCAAGCTGGTGGCCGGCCTGGGTACACTTTTAAAACCCCTACAAAATTTCTTGCCAGGGAAACGCAGGCGCTGACTCTAGCGAGACCTAAAAAACTACTTTTTGGCTATTTTCTCGGTCCCCCCATGGGAATTCACAACCCCTGGGTAACTTTGGAACCTCCAGGATGTTGGGAAAAAAAGAAATGCACATTTGGTGTGGCTACCTTATGTGAAAGAAAAGTTTTAAATGAGCAAGCGCAGAGTTTCTCAAAAAGCAAAGCATTAGCTTAGCATATCACAGGGAAAAGGCTTAGCAGCCAAATGGTTTAACCAAGACCGTGATTTAAAAAAAAAAAACACACAGCGACAGCACGTGCGGCAAATATTCACACTAATCGTAAGTGTTACGAGCCAACACAATCTGTGGGTGTGACTCAATGTTCTCTTTGTAATAATGGCACACATCAGGAGCCATTTTCTACACGCCCGACAGAGAGCAGTACAGATCCGCTGTAGCAACTTAGCTTTTTTCTTTGGGCTAGTTCTCCTTCCTGCTCGGAAATAATGACATGGAACGTGTTCAAACATCCTCAGCACGAATAACAGAGCTGTCAGAACTTCGACCGCTCCAGTGCGTCCTTATCCCTCCCCCCAGCACCTCATCGCCCCGCGCCTCCTCTCACCAGCAAGGTACGTACTGAGGACCCCACTCGTCATGTCCTACACGTAATATCCTACAGCCTTGTGGAACCGTAGCACAGAACGGAGCTGTTTTGAGAAAGGACGCGCTTCTCTCACTAAATGTTGCATGCACCCACTTTCAGCATTAGAAAGTTGAACTGAAAGGACGTTCTGGGCGCTGAATGAGAAACGGGTAGAACGGGCGTTAGAGAGCGTAGCCCCCGCCAAAAGCAACCTAAAGGTATGTCCAGTTTCAATACAAGGGGACGTATAATTTATGAGCCGTCACACTTTTGGGAGATAACTTGTCTCAGATAAGGCACCAGCCGTACTTCGAAGTAATATGGCTTAACCAGTAAGAGATGATCAATCGACTAGTGGTTAATTCTAGGTCTCAGAATTAGCACCTTGCCCCTAAATGTTAGAGGGGTGTTCCGCACGCTGTTCATATTGCTGTCAAGTTTTCGGATTGATTATGTGTGATAGGCACTTCTATGGTTTCAGTGTTCGTGAGTGTCAGTCATTTTATTGCCAAATGTGTGACCCTGCGATTGTTAGCGCGAGGACATGTACACAAATTGTACTTTACTCTAGCTCCTACTGCAATATACACCCGAATTAACGTATGTGTATGCCACCTGAACAATATTGTGGGATACTCTCTCTGGGCATTGCTCCACTTAACTAGACCCTCTGCAAAGATCTATCCAAAGACGGCTCTCTGTAGCTCAACTAGACAGTCTAGCGAATGCATCACCCAGGGCTTTGAGTGGGCCGGGTCTCACCTGTGCCGAGCACGGCAGTTTTTTAAAGGGTGGCTCGAAACGGGTTCCTAGCGGGTTCTGTGTTGTGCCCGTTTTTTCCGGACTGCAGTGACAGCAGGCCCGCTGGCCCGTCCATGTGCGCGGCTCACACTGCCTCACTTCTCACTAGTGGAGAAGGTACGGCATGACGTCATGCCAGGTGAGCGTTGTAGGAGAAGGGAAATCCTTTAAAGAGAGTCATTTTCTCTCTGGATTTCCCTTCTCTTTTTGAAACTCAGGAGCAGCAACATTTTCGTGGTGTCACCAGGGCCTTAACTGGAAGCTTTTTCAATATTATATACAAGTCATATTTGCTGCTTATTTATCTCATCCAACCAATAACCATTTACAAAGCCAATAGCCCTGACTTGTTGTAGGTATGATGTTACTTGTTGTATTGTATCGTATATCTGGATTCAATGACAGAAACAGGAAAATACAAGTCTGGCAGCACACTGTGCTAAGCACAGATTTTTAGCATACATGTTTTAAGTCACGCCCCTAATTACATTGGCCACGCCCTTTTGAGAGACCCCCAGTTTTTTTTGTATCCCACTTAAAGCCCTGGCATCACCCAACAGCATTCTGCATCTTGTAGGCATTGCCAGGGCTTTAAGTGGGCCGGGTCTCACCGGTGCTGAGCACCTCGAGTTTTTGAAAGGGGGCCTTGAAACTGGTCTGTTTTGTGCCCTGGCACAGGCGGTCCATTTTTTACGGATTGCAGTGGCAGCAGGCACATTGATGTGCGTGTGCTCACACTGATCACTTCTCACTAGTTGAGAAGTTACGGCATGATGTTACTCCACATGAGCGTTGTAGGGGAAGGGGAATCCTTTAACCCCTTTGCTGTGGGGGTTATTACCCCGCTGTGCTGGGGGGGAGGGGGGCACGCACAGCGCCCGCATGCTCATGACGAGCTCAGCTCGTCATGAGCTACGGCGCTCCTGTGCTCATGACAAGCTCAGCTCGTCACAGGTGCATTGGCTCCGTGGAACGTTTAGCACAGCGGGGTAATTCTCCCCGCACCTGAGCGTTCCACGGGCCATGACGAGCTGAGCTCGTCATGAGCATGCAAGAGGCTAAAGAGAGTCATTTTGTGTCTGGATTGCCCTTCTCTTTTTGAAAAGCAGGAGCAACAACAGTGTTGAGGTGTTACCGAGCTTTAAGTGGAAGCTTTTTCAATATTATATACAAGCCATAGTTGCTGCTTATTTATCCTATGCAATTAACAACCATTAACAAACCCAGTAGTCCTGACTTGTTGTAGGTATGATGTTACTTGTTGTATCATATATCTGGATGCAATGACAGAAACATCCACAATGACAGAAACAGCAAAATACAAGTCGGGCGGCACACTATGCTAAGCACAGATTTTTAGCTTACTTGGTTTTAAGCCACGCCCTTAATTACATTGGCCACTCCCCTTTGAGAGGCCCCCCCGTTTTTTCATCCCACTTAAATCCCTGGGCATTGCTGCAATGACAGTTTATCAAAAAGGTCCACCTCACAATGAGTTAGTGTGTATCCTTCATCCGTGGCTTCCGTGTTGGAGGAAGCACTGACGTGCTAGGGGTTGATTGGACCCTATTATACCCTTTGTCCAGACTTGGCTCATGGGGCACTGACTCCATCCTCCATAAGCTTATTACATCAGGACTTCTGATAGAGCTAGGGAAATTGATTATATAAACTATATATCAACACACATTGATAATGAGAATATTATTACACACCTTTGTACATACACTTTAATATTTTTATGTGGTAAAACATTAGTGAGTGACAGGGGGATCTGACCCCGGTCCTGACGAAGGGGCATGGTGCCCCGAAACATGTTGACCCGCACAGGAGAGTAAGCCCATTAACTTGCTTTGTCTCTCCGAATCACTTTTTTAACAATACCAGCCAGTGTCTATTAAAAAAAATGTTCTACCACAAGGCCAGGTATTTTTTAAACATCACCTTATATATCACCCCTGACCCTACTGACATTCACTCCAATACACTCACATAGCACCCACATAAGAAAGGTGCTCCAGCGTAGTCGCTTGTCGCAGCACTGCCCCGTCCCGCAGCAGGGGGGGGAAGACCCCAATGATGAAGCATGACACCAACGGCCGTTTTGGTGTGTGAGGGGTATTTTAACACACATTGTGTATTCCACGAACATCAGGATACACACTAACTCATTGTGAGGTGGACCTTTTTGATAAACTGTACTTTCAGGAGAGGAGGATGCGCCCATTTTGGTGCCGTTGAGCACCACCTCTTCACTCCCCTTTTTGATATTATTTACATTGCTGCAATGAGCCATTGGCAAACTGCTCTTTACTCTATCAAGCCACTGTTTTTGATCACTAAGTGCCACTGTGTAGTATTTTACATGTTTTTTAACAATGGAATATTGGTTTATCGTCATGCGTGCTACTTAGCCATGTTCTTTTGGGTTCTTATAATGTTTACTGCTTATGTTTGTCTTGGATTCTACGTGGTTGAATAGAATTGCCACCAGGCGCTCAAAAGCATTGGGCAAAAGGGCTTGAGCAGTATATACACGCTACAGAGGGGACACACATGAGGTGCAATAGTACCTATGCCTTTGTCAAGGACTACTGTTTGCTAACCTCTCATAATTCACTTCACAGAAGGCCTTTTTGTGTCTGTTGCCCAGTGTCTTTAGTGGATGGACTTATAATAGACTAAAGGGATGGATGATCAGCTCGGCACTATGCATGGACAGAACCTGGCACTGCGCTTACTGAAGCTTTCTGTTGCAATATCATGGTATGCCCTAGACAGCTCAGATATTTTATGGGGTCTACCTCTTGGTCATCTTTTCCTTCTCTGCAGGAGAAAGCTTATGCTTGGGAAAGCCTTGAGAAGAAGGGAGAAAGAGGACTGAGACACACACATTTCTAAGGCTCATTTGAAATGCAGATTCAAATGAGCTTCTCAGCTTTGGTGCTGTTCCTCATACTGATACATTTTTACAATCAGCTGGTGCCAACATCACCTTGTACAACTGAATGGCAATTTCAAACTAGCAAGTGTCATCTTGTGAGTTACCCAGGGCATCAGGATGTGCTGATTAACCAGCTAGAGTTGCATACAAATTATATTTGAAACATGAGTCTTGTCTCTTGTGTGAATTGATTTATTATTCAATAATTCCACTTTGTGTTTAGATGTTGTAGTCACATCTCGTTATGCATCCTTTATATTATCGTTTTTCAAAATCATTGTTTTAACAATCTGTATCATTATTTTCCCTTTGTTCCCCAATGCATTTCGGCGCCATGCGCCTTTGTCAACGGATTAATCTGTTGAAAAATAACAATAATGCATCCCATTACTCAAAAGTTATTTTGCCACCGATTTTCACATGCAAAATACATAAATGCCACATGTTTAACTCGTAACAACCTGTTTCCACAACGTACATCAACATCGCTTTCATTTTAGGATTACTTAAACGTGCTACTGTGTTATGCTGATTTAAATGTTTACTCGATTGATTCATTGTGCTCTAAGTGTAGCTAGCTAACTCACGGTTAGTGATTGCAGCTTGCCCCCTCTTCTACGGCGCTTCAATAACTAACTCCATGTTCTAATCTCTTAGCGCGTGACTGAACCTCACATCGTACAAGAGAACCCTCCGTGGAGGGTCGCGCTTACCGTCTTGGCGTTCTCGGGCCGTTTCTAAGCTCTATGCATGCCGGGACTGCTGCTTGTGGCGCGGGCGCGCTGTTCATGCTATTTAAAAAAGAGAGCCTCCCTGTGTACTTTCACTATTCTTAAAGGCACAGACTACTATTTGTAGAACCCAATGTCACACATTAGGCTGGTGTGTCCTCCACCTCGCAACAAAGTCAGAAATCGTGTTATTTACAGATAACAAGCAAATTCGACCCTATCATTTAAACCTTTCGGTTTCATAGTTTGTAAAAAATAAATCCAGTGGTTTTCTCTTTTTATCAGCATTTTTCTATTGTCTCTTCCAGGTGTCTTGTCCACTTGTTCCAAAGTGCAAGCTCTTAAGTCGTCTACTCGATGTTGGGCTTCCATAAAGTGGGTAGCTATCACTGATTTAGTCGTTTTTGTTCTAATGTTGCTTTTGTGCTCGCTGAGCCTTACTTTTAATTTCCTTTCTGTTTGTCCCACATATTGCATGTTGCAAGGGCAACTTAAAAGATAAATGATATTTGTAGATTCACATGTTCCATTTACTTTAAGTTTCACGTTTTTTCCATTTTGTGCGTGGCGTATTTGTTCGCCTCTCATGATATTTTCACTATTATGACAGTTTAAACAGGGGATTGTCCCCTTATATTTGGTGGAAGTTCCTTTGTTAATGTTGTGTTTCAACAATTCACCTATGTTTTTGGATCTTGTGTGTGCAAACAGCTGTTCTTGACTAAATCGTCCTTTAAAATCTGGTTCAGTGGCTAATAATAGCCAATGTTTTCTGATGATTTTTTTGAACTGGTAGCTCATTGTAGAAAACTTGCTGACACACGTGATTCGTTGGTCTTCTCTGGTGTCTCGAGGAGTGAATAAGTCTTCTCTGTTTTTTTGCGCAATTCTCTCCTTAGCTTGCTCTAATATTGAATCTGGATATCCTGTTTTTAAATCTTTCCATCATGAATTTTGATTGAATTTCTAGTTGCTCTGGTTCCGAGACTATCCTTTTAACCCTCATTAGTTGAGAGAATGGTAAATGTCTCTTCAGTGACGGAGGATGAAAACTGTTGTACTCTAGAGTGTTGTTTCAGTCTGTGTCTTTTCGGTATAGATTGGTTTTGAAACCCGTAGGGGTATTACTTATTCCTACATCCAGAAAGTTTATCTTGTCTTTGTTGATCTCCCAAGTGAACTGGATTCTTTCATCGATGTCATTCAGAGCTCTAACTTGTTCAACCAATGTTTCTGTTGATCCATCCCATGCTATAAAGATATCGTCTATAAACCTAGTGTATAGACGAAGGTGGCTTTTAAATAGCATGAACAGCGCGCTCGCGCCACAAGCAGCAGTCCCGGCATGCATAGAGCATAGAAATGGCCCGAGAACGCCAAGACGGTAAGCGCGACCCTCCACTGAGGGTTCTCTTGTACGATGTGAGGTTCAGTCACGCTCTAAGAGATTAGAACATGGAGTTAGTTATTGAAGCGCCGTAGAAGAGGGGGCAAGCTGCAATCACTAACCGTGAGTTAGCTAGCTACACTGAGAGCACAATGAATCAATCGAGTAAACATTTAAATCAGCGTAACACAGTAGCACGTTTAAGTAATCCTAAAGTGAAAGCGATGTTGATGTACGTTGTGGAAACAGGTTGTTACGAGTTAAACATGTGGCATTTATGTATTTTACATGTGAAAATCGGTGGCAAAATAACTTTTGAGTAATGGAATGCATTATTGTTATTTTTCAACAGATTAATCCCTTGACAAAGACGCATGGCGCCGAAATGCATTGGGGAACAAAGGGTAAATAATGATACAGATTGTTAAAACAATGATTTTGAAAAACGATAATATAAAGGATGCATAACGAGATGTGACTACAACATCTAAACACAAAGTGGAATTATTGAATAATAAATCAATTCACACAAGAGACAAGACTCATGTTTCAAATATAATTTGTATGCAACTCTAGCTGGTTAATCAGCACATCCTGATGCCCTGGGAGAAGGAGCTAAATTTAATGTTCTGCAGACCGGATTATTATACAGTCACTCGAGAGTAGTGGGTGATACCTAGGAGCACGGAAAATAGGCAGTAACCTATAATTCAAGTGGCAGTGCACTGTCCAACACTACAATTGGATCTTGTGAGTTACCACAGTCTAGGAACCTTACCTTTTTTTAATGTCCGCAGAGTGGATTTTAAAGCTCAAGCTTGGTGCCAAGAAACAAAACTTGAAATTTAACACATTTATTAGTTGCCTTTTGCTTTTCTGTCCAAGCTTACTTTTTTCTTCCCATGAGCTACAGTGTATTTACGCTATTATTACATCATCTATTGGCTGTCACCTCAGCCTTAGCACTGTTCATCTTCCCCTCTATCCCTTCTGCCTCCGCGCCCACAGCGTGAAGTGGTTTCCCCACCACCGTGGCTTTGACTACTAGCCCCCACTGAAGTTCACGTCTAGTTGCGCCCCTGGTTGCCACCTTTCCCAGAGGAAAATAATGGCCTTCTGTTATCGCTTAGAGATTCTGTAAAGGGCCTGGCGTGATATTTAAATAGACATTTAAATGCAATCATCTGTATTCATGTTTAGCATGGCTTGTCGTCTTCGTTTACTTTAATTATCAGTCAATGACTTTTAGGGCATCCATGAAACATATTTTAAAGTATTTTCTTTTTATATTTACTCTTTAACCACTTGGCTGCTAAGGCAATATTTTACTTTTCATTGAATTTCCATTGAAATCAATGAAAAGTGCATGACGAGTTACCCTTGTCATTAGCGGCGAAGAGGTTAAGAATGTACGGAGAAAATGCTGGCTTTAGGCGATTTTCATGATTTTTGATCCAGCTGGGCCATTACAATGATGGTCATGCTGGCACATAAACCAGCCAGGTGGCAGCAGCCCTACTGGTGCTCGGCTCCCTCCATCTTCAAAAACAAATAATATTTTGAGCTTTACCTGCACTAGTGCTCTGTGGCTCATTACATGATTTTCTTGGCAACGACTGCTTGATCCTCCATTGCTTCGAGGAAACCATTCCAGGCATGCACTTTGACGGTGAGCAGAGTCCTCTCCCAACTGCTATATGGATATACCCCTGCCCTTGGCGGTCAAACAAGTGTCACTTACATTACTAGCTCGATGTTACCCTCGTCAAGAACCGCATCTGCTAGTGGAAAGGAACTCCAGACCTTCGAGTGTTAGCGGTGCCTCACTCAGAATATGTCTCGCCCCCTCTTCTTAAAGAGAGGCCAACTTTCACCAGACAACGCTTGCTGTTGGCTATCGCAAATGCCAGACAAGGCACATCACATACCGTCACATGGTTAATGCCCACAACACCATAGAGTAGTGGTCTTCAAACTTTGTTATGCGAAAGCTCTCGAGCAAAATGCTTGCAGACCAGGCGCCCCTCAAAACCTTCCAAAGGGAACATCGAGACTAGCATGAGAAAGCTTACTAAATCGTCGCCTCATTGGGAATTCCAACAGGCAAAAGCCCCATCCAGACCCTCTCATCAAAGCCCCATCTAGACCTTCTCTGCAAAGCACCAACAATTTGCACCCAGATTCACTCTACAGAGCTCTCAACTAAATATCTGTTGCAAAGCCATACATTAAAACGATGCTAAAACAAAGTCAAGTAAAAATATAATGTTTTGCTCCGTACAATGTCTTTACTTGGCAAAATCTAGGTGTATGGATCGGTATTGGCACTTTTGGAATACTGAAATGAAGTGACAAAATGCATTTTGTTTTTAATGCCACATGGACTAAAAAGTATGAATTTAGTCGAAAAAAGAATTGCAAATTGCTTTCTCAGCACAATGCTCAGCCTGGCTGCCCAACCCTTACATGGAGGCTGAGACATTGGAAGTATAAGCCCAACTGCCTTTAAAAGTAAGGGCAAAAATATAGAATGATGGGAATAGGCTACAAAATACACTTAGGAAACTGCAAGTCAGTGGGTTGTGGGCTCGCACACCAAGGGGCATATTATCAACGGCCAGCGATAATTATCGCTGGCCGTGCTTTGCGATAATAATATTATCATAGTCTTTCTCTGGAATTTATCGCCCTGGTAGCGCGTTATTAACAATACGTTTCTACAGGGCGATAACAATTCCAGGGATAGCGAGGTTATCGCTCTTTTTCAGGGAACATCACTGGTTTTCCAGCGATGTTCCCTGCAAAACGGCGATAACCTTGCTGATACGACCCACAGGGTCGTATCAGCATAATACACCCCTTATGTTAGGGATGACTAAGTTAGGATTTTAGCAGACGTTAGATTTTGGCGAAAACTGCAGTTTTTGCCGAAATCTAATTGTTATAACTTACATGTCTCTTCCCTACTGCTCAGCCAGAGTGAGTGCTGGTGTACTTGATAAGTCTGTATTTAAAAGAACCTACTCGTGAAGAAAAGTGTCTGGGTTTGGATGAATTAAAGAACCTGCAAAGAGAAAAGTACTGGTAACTATTGGAAAAGACTTAATTTTACAGAAAACACAATGTAAGCAACGCCATGGTCGGCCCCACCAGTGTCCCTCATCATCTGGACAGCCTGCAGCCAGGGCGTTTGGACTGTGAATCTGTAAGAGAAGTTTCATGGTCTGACAGCAGGTTTTCTTTTGGAAGTTGAAACTGGTGCTTGGGAACTCAGCGGTGTGCAGGAATCTTAACTGGAGCAGGGACCCTGTGTGTATCATCTGCTGTGAACGGAAGGAGATGGTGTGGGCTGTTGGGCGCATATCTCCTGTGTGAAGTCTGCAGTATCTGACTTCGAATTTGGAAGCACATAGTCCCAAGCTGACCAGGAGCCGTGTGGAGTCTCAAGAAGACCGTAAAGGAGTAGCGCATCTGAGGGCATTTGTCACAGGTAATCAGGCACAGTTTGCCTCTCAACATGCTAGTGAGGAGCAGTTGTGGGGGTGTCAGGCTGTGAATTGTGCCCACTGCGACGGAGATGTCCTGCAGGGAGAAAGAACAGCGCTTATTTGAGGTCATTGCGGCGAACAGGGTGTGACCTATGGCATTGGAGGAAAGTCAGTAACTGTGAGCACTTCCTTGTCATTTTGAAACTTAATTTTGTTTCAAAACGTAATTTCTTTGGATTGAAGTGAGGTGGAAAGAAACGGTCTTGCAGTTTAAATTTGGCACGCGCAGCTTACCTCTTCACATGGATCGGCTTGTGAGAATCCTATGACGTTTCTCTTGTTGCGTGGTAGCCTCCATTGCTGCCTGTAGATGTTTTGGAGCACGAGCGTGCCCGGAGTCACCCGGCGAACGTCTTCTGAACGCACCGCCATTTTGAGTTTGGTGCATTTTATCGTGTCTAGTGTAGCTGCTTACTACGCCTCTGCCGACCACATTGCATTGGAACTGTGTTAAATTGGAATCGTGGCCAGGAAGGTTGCACCGAGCAGTTCATCGATTGTCTGTTTTCTCTCCTCACGTATGTGTGCAACCAACTTCATTATGATGCGTCTGAAGTCGGAGAGTGGCGGTTTGCTCACCGTTGGTGGAGCTCCTTTCAGGCATCTTCATACATGTTCCCTGTTCAGGTCTGGTCAGTGTTTTGAACTGTTTCACCAAGAAGTTGCAGGAGTAACATTTTCGGAAACAGCGAGGCGCAATGTGCAAATGTTCGAAGAGAGTTTAGCTGCAACATGAGACACTAACGCTTCATCTTTTCAGTCAGTAACTCGACGAAACCATCTTTTACGTTATCCGTTCCCTGGGTCGTTGAGGAAAAAAATACAGCTTCTGGCAGTTAAGGACAGAGATTACTACTTTATTGGCGACCTCGGGTGAGAAACCGCTCACCGGAGCACAAGACTTTCTCTTTCATTATATTGCTGGTCACTATAATGTTTGTCTCGTTGTGTGTGTGTGGGTTCAAGGTCATGGTTTGTGCCTATGGTCTGTATTAGTGTATATTGCACTGTGCAGTAATCTTAGGGGAGGTCATGGGTGGTGTATTATGTCCTGAGGTGATTTGATAGTTCTTGGGGTGTTTAGTGCCTAAGTGCTGTTTAGTTTGGGGTGGTGAGTGTTCTATTCGTTTGTGAAGTTGGAGGTGGAGAGTGCCTCAGTGCTGTTTATTTTAGGGTGGTGAGTGCCCTATGGTGGTGAGTTTATGGGGTGGTGAGTACCCCAGTGTTATTTCTTTTTTAGGGTGTGTAGTGCCCTACGGTGGTGAGTTTCTGGGGTGGTCAGTGCCCCGGTTCTGTTTATTTTAGGGTGGTGGGTGCCCTATGGTGGTGAGTTTGTGGGGTGGTGAGTACCCCTAGTGCTAGTTTTTTTTTAGAGTGGATAGTGCTTTAGGGTGATGAGTTTGTAGGGTGGTGAGTGCCCTAGTGCTGTTATTTAGGGTGGCGAGTGTCCAACGTTGGTGAGTTTAGTTAGCTTGTGGGTTGGTATTATGTCGTAGTTATGGGGTGGTGTGTGCCCCAGTTTTGTTTCACTGCTCTGTGTGTTTAGTATAGTGTTGTTTTTTTCCCCTAAGGAAGGGGATGGGGTTAATCTCTAATAGTGTATTTATTGGGGGATGGTGTAAATTTCTATCAGTGTATTTATTTTCTGTTTTTTAGTTAACTTCATAATTTCATGCATGAATTGGTGGAATATTTCCATTTATTTCTGATGTTGTACATTTTCTGATGTTTTCAATGTATCTGCATTATTTCTATTTTATGTATGTACATTGTGGATTGCTTCTATCCCTTCTTACGTTATGTATTTAATGATGTTTCAATTTATGTGCATCATGTCTGCTTTTAGTTTCCCTAAGGAAGGGGGATGTGTTATAACTTACATTTACTGCTCAGCCAGAGTGAGTGCTGGTGTACTTGATGATGTTTCAAATGTTGGATGTGTGTGATGTCACTGGATGCTTGGGGTCTGAAGATGTGTGGAGTGGCAGTTGGTGGATGCAGGCTGAGCAGCAGGGAGGCTGTTCCTGTGTGGGGCTTTTGTCATATTTACTTAATTACTTGAAACCTAACTTGGATCTAAGCTTTATTAAATCTAGCTTGTTATATACCTGGCTGAAGGACTTCTTTAATTACAACACTAATGTGTGCTAAAATCATGTGGGCTGCCTTGTAAATATCGCGATGTAAACATCAGCGATATTTGCAAGGTAGTCCATCCGAGGTACCCCCCAGTGAAGCCCACTTTGCATCTCATTGGAGTTGCAAAGGGAGGCGTTGGGAAAAAGGGTGCTAACATGTGATTATGCATGTTAGCACCCTCTTGTAAATAGGGCGCTGGTTTTATCTTGGCTTTTTTGGCTTTTTAAGCCAAAAAAGCGGAGATGATGCCCTTGTAAATATGCCCCTTAGTCCGTGGGTTGTGAGGCTCGCCAGTGTAGAGGGTCGTGGACCCTTTCAGATGACTACATGCCGGGGGAGGAGGGGTTAGGGAGCATGACCCACAGTTTGAGGACCACTATTATAAAGATTCTACAAAATCCAAACTTCAGTCCTTCAGTGAGACGGTAAGACATCACCCTGGAAGAAACGTTATTGCAACAAACACATGTGTGAAGTTCTTATGTGGTTTCAGGATTTTCATTTCTTGTGACATTACACTGCATCATGATGATGAGCACACCCCTTTCTTTTTCTACTAATAACGGCGTTATTTTGACTTCTCTTGGTTTATCGCAGTAATACGCATAGCAACAGTTCATCTTTCTGAAATTTGTATGGCGGAAACTTAGGATCTGCAAATGCGGTGATTCAAACACCTTTCCATCTACCTCTAGTTTGTTACGTTTTCCTTTTTGTTTTGTGAAATTTTCATCTGCCTCATTGGTGCATCATGGTGATGCATACACCTTTATAACTATTCGACTTTTGTTGCCTTTTGGAGAACATTTACTGTGGGTTAATGCACAACCGCATTATAGTAGTATCTTTTTCCCAGTACCTTTGTGCACCATTATTAGTTGAGATGTAAAAAATGTTTAGCTATTAAGTCAGTTAATCCTCCCTCTACCTTTCCTGGAAATACCTAGTGACCCACCAATTTCATGCAGGAATTTGTTTGAAATGTTTGAGAACTACCTGGGTCCCATAACCACATCAAGACTTTGCCCAGAATGGAAAAAAATGCATTGCCACATTCTTTGGGTTTTGAAGGAAGGGCAGTGAGTAGCATCTACCGGATTTAGTTCTGAATGACAAGCCGGTTTTAGATAGATATGCTGAAGTAGTACAAAAGTTGGAGACAAGATCTGAAATACAGCCCAGTTTAGTGAGCTAAGGCATAATACGTTCTTCAAAAGGGGACCAAAGGTAGGGAAAGATGCGGACTCATTACATCTTATCTAAGGAGACTAATTGCTCATTGTCAGAGTGATTGTTTCATAGATGATTAGTTTATATGCAAATGCAAGGATACGGGTATTTAACAAAAGCTCTTTTCAATGGGAAGTGGCTTCCTTGAAGAAAGAGTCAGGAAGGCAATATAATTGAAACATCTCAGGTGTACGCTAGAGGTTTAGGTGATAGACGTTGCAAAACCATCTGCTTTAAGAACGCGAGATTAAAGGGCCAAAAGGATCTTCAAAAGTCGACGAGAACATTTTTCAGACAAACCATTGTATGCTTCAGTTATGGTAATATTGTGCATGTAAAAGGTAGTAGAGCATCTCTGACCAAAAATGTAACTTATAGAATATTTAATACTTTGGGGCAGTTTGTCAAGGCATGTCAGAGTAGGAAACGTGTTGGCAGTAGTGTAGCAAATGTGTCAGAAGAGAGGGACATATGTTGACTAAGCTATAAGAAGACTTGTGCAATATAGTTTCAGTTGTTAGCAAGAGTGAAGTAGCAAAAGGAGACCCTGCTGACTAAATGGATCCTTATGTGAAGGTTGGTGTTGTGGACAGACTTTTGAAGTTGCCGGAAGATTCTGGTACCAGAATAACTATGATTACACAAGAGTTATTTCGGGAGGTTTGGCCTGACAAAAGTCTGTTAACAGAAGCCAAAAGTGTGAAGTGTCCACTCCTGGGCACCCCCAGGGTGAAGCCAGGCATCCTAGCGCTGTTGGGGCCGGTGTGGTGGTTAAGCAAGCTATTGCCCAGAGTTGCAGCGTGGGGCCCATGATTTGAATAGGCACTGAAGCGAGAATTGTCAGGTCTGAGGAAATTGAGCCCAAGATCCGCCGAGGCGGGAATTGAACCCTGGTCCCGGGCCAGAACTCTGCATCAGGGCCTGCCGCTCAAACCATTGAGCCACACTCCTCCACATCCACATTAATTAACATGCATCGTTCTGCCACTTTCTGTTATGGGTATATAAACACACCCCTCGCCTACCACAGATCAAAGAAAATCCCTGCTAGAGCCCGTTTGTATAATGTGGCATCCTCGAGTTGAATAACTCAGCCAGATGCACAGATGTCTTTTCAAGTGGCGGTTCTGGCAACTCTTTTCAAGTAATCTCCGCTCCAAAACCCACCAAGGGTGCCACACTTGCAGTGTGTGCTTCTGTGGTGTGAGGGTGAAACTATTTATTCATTGAACACAGCACATTTCAGGTTTCAACATGAATGTTGGCCAGTGGGTAGACTGCTAGTCTGCTCTTGCCTCCCTACACCTCGTGGCTTAAGACAGCAGAAAAAACCTTGACAAAATGGCAGGTGAAGGTTGAAGACATCTGACCAACATAAGCTGTTATAGAGGAGCCCTCATATTGTTAGTCTCATCACAAAATTAAATTATCTCAGTAGTACTCTTATTTTTTAAATGGAAAGGGTCAAAGGCTGAGTAAGTCATGTGGCCATTCAGGCAAGAGACCTAGGGGTTACACACACAATTCTCTACCGCTACTGCACAATCCATTAAGCTATATTCAGCTCCCTAGCACACAATACAAGAGTATGTTAACCTGTACTGGAGGATTTTCCCAAATGTATAGACAGACAGCCTATGTTTCCTGAGGTAGGACAGCATCTAATCTGCGTAGTTGACAAATGATTATGTATCTTATCCAGACATTAGCTCCTCTGAAACTGATTATTAACATAATACAAATCTCCCAAATCAGCAGGTCTCGCGATGAAGGAGCAGTGACCGAGAAAAAGTGATCACACCTCATAAATATTATTGGTCCCTGTTGAACATTTCTCCTCCTTGCTAATTATCCTAGCACTGTGAAGTTGTGTAAAGGTTACACCGATTCAGGGTTGGATTGGGATTGAAAATCTGTCCAAGCACGCCAAAACAAAAATCGGCCCACATTTGCATAATCACTCCACAAATCCCTGCTTTGTCGTAATCTTATAAAAAAAATCTTTAGATGGGGGAGTAAAAAAATGCATGCGTTAGTTTACACTGGTGAAACAAGTGAGGCCACTTCTACTCAGGCCCCCTGCCCCCGCTCAGTATGGGCACACATTAATGGGCAGGCCAGCGAGAGAAAGAAAGTGACACCTCCGCCTGTTGCTAAACGGAGGTAATGATCGCCCATCTGCCTCTAGAAAGGCCACTCAGACACCAAATGGGTCGCTGGCTGAGCCTATATTCGAACAATAGGCACAGCGCCCAAATGGCCCCCAGACTGCTAAAAAAAAGCAGCCCACAGCAGAACTCGGACACCGGCCCCTCGGGCATTGCCTGAATGCCCATGTTACCAATCCGACGCTGCACCGATTTATGAATACATTTATGACATAAAGGCCAAGCGTTACCAAGAAATCATGATGTGGCTTATGCGATATACAGACATCTGTTCGGTCACCGCAAGAGAATGGCTGTGCACTTCCGGGCCTCTATTGCCTATGCCATAACCTAAAAGCAACTTTATTTCTTTAAAGACAATGCTGGTTCACTCCAATTTAATCTCCTCCATCTCTCTTCTCTCCTCCATTTCTATTCTCTCCTCCCTCTATATTATCCTCCTGTCACCAAATTTACTATCTAACTCTCTCTATAGCGTCCTCTTTCACCTGCTTGATCCACCCCTTTGGTTTGGTCCCTATTCAGGTCTCGCTGACTCAGCGCATGTGCTACTCTGCGAGACATTTAGTGAGTGGCAGCTTTTGGAAATGCTTCCAAAGGCTGTTGCCGGCCACCAGCTTCCGGTTATGTGCAAAAGCACTGGTGCCTCGCTCCGCCTCTGCAATCAACGCTGCTGCGCGCGCATCCCTCGCATGCTACCAAAGCGTTCTTTTGTAAAATCGCCATATGATAGTTAGATATTGTTGATAAATCTGCATGTAGGGGGTAATAGAAAGTGCTGCAGAACTGCAGCATTTTCTTTTCTCTCTGAGTTAATTCACGTACCCACAACGCCACCTACAGGTCTAACATTTGTGAACAATATTGCATTCAACGTAGATGCTTTTTGCATAACGGGCGCATTATTGAAATTACTAACAGTACTAGGCAAAGGAAAAAAATAAAACTCAGTCTCTAATACTGTGTCATTTACGTGTCTTGTTCTTTCTGGCGGTTACATATAGCTCATCTCAGCCTTGGCATTAATGCCTCATGAATATCTTGCAACATATGATCACAGACTCAACGCTGATAAACCTGGAGACATAATGCGTATGAGTCATGGAAGGGAAGCGGCTAGCATCATCAGGGCCCATTTCAACCCTATTTGATGATATTGAATTCACACCAGGATCGCTGCCGCCTGACCCACTTAACACCCCCTTACAATCAGAGGAAAGTGGAAAAACACAGCGAGTTGCCAAAGGACATTGAAACAGATGGTGTCTTGGTTAAAAAGTTTTGTCGCTAGAAGTGCATTTTAATATATAAACATTTTAATCAAACAACACAGTCTTCTAACGAAATGTAGTTGTGGCTACATAAGAATAAATATAAAGCGTGTGGAACCCCCTTAAACCGCTTAAGGAAAACACAGAGCCCGAATACGGACCGGGACGCGACTGCTTCGGAGGAATCAGTGCTTCCCGTTGACTGTTGAAGGTACGTGTTATTTGAGCGGAATTGCCAAGGGGTGAGAGGCGTGCACAGCCAAGGTTTGTTTTCCGTGAAACTGAATACTACGGATCGGAAAACTCCGAGGCATCTAATTTAATTCCATAAGTGTTGGGAAACATGTCGTCGGACACAGTTAGAGAACGCGAAACAGCAGCGTTACTGATGTTCACAAAGACCACAGCTGAACCTGATAAATCTAATAATGCCGCAGATAAAACTAAAGTAATGAACTGTACTTTGAAAGAAAAATTTAAATCTCTGGAAAAGAAGAGCCGTGCTGAACAGAGCAAATGGTGGGAGGCAAGGTCTCTGAAAATGTACTTAGATGTTGACAGAGTTCCCCGTGGCTTACGTATTCTGTTGGCGCCAAGTTATGAGATGCCTAATCCTTCCATGATACGCGAATGGGCGGAATGCAATTTAAACCACTCTAAACACCTCATGCAAATTCTAATAAAATACGCCGAAACTGATAGAACGGCCCTCTTGGAAGAAATCAACAAAATCAATGAGGAAATAGAAGCGTTAAACGAGGAAGAGGAAGCTAAAAAATTGTGCCAGGAAATGTGTACCAGACTTAAAAAAGAGGAAGAAAAAATCAAGGACTGCAAAACATATACATTTTTCCGCGACAAAACGGACTACGAAATGGGCCGTATTTTTACTTCCTCCAAAAAATATGATGTAATCAGAAAAAACAAACAAAGCAACAAACAAACAGTGGAGAAGTCTAAACCAATTAGAACAGATACCTCTTCATCTGGCAGTTTATTATTGCTAGTCAGTTCCAACCCTGAAAGCGATCCGGAGAGAGAAGGTCAGAGTCGCGAAGCGGGTCCAATAAACACATTGGAAGAAGAACTTGCCCTTTTTTGCGAGGACAGAAGGCAAACCCTACGTCCTCGGACACAACGCAAATACTACAACACAGCAAAAACTGGAAACGCCGACAACGAAGGAAAGCCAACAAGCGTCGCAACGAAGCGCAAAAAGAAAGGCGGTTGGGGCAAAAACAAACAATGATTGAAACAGACTTGGATAAGACCATTGTTAATTTATCCAATACACAATTAAATCAAACCGAGAAAGAAATTCTGAGCTTAGGTTTGACATATTGTCCCAAACGAGATTTCAACTATGCCAATACCAGACTGGATATTTTCAAAAGTACACGAAAATTAAAATTGAAAAAATACTATGTCCTGAACAAACATACCAAGGATCAAACACCTATACAGACTGGTATTAACACATTCAATCCGGCGCTCTCTCAAACCACGGAAGCATTTATGAAAGAGATGAATGAACTTTGGGAAATGGAATCCATCAATGACAATGAGGCCTCACTAAGTCAACATATCCCGACTGCCACAACAACCTAAGCCACTGGATCCCTTATTAAACAACCATTGACTAAGTTCCGTGCTAAATCCACATTCAACCCCGTCATGTTGAAGGATGGTATTGATCTATTTCATGATCAAGTATCAAAACAACTGAAAGATCTCAACATCAAGGTACGCAGAAGTAAATATAAACACAATAAAGAGACAGCCAACTACAACGCCCTCATAACTAAATTACAAACAAACAACAAAGTAATCATCAGAGCCTCTAATAAAGGGGGAAACATTGTCATCATGCACAGGGATATGTACATTAAAGAAGCGCATTCCCAATTGAGCAACACTTGTTGCTATACCAAATGTACTGGAACTGAACTTAAGGCCATGTATGCCAATTGCTACAAAAAAGTGTCTAAATGGAAATCTGAGGGACTAATTACAGGACAAGAATACAAATTCTTAAAAAATGAATACCCAATGACACCTACAATATACTTCTTACCGAAGTTACATAAGGATGCCAAGAACCCACCCGGTCGACCGATTATTTCCGCTAGAAATGGATGCCTAGAACACATGTCCCAATATGTGTACTTTTTTCTACAGGGTGCGATTAAAAACTTGGCTTCATTTGTAAGTGACACTAGCGATTTTTTGTATAAAATCAAAGATATTAAATGGGAAAATCGCTATTTATTGATTGCCCTGGATGTAAGTGCACTATATACCAGCATTGTGCACTCGGATGGCTTGAATGCACTTGACTTTTACCTGCAAAAATCCATGAGAAATATGTTGAAACACAGACAAATGTTGTTGGAAATGGTGGACTTCTGTCTGAATAATAATATATTCATTTTCAATAATGTGTTGTACAGGCAGCTGCAGGGTGTTGCTATGGGGGCCAGCTTCTCCCCCAGCTACGAATGTCTTCACATGGGTTGGTGGGAGGAGCTGGTCCTCATGGTGGAACACCGCACAGCAATGGAGTGTCACGTAATTTCTTGGTTACGTTATATAGATGATTTGTTTGTGATTTGGGATGGCAATATGGAATCAGCAGAAAGGTTTGTCCAGAACATTAATAGAAACAACCTTAATTTACATTTCACTGCCACCATCAGCAATTCATCTATAACCTTCTTGGATACAGAGGTGTTCATTGAAAAGAATAAAATTGAGACTAAACTCCACCGCAAGCCCACGGCGGGCAACTCCACCCTACACGCCAAAAGTTCTCATGTTAAACATCTGATTTACAGCATCCCTTATGAGGAGATTTTGAGATTAAAGCGTATTCATAGCAAGGAGAGTGACCTGACCCTAGCTCAAACAGCCAGCAAAGCTAGATTTTTGGAAAGAGGCTACTCTGAAAAAATAATCAATACTGCCATTTCCAAATCTATGTTACAAAACAGGTTAGATATCCTAAACGGAAGACCAAGTACTACTATGACGGCTGTGGACAATTCTGATAATTCTACTGACTTTAGAATCATTGTCCAATATAGTGCCCAACATAAACAAATCCAATCCATTATCAATAGAAACTGGCCTTTGGTTTTAAGTGATCCTATAATTGGCAATGACCTTCCTAAAAGACCCTCTATAACCTATAGTAGGGGTCACTCTATGAAAGATGCACTTGTAAAAAGCGGCCCTGAAATCATGGAATCCAACAATTGGCTCCAGACACATGGTGGGTTCTTAAATTGCAAAGTTTGCTAAGCCTGCCTACAAGCAGTAAATAAAACCAGTTATCTTTCACCATTTGACCTGAAAGAACATAAAATCACCAAACTACTCACATGTAAAACTGAGTATGCGATTTATGTCTTGTCCTGTCCTTGCAACTTGCTCTATGTGGGGAGCACTAAACTCCCCGTACACAAAATAATTTTAGCACATTAGAGCAATTTGCAACCAAGACAACACATATCCAGTGGCAAGACATTTCAAGGCCAAACACTACTCTAAAAGTGGTGAACTGAAATATTTTGTAATTGACTGTGTTCTTGCAAGCAAACGAGGCGGCAACAGAGAAGAAAAAGTACGCCGCCTCGAGACCCGCTATATATTAGAACTCATCACCAAACAACCATCAGGGTTAAATAATACGGAAGATCTTTACACATGCCTCTAATGTACCCGCAAACTATTTTATTACAGAGCAAAGCTGTGCTACAGTGATGCGTAGATATATAAAGATTTAATAACTTTTTATGCTTTTTAGATATTTATCAATATATTTACATATTTATAAATCTAATTTTAAGATTGATTCTCTCATGTGTATATTACCTTTTAGGTTTTTATGTATGTGACATATTCACAATTTTAGCTGTCATTGAACCATTTTAGGGTTTTTATTAATTGTATGACATTTGCTTTAATTGTTTTGTGCCATATCTGAATCCATTGTAAGGAGTCTATATACCAATGAGAGTCACATCCGACAGGCCCAATTCCGGGTTAATTTACTGCACAACTTTGCGAGGTTAGCATCATTCTTAATATCCCAAATAGTTGGTTACCTCTTAGGTATTTGTACCGACATATGAACTAAAAACTCTCCCTCCCCTTCGCACAAGCAGGTAGCACTTTAATAGGCATAACCAACATCGGGGCTCCGATGTTGGTCATCAGGTTCACTTTGTCTTTGCAATTTAACATGTGACTATAAAATACACACACAAAGAAGGAAAAAGAAAAAAAGAGAAAAAAATGATATAACTAAATAAGTTTACAACCATGGAAAAATAACATAAAATAAATAAGAGTAAACATCAGTAAGTAACTAAAGTTAATTAGCTGCTTCTCATTAAGAAACATGAATTTAGGGTTTTCAAACAATATTCTGTTCTGTACACTTGTATATTGACTTTTACAGGAGTTTGATTTTACTTGAAATAGCGCATGTTTTAACTACTTTATATCACAGCCAAATCACAAATTGATTGATCAATGTATCTTTTAACTCAGACAAACAGGTTGTAGTTTTTTCAAAACTACAAAACTCTTTTATGTCTATGTGTTATTCAGGCTGCAACATGTGACCTTGTAATGTGACTATTTAAACCAATACCTGTCTATGCACTGTGTCATGTGATCAAGCGCTCGGGGAAGCGCGAAACGCGTCATGGCGATCTGAAATAACCAGCACGAAATAAAGAACTAGCTTTTGCACCTATTTTGGGCCCGTATCTGTTTCTGCAGCTTTGGTAACTCTGCTCTTGGATTCGGATATCCTTGGAAAGAATAATAATATATATATATATATACACACACACACACACACAAACTCACACACATTTACACATGCCTAAATATTTAAATATGACTTTGTATATCTGAGTGTGTACTATCTCTCTCTCTCTCTATATATATATATATATATATATATATATATATATATATATATATATATATTACCTACTGGCAGTCGCCAGTAGGTAGTTATAGTTAGGATTTTTTTCAATGTTAAATCTCAAAATTCTATTTGGAATAACTTTGGTTGACGAATCTGCCTGAAAATTTCCTCAAAATGGCCTCTTCGAGCTCCGGTCCTTCCCTGAAAGTTTGGGGGGGGATTCGTCAAGCGGGGGCTGAGATAAAAGGGGGGTCCCAAAACGCGTTTTCCCCATGTTAATTTCCATAGGGCGGTCGACCTCACTTTTAGCCTGAACGGCTGAATGGATTTACACCAAACTTGGCAAAATTGTAGGGACTGGTAGCCCGATGTGCCTTTGCTATGTCTCAAGATATGTGCTCCAGTGGATTTTGAGTAATTTAGGTTAAAAAAAATATATATATCTATGGCAGCGCCCCGGTACGCGCTCCGGGGAGCGCCCCGGGCGCGACACGCGAGGTGCGCACGGAAATCTGATTGGCTCTTGGGTGTCTGTAAACATTCTAAACAGTCCGGAGCGGCCGCCATCTTGTGTCTCGGTAGTATCGAGACACAAGAGGTGGCCAAAACAAAGGGGGAAATGACCATAAGGGGGCAGGGTAGACCCCCCTGACCCCCTAGGTTTGATGTGGGGGCTTTGAAAGGGCCCCGCGGGGTAAAACATTTTTTTTTGTTTGTTTGGCGTGGGGGGAGTGCCCGGTATGCGCACCGGGGAGTGTACCATGGGGAAAAATGAATGATAGAGTTTTTAAAAAATTTAGCCTTTTTTTAGAAATTGGAGGTAGTTCTAAAAAGAACTGTTTTTTTTCTTCTTTTTGTTTTATATTTTTTATATTGTTTTTTGAACATTTTGTACTTTTTTTGGATTTTCTGAACAGTTTTAGATTTTTTTTGTATTTTTCATGGGGAAAAACGAAAAAACAGGGAATTGAAAATGGCTCAACTGGAGAAAAAACAAAAAGAAAAGAAAAAATTAGGGTTGATTGTGGCATTTATGGTTGTCCCCAGCAAGGACGATGAGCTTTACGCTCTGTTCTCCGTAGGAGATGGTCTTCCCACAATATTTACAGATAATTCTGAAATCTGCAAATCGGGGCTGAATGCACAGCATCGTCTCACTTTCCTCTGGTGCAGATGCAGTGGGTTGCTTCCTTTTTGAGCTGGTTCTTGTTGATCGGGGAGGGTTACTGGCCAGTTCCCTCATCTCTGCAGCAGAATAGTTTATAGGATGTTTGCGCTGCATGTGGCGTATCATTGTGTGGTTCCCAAATGAATATTTTTTATTTGGGTTTCCCCTGGAAAGTTCCATGCCACAGATTTTGCAACTGACTTGGGTGCATTTACTTTTTTCTTCCCCTCTGGGAGAGAAAAAAACTCTCAAATAATGTGTGGTCTTGGCTGGTATGGGGTATTGTGTTCTTCCAGCCATCTTGAACTCCCCTCCTCCTTCTCCTCTTCCTCTTCTTGAAGACCACCAATGATATCTTGAGGAGGTCCTTTTGGTGGTTGTGGTGGTGGTGCAGATGCACCAGCTGCTGCTACTACTGAAGCCATTATATTGAGCAAAAAGGTAGAGAGAGCTACAAACAGGTCTTCCTAAGTCAAAGGACAAAGTCAGAATAACGGAAAAAGGTGGGGTCTTTCATCCTTTTGAAAAAAAAATTTTATTGAACCAATGAAAAGTGTTATTTTCAGGTCACATGACCAGGGGCTTCATCATTATGATACCAAAACTGTTATGAACCAATAAAAATTGTTATTTTCAGGTCACATAACCCGACGCGCTTACGGTCGCGTCACGTAAGCGTGTCGGATGTTTACGTTGCGCGATCGTATTCGCTCGAGTGCTTCCGGGTGCGCTTACGCGTGCGTATCACGCGGACGCGGCTACGCGATACGTCACAATCATGTTTTCGTTTGCGATATTGGCGTTTACGAGCGCGCCCCAGGGCGCTTTATAAAAGTACGCTTTTCGGGGCGCTCCCCGGGGCGCGCACCGGGAGCCCTCCAAAGCAAAAAAAAATTTACAAAATAAATAAATAAAAAATTGGGAAAAATTGTAGGGACTGGTAGCCCTATTCTCAAGTGGTTTTTACAAAAATTAACTTTGAAAAAAATATATATTGTGCTACATTGGGCTATATATATGTTAGAGCCCAAATGTAGCCCAATGTAGCCCAATGTAGCCCAAAGATGGCCACCAGAGACAAAAAAAACCAAATGTAGCCCAAATATCAGCCAGATGTAGCCCAACTGTAGCCCAATGACAGAATGTACCAGAGTGTTCTAAAGAACAACTAGAGCGCTAACAGTCTTACTTATAAAGTGAGACTTATAGTTAGGAATTAGCATTAAAAAAACCTATGAAATTCACTGAAAAAACCATAGGTTTCAGACCAGTTATAGTTAGGAATTAGCATTTAAAAAACCTATGAAATTCACTGAAAAAACCATAGGTTTCACACCAGGTATAGTTAGGAATTAGCATTTAAAAAACCTTTGAAATTCACTGAAAAATCCATAGGTTTCAGACCAGTTATAGTTAGGAATTAGCATTTAAAAAACTTATTAAATTCACTGGAAAAAACCATAGGTTTCACACCAGTTATAGTTAGCTGGAAATTTTACTGACATAAAACCAATGAAATTCAACGTTATAGTTAGTTGGACTCACTATAACTTGGGCGCCTGCAATGCACTGATGATGACGTCACATATTACATCACTCATGACATGGTCAGTGACATCACTCATGACATCACTGATGACACCATCCTTGTGACAGAGTGACAGACCACCTTTCACTGTAAAGTAACCCTTGAAACACATATTCAAAAATAGTAACTAACATTTTCAAAAAAGTGGAGATACCCATACCAGTTACAACAACCAAATCAGTAATACCACCATCTAATACACATCCAAACATTCTCCAACAGTTCAATATAGTCACTCATACATATATTCACTCATCATATGTAGTGATAGACCTATACATCCTGTTACACACCGACAGTCATCCAAAAGTTACTCACACACATATTTACACATGCAAAAAAACTATTGAACATCCATTTATTTAGCTATACACACACTATCACTTTACTTCTAAGGAAACTTACACATACCTACTCTCTTAAACAATCACTTATAGAAACAGATACTTATTTAAACAGGAACTCTTACAATCTCTCACTCTCACATATACTCACTTATATATATCAATACTCACATATACTAGATTAAAACATATGTCGTTACTGATAAAAACACTAGTGAGACAGTCATTCACTCACTAACACACACATATATACACACTCATCCACCCATACAGTGCTGCACATATGCCGTCTCCAAAACACATACAAACAGTGAGTCAGTCACCAACACATGCAGCCACTTATACACAAAGTGAAACACTAATACATATATTAAAATATTTAAAAGTTACTTGCAAATATATGTATTCACTAAGATACACTTAATAAGCCAGTTAACCAATCAATTCTTTAAAAAAAAACATCCATTTACACACTTATTTAACCATTTATTCTTCCATCGTCCTTTACAAATACATATATAAAACATATTTATTTTTTAGAAAGACACACATTCACTGGATGGTGTCATCAGTGATGTCATGAGTGATGTCACTGACCATGTCATGAGTGATGTAATATGTGATGTCATCAGTAGTGCATTGCAGGCGCGCAAGTTATAGTGAGTCCAACTAACTATAACGTTGAATTTCATTGGTTTTATGTCAGTAAAATTTCCAGATAACTATAACTGGTGTGAAACCTATGGTTTTTTCAGTGAATTTAATAGGTTTTTTAAATGCTAATTCCTAACTATAACTGGTCTGAAACCTATGGTTTTTTCAGTGAATATATATATATATATATATATATATATATATATATATATATATATACATATATACTAGCAGCCCATCCCGACGTTGTCCGGGTATGAATTGCTGCCGGCCAGTAGTATATTGTTTTGTATCATTTCGTTTTGATAGCATTTCTTATCTGTGACAGGCCTGTGAAACGCTCTGATTCACAGTGCACTGCTGATGCACTTAAGAGTGCGCGTTCAGTAGTGTGTGAACTCGAGTTTCCTACTTTATTTTTCCTTGCAATATTATATAGTGCGAACTCGACAACATGGCATGACCACAATTTACATTACAGAAGAACACATTCATTTGTGGTAGGCACGGGGAGACAAAGCGATTTGCCTGGATTCGAATGTAGCTCCCCAGCTCTAATGTTCGCAATTCTAGAACTTGTGGCGGGAGGTGTGTCTAAAAGTGTATGTCGGTGCTGGCCATCAATGAGAGAGACCCGTGCATTTTTCAAATGGGTGGTGAAAAAATATGAGTATGTTGCCGGATATGTGGGCCGCCGTGCCACCAATGTACTTACCGGGGGAGGGTAAACACCCATTATTCCGCAACTTTCTTTCCGCATAACATGACTCTGCATACTTTCATTACGAAAGTACCATGACTCCGCAATGCCATTATAACGCATGGCATTACATTTTATATGCTTTTACCACGCATACATTTACAACGAAATTCGTTGTAAATGCATGAATGGTAAAAGCATGTTTTTTTTTATTGTTTGGATAAGGTAAATATGGGTATAGGGGTATATGTTTTGGGGTACTGAGGCATAGGTTTTGGGGTGTTTGTGTATTTTAAGGGTTCAGATATAGTTTTGAGTTATGGGGTACAGGGGTAGTTTTAGGGTTTAGGGATAGGTATGGGTTTTGGGGTTCAGGGGTATTTTTAGGGTTCAGGGCTAGGTTTGGGTTTTGGGGTATAGGGGTATTTTTAGGGTTCAGGGGTAGGTTTGGGTTTTGGGGTACAGGGGTATTTTAAGGGTTCAGGACTAGGTTTGGATTTAGGGGTACAGGGTTTTTTTTAGGGTTCAGGGCTAGGTTTGGGGTACAGAGGTATTTTAGGGTTCAGGGGTAGGTTTGGGTTTTGGGGTACAGGGTTATTTTTATGGTTCAGGGCTAGGTTTGGGTTTTGGGGCAAAAGGGTATTTTTAGGGTTCAGGGGTAGGTTTGGGTTTTGGGGTACAGGGGTATTTTAAGGGTTCAGGGCTAGGTTTGGGTTTTGAGGTACAGGGGTATTTAGAGGGTTCAGGGCTGGATTTGGGTTTTGGGGTACTGAGTATATTTATAGGGTTAAGATGGGTTAGTGTTTAACACCTTGGCTGCTAGTGGTTTTCCCCTCCTGTGCTGACATTCCATGAATCCCTCTATTCATGACGAGCTCAGCTCGTCATAAGCACAGCTCAACTGTGCCTCATGACGAGCTGAGCTCGTCATGAGCAGGGAAGGGGTTAAGGGTGTTGAGGTGTTTTAAGGAGTACGGGTGGGTTATGATTATGGGGTGCAGGGGTATTTAAAGGGAGCAGGGTGGACACCTGGAGCTGGAATGTACAGAACCTGGGAAGAAAAAACAATGAAATATTGGGCACAACGCTCGCTTTTATTTCTGTAATCCCGCGCCCCGCACACACCCACGCCCCAAGCAGACGCCCACAGAACACGATATGAGACATGGCATGAAGGGCGGAACGTACCACACGCCCCCAGCGTTTGTCACACCCCCAGCACACGCCCACAGCACAACGCATACACACCCACAAGGGACTACTTTGCTGGCACAGTCCTTTTACCTTTTAAATGTATATGGTGGGCGTCTGCATAGCCTATGTCCTTCTGCTGCAACTGCCTTTTCCAACGCTGTATTAGGTGTTGTGATTGGTGCTGTGGTTCCTGAGATTACCCGCCTCAAAGGTTTGGGCTCTGTCTTTATTATATTAGTATAGATACATATATGTGTGTGTGTGTGTGTGTGTGTATATGTGTATATATATATATGTATATATCTTGTCTACAGCGGGTGGTGGCGAATGGAGAAACGCTCGTCTGCGCAGCCTTGAAGCGTGATATATATATATATATGTTTTTCAATGGCTCTTTGCAAAGGAAGGCACACACAGCAGGTGGGAAATGTCCTAATTTATTGCTGTTCAGAGGTACACAAACAACGTATTTTCTTCTGTTTCGCCGACGCGTTTCGATGCTGTTCGCATCTTCCTCCTGGGCCATGGTGACAGAAACGGCATAGTGAGTCATTCCCAAACCACTTCCCGCTTTAGTAGTAACTGGAAGTGGGTGTGTCCGCTTAGTAGCCTCTGACCACATCCAAGTGATTTATGGGACTAGTAGTTGTAAATTCATTTCTCGTAGTGAGTTCCGCTTGTAATCGCAATTATAACAGTGTTGTAGTGGTAAGTGAATCCACCACAACGTTACAAGCATATCAGTGTGCTCCGATGTTCTGTGTTCCCTCCGCAGTGATGGCAATCCTGCTGCGCCGGCTTCTAACCAGAATTTCCTTGATTAGTGCGGCCCCTATCTCCAGCGGCTCCTTCCTCCCTCTATAGGCGGTGCTCTTCCACACGACGAGCAGTCGTGATAAATGTTTGTTTTTCAATGGCTCTTTGCAAAGGAAGCCACACACAGCAGGTGGGAAATTTCCTAATGTATTGCTCTTCAGAGGTACACAAACACCGTATTTTCTTCTGTTTTGCTGACGCGTTTCGATGCTGTTCGCATCTTCCTATATATATATCAAAGCTCCGTTCCGCCGATGAGACGCCTCAGCACTCAGGAGCAGGTGCGACATTAAACGCGGTGACGGGTCCGCGAACAATCCCAGCTCAAAAACGTCCTTGAAACAAAGAAGGTGCCGCTCTCTCGGTACTTGATAACAGTTTTATAATTTCAAAAAAAGTGGGACGCATTTCGGGGTAAGCCTTTCTCGACTGCTATACATTTCAACAAGCTTAGCTCTGCCATTTTATTTTTGCAGTCGCCTGCACGTGGTGACATGTGTTTCATTAACATAAAGGACGGACGCACTTTTCTTCCGTAAAACAAAATTCAGACTCCATTTCTGAGTGTACATCCATGAATGAGTAAACTATATACACAATTTGCATTTTGAAACTTATCAGTGTGTACATGATTAAGCCCTGGATGGGCATTTCAACCTCAATATAATTATAATGTTCAATTATATGAATTCATCCTAACATCGATGTGTCATAGTTCATTCTAATTTCTCAATAAGTAGTCAGCAGTGCTCGTTGGTAAGTACCAAATGAACACGCCACATACCTCAACTCCACAATCATGCAACTCACAACCCTGGGAATGCACACGTTACAAACTCACACACAACATGCCAAACAACATGCCCACCTACCAGACACGACAGCACAACATAATGAGGTGAACTGGGTTAGCCATGTACATGAGCCATCAATGGCATGGCACCTCAGCCACACAATAGCAGAATGTGGGGAGAGGTGGCACCCATGCATGTGCGAAGGTGGCAAGTTACCCATGAATGAGAACGTACACAATGCTAAGTGTGTTGTGGATGTGCTTGCTAGACTGCAGTATGCAAACCACAGACATGCCCTTGTCGACATATACTGCTGGAGTCTGGAGTGTAGTGAACAGTGGACTTAACCATGTTACTCCAGGCAGTGGGGAAGAGCGCGGAAAGTAGCTCATTACGTGTCCCCCTGTAAGCGTGAGCGGAGAGGGCTGGCCCGGCTAATGCCAGGCCAGCATAGGGGTGTGAATAAAAGGCCCGTAGCTCTGGGCATGGTTCTCTTCCAGAATAGCCAACGTGTCTGCCAGGGCGGAGCCTCCCAGCACGCCACGAAGCTGACGCCAAGAGCAGCGGTGCCTGCGACCATGTGCGCCTGCTGAACCCCAGGCCCCCAGATCTGTCTTGGCCACCCCTGTGCAACCAGGCACACCGCTCACCTGCCGACACCAGCGGGTGTCAAAGAGGGCCCACAATGTGCCTGTGCAAGCTCCAAGCCCAAGGCCTGCAACCATGGCAGCCTCCTCAGACCATCGCTGTCCTCCCTGAGACAGGCCTGCAACACTCCTTTCTCGTTGATGTACTCCACTGGTCTACACTGCGATCAAGTAAGTCACACATTTGGAACTGAGTCTTGAAAATACAATGGCCGAATACACACTTTATGGCTGAGTTTATATTACTATACTCCCTTCGATGTGGTGCCACCAACTCTGTGCCTAGCATCCAAACAATTCCTGTCTGTGGTCCCTTGCCCTGTCTGTGGTCCCTTGCTGACTACTGCCTTCGGCATACACTAAGGTCGAGTAGGTCACACATTTGGAACTGAGTCTTGATTCCGGTATGGCAGAGTTCATATCATTGTATGCAAGGAGAGGAATCAGAGGAAGACGTAATTCAGTCCGGAGGAAAAATGCATCCACGTTACGGAGGTGATCGAACACTACCAACAACTGCTCTGGTGCCACTAACTCTGTGCATCGCAAGCCAACGACACGCTGCTGTGGGCCAATGCTGACCGCTGCCACCGGCCTGCATGTGCTCCTGTAGGTCACACAATTGGAACTGAGTCTTGATTTGTCAATTGCAGAGTTTGCATCATTGTACAGGCATCATTGCAGACTGCATCCCCTTCCAGCTCTGGGGCCACTGACTCTGTTCCCCGAAAGTCATGGACACTTTCTGGTTGGACTTTGGTGGCAACTGAGTATATGGTCTGGGGGTTGTCTTCATCATCATGTAGCTGATACTGACTTGGTGTTGTGAAAGTGTCTGTAGTATTCATCTCTTCCATATTGCCTGTTTCTGCTTGGTACTGCCCTCTGGATCATGACCTGGAAGAACACCTTCCACTGTCTAGCGAAACACTCTGCGACATTCACCTTGGACATTGACGAGGACCCTCTCAGCTCTTGTGGCCCTACCTCAGTGCACCGCAAGTCACCGTCCCTTGCAGGTGTGCCTGTGCCGGGAACACTGCATCCGGGTCCACTAACTCTGTGCAGCTCACATCATGGAAGCTGTCTGATCGAATATTTGATGGCCTCTGGGTCGATGGCCTGGGTTTCCCAACACCATTTGTCTGTGGCCCTACTCTGACCACTGCCACCGGCCTCAACTGTGGTCCACCAGGGTTCACACATCAAATCGGGTCCTGACCTGCCCGGAAGACCCATCACTGCAGGAGGCACACACCACCACCGCCAGGGCCACCTCCAACCAACAACTGCCAGAGTTGAAAGAGTCCCACAGCCAGTCTACCAGAGTTGCTCACACCTGTCGTGGATGCCTTCATCAGTTTGATACCCTGCTCAGCTCTTCATGTGCCACTGACTCAGTGCACCACAACTCATGGGCCCTTTCCGATTGAGTTTTGTGATGTGGACAGCTCACACAGCAATGTGAACCCAGGCAATGGGGAAGACCTGGGACGATGATACTAAAGATGAGGCAGGTGTAACACACCCCACTGCATCTGCAGCAGGAATATCCTGAAGGGACACAACCCTAGACAATCACATAACATGAGCACGCTTGGCTCTGGTGCCCCAACATCAATGCACTTCGACTCACGGACCCTTGCTTTGACTACTACCATGATGCGTTGCAGTTGTTTGCGTTATGTTGGTGTTTTCTGTTTCCGCTTAGTGATCACTGTCCAAGTTGTTGCCAGCAGCAACCACTCATGAGTGCTGGCTTACACTCTCCCCACACCCATCCAGCACAGGCGTCACTGTACATGTGACCATGGCAATGAAAGGAGCCAGGCGCACGTGCCCGGAGCCAGTTCCGCAAACTATCTAAGTGTGTCCATTATGTATGCATGAGGGACACTTGGGCTCTGGCCATGGTTAAGTTATGACTTTGCTAAGGCAGTAACTATTGCGTGTGTCTCTGTTGTGGGGTCGGCGGCACCCATAACGCAATGGACAATGTTGCAATGTATCATGCCCCCGGAGTGTGGGCTCGGCCAAAGGGGCAAATGAGGGAGCGCAAGCCGGCTCTGGGTCCGAGATCATACATTCCAACTGTTGTGTGAGTCGCCATTAACGCAGCATGAGCCAAAGGTCTACCCTCTACCCTGAACCGCATCGCGAGGTCAGCCAGCCATGAACTCTACATCTGTTTCCACCCTATCTTTACCATAGGCCTACACACACGACCGCCCACCTTCACCGCACAACATCACAGTGTCGTAGTCAGGCTTATGGACATGCGCAGACAGGCATGACAAAGGTGTGCCGCAGGAGTGCAAGTGATGAAATCGTGCTGCGCACTATAGTAAATAGGCTCGGGGGAGGGAGAGGCAGCAGTAAGGCTATGTAATACACATTGATGCCACTCATTTGCTACAAGCAGTACATGTCAAACAGGAATCACTAAGACACACATGTCACACACCAATGAACCAGTGAACCTGCCAACACATCATGCTGAACCAACCATTGTCTCATGTCTCTCTGCACTGTCACAGGTGACCAAGGATATGCACTCTTTCCTTGGATGATGACATTCCTCCGAGCCCCAAATACACAGGCCCAGAGGCAGTACAATGTGGCCCACAAATGCACCAGGGGCACATTTGGCGTGTTGAAGTCACCTTTCAGGTGCCTGCACATCACAGGTGGAAGGCTCCTGTACAGCCCAGACATCGTGTGCAAGATGATCGTTGCATGTTGTGTGTTGTACAACATATGGGTACGCACTAATGCCCCATGGATACAAGTGCCAGATGCGCCGGACGAGGATGAGGAAGATGACGCATGTGGACCACACCAACTTTAGCTGCAGCAAGAATAGCCCGTAGGAACACCATCATTAACAATTTGTTCACATGAGCACATCACATTCTCACGGTCCTTAGCAGACATGGGACAGTACAGAATGAAAACAGGCACAGCATGTGCAAAAAAATCTTTCATACACAGATTCCCTGACAGGCATATCACTCTGAAAAGTGTAAGTGCAACATGTAGTGCTAACAATTTCAAAAATTTGTAATAGGTTTTGGGGGTGTCACCTCTGTACAAAGAGGCTGTTTGGGGTGTCACGTAGTCGAAATGCCATTTCTGTGTTTAAGGGTAGTACAGAATCCCACACATCAGCGTCTCACATGTGTCCCACTTAATTGCATATAGGCTATCCTTTGTGACCTAGAATTGACAACAAGGCTTCTTTTGGGGTCATATATGTACCACCATGATGCAGGGATGCACCCTGTGACTCCAGTTAGTTCCACAACATGTGCAACATGTACGTAAGGGGGAATCACTGCCCCTACATTCGTACATGCTTTCATACTTGATTAATCAAGTGCATGACACATCTGTGTGTATTGGAAGGTATTATGCACATACAGTGGAGTGTTGAAGCTGTCTTAGTTCTGGGACATGCAGACAACACTTTGCAATGTTGCCACGTTGAGGGCCAGCCATAGTCCTATGGGGATTGACAAGTTACTGGAAAGGGAAAGAGTCTAGTTCGCAGGCTGATTGCTATGTAATAGTTTTGCAAACCAAATTTGGCAGGCCTGGGCAAGGTGCAAAGTTAGTGGGGCTGGTGTATCGGGGGACAGGGGAAGGTGTCATTCCAGGGCACAATGCAGAGTGCAGAACCAAGCAGTGAGAAGCCATATGGCGGAGATGAATGCTACTGCTTCCTACTTACCACTGTGACAGATTCATCCTCATCTTCGGCCTCTGACGTTTCATGTGCCTCACATGTGGGTGGTTTTAATTGGTCTACAGCACTGTGTGACTCTGACAAATCAGGGGCCGGAGATGTGGATGTAGAAGTAGCAGCAGCAGTCATCTGCACAATGTCTTGTGGCATCACTCCCATGATGAGGATCTGCAGGGCATGTAAGATTCCATCTGCAGCTTTCTCGTGTGCAATTGTGGTGGCCATTCTTTGCACCTGCATCCTCTCCATGTTTTCCATGACCCATCTCATGTTTCCCAAATCATGGACGACATCGCTGCAGCCACTCTGACTGGACAGTTGTTGTCGTCTACCAGTCATGACTTCAGCGACGCCAGACATGGATTGTTGGAGGGCTTGGGGCGGACTGTGGGTGACCGTTAGGAAGTGTAAGTGGTCCCTGATGGGACTTAGACACCCACGTATGGTATCCAGTTTGGCTGCCATGAGTTCGAACCCCAGCCGCACCTGTTCAGCCAGCCCCCTCTGGCAGTCTAACACATGGCGTTGGAACGCCATGCGTTCTTCGGTGAGTTGTTGGGAGTTGTTGGGAGCCAGACGTGGTGGTGGGTGCTTCCTGCTGTGTGATCTGTGCAGGGAGTGGGCTCACCTCAATGGTGCCGGGCTGACCTGCTACTGTAGGTGGGGTGCAGAGGGTGTCCATGAACCGTTGGAGTTCGTCCAGGTTGATGTCCTGGTGGTCGTCTCCATCATTACTGACATTTGTGGTGAGTTACCTATTTGACATTGGACATTTGTACGACATCATGGATGTGAGGTTGTACTCGTACCTTGTCATCTCACAGTTTCCACCTATGCCATGAGTGATTGGGCCTTTTTTACACCCATGCAGCACCAGTTGTGTCTTGTGTACTGTTGTGAAAGTGTTGCAGTTTGTACCACATTGTTGTCAATGTTGAGGTGCTCTTATTCTAATGTGTGTGTGCAGCATTGTGGGTGAGTCACCCCTGCAGCTCTGATTTTGTGGCCCCTTATCCCTTTCAGGTGTTGTTCCTTTGCCTTCTATGCCTCTACAGTGCTGAGATGTCCTGTACTGTTTTTTTTCTTCAAATAAATAAACTGGGTTATTTAGGGCTGTTGGTCGAGTTGTGACTCTTGGGCATGGTTTGTCCGCAGATGTGTTGTCGACGTCAGGGGTTGTTTGTTCACGTGGATGTGTCATGGTGTGACCTGCTCCTTTCCGGATGTGGTCCACACCCAGCCACCTCAGTGTCATGTCGTGCATATTGTCATGATGATTGGCCTGCAGCCATGTTGATCGTCATGTAGTGTCACTTGCATTGCCAGTGTGGCTCACAAATGGGCATTTTTTGCTGGGTTTCGCACGTGTGTATGTGTTGATGGTGAGATTGGTGATGTGTTGTGTGGGACACCTTTGAGGTGATGGGGTACGGGGCATTCTTGGTGTTTTTGTGTGTGCTGCGGTGTGCCACGGGGATCAGGGACATGATCCAGAGTCATTGTGGGTGTGCAGTGTGCTTTACTTGCATGTGCATGTTTGCCATTGTGCCCATCTCCCCTTGTCCCCCGAGTCCCTGGTCGGTACTCACCCTTTTAAGGTTGTGTCAGGTCATATTGAGCAGTGTCTGGATCCCCAACTCCTGGGACCTTGCCCGACTGATGACTGTGGCCACCATTTTCTCTATGTCATCCAGCTCCTGGTGTGTCGCTGGACCCCCACCTCCAATGAGCGTTGCTGCTTTCATGTTGGCATCGAGTTTCTTCTTGGTTTTGTCCTTCATATAATTCCAGCGCCTCTTGACCTTTTCCATTGTCCTCCTCAATGCTGCAACTGCATTAACATGGTCCAAGATACTCTGCCATATTTGCGCCTTTGTTGCAATGACACGTTTGCGGTGCCGAACAGTTGTTGGTAGTGTTCTGTCACCTCTGTAACAATAATCCTGTTTTCCTGCAGACTGAATCGCGTCTTCCTCTTCCTCTTCTCGTTGACCTTCCTTCCCTGGCCCGAGGTTCCTTGCTGGTCATCTGTGGGGCTTGTGGGGTTCGCTTTGTCCTCTGCAGTTGGTCCAGGTGCATTCATGGTTCTACGCATTTATTTGTTGTTGTTTTTCTTATATAGTGCATTTTCCCGCATGATGCGTGAGAATTGCAGGCCTGTCGCTGGTTATCGCAGATTTTTGGAATGCCATTGGCCACATCGTAACTTTTTTCACCTTCGTGTTTCGTGTTTCTCCTGCGTCGCGTTAACTTTAACGCGGTCATTTGGTGCGTTATCGTGAGACTATTGCATGCCACTGCGGGGGTAATCCAGCTGCTCTCCTGGAACATAGCGGGACAACAAAAAAAACTAGCTCTTCCTGAATGGAATGACTTTATTGGCAAATATGACAATTGCTTGTCCCTGGAGACATGGAGCTTGGTCATATGCCGGGGTTTACTACATATCACATCCCCGCGACTAGCTCGGGCAGAGGACGGCCTTCGGGGGGGGCTCCTGATCTGGGTTAGTATCGGACTGAACTGGTCGATATCCAACCGCAACACTCCTTCCCAGGACATTCTGCACTTGTCCATTGGAGAGGCTACAGACACTGCCCACCTGGAGATCTTCAATATTTATGTTAGAGGGTCTCCAGGTGTTGAAGCGACATCCACCCTATCGGTCCTCGATTCAGAGCTGTCAGCTATCTTTAAAAAGGCAGGGATCATTGTTGCAGGAGACTTTAACTGCACCTTCGAACCCCTGAGGGAAGAAGACATCTTGGGCACCAGGGACGAGGATTCTAAATGGGCTATTGCAACACTTAATTCAGCCCCAATAAAGAAATGGTCACAAAGAGCTATACAAATTAATGCTCTGGCCCTAGAGCATAATTTAAGAGCAGCCAATGGCAGGACTCGCTCTGACCCTAGTGGGGCTCACACCTTCAACGGGATTAGCTCCCCCTCCTGTATTGACTATATTGTTAGATGTGGGTCTATGGGCCGACCTTATTGATATGGAGGTCATCCAGAGTCTAGACAGTGATCACAATCCCCTGTCCATGCAACTCATCTGAGCAATAAACACCACATTCACTGCAATGGGCATAACTCCGCTGCTGTCGACTAGGGAGGTATAACCATCTAATTGTAATCGCCGCCTGAGGTGGCACATGGTCGCTAAGCAGGGCCAGACCCTGGAAAGCATTAGGGATTTACTGGAGCTGAAGATTCTCGAGCTTGATTCATTATCTAGCCCTACTCCAATGGCCCCACTGGATTCCAAATTCATTAAGTTATACCAGGAGACCACGGGAAAGATAGGGGAGTTTTTCTGTATAAAGGATAATGGGGGTTGCAAACCACACTCCACACAAGCAAAAAATCTGTTGTATACTGCCTTATGTCGGGAAAGGAGACAGGACCTATCACTAGCCCTTAGAGCAAAAGATCAGACAAAAATAACCCTAGAGAGAAAGATCTACTATAGGACCATAGATAAACCTAAGCGGGCGTGGGAAGAAAAGCACTGGCAGGAGCTCAAATCTGCTGCCCAGTTGAAGGACTCTACCTCATTCTGGGAGCTTATCAACATCCGCACAAGGAAGGGAGATGCCCCAATCCCAAACCATATCAGAGGTCGCCAATGGTTTGAGCACTTCCATGGCTTGTATTCGGGAGGGGGGGAACTTACCACCAGAACAGGGGCCACGGCTGGTCATCTTTGGGATTCTTGATTCGGGGGATGTATTTGGGCTCGAGGAGGTACAATCTACTATTGCAAGCATCACGCCGGGCAAGGCGGCGGGCCCAGATGGCCTTCCTGGAGACCTAATACGCCATGATGGAGAGCTTTGGGCCCTCTTCATCCTCCGGATTCTGAATCGCATCGCTAGCGGCCATCCTGTTCCAGATTCCTGGAAGGGTGCCAAGGTGGTGACTATTTACAAGAAGGGGGACAGGGAGGATCCTGCCAACTACCGGCCGATTAGCTTAATCGACATAGTGCAGAAAGTGGTTGGCAGGGTCCTCCTTACGAGCTTGAGGTGTTGATAGACAAGGATGAGGTTCTGTCTTATTCCCAGGCAGGATTCAGGCAGGGGGTGGGCACGATGGACCAGGTCTTCAGATTTTTCATGATTTACTGGAAATCTATAACAATCGAGAAAGGCAGCCTTTATTTGGCATTTATTGACTTAAGAACAGCCTTCGACCTGGTCCCTCATGCCAGGCTCTGGCAGGTTCTGTCTGACTTGGGCATCCCCCTTCATCTTGGATCTGATTGTACGCCTTCACAAGAGGAACTATGCAAGAGTGAGGTGGGGCCGACAGGGACACCTGACCGAGAGAGTAGCGGTAGAGAGAGGGGTACGCCAGGGTTGTGTTCTGGCCCTCACTTTGTTCTCCCTCTTTGACAACGGGGTGGTGGAGCACCTGAGGTAGGACCCTGACGATGCGCCAACCCTGGAAGGGAAAAATCGCCACACCTCACTCTTTGCAGACGATACCCTTCTGATCTTTAAAAGCCCGATGGGTCAACAAAAACTGTTGGATCGGTTCAGCCAGTTTTGAGAGTCCAGAGGCTTGTGCATAAATACAACTAAAACCAAGCTAATGGCTCTATCCCCATCCAAGCATTTTAGAAACACCATCAAGTTGGATGACTCCCCTCTAGAATTAGTGAAAGCTTTCGACTATTTGGGTGTACGGGTCAACATCTTGATGAAATGGAACTCCCATCTGTCAAAGATGCTACTAAACCACAAACGTGTGTCGGGGGCTATTGCAAGACACCAGCTCCTCTCCCATAGCCGACCTGTCGCCCCCGCCATTAAGGTCCATGAGGGGAAAGCCTTGCCCACGTCCCTGTACGGGGCGGAACTGTGGGGTTTTGAGAACATCATGGAGCTAGTAAGATAGCGGAGAACACGTTTTACAGGGACCTGGTCTGGCTTCCTCCTTCGACCCCTCTGGTCCCTCTCCGTCATGACCTTGGGATACATTCAATAAGGGACATAGCAGGTTGCGCCCTCTTCTATTCTGGGTATGCCTTAGAAGGACCCCAGAACTGTGCAACTATGCCTCCGGCCTGACCGAATTGGTCCGCCTTAATACAGGCCATAAGTTATCCTGGGTATCCAAATTGAAACAGTTGGTGGGGGCCATCGGTCTAGCAGATGCCTGGGAAAGCCAGACCTGCCACCAAAGCAATTAGTAAAGAAAGCCTATTGGGAGTGGGTGTCTAACGAAGTCACATGAAATTTGAAACATGGCTCTCTGACGGTGAAGTTTTTAGACTTCAAGCCTACCCCCAAATTGGAACCCTTCCTAGATTTTAATGAATCCCCGAGAGACAGGGCACTGTATCTGAAGTTGAGATCTGGCACACTCCCTCTGAACGATTTTACAGTGGGGTGGAAACACAAGGGAGAGGGTAAGTGGGTGCCCTGGCTGTGCTTCTCCCACGGAATCCATCCCCCATTTTCTTTTTGCCTGTCCAGTGTACAGACAGGCGAGAAGAAGATGGCTGAAACCTGTGTGTTCCAATCTGGGGTCTATGAACTACAGAGAGGCATTGCGTATTCTCAAAACGGACACCTCAGTTCCCAGTGTAATCTGTAGGACTTCAAAATATTTGGGATGTGCCTGGCTAATTAGATCTAAGCTCCTCCGGGTGAACAATTTGTAGATTATGGAGTTCCAGCAACGTCCCTTTTATTGTTGTGGATTTTTATTGTATATAAATTGTTCTTAACTTTCGTGCAACATTTTAACGGACTAGTTATATCTTCTATACCCTGTTTTTAATACCATTGTACTGTATGTATGGCTAAACGATACTCTTTCCTTTTATAACATTGATGTCTTTCTAAATTGATGAATGAATTGTGTACACTTTTATGATGTTTGTAACGAATAAAGTCATACAACAACAACAACAACGACTATCGCATGGTGCCGCCGGGTTGAGAATAGAACGTTAAGACGGTGTTATTTTCCCGCGATAGACTGCGATATGCAAAGTTGTGTTAAGCTAATTTTGCAATAATTAACACACGTTCTTACGAATATCCCCCATAGTTTTTTTCCGATCAATGTGTTAACAAGATTCAATTTAAGCCCAAGTATTTCGGTTCCGAGGTCTACAATGTAGCCACTACCTGCATGAAACCCTGAGCTTTGAGAGCCCAGCAGCTCTCCTCTACCTTAGACCTGAGACAGTAGATTGTTAGGGGCAAAGCTTTTAGTCTAATTTTACACGGGAATCAGCAAGCACAATCTCTTCCCTTCGTATCACTTTTCAAAATTCTTAATGCCTCCCAATAATGCCTCACACCCTTCAGTATACACCCTACAATGATCCACTTCTTACGGGCTGTGAGTAGCTAGGGCAGAAAAAGACAAAGAGATCTTCCGTTTCTTTAAGTTGTGGGCAATGAGGACAATGACCTTAGCAGTAAAACACTACATATGAATTGTACATATAGCTTGGAGGGAAAATATTCTATCCATATATGGTTCAAACCTTGGGATGCATTGATGGCTCTGTACTGTTAAGGTCCCAACTCTCTGGTCACTCCAGATCCACACCATGGTACTCTCCCAGTATAACCGTTTCAGCTTAATACTGCCAGCTATAACTATGTCTGCTGGGAAATTCTTCAGCTCATCCATTTTAACCGTTTTACATAGGTTCCTTACCTGTTTTAACCAAGGAGTACGGACTTGTTTATCGCAGGCAATACTTTCTAATAAAGATACTCTGTGACCAGCTCCAAGTGTGACCAAAGCTGCACCAAGTATAACAGATTCCTCCCTATTGCAGAAACTCACTGATATAGGATGTTTCTACTCTTCCCCCTTTGCGGCACACATGACAGGTTATCAGTCAATCTTACGCCTAAATAGTCTAAACTTTTGACCTGCTCTATTGGGGCACCCTCAATGGACATCCTTTCTCCAAAGGACCGGTGAGGGTTTATAGCCATGAACTTAGATTTTGATGGCTTAAGTTCAAGGCCCCTAGATGTACAAAAAAGCTGCAAAAGCGTCTAGTTCCGAATGCAAGCCAATAGGGGTTAAGAGCTGAGAAGAGTATCATCGGCAAACATGAGGAGTGGTAGGCACTTGGGGACCTAGGGACGTCATGCTTGCACTGCATTAACCATTCAACCACTCACTTGATGTAGAGGCAAAAAAGTGTGGGTGGATGAGGTAGCAAAGGTCCAAGGATTTCAAGGCTTTAGACAACACTTGAATAAGTGTGATTAGTTGGCGGATGGAGACACACTCGAAGCTCTGGACCTCTTGGGCTTCAGGGTTAAGAAAACAGTTTTAAGAAGTTGTGAGTGTGGTCTCCACGTAAGATTGAATTTATTTGCCAGGATTAATATCCGTTTTTTCAGCTCTTGATATGAAGGACAAAAATCTTTCTGTTTGTAGAAAAATTACTTTATTTTAATTCATACGATGAGGACAGCCGACACGTGTTTCGCCCCCTCTTGGCGATTTGCGCCGGGGCTTTCTCAAGGCTAGATGAGTTAATTCACGTCGAAAATTCCTGTTACAGAAGTATGTGCGTTATCCGTAGTATAAAATTACAATTCTTCAGTGATAAAACATTTCTTTTTAGGCTAATGCCTACAGTCCCAAGGTCCTCCCAGCATGGCGATTTCTCGTTCGTGTCCTTCCCCGAACGAGAAATCGCCATGCTGGGAGGACCTTGGGACTGTAGGCATTAGCCTAAAAAGAAATGTTTTATCACTGAAGAATTGTAATTTTATACTACGGATAACGCACATACTTCTGTAACAGGAATTTTCGACGTGAATTAACTCATCTAGCCTTGAGAAAGCCCCGGCGCAAATCGCCAAGAGGGGGCGAAACACGTGTCGGCTGTCCTCATCGTATGAATTAAAATAAAGTAATTTTTCTACAAACAGAAAGATTTTTGTCCTTCATATCAAGAGCTGAAAAAACGGATATTAATCCTGGCAAATAAATTCAATCTTACGTGGAGACCACACTCGCAAAAAAGTGTGGGTGCCAGTACTCCTTCCTGTCTGAGTCCCCGTTTAATGGGGATACTGTCCGTTACAGCCCCTCCCCTATTCCACCTCACCTAGGCATAGGTTTCAGCATTTAGAACCCTAAATATCAAGACAAAATCACGCGGGGCTCTATAAGCTTCCACAACCCTCCATAGATTGTCCCTTGGGACTAGGTTGAATGCCACTCTCAGGTCTAAAAAGCAATATAAAGGGGCAGGTGGCCAAGATGGCAGAGTGAGCAGACCTGTCTGATCAGCGCTCGTCCTCACCCAGCAACGAGTACCTTCAATAGCGACCCCCAGCAACTGGAACAGAACCGGGAGATGTGACCTGGCATTGGAGGACGAGCAGTAAGTGTTTGGGAGCTGCGTGGTGCCTGGCAGGCTCCAATCTGGTGTGCATCGGTATCTGGTGCATGCCGCGGCCTATGAAGGGAGTGTACCGCATGCCAGCTGGGGCCTCGCAGAGAACGGCTGTGCCAGCGCCGGTCACTCGGCGACGCTGCTTCCGTGGAGGTCCACTGAGCTCGAGGCTCAGCCTTTCCGATCGCTGTCTGAGCCCTGGGAGAGACGACGGCCCCGGGAGAGCGACGCTGGACGGAGGTTGAGGTCCCCTGCCAGGATACGCCGGTGGTGATGACCGTACATTTTGTTGCAGCCTAACAGTGCTGCCTGGGAGGTGGGCTCGCGCCCTTCTGATGAGGGCCCTCTGCAGACGCCGTCTACCAGCAGTGAGTGTGTAGTGTAGTTCCTATATTCCCAATTGGAATAACATAAACGATAGCTTAGACGTAGGACTGAGGTCGACTAGGTCTCTATTGAATATGTTAGACTTATTTGTGTGTGCCAGCTAGCTCAGAGGTCACTAGAAACTTTCTTGAGTAAACAAGAAGGCGTTTAGCTTTCCTGAATAGACAAGAAGGGATTAGCTTCTGACAACCATATCACATGACAACTTTGTTCCCCCTGCAATAAGGAATATATCTCTAGAGTCGCGGAAACAATAGATAGTTATTTTACTCAGTCAATCGTGCATGCTTCGTTTCACCAGAAATGCAGAGAAATAGAGAGACGGGCGTTTTCAATAAAAGGATTGTTTATTGAGCAGTCTTCTTTCTCATGCAAGAGAAATGAATTGCCACAATTGCAATACTTGTCATAAAGTAAAGTGCGTACAGTAAAAGGAGTATTATGAAATAATACTGTAAAAGCATTTATATGGTTTCTAAGCCATATGATACTTAATATGGATAAAATACATACAATGATAAAATAATGACTAAACGTACTCAACTGGTGTTTCTAATATACGCCTACCCCAGTGTACCTAACCTAAGCCTAGTACGTGGGAAGGAGTAGATGAGTTACAGTTTTTTGCCAAGAATCTGAATCAAGAATTCTCTATGGGTCTAATCAGCTCCGTACCTTAGGTATAGAATGAAGGAGGTCTTGTATCTCTCTCTCAGGACTCGATCTCCCAGAAACCTGCGAGGGTGACTGGAAAACACTGGAGCTGGATTTCTCGGCAGGAGAAAAGACAGCGTCTTTCTCAGTGCGTCAGCAGGGAGGGTCGGCTTCCTTCGGCACTTGCATCAGCAGGGCGTTGGGCAAGTAGATAGCTGATTCTGCTCCAAACCACCGTGTCTTGCTTAAGGCAGATGCTGGTATATTTATACCTGGCAGGTGCCGAGTTTAACGTAAGGTTGGACATAAGACGTCACTAAGAACTGGCCGTTCTTTCAGGACTCTCAGGAGTTCTAGGACAAATCAAAACAGAAGCTGGGGAAATTCCCGGGCTGCTGGAGGCTTGGTTTGTTTAAAAACGCGTTTCTAGGAGTCTATGGGAGTAGCCTTGCCTGTATTTGGACTTCATTGGCTATGACTTAATATGGATATGATTCTTATGCCTTTATAAGGATATGATTTATTATAACTACACAAGGGCATAAATCGAGAATATCTAATTAGGGTCCTAGATACATTCACAACACCCACTCCATGTATAATGTCCATCAGTACGAAATACTAAGCAATACTAAACATATAACAATGCATGTGTTTTTCAGCCCACCCCAAAATACATAGTTTGCATTTGAAATGGTGTATACACGAACAATTAGTATAATACTGTACGTTTTTCAAGCAGTGGTATCATTCAGAAAATGCATATTTTGTTCATTTAGAATGTTGACTGAATGAATCACGAAAATTACATTCATGAAATGGCTCTTAATACAGAAGAGAAGGTCAAGACCATTTCATCACATATTTATACATGACTGTACATGTGCTAGAGGCTAAGTCAAAATATTGTCTCTCAGTATTTTAAAAATAGAAATCTTGTTCTCTAAGAATAGTTCTACTTTAAGCAGAGTATCATGTGCCAAAAAAAGGTAAATATTTTGGGAACTGGAGAAAAATAATTTCGCTTTCGGGAACAAAAATAGTATCAATGTTTTTAGAAGTTCTGTTTATCAAAACTGAAGGCCAAATTCAAAGTTCAGGGGATGCTGTGTGCTCGCTATTTCAAATATTATTCACGTTGTTAGGAGAGAACATTACCTCTGATAGGCCGGCAAAAAATTTGTCTACAACAGTAGGTGAAAGTTGAGCCAACTCCGAAAAAGTGGAAATAGTGCATACATGGGATGCATTGCCATCATCGGTGTTTAGATCAGCAATGGTCACGGAAGGTTGTACCTGTGTGCCGCTTTCATCTCGTACCTCACCGCCACCTAATCGTAATGGTGAGGTCTCAACAAATGCGGTCATCAGAATGGGTAGCTGCTGGGGACAACACGTTGCATGAGCCGTTACCGAACCAAGCAAAGTATCGACATCCATAGGTACTGCTGATGGAATTGTGAGCAGATGTCTAACAAGCATTCTTCTCCGCAAAGCAAGCATCTTAGAACAGGTAGGATGCAATCTTGCCAGATTGGTCTGAATGAAAGAAACCAGGTAGTATTCAGATCTCTTAGCCGAGCCAAGCCGAGGACTTTAGTGATCCGCTCTCGGTATTGTACTGCTAGGATCATGTCTTCCATTGTAGCCTGAGTTTTGTCTGTGAATTGACTTGCCATATCGGAGCAGAAGGAGCAAAAATGAGAATCCTGCTACGAGTCCCAAGATGAAAGGCAGGCCGTTGAACACAGAATGCACAAAATTCGGGAAGATGCCAAGAACTGCTTCGAAGGGTGCTAGCAGTCCCGAAAAAATTGTCTTAATTACATGTGCGATGCCGCTGGTATCAGACATGTTTAAGATTTGACTTAACATTTCTATGAAATGTACGGGGCAATTTGTTGATAATAATGCATGTATCTATGCTGCTGTCCTTGCAACTTGCAGATCATACGTTTCTCTAGACGAGGTTAAAGGCACAGTTGTTTGTAAAAGAATAGACTTCATTCTGCTTAAAGTATCAATTCGAATAGAAGAGATATTCAAAGAAGGCCATATTGCCGCCTCCCTGTCTGGTTTGCTGTTTGGATACAATACTTGCATACAACAAGTGACCATGGAAGTAACGCTCACGAGATAGGCTTTTCCTGGCACCATGCCACAACAGCTGTGGTCACTTATTATAACGTAGCTGCCGTTGGAAAGCTGTCTGAAAAAAGGCTCTATCTGTGTAGCAGGGGTGCCTTGCTGGTGACATGAAAGGTTATTTGAAGAACCTTCGCAGGCTCCATGCAAGTTAATTCCTTGACACAGAAGTGTACCGCTTAGTGACTTTTTACAGTTGTTACCACTAAGAAATACTTCTTTCTTGCCCCCACTCCAACATCTATGTGTATAAGGTAAATTCCAGGTTGTCTTGATGTATCCTTTACCCAACCTTTCATACAGGCCTGCTGGTATATACTTTTGGCAGTATTGAAACTGAAAAGTTGTTATCGGGATTGTGATGGTGCCATGTATTATCCATTCAATGACCGGTCTTTCTGACATTGTCAATGGTAATTTTTTGAGTTTTTCAATGCTCAGCACCGTATAGTCTGCCCCTCTCTTTGCCAAAGAGATTTGTCTACCAGTAAGGTTATAGATAAAAAATAATGATGTTGTGTTGATTAGACGCTGTGGCACGTTGCCTGAACGCAAATTTCGTAACGTCCAGCCTAACTGTACAATAGAACGTAATTGGGACTGGCCATGTTGTAACATTAGTATATCCTGTTCTATTATATCAATAGCAGATGATACAATGCTGTCCAGTGAATAAATTCTGCAGGACAGAGTCGTTAACTCATTGTCCACTACAGAAAGTGATTTTTCCAAATTAATACAATCAATTTCTCGTATTTTTTCTGCAGTTTCAATTTGTGTTATTTTCCAAGCTTCATAGTAAACTGCGTATATACCAGCGTATATGAAACGTTTTTGACGCTGTTTGCGCGGTCCCTGTAAGAAATCTCGCAAGTCAGCACCTTCTTTAAGTAAAGTCAAGTGTTGCTTATTTTCGGGTAGTGTGGAGCTCTGTAGCCATTCGAGGCATAGTTTTCCTACACTGTATGTTGTAACTATCCCTGGATGTTGTCTCTGGGAATATGTTGGGTCTGGCCTATTCTGTTTGAACCCCTGTATTTTGTTCAGGAATCTATCTTGACAGTTATCAGTGTCTGTGGGCCAGATCAACCATTTTTTCCAATTAGGATTTGTTCTGATTTGTTTTAAAATATGGGACACGTCTAACCCTCATCTGTAGTGTTATTTCTATCAGGCATAGGCTTTGGTATAGACTGGTTGTTTAAATCTTTTATCTTGGCTAGGCCAAGACAGGTTGTTTGTTGAATGGTGTCATTCAGGAACATTATTTGTTCGGGGATTATGCAGGCTCTGAATAATGATTCTAAACCTTATACCTGCCATTCTTTTGTACCCCAGACAGTTTTGTCTCAATGTTGTTTTTCCAAAATTCAAAACTAATTGTAGACATTTTTTCATAAAATGTTTCAGAATAAATCAGTTTAGTATTTGTCAACATGTTTTTCATTCCTGTCTTATTCATTTTTTTAAAATAAAACGTTTCTGGATCAGTGACATTAAACCCTGAGAAGTATGGGAATTTCTCATAAAATGTTTTCGAACTACCTTTTGGCGGAGTTGGACAATGTTCTCATTGATTATAACTGAACACATTTCTAGGATTAGCAGATTTATGCAAATAATGATGCCGAAAATGATTGGAGCGATACATTTCTTCATAATTCGATGAACCCTGTAAATAATCATGTTCTGTAAATTTTGCTGACATTTCTAAATCTGACATCATATTATTAATATTTTCAAAGTCCCAATCATCAGAGAAAGTACTAGGTGATACAAACTCACTTAAAGAAATCTTGAACTGATGTGGATATTTCAAGAGTTCAACCGGGCCATAGATTTTGTAATCACTGTTGTCCCAAGCTACACCACCAGGTATAGGAATGGCTGTGATGTTCACTGATGATAGTTCTCTTTTTTCAAAGTGACAGGATCTGTGAGGTTTTAGAACCAAGTTGATGTTCTGACTTGCTGTGTCCATTGTACTGTATTTTCCATTAATCATTCTTCCCAAGCTTAAAACTAAGATGAGCCAGAGCAGGAGGAAAAGTACACCTAACACAATCCACAGTTCAATCCAGGGTGAAATCAGATATGTTTCTCTAAGTTGATGAAAGAGCTCTGTAATTTTGTCTTTGAAAGTTTTGTTTGCTGGCTTGTCTCCATGTTCACTTGGATCATCGGAAAAGTCATCGAAATTGATAAAGTAGCCAGATGCAGTTTTGTCAATTGTTTGGATGGCATCAGGATTGTTATTAATCTTTGTAGTTGTTTCTTCCTTTTTCATATTAGAATAGTCCGAGGCTACATCATTGTAGATAGGTGTTTCTTGACAAACTGTTGCAATTTGGGTTTCAAGAGGCACAAGTTCCATTGCTTTGTTGCATAGTCCTTTTTTATTCACTGCAGGTTTATCAAATGTGATTAGTCTCTCAGTTTGAACCTCTTGGATTGTAGCAAGGTTTGGTCTTCAACACGTCTTGGGAGTCCACTGGGCCTACTACTTATTATTGGCCACATGGTTGTGGTTTTTTATAGGGTTGGGCGGCCAGCTACGCTCCGTGCACGGAGTGTGCGTAGTGCCGCCTACTCCGCATTTTGCGTAGCGGGCGTAGCCAGGCGGCACTACGCACGCTCCGCAGACGGAGCGTAGCTGGCCGCCACCCGCCTTCCTCCCGCCCTCCCTAAATACTTTAAATGAAAAGTTTAAATTAATTAAAAGGCACTTACCTTGCCCCCCGCTGCCCGCCGCGTCCCCGGGGCTCGCTATCTTCATTCTGCGGTCTTGTTTACTAATGCGCATGCGCGGGCGGCCGCGCATGCGCATTTCTCACTAGAAAATGCGCATGCGCGGCCGCCCGCGCATGCGCATTAGTAAACAAGACGGCAGCAATGAAGATAGCGAGCCCCGGGGACGCGGCGGGCAAGGTAAGTGCCTTTTAATTAATTTACACTTTTCATTTAACGTATTTAGGGAGGGCGGGAGGGAGGCCTGTGGTAGGTAGTGGGGCTAAGAGGAGTGCGGAGGTGGGCGTAGTTTCTCGCCCTCTTCACGTAGCTCCGCGAAGCCCCATTACGCCCACTACGCCCAGGGCTAGTTTTTTACCAGGTCAATTGATACAACTCGGTTCTCCTTTTTACGAGCAAGGGGCGGTAGTACTACTGATCTTGTTCCGCTGATAGCTAAGACAGGTACTGCTTTTTGGTAAGAAGGCCCAAATTCCTTCTTCACCGCGATCTTTTCTCTGACCAGATCCCCAAACTTTGGAATCCAGACAGGTCTTGCTGGGACAGGTGGTTTCTCTTCAGTGGTTGTTGGCTTTAGCTTTGTGTTACTTAGACTTCTTCTTGTTTCATTCAAGTCCTGTAAAACAGCCAAACGATCTTTGATATCAATAGATTTTTGTTCCACCACTGAAGTCTGACTATCGAGGTCTTTGGTAATCATTCAAGTACCAAACAGAAGTTCATACGGAGTGATTCCACCCAGAGAATTTATTGGCAGATTATTAAGACTACGTTGGACACATATTAGATGTTTGACCCACCCATCACCCGAACCTAATACCCTCGCTGTTATAGATTGCTTTATGTCACTGTTTTTTCTCTCCACTACCGCATTTCCCTCAGGATGGAATGGACTAGAGTACTGCAATGCAATGACCATGCTATTCATGGCCTCTTTGTAAGCTCGAGAGCTAACGCAGGGCCCTGATCAGAATGTAGCATGCCAATTGCGTATGTGCCGATAAAGACTTGCAAATCTTTTATAACAGTTCTGGCGTCAGCCGAGCGCTGGGGCCACATCCAAATGAATCTTGTCTTAATATTTATGGGATCGCATTTTTCCGGTCGGACGCTTGCGTGTAGATAGTATAATGCTGTCTAACAGGGGTATCTGGGCTGGTATTACTGTGCTAGAGTCCGATATCTGGTCCGGTTCATTACTGCGATCTCTATTGCAATCTTGACAATCCATTGCAAAGTTATAAACTTGCACACTCATTCCCGGCCACCAATATCGTGATTGCAATTCTATTAGAGATTTCAGGATCTCTTGGTGCCTCAGACCCAATCCCATGTGTGCTTCTTGAATCAAGAAGACCCTCCGGTTTGTGTTTGGAATTACTCTATCGCATGAGTTCGCATCAATTATGTATGTATTTCCGAGTGGATAATTCAGAGGTAACGCCGCATAATTGCCTTCCATGGAGGCTTTTACTGCAAGCAGCGTTTCACCATCTATTTGTTTTTTAGAACGCTTTTTTGTAGCTACGGAAGCCGAGTGACCAGCTGCCGCTGTGGCTTTATTAGCAAATGAATTCCCTGCAACGTGAACGCCATCACGTTGAAGACTCTGCGTATGTATCACGTGAGTCTTTTGTAGTTCTTTCTGCACAAGAACTACTTGTTCCCAAAGTTTTTTATGTTTTATTATGCCACCTCTTTCATCTTTGTAACCATTTTTAATCCAGGTCTGCATGGAATTATTATAAGATTCGATGCAGTAATGCGAGCCGCACACTATTAGTGTGGGGAATTCGCGATCTGCATTTTCAAGCGCCATCTTCAAAGTTCGTAGTTCAGCTCGGTGAGCTGTACATCTTCCAATTGATTCAGTTTTAGTGACCATTTGTCTGAATTTACCTAAGCGCCAGCGACCTTTAAAAATCGCACACGCAGCATTGTAGACTTTTTTATCCACAATGTAGTGTTGTGCAAATCTATCTGTGTAGATTACACAGGTGTACTGTTCCAGAGGCAGAATCTCAGTTGGCAGAGGACATTCGTATTCGTATTGTAGAAATTCATGCGTTTTTAGGTTAGGATCAAATTTGTATACTACGTCTGGTGCAGCAAGAGAATTAACCCATTGTATCCATCTCAAATGTAATGCTTTAGCATTTGGAATGCTTGCTCTTGTTACTGCTTCTAAAGCAGGTACATGTGTAACGATTATTATATGTTTACCTTGTGTAAGGGTTCTTTCTTTTGCTACAGCAGTTTGTACCGCAGTTAGAATTCTTTCAGTAGAACTGAATTTCATTTCAGCTTGTGTGTACAAGTGTGATTTTTACGCTATCGGTACTGTTTCTCCCTCCTTGGAGGTCAGGTATGTAAATCTACATCTTCCTGGGATGACTCGGATTACAAGGTTGCGTTCGGTTGCGCATGTTTGCAGTTTTGTTATAGTTAACATGTCTGTTTGTAACGATCTTAAAATTTCTGTGTGTTTTTGAGTCCAATTATTTGGTTTGAAATCAGGTTTTATTAATTCGTAGAGTGGTTTAACCCTCTCTGCATAATTTAGAATGTAAGTTCTTCAGAAGTTCAGGAAACCTAGAATTGAGTGTAAGTTTTTCAGCGTTTTTGGAGCTTGGAGTACTGCACACTTCTCTAAGAAGTTGTCTGCTAGGCTTTTGCCTTCACTTGATAATTCATATCCTAAAAATAGGAATGTCTGGTGGGCAATTCGTGACTTTTTAAAGTTAAATTTATACCCTTCAGATGCGAACCCAAGTATGATGTTGTTCACTCTTTTCAAGTGTGTCTCGAGGTCATTGTCTGTAAGATAGATGTCATCGACATAGGATAATGCCTCTTCATCATATATTTGTAGTAACTCTGTTACCCTGGCTGAAAATAATCCTGGGCTGTTCTTGAATCCCTGTTGCAGACGATAAAATTGCTTTAGGGCCCCCATGCTGGAGCAAGCGGTCAAATACCTGCTTTCTGGTGCAATGTTATTGACAGAAAAAAACATTTGAAATATCTAATGTCGTTTTATATTATTTATTAGTGCTGCACTGTGTGAGTTTTGTACAGCAAATGTTTTACAACAAGAGTTTAGGTGTCTGTAGTCCAAAACTAGACAATATGAATCGTCTGGCTTGGAGACAGGAAACAAAGGATTGTTCATTTGTGAGGTGCATGTTTCAATCACCCCCTGATATTCCAGTTGATCTAAGATCTCTCTGACTTGTTTTTTAGCTTCTTGCTTAACAGGATACTGCCTCTGTGCAGTTGGTTGATTTTTTAACTGGATTTTATGATGAGGAGAATCCTCATCCCATCCTACATGATTTTTATATAATGCAGAAGCTTGGGCCACTGCCCATTTCCTAGCATAAGTGTATTTTTGATGAATTGGAATGTGATTTGAGAAGGCAGGCATAATCATTTCTTCGCCATGTTGGCACTCCCTGACAAACTCTGGTGGCCAGTCCTTTTCTGCTAGAAGGATATCTTATCCTTTAGATAGGTTTTCCCAGAAGAGACCTTTTATTTTCCTAGTTTTTTCTCCCTCTATACGTAATGTTATTTCATATAGTTTATGGGGCACGCTAACTCGGGTGTCTGCAGTTTCCACTTGAATGTATTCATTCGTGTCCACTGTCTCCAGAAGATTCATCAGGATCTTGCGAGCTATTGTCACTTCTGCTGCGCTCTCTAGCATTGTTTGGGCCCACTCTCCGTTCTTGAGTTGTGTCCTCAGGATCCTCGGCATGTTTTATTTTAATACTGGCTACCTTCTTTTTAGGAAATTGTAATTTTTTACTTTGATGAGCAGCTTCTTTGTCTTTGGACTTGACGCGCTCTTCTTTGTGTTCTGACCGTCCTCTTCTTTCCGATTTCTGTGAGGAAGTCTGAAAAGATCGAGAGGGACGTGTATCAATATCTTGATATCTGTCAGGTTTTCTCAAATTTTCACTATTTCTAAGGTTATATCTTTTTTAAGAGGGCTCCCTTTGTGGAGACTTCCCCCCTTCTGGAGATCTATCTCTCCGTTGGGGCGACTTTCCTCTGGACTGGAAATGTTTTTCTCTTGGAGAGGTTTGCTTATTACCCTCCCACTTCTTCTTTTGAGAATTGAGATTATTTTTAACGAAAGTTTTTTCAGGATTTTCAGTTAGTTGTGGTTTTAGTGGTTTACCACCTAAACTGTCTCTACCTAATTCTTCATAGGATTTTTCAATTATTCTGTCAAGTTCAAAAGTTTGGTCTTCTATATCTGTTTCTTTTAGTTTTGGTGGTAGGTTGTACCATCAATTGTTAATTGAACTAATTGCCTATATGCATTTGTTAGTTCTTTTATTCGAACTAAAAGTTCTTCGCTTGACATTTTTTCAATGTCAGGATGTGGTGTATAGCTGGTTAGAACCGGCCATGTGGCTCCTGGTCTACCTAGTGGACTGAGCCTGGTAATGTGAATTTGATGTTTTAGGGCGCCATTAAACCAGAGCTCATGCTCCTGGTAAGTTATTGGAATTTCAACTTCCTCTAAAGGAACGTATTCCGCTGGCGGTTCCCCTACTTTGTAGTAGTGGAACTCGCGTGTCACAGCATTTTCTGCTGGAAAAGTTATCCATGAATAGAATACCTCCGTCTGCCAATATTCATGTGCCTCGCCAACAAATATGACTGTACCACCTCTTGATGATACTCCATTTTCTATAAGTTTTATAGTTAAGGTTTTCCTTACATTTGCCGGGATGAGTATTGCATCCGGTTGATCTTGTTGCAGACTTGTGTCTTCCGTCAAAAGTTGAGCTGCTAGTCTAGCTCTATCCCTTTCATCGTCACTCTCTGGCATTTTGCTGACAGAAAGTTTGCAGAGCAAGTTTCAAGGAAACAAAGATTAGGTGCACAATATTTTGGAACACTGTATCCTTCAACTTTGAATAAATCAAAAACTAATACATAGGAATCTCTTCCTACTAAGTTTTTGTGGATATTAGCCTTTATCCCACTCCAGACGTCTATTGGAGTTTTTACGGAAAAAGGGGTCTGTGTGAAAAGCACGACTGAGTTACTCTAGTATCTAGCGTTAAATTATCGCCTTATCAAACGTTGGGCGCCATGTAGTGTAGTTCCTATATTCCCAATAGGCTCTGTGCATTGGAATAATATAAACGATAGCTAAGACGTAGGACTGAGGTCGACTAGGTCTCTATTGAATATGTTAGACTTAATTGTGTGTGCCAGCTAGCTCAGAGGTCACTAGAAACTTTCTCGAGTAAACAAGAAGGCGTTTAGCTTTCCTGAATAGACAAGAAGGGATTAGCTTCTGACAACCATATCACGTGACAACTTTGTTCCCCCTGCAATAAGGAATATATCTCTAGAGTCGCGGAAACAATAGATAGCTATTTTACTCAGTCAATCGTGCATGCTTCGTTTCACCAGAAATGCAGAGAAATAGAGAGACGGGCGTTTTCAATAAAAGGGTTATTTATTGAGCAGTCTTCTTTCTCATGCAAGAGAAATGAATTGCCACAATTGCAATACTTGTCATAAAGTAAAGTGCGCACAGTAAAAGGAGTATTATGAAATAATAATGTAAAAGCATTTATATGGTTTCTAAGCCATATGATACTTAAAATGGATAAAATACATACAATGATAAAATAATGACTAAACGTACTCAACTGGTGTTTCTAAGATACGCCTACCCCAGTGTACCTAACCTAAGCCTAGTAAGTGGGAAGGATAGATGAGTTACAGTTTTTTGCCAAGAATCTGAATCAATAATTCTCTATGGGTCTAATCAGCTCCTTAACTTAGGTATAGAATGAAGGAGGTCTTGTATCTCTCTCTCTCAGGACTCGATCTCCCAGAAACCCACGAGGGTGACCGGAAAACACTGGAGCTGGATTTCTCGGCAGGAGAAAAAACAGAGTCTTTCTCAGTGTGCGTCAGCAGGGAGGGTCTGCTCCCTTCGGCACTCGCATCAGCAGGGCGTCGGGCAAGTAGATAGCCAATTCTGCTCCAAACCACTGTGTCTTGCTTAAGGCAGATGCTGGTATATTTATACCTGGAAGGTGCCGAGTTTGACGTAAGGTTGGACATAAGATGTCACTAAGAACTGGCCGTTCTTTCAGGACTCTCAGGAGTTCTAGGACAAATCAAAACAGAAGCTGTGGTAAATAAAATTACCTATACATTTTTCTATACATAAATAACAATAAGGATAGCTCATTTAATGAGAGGCAGAGTCCGTGGTATCAGAGTCGTAAGGGCTTTATTTCAATGGCTCGAGCCAGGGGGAGAATCGGGTTCCATCACCACTAAGGTTCAGGAAGGGATGTCACATCTTTATTAACATCACACATTATATATAGTAAAACCATACAATTGTAATGAATACAGTAGGCGGAACACTCCAGGCGGAGCAATGTGAGGAGAGAGATAAGAACACATGGGCGTAAAAGAAGGCGTGTAAGAGGGCGTACACGTAGGTGTGCACTTGATGAGTCATAGATGTGTCAGAGGTGGGTGGAGACATAGAGGAAGACTGCAGGATCAGCAGAAACCTTTAACCTACATGTGCGCGCAACTGGTCATGACGTGAAATTGACGTGTAACTGGGGAGAGCTGGGGGGCTGTGACTTTAGCACTAGTAGAGGAGTCTGGAGTCTGGGATGTCAGAACGACCTGCACTTCTGGCATATCTGATATATTGTGTTTGGTGGATGTATTGTCTGAAGTAAAGGTCTCTTGAGTAAAGGCTGTTCATCACTGAATGCTAGTATACGTGTATATGTCTTCGAGCATTGCGCGGGGGGCATGGGCCTACTATGGCAACGGGTGCAGTAAATCACTTGCATGGAGACAGGAAGGCTAGGCCCTATGCTCTGCAGGCGGAAAGATGTTTACCTATTTCACTAGACTGGAATGTGTTTTTGCGGAGGCTGAGCAGATAACTGTAGGCAAAATACCGTCTTGGCAGGCAGGCCAGGCCGGGCACCTCTCGGCTGGGCAGGGAGTAGGGGAGAGGTCAGGGATGCATACCTAAACTGCAGTTTTCAGAGACAGAAGAGGCTCGGAGCCTGAATTCAGGGCCTGGCTCGGCTGGGCCACAAAAACGTGTGCTTCTCGATAGTTAAATGTGTGCCATGTAAATGCATTGGCAACGTAGGCTTCAGTACAGAATTAACGTTTCATTCATGGAGGGCCTAATAGCTGACATGCTAACAATAGACGGAAATGCAGGAGCATTATTATGACAGGCACGGGAAGGGAATTATATGATAACATGGACATACATGGAGCATGGGTACGTGGATAGGGTGCGAGGGGGGGACACACTGACCACATAAAATTTTCTGTTTCCTCAAAGCAGGGGAAATTCCTGGGCTGCTGGAGGCTTGGTTTGTTTAAGAACGCGTTGTACTTTCTAGGAGTCTATGGGAGTAGCCTTGCCTGTATTTGGACTGCATTGGCTATGACTTAATATGGATATGATTCTTATGCCTTTATAAGGATATGATTTATTATAACCACACAAGGGGCATAAATCGGGAATATCTAATTAGGGTCCGAGATACATTCACAACAAGTGTACTGGGCCGCGTTTGGCCCTGGGGTCGAGCCCACACCTGGTTACACCACTGCACCTGCACTGGCCCCCCCATTGCAGCTTCCGTCCTGCCACTGCTTCCCTGACCTTGGGAGAGGAGGATCACTCGGATTGGACACCGGGGCCCGAGGGAACATGACTGGGCCGGAAGCGGGGCGCACACCTGCCCATTAAGACTCCATGTTTAAGGGCCTTCCCTGGCCGCTACTTTCTGGATCACGAAACTCACTAGGACTGGGAGTAGCCAACAAACCAGGAGAGATCTCCGTGGTGGCTGTGACACACCGTGGAGCGCCTTCTGGGGCCGCTTTTGCACTATGGAAGCTGTGGGGGCAGGGACGGCCCCAAGGAGATTGCCGAGGATCAAAACAGGGCCGTAGTCTGCCACAGGGTTCTGACAACTTTCCAGCAGTCACTCTGCCATTCTCTCACCTGTGAGCCCGGGGCCCACACAGGACCTCGTCTGGCTTCACACCCTTGATGCTCGACATAGACCCCTGAGTAGGCACAGTTCAGCGCTACACCGCCCGTTGTCACTCCTTACGCACAGTCCTGCCCTGAACGGGGGGGGCCCTCGGGGGAGCAAGGGCCGACCCCAACAATCAATTACAACTTGCGCCTTTCCTGGGATTTGTCGCCTGCGCAGCCTCTGATCCCTAGAAACACCAACTAGCATCTCTACACTAGCAACAGTGTGGGTGAGTGACTCCCATTCCCTGGCCAACTGGGACTTCTGGACACCTTGGTAGCATCTATGCGACCCTTGGACCTTCCACTCCCCTGACCCGGGATGGCAGAATCATGGCCACAGCCAAGGGTAAAAAAAGACAGATCTATTAAGGAAATGCTATTCAAAGGCACAACAGACTCCCAACAGGAGAAAGTGCTCACTTAAGATCCTAAACATTCGAGAGAAGATGGAGGTGCAGATGGCCCGGTGACACACAAGTTCCTAGAAGCGCTATTCGCATCTTTACGGGAGGATTTACAGACAGTTAAAAAAGATCTCACTATGGTGCTCAGAGAGGTGTGCTGGGACATCGATGAGGTGGGGGAGAGGGTGGCGGCCCTGGAGGAGAGCTCCCTAAAAAGTGACACAGAAGTTGAAGCTCTCCTGCAAGAGTTCTTGCGCCTTCAGGACCAACAGCTGGACCCCCAGGCTCAAGCAGAGGATCTGGAAAATAGATCAAGGAGAAACATCGTTCGCATTAGGGGGGCCTTAAACGCAGAGGGATCGGACTTGGAGGGCTATGTCCAGGCCCTGTTTGGAAGCTTCCTGGGAGCTAGATAGATGTCATAGAGTTGGCCTCCCCAGAACGCCCAAAAAAGAAAATTCCTTTCTGTGCCTCCCCAGAACACCCCCTCGCCTTCCTGGGGACATCCTGGTCTTCCTCCACAGCTTCAAGGAGAAGGAGGCAATCCTCAAAGCAGCATGCTCAAACCAGAAGATACAATCCCATGGCCACCCTCAGCATCTATTCCAAGACCTGGCATCCTCCACTCTTTTAAAATGGAAGGAATTCTACCCGGTCACTGGCCACCTCCGTTCTTGTGACATCTCCTACTCCTGGGGCCATCCGTTTTGCCATATCTTTCTAATGATCGGCAAAACACACCAACAACATTCTTTGTCAGAAGCCTACAAAACTCTTGAGATCACACCCTTCAACTCGGTCTCCATGTGCCCCTCCCAGGAAGAAAAGGTACATAATAGGAATGGCAGCGGGCCTTGATCAGGTCTGCGGCCCATGCCTTAACGGCCAGGTTTGGTGACCATGGCAAAGGAGAGGTCTGAGATGCTGCGCTCGCTCTCCGCTGGAGACAAACAAGATGCTGACCCCCCTCATAAGGTAATTTGCATTTGCTGAAGGGTAACTGTCTTGAACTTCTTCGAACAGAGATGTCTCACTCTGTCCTGGTGAACCCCATGGACCCAGACTTCCAATTCACGATGGACTACTTTTTCATCTCAGTTTTTTGTTTTTTGTTGAGGATTTGGGGTACTTTTTGAAGGACTTTTCATCCGACTGACCACTTATGGGATAGTCGAGGTATCTAAGTACTACTGTGATAGCCCCCCGTACATCAAGCTCTCATACACGGCGCAACTAGCATCTCTGGATCCACTGCTTACACCAGCTTAGGTTTCACTACCACCTGTTCCATGGAGGTCAAACTACTTAGTCTTAATGTAAAAGGTCTTAACAACCCCTTTAAAAGAACTTCGATACTCTCCCTACTAGAAAACTTGCAGGGGGATATTTTTTGCTTCAGGAAACGCATCTGCTAGCGCAAGACACCCATAGAATGCACACAAGGAAATTTCCGCACCAGTTTTGGTCATTGGGGAGGGAGAAGAGAGGGGGTAGGGGTGTCAGTTCTGTTCTCCAGTTAATTTCATGGGATAAGCCTAGGCACCTATTTTTGAGATTAAGGGTCGCCTACTAGCCATCCAGGTGCAACTGGGTACACTTCACTTTACAATAGTCTCATTATACACCCTCAACGAACACCAGGACACGTTTGTCATGGAAGCACTCGCAGGGGACCTTCAGTCCCCACATCAAGCAATTTTTGTGTATGTAGATTTCAACCTTATCATGTACGGAGGGTGGGACAAGCAAGTGTTCTCTCCCCCGAAGGTCTGACTTGGCTGGCGGATTGTGGGCTACCAGATGTGTGGTGCCTACAACACCCAGACGAGCAGGACCACACATTCTACTCCACGGCTCACAAGAACTTTGCCTGCTTAGACCACTTCCTAGCTTCATCCTCAGGGTGGGGGCTTATCCCAGACTCTTCCATTGAGCCCTTTCTCTGTCGGACCATGCAGCAACCACCTTCACCTTCACAACTCGTACACCTCTCCCTTAATGCCCGCCCTGGCATCTGCGTGAGACACTGTTGCATTCCCCTGAAGTAGTGTCCTCAATTAGGCAAACAATCTCTAACTACTTAGTAGTCAATGATAAAGGCGAGGTCCCTCTCTCCTCCATATGGAAGCCCTCAAATTGGTCTTATTGCGAAAGCAGCACATGACAACCTGGCCTGAAGGGTTAGGAGGGAGGAGCTGGGTAAATCGGTATAAGAACTTGAGTCCGTTCATAAACGCACAGCAGATTGAGTGCCATCTTTTATAAAACGTTCTGTCCCGAACGTCCTGAACGGGTCAGTGGGTAACTCCCATTGCATCAGCTTTTCCCCATCATGGCGTTGTCCAGTGGAGAGGCCCCATTGTGAGCTTCACAGCGATATCAGCAGAGTTCCCAAGGTGACAGGGGAAAAGACTGTATCAAAATCCGCCTTGTAGCTGAGGAAGCAGGAGGGTGCCAATGTTGGGCGGTCCGGCATATGGGGGGCAACCAGCTGCAAACAAGTTCATGATATTCAGAGAGCCTTGTCGCATGCGGCCCCCACCACCGGGCGCCACAGAGAAAGTGTCACAAACAGTCCCTGGCGGGATCTATAGCACCTTGGTAAAGATCTCTTGCTGCGAGTGATGCAGGCTTTGGGGCACAGACTTCGGGTCACACAGGAGTCACAGCCACTGGGGAGGGTACACCGGGGGCAGGAGGTTCACTGCGGAAGCCCAAACATGGCAGTATCCGGCCTTGTGCTGGCGGGCCTACCCAACAATGACTAATAGGCCTCAAAGCAAGCAGACAACCACACAGGCCCACATGGTCTTGCCGCAATGGATCAGCAGGGCAGGCCCCACCATCTTCAGGCCACCAGGATGGTCAACGGTTGCAGGGCAGCTTCTCCCCCATGTAGGCGAACAACTTAAACAACTGGGCAGAAGAGAGGCCACCAAAAACATTGTCATCCTTGCGGGGTTTCCAAATCCAGTGGTGGTCTCTGCCAAGTCTCTGTCAGCCCTAGGTGGGGGGGGACTATGAGGGGGCATGCGGCGAGAGTCCCCGGTTGTATGGCCCAGTAGGTGGTAGTTCGAGCCACCGCGCATCTCCTCCAGGGGTCACCGGCCATAAGTGGTTAATGGTCAGAAAATCACGGCCCTCCACGGCCAAGGACCTGCCCAAATGTCCACCCTCTCAGGGCCCAGAGGTTTAGTAACGGTAGTGATCCCACTCAGCCAGTTGGGACCAGGCCGCTATCCAGTTGGTGGCGACCCTGGCAAGATGCGGTGTGGTGCAGAATGCAGGGCCACTCCCTTCATGGCTTCCACCATGGATACACCCCAGGAACTCCACGGATGATGGACCAAACAGTTGGGATTTTACGGCTCACCAGGGCGGCGCGCAGAGCCCCAGCCTCTCGTAGCTTCTCCTCCGCCGGTCCTCTATCCTGCTCCAGCACCGACCGGCTGGCCTGGAGCACGAACGCGACACAGGCCTCACCCGGTACGACCCACTGGTTCTTGCTGTCACAGGGTGCCGAATGACCCCGGGCTGGATAATGTGGCAGACAAGTTGTTGGGCACAACAGGAGGCTAACTCTGCATATGGATCAGGATTTTGGCCCGCCTGGCACCAATGTTCTCAGCAAGTGTCCGATGTGGCCACCATCTTGGCCATGCCCCCTCGAAGGCATTACTGATTATAACACTTACATCACCAAGTTTACCTAACGTGGATTTTTCTAAACTTTGCTTCAATTATGGTTTTGGCTCAACGCAATGCTCTCATACTCTCATTCATCATGCACGTGTCTCTCAGTGAGGCCTAAAGACCTAGAGCTGTGCCAATAAAATCCACTCCTGCCTCTCTGTCACCGTACACCGGCCCCTATAGCTATTCTTACTGACAGCCTGAGATACTGCTCCAGTGCTGATCTGTGCCTACGAATGCAACATACGTGCTCCGGCGGGCATGGAGGCCCTCTGTTACTATCACTGCTCTGCTCACCATCGAGCCTCGAAGAAGCAGTTACTGTTAAGTGATACCCGCGTCTCCTAAAGAGAACATCCTTGCTTTCATTCTCACTCTTCTTTGTGTCGCCCTCCATGGATAAACCGAGTGGGCAATACTGAGGCATCTGCCAAACTTCTTTTATCAGCACTAAAACTGCAGTGGCTGACGGTCAGCAGAAAAGGTCAATTGTGGTGGGCAGATCATATCCCAGCATGCACGTTGTAGGAAGGTACATCCTGACTATGGTTGCCCCCAACTTTTTGCCCTGTGTTTTAGCTGGTTTTGGACATAGTCGACCTGGGATCCTGCCAATCAGGACCCCAGGCCTACTGCTCTCTCTTTAAAATGGATTCCATGTACCCTAGGTACATTACCAATTGGTACTGGGCCACCTTATCAGACCCTGTAACTCAGGGCATAGGTGTACCCAGGGCTACCAGGGGCTGCAGCACGTATTGTGCCACCCCTGGCTGGCCTCCTAAATTTGACACAACTGGCTGCATGACAGCTGGGGCAAAGTCGTGTAATCACCCTTTGCTGTAGGTGTAGTATACCTATACCTAACCCTAAAATGGACACACAGATTCCTATCAGTCACTCCTATGGCAGGCCTTGACAATCCTGAAGGCAGAGTGCTTGGAATCGTGTGAGATGGTGCTCTGGCATGAGCTGAGCCTGTCTGCAGCTTGCGGAACCAAGTCCTAATAGCTGTTCCATGATATCGCATACCATATACTCTTAAGTGCATTATAATCCTCGCGGTTAAATGCTAACTTTGGTATTGCTTTATCAAAACATGTCGAGTAAGGTGTCATACGAATTGGAATACTAACCCCTCGCCAATTCTGGCGACGGGGTTAGCATTCCACCCTTCTAGAGGGACACGACATGTATGTAACTGTGAACCCCGGTTAAAGTTAACTGAAGCCTCAGCTCCACAAAATGGATGCTGCCACCACAGACACGAGTCTGACCCCCTGCAGCTGGGAGTCCTTCCAGCGAGGGGAGCCTGGACAAAGGGTTTCCTGTCAGGGGCGGTGCTAGCCCCGTCCCAGACATGGTTTTGTGTATCCTGGGTAGGCAGGGCTTTACAGGAAGGTGACTGCTGAGTGGCACCCCGGTGCTCACTACGCATAGGCCGGTCTGAACCAGTTCCAGGGGCACACCAGCCCCTGGCCTGGGGAAGTCCGGCATGGCTGAGGGGTGTAACCACCCCCCACCTAGTCCCACCCATAGGCAGGACCTAGTCACCGGGTCAGCCCCCTTTTTTAGTATAAAGATGGGAGCGGGCCCCCTGTTAAAATTAGATCATCTTTGGAATCAAGATACCACTTTCTTCGAAAGGACTTCACGATTTCTTCTTCAAGATTCTCCCTTGTGACTAAGGAGTAGTCACCCTGCATCCGCAGGCACCATCCTAAAGAACACTGCGGTCTGCTGCAAGTCCTTCATCACGAATCCGACGACCCAGCTCGACGAGACCCGGCTTCCCTGGCACCTCTGACCTCTACTCACCTCTACAGCCCAGCTGAGAACCGTGAGTGCGACGAGACCTCAAGGGACCGACGATCGCCAAGACTGCACGACATCTTTACTGCAAGCCCACCGTGTCCTCCACTGGTGAGTGCTTTGGGGTCCGAGAAGCCCCGACCCTGCGCAGCTCCAGCACCCAAGATCAGCCCCCCTGCATCTCCACGATCTGCGTGGGGCCCTTCTGCTGTTTGCTGTGCACCGCGTTGTTTGGCTACTAGCCGGCTGGCTTGTGGCCCTCTGAACGACGCCCAACGACTTCACGACTGCTGGTCTGGTTGCTCCAGGCTGGCCTTTGCTTCCTTCTTCAAGAGAGGCACCCCGGACCCTCCTGGTCCACTCCAGACGCCATTTTAGGTCCACCGCGTGGGCTTGAATTTGCCAAGGCTTTGTTGCCCAATCCTGGGTCCAGCGACGCCGACAGCTTCTATCTTCGTGGGACAGCTCGATCCTCCATCCTGGTCGCCGACAACGCCTCCTGGTCCGTGAGATCTTCGAGTCAAGCGTCACCCACTCACCTAGTCGAGGTGGCTACCATCCGGTGCCCTCCTGGTGCCCACTGACTACTGGCTAGTAGTCTCGAACTTGGTCCCCTCTGCTTTCAGGTGTCATCTATCTTCAAGATCCAGGCTTGGATCCGACTGAACTTTCTTCACTGGTCACCGGCCAGCATCTTTTCTTCCGGCTCCTGGTCCGTCTACGAGGATTCCCGACGTCTTTTCAGACCTATGCAGCTGCAGCCCCTGGGCTAGGTAACTTCGGCATTTCGGTGCCCCAGCATAGCCTCACTATCCAAGGGTCAGAATCTACTTTCGTTTTCTCCCTACCAGGTCGGGTTCGCCCGAGAACACTAACTTTCTAATTCCTAGCTACCATAGACTTTTGTCCCGCATCTCGCGTGAGAGTGCACACACTGCACCCGAGTCCCCTAGGCCTCCTAGAAGTAATCTAACGATTCCCTAGTCAAGTCCTAGCGATTCCAAAAGCTATTAGTACTGTACTTACCTGCTAGTAATTTCGCATTCCACTTTCAGAGTATATGGTTTTCCGTGCCCCTCGGGCATTTGTGTATACTGTGCTAACTTAAGTATTTTTGTAAGAGTTTTGGTTTGTGCTTAGTACCCTGTCCTCATAAAGAGTACAGGGCTGTTGTGATCTTTAAATAAATAACTGTTTATTTTCATAACACTTGTGTGGTGTCCTTTCACTTGGTATTCAAGGGGTATATGTGTGGTAAACAGCTGGCTTAACACGCCCTCTCGAGTCTTTAGCCTTAGACTGCTCGTATCCACGCTACTAGGATAGCTGGTCTATAAGGTTGACTTACAACCAATCATCAATAAGGGTTGCTGGACTGATACATAGTGTTCACTAGAATAGTGAGCACTGCATATCAGGCCACCTTCCCACATTGGTGAGCAGCGGTTGGGATTTGAGCTTGCTGTTGTTTTACCACACGTATCCTAAGAATATCTTGTTGAAAGATCACATAAGTACTGTTAGGTACACATAACTAAAGCTTAGAATACTCTGAGTTCTACTGAACCAGCTGTTGTAGCTCCTCAAGGCTTAGCACACCTTGGCTGCAACTCTTAGCAAGGGATCAGTAGGTAAACACATAGTGTAGGTAGGTGCATCACTTACACCACACTAGAAACAGTATGTCGGACAAAGGAGGAAACACTGAGGTTCCCCTTGTGTCAGTTGACCCTCCACAGGTCATCCCTTCAAGATATACTGCGCTTAGCTTCCATGAGTTACGACAAGTGTGTACCTCTAGGAAGATTAAGCAGGGGTCTAACCCCACAACTGCCTTTCTGATTGGTCTCTTAGAGACTCATGATGCAAGGAGGGCTGGTAACCCAGACCCTTCTAATTCAGATGGCAACATGCCCTCCTTACAGGGTCCCTTTGATGCCCAGGACCATCCTCTTCAGGAAGCAGATGATGCTGATGATGAGGATGATGATTTGGTATCAGGGGATGAGGCAGAAAAGGAACAGGTAGAAGTCAGCAGACTAACCAGGTCCAACTTAAGCAGACATGAGATGGGCACTAGGGGACCCTTGGGGCCACTCTCAGGTCAGCTTAACATTGGGAATGGACGAGATAGATCTCTATCAAGAGGCTCTATCAGATCCCTTCATACCAATGGCTCTCAACGTTCCTCTCAAAGGGGAATGACATCTCCCCAGAGGAGAATGTATGAAGCTAAGGAAAAGGCAGCCAATCTGAGGATTGAAAGGGAAGAACTTGCCCTGGCCAAAGAGAGGCTTGCCTTTGCTAGAGAGCAACAATTGAGTGGGACAGTCCCCACTGGTGGCAGCATTGTACCTAGCAATAGGGAAAGGAGTTTTGATACAAAACACCTTGGTAAGATAGTGCCCCCCTTTAAACAAGGGGATGACATCCACAAATGGATTACTGCTTTGGAGAGAGCCTGCACTGTGCAGGGTGTTCCCCAAAGTAAGTGGGCAGCTATCTTGTGGCTCTCCTTTGATGGTAAAGGTAGAGATAAGCTCCTCACCACAAGGGTGGAGGATGCTAACAATTACCAAGTCTTGAAAAATGTACTGGTTGATGGGTTTGGTTTAACCACTGAACAATACAGGATGCTGTTCAGAGACACCCAGAAAACTCAGTCTCAAGATTGGACTGACTTTGTTGATTGTGCCACTAAGGCTTTTGAAGGCTGGCTACTGGGTAGTAAGGTTACTGATTTTAAAGGATTGTATAATCTAATTATGAGGGAGCAAATCTTAAATAATTGTCAGAACCAGCTATTACATCAGCACCTGGTAGACTCTGAGTTGACCTCTCCACAGGAATTGGGTAAGAGGGCAGACAAATGGGTCAGAACCAGGGTTAGGCCTAAAAACCAGGGTGGTGACCAGAAAAAGGAATCAACCAAGCCTCAAGAGAAGGGTGGGGATAAATCCACAGAGAAGACTTCCCAAGGGCCCCAAAACTCCAACAAGGGTGGTGGGTCCCAGAACACTCCTTCAGAGCAAAAGAAACCTTATTGTCATACCTGTAAACAGGTGGGCCATTACAAAAGTGATGCCAGTTGCCCTAAAAATGGCAATAAGGGAAATGTACCCCCAGGTAATACTCCTAAACCTCCTGTTACCACTAGTGGTAATCCCCCAGGTGGTGGGAGTGCCCCCAAGAATGTGGTGGGCATTACTTTGGGCAATCAGGAGGACTATGGCTTAGCCAGGTTCCCTGACCACACTCTTGTCTGTGAGACTGGCATGGGGTTTGCCAACTTCACTACTGGACCCCACATTTTGGGCAAGTATAGACAAGAAGTTTTAGTGAATGGTCAGAAAGTTGAGGCATTCAGAGACACAGGGGCCAGCCTCACCATGGTGAGTGACCATCTGGTCCCCTCTGCTCAACTGACCCCTGGTTTTACTTATCAGGTGACAGACATTCATGGAATGAAGAGAAGGCATCCCATGGCAGTAGTCAAGCTCAGCTGGGGTAATGTCACAGGGCCCATGAGAGTGGCAGTGACAGATAACCTACCTGTAGATTGCTTACTGGGGAATGACCTGGAACTCTCAGCATGGGCTGAGGTGGAACAAGAAACTCATTCCAGAATGATAGGCCTATCCAGACAGGTTAGTGGGGCAGTAATAGCTACAGCCCCAGTCCAAGCACCATTCCTCCCTGAAAAGGTTGGAAGGGCAGTGGTAGCCACTGCCCAGGCTCAGACAGACTTTTCAGAACAGGATAGGAGGGCTGTGACAGTCACAGCCCAAACACAGACTGAGTGCCCTCCTGAAAAGGTTGGCAAGGTTGAAATGGTCTCAGCCTCTACTCAGACAGATAGTGAGGTTGTGAAGCCTGAAACAATGGATCACTCCACTCAAACAGAGAGCATTGAGGAGGAAGAAGAGTCTTCCCCCTCCCAGACACTAGGTGAGAGCCAGCCTCCTCAGGGAACTGACTCTACCCCTGTTGAAGGAACTGCCCCAGAGGTAGTCAGGCCTAGCCTGGCAGAGCCCCTGATGGCAGTGGACCCTTCCCAGGTGGGACCCAGTCTGGAGCAGGTAACCTGCACCTCTCTACCCTGCCTCAGTCAGCCCAGGGCTGAAGAGACCAGGGAGGCCAGTGGTGGACCCCAAAGGGCCCCCTGTCCAAAAGAACCACTTAATCAGCAGATTAGGGTCACTGAAGCTGGTAAACCCAGCCAAGTGAAAATAAGTCAGACTCCTGAGGGATCCCCCTTAAAAGTAGTTAGGGAACTCCCACAGCTGGACACTGCTGGGCACAGCCAAACATGGGGCCTAAAAACCCCAGACCTGACCTGTCCCTCCAGTAAGCCAAACAGAGGGACTCAGCCTCCAGCTTTAGGTAGCCAGAGGCTGACCCTGAGAGCTCAGTGCATCTCAGCTAAAGAAAGAAAGGCACACATGATGGATGGTGATTGGAGGAAGTTGAGCCCAAAGGTAGAGGAGCCTCACTTCAGTACTCCATCCCAGCATCAGCCTTCTTCTTTCCCAAGACACACCAGAGACAGAGATTCCCTATGGTGGAGACCCTCAGATACCCTTAGGGTGAGGGGTTGCCTAGTGGACCATGACACAGGGGGAAACCAAGCCAGAGCTGGTCCTTCCTTATATGGCCACTTAGGTAATAGAGGCTTACCTGGGCAAGGATAGCCTTATCTCCTTTCGTTTGGGGGGGGGTTGTGTAGGAAGGTACATCCTGACTATGGTTGCCCCCAACTTTTTGCCCTGTGTTTTAGCTGGTTTTGGACATAGTCGACCTGGGATCCTGCCAATCAGGACCCCAGGCCTACTGCTCTCTCTTTAAAATGGATTCCATGTACCCTAGGTACATTACCAATTGGTACTGGGCCACCTTATCAGACCCTGTAACTCAGGGCATAGGTGTACCCAGGGCTACCAGGGGCTGCAGCACGTATTGTGCCACCCCTGGCTGGCCTCCTAAATTTGACACAACTGGCTGCATGACAGCTGGGGCAAAGTCGTGTAATCACCCTTTGCTGTAGGTGTAGTATACCTATACCTAACCCTAAAATGGACACACAGATTCCTATCAGTCACTCCTATGGCAGGCCTTGACAATCCTGAAGGCAGAGTGCTTGGAATCGTGTGAGATGGTGCTCTGGCATGAGCTGAGCCTGTCTGCAGCTTGCGGAACCAAGTCCTAATAGCTGTTCCATGATATCGCATACCATATACTCTTAAGTGCATTATAATCCTCGCGGTTAAATGCTAACTTTGGTATTGCTTTATCAAAACATGTCGAGTAAGGTGTCATACGAATTGGAATACTAACCCCTCGCCAATTCTGGCGACGGGGTTAGCATTCCACCCTTCTAGAGGGACACGACATGTATGTAACTGTGAACCCCGGTTAAAGTTAACTGAAGCCTCAGCTCCACAAAATGGATGCTGCCACCACAGACACGAGTCTGACCCCCTGCAGCTGGGAGTCCTTCCAGCGAGGGGAGCCTGGACAAAGGGTTTCCTGTCAGGGGCGGTGCTAGCCCCGTCCCAGACATGGTTTTGTGTATCCTGGGTAGGCAGGGCTTTACAGGAAGGTGACTGCTGAGTGGCACCCCGGTGCTCACTACGCATAGGCCGGTCTGAACCAGTTCCAGGGGCACACCAGCCCCTGGCCTGGGGAAGTCCGGCATGGCTGAGGGGTGTAACCACCCCCCACCTAGTCCCACCCATAGGCAGGACCTAGTCACCGGGTCAGCCCCCTTTTTTAGTATAAAGATGGGAGCGGGCCCCCTGTTAAAATTAGATCATCTTTGGAATCAAGATACCACTTTCTTCGAAAGGACTTCACGATTTCTTCTTCAAGATTCTCCCTTGTGACTAAGGAGTAGTCACCCTGCATCCGCAGGCACCATCCTAAAGAACACTGCGGTCTGCTGCAAGTCCTTCATCACGAATCCGACGACCCAGCTCGACGAGACCCGGCTTCCCTGGCACCTCTGACCTCTACTCACCTCTACAGCCCAGCTGAGAACCGTGAGTGCGACGAGACCTCAAGGGACCGACGATCGCCAAGACTGCACGACATCTTTACTGCAAGCCCACCGTGTCCTCCACTGGTGAGTGCTTTGGGGTCCGAGAAGCCCCGACCCTGCGCAGCTCCAGCACCCAAGATCAGCCCCCCTGCATCTCCACGATCTGCGTGGGGCCCTTCTGCTGTTTGCTGTGCACCGCGTTGTTTGGCTACTAGCCGGCTGGCTTGTGGCCCTCTGAACGACGCCCAACGACTTCACGACTGCTGGTCTGGTTGCTCCAGGCTGGCCTTTGCTTCCTTCTTCAAGAGAGGCACCCCGGACCCTCCTGGTCCACTCCAGACGCCATTTTAGGTCCACCGCGTGGGCTTGAATTTGCCAAGGCTTTGTTGCCCAATCCTGGGTCCAGCGACGCCGACAGCTTCTATCTTCGTGGGACAGCTCGATCCTCCATCCTGGTCGCCGACAACGCCTCCTGGTCCGTGAGATCTTCGAGTCAAGCGTCACCCACTCACCTAGTCGAGGTGGCTACCATCCGGTGCCCTCCTGGTGCCCACTGACTACTGGCTAGTAGTCTCGAACTTGGTCCCCTCTGCTTTCAGGTGTCATCTATCTTCAAGATCCAGGCTTGGATCCGACTGAACTTTCTTCACTGGTCACCGGCCAGCATCTTTTCTTCCGGCTCCTGGTCCGTCTACGAGGATTCCCGACGTCTTTTCAGACCTATGCAGCTGCAGCCCCTGGGCTAGGTAACTTCGGCATTTCGGTGCCCCAGCATAGCCTCACTATCCAAGGGTCAGAATCTACTTTCGTTTTCTCCCTACCAGGTCGGGTTCGCCCGAGAACACTAACTTTCTAATTCCTAGCTACCATAGACTTTTGTCCCGCATCTCGCGTGAGAGTGCACACACTGCACCCGAGTCCCCTAGGCCTCCTAGAAGTAATCTAACGATTCCCTAGTCAAGTCCTAGCGATTCCAAAAGCTATTAGTACTGTACTTACCTGCTAGTAATTTCGCATTCCACTTTCAGAGTATATGGTTTTCCGTGCCCCTCGGGCATTTGTGTATACTGTGCTAACTTAAGTATTTTTGTAAGAGTTTTGGTTTGTGCTTAGTACCCTGTCCTCATAAAGAGTACAGGGCTGTTGTGATCTTTAAATAAATAACTGTTTATTTTCATAACACTTGTGTGGTGTCCTTTCACTTGGTATTCAAGGGGTATATGTGTGGTAAACAGCTGGCTTAACACGCCCTCTCGAGTCTTTAGCCTTAGACTGCTCGTATCCACGCTACTAGGATAGCTGGTCTATAAGGTTGACTTACAACCAATCATCAATAAGGGTTGCTGGACTGATACATAGTGTTCACTAGAATAGTGAGCACTGCATATCAGGCCACCTTCTCACACACGTGCATACTGTTACTGGCCAGTTAGCGCCAGGAGGAGGCAGCCATGACAGCCTACGCTGAGCAAAACAGTCCCTCTCATTATAACTGACAGGTGCATCCATCAACTGCTGTGTGCCGCCTGCCCCATATGTGCCAGTGTACCCTCACAAAAGGGAGCTGATACTACAAAGCATGAAAAGAGGTAATATACTCAGCTTTTATAATAAGCTGATTTGTGCGACAATCTTTTTACTTGCGGAAATGCGATACAGTGACTTAAATTCGCTAGTAAAACGTGAGATGTATGACACTTGGCAGGCCATGCCATTCGACTAGCTATAGAGAGTGGGACTCTGTTACTAAAGATTTTCAGAGCTTAGTTGTGTGCCAGGCCAGCTAGGATGCTATGTTAAGTGCATTTGAAAGGCACAAACAATAACTTGTAGCTATCAAGGAGACACACATAATATGTGCTATGTTAGTCCAGGTGTTTTAGGCAAGTTTGAAACCTAAGAAGTTTGAAATAATTCTTGCAATTTTAAAGTTATATTGCAAGTCCCATTGTTAGAACCCCTTTCAGAGGGCCACAAGGTACACAGGAGCTATTGGGCCCAAATGTGATGATTGAGGCCTTTTACTCCTGATGTCCCGGGGCCTGACCTACCTTGGGTCCTGAGCAACTTGGCCAAGTACCCCTTCATCACTTGAATATTAGTGTAAGCTCAGGTCAAGCAGGTGCAAGTAGAAAGAAACCTCTAGACCCAAAATACACCCAGCAACCCCATTTGCCAGATACTCGCTTTTATGACAAAAGTAGTATTTATAAATGAACACAAAGTGAAATATGACATACACAGACAATATTCGCAGCCCTCCTAAGGCCGTAACTCTAGCATGTTCGTGCAGGGTCCTGAGTCCAACTTCCCTGTCTTCTGGCAGTCGTTATTATCCATTTACGACAGGTAACATTCTGGTCAAGCCCCGCTACCAGTACAAGACTTAGACGTTCCGCTGTGGCTTTCTAGAAATCAAAATGTTTCATCACTGGAGCCTTTTCCCCCTGGGCTCCCCGACTTGGCAGTCAGTCTTACCTGCTCCTCCATAGTCCTCTGCAGTTTTCATCTGGTGTCACAATGGACTGTCAGTAATTGTAGCTTTATTTTAGCAAAATGCCATACAAAGCATGTAACACATACATTGAATAACATTTAAAATAAAAACAGTAATGATCAATAACCAATAACACACATAACAAGCATTGGAAATGCAATAGGTCTCGCATTAGAAAAGTTGGAGTTATTGGTATTGTAAATGACATATGTTATTTATTTGTTGGTTTTTAAAATTGCTAAATTGATGGCTGTGTCATTTACAATGCCAATAGTTATAACTTTTGCGAATGTGACACCTATAGCATTTGGAATGCAACATATTTTGTATTTACGTGACTTAGATGGCAGCTCTTGTCGTTAGGCCACATCTCTAGAGAGCAGGAGAGTGCAGCAGGGGAGAGAAGCACAGCAATGCAATAGGTCTTGCATTAGGAAAGTTTGAGCTATTGGTATTGTAAAGGACACATTTTTTATTTATGTGCTGGTTTTGAAAATGGCGAATTAATAGCTTTGTTATTTACAATGCCAATAGTTTTATCTTTTGCAAATGTGACACCTATTGTAACACAATATGTGTTGTGAGGGTGAGTGAGGGTGAGGGTGAGGGGTTGAGGGTGAGGTGTTGAGGGTGAGTGAGGGTGAGGTGTTGAGGGTGAGTGAGGGTGAGGTGTTGAGGGTGAGTGAGGCTGAGTGAGGGTGAGGGTGAGGGTGAGTGAGGGTGAGTGAGGGTGAGGGTGAATGTGAGTGAGGGTGAGTGAGGGTGAGTGAGTGAGTGAGGGTGAGTGAGGGTGAGTGAGGGTGGGTGAGTGAGGGTGAGTGAGGGTGAGTGAGGGTGAGTGAGGGTGAGTGAGGGTGAGTGAGGCTGAGTGAGGGTGAGGGGTTAAGGGGGAGGGGTCGAGGGGGAGGGGTTGAGGGTGAGGGAGGGTGAGGGGTTGAGGGTGAGTGAGGGTGAGGTGTTGAGGGTGAGTGAGGGTGAGGGTGGGTGAGGGGTTGAGAGTGAGTGAGGGTGAGTGAGGGTGAGATGAGGTGTTGAGGGTGGGTGAGGGTGAGGGTGAGGGGTTAAGGGGGAGGGGGTCGAGGGTGAGTGAGGGTGAGTGAGTGAGGGTGAGTGAGGGTGAGTGAGTGAGTGAGGGTGAGTGAGGGTGAGTGAGGGTGAGTGAGGGTGAGTGAGGATGAGTGAGGGTGGGTGAGTGAGGGTGAGTGAGGGTGAGTGAGGGTGAGTGAGGGTGAGTGATGGTGAGGGTGAGGGGTTGAGGGTGAGTGAGGGTGAGGGGTTGAGGGTGAGTGAGGGTGAGTGAGGGTGAGGGATTGAGGGTGAGGGGTTGAGGGTGAGTGAGGGTGAGGGTGAGTGAGGGTGAGGTGTTGAGGGTGAGTGAGGGTGAGGGGTTGAGGGTGAGTGAGGATGAGGGTGAGTGAGGATGAGGGGTTGAGGGTGGGTGAGGGTGAGTGAGGGTGAGGGTGAGTGAGGGTGAGTGAGGGTGAGTGAGGGTGAGGGTGAGGGTGAATGTGAGTGAGGGTGAGTGAGGGTGAGGGTGAGGGTGAGTGAGGGTGAGTGAGGGTGAGGGTGAATGTGAGTGAGGGTGAGTGAGGGTGAGGATGAGGGGTTGAGGGTGAGTGAGGGTGAGGGGTTGAGGGTGAGTGAGGGTGAGGGTGAGTTAGGGTGAGGGGTTGAGGGTGGGTGAGGGTGAGTGAGGGTGAGGTGTTGAGGGTGAGTGAGGGTGAGTTAGAGTGAGGGTGAGTGACAGGGTTGAGGGTGAGGTGTTGAGGGTGAGTGAGGGTGAGGCATTGAGGGTGAGTGAGGGTGAGGTGTTGAGGGTGAGTGAGGGTGAGGGTGAGTGAGGGTGAGTGAGGGCGAGTGAGGGTGAGTGAGGGCGAGTGAGGGTGAGTGAGGGTGAGTGAGGGTGAGTGAGGGTGTGGGTGAGGGGTTGAGGGTGAGTGAGGGTGAGGGGGTTGAGGGTGAGTGAGGGTGAGGGGTTGAGAGTGAGTGAGGGTGAGGGTGAGGGTGACTGAGGGTGAGGGATTGAGGGTGAGAGATTGAGGGTGAGGGGTTGAGGGTGAGTGAGGGTGAGGGTGAGTGAGGGTGAGGGGTTGAGGGTGAGTGAGGGTGAGGGGTTGAGGGTGAGTGAGGGTGAGGGTGAGTGAGGATGAGGGGTTGAGGGTGGGTGAGGGTGAGTGAGGTTGAGGGTGAGTGAGGGTGAGGGTGAGTGAGGGTGAGGGTGAGTGAGGGTGAGTGAGGGCGTGTGAGGGCGAGTGAGGGTGAGTGAGGGTGAGTGAGGGTGAGTGAGGGTGAGTGATGGTGTGGGTGAGGGGTTGAGGGTGAGTGAGGGTGAGGGGTTGAGGGTGAGTGAGGGTGAGGGTGAGTGAGGGTGAGGGGTTGAGGTTGGGTGAGGGTGAGGGTGAGTGAGGGTGAGGTGGTGAGGGGTTGAGGTTGAGTGAGGGTGAGGGTGATGGGTTGAGGGTGAGTGAGGGTGAGGGGTTGAGGGTGAGTGAGGGTGAGGGTGAGTGAGGATGAGGGGTTGAGGGTGGGTGAGGGTGAGTGAGGTTGAGGGTGAGTGAGGGTGAGTGAGGGTGAGGGTGAGTGAGGGTGAGTGAGGGTGAGTGAGGGTGAGTGAGGGAGAGGGTGAGTGTGAGTTAGGGTGAGTGAGGGTGAGGGGTTGAGGGTGAGTGAGGGTGAGTGAGGGTGAGGGTGAGTGTGAGTGAGGGTGAGTGAGGGTGAGTGAGGGTGAGGGGTTGAGGGTGAGTGAGGGGTTGAGGGTGAGTGAGGGTGAGTGAGGGTGAGGGGTTGAGGGTGAGTGAGGGTGAGGGTGAGTTAGGGTGAGGGGTTGAGGGTGGGTGAGGGTGAGTGAGGGTGAGGGGTTGAGGGTGAGTGGGAAGAGTGAGAGTGAGGGTGAGTGAGGGGTTGAGGGTGAGTGAGGGTGAGGGTGAGGGGTTGAGGGTGAGTGAGGGTGAGGGGTTGAGGGTGAGTGAGGGTGAGGGTGAGTGAGGGTGAGTGAGGGTGGGGTGGTGAGGGTGAGTGGTGGGGTGAGTGAGGGTGAGGGTGAGTGAGGGTGAGGGTGAGTGAGGGTGAGTGGGTGTGAGTGAGGGTGAGGTGAGGGTGAGGGTGAGGTGTGAGGGTGAGTGAGGGTGGTGGGGTGGGGGTGAGGGTGGTGAGGGTGGTGGTGGGGTGAGGGTGAGTGAGGGTGGTGGTTGGGGTGGTGGGGTGAGTGGGGTTGTATGTATGTATGTATGTTGAGTTGAGGGTGGTGAGGGTGAGGTGTTGGGGTGAGTGAGGGTGAGGGGTTGAGGGTGAGTGAGGGTGTGGGGTTGAGGGTGAGTGAGGGTGAGTGAGGGTGAGGGTGAGTGAGGGGGTGAGGGTGAGTGGGGTGAGGGGTTGAGGGTGGTGAGGGTGAGTGAGGGTGGGTGAGGGTGAGGGGTTGAGGGTGAGTGAGGGTGAGGTGTTGAGGGTGAGTGAGGGTGTGTGAGGGTGAGGGTGAGGTGTTGAGGGTGGGTGAGGGTGGGTGAGGGTGAGTGAGGGTGAGTGAGGGTGAGGGGTTGAGGGTGAGTGAGGGTGAGGGTGAGGGTGAGGGGTTGAGGGTGAGGGGCTGAGGGTGAGGGGTTGAGGGTGAGTGAGGGTGAGTGAGGGTGAGGGGTTGAGGGTGAGTGAGGGTGAGAGGTTGAGAGGGTGAGTGAGGTGAAGGGGTTGAGGGTGATAGAGGATGAGTGAGAGTGAGGTGAGTGAGGGGTTGAGGGTGAGGGGTTGAGGGTGAGTGAGGGTGAGGGGTTGAGGGTGAGTGAGGGTGAGGTGTTGAGGGTGAGGGTGGGTGAGCGTGAGGGTGAGCGTGAGGGTGAGTGAGGTGTTGAGGGTGAGGAGTTGAGGGTGAGTGAGGGTGAGGGGTTGAGGGTGAGTGAGGGTGAGGGGTTTGAGGGTGAGTGAGGGGTTGAGGGTGAGTGAGGGTGAGGTGTTGAGGGTGAGTGAGGGTGAGGGGGTGAGCGTGAGGGAGGGGTTGAGGGTGAGGTGTTGAGGGTGAGTGAGGGTGTGGGTGAGGGGTTGAGGGTGAGGGTTGAGGGTGAGTGAGGGTGGGTGAGGGTGAGAGGTTGAGGGTGAGTGAGGGTGAGGTGTTGAGGTGAGTGAGGGTGAGTGAGGGTGAGGGTGAGGTGTTGAGGGTGAGTGAGGGTGGGTGAGGGTGAGTGAGGGTGAGTGAGGGTGAGTGAGGGTGAGTGAGGGTGAGGTGAGGGTGAGTGAGGGTGAGGGGTTGAGGGTGAGTGAGGGTGAGGGGCTGAGGGTGAGTGAGGGTGAGGGGTTGAGGGTGAGTGAGGGTGAGGGGTTGAGGGTGAGTGAGGGTGAGAGGTTGAGGGTGAGGGGTTGAGGGTGATAGAGGATGAGTGAGAGTGAGGGTGAGTGAGGGGTTGAGGGGTTGAGGGTGAGTGAGGGTGAGGGGTTGAGGGTGAGTGAGGGTGAGGTGTTGAGGGTGAGGGTGGGTGAGCGTGAGGGTGAGCGTGAGGGTGAGTGAGGTGTTGAGGGTGAGGAGTTGAGGGTGAGTGAGGGTGAGGGGTTGAGGGTGAGTGAGGGTGAGGGGTTGAGGGTGAGTGAGGGGTTGAGGGTGAGTGAGGGTGAGGTGTTGAGGGTGAGTGAGGGTGAGGGTGGGTGAGCGTGAGGGAGGGGTTGAGGGTGAGGTGTTGAGGGTGAGTGAGGGTGTGGGTGAGGGGTTGAGGGTGAGGGGTTGAGGGTGAGTGAGGGTGGGTGAGGGTGAGGGGTTGAGGGTGAGTGAGGGTGAGGTGTTGAGGGTGAGTGAGGGTGAGTGAGGGTGAGGGTGAGGTGTTGAGGGTGAGTGAGGGTGGGTGAGGGTGAGTGAGGGTGAGTGAGGGTGAGGGGTTGAGGGTGAGTGAGGGTGAGGGGTTGAGGGTGAGGGGCTGAGGGTGAGTGAGGGTGAGGGGTTGAGGGTGAGTGAGGGTGAGGGGTTGAGGGTGAGTGAGGGTGAGAGTTGAGGGTGAGGGGTTGAGGGTGATAGAGGATGAGTGAGAGTGAGGGTGAGTGAGGGGTTGAGGGTGAGGGGTTGAGGGTGAGTGAGGGTGAGGGTGTGAGGGTGAGTGAGGGTGAGTGTTGAGGGTGAGGGTGGGTGAGCGTGAGGGTGAGTGAGGTGTTGAGGGTGAGGAGTTGAGGGTGAGTGAGGGGTGAGGGGTTGAGGGTGAGTGAGGGTGAGGGGTTGAGGGTGAGTGAGGGTGAGGGTGAGTGAGGGTGAGGGGTTGAGGGTGAGTGAGGGTGAGGTGTTGAGGGTGAGTGAGGGTGAGGGTGGGTGAGCGTGAGGGAGGGGTTGAGGGTGAGGTGTTGAGGGTGAGTGAGGGTGTGGGTGAGGGGTTGAGGGTGAGTGAGGGTGAGGGGTTGAGGGTGAGTGAGGGTGTGACCATATCCATTCCAGCCACTGATAATTAATTGGCGACAAAAGTTATTATTTGACGTGGCATATCTTAATTGCTAGGTTTTTTAATTACTAGTTGATGTTTAATTTTTGTAATCATTTTTTTAAGTATGCACCTCTTAAAAAATAAATAAAAATATTGCTTGTTATGTATTTCCATTTGTAGACCTAGAATAGTTATGGTGCATTGTATGTAGCTTTAAAAAATAAAAATGTAGACTGCTCAATGTATTTCCGTGAATAGATGCAGGTTGCCTCTTTCTGTCAAATAATATCCCTTGTTCAACTTACTATAGTGGCGCGGCATACTATGAAGCAGAGGAGGACTGACTGTCAGAGCCTTGCTCTTTCCTCTCTTGCCAACAGGGCTACTCCAGAATAAGACCACGAAAACCATAATTTGTGAAACATGGCCTTTTGACTCGCAGCCCGGTCAGTGGAGGGGCTCCGCTTTCTGATCCGTAGAGGCTGATGTGCAGTCACTTTCTTGAAGAGGAAATGGGGAATAAAAACTTTACTTTTGCAGTGATGTCGATGAACCTGGCTTGATGTCACACTGCTGCATTGTGCTGATTTTTTAAGTAAAAACATGCATAGTGAGGAGCACTAATACGGGTTTGAGATGGTGGAAGAGCTGCTTATCTCTTATGGAGATAGATTATCTGGGGGGAGGAAGGGCTCCTAATGGGAAGTGTAGACGGGGAGAAATTGAGAAAAAAAAGCTGAGCAGGGAGGGTGTTATTGCGGCTATCTGTTTGCCCGAGGGGAGGAGAAATGCAGGCCTGAGGCAGAGCACACGCTGAGAAGCTTGTGGGAGGGGGGCTGGGCTGCCTTTGATCTGGTAATGCGAGGCAGGCAGGCAGGGGGCTGGTGGCATTGTGCACGCGCTTTTTAGGGCTTGCGCTTGCGCAATGACCTAAAAAGCACATGCACTTGAAGAAATCGCCAGTGGAATCGCCAGTGGTGGATCAACACTGGATAAGCCGTAATAGAGCTTCGCCAGCGATGCGCAGAAGCGCATCAGCAGGCGAGCCCTAAAAATAGCATCAAGTAATAGCTCTAAAGTGCAGGAAAAGTTTAATTCTTATTTAGAACAAGGCCTCAATTGAAATTTCAAGTTCATAACGGTTTCTAATCCGGATCGCACTCCTACTAAAATCTAGCACTGCATGGAACATGTCTATCGTGATTAATTTTTGCAAAATTCCATTGCAGGCCATTATTTCTTGATCTCAACCTGGCGCAACAAAGGAATTAGAGAGGTACTTCTTGGGTCTGCATAAAGTGGACAAAATAAGATAAAGTGACATGTGCTTTGTTTGGTGGCGTTATCACAGTGACATGGGGGTAATTCCCGCTGCCAAGCGAATTGTAATGGAAAAGCCACTTTGAAGTGAATTAAATTAAATCTGAAATATGTTAAAAGGAGCTAGTGATTTGTATTCTCAATCAATCCCAGATATGGTTCAATCAATTTGACTGTAGAGATTTGCAAGTAATGTTCAACTGTTTTCATATCCAGTGTGCCTCATAACCTTTCCTCTATACAATGGTGGGCAAACTTGGGTTTCAAAATATTTTAAGCATTTGGTGGGAAATGGGTTAGCCCAAGTTGTGAAGACCTGATTTTACATACATCAACCAAGGTATCTTATTCACATTATCTAGGGCTAAACAGTCTGATATGCAAGCTCTGACCAAAGCTGCCTCTGGATTTTGCCAACACTTAATCCACAAACGAAGTGGCACAAAGGGAAGGCCCAACTCCTCATGACATATAGAATTTGCAGGTTTTTTTTGGAACTGCAAGCAACCTGCGTGTGAAACCATTATTGATTTATTGAAGATTGTCTGTTTTTTTATATTCCCATGCACCTGCCCCGTATGTGGCAGGGGCAATACATTTGGCTTTATACAGGGTTATCATCTATGCCAAAGGTTGGTAACTTAATGACCCTGCAAAGTGAAAAATACCATCCATATTCTTTCTCAATTGTTGGGCTTTCATGGAAGGTGCAATATCCAGCCTAGGGATGAGCTAAAAATAATACCTAAATAGCTAAAATCACTTACTCATTTTAGGATAGTGTCCCCATTTTAAAGTGCATCGATTTTGAGCGCAATCGCCCACTTGCCATAGTGTACGATTTTAAATAATTCACTTTCAGGTCCATGCGTTCCATGTGCTCAGTAAAAGATCTAGTAACTTCTGCAGTGCGTTTGGGGTGCTTTAGTTCTCAGGCTCGCATCATCTGCGAATAAAAGTATTGGGAGAGTTTGATCCCTTATTATTATTATTATAGATTTATTGAGCGCGCAGCTATCAAGCAGGGTCTCCGGACGCTGACCAGGACAAGAGACAAGCCACAGCCTGCAAATCGAAAAGCCCAGGATATAAAATTATACTTGGCTATGAAGGAAAGTCTTTAGATTCTTGTAAAAGGCTAGCAACGAGTGATATATCCTAAGTTCCATTGGAATAGAGTTCCGCAGTTGAGGGCCCAAGTAGGAAAACGAGCGACCTCTCATGCGAGCAAGACGGAACCTGGATACAGAAAACAGTGAAAGGCTAGCTGATCTTAGCTGTCGGACGGGGGTATGAGGTTTTACCAGGCTTTGTATGTAAGAGTTGAGGTCAAGGGGTGCTACAAGGGACTTGTTTGAGACAAATTACAATTCATTTATGAGTTGTACACATGTAACGAACTCTCATGCATCCACTGGATAACCGTCTTGTTTTAACTATGACAAATAAATTGATGGAAGGCGGACAAAACATATAGAGCAAGAATCTTATTAAGTGTTCAAAAAGGTTCTCTTTATATTATAACCAAAGTAGGGAGACAAGTACAAATCAAATAAAGCAAAAAAGTCATGAACAGAGGTCAATCAAATTATAACTACAATTCATAACTCAATACATCAACTCCAGATAATTAAAAACACAACCAAAATTAATTAATAAAGATGGATTGTGAATTGGTGATAGGACAACCAAACGGGAGATGATGGAGTGTCGACGTTTCGGTCTAGGTAGCAGTCGTCTGTTAGACCATCATCAGGACGGTGTTTTTTATGCAGGAAAACTCCCTTGAATCCTCAAATGGTTTCTTGGGGGCACGGAAAATGCCGTAGCATATGGCAGAGGTCGCATATGGGTACGTGAGCAGCAATGGCATATGGAAGTGGTGTCCAACGCGGATCTTTGGCTTCAATTTAAATGAAAACGCGTGGAGGCTGCTTGTCAAATTTCTTGCCGTCACCAATTTTTAAAAAGCTGTGTGAGCTGGCAGGAGGCGTAACTGATGACGACGCCTCCTGCCAGCTCACACAGCTTTTTAAAAATTGGTGACGGCAAGAAATTTGACAAGCAGCCTCCACGCGTTTTCATTTAAATTGAAGCCAAAGATCCGCGTTGGACACCACTTCCATATGCCATTGCTGCTCACGTACCCATATGCGACCTCTGCCATATGCTACGGCATTTTCCGTGCCCCCAAGAAACCATTTGAGGATTCAAGGGAGTTTTCCTGCATAAAAAACACCGTCCTGATGATGGTCTAACAGACGACTGCTACCTAGACCGAAACGTCGACACTCCATCATCTCCCGTTTGGTTGTCCTATCACCAATTCACAATCCATCTTTATTAATTAATTTTGGTTGTGTTTTTAATTATCTGGAGTTGATGTATTGAGTTATGAATTGTAGTTATAATTTGATTGACCTCTGTTCATGACTTTTTTGCTTTATTTGATTTGTACTTGTCTCCCTACTTTGGTTATAATATAAAGAGAACCTTTTTGAACACTTAATAAGATTCTTGCTCTATATGTTTTGTCCGCCGTCCATCAATTTATTTGTCATAGTTAAAACAAGACGGTTATCCAGTGGATGCATGAGAGTTCGTTACATGTGTACAACTCATAAATGAGTTGTAATTTGTCTCAAACAAGTCCCTTGTAGCACCCCTTGACCTCAACTACTTTGCGCCCAAGCCTACAAGGGTAAATTGGGTTTCCCCTGCCTATAACAGCACTTGTATGTAAGAGGGCGCCAAGCAATGGTTTACCCAGAACATGTAACATAAAGCCTTGAATTTGATGCGCTTGATCACCTTGAGCCAATTGAGTTTATGAAGCAAAGGTGAAGCTGAGGCATGTCTAGGCAGCCGAAAAAGGAGGCACGCAGCCGCATTCTGTATAAGCTGCAGACGATGGACTGAGACTTTATCTGCGCCCAGGTACAAGACATTGCTGTAATCTAATCTGGAAGCTACCAACGCCTCCATTACTGTTCTCTTAGCTGCTGGTGGAATTTTTTAAGCCATTTAAGAACCGCAAAGCAGGTTGCAGTGACCCCAGACACCTGGGATTTGATGGAGAGGTTGTTATCAATAGTAAAACCCAGGTTCTTAACTTTAGGGACCAGAACAGGTAATGGTCTCAAAATGTCACTGCAATGGTTAATTCCCCAAAGTTCAGGGTTGTTACCCCGAACAAGGACCTCTGTTTTAGTACGTTCAGCTTCAAGGCATTTCTAGTCATCCACAAAGAGATATTATTCAGTCCGAGCTGGAGTAGGGAGGGGTCCTGATGCTGAGGGGCTGTGAGAGAAAAGATGATCTGGGTATCATGTTATTATGAAAAAATGCTCAGTCACGACTTCTCAGCAATGTCCGCCAGAGGACGAACATAGAGAATAAAAAGTAACGGGCTTTAAATCGATCCCTTAGGCACTCCTAAAAATAATGCTGTGGTTCGATATTGCTATATCTGAAAAGATTTGAAAGGAGCGATCTTTTACAAAAAGAGATCAGCCACCTCAAGGCCACACCCTCAATACCTGAGGCTTCAAAACGATCTGCCAAGATTGAATGTGACACCGTATTAGATGCCGCACTCAAGTCCATTAAAATGAGAGCAGCAGTACCTCCGCAATCAAGCTGTAGCCTGAGATATTCACTGACCCCAAGCAGATTCACTTTGGTGCTACAGCCAGATCTGAAGCCAGACTGTGACGGATCAAACAAATTATGATAGCAACAAAAGAGGAAAGTTGGGTATTGATGTGTCTTTCCAATACTCAGATAAAACAGTAAGGGGGGATATCAGGTGGAAATTTGACCAACAGAGAGGATCAAGAGCGTTCTTTTTCAGTACAATAAGAACAATTTCCAATTTTTTCAATTATTTTCAATTATGAGGAATTTGTCCTGAGCTTTGAGAGGAATTGAGAAGGTTAAGAATCACAGTAAGGGCAGCTTCGTACAAGAGTCTGAGCTTGGAAGGAGGTCAAGTGGGGAGCTGGACTTTATAGATTCCATTAATGAATGAAGAGTGGCCAAGTCCATTGGGAGCCAAGCCCTGATTTGTCAAGGTTCATCAGAATAAGAGGCTTGGGAAAATGTATCAGACAGACCAATATTTAAAGTAACAGGGAAAGTAAAGTTGCCTTGATGGGAAGTATCCAAGTCAAGTTGGCAGTGACTGGACTCCATGTTATTATGGAAAAACGTCTCTAGCTCATTACACTGGTGTTGAGAAAGTGAGAAAGGAGGTATGAAATTGCTAGCTGCCGAAAGTTCATTCACAACTTCAACCAGAGTTTTCTGGCAGTGTTGAGAATGTGTGATCCTTTCCGTAAAGAAGGTAGGGGAGCAGATCTACAAAGAACGCTTTTTTTCTTGAATGCTGTCAAATAAACTGACTTAGCCTCAGGCGCGTAGTGCTTCCTCCAATGTCTCTCTAAGGCTTTGCAACTTTTTTGTCTTGTTTAAGGGAGTCCGTGAACCAAGGGGCAGGAGGGTGCATTCTGTGGTTTAGCTAACAGTGAAAGGGTCGAGTCAATAGCCTCAGCTAGCCAATGATGCACAGAGCTTCGGTCTGGGTCAGGTTGGGAAGCAAGGATAGGAATTTAGTTTAACAGCCGTTTATTAAGTGCCGATAATTCCTAGATTTAGGTGGTAAAGTTGGCTGGGTAAGAGGAACTGGGAAAGATCTGATAGTAAAAGGTACTGCAAAGTCTATCCAGCAGAGCTGAATAGGGTGTGCAAAAGATAAAGTTGAAAGATTAGAAAAATGGGATCCCAAAAGTGCCCTCCTGAGTAAGTAGGTCAGGAATTAGGAAGCCAAAGATTAAGAGTGTTCAGGTCCTCTATGAGTGCTAATGCTGATTTATTATTGGAGTCCTCAAGATGGAAGTTAAGGTTGCCAAGCACAGAAAAATTGTCTACCCGTAAAATATGGAGGGGCCAGTGAATCAGAAAGAGCTGAGCCCCAGTTGTAAGAAGACCCAGGGGGGCGATAAACAAGAGCACCAGAGAAGGTGAATTTAGGAGAAAAAGGAATGGAGAAGAGCAAGACTTCAGAATTAGGAATCTGAAAGTCCTCAATGATACAAATGTAGATTTTCTTTAAACTAATAGCGATACAACGCCTATTTTGTGGGGCCTATTTATTCCCAGCAGTGCAAAGTTGTCAGCGTGTGCACCATTCACATATAGTAGGGACCTGTCATGAAGCCAGGTCTCAATTAAGAAAACACATGTGGGCCAACATCAACAAGAAAGGCAAATAAATGGAGGTGATGTTTGAGTAGAGAGCGACAGTTAAGGCTGAAACATCCAAATTCATTAGATAGAGGCGAGGGGTCGGGGTGTATCGATTGGAAAAGAACGATGTGGCCCGGTTGGCCGATGTTGAATGTTTGTCTTTTTCTCTTCTTTCCTACTATTTTTCTGACTCTCTATCTCTCCCCTTCGCTGCTTCTTGGGTGTGATGGGTGGGTGACTGTGAGCCTACAGTGGGTGCATGTGCATAGGGGGGAATCTCACTCTGCTCCCCTCTTCCCGTATTTGGACATGTCTCTTTGGGAGGTACGATGGCCTAATCAGTGACCTAATGAGTTAATGGCTCTTCCTGACCCTTTAAAAATCCTTTCCCTTAACGTTAAGGGACTTAATTCACCCAACAGAAGACAGCAAGTATGGCGCTACATACCACTGCACAGTCCAGATGTAATTTGCCTTCAAGAAACCCACCTGCTTAAGAAGGACACCCCTCGCATGGCACACCCTAAATACCCCCTCCAATTTTAGGCCGCAGCAGACACCAAAACAGCAGGAGTGGCTATCCTATGCAGAAAAGGGCATCAGGCAGGGAACCCCAAAAACCTTTGGTAGCACATATGGACGTTTTCTCAGGGCAGGGGTGGAGGTTGGCAAATGCTTGCTCACATTGTGTAATGTTTATGCGCCGAACCAGATGCAGGACTCCTATCTCCGGACGCTATTACGGGAACAGGTACCGCAGGGCGACCCCTCTTTGATTGTAGGAGGGGATTTTTTTGCTTGGTGTGGGACCCTGCGCTGGACCGTAGTGAAGGCTCCTCGAACGGATCGGGTGCCATTTCCTCTGCACTTTGGAAACAGATAACGGACCTTGGCCTCATAGATTCTTGGCATTACCATTCCCCGGAGGTGCGTGACTACTCATACTACTCGCATGTCCACTGCACATACTCACGTATTGACTATTTATTCATATTGCACGCCCTCATAGGGGATACATTGGCGGCAGCCATGACTGACATCTCGATCTATGACCATGCTCATGTTGAGCTTCTCCTGCAAGATCCGGCCACTTGCCCCACCTGCCAGCTGCGGTGGCCCTTGCCACCGCATATTCTGCGGGATTCGGCCAATGTGGAGTCTATACAGGCCGCCATTGACTCTTACTTTGCGAGCAATATCCTCCCCGAGACCCCCATTCCCTGTGGTGTGGAATGCCTTTAAGGTGACGATCCGAGGCCACATCACTTCCACTGCGATCACTCGACCGCGGGAGGCTCGCAGACTAGAGGATAGCCTCTCCGCAGATATCAAGAAGTTGGAGGTGCAGGATCGGGAGCATCCTTCCCTTGCAACCCGGCGGAAACTTGCAAACCTTAGGGGTCAGCTCCGATGTATGCAAACTAATAAAGCTGAACGTTCCCTGCTTTCCTTAAAACAACGGTACATCGAGGGGGGGGGACAAAGTGGGTAGATTGTTAGTGAGGCACCTGCGGGTCTGAGCAGCAGAGACCCACATTGCGAACATCCAATTATCTGATGGAGGGCAGGTCACTGCGGAGCGAGCAAAATACGAGGCCTTTAGGGCCTACTATACCACTCTCTATGAGGCAGACACAAACTCTCAAGCTCATATCAATGAGGTATTGAACCAATGCCCCTGGACCTCAATACATCCACACTATGCTAAAAAACTGGAGGGTCCTCTTTTGGCAGAGGAACTGACCGCAGCACTGAAAGACCTCCCCCTTGGAAAGACGCCAGGCCGAATGGCTTGCCGGTGGCCTTTTATCGTATGTTCATATCGCAGCTCCAGCCCTACCTGCTGTGACTATTTAATTCCTTCTCGGACACGGAGGGGCCGTCGCCTTCCATGGGTATGGCAGAAATAGCTTTTATCCCCAAACCAGGAAAGGACCCCACGCTATGTGCCTCTTACCGTCCCATAGCATTACTAAACACGGACCTCAAACTTTACACTAAAATGCTAGCTAAACGCTTGGATCCTCACATACCTGGCCTTGTGGAGCCAGATCAGGTTGGCTTCATCCGCAACAGACAGGGGACTGATAACGTACGAAGAATTGCGCATCTAGTTGGGAAAGCAGACCATTGGAATATACCGGCTTGCCTTCTGTCGCTTGACACGAAGAAGGTCTTTGACCGGGTGGACTGGGGTTTTCTTCGTGCAGTACTGCGCAAGGTCGGTCTGGAGCACAATATGATTTCTAGGATCATGGCACCCTTTCTCTCCCCTCAAGCATGGGTTTGTGTCAACGGGCAGCTCACAGATCCCTTCTACATACATAGGGGTACACAGCAGGGCTGCCCCCTGTCGCCTCTGCTATTTGCCCTGGTAGTGGAGCCCTTTGCGGAGATGATTAGGCAAAGCAAGAACGTCCACAGCTTCATTTTAGGAGGTCAACAGAATAAAGTAGCGTTATTTGTGGATGATCTTATTCTCACATTGTCGCGCCCACGTACCTCTGTCCCGGTGCTCCGCGCTCTGCTGCAGACCTTCGAAAGGGCCTCCGGCCTTAAAATTAATCATGACAAATCTTGGGCTTTAAACCTCACGATCCCAAAAGAGGAGCTCCCAGTCTTGAAAACCCTGGCTCCCTATCGATGGACTGCGGACCATGTTCGTTATCTAGGCCTCCAGCTGATCCCTTCCCTGGACTCGTTGTCTCAGGTAAATTGGTGTGAATGCAAGTAAGCAGTCCAGGAGGACCTGCGGGGTGGAAACCTCTGACTAGCTCTTGGCTCAGTAAGCTTAACGCTGTCAAAATGTCAATACTCCCTAAAATGTTATACTTGTTTCAAAGTCTTTCCACCCCCATACCACAACAACAGATACTGGACCTAGAAAAAGAGATCACCAAGTTTATTTGGGGTGGTCGTCGACCGCGGTTCTCTCACAAGATCCTCATGTTGCCAAGAGATAGAGGGGGACTAGCATGCCCTAATCTCTTGGACTATTACTGGGCTTCACACCTTCGTATTGTCTCGGAATGGACAACCACTGAAAGCAAAAAGGTATGGTTCCATATGGATAGGAGGGTAGCGGGCGTACTATCTGGGATCTTACATGGCTCCACCGGGCGGCACGCTCCCGCAGTGCTTATATGGCAGTGCCTACCAAAACGGTACTTGATATCTGGGACAAAATAGCCGTACGTAAGGGGCTGATGACTTTCCCTTCCTCTCATACTCCCATAGCGGACAACCCGCTCTTCCCCGGGCCTGCCACATGCAAGCATTTACCAAATGGCTACAGGGAGAGTGCAGAGTGATTGGAGACATGTTTGAGGGAGGACTCCTGAAGACGTTTGCCCAGTGCAGAGAAGAATTTCATCTCCCGCCAGAAGCAGACCTACAGTATGCCCAGTTGCGGCACTGGGTATTGTTACCCGCACTGTGCAGGCTGCTACTCGGCCATACACCCCATTTGAGTGGCTGATCCACTCCTTCGATGATTCAAAGGGCCTTATATCTCGGACATACCAGATCCTACAATGCCCTTGTGCGCCTACTATGCACCCATATCAACGTCAGTGGCACCTGATGTCGGGAACAGAAATCACGCCTGGACAGTGGAACCGTTTATCGCGAGATATTCCTAGGGTCTATCGCAGCATCCCACAGAGGGGAAATGCATATAAAATTATGACACAATGGTACTATACGCCCGTCCGGCTACACAAAATGTTCCCAGCCACGTCCGCCTTGTGTTGGAGGTGTTCGAATGCATCTGGCGACTTCATTCACATTTGGGGGGCCTGCCCGCTCCTGACCCTGCTCTGTAAGGAAGTCCTTAGTCATATTAATTAGGTTTTGGGTTTCCCCCTGCCTGAATCCATAGCCACGATCCTCCTGGGCCTCAAACCTGATTCCTTGAAAGCACTCACTCGCAGCGACTGGACTATAGGTTTACACATGCTTGGGGCGGTTAAGCAACTCATAGTGCTCTATTCGAAAAAAACAGAGGCACCCCTGATTGCCGCTTGGTTTGTGCGACTGTAGCAATTTATAACTACGGAACTTTTCACTGCACAACTGCATCTGCGACACGCTCGCTTTAACATTGTCTGGCGTCCCCTTGTTCAATATCGCTGTAAAATAGAACATGCGCGATATTTACCCGCCAAGCTTAGAACGCTGAGACTCTTTGAGGATGCCATACACCCGCCAAATATCGATAAGCTTCTTGCATGCCTAGATCCGTCATAGTCGCCCACCCCTTTTCACAACCATTAAGGCCCCCATTGCTACTCAGGCTAGCCATCGCCACGAGTTACCTCTGGTCTGTCCACTCACCTACCCAGGTAGCTGTTTCTTTCTCACTTCTCTCCTTTCCTCTTTTCTCTCTGCTTTGTCTCTGTCCGTCTACCGCTATCCACTTTGTAGGGGCTTCTAGCTCAAGTTAATAACGTTACTGGTTTTTCTTTTTTTAATGGGTCCTGAAATATTACGCAGCCTGTAACTATTGACATATGTACTAGTGCACGCGGCCGGCCAACCAAGGGTTGTAGGCTGCTTGCTGTGTCATCATTAGTTCCCTGTTGCCTTTGTCTACGCTGTGAAGCATTTGATACTGATGCAGCCAGCCCTAAATGAGTTGTAGGCTTATCGCTGTTTATGCATGGACCTGAGTTGTATTCTTTCTTTTTGTCTTCTGGTATTTTTTAAAATAAAACAGATTTCAATCAAAAACCTGACAGTATGCATTGGGTATGGGTCTTAGATTAGACAGGGCCAGAGAGGAATAGGTTCTGGAGGCTTGCTGAAAAGGAACATAGGTTCTAGCCTGGCCGGACTCAGACGGGCGCAGATGGGCTTGCCTTTGGCGCACCAGTGGCACGCGTCCGCTTCGGCATAAGTTTATATAAGGTGGTTGCAGTAAAGACTAGATAGTATACCACCTGAAATGCAAGCAAAAGGCTAGAGGTGGCTTGAAACTGTGTCGCAGTGCCCTCCCCACAAACGGCACACAGCCCCGATACAACAGGGCGTGTGCCACATCAAGCAAAGAAAAGCCGTCAAGGAAGTATGGGCTAGACTGACAAAGTGCAAGTGCAGGTACGGTAAGTAAAATAGAATAAAAGTAGCGAGACTGACAAAGTGAAAGTGCAGGAATGGTAAGTAAAATAGTAAAAAGCTGCAATAAAATATGAAGAGAGTTCCTTGACAGTTAAAATGTAAGCTGTGAAGCAGCCGTTAACAATGATGCATTGCCCGGAGGTAAATGCGTGAAGCGACGGCATAAGGCTTACCAGTGTCTGGCTTATCTTTCGTATGTCCACACTGCCCATGATAAATGTTCTGTAATACCATTGATATATACCAGAAACAAAAAAGGTGCTTAAATACAACCCTGTCTAGCACCTCTCATTGACTTTATTTGTTACAAGAATTCCCCTTGTGCGCCATATTGGATGAAAACTTTAAGGTCATGGTGTAAGCGTTTTACTGGAATGAGCAGATTCAGTTCCATCCCCATTTTCTGCATGATCTCCCATAATTTGTCCCTGTTAACAAGATCAAAAGCGCTTGACAGGTCAATGAACACCATGTGAATGGCGCCCCCTTTTGCCCCCACGTATTTTCTGGTGATCAGGTTCAGATTACATTTTTGTTCCACAGTCCCGTACTCGACAGGAGTTAAAACCTTGTTCTCTTCTGCCCATGTCTCAGGGAATCACCCATCCCAGGATTTCTGCAGTTTCTTCTATTAAGAAAAGTATCCTGTAACAAGTTGGGTGTAGTTTGTCTCTCTATTTGAAAATGGGGACAAGGATGGCTGATCTCCATGTCTCGGGGATTTCCCCCACCACAGCGCTTCTTAAGACATTTGTTAACACTGGACTCCATAAAACACATCCGGGATGGAGCTTTTCCAGGGACAGGTTTGTCTGATGTGGAAAGCACCTCTGTAATTTCAATAGGGATTTCAAGGGGTGCTGGGGCTGGACATGACTGAAGGAAGCAATTTAGAACCCAATTTAGAGGTGGCCCACTTTCTGTAGGTTGAATACGCCCATGAAATGTGCCACCCACTGGGCCCATGAGATTGTGACTTCCAGCTTAGGCATGCCTTGTTCAGAGAAGAAAGGATGATTTATAATGGCCCAGAACCTCACACTATCCCTTAGTGATAAGGCCAGGGCCAGCTCTTCCCAGACCTCCTCCCTTGTTGCCCTCTTCCCTTCCTTTACAACGGACTGTTACTCTTGCCTAGCCTTTTAGGTCTTGCCTACGCAGAGCGCATGTGCTGCATAGGAAGAGACCTCTTGGAATCGATTTGCTTTCTAGGCCAAAAACGTGCACGCATTGCATTGCTTTCAATGGCAACGCCTGCACGTTTGGCAATCCCTTGCGGGAGCGAGCTTTGAAACCATCTGTTTGTAATTAACTTTCAAACAGATGGTGCCCCTGCTCGCTCCCACAAGGGAAACACTGTGTGTGCTTTCGACCGCACTCCCCCCACCCCTCCCACTTATTTTTCCTCTTGTAGCTTTCTATTTCTTAGTGGCAATCAATCATCATGCAAAGCCGAACCTATTCACTTTGTCAAGGACAGTTACTTTTGCATTTCCAGGGTATGTTGATCTAGCATTACTCCTCCTTGATACTGCATATCCAGGAGGCACACTAGTGTGCGCTTAGAGTCCCGCATCCATGGCGCCTCTGAAACAGAGAGGAGCAGTTTTCACGTCTTACTCGTGAAATTGATGAGACGCTAAATTGCTTTTGGCAGAAAGACCGGCTGAATGCGGTCCTGTTTTTGTTAGAGTGCCTGATAGCTGTGTGACAGCTTCCTCAATAGTTTTTGTTGCTGCTGCGTGAAGTGACAAAACGCAGTCACTTAAATAAATGAAAATGACTTTAAACTGGCTCATTTGGACAATTTGGTGCAAACAGTATTAGTCTTATCAAGCCGTGATTAGAAGGAAATTGCTTTACACATTCCCAACAGCTCCTGCATGTTGTGGGCCAAGTGAACTCTATCAGTTATGTTAACAGCCCGGGAACACAAGGACTCGGGTGCCAGTTTCAACACGCGCAAACACTATTTAACATCCGCATTCATACCTGCATTGTTAAAGCAGGCACAGGGGGAGAGGATTGTATGAGATTGATCATTTAATTTCCTCTCGATCTTTCTAAAGTGACCAGAAAATCAATGGGAATTGCTTTATAAACATGCAGTTATGGCGTCCCATGTTGTGGGGAAGTGTGACTGAATGGCAGCTGTCTCTTGGCACCAAATCCGTCTGTAGCATGTAGTCCGGGCCGGGGCCCACTTACGAACAGCAGTTATGACGTCCTGCACGATGGGAAGTGTGGCTAAATTTAAGCTGCCTTCTGGCTCCAAGGTAGTCTGGTATGTGTAGTCCGGGCCCCACGAACAGCAGTTATGGTGTCTGCAGTAGATATGGCACTGCATTTGTAATGGATGCAACCTGCCAAGACATGAAAAGAACACTGACAAGTTTGGAGAAGAAGAGCTGCTTTCAACAGCAGCAAGTGGTCCACCTTTGATTTATCGAGAGTGTAAATTGAATTAGGTCTCTTGGACAATTCACTAGTATTTTTCTAAATATGGTCTGTGTACAGTTCCCACTCCTCATTGAGAAAATCCTAGGATTGTAGAGTGTGAGTATGCCAGACTGATGTGCCTTAACGGCTACAGAGGCAGACTTTGAAGCTGAAAAACCTGGTTCGAGTCTGGAGGAATGTTCAAGCATCCTGTAATTCTGGGCAAATTACTACTACCCGTGCCTAGAAATAAAAATAAAATTAATTTATCCATCTGTCATTCAACTAGTGCTCATGTAAAGCGCTCTGATACCTTCAGGTCAAATTCGAGCAACATAAAACTGCAACGAAACCGAACAATTCATTTTGTTACTTCTTGCTGCTCTCAACTGCAATGTCTACTGTACAAACCAGAACACAAAGATATTCTCCATCCTGATTTATTGCCAATTTGTATCTTTTTAACCCACTCAAACATTTCATCGAAACAAAATACCCACTAATGAGATGTAATCAGGTTTCCAGCCAGAGTGCACCTTTGAGACACACAACATTAAAAATAGTGGATGATGCCCTTCGGATCCTGGACCAAGGTTTTGCATGCCGTAAGCTCCGAGAAAAAACTGGCACAGCATACCATCCCTCACCCCCCACCCTATAGCATTCGGTAAACATTGTGCAATTTGTTAAAAATGCTGCCAGTCCATCGGTGCGTGTGCACACTAGTTTTTATTTCTGGCACTGCTCGCACGTTTATGTACCCGTTCAATTTGCTAGTTAAAGCAGACTGATAAAGTTTAGTTTAATAGTAACCAGAAGTTGCTATGGCAAAAGATGGCGCGTGCCGGTAGCAGACTGCTCCTGCCTCTTATGCCTTTTGTTTACTTCCAGCTCCTCTCACAGCTGCTGCCTGAACATAAGCGACATCCTGGGCAAGATACTAAGTTCTCCACCGGGGCTGCTGGCGCAGGATGCCGGGGCCAGTAAGCTGGTGGGAACCTACAGGCTGGGCGCCTTGAGCCTCAGCATCACTGCTCTCAGCTAGAGGCAGGTGAGGAGAGGAACGATTAGTGTCCAAATCTTTTGGATAGCAGCATATTGCATTGTTGGTCTTGTAGTTTGGCATTTTGCTTTGCAAGTAAGGGATTTAACTGCAGCTTTTTGAAGGACACAACTACTGGCTATTATAAATGTGTTTGTGCTGCTTTGGCCATTGGCGCCCAGTCTGTTCTGGGATAAATATAGCGATCGGACTGGATCACTGACAGAATATAGAGGAGCAAAATATCGACCTGCCAAAATATTGTGGAAAAAATATAGAATGCCAGAATATAGAATTCCTGTCTACAAACAAGTACAAAAATATCGAATCCAAAATATCGTTGTAACTATGGGTGGGTGTAGTTCGCGAAGTAGCGCTACGCGTAGCTAAGCAAAGTGTACTTCGCACTACACGAGCTACGCGTAGCACTACGCGAACTGCGTAGTAGCATGTTCCCACTGTGCAAGATGTCATTTTCAATGATTGCACAGTGCGGACAAGCATCCGGCACTGTGAAATCATTGAAAATGGTATCTTGTACAGTGCGAGCTGTTCTTTTCTGTCGCTCAAGTAGATTTTTACTCGTGCGGCAGCTTTCTGAACGTGGACTGGTAGTTTCTCATCGTGAGTGGTCGCGAGCATGCGCGACCACTCGCAATGAGAAATCTAACCTCTCCGAGTTGAGAATCTCGCCGGGAGGTTTATTTTCCATGCTCGCGATCGGCAACTTGATGCTGCTCATCACGAACAAGGAAAAAGTCTCGCGAGGATGTCATTTTGCTTGCTCGCGGTCGCCAACTAGACGTTGAGGATCGCGAGCAAGCAAAAATGACAGCTGCACTACGCTACGCGTGTTCGCACTGTGCTACGTGCAGTTCGCGTAGTGCGAAGTTACACAAACTTTGCAAACTATGCGAGCGTAGCGTAGTCCTTTGCCCAGGCCTAGTTGTAACTGATATAGTTTGATGAAATATAGAGTTTTTTAAATGTCTTAAAAGTAATGTAAAATTAATGAAATAATTAATATAATTTAAATATACTTAAAAATACTTAAATAACCTTAAAATTAATAAATAATTAATGTAAGTTAAAAAAAGAAACATGCATTTTTATTTTTAAATACATATATATTAACTTAATATTAATAAAAAATATTCAATATTTTTAGTATAGGATAGCGGGAGGGTAAAATTTACTATTCCCACTCGAGTGAGTGCAACAGTAGGAAAAGCGTTGGATAGCGGGAGGGTAAAAATTACTATTCCCACTCAAGTGAGTGCAACAGTAGGGAAAGCGTTGGATAGAGGGAGGGTAACAATTACTATTTCCCACTCCAGTGAGTGCAACAGTAAGAAAAGTGTTGGATAGTGGGAGGGTAAAAATTACTATTCCCACTCCAGTGAATGCAACAATAGGGAAAGCGTTGGATAGCGTAGGGGTAAAAATTACTATTCTCACTCCAGTGAGTGCAACAGTAGGGAAAGCATTGGCTAGCGTGAGGGTAAAAATTACTATTCCCACTCCAGTGAGTACAACAGTAGGGAAAAGGTTGAATAGCGGGAGGGTAACAATTACTATTCCCACTCCAGTGAATGCAACAGTAGGTAAAGTGTTGGATAGCGTAGGGGTAAAAATTACTATTCCCACTCCAGAGAGTGCAACAGTAGGGAAAGTGCTGGATAGCGCAGGGGTAAACATTGCTATTCCCACTCCAGAGAGTGCAGCAGTAGGGAAAGTGCTGGATAGCGTAGGGGTAAAAATTACTATTCCCACTCCAGTGAGTGCAACAGTAGGGAAAGTAATGATTTAATATTTAAATAAAAATAAACTAATTATCAATACCCATAAAATATTAATTAAAATTAATTACCAATTACAAAAATCAAATAATTAATTAATTATAAATACCAATAAATATTATTGATTGCAAATTAATTGCCTATTCATAATTTATTAACAACTAATTAATTTCAATCCCAAAATTATTAATTAATAAAAAAAACCAATGAATAATTAATTAACAGTAAATTAATTATCACTACACAAAAATAATTTCAACAAGCATTTACAATGCAATGGTTTCGCCTTTTGAAAAGTTTGAGCTATCTTATCTTATCTTATCTTATTGTTTTGGTAAAGTTGGCACTGTAAATGACAAAATTTGTATTTATGTGTTGGTCTTCACAACAGATAAATAAATGGCATTGTCATTTACAATGCCAATAGTTTAATCTCTGGCAAATGCCACACAAAGACACACATACAGACACATACAGACACACACAGACCCACACACACCAACAGAGCCCCCCCAACACACACACACACAGAGCCACACACAAACCCTAAATAACCATACAGCCACATGTTTATTACACAGGGCAAAAAAATACACGTTTTCGTACCGGGGTAAAGCAGAACCGACGTAACAAAAAAGATGCTTATGCCTCGCATGTAACAACTACTGCACACAAGGAAACAAATCACAGGACCTCTTCCATGTGATTCTACCCTACTGCACAAACTGTACGCCTTGAGCCATATTTTGGTTAAATTATCTTTTTTAAGCATGAACAATGCTGTAGAATAAACCATATATATGTTGCGCAAATTATAACATGCTATTTATACCAATGTAGAGAGAGGAGGGGCATGACGACTCCCGAGATGCAAATATCAAATTCCCACAGTCCGCAATTATGATAAATAGCATATATATATATATATATATATATATATATATATATATATATATATGTATATATGTGTGTGTGTGTGTGTGTATATATATAGACGAAGATAAATACACACTATATATATATATATATATATATATATATATATATATATATATATATATATATATATATATATATATATATATATATATATATATATATATATATATATATATATATATATATATATACACACACTCACCATACACAAATCAGGTGAATCCATACTTTGCAACAACAACAAAAAAACAAGCAAACAAAAATGTAGAGGCTGCGTTTTGTGCTTAAATGTGTTCGAAACTCTGCGCCCAACTCTCCCATATCTATACAGAGGGAAACATATTTATCCATGCATGCAGAGTGTAGAAAAGCACACTTACGTATGTATCGATTGTACAAGGAACATAAAGGTAAAACACAAAACGGGTTATACGAGCTCCTACGTCAGCTTTGAAGTTACTCGTCGAGATACACTAACAGGTACTAGAATAAACAAATAATTTGCACACATGAATATGTTTCTGTGCACATCCTAGACAAAAAAATATAGAACTATAGATGTGCACATCCTAAAAAAAATGTAGAAGTACATATGTGCTTGCAAGTGTTTATACAGAAATGTGTGTCGCATCCATGTACAAGAACATGTATGCAGAAGATCCGTATGAGTTATTGTGTACACTGATACGTGTGTGATATTTTGCTATTTACATATAAGAAACAAACATTGTAAATCACACAAGAGCGAAGTACATGTATTTTGGAAGATGTTTACTTATCTCGCGTGCGGGAATCGTTAGGTTCGTGTGTGGTTGTGTATAGCTGTGTCTCTGTGACACTTTGCTATGGTAAAGTCATAGGCTAAAGTGTGTATCATCAATGTGTATAATCACTTTTTTAGCGGGGATCCGATGTGTCCCTGCGAGAAGCTACGCTGTGCCCCTGTCTAGCGCCCAGAGAGTTCGCCTGGTCTTCGAGGCACGGCCGTGTGCAGCCTCCCACGGTGGGAGCTTCCAGCAGGGCTGGGAGTGAGGGACAAGGCTCGGTAGCACACGCGTGCCGCCCGCGTGTCACTAGTGTACGGCGGCCGGCACGTGTCTGTGCTGGCTCGAGGGCCCCGGTACACATGCTGACAGAGCTATATTTATACCCAGGAAGGCCTTCTTAGAATTAACTATACACTGCCCGACTGCCTGCTTAAAGAAATGGGCGCTAACGTTGAGAGGCATTCTCAGGCGCCTGTTTGTGTGCAGACGCACAAACCGGGGGACTCCTGGCTGGAGCCCTGAGGTGACGCACCCGGAATTAGAGCGAGCAGACCCTTGCCGGCCAAGGACTCCCGCGCACCAGCCTCTCTCTCTCACCTTGTGATCTGTGGCATGTATCCTCGGGTGGAGAGACCGAGTTTGGAACGTCCCGCGGGGAGGCAAAGCCGATATACCAATAAGGCCAAGTATACAAAAGAGAGCGATTAAGAATCCGGGAAGATCGTGCTTGGCCTCCTCCTCCGCCTTCTTCCTCTGCAGGCCCCGGTCCGCCAGGGTCATCAGGTAGGCCCACACCTCGCTCCTCGGCCGGGGGGCACGAGCGGGCCCTGGGGGGGCCTGGAGCGGCCCGGGAGAGGTCCAGACGGAGCCGCTGTGTCCCGCCCGCCTCCATGGAGCTGTGTCCAGGCTCAGCCTCCAGGAAAGAAGCGGGAGGGGGCGGGAAAGGGGGAGGAGAGAGCTGACGACGGCCGGCCGGGGCAGAAGGCGGTCATCAGAGAGAAGCGGGAGGGGGCGGGAAAGGGGGAGGAGAGAGCTGACGACGGCCGGCCGGAGCAGAAGACGGGCACCAGGAACAAGCGCGGGAGAGAACGAGGGGGGCGGGAGAGTACACGAACGGCGGGAGGGGGGCGGGAGAGGACGAGGGAGGCGGGAGAGTACACGAACGGCGGGAGGGGGGCGGGAGAGGACGAGGGAGGCGGGAGAGGGGCAGCTAGGAACAAATAAGGAGACCCGTCCCGAGCAGCAAGGGAGGTGCCGGCAATGCCGGAACAGACTCGGGGGCGTTCCCGGCGTCGCGTGACGTCGGCAAAAGCCAAAGAATCTCGGGAACGCCCCCGTGTCTGGTCCGGCATTGATGGACAGGCCCCTCGTCCAATGGCTAGGCTCCATTTATGGAGCTAGCCAATGGGACGGGGGGCGTGTTCCAGAGTGCCTTACTGTACTCAATAGATTTCTCTGGAGGAGGAGCCTAACGGCTCCGTCCCCCAGCGAAACCTAAAAATGACTCCTTTACAATTAAATTACTTCCCAGCCAATTTCCCTATAACCCCACAACCCGCTCTGAATTATAAATTAATATAAATAATATAAATATCAATTAATCAATTAATAAACATAGTTACCAATTAATTGAAAATATTTACAAATTATTAATAATAAATAAACCATAAATTATAAATACCAATAAATAAAAATAAATAATTACTTAATAACAATTAAATTACTTCCAACCCTATTTCCCTATAAACCCACAACCCGCTACAGAAGTAAAACACAAAATTTAATTCAAAATCATTAATAATTACTAACAATTATTATTTAATTTACTATAAATAAATTACTTCTCACCCTATTTCCCTACAAACCCACAACCCAATACAGAATTAAATTACGTAAAAATTAAATAACAAAAAATTCTTTACTTTAAAAAAAAAAATTCAAACATACATTACAATCCAATATTGACTCCCCGGCCTGTTTGGAGGACCTGTATCTCACACTATTGCACTCCGACATAGAAATGCTGGCGCTAGGGGGCGATTTCAACTTGCTGATGAACACCAGTAGAGATAGCACGTCCCCCTCCCCAGATCGCAAACCACTCGCCCGTGCAGCGGTGGCGTCCATTTGCTCCCATTTCACACTTCTGGACATTGAGGCCACGCTACACGTTGGCTCTCCTGCTTTCACTCACCATTCCAGCTACCACAACACGAGCACCAGAATAGATTACTGGCTACTTTCTCCGGCCTTAGCGGGCTGGGTCACTGATCTTCGCACTCTTCCCCGCACTCTTTCAGACCATTCCCCCGTGGTCCTGTCCCTCGCAGTCCCTAGGCTGGGAGGTTACGAACAACAATGGAGATTCCCTGGGAGGGCATTGGCAGACCCGGGCTTCACGGAGGGGGTTCGTTCTGCAATCGAGGACTACTTCGAACTTAATACTGGATCTGTGACCACCTGGGCCACGCTATGGGAGGGGTTCAAGGCTACCATTAGGGGGGTGTGCATCACCAAACATGTTGGGGCGCTGCGAGACATCCGTGCTACTCTGTCCCGCCTAGAAAAAGAACTGTTGGCCGTTGAGACTGTAATCCTTGCTGACCCTTCCCCAGGCCACGAGGCACACCGCCTCGAACTGCTTCTAGAGTTCAGGGATGCGGCAGACAAAGAACTGAAGTATTTGAGCAAATACCATACGGCGCGCCGGTACGGTGAGGGAGATCGACCGGGCAGACTGCTGGCTCAGCTACTACGCCCTCCCCGACAAGCGGCATATATTACTGAAATAGCAGACGCGCAGGGCGACCATCATTTCACTACCCCCGACATTTGCAACACCTTTTTGACTTACTATCGGCATCTTTACAAATCTGCCCTTACGGCTGAGTGTCGCGATCCGGGGCCATACATAAACGAAATCGCTATGGTGTTCCTAGAGAAATATATGCAAGATTTTTTGGCCCATCCCATCACTCCGGAACTGATTGCGGAGGCGATTGACTCCCTAAAGGGGTCCTCGGCGCCCGGCCTGGATGGCTTCACAGCCGATTTTTACCAGGCATATAAGGAAGAACTAGTGCCCATACTTATGGAAGTATACGCCGAAGCCCTGGAATCTGGTATTCTTCCTCCGACGCTCCGCGAAGCGGTTATAGTGCTGTTGCCCAAACCAGGACGCGACCCCACGGTCTGCAGCTCCTACCGCCCACTTTCACTCCTGAACCTGGACTATAAGATTTTGGCCAAAGCATTAGCGATGCGGCTTGCGCTGCTGGTTAACACCATTATCTCGCCGGCGCAGTCGGGCTTTGTCCCTCAGAGGTCAACATTACTGAACCTTCGCACTATTTTTTCAGTTCTACACAGAATCGACCCTGCCACCCCAGCTGCCGCGGTCTTTTTAGACACGGAAAAGGCTTTTGACACTCTAGAATGGCCCTTTTTTTTGGACGTGATGCGAAGGATGGGCATGCCCGCATTGTTTGCCGCAACTGTGGAGCTGCTGTATACTGCTCCCGCGGCCCGCATTCGCCTAAACGGCACCATCACCGACAAATTCACTCTCTTCAGAGGTACCCGCCAGGGATGCCCTTTGTCTCCCTTACTCTTTATTTTGGCAATGGACCCCCTGGTGCGACACTTAAAGGAAAAACATCTTCACAGAGGGCTTCAATTCCGCACTGGCCCTCTATTGGTCTCGCTCTATGCGGACAATATGGTTTTATATGTCCGTACTCCGGAGGCCAATCTACAACCCCTGCTATCTGAGATTGCACGCTTTGGCGAGTACTCTGGCCTCAGAGTCAATTGGCACAAGTCACAATTGTTTCCTCTCACCCCTGCCACTGCGCAATGGCCCTGCTCCCTCCCGCTGGAGTGGTGTGAAGACTCTGTCAAATATCTGGGGATACATATACATCTTGACACCGTGTCTATTATCCGCTTGAACCACGGACAAGCCCTCGACTTTCTGGAGGACAACACCGACAGGTGGCTCCATCTCCCTTTGTCAATGGCTGGGCGCATCGCCATTGTTAAGATGGTGGTTCTCCCCCAATTTTTGTATCTTTTCAATAATATTCCGATTCCTCTTACCAAGGTCTTTTTTACGCAATTGCGCACTGCCCTGCTAAGATTGGTGTGGGGGGGGAAACGCCCAAGACTAGCTTGGCGCACGCTGACTCTACCATACGAGAGGGGTGGCTTTGGGGTCCCGGATTTCTACCTTTACTACCTGGTCCCTCAGTGCTCATATGGACACTCTTGGTATCATTCTGACGCCAGAATTCCACATTTGAGGCCTGAGGCTGATGCGGCGCTCCCGGTGAACCTCGCCACGATTCTTCCCAAGGGCCTCCCCAGAGAACCACATGACATACTCCCACTCACCACAACGACTTGGGCTTGGGACAGACTCAGGCGCTTGCTACACGTTGACATGCTGTACTCTTCTGCCCTCCCACTGCCTAATTCCCACTGGCTCCCTATAACGGGCGAAATGGTGATACGCAGATCGCTATCGAAATTCCAGCTGCACACGATTGGCGACCTGTTCCCCAATGGCCACGCCTTTACTATAACTGAAGATCCCCGCTTCACTGATCGTACCTTTATGGATACATTTGTACTTACAAGAGTGCGGGCGCGTTTGAGAGCTACTTTCACAACATTCCCTCTCCCGCCTGAGGATAATCCGGCCCTTACACACATCATACAGAATACATCTGGGGCTCACGTGGTGTCCAAACTCTACAAGTTGTGCTTGTTTTCACTTCCCTCGTCTGATGAAGTGGTCCGCTCCGCATGGGAACTTGATATAGGCACACAGATCTCGGACGATCAATGGGAGGCGTGTTGTGTCATGACCAGGGAGGTCTCCATGAATAGCAGGCACAAACTCATACATTTTAAATTCCTTCGGAGGTTGTACCACACACCGGCGCTTGCACATAGAATTGACCCCAACAGACCCCCACACCTGTCCCAAATGCAACGCCCCTCAGGCTGACTTTACACACCTTTCCTGGACCTGCCCGAGATTGCACACCTATTGGGTTGAGGTACACAGAACTCTAGGTGAAATGCTGGATCAATCATTGACTGTCACGCCTGAGATTGCCCTGCTGGGTTATGTGTTCAATTTTCCTCGCAAAATTCGCAAACTGGCGTCTATTTGCTTCCTGCTGGCTAAAAGAGAAGTGGCGCTGCTTTGGTGTTCGCGGCGCGCTCCCACGGTCATATCATGGCTCAGAAGCGTGGCGTACTGTAATGTGAACAGCGTGGAATATTCGGAAATGCTCCCAACCTCCTCCCGTCCAGTAGACATCTGGGGTCCATATCGCCAATATCTTGCCGGGAAGGCAAAGGAGGCGCCCTCTCAATCCCTACATCCCAAAAATCCGACAGGGGTGGGTTAGATCGTGGAGTCCTCTTTCTTTGAACCCGCTTTGGTGTTGACTTCGTTGCGGCACGCTCCTTCCCCAGGTGAGCTGTGGCCTGGTGCTTGTGGGCTGGGATCTCCTCACCTCTCCTGGCACGGGGGCCGTTTTTCTCTGTGGCTGCTACCTGTTGTGCTGTGCTGGGTCCACCCCGCGACACCTTCTGTCACCAACCGCGTGGGTTTGCTCTTATTCATTGCACATATCCTTGAAGGGTGGTACAGGACATCGTCAGACTTCGCTCTAATGTGGTTGTTGTCAATAATAATGCTCATTGTCACACTAGCTGAATTGATGTGCTGTTCTCGCAAGATAACAAATATGATTTCTGTTTCTTTTATCTTCCTTCTAATGTTCGTGCACGTTGTTTTGGCATTTACTCATACCTGTTGCATTATCAGCAAAAGTTTACACTGCTACATACACGATATTCTAATATGCGATCCTAATGAACACTTCCATGTGCACCTTGTTATGTTGACTATGACACCTGCTATTACTATGTACATGGTATATATCTGTTTACTGCTACTGTGGATTGCTTCAACGACCTCAATAAAGTGTTTAAAAAAAAAAACATACATTACAAAAATAATACATACTTTTAACACATATACTAACACTTAAAACACTATAAAAAAAATGATATTTTTAACAACTATATTATGACTGTCGATATTATTTACTTCGATATTATGACAATCGATATTTCTTACCTGAATTTTGATATTCTGCACCACTATATTTTGGCAATTCAATATTCTGTCCATTCTATATTAAAAACTCTATATTTTGGCAATTCGATATTTAAAACTCTATATTATGACTTTTCACCGATCGAACTTATAGTAGCCCAACCCATCAACATACTCAGTTTTTTTTTTTAAATCCATTTAAATACAAATGCATTTGCTATACGTTGATTGGCCTTAATTACATTTTTGATGGAAATTAATGTTGTTATAAAAAAGGGATGAGGCAGTATGTGGATGAAGATATGCTAATATTGGTGAAAGTAGTATACTCGTTAAAAGTTTTCACCTTACATATACATTTGTCCCGCACTAGAAGAGATTAGGGTGATTTCTGAATTTTTATTGCATTGACAACAGTTTTTATACACCACATTTCTAAAACAAGGATTGACTAAGCATGATCTTGTTTTTTTGGCCTTTCCGTACCCACATTGACCTTTGATGTCCCGTGAATCGTTTTTATCAGTGTTTTGAACTGGCCGGCCCCCGTGATCTGTTCTTTGTATCTGTGCTGACATTTTCCCATAGTCGGAGCAGTTTATTGCAGGATTCGTCCAGTCATTCCATCATAGTGCCTTTACAACACAATCAGTACCACGACTGCAACGTTACCACGAGTGTCATTACAACGAGGAAATGTGGTGTTGGACTTGTGTTGGATTTTATGTCCGACACCTTCCCTAACTGATACACCGACTGGAGTTGGAATAGTATTTTAACCTATTTGAAAGTCCAGCGCTTCCCGTTGTTAAGCCATGCATATTTTTGACATGCGTGGTAACAGATGCTATTTGTTCAAGGAAGCAAGAGACCCAGGATAGTATGCTGCATGCCTAAACACCTAAAAGGCCCAAATGGTGAGACCTATTGGCTATGCCAATGTTTGTTTACCATCCGAGGGATTATGTGGTGACATTTTGCATACCACCTTTAAGAAGAGTCTGTGTGCCGTCGTGCAGGCAGCGTAAAACCTTTGGTGTGGAATAATCCCAGAACGGGTGCTTTGTGTAGCCAAACCATCAAAGATAGCCTTGCATAAACTTTTAAACATGGATAAAACAGAAGTGTGAGTGTGATTTTTATCCAGGCATGCAATAATAAACTCCATATTATCATGGACAATTTTCAGAGTGAAGCTAACAGGACCTACTTTTGCCCATTTAAACCAGAGCTCTTTAGTCCTAGTGATTCCCATATTGCACTCCTTGAGTGCCGGATTTTTATTTCCATGGTAAAGCATACAGGGTTATAATCACTGAGGCAATTAGCCAAAATGTTATAGTTTGAGACTAGGGGCACAGTAACTGTGATTATTAATATGAAATCTATAAAGCTTCCTCTGTCCCCCCTCCCCCGTAAATGTTGTGATCCGCTCAATGTTACTTAACTGGTCCTCACTTACAATTATTACATCATGTTTCAGGACTAGCATGTTCAGAGTAACCCCCAACCTAGGGGTCCATTAGGATGACGGGCGGACTTTATTCACCCGCCATCCCATCGTGGACAGGGACCGCCTGCCATAAAGGTGGGGGTCCCGTGAGGCAAATTAGGATGCGCCCGCCACAGTGGTGGTCGCATCCTGTATTTTTACCATTCCGGTGGGCGGTGCTGACAGCACCGCCCGCCGCAATGGTAAAAATACATGCTGTTCATTACAAAGAACAACGTGACAGGCACCGCACGGTGCCTGCCACGTTGTTCTTTGTAATTCAGGGGGTACCATAGGTACCCCCCATGTGCACCCCCCACCCGCCCCCCTGGAGTCCCTGGGAGCAGACTCCGCATGCCTTTCCGTGGCAGCATTGGTATATGCCCATTGTAATATGGCTGGCGGTGTCTGATAGACACCACCACCATATAAACCCTTTTTCGCCAAAGCCGCCAACTGTCTTTCCGTCCGCCGTGGACCACCCAGCCATGCTAATATGGCGGGGGGTCATTCTGCCACGGATGGCGGGCGGATCGCCTCCGCCATGCCGGCGGTGGCTACCGCCGACCTTGCAGGGGCGATCCACCCGCCATCCTAATGGGCCCCCTAGTGTGTATCAAATGTACCCTGTCCTCACGCTCATCTGCTCAAAGACCACATACACAATTATCTGCTATAGGACACCGTGTGATATTAAAATCCCCCAGCTATAATAGGATTATATTTTTAGTCAGTTGGGCAAAAAAAGTCTAAGAATTCATCTAAATCACTAATTTCTCTATCGGCTATATGATTAAGATGATTAAGAAAAGTATTCTAGAAATCTATCAACAGAATATCGCATTCTTCTATCAGCGAAACCAGTGATATCTATAACTGTGGAGAAGATCATTTGGGTACGACATGTATGTTAGGGATTTTAATGGAATCAAAAGTGGCAAGGCCCCATCATGCCCTTCCTGCTGGATAAGCAAGTGCTGGTTGGAATAATGGGGTAAAACTATCAATGTAAAAGGGGTCAAGCATTCAAGCTTCTTGAGCCCAGAAAATATCAAAGGACGCAACAAGCTATTGCCAGTCTGGATTCATTAGCTTATGGCGAGCACCTGCGATATTCCAAGTGGCCACTGTCACCCACCTCCAGACAGGATTTTACATTTCTTGTTGACTGAGCCTCCAAATCTGAGCTCTCCATGCTATGAGCATGGGAGGCTTCGTCCTTCCTGGTTTGTAGATATGACATTTGTGTAGGGCCATGTTGACCCAAATGCGAGGAGAGTGGACATTCCTCAGATTGCGTGATGACCCCTTGATTGGATAAGTCTAAGAAATAGAGAGTATTCACACCATGGCCATGGTTATTACAGACCTCCATAGTGGCCCAGCAATCCACAGCACCCGATGTATGATCAGACTCTCATAGTGAGCGGGGGGGTCTGACCCACTATGAAAGCCCATATTTTTTTATGTCAGTCCTTGGAAAGGCCATCTATGTCATTCATAATACAGTTAGAACACTTTGAGACCTCTTTGCTAACTAGTCAATCTACCTTATTGAAGACATCATACCGGTTAGACCCAAGAACTGGCCATGGTGCACCATTGTCAGGAGTACGAGGGCGTGTGGGATGCTGTGATGGGAGAAGAGTATGTGCAACCCTGCCTGAGCCATATGGTGGTTTGTAAAAATACCCCAGAGCGAAAAGACCAGTGTTAGTTTGCCCCTCTCGCATATGCTCTCCTTTGGATAGCAGTTTTTGAACCAACTTGGGATCTTTGAAGTTTATTTTAACCCATTCCCCTGGGCAATCCTTCCTACTCCTCCCGATCCACTGTACAATACGAGTATAAAATATATTGTGGGCAAGTGAGGTAAGAAAATTCTTGTTCTTCATGAGACAGTTCAGACACATATTAGCCAGGTTGGCATGTGATACTTTCTGCTCCTTTCTCAGGCCCGCTACTCCTGTCAAGATTGCTACATAAGGGCATGCGGCCGGAGGTAGATTGATAACAGGAAGGTTCCTGGTCTCTGGTGGTGGTGCAACATTCCCATTTTGCCCTGTGGTATCCCACTCTTGGCCAGTTAGCATTGGACGTTGGCCTAACACTGGGTTATCCCCTTATTTCTCCGATATGATTGGGATTATGCTGCTGTTTCCCTCAAGGTACTGGTAGATGCGAGTGCAATCTCGTTATTTTCCTTCACCCTCATGTCACTTCCTGTTTCTTCAGTTAGCTATGATGGCGTACTGTCAGCGATGCCAGTGATCTGAGGGGGAGCGGTGGCAAGGGTTTGTTAATGTCATTAAGAGCATGTTCTGTTGCTGAAACCCTTATAAGAAGGGTGTAAGTTCCTGTGGACTTGGGTGACGGGCGGACCGGAATAACAGGCGGGGAGGCCGGATATAGTGAGCTATGTCAGGGGTTTTTATTTAAACTGATGCACAAAGTCACAATGGGGGTAGGGTTGCAGGGTGGATTTCTCGGGTTGGTTGGGCTGGTGGATCCGGCTGCTGACCAGGCTCAGAGAGGTCGTGGCGGGTCAAGTCCTGCTTCTCCTGGTTCCGCCAGTAGTCTCCTCGGTATGGTACTGGGACTCCTCGGAGGCTTGGAAAAGGAGAGAAGCGTAAGGGCTTTAGTCCGAGCAAACAGTCGGAATACTTCCACCTACACCAGGGAGTGAGGGGGTACGAAAACTGCCTGTGAGGGAGGGACGGTAGGGGAAGGTGGGAAAAGGCAAGGAAGAAAGGGGAGGGAAGAGGGGTGCCAGGTGATGGGCAGTGCTCGGTCTATTTTACAGTGAGCGTGAAAAGACGGGAATTTATACAGTAACTCTGTGCTCGTGACCTCTACTTTTATATACAACTCTATATACACCTATCTACAGGAGGGGGCACTGAGAAAGGGTGACGTGTACTCACGTGCCCCGCCGCAACTCTCGTCCGAGTTGCGGCCGCTCTCCAGCCACCTCCTGAGGACGCCACCAGTCCTCCGTCCAGACGTCCTCGTCCTCGTCCTCACTTCGGTCTAGCCGTGCTGCGCCACTCTCTGTCTGGGGTCCGTCGCTCTCCGCTGCCTCCTGCCACGAGTCGGTTGCTCCGAACGCCTCTCCTTCGTCCTCGGGGGTTTTTCTATCTTCCGGCTTGTTGTCTGTCCGACCATTTCTGGGGTCAGAGGTGGGTGCTTCCGGGTCGTTAGGGGTCGTCCTGTTTTCGCTTCTGGGATCGCTGGCGAGTGTTTCCGGTCCTCCAAGCTCGGGTGTCGGTACCTGCAGGGGACGAAAAAGAGAAGGAGTCCTGGGTGACCGGGACGTTAATTGACCGGGCGCGGGGGACAGGACCCTCGCGCTCGGACATCGCTGCAAGGAGGTATGTGCCGCTTCCGCTCCACAGTTCCATTTTCAAAATCTGTTCAACCCTACCAGTTAGTTCTTCTACAAAGTCGGCCAATCAGCTTGGTTTTGCATTATGGGCTGTATCATCCGCAAAGTTTATAAGTGAATGGAAAATAAGTGAGGTGCTTTCAAGAGTGCTATTCTTTATTTGTTTGTGCTGGACAACCCTTTTTAGGTCTCGCCTAGGCAGCGCGCATGCGGTGCTCTAGGAGAGGGCCTTTAGCAATTGGTCTTCACTTTTCAAGCACTCGCACTTGTGCTTGTGGCAGCTTCCACATTGCTGGAGCGAGCAGCGGTGCAGCCACTTTAATTACAAACAGCGCGCTGCTGCTCGCTCCCGAAAGGTGGATGCTGCCACACGCACAAGTGCTTGAAAAGTGAAAACCGCTTGTTATATTCATGGTACACCACTCGCGGGACGCTGCTTTGTGATGGCGCCCGCTCCTCCTTGTTTTAAATGTAAATTATTTGCATCCACTTCATAATGCACTTGCTTTGTTTGGAAAGTGGGTACTTAACAGAGAGCATCTAGCCTCCTTTTCTGCCGTGCTGTGTGGCTGCCCATGAAAGGATTTCAAAGTGAATCTCCCGTGGAGCTTTTCGTGTTTCGCTGACCACTGTTCTTGTTTCCTCTTCAGCTGCAAGCTGCATTCAACCCTCCAGGATCCTTTTGTGATTCTATTCTGCTGTTTTTCTCACAACATGCCAATTTCTGTCCCCTTTGGCATTTCAAATCTGCCCAGCGAGCGCGAGGGCACATTGCAGTGTCTTACTCCCAGCGCATACGTGATATGGCAGAGGACCAATTCATAAAGCAGAAAGGCAGTGTTTTTCTGCCTCTTTCATTATGAAGGATCATTCTGCTCTTGTAATGTGAAACTTCTCACACTTTCTTTCAAGAAATGCTCATGATAACAAGCTACTCAAAGCATTTGAGGATAAATAATTTGTGTGAGAAGTTGGCCTGATATATGATGTCTCCAATTCTGGGGGCACCTTGTATCAGTCCAAACAATCCCTTATGGTGTCAGGTTGTAAGTCAACCTTATAGACAAGCTATCCTAAGGGTAGCATGGACTAAGCAGCCTTAAAGGCTTAACTCAAGAGGTCGTGTTAAGCAAGCTGTTTTACCAATCACAATCTTGTAATATCAAATGAAAGGACACCACACAAGTTACATATTATAAAAATATATGTATTTATTACTAGAATAATCCTCTATACTCTTTATGAGTCAAGAAGCACAAGCGTTTAAACAAAAGCACAGTTAAACATATAGAAGTTGCACAATTCTGGATGAGGCCCAGAGGCCTCTCAAACCATATATCAAAAAAGTGGTATAAGTATCACTAATCGAACAGTGGTCAGGCCTAGGGCCTGGGGAATCGCTGGGAGCAGTCGGGACTAGCAATGCTAAAGTCGGGAAAAGTCTGCGGTACTCGGGTGCAGCGCTTAAAGCAAACACATGCACCAATGCAAAGTCAATGGTGCGTAAAAGTTACAAAGTTACTGTAAAAGGAGACTTCCATCTAACCTAGAAGGATGAAACTTTAGACATATACACTAGAGGTGTGTACCAGTGCAGGAGCACCGGCGTTGCTGAGTTACCTCACCCACAAGAAGCGGGTGCACGGGTGCAAAGTAGTGTCGGGTTTCGTCACGCAGGTTGATGGTGCCTGAAGATGAAGATGCTGCAGGCGTCGAGAAGAGAAGTGTCCGGTGTGATCCAAGGGTGGATCGAAGATATAGATGATCTGAAAGCAGAGGGGACAGAGTCTGGGTCACTCAGCTGTGGTAAAAAATATTACCGAGACTATTTTTCCATACATTAATAACAATAAGAATAGCTCATAAAAATGAGAGGCAGAGTCCGTGGTATCTGAGTCATACGGGCTTTAATTAAGATGACTCGAGTCAACGAGAATCGGGTTCCATCACCACTAAGGTTCAGGAAGGGATATCTAAAGTTTTATTAACATCACACATTATATATAGCAAAATCATACAATTGTAATGAATACAGTAGGCGTAACAAGTGAAAAGAGAGAGAGATAAGAACATATGGGCGTAAAAGAAGGCGTGTAAGGAGGCGTACACGTAGGTGTGCACTTGATGAGTCATAGAGGTGTCATAGGTGGGTGGATGCATAGAGAAAATTTGCAGGGTCAGCAGAAACCTTTACCCTACATGTGCGCGCAACTGAACATGACGTGAGATTGACGTGTAACTGGGGGAACTGGGGTTTCGACTTTAGCACTAGTAGAGGAGTCTGGAGTCTGGGATGTCAGAACGACCTGCACCTTTGGCATATCTGATATCTTATGTTTGGAGGATGTATTGTCTGAAGTAAAGGTCTCTCGAGCAGAGGCCGTTCATCACTGAATGCTAGTGGGTGCATATATTTCTTCATGCAATGCACGGGGCCATGGGCATACTATGGCAACGGGTTCAGTAAATCACTTGCATGGAGACAGGAAGGCTGGGCCCAATGCCTGCAGGCGGAAATATGTTTACCTATTTCACTAGACTGGAATGTATTTTTGCGGAGGCTGAGCAGATAACTGTAGGCAAAATACCGTTTTGGCAGGCAGGCCAGGCCGGGCACCTCTCGGCTGGGCAGGGAGTAGGGGAGAGGTCAGGAATGCATACCAAAACTGCAGCTTTCAGAGACAGAAGAGGCTCGGAGCCTGAATTCAGGGCCTGGCTCGGCTGAGCCACAAAAACGTGTGCTTTGCGATATTTAAAAGTGCACCATGTAAATGCATCGGAAACGTAGGCCTTAGTGCGGAATTCATACTACATACATGGAAGGCCTAATAACTGACATGCTAACATTAGACGGAAATGCAGGGGCATTATTATGACAGGCACGGGAAAGGAATTACATGATGACAGGAACATACATTGGGCATGGGTACATGGATAGGGTGCGAGGGGGGGACACACTGACTACCTAAAATTCCTGTTTCCTCATTCCCTCCTTGTCCCCTACTGCGCCCTTTAGGATATATCTATTTTCATAAGACCATCTATTTGTTCATATAACATCATTTGCTCGTCTTTTTTTATTCGAGCACGGGAACGTGAACGTGGACGGGGAATGCAAGCAGTGGCACGCAAGCCGCAAATCGCTGGGCCACATTGCAGACAGAGACAGCAACTGAATAATATGAGCAGTATTATTCCTAGGAATGACAATACTTTCCATCCCCAGGCTGATATCACACTCCAGAGCCAACCGGACCAAGTCCAGGTGCCAGGATTCTGGTGTATCTGGTGAGCTATTTTATGGAGCCTTGTTATTGCTGCATACACTGATGGTGCGTTATTAGGAATAAACACACAACTGGAGCCGATCACTCTACAAGCTCCACCCCTATCGGCCAGGATGACGTCAAGAACAAGGCGGTTCTGAAGAACAACAAGTCTCATAGCAGACTGCTCCTCGGTTAAGTTACCTAAGGCAGAAGTAGTTTTGTTCACTACTGCTTCCAAAGTTCTTGTTAATCTATGTATTAATTTACTATTTTGAATGGGACCTATGAAAAAAAAGAATCCTTTATTGAAATCTGTATATTGCTCCAATGTTGTCTCAGTCTGATCGACAATTGGGGACTCGATCTCCCTCTTGTGCCTTACATGTTCGAGTCGGGAATCTCGATGATAATTAGATGGGGCTAGAAAAACTGGTGGCAATAGGAAAGCAATATAACATGTTCCACCCCAGTCTAAGGGCAAACGTACATAAGCTGTCTGACCACAAATAAAATAGGAATGGCAGGAAGTTTTGAAAGTAGATTTTCCTTTATGACTGAATTCGACCACAGTATTACAATCACTGTTTCCTAGATGCACTGAACCATTTTTCCTAACGCATAATTCACCTTTTACTGGTAAGACCGTTATAAACGGTACATCTGAATTAGTCTCAGACTGGACGTTCAGGATCATGAGGTTAAGGGAAACATTTCCTAATCCATACACTTCATTTTCTAGATCGGTTCCTGTCCTTTGGGGAAGACCGTCCTTGTCTGGAAAACATGCTTTATTCATGACTGTATTCAGGTCCCCCCATATCCAATCGCCTTGGGAAACTGTGGACTTACTGTCTAATGAGGACATTAAAGCAAACCATGCTCCGCACGAACCATTGTGCGAAAACGGATAAGGAAAAAGGGGCAGAGCTCCCTTCATTTTCTGGTAGGGTGAGAGTCGGCCACATACCCAGCAATTCGTGACATTGCTGGTCTGGTGAGAATGGTGTAACATTCGGATAAAAGTGTTGTTGCGCAGTGCTAGTCGATAGGATAGTTCGTGAGGTGGCAGGTCACTGAATGTGTGTTCTACAGTGTCATTGAAAGAAGAATGTATATGTGAACCAAGAGGAGGAAAGAAAACATGTAGCGTCAAGCTTATACATATAACCGATATACTTAAAAAAAAAACATAATGATCAAAGTAATAATGCATCTGCTGCGTAGGTTTTTACAGTATTTGTCTTTCATTTGGTTTCGCCTATCTCTCTCACTATTTGGGTCTATGGTCTCATACATGTCAGGAACCTGTCTAACCGCTTCACCCGAGGGGGACTTAAACAATTAAACGCTGTCTGACTTACTAGACCGTAGCTTGGACCGATACTCCTACTGCGGAGTTTTTTCTAGCAAAGGGAGTTTAGTGTCAATATCAGTACTGTTCTCAGGAACCTTTGCAAAACAGTCTTTGGAATCCTTTCCTGAGCCAAGTCCATGAAACCACTTCACGTGGTGGGCATGGATCCAGCCCTTGCGACCTTCCACTTTGATAGCCGTCCTCGTCGTCAATAGCACAAACTTCGGTGACTTCCAACGCGGCTCCAGGGGGCTCGACCGGTCAAAATTTCTCACCAGGACCAGATTACCAGGGACGATAGCGTGGTCTTTAACCTGGGTGTTGTCTGGGAAATCGGCGGCAACCTGTGAACAACAAGAGAGTAGTGCAGACATCAAGGAAGCCAGGTAATCTGTCAGCATATTACTGTCAACATCGGTGATCTTGCGCGGCATAGGCGTACCCCACATATTTGGTGGTCTACCAAAAACTACCTCATAAGGAGATAGTCCTGTTCTGGAATGAGCTACCATACGCATGTAAAAGAGGGCAACCGGCAAGGCTACCATCCAATCCACGCCTTTTTCTGCACAGACCTTCGCTAGCCGTGTTTTTAGAGTCTGATTGTGTCTCTCGACGAGGCCTGCTGCCTCTGGATGTCGTACACAATGGAATTTCCACTGGTACCCTAACAGGAGAGATACTTGTTTCATTAATTCAGAAGAGAATGGCTGTCCATTATCTGAGTACACGACACGGGGCAAGCCGTATCGCGGGAAGAATTCACGGACCAACTGCTTGGCAGTGGTCACAGCAGTGTAATCTGGGACTGGGTACGCTTCTGTCCATCTGGATAGGGCACATACAACTACGAGGACATACTTGAATCCTCGGCATCTGTCCATCTGGATATAATCCATCTGGAGGACTTCGAAAGGGTGGTCAGGAGGATGAAATCCACCTTGTTCCACGGGAATGCCTTTGCCTGGATTGAACTGACAACAGATCATGCAAGTACGCACTTTCTGTTTCGCTGCTGTACGTAAATGTTTGTTGAACCAGATATTCTGTATACTGTCTAACATGGCTTTTTCTCCTAAGTGTGCTGGACTATGTGTTGTATTTATAATAACTTGAACCATAGAGTCGGGGAGAAACCATGTGGCTTTTCCCTTTGTCATCCATCCTTGATCGGTTCGGACCCCTCCTTGTTCAGCCCATTTCTTGATTTCGTCTGGAGTGGCATGTGTCTGTATGTCGAGTACATCTTGTGAGGGATCCCTGACTGTCATGCAATTTGTCTGTGATGGTACTTCAGTCTTTGTCGAGTCTGTTGGAATGTCTGTTTGAGTCTGTGCTGTAAGTTTAGCTGTTCGATCTGCCAGGTCGTTACCCTGGGCAATAGAGTCAGTGAGTTTCGTATGAGCTTTGCACTTCATGATGGCTATTGCTGTAGGCAAGTGTATTGCGTCTAATAGAGCTTGAATAAGGGGACCATGCTGTATCTTGGCTCCGTGGGAGGTCAGAAAACCTCTCTCTTGCCAGAGAACACCGAAGTTGTGAACGACTCCGAATGCGTACTGTGAATCTGTGTATATGTTTACTTTCAGGTTCTTGGCTCGTATACAGGCTTGGGTCAGAGCAATGAGTTCTGCTGCTTGATCTGACAAGGTGTCAATTTGTTGTGTTTCTATGACTTCAGTATCGGTGGTCACTGCATATGCGGCCACTAACTCTCCTGTGCTTGTTCTCATACATGAACCATCCACATAAAGTGTCAGGTCTGGGTCGGACAATACAATGTCTGTCAAGTCTTGTCTTGGCTTCGTCACTGTGTTAATGACTTCCACACAGTCATGTGGTGTAGGGTCTGCTGTGATTGAGGGCAAAAGTGTAGCAGGGTTTAATATGTTACAACGAATGATCTCTATGTGTGGCTGGAACAGTGTCAATTCATATCCTGTCAATCTTGCTATGGTCAGGTGTTGTGTCTGTGTCCTGTTTAAGAGAACTTCCGCTGAGTGTGGAACCTGTACTGTCAGGGAATGTCCTAACACTATGGAATTGCTTTGTCTGATTGCTAGCGCCGTTGCTGCAACTGATTTTAGGCACGCAGGCAGAGCCTGGGCCACTGGATCCAATGTACTAGAAAAATAAGCACAAGGCTTGTGTTTTCCTGCTTGATCTTGTGTGAGAACAGATAATGCTGTGCCATCGCGTTCAGTGACAAAAAGTGTAAAAGGTTTACTGTAACATGGTGTCGCTAAAAGAGGTGCTTGACATAGAGCTTTCTTCAGTTCATCAAAAGCAAGTGTATGTTCCTGAGTCCAAGGGAGGACAGTCGAAGTCGCTGCCTCCTGTGTTGTCAACTGTATAAGTGGTTTGGCTAGATACGCATACTGGGGAATCCATTGTCTGCAGTAAGAAGTGAGGCCAATGAAGGCCCGTACTTCCTTTTGTGTCTTGGGCTGTGGAAGATGTGCAATTAACTGAATCCGGTCAGGTGTCAACTGTCTACCCCTCTTGGACAGCAAGTGTCCAAGGTATACCACTTGCTGGGCACAGAATTGTAGCTTCGAAGGGGACACCTTGTGCCCCTTTTCCGCCAGGAAGTATAAGACTGTCAGTGATGCACGTTCGCAGTCTCGTTCTGTCCGCGCTGTGATCAATAGATCATCAACGTATTGAAGCAGTGCAGTGTCAGTAGGCATGTGAATACTGTTTAGTTGTCGTTTCAGTGCTTGACTGTAAATACTAGGGCTTTCTGTGAACCCTTGAGGAGCCCTTGCAAATTTGAAGCTTCGGCCATTTAAACAGAATCCGAAGAGATACTGGCTTTCCGGATGGATTGGGACACTAAAGAAGGCGTTCTTGAGATCAATTACAGTAAAGAACGCTGCTTCGGAATCAATTGCAGTCAATAGGGAAGAAATGTCTGGGACCACTGGGTACTGGGGTATTATGCATTTGTTCAATTCTCGGAGGTCAATCACCAGTCTATAGACCGGTGGTGCATTCGTGTCAGTCCGTTTAAGGATCGGAATGATAGGAGAATTACATACATTGGAGTCAGTTTCTACAACCACCCCTTGTGCAATGAGTTTGTCAACAATTTTCAGTAAGGCAACTACAGCCTCAGGTGGTAACTTGTATTGTCGGATTCGTAGTAGTACAACTCCTGGCTTGAGTGTGACACGGTATGGGGTAATGTGCATGTAACCTACATCAGTCGGACCTTGCGCCCATAAATGCTGTGGTACATTCTGAAGTCTGGGATAAAAATCTCTTAACACATAATGTCCTTTAAAATCACGTAAAAACAATCTCACTCCTTCCGGAGAACAACAAATCACTGCTCCTAGTTCTTTCAACGTTTTTATACCAAGCAAGTTTTCTGGACATGATTTCGTAAGTAACAAATCTGTAGTGCGGGACAATGGACCAACTTCTAGGGAAACTGGCTTTGACACTTCATTAACAATAGGCTTTCCTGAAAATCCCAGGGAAATATTTCGTGAGCCTGAGAGGGGTGCCCCTGGAACCTCGTCATGACTGATTGTAGTTCTGCTCGCCCCTGTATCAATCAGAAACTTTCTGTCTTTCCCTAAAACCTGACTATGTACATAGGGACCTTCTTGATCTACAGGAACCTCAATAAGGGGCAAGCCAACCTCCCTCTCTAGGCTGTTTCATGAATACTGTTGATAATCTGGGTAATCTGACTGTGCATACTGGTACATTTGTTGCGTGACATGTTGTGTGGCAGCAATGGGTTGGGGCACAGCCACTGTCTGCTGTGCGTTCTGTGGAGTTTGCGCGTTTTGCGGGATGTGTTCCTGTCTAGGAGGACGCCGTCTTTCTTTCGTCTTGCCTGTGGCTATATTGTGTTTCAGGACAGCACATTCATTTATATAGTGACCTGGCTGCTTGCAGTAGTTGCAGTTCCCTTTGACAGGTGCCGCGCCCTTTCTCTGACTATCGGCGGCTGGAACTGATTGTGCAACTAGTACTTTCATTTTCGTGTCTTTCATGCGTCTCTTTTCGTGTTCTTGTTCTTCTCTAATTCTGTTCTGGTGATACTGTAACATTTGTAACATTTGGGAAGGGCTATTAGCTTGCCAAGTACTCTCAACCTTCAGTACTCTATTTTTAATGGAATTCTCGACTAATTTGGTCACAAAAAGATGTGGGTACGATTCACTACTTGTCTTCAGGCCACTATTAATAAGAAAACATTTTTCAAATCTAGAATAAAAATCACTGGTGTCTTCATCTTGTTTCTGTTTGCAGGCTGAAATAGCATCCCAATCTTCCTTTTTAGTGGTCAATAATCTCGGCAGAACCTGTATCAATAACTCTGGTAATTCTTTAGCCTTATCCCCGAGACCAGTACCCGGGGTTCGTGTATTATCTTCGTTTTCTAATTCTGCCCAGTTAATCTTTTTCTCTCCCACCTCCCATTCTTTTTCTTTAAGTTTTTCATAAATACCTGCTGGCAACAGTACTTTTAACATTTTAATGATATCGGCGTATGTATACTCCCCCATACGGAGCATGTCTTTTAATTCACGGTGGAACCCTGCTGGGTCTTTATCGTGACAGGGCAGCAATTTTTTCATTTCCAATAATTCCATTTTCGTCAAGGGTGTGTAAACGTATACTCGTTGAAGCGTACCCGCGTCAGTTCTAACGGGATGAACCTCACGTAAGGGATTCTGTCTGTCTATGTAAAAGGTCTTCCTTTCTTGGTGTGGAACAGGAACGAAATGTGGAGTCAGGAAAGTCCTGTATTTATGTCGTTGTTCTAGTATGACTTTAATTAAATCATTACCTAGGCCTCTCCATCTTACTAGGAGTAAATCGTCCAATAATTTATACAAAGGCCCTGGATCAGAATGCTGGCTTTCATACAGTGTAATGAGGTGCTGAACCATGTACATACCAGCTAAACGCTGTTCTTCCGGAGGAAGACTCAAAAATGTTTGTGCTACTATATCGTCCTTGTATATGTTAGAATTACAGGCCCATTGAACTGCTGACCGTGCTAGTTCCTGTTCATGCATAGTAGTAAGTTCGCTACTCCCTTCTCGTCTTTTCAATGCTTGGTCAGTGGCTTGGAATATGTGTTCAAGGGAATACTGTTCTGGTATGGGAGAAAGAGAACGTTTCTTGTATTCTAGTCGTATGGGTCTATCAAAAGGTCTCGCCCTACCTACGTAATTTATTTTACTTGTGTTCTCTATTACTAAATCATCGTCCTCTGAAACTTCGTCATCCTCTTTCTCTGCTTCTTTCTCCGCCTGTTCTCTCTCGTGTATCTCAACAATTTCTTTACGGATTTTTCTGTACATGGCTTCTACACAATTCTGTTTATCATGTTTACCAGCAGCTATGTTGTCACTCCAGTTTGTCAGGACTTTAATTACTTCTCTATTTGTACTTGGCTGGTCTTGTTCCCTTATCAAACAATTAATCAAAAACTGTAAGAGCATACGTTGTAGCTCCACCTTTCTATTTGCCATGGCCTCGTGAATACTTTCTGGTCCCTCCCCCGTTCTAGCGAAGTGGTATATTTTGTCTAAATGTTCCTTCATGTCTGGTAGGATACTCAAATAGTTTGCAACGCGTCTTAAACGTAATGAGTATATGAGCATTGAACCTTCACCTGGTACTGGGTCATATATAGAATCAGTAAGGTACTGTCTAAGGGTTGCGTATGTAGCTGCTTTTGGCGTGCGCTGTAATGCTAGATCTCGTAGTGACGATCGTTTTAACTGAGGCGGGGTGGAGGAGCCTCCTCCTCCCGCCGCTACTAGACTTGAGTCGCCTAGACTTGAGTCGTCTTTTAATGTCAGTGCTGCCGCTGCTACTGCGGATCGATCTTGTGTTACGGGTGGTGGCAATTTAAAAGGGTTGGTAGGCGGTGTCTCCACGTTGGTAGGGACAGTGTGACTTTGTGGAGGGACGGTGACAGGAGTAGTAGGAGGAGGATTAGTTGGAGTATTAGTTAAGTTGACAGGAACGATAGGGTTGGGAGGAGGATTAGTAGGTGGTACACGTACATTTACATACTCTGGAGCAGCGTCGCCTAAATAGGAGGAAAGAAAAATGTCCGCTGCGGTCTGTTTGTGACTACGGATTTTAGTCGGGACCAATGGTGGCGGCAAGTTATTGGGTACTTCCGGGGTCACTTTAGGTAGGCCCTCGGCGAGAAGGGGATACATGCCTTTAATAAGGGCATTTCTTTGTCGGTCTAATTGTTCTGCTCTAACTCGTTCACCTTCTTCTAGTAATTCCTTTTCTTGGGCTTTTTCCGAGGCTTCTCTACTTCTCTCTGCTTTCTTAATTTCTTTCTCTGTTCTTCTATGCGCTTCTTTACGCCACAATTCTATGGCATCTTTCTGGGATTGTCTGGCTTTCTTTTTCCACAATGCTTCTTCTACTCTCATGATGCAATCAGCAACCCATGTCCCTGAGACAGGCCATCTATATTTCTCTTCCAGATCTTTAGTGTAGTCTACCCATAAATCTAAGTACAGTATGGCTTCTAAGCCATGCTTGTGGTACATAAAATGTCCAGGAGTGTCCCTAGGCGGGACGGGAACTGCCTCTTCGAGTATCCCTTTCCTGGTTCCTATCTGACGTAATTTCGAAAACAGTGGCATGTTTGAACTGGCCTGAACGAAAACACATTAAGCACAAATAATAAATCGCAAACAATCATTCATACCACGACATTAAAACATTGCGAACAGATACTACCTGGTACATAGAATAACACAATTCTGAAAATCTCGAAATACAACACTAGAATACTGGATGCACTGCTAGAACAGTACAGTCATACCGGTCCCATAAAGAGACACGTCATACCGCATCCACCTAGATGGACACGTCTTTACCGGATCTGTGTACCCAGACCCGTCTAGACCGGGCTCAAATAACTGAACCCGTCCATATGTGTTCCCAACAACGGTACTCACCGGGAAGCAAAGCTGAAGGCCTCGGAAACTTGATACTGAACTGGACTGCTACGGCTTCTTGCTGCTACGCATGCGCCTTGGAACAGATGGGCCTCCGGATACCTCGGACCTTGCTCTCTCGGCTTGGGCTCTGGTCGGGACAGTCCGCAATCCTCACCGCCTCGTTTGGATGCCTGGTCGCAGTCTCCGTCTCCTCCGTGGGCTTGAGGGAGTTAGCAGGAAAACCCGCGGATGTGCACAGATGGGTCCGTCACGGCTGTAGAAGGGGTCAGGGGGCTGCGTTTACATCGCCGGCGCATGGGGAAGGGGACTCCTCCCTATTCGGGCGCCAGATTATGTGGTAAATAATATTACTGAGACTATTTTTCCATACATTAATAACAATAAGAATAGCTCATAAAAATGAGAGGCAGAGTCCGTGGTATCTGAGTCATACGGGCTTTAATTAAGATGACTCGAGTCAACGAGAATCGGGTTCCATCACCACTAAGGTTCAGGAAGGGATATCTAACGTTTTATTAACATCGCACATTATATATAGCAAAATCATACAATTGTAATGAATACAGTAGCCGTAACAAGTGGAAAGAGAGAGAGATAAGAACATATGGGCGTAAAAGAAGGCGTGTAAGGAGGCGTACACGTAGGTGTGCACTTGATGAGTCATAGAGGTGTCATAGGTGGGTGGATGCATAGAGAAAATTTGCAGGGTCAGCAGAAACCTTTACCCTACATGTGCGCGCAACTGAACATGACGTGAGATTGACGTGTAACTGGGGGAACTGGGGTTTCGACTTTAGCACTAGTAGAGGAGTCTGGAGTCTGGGATGTCAGAACGACCTGCACCTTTGGCATTTCTGATATCTTATGTTTGGAGGATGTATTGTCTGAAGTAAAGGTCTCTCGAGCAGAAGCCGTTCATCACTGAATGCTAGTGGGTGCATATATTTCTTCATGCAATGCACGGGGCCATGGGCATACTATGGCAACGGGTTCAGTAAATCACTTGCATGGAGACAGGAAGGCTGGGCCCAATTCCTGCAGGCGGAAATATGTTTACCTATTTCACTAGACTGGAATGTATTTTTGCGGAGGCTGAGCAGATAACTGTAGGCAAAATACCGTCTTGGCAGGCAGGCCAGGCCGGGCACCTCTCGGCTGGGCAGGGAGTAGGGGAGAGGTCAGGGATGCATACCAAAACTGCAGCTTTCAGAGACAGAAGAGGCTCGGAGCCTGAATTCAGGGCCTGGCTCGGCTGAGCCACAAAAATGTGTGCTTTGCGATATTTAAAAGTGCACCATGTAAATGCATTGGAAACGTAGGCCTTAGTGTGGAATTCATACTACATACATGGAAGGCCTAATAACTGACATGCTAACATTAGACGGAAATGCAGGGGCATTATTATGACAGGCACGGGAAAGGAATTACATGATGACAGGAACATACATGGGGCATGGGTACATGGATAGGGTGCGAGGGGGGGACACACTGACTACCTAAAATTCCTGTTTCCTCACAGCAGTGACCAGGGTGGAACCAGGAAGGAACCAGGCAATGTCGGGCGCAATCAGGTCGATGTTGTGAAGCTTGTCTCCGCTGCCACGTGGACTCTGGGGCACCGAGGATGTCCAGGAGTGGATCACGAGCTGTCCCACAAAGGCTCTCGCTGTTGGCGGTGTCGGCTTCTGGATTGGAGCAAACAACCCTTGGCAAGCACAACTCACGCAGGATTCAAAGATCGATTAATACTCGGACCAGGAGGGTTAGAGGGGGTGCTCCTTTTCAGGGGAGCGAGGGCAAGTCTGGAGCAACCAGACTCACAAGTTAGATTTCAAGGTTCGTTGGTACTGGGGCCGCTAGCGAACGGGCAAGAGACTGGACCAACGCGTTGAGCCAAAAGATGCAGCAGGGCCCCATGCAGCACTCGGTGAGTGTAGAGGGGTGAGCTTCAGTGCAAGAGTGGCTCAGGGCTGGGGCTTCTCAAACCCCAATGCACAGCTTCGAGGGAGTCTCGGAAGCTGCACGGTCAGCGCCTCGTGGTCTTTCCAAGATGGCCAGCCCCACGCTTCAGGTCGCCTCCACGGGTCTCAGCTCTACAGGGACTGTGGATCGGGCTGTTAGAAGACAGGCACACTGGGTCTTGTTGATCTCTGTCGCTCGAGTTCCGGCGGGAACTGCAACAAAGCAAACGTCGAGGTGCTGGATGGTGCCTGTTTGCACAGGGTAGTGACTCCTTGACCACAAGGGAGATTCTTCAGTCTTCTACGTCGAGTAGGATGTCGAAGGGTCCAGAGTTTTATTTCATAAGTTTCAATCAGGATAATCTGAGTGCGTTGGCACTGCTCCCATTCTTATACCAATCTTGGGGGCTGGATTACCTGCTAGGACCCTCCTATGGGTGGGACCCAGGAAGGGGGTGGTTACACCCCTTTCCCTTTGTCCAGGGTCGCGCTGGGACTGGGGCTGGTGTGCCCCAGAACCGGTTTGACCGGATTATGCAAGGGGAAGCTTGTGCGCCCCAGGCACTGTCTAGTTTCTTTCAGCCCTCCCTGCCCCAATACACTATCTCCTGTCTGGGGTGGTGTAGCACCTCCCCGCGACAGGAAACCCTTTGTCCAGGCCTCCTCTGCCAAGTTTCGGTTAGCAGCAGGAGGTCAGACTTGTGTCGGTGGCAGCAGCATCCTTTTTGTGATGCTGAAGCTCTGGTTAGGATTAACCGCATTTTAGTAAAGTAACATGTCTTCTCCCTCTAGAAGGGTGGAATGCTATCCCAGTCGACAGGACTGTCGAGGGGATAGTATTCCAAATCGTATGACACCTTACACAACATGTTTTGATAAAGCCAAACCAAAGTTAGCACATAACCGCGATGGATTATAATGCACTTAAGAGTATATGGTATGGCATTATCCCGGAACAGCTAAGGGAGTTGTTCCGGACAGCTGCAGACAGGCTCAGCTCATGCTCGAGCACCATCTCACGTAAAACTAAGCCCTCTGCCTCCAAGATTGATAAGGCCTGCCATAGGAGTGACTTATAGGTTTATATGTGTCCAGATATAGGTTTAGATATAGGTATACTATATCTAAGCAAGGGGTGATTACACCAACTTGCCCCAGCTGAGTGATCAGCCAGTTGTGTCAATTTAAGAACCAGCCAGGGGTGGCAAAAGCTATGCTACAACCCCTGGTAGGCCTTGGATGCACCTATGCCCTTGACACCTATGGTACACTGTATAGGGGCTGACAAGGTGTCCAGTACCAAATTGGTCATGTACCTATAGTACATATATGTGAATTTAGAGAGAGAACAGCAGTCTGTGGGTTTGATTAGCAGGCCCACAGCCACATTAAGTCGAAAACCAGTGAAGCAAAAAGCAAAAATTGGGGTGACCATAGGATAGCAGACCCTACTCTCCTACAATTTGGACCTATTCTTTCATAATGGATGTCATCTAAAAAGGCAGTGAACTTGTGACAAAAATAGTGTTTATTTCACTGAGAATTGTATCTAATTTTATTCTTCGTCTTATCTACAGCACACAGCTGAAATTTCAGGATCAGATTTACTAACTATTTTTGGGGCAAGTCACACAAAGTGCGCCCAGCCATTGCAAGGGCGTGGCTTTCCAGCGCAAAAGGTATATGGTGCTGAAGAGGTAACCATTTCTCTGAGTTAATCTAAGGGGGATGTTCGCCTCGGAGGTCGCTCCTCGTCTCCTTCAGTGCGCCGTTCCCCTTGGCTGGCTTCATGAACAAGGACCCCCCCTGTGATGTTCACACAGTTTTTTCCTCGCGCCTTATCTTTTGATTTCGCTTTCCTTTGCTTCCTCATGAGCACGTGAATACGGTCCGCCTTAATCTGCAGAATGGCCCCGCTGGAGACCCCCCTGCTCCTCCACTCTTCCTGCTCCTCCACTCCTCTTGCTCCTACCAGGACCATTGCCTTTCACATCAAAGAATCAAGGATATATGTTAAAGATTTGTGTAATAATTCTAAGACCTTTTTGTATCCCATTAACGACATGCAGCTGAAGCGATTTTGCACTCCGATTCCAACTACGGGTGTCCGGGCGGGAAGGATGGATATTCTGTCTTGCTGGGGCATACATGATTGGCCCTTGCTGCTGTAGTGCCCTAGCCAGAGAGAAATGTACCGCCCTCGCTGGTGAATAAACAAGAGAGACAGCAGACATTTTTCACAGGTATGTCCTTGCCTGGCAACATCATAATATCAACTTGCCTCAGACCACACATCTCTGCACCCACCCCCCCCCCCCCCCCCCAGGCTCACCCTAAACACCCACAATGTAACGCCCACAAACTGGCTCTAAGTTGTTTGTTGGGAGAGGGAGGGGGTGTTGATATGTGGCAGGGGGGTTCAGGGGGTTGAGAGGCAGATGGGAGGGTAAGGTAGGGGGTTGATAGGGTGCTAAAAACACAGATCTCACTCAGGAAGAACCACAATTCCACTAGGGAGTCTTTGGTGCCCCTAGGACAGCAGCACGTGGTGCCTTTTTACACAACTCTTCAGCGTTCACATGTCCCTCAGAGGCCCGAATCTGTGGAACTCTCCTGGCTTTGGGAAATGAGGGGAGGGGACATCTGGGGGTCACATGCCCTTCCCCAAAAAGAGCTCCTTTTCTCCTCACTAGGACACAGGCATGGTTGAAGACCCAAGCTCTGCTCTAGGAAGATAGTGAATGTAGCACCCAGTGCCTCTTCAGTTTGAGTGGTGCTTGACGGCCCTCTCACTTCACTGTGTGCATACTAATGATTCAGGTGTAGTATTGTGCAAAGGAGAGAGCCACAGCTGACAAACAGCTGATAACATTGATTGTATCTAACCCTGGTCTGCCCTCGATAAGGGACGTCACTGCTGGCCATTCCAATGATGGTGGCATCTCTCAGCTGGGACCCACTGCAGTCCTAGTTCTAGCATTTCCAGAAACCCTTAGTTATCGAGGACTGAATCTCTTCGTCCCCTGCACAGGAAATTCAACTGCTTTTGTTCAGCACAAGATTGATGCAGCGCTGCGTGGTCGGGCAAAGGACATCGTGGCACACTGTACAGCAGTGGTTCCCAAACTTTTGACTCCTGAGGGCCCCTCACTGAATCACTACTGGAAGCCGGGGACCCCCAAGCAATTTGTACAATCTAAATTTCTTTTTAAAAACGCCTTTTGAAGCAGAGGCAATTTCAAGAGGGAGACAGCCTGAATTGGGTCTATTGGCATGGACATGTATGCATACAGCAGTGTATTATTTAGTGGTACAAGTTTCCTGCTCTCAGCCATAGCAGCACCTCTACATTCTCATTCCAGAACCTTGGAGTGGTGACCCTTCCTTACAGCAACAGGTTGAATAATTGTGAATTATTAGCATTTTTATCTATTCACGGTTTAAGAAGGACTAAAATATTATACAATTATGAAGCATTTTATAATAAAGACATGCCCCAAGGAGCAAGGAATATTGTGTACATTCTAACAAGTTAGTGCACAATGCAATGAGTCCAGTGTACAGAGCAAATTCAAGGTCTATGTTAGGAGTTCATCATGGAAGTGCAAGAGATGGCAGAAAGGTATCTGCACAGGAGGCATATTGTTTCAGCGAGATCATGGAACATTGCTATGCCAATTACCATAAACCCCTGTTAGACATAATCTTTAGTCACAGACAGCAGAACAACATTTTACCACCAAGGGGTGAGCAGTGCAGTTAAGGCATATTTCAGAGAGGCCTCTCGTTTCACCTGACATGACCTTCTTCTGCTAGGATGCCCACTGCCCGTTCCCTTGCCAACAACAAACTGCAAAGGCCACACAGAATAAGAGCTTGATATGTCTGAATATGAAAGCTTGACAGCACACATAATTCACCCAAGGGCTTGTGGAAAGTGAGCAATCAGACAGCAGCACGAAAATCCTACTGCTGATCCTGGTTGCATCTATTTTTACCTGCCTGCCAAGTAACGGTAACCTATACACATGTGCCTTTCAACGCTTTATTGCTTTTATTGTATTGCCTATATTTTCATTGTTGTGTCTGTGACTGCTGTTGTCTGTCTTCCCCCGCTGCCTGTACGTGGTCCTTGCCCCTTTTTCCTCCCTCTGTTCCCCTCGCTGTCCCCGTGCTCTCTCTGCCCGGTCTTTCCTTCTGTACCCCTCGCTGCCCAGTGTCTCTGCCCGGTTTTCCCTTCTGTTCCCCTCGCTGCCCCCGTGCCTCTCTGCCCGTTTTGCCTTCTGTTCTTAGCCGCCCCTATATTTCTGTATTTTGTATTTTGCCTCTGTGCCACTCATTTTTTGTGCCCGTCTGCCATCAGTGCCACTAGTTTTTCCCGCGTTTTTGTGCCCCTTTTGCCTTCTGTTCCACTCGTTTTTCCCTCGTTTTTTGTGCCTTTTTACCCTCTTTTCCACTTGTTTTCCCCTCGTTATTTGTGCCTTTCTGCCCTCTGTTCCATTAATTTTTCCCTATTTTTTGTGCCTTTCTACCCTCTCTGCCACTCGTTTTTCCCTCGTTTTTTTGTGCCTTTCTGCCCTCTGTTCCACTAGTTTTTTGTGCCTTTCTGCCCTCCGTTCCACTCATTTTTTGTGCCTTTCTGCCCTCTGTTCCAATAGTTTTTCCCTCGTTTTTTGTGCCCTTCTGCCCTCTTTTCCACTTGTTTTTTGTGCCTTTCTGTCCTCTGTTCCACTTGTTTTCCCTCATTTTTGTGCCCTTATGCCCTCTGTTCCACTTTTTTTTGTGCCCTTCTGCCCTCTGTTCCACTCGTTTTTTGTGCCTTTCTGCCCTCTGTTCTACTCGTTTTTCCCTTGTTTTTTGTGCTCTTCTGCCCTCTGTTCCACTTGTTTTTTGTGCCTTTCTGCCCTCTGTTCCACTCGTTTTTCCCTCATTTTTTGTGGCCTTCTGCCCTCTGTTCCACCAATTTTTTTGTGCTATTCTGCCTTCTGTGCCACAAGTTTTTTCCTTGTTTTTGTGTCCCTTTTGTCTTCTGTTCCACTCGCTTCCCCAGCCGCTGTGCCCCCTGCGGCCGCCCCACTGACTCCCCATTGCCCATTCGCTGCCCCCGCCTCCCGATTGTATTGTTGTGGTCTTGCTGCCCCTGCGCCAACATTCACAGCTCTTGTGAGGACGCACGGGCGTTTCATTTTTCACTATGACGACGGGCACTCGAGACCCCCTGGGAATGTCTCACAGACCCCTGTGGGTCGACGGACCACAGTTTGGGAAACACATCTGTACATGATAAAAACTTTAGGAAAACCAAGCATTGGCATAGCCAATAGGTCTTGCTTTTGGCACCTTATAAGTATTTAGTTATGCAGCACAATATCCTTGGTGCAACAACACCAACTGTTGCATGGCTAAACACTTATAAGGTCCCCCAAAGGCTAGACCTATTGGCTATGCACATGCACTTTGCTCAACTAACACCATATTTCCCGGGTTTTACATGTATTTGTGCTCACTACAGGGGACTGTGTTCGACCTCATGGTAACAGGTCCAAGTCCCTGCAAATTCACTCAGCATTTCATCCTTTCTGAGGTCGAGAAAATGAGTACTATTAAGTTGGGTAACCTATAGACGGCTGTTACTCAGTGCCAAGATGCCCCTTTGCGCGTGAAATTGCGCTTTACAAATACACGTTATGTTATGTTACTATGATGAACTGCCCACACCTAACAGTAAAAACTATAACAAAAAGCACTAGAACAGGCAGTGAAAAATTGACAGCCTTGCATAAACAAAAAAACTAGAACACATTTTTAGTGTTAATTCTGGTTTTTATTAGGGTACTTCAATTGTACATAATGTTTTCTAGGTTATATATAAGGTGACAATTGGTTATAACACTTTTGTTTATTATAACTTGTAACTTTTAAACTTGCTGCACAACATTCACAATGCTATGCAACACATATTAAAAGTGTTAACAAAGCCAATAGCTCTCTCTAAACCTCTCTAAAAGGCGAGACCTATTGGCTATGCCAATGCTTGTTACTCTTTTGGCAGCTTGCTGCTGTTCCCCCTCCAAGTGCAAATCCTGCGTTTACCGCAGAGATAGCGTCAGTGCGAAGCTATCATGTGTTTGGTCAGGGGCCACATTAGGCACGCTAGGCACTTCCTCTACTAAAGCGGTACTTCCAGGGTTGCTGCCAGTTAGGGTAGCCCCATTTGGGCCAGACAGTGAGCATGCTGACTCACGGGGGCCCATGGAGAGTCACCGCTCAGTCATCTTGATTTCCGTGGCTTCGCCTCCAATCACCCTCAGGAGCGTCAAGTCAATCAATGTCGTTTAGGGAGTGGGAATGTCATTGGACCCCCCCAGTACGTTAGCACTTCCCCATGAGGACCTCTCTATATAGATGTCACTAGCGAGATGTTCCAGTGAGATGTTCATTTACGCATCCCCTCTCCTACTAAATAGGACAGCCTCCAGGTGTCCAACAATTTTGCAGAGAGAGCTTGTAGGCCAGTGCAGGCAGAGTTTCAAAGCTAGCAACGCCAAACAAAAAATATCAGGGCTGGCACGTACCAGCAGATGCACTTTAGCAGGAAGCTTGCCGGCAGCAGTTGCCACTTACCTCCTTTCCTGGTCTTGCTATTGCTGCCACCTCCACCCACATAAAGACCATGGAGGCTAGAGATGCAGTACACAATGTTGAGGCAACATGCAGAACTGCTAGGCTACAAGTTGCTGCAGTGGCGGTGGTAGATTTAGGCTGAAAACTGAAGGACAGTTTGTTGTGGAAGTTTAGTTCTGGAGGACTAATTTGAACTGAGGCTAAGGAATAGAACATAACTCAAGCTCCAAATCAATGCTCAGGCCATTGTTGTGAGGCTGCCACTATCTGTAAAGTTTCAAAACATGAAGTGCTACAAGGGACTTGTTTTAAATATGTTGACTCTTAGTTGGTAAGTGGTTTATCGAAATCCACCTATTTGTATCCTCAGGATATCCAATTCATTTTAAAAAACAACATTAAATGCAAGGAAGGGCAAATTAAGAAAAAGAGCTAGAGAAGGTGGATTTGTTCAAAAAACTTTACTTAGAAAAAATGAAAAGGGATGCAGACATAAATCAATTTAAGCAAAACGGTTATGAACTAAGAAAGACAATTAATTTCTCTATAATTCAAAACCAAAATATCAACTCCAAATGATACAGACAAACAACCCAGATTAACAATCAAATGTGGTTGTGAGGTGGTGTCAGATGACAGCCTTAAAGGAGATGATAATTAAATGTCGACGTTTCGGTCTCGATTGTATTCATCAGAAAGACCATCATCAGGACGATGTTTTGTTTCAATGCTTTGAGCAACTCCCAGAGAAATTATTATTGGTAGGGGCCGCGTTAAAATTGCTCAGGCGGTCTGTCGAAAAAATCTTATCACTGGGCAGACGTTAATGGAATAGTCCAGGTCAGCTAATGTACTGGTTTTATATTCTTAACAACTCCGGTAGCATCGTACGGTCAGCTTCGGTTTGTAGCAATACGCATTTAATGTTGTTTTTTAAAATGAATTGGATATCCTGAGGATACAAATAGGTGGATTTCGATAAACCACTTACCAACTAAGAGTCAACATATTTAAAACAAGTCCCTTGTAGCACTTCATGTTTTGAAATATTAATTGCCCAAGCCTACAAGGGTTTATTGGGTTTCCCCTGTGAGAAAACTATCTGTAAAGGGCAAACAATGCCGTGGAGAGGCAGAGGCAGAGTCAGAGGCATAGGCATGAAGATCCCCGTATGGCACTGCAACCACAACCACAAAGCCTATAAGGCACACAGAGCGGCCCCACCGCTGCTGCCCTGCTTTACACCGCAGCCTGCCTGTCTCCACAAGCAAGCCGGGGGCAGTTACAAGCAGTCAGGGGCAGAAAAACAATGTGACCTAGTGCAACGGTGCCTAAATTGGCGGCAGGGAGCCTAGTAGCCTCCTGCTGACAGCTCACAACGAAGATTGGGGGCTACAAGACACCATACCGAGTCCAGGTCCAAACCTATGGTCCTCCCTCTAGCTCCAGCTCTCTCTCTGACAGGCGTTTGATGTATGTGTGTGGGTGGGCATAAGCACAGCATCAGGGGAGGGGTTCCAGTCAATTACTCATGTTAGGGAGAAGGAACAGAGCTTCTCTGGACTGAAGCAGATGTTGGCCATGAGCTTGCTCCTGCAACGTGGCCGGTCAACCACACTGCTCCTCAAATTATGCAGTAATTTCCTCTGATCCTGCAGACAGGGAAGAGGTGACTGGGCTCCAGGATCAGCACGCGATCGTGGTCACACGCTATACATGCCTACGGCAATCCCTCGTGGCACGCAGTGCACTGGAGTGACTGCTCTTTTCCTTCACGGCGGCCCTTTCTGGCATATGAGGTCTCTGACTTTTGGGCGGCACAAGGGCATACCCGTATGATCGGTGCAGCAGCAAATATCTTCTCGGTGACCCTCTCCTGCGTACGGGGTCGCCAACGTTGACCAGCACATGGGCAAACTGCTTGATCAGTATGGCAGTATGGCAGCACATATCTTAATGGCAGCAGCCTCTGGTATAATAATAATAATAATAATAATAATAATAATAATAAAGTATCTTAAAGAGCGCGTGGCTACCCCCAACTGGAGTGTCCCGGCGCTGCGCAGAGAGGAGGAGAGATACAGTTAGCATTGTGTGTCCTGACAAAGGCTAAGGAAGGCTGAATAACCAGGTTTTTAGTTGCTTACAGAAGCTTAGCTCCGAAGGGGCCGTCCTGATTTGTTGGGGTAAGGAATTCCAGAGGATTATTGTTTTGACAGAGAAAGAGCGTCCACCTATTCTGGCTTTGGCAAAACGAGGTGTAACAAGAAGTTCTAGGTGGTTTGATCTGAGGTTTCTTGTCTGATGGGATGTATGAATTCATTTCCTACGGTAATGGGGGCCAGTCGCCCTTTATTGCTCTGTAGGCAATGGTAAGTGCCTTGAATTCTGTTCGCTTCCTTACTGGCAACCAGTAAAGGCTGTGCAAATGAGGTGAGATATGGTGCCTGAGGGGGATCTTTATTATAAGCCTAGCCGCTGCCTTCTGTATTTCTGTACAAATAGTCTGGTAGGCCCAGATATAGACTATTAGTATAGTCTAGTTGGGATGTCACTAAGGCGTGAACAATAGTTTTTCTGCACTCTATGGGTAGTAGGTGGAGGAATTTACGCAGAGCCTTTAGTTTCCAGAAACAAGTGGAAGAAACATGTCCTATTTGGGTTTTACACAACAGAGTATTGTCGATTTTAAAACCCAAATTTCTTGCTGAGGTAACAGGGCAAGGGGGTGGATTAAGCACCGAAGGCCACCAAAGGTCAGATCTGGGGGGCGTAGGTTGGTTAAAAGAAAAGAACTTTGGTTTTATCTACATTCAGCCCTAGACAGTTGGTAGTTATCCTGGTGGAGATGTCGTGGAGAAGTGTGGCTCAATGGTTCGAGCGACAGACCCTGATGCAGAGGTCTAGCCCGGGACCAGGGTTCAATTCCCCGCCTCGGCGGGTCTTGGGTTCAAAATTCCACGGACTTGATAATTCTCGCCTCGGTGCCTATTCCAATCATGGAGTCCCACTCTGCAACTCTGGGCAATAGCTTGCTTAATCTCCACAACGGCCCCCACAACGCTAAGGATGCCTGGCCTCCACCTTGGGGGTGCCCAGAAGTGGACGCCTCACAAGGAAAGCCAGGATGGGTTCCACAGCGGTATTCGTACAAGCGCCTTGAGACCCTTGCGGGTGAGTAGTGCACTATACAAGTTTCAATTTACATTACTTTACATGTCAATCAGGCAATGCTTACATTTGGAGAACGCTTCCTCTGAGCGGTCTTCAAAAGCAAACATAAGCTGAGTGCCATAAGCATATGAGATGACACTCACATCATGTTGTTCGATGAGTGGAGCTAAGGGAGCAAGATAAATATTAAAAAGGGTGGGGCTGAGAGCCGACCCCTGGGGGACTCCGCTGATCAGGGGGCGGGGAGATGAAACAAACGGTTGCAGCCTGATTCTTTGGACACGTCCTTCAAGGAAGGACTGAAACCATGCTAAAACTGTCCCTGAAATCAGTAGTTGTTTAAGTCTGTTAAGAAGAATCTTGTGAATTGCACAGTTGGGGGGAGTGACAGGAATAACATGCCCACGCTGTGATGCAAGTAATGCCGATATTGTACACATGTTCGCGCAATGCTCACAATTACACACTCTGGAGGCGGCAATTGAGGAATTTCTGGAGGGATCATTGGGGATCAAGTCCAAAATGTCTGACGAACTAATAATGTTAGGGGTGACGGCAGGGGCAGTGGAATTCCCCATAGAGTTTATGTTCATGGTAGTTGCTGTTTATCGGATTTTTATTGCAAGGGCATGGCTGGACAGGACACCACCGACATTTCAAGTAGGGTAGCAAGATTACTCTCTACGTACAATCTGGAGAAAGCTATATATGATAGGAAGGGCAGAAGGGCGAGAATATTAGGAGAAAGGATATGGCAACCCATAGCCCGGTGGAAAACAGGGCAGGATAGCGTAGGGGCCTCTAATGTCGAATCTGGGGTTGAAGCTCCATTTACTCTATGAAAATGAACTAGGTTTTCTTGTACTGTTGGGGAAATAGTTGTGTTTCTGTGTTTTGATTATTTGTGCTGTGACATGTAATGGAATACTTGGAAAAATTTCAAAATCTTTAATAAAAACTAAATAAAAAATAGAAGAATCTTGTGGGCCACTGTGTCAAAAGCTGCTGACAAGTCAAGCAGCACCAACATTGCACAGCAGCTCTTGTCCAAGGTTTCTCGAATAGTTTCCGTTACTTCCAGAAGTGCAGTCTTGGTGCTGTAACCAGCTCTGAATCCAGACTGTGTATCATGCAGCAGATTGTTGGTTTCCAGAAAATTCGATAACCGTTTTTGTTCCTCCTTTTCAAGAACCTTGGCTGGGGCAGGCAAAAGGGATATAGGTCTAAAGTTTTTTAAAATGGTAGGGCCTGCATTTTCTTTTTTTAGTATGGTTTGGATAAGGGCTGTTTTCCACACTTCCGGATAAATGCCTGTTTCCAGTGAAGCATTCCAGAGCATATTTACTGAAGGGCTGAGCAGGTGGGCCAGTTTATTGAACTGTTTGGCCGGGAGGGGATCCAAGGGAGAGCCAGATTTGATTTGCGAGGTTTCAGGGCTGAGTGGGTCGAAAACTGACTAAGTTTCTAAATGAGGGGAATGAGGTGGTGTTGGGATTTCATTCACCGTAAAGGAGGTATAGATATCCTCGATTTTTTCTTGGAAAAAACTCTATAGGTTTTCACAAAGGGTCTCTTATGGAGTAATGTTACTCTTCATAGTTTCCGGTCTCATGAAGCTTCTGACAAATTTGAAAACTTCCTTTGAGGTGTTATTAGATGCTTTGATTTGAGTAGCTATATAATCTTTTATAGCTATGTGCTTCAATTTGTGAAATTGGTTCACCGCTTTTCTGTAAATATTTTTGGTTTCAACATAGTAGTTTTTTAGCTATAATTGTTCGAGTCATTTACATTTCCTTTTTTCGGTTTGGAGCTGCTGTGTGAACCAAGGTGCCGAGGGTTTTTGTCTGGCTGATTTAGTGGTTTTCATAGGGGCAATAGTGTCCAGAGCTGTGGTAACACAGTGATTAAAGGTTGCGGCATCATTGTTTGGATCATCTGTAAATAACATTGGTGTATTAAGAAGTGCTGGGCCTATAGATTCAGAAGTAACATTTGGCCTGTTTCGTCGGACTTCCTGCTTGTTATGCCTGTTGTCCAGGTTTATAGTAAAAATGAGATTGAATGGAACCAGATGGTGATCGGACCATGGCAGGGAGATGGGTTTTTCTACCGAGAGAGTGGGGATACGGGGGTCAAATACTTTTGGGCAGCACACAGTGGTGGAAGGCCAATCGATGTAGCATCAGATACCTTAAGGTGTCTTCTTCTGGCGTATACAGGATCACCGACCTGGGTCAGCACACCCGCAGATTACCCGATTGTTGTGGCAACAGATATATCTTCTTGGTAAACCCCCTCTAGCATACTGGATCACTGACTTTAATCAGCACATGGGCGGATGGCCTGATGGGTGCAGCAGTGATAATATCTTAACTGCAACCTCCTCTGCATACGGGGTCCCTGACTTTAATCAGCACATGGGCAGATGGCACGATCAGTGCTGTAGCATTTATCTTGCTCAGGGATCCAGTCATCAGGATCCCCCTGTGGACTTTGCTTCCTCAATGTATTCTCCTTTTCCTCAGAATGTCCTCTGGTCCCTGGGGGCATGCAGGTGCTGGTCCTCCAGGCTCCAGGGAAGGTGGTGTGATTTCTGTGAGTGATGTCCTACATTCCAGCTGGAAGACTGGCAGACCTAGATCCCTGGTCACACAAGGCAAAACTCTTACTGAGCTTCTCAACGTTGAGGTAGAAATCTTCCCTTTTTAAAGTCCATTTCCAGACACAGATGGAACTTAGTTTCTCATGCTTTCAAGTTCGCGTTACAGGGAGTCCCTCTTTTGAGATGCCCAATATTCTGTTGTGTCATTTGTACAGGAAGCAATCTGTCACTGCAGATGCAACTCCAACACAGATAGCTCCTCAACAAAGGCCAGTAGGAGTTACTGGTTGATCACACCTGAATGTCAGCCTGCCTTCTTTATGCCCACAAAAGGTTACAAAGGCCTCCAGACCTACTCCTTATGATTTCTTTATCAGCCTAATCTCCTACCTGAGATGTGCCCAGGCCTACAATGAAATGTGACCTTTTAGAATCAAAGAGTGCTTTTAAAATGCACAGGACAGCTTGGCTCTCTCTTGCTCATGTGTGTGTCCCACCGAGCTCTCAGGGATTCACAAATCTGCCTGGGAGGCACCTCCACATACCTTATCAAAGGCCCTGTGTTTCCAACATGGAATCCACAAATCTCTGTATATTGTATCACCCATAGGCACACATGCATCATCACTACACCACACACACAAACATGTGCTTTTCCACTAATGGTGCATACTAACACAATATAGGCCAAGGGTGAGTTAAGAACACAGTAGCGGAACTATACAGGAGTGGGCCGGTAGGCCCCACTCTAGTGCCACATGTAAAATGGTCTGTTTACATTATTGATCATCATTCCTAAAACACGGCATACTGTCACCACCGCGCTCCATAATTCCTGGTAAGGGCAGTACCTCTTAACAACTACGAAAGTAGCACTCTGGGCACCCCTCCCAGTTTAACAAGATCACAATTCATGAGACAGGCCTAGGTTTTGGGACCTGTTTGCCCATGACCAAAATTCAGCACCAGGGATCCTGATACCCTTGCAGCGGGGGCCCTCAGAGCAGTGTTGCACGTCCATCAACCTGCAAGGGACCTTTTCATCCCAAAACCTTTAATGCAACCTGCGGTTTGGATAAAAAGCCAGGACTAGATGTTTCATAGATGAAGCTGAGCTACATACATCTTTGAACGTGTTGTTTGAGTTTGAAATCCCTTTAGAAACAGAAGACAAGAGGTGTTTGGCAAAACAGGAACAGTTTGTTCAATTGAACGTTATGGCCAGGAGAACAGTTACAGCCACAAGGTTGGAGGACTGTCTCAGTTTACATTCTATTGGTATCCTTCTTATATACAAAATTTAGCAGGTTATAAAAGTTTCTGGCGTATCATATGGTGAGGAATGTTGGTTGCTGTCTTTGGAGTCTTAAATTAATTGTCTAATGTTTACTCAGGTGGGTTTCTATCTCATGTAGGCACAAAGTGGCCAGTGGTGAACGTGTCCAGATGTCCAGCATGGGCAGCGTGGAATGCCCTGACGTGTGCTAGGCCCTGATTGGCTATGTGTTCTTAACTCATGTTGCATCTGACTTTTATGGTGTTTTTAGGAACGCACGTACCCCCTCCAGCCATGTGCTCTTTATTGGGGCAATCTCCTTTGACCCTTTGTAATGGCACTGCGTCTATATGTGGGATCGATCAAGGGTTTCCTGCCTGAGAGTTAACCTGCTAGCTACACGCCCTCCCACCTGTGACCTATCAATCAGCAATCCCAGGCCTTGGTCTGAGGGCCTCTGAGCGGATATTTGCGAGTCGAGGTTGATGTAGAGTTCACAACCGGCGAATCTGTTAATGAGGACAAGATATCATTTTTGTCGACAAATGTATCCAATTACTTATTAACATTCATGTTATTTTCTAGAATTCCGGGCAAATTCTGATTGTAAAAAACAAAATGAGAGAGAAAGGATATTTTGCAAGGGAATACTCCTGGTCCCCTTAATTAATATTGCCAAACAGTAGGAGAAGTACACCCTGGAGGCACCTCAATGCCTCCATGGTATAGAAAGAGGTGCACAAAACTGACAGATAAGTCCTTTGTTAGAAGACCCCGCACTCACAAACTTAGTTGGTGACATGCTTCATCATTGGGGTCCCACCCGGATAGCCGAATGCCATTGAGGTGTGCTGCGACACCTGATTACAGTGGAGCTGGTTTTTTCTATTTTTGGGCGAAAGTGAATGAAAAAAAGTGGTTTAAAAATTGGCCAGTTTTGACTCTCTACAAAAAAAGCTTTTTTATTATCAAGCAACTGGGCAATGTTAAAAATTCATGCAATACCATATGAGGTTAGATTGGCCTTCGGTATCAAGTAGTGAAGTGAAAATAAATAAAAGTGGTCTACATGTTTCAACCTGAGGAAGGAATTTCCAGGTTTTCGTCAGGACCAGTGATGGTGACCCGGGCGGTCTACACGTGCCAAGGTGTACCCTAACCTTGATCACTGTACAACCCCACCATGTACTCACAGTAGGGGTATTTTTTCTTCAATTCTAGAAAGAAAAAGACTGTGAAGACAAAAGAACAACATACGCAAAGCATAGTCAATTGTATACATGGCGTTATTAATGTGCTCCTCTCGTTCAACATCCAGTGCTCGAAGATGTGGAAAAACATCGGATGTATCAGATGACTCTCAGACCGGTCATACATTATGTACCATATTTAGTCTGTGGCACCATAGGACTAAAGACAGGTCCAACATGTAATCAGCCAGGGCTGGAATCCGCCCGTGATCAAACATTACAACCCACTGATCTCATACAGAGGTGTGTACATGCGCACTCTCACAATATTAAATGGGGTGCACATCTCCAGAAACGAGCGGTCACAAAACGTGTGATTGGAACAATCTCTTACATTGATGAAAAATGACATTTATTGATTAGAGTAATACATAAACCTTTAAATGTGGTGAATGAGTTAAACAAAGTGACAGGATAGTATAGTGGTATTTGGAGCATCTGCTGCCTTTTTTCATAGTGTCAATTGTATCATACCTTTGAATCAGCCGTCCCCTGAGACTGGTTTCTCTCAATGTGAGTGTGCACTCTCTGATCACTCCCAACTGTTCATTCAACAAGCATCAATGGCACTCTGTTTTTGCTTCACCCTCCTTCACTCAGAAGCCACTCCTTCTTTACTTCCTGGCTAAAACGCTTTTCTCTATCTCCATTTTATTGTAGATTTTGTATAGTGCTTTCTACCACTTTGTGAAGCCCTGAAGAGATAACCCACGCAGATAGGATGGCACTGTCTTTAGGGTTTGCGGATGGAAGAGTGTTGTTTTTGTGTTGAGCCTATGTGGGAAGTGTTTTAATTTTATGCATGATTACTACTGAGATGCGACTGAATGTATGACATAATATCGAAAGACAGAATATAGACATACAAAAATATCGACACAAAAATAATGTTTTTTTAAATGTATTAATAATAATGTAAAAATAAATAAAAAATACATATAATTAAAAAAATTATAGATATAAACATTAAAACATATTTAAAAAATAATAACTAATACATATACATTTAAAATAAAATGAAAACTCTACATATAGTTTAATATATATATACCTACTACACATATTGCATCAGTAGGAAAAGCGTTGGATAGCGTAGGGATTAAAATTACTATTCCCACTCCAGAGGGTGCAACAGTAGAGAAAGCGTTGGATAGCGTGGGGGTAAAAATTACAATTCCCACTCCAGAGGGTGCAACAGTAGGGAAAGTGCAGGATAGCGTAGGGGTAAAAATTACTTTTCCCACTTCAGAGGGTGCAACAGTAGGGAAAGCGCTGGATAGCATAGGGGTAAAATTACTATTCCCACTCCAGAGGGTGCAACAGTAGGGAAAGCGTTGGATAGCGTAGGGGTAAAAATGACTATTCCCTCTCCAGAGGGTGCAACAGTAGGGAAAGCGCAGGATAGCGTAGGCACTATATTAACATACTTATCAATTACGTATTTAAAAAAAATGCAATATTTTAATTTACAAAAATATATCACTAAATACCAAATATGTATAAATAATATTTACTTAAATAACAAAATATTACTTCCCACGCTACTCCCCTTTTAACACAAAACACACTACACATACAAACACAATTAAGCTAAATATCAATTAATAACAATTAATGCAATTTAATTGATGTAATTGTAAGTTAACTAATTAACAAATATTAATTACAAATTAATAATTAATGACCAATTAATAATTAATTCACAATAAATGTACAAAAAGAATAAACAATATTTAATAATACATTATTTATAATTAATATTATAAAACAATTAAAAAAATACTATTTCCCAATTAATTAATTAATAATAAATACCAATAAATAAATACAATCTCTTTAATTAATTTTATTTAATTATTTCACACCCTATTCCCCTATAAACACACAACCCACTACACATAAATAAATCACATCAAAAATGTAATTATCATTTAATCACTTAATAATAATTAATTACCAATTCATTATTGATTAACAATAACAAAAAATGAAAAATATTAATACATTAACTCTAATTATTTTATTTAACTAATTAATAATAATTAATTACCAATTAAACATAATAATACATTAACTCTAATTAATTTAATTAACTAATTAATAATATTTAATTCACAATTAATTATTAATCAACAATTAATTATCAATAATAGTACACATAAATAAATCACATCAAAAATGTAATTATCATTTAATCACTTAATAATAATTAATTACTAATTCATTATTGATTAACAATAACAAAAAATCAAAAATATTAATACATTAACTCTAATTAATTTAATTAACTAATTAATAATAATTAATTACCAATTAAACATATTAATGCATTAACTCTAATTAATTGAATTAACTAATTAATAATACGTCATTACCAATTAATTATTAATTAACAATTAATTATTAATCAATAATAAAACATTTTTTTAATTAAATAATTATAATTAAATTACTTCCCACCCTGTTCCCCTGTAAACCAACAACCTGCTCTGATACTAAAACGCAAAATGTAAACAAAATTAATAATTTCTAAACAAATCTAAACAACATCAAAAACATGTTTAACAAACAAATAAAATACATATTAAAATACATAACACTAAACAAAATTTCGATATTAGTAACATCGATATATTTGATATCGATATTATTAACTTCGATATTACTTACCTTAAAGTCGATATTCTGTCCATCGATATTATTGCACATCGATATTCTGTGCCATCGAAATTAAAACATCGATATTGTTGTATATCGATATTTTAATTTCGATATTTTGGCTACTCACCGATGCGACTAATGTGTTATTTGTTTCAGAGCTTCCTGGTGTGCTAGGTGATGGTATGTGGGAGGTAGATACGCAAATTATAATTGTTATGAGGTCTATAATATACAAAGACATACACATTACTGGACTAGCCATTGGACCTGGCGAGATGCTGTGTGTATGTACACCAAAAAAGGTGGCTAATCACCAGAGTGGGCTAATGACCTCGGTGATTACAAGGCTTAGATTCCACCTAGTCTTGCTAGGCCGAGGTAAGCCAAATTTTGAGCAGGGGTGCACTCCACACGCTCCAAAGGGTGAGCGAGCACAAGTCGAGTCATGGTTCAGTCAATAGCCAGACTAACACCCTGCACAAGCAAGGGTCTGAGACAAAGCACTTAAGTGGTTGCTGCTCTGACAACCCAAGAAGTAATCAGTCTGCCTCGTGTTACCCTTCAGTCATCAGCCATCTATGTGAGCACAGTAAGTTTCTTAGAATCCAGTGACTCTTACTCTTTCTAGTTTACATAAAGAGGCATCCTCTTGAACTGCTACAATTTTCTCCCAGGCAACTTCCACATGCATTGTTAGTATTGAATGACATTTCAGGCTTAAAGGAGATAATTTAGTGAAAGTGCTTCCATTGTTTGGCTAAGATAGTAGCGTGCGACTAATCTTGTAGCTCTCATTTTGTTCAGTCCTAGACCAGCTCTTTTCTGCCCATTTCTCACACTCTGCAATATACTCACTCTTTGTTTACCTACCTGACACACTCACAAACTGACCCTACTAGCACTCTCCTCATTGCTTCCTATTCACCTCCAGCTGACCCCTTACTGTTTTCCTGTCCATTTATCATTATCTTTCCTCTTTGTTGAACGTGACGACACTTTCCCGCCATTCATTCTTCTGCTCTCTTTCCCTCATTCTTTCTCACCGCTTCCTCACTCGTACTGTTTGTACATATTCCCGACTTCATCTTTTCACTTTCCCTCAAGAAACCAGGGGTATCCCTACTCCTACTCATCTCTACTTCCCTAATTCCACCTTTCCCTCTTTGTTTGCCACATGATACACATGTAAATTCCCTGCATGTGAGTTGCAGAGACAGATAATAAAACAGCACAAAGAAAAAATACATGAGATAGAGATGTTTTCCAAACAAGAAATAATAATAGCTTGGAAAGGGTAAATCCCTAGTGAGCATACAGAGGCGGAGCAGAATGGCTGTCCGTGATGTCAAACAGAGGGTAGTAGAGAGTAAACAATGTAAACACGCATTTGCAATGCAATAGGCCTCGCATTTGTGAAAGTTAGAGCTATTGCGTTGTTACTGAGTAGTGCACTAAGGGGAAAGTCACAATGCAGTGAGACACCAGGGCGGGTGGCCGGAGCAGAAGTACATGTCGTGCCTCCTACAGCAACTACAAACAAAGCATACATTAACTAAATCGTTCTTAGTAACACTTAATGAAACGTAAAAAGGAGCCAATAAAATACATGGGCGGAACATGGGTGTAGCTTAATGTCCAAATCCTGAATACCAATAAACTAAACAAAATGCCAATACTGCACTCTTAGACTACGAGGTTTCCCTTCGGTGGGCAGTAGTATAAATTTAATGAAAAAGGATGAATCTGACACAGTATGGATGTAGATATCAAGTATATCGTTTAGTGAGTGAGTGGGTTTCTTTCTTTCTTTTAGGGGTTCTTGAGAAAAAGAGAAAAATAGGGCTTTTTCCCAAATTTGAGAAATCTAAAAATAAATTAAGTATTTGAAAAATTCTTTTGTAGTATTAAAAAAAGTGTATATGAAAAATAAAAAATAAATATTAAAACACACAATAAACTTTATCAAGTAATTCAAAACTGAAAAAGTGTTTTTTTGAAGGCAAAAGTCTTATCCATTGCTTTCCAAACTAAGGTTAAATAAGAGTGCAGTATTGGCATTTTGTTTAGTTTATTGTTATTAAGGCGTGGCCTTGCTGCCCACAAGCCAAACCCTTTATTGTTTTTTACAAATCCTGAATACAACATGTCTCAAAGAGACAGCGCAAGCACTGCCTAGGCAAGACCTAAAAAGATACGATTGCATTAAAGGAAGTCAAGCTAGGACTTATTGTTTTCCTGAAGGAAAGATTTCTGCCGCCTACTGTCTTCTTGCAGCCTTCTTGCAGATATCTTGGTGTGCGAGGTTAGTGGGTGATTCATGACCCATATCATATTCCTTATAAAAAATAACTCTGACTCGAAATTTACCTTTTTTAACCATGATAAATTACATGGTATATTCTATTTGCAACTAACACCCACTCTCCCTCTCCGAGCAAGCCTTGTTTGCTTAATCACAAACCACCACCACTCTAGTATCAAGCCTTGGCTAACCTTAGCAGGCTACAAACTTTCAATGTGATTTACATTTCAAGAAAAAGGGCTGTTTTGCACTCTATCTGGCCCTGGGTCAGGCTCTGCTTATTTAACAGTCGTACCCAAACTCCGAGTGCTCTGCGTTCTAAAACTTTTAGAGTTTGTCAACCCACCACACACAGACTCACATCAAAAATAGAGAAGAAGGGCCTAATTCACAGAACTAACTTAAGACAAAATCCTAAACTTACTACCGTTTTCGTATTCACAGAAGGCACTTACTCATTTTGGTATTCACAGAAGACACTTACTCATTTCGGTATTCATAGAAGTTAGAACTCCTGACTTTAGGACTCCTAAATGCATTCTGTGAATACCGAAAGTCTTAAAATTGGCATTTCTTTCAATTTAGTAGTAGTAATGTTAGGACTCCTAACTTTAGGACTCCTAAATGCCTTCTGTGAATACCGAAAGTCTTAAAATTAGGATTTTTCTCCATTTAGAAGTAGTAAAGTTAGGTCTCCTAACTTTAGGACTCCTAAATGCCTTCTGTGAATACCGAAAGTCTTAAAATTAGGATTTTTCTCAGTTTAGGAGTCCTAAAGTTAGGGCTCCTAACTTTACTACTACTAAACTGAGAAAAATCCTAAATGTAAGACTTTTGGTATTCACAGAAGGCATTTAGGAGTCCTAAAGTTCGGAGTCCTAAGTTTACTACTACTAAATTGAGAAAAATCCTAATTTTAAGACTTTCGGTATTCACAGAAGGCATTTAGGATTCTTAAAGTTAGGACTCCTAACTTCTGTAAATACTGAAATGAGTAAGTGCCTAGAACTTGGTTGAGAGACTGAGAGGTAAAGATAATAAATAAAAAGGTACAAAGTCTAGATTGTTTAGTGCAATTATAGAAAGAATAGAGGCTTTAAGTCAGATCATTAAAACTTTATTGTTCTGCATTCTACACAGAAAAGTGACAAAGCCCTGATGACAGTCCAGGAACTGGTTTCCTCGGACTAGAAACGCGTCGGCACATCTGAGGGAGCAATTGATATCAATAAGAGTTTGAACTATCCGTAGCTGGTTGTATAAGTTATCCTTAGTTAAGGATGTGCTCCTCCCTTTTGACTTTGTCTCTTCTTCCTTTATGAATTCTGATTAACCTTATTGAAATTTTCAATTGTATGTTGTAATGTATAATGTATTTGTTGTGGAATGTATGTTAATTGTATATATGGATTGTAAATAATTTGTTTGTAAATAGTCAGATATTGGAATGTAAATGTATTGAATGTATAGTGTTTTCTTTTTTGCAAAACTTAAAAAAAAAAGTTCAAAAAATATTTGAAACAGACAGGTATAAATAAAAATATCGGGTCAAACTCAATAGGTTTGTCTTTCTCCTACAATTGAAATAGATTTTTGGAAACTAGTTGGGTGTAGGCACATCTCAGTGTTTGCTAGTTTAATAGGGTCCAGCCTACCCCATACCCCATATGGACCGAACTCCCTAGTTTTACAAACTCATCCTCTATGATGGCACACTGCCCCCAGTGACAAAGGTGGTGTGCAAGTTTGGTGTGATGCCCTTCAGGCGCTGGGGTGGCCCAGGCATCTAATGTGGACTGAACACTGGCTCCCTCAGTTTACGAGGCTAGAGGGCTTTAGCAGTTGGAATCTCATGGGGATCCTAGCTCTGGGGAACGTTATGGCAGTTACAACAATCAAATCATTTACTGACCTCCAGGAAGAATACAAACTTCACAAATCCCCATTCTGTTGCTTTCTGCAGTTCACACATGCACTTCAACCCCATGTCTGTGGCCTGGAGGACCTCCTGAATTTAAACCTGTTGAGGCCCAAGTTCTCCTGAATCCGCCCATCAGACATAAGCTATCGTTCATTTATAAGGCACTAGTTATAAACACATAGACTCCTTTCAGGCCCTAAGAGCGACTTGGACATGGGATCTGTGAGAAGTTGGCCTGGTATATGATGATCACTATTCTAGTGAGCACCTTGCACCAGTCCAAACGACCCTTATGGTGATTGGTTGTAAGTCAACCTTATAGACCAGCTATCCTAGGGGTAGCATGGACAAAAGCAGTCTTAGGCTAAACTCAAGAGGGCATGTGAAGCCAGCTGTTTTACCATATGCAATCCTTTTAAATACCAAATGAAAGGACACCACACAAGTTATATATTACAAAATATATGTATTTATTACTAGAATAATCCCCTACACTCTTTATGAGTACAGAAGCACAAGCATTAAACATAGAACACAGTATAACATACAATAAGCTGCACAATTTGGATTGGCCAAGTGGCCACTCAAACCATATATTAAGAAAGTGGTATAAGTACCACGTCACGAACGATGAACAGGCCTAGGGCCTTGGGAATTGCTGGGCCTACACTGGACTAATGAAGGTTAGGACATAGGAGGCCCACAGGATGCGGGTGCAGTGTCTGTAGGCAACCGCGTTTACCATACAAGTCAACGGTGCGTAAAAATCAGAAAGTTATAGGTTTAGGAGTCTTCCGACTGGACTAGAACTTAGCCACTTAAAACTAGGACACTGGAGGTGTAAACCACTACAGGAGCACCGGAGTTATATTGTTACCTCACCCACAGGAAGCGGGTGCATAGGTGTCAAAGTGTGTCGGGTTTCTTCGTGAAGTTCTATGGAGCCTGGAGGAAAAGATGCTGGAGGCGGCCAGGAGAGAAGAGTCCGGTTGGATCCAAGGGTGGATCGAAGATGAAGAGTACCTGAAAGCAGAGGGGGCAGAGTCTGGGTCACTAGCCAGTGACCAGGATGGAACCAGGACGGAACCAGGCAATGTCGGGTTGCGATCAGGAGCTGTCGAGTAGTTTGTCTCCACAGCCACGTAGACCAGGAAGGATCGAGGATGACCAGCTGGTGAACACGAGCTGTCCCACAAAGGCTCTTGCTGTCGGCGGTGTCGGTTTTCGAATCGGAGTCACCAAGCCTTGGCAAAGGTAACCCACGCAGGACTCGAAGATGTCTTCTTGATCGGACCGGGAAGGTCAGATCGGTGGCTCCTTTTCAGAGGAGCTAGGGCCAGTCTGGAGCAACCAGACCAGCAGTGTAGTTTTGATGGATCGTCTTCACTGAGGCCACTAGCCAACGGGCAAGTGACCGGACAACGCGTCAAACAGGAAAAGTGCAAAAGGGCCCCACGCAGCACTTGGTGAGTGTGGAGAGGTGATCTTTGGAGCACCGGCTGCTCGGGGCTGGAGCTTCTCAAACCCCAAAGCACAGCATCGAGGGAGCCTCGGGAGCAGCACAGAAAGCACTTCGTTGAGTTTTCAAGATGGCCGGTCCCACCTCTCACGTCGCATCCACGGGTCTCAGCTTTGCTAGGACTGTGGATCGGGCTGTTGGAAGTCTGGGAGTCCAGGTATTGTTGGTCTCTGTTGTTCGAGCTCCGGCGGGAGCAACGGCAAGTAAAGTCTCAATGCGCTGATGGTGCCTGCTTGCACAGGGTGGCCACTCCTTGACTATCAGGGAAATTCTTCAGTCTTCTACTTTGAGTAGGATGTCGAAGGGTCCAGAGTTTCATTTCAAAGTTTCAGTCAGGATGATCTGAGGTGCAATGGCACCGCTCCTACCTTTATTCTAAATCAAGGGGCTGGATCCCCTGCTAGGTCCCTCCTATGGGTGGGATCCAGGAAGGGGGTGGTTACACCCCTTTCCCTTTGTCCAGTTTTGCGCCAGAGCTGGGGCTGGAGAGCCCCAGCACCGGTTAGAACTGGACTTTGCATGGGATACCTTGTGTGCCCCAGGCAGTGTCTAGTTTCTTTCAGCCCTCCCTGCCCCAATCCACTATCTCCTGTCTGGGGTGGTTTAACACCTCCCTGTGACAGGAAATCTATTGTCCAGGCCTCCCCTGCCGGAGTTTCGGTCAGCAGCAGGAGGCCAGACTCGTGTCTGTGGCAGCAGCATCCATTTTGTGATGCTGAGGCTCTGGTTAGATTTAACCGCGTTTAAGGAAAGTAACATGTCTTCTCCCTCTAGAAGGGTGGAATGCTACCCCCGTCACCAGGACTGGCGAGGGGGTAGTATTCCAAAGCGTATGACACCTTATACGACTTGTTTTGATAAAGCCAAACCAAAGTTAGCAAGTAACCGCGAGGATTATAATGCACTTAAGAGTATATGGTATGGCAATATCCCAGAACAGCTAAGGGACATGGTTCCGAAAGCTGCAGACAGGCTCAGCTCATGCTAGAGCACCATCTCACATAAAACCAAGCACTCTGCCTCCAGGATTGTTAAGGCCTGCCATAGGAGTGACTTATAGGTGCATATGTGTCCAGATATAGGTTTAGATATAGGTATACTATATCTAAGCAAGGGGTGATTACACCAACTTGCCCCAGCTGAGTGATCAGCCAGTTGTGTCATTTTGGATAGCCAGCCAGGGGTGGCAAAAGATATGCTGCAGCCCCTGGTAGGCCATGGATGCACCTATGCCCTGGGTACCTATAGTACACTGTACAGGGGCTGATAAGGTGACCCAACATCCAATTGGAGATGTACCTAGGGTACATGGAGTCCATTTTACAGAGAGAGCAGATAGCCTGGGGCCCTGATTAGCAGGATCCCAGGCCAACTAAGTTGAAAACCAGCTAAACACTAGGCAAAAAATCTGGGGTAACCATAGTCAGGTATCCACCTTCCTACAGGATCTCAAACAGATTGATGACGACGACTGGCAAGAATCCCTGGTTTCCCTGATAGAAGCATCTAACATGGCATATTACTGCCTCATACAGTTCAAAAATCACCACAGAGCCTACCCTACATGCTTCAAATTATGGGTCATTGGTGTGATTGCCTCCCTGACCTGTCTGCACTGCTCTGATCCCAAATTGGTTTTGCTGCATGTCTCCGATGGAGTCAAGGGCAATACCTACAAAAAACACTACTGTGAATGGGACTGGTGGTGGCAGATTCATGAACCTGGAAAGGCCGATCCACGTGGCCAGGGGTTGCCCAAAGAAACATGGAAGGATATGTGGGAGACTGGGCCTGATATCGGGAGATTACACTTGCACTGCATACCACCTTGGGGAGAGGAGTTGGCCTAACGGCTAGGGCGTCCAACCTCGAATCTGGGGAACTGGGTTCGAGTCTCGGCAATGACGCAGAACATCTTGTGATTCTGGGCAAATCACTTAATCTTCCCGTGCCTAACAAAAATGAATGTGTCCTCATGTAATGGAACTGGTTCTATGTAAAGCGCTCTGATACCCGATTCGGTCAAGTTCGCGCTATAAAACTCTGTGGGAAAAAGAAAGTTGCATAGTTACAAAGCCGGATGAAGAGAGTCACCACGCAGTCTACAGGATCAGGCCTCGATAATCGGCCCATCGTTGCTAGATTTCATGTGGTTTCTGAGGGAATCCCCTTGCCTCGAATATAAGTATCTTTAAGCCCATACAAAAGTCCATACCCCTCTTCCATACACCGAGTAGGGGGGAGATTCGGCCCTCCAAAGTCTAGTTATGTCCAGCTTAGCCAGGGTAAGACCAAGAAACAATTTGTGGCATGTATATCTGTTACCCCCAATCTCATCCGTGGTGTGCAGGAGGATTAACCTTGGGGGCATGAGAAGGTCCCAGGCCAAGACCTCGGTCAAAGACCTCAGAACCCCCCTCTAGAACTTGGTGAGAACGCTGCAAGCCCATACTGTTTAGAAAAAGGTACCTTTGCCATTGCCACATCGTAGGAAAATGGGGGAATCCACGAGCCCCATTCTCCAAAGCCCGTGCCGGGTATAGTATGTGCGATGAAGGTATTTGAATTGGATAAGACGCAGGCTCCACGTGGGGACTCTAATGCCTCGGTCCAATCATCATCATCAATCTGACCTTGATCCCTCTGCCAAGCAGCACAGAGAGCATCTAAGGTGGTGGTGCTATTGGTGATTAGGGATTGATATATCTTAGTAATTTTATGATCTCCAAGGTATCCAATGAGCAGTTTACCCTTTAATGGGTTAAACTCTGGAAGAGCCACAAGGTCCTTAATATAGCGGGAGAGGGCATGGCGAAATTTTAAATACTTGTAGAATTGACTATGGGGCATGGAGAATTCATCCTGCAGGTCTTGGAAAGATTTCTGGGTTAGACCTCACATGACGACCTCAAATGTGGAAATGCCAATATTGTCCCATCCCCAAAACCCGGGAAGATTTTCCACTTTGGGAAGGAGTCCATTCTGCCACAACAGAGTCTCTCGCATGAGGTGACCCCACCACCCATCCGACGCAGTGATTCTCTCATACCAAAATCACCACTATTGTCGCAGGCAGCAAAGCCCAAAACTATGATCGGTTATATAGATAAGAGTGAAGGACAGTATCTCCCATCATCCTCTGATCAGCCACGTCGGCTGGGTCATCCCTGGTGCAGTACCACCACTTGTTAAGCATCAGCACATGTGAGGCTGCGTGGTAGGTCTTGATGTCTGCTGCAGGTATGCCTACGCAGTAGGTGAACTGAGAAGCAGGTGCGTAGGGCCACCCAGGAAGCACTGCCTCTTCTTAGAAACTGACCCAGGAGCACATTTTTCTGCCAGAGCCGAGCAGTGGTATTCTGGTATGTATGGTTCTGTAGTTGATAGAGAAGGTGGGGGAGGGAGACCATCTTGAAAATGGCAGGTCAGCCATGAAGCGACAGGGGCAGATGCAACAATGTTCTCACCTCTGTCTTCACTTGTTCCGTCAATGGGGCCAAGTGTGATCCCAAGAGATAGGTTGAGTGCCGGACAAAAATGCATGCAGGTATTGCAACTGTGATGATCAAGTCAGCCTCCCATGAACCAGCTCTGGAGGGCCCACGCAATGGCCACAGAATAGACTTGCCGACGTTCATGTATGATCCTGTAGTTTACCTGAAGACTTGCATAATTTTTTTTTATTTTTATTAAAGAAGTTGCAGTACAGCAGTACAGTAAAAAAATAGAAGTTCCATGCAAAGACACAGTACAGAGTTGCAAGTTATGATCCATCAAAGGCACATCCATTTCAGTAAACAGCATAACAACAGCATGAGCATCACAGAGCAATAGGCGGTCAGGTCGGCGGTATCTCAAAAACACTTTCTCCCAGGAGAGCGAACAGAGATGGTTAAAAGCCCCAAGGGGCTAGCCTGCTCGGGGGAAACCAGGAATAAAACTAGGCAGGGGTCCGACACTGACCAGCATCGGCGACCGCCGTAGACCAAGAGCCGGCGGGGGCGCGGGAGAGGTGGTGTCAGGAGCAGGAGGGAAATGGAGTGGTGGCTGGACCCCTTTCAGCCCATCATGAACCTGGCGGGAGCGGACCAGATTGCAGAACTGTGGTCCTAGAGGTGACCCCCCCCAACTGGGCAAGCAATGAAGGCGCCAGTCGGGAAACCCACTGACAGCAGGGACATCGGGGGCGTGGAGAGAGGAGCTATGCACTGACCAACTCCACGGCCGCCTCGGTCGCAGGGCCGGCGGGAAGCGCGGGGGAGGCAGGCTCGCTAGGGGAGGAGCGGGAAAAGAGGTAAGCGACCAGGGGACCCCAAATATCAACTGGGCGAGATCTAGCTAGCATCAAATCCCAAAACTCTGACAGCAGCGTTTGACAATGGGAGGTATCCTCGAGCCAGGCCGCCACAGGGGTAGGCCGGCGGCCCCAACACATAGCCACCCTGCGTCTGGTCAGTACTAGTAGCATAGAAATCAGACGGCGTGAAGCATCAGGGCAAAGTTTAACAAGCCCGAGAAGGCAAAAATGGGGGTCCGGATTAAGGGCCGTACTAGTGATGTCAGAGATCGCGGAACAGACCTCCAACCAGAACACCTGCACCCGAGGACAAATCCAGGCCAAATGAGCGAAATCCGCAGCAAGAGCGGAGCATCGCACACAGGAATTATCAGGAATGAGTCCTAGACGATGAAGCTGCCGTAGAGTGCGGTAGAACCTGTGCAAAAACTTGAAATGAATCAAGCGGAGCCGATAGTTCGGGGAAAGTTTTGTGGTTTGGTTACAACAATAGAGCCAGTCGGCATCCGAAATATCCACACCTAGGTCCGCACTCCATGCCTCACATGTCAGCGCCGAGCAGATGGGAGAGGATAACAAGGCAAAAGCATACAACCTGGTGACTAGTTTATGTGGGGCTGTGGAGGTATATACAAAGTCCAGGGCAGGAAAAGTGGGCAGAGGTCACGGAAAAGTCGGGTGCAATTTCCGGCAGGTGGCAAGCAGCTGGTAATATAAAAGTGTATCCATCAGGGAGGGCGACTCTGGAAGAGAATAAAAGGAATGATCGGGATAAAGATCCGCCACAGTTTTGAAACCCCGCAGCGCCGCATACCAAGACATACAGGATGACTGAAGGCGTGGAAAATCCGGGTGGTTAGAAATGGGCATGGCATCAGCAGATAGGCGAGAAAGACCAGCCAAACAGCGCAGAAAGGACCACGCCCAGCACAATGTCTCCACCGTATTAACCTACGATCGGGGGTGCACCGCAGGGGCAAACAACGCAGTAGAAAGAGGCCAGGGGGAAGCGACATCAGATTCCACCGCAACGGGAGGCTGGTAGGGGGTCGAATGCAGCCAGAAGTGAAGAAAACTGGCCTGAGCACAAAGTGCGTAAAGACAGAGGTCTGGCGCACCCAACCCACCAGCCTACATAGGCAGGGTCAGAACTTCATAGGATACCCTGGGCTGCTGTCCGGCCCATATCAAGGACACGACGAGCGAACGCAACCTGTGAAAAAAATAAGCGGTGAGGGGGATGGGTATGTTAGAGAAGAGGTAAAGAAGTTTTAGGAGAACCACCATCTTGGCAATGGCAACGCGGCCAGCCAGGGAAAGTGGCAAGCGACTCCACAGAGGGATCTTAGATTCAAACCAGTCCACAACGGGACCAAATTAGACCTCCAGAGTTCGTCCGGGTCCCTGCTCAACCAAATGCCAAGATGGCGTGTAGGACCAAACGCCCACTCAAAAGGAAAATCGGGCACGAACGGGAGAGTGGCATCAGTCAGGGGGAAGAGTATGGACTTACTCCAATTTATCTGAACACCCGAGAGCCAACCAAACCGAATAACCTCACGCACCAGGGGCCTGAGATTTTCCTGGGGATGGCGAACGTAAAGAGTGACGTCGTCCGCATACATGGACACCAAGAGGGAGCCGGATGAAAAGCTGATACCCCTATGGGTGTGGTGCTGCCGTAGGCGGGCGGCTAGGGATTCCATAGCAATGGCAAAAAGCATGGGTGACAATGGGCAGTCCTGCCTAGTTCCACGAGCAATGCGGATGAGGTCCGTTACCTGGCCATTGATACCAGCCGGGGGTGGGGTTATTATATAACAGTTTAATATTGTGCAAGCAGTGGGCACAGAACCCCACGCGCGATAGGATGTAAAAAAGGAAGGGCCACTCCAGCGTGTCAAACGCCTTCGTGGCATCAAGCAGGGCAGCAACAGCCGGAAGGTCGGGGTTAATTTGATGCAGGACGGAGAAAATGGTTCGGAGATTATGGGAGGTTGCCCTACCGGGGATAAAGCCAGATTGGTCCGGGAGGGCAATGGTGGGCATTAACAGTAGGAGACGGGAGGCAATTAGCTTGGCGAAGATTTTATTGCCTATGTTAATAAGGGAGAGGGGGCGATAGGAGTCACACCGATCAGCAGGTTTGTCAGTTTTGAGGAGCAGAGTCAGCGAGGACTCTCGGAGAGACGGCGGCAACGTGCCGGTGTTGAAGGACTCGTTATACATGGCGGCCAGATGTGGGACCAAAATGGAGGCAAACATTTTATAAAAGGAGGCAGCCTTATCGCTCGGAAGGCTGTTGATAGCCGCCAGCATCTCCTCCTTCGAGAAAGGTTCATCAAGGAATTTGCAGTGGTAATCCGCGAGCCAAACAAGGGCTCAAAATACTGATCGAAATCTTCCGGAGAAGGAGGGGAGCCATCAGAGTAGAATCAGGAATAGAAGGCGAGGAAGCGGGATTTGATCTCTTCCGAAGACGTGGTGTGGTCCGGTCCCCCATCACTGAGGGCAGTAATGTAGTACGCAGCGCGCGGTGGACGCAGCAGGTTGGCAAGGGTGCATCCAGGGCGGTCCCCCTCACCGAAGCGGCATGCCCGGTCCTCCCTCCCCAGGAAGGACAGCTCGCGGCCAGCCTCATCAGAAAATTTAGAGTGCTTTTGATGCAGAAGCGCCAGAGTGTCGGGTCCAGAGCCATCCGCAAGTGCGGCGTCAAGGCCCTGAATCTCCCCCTCCAGCCTAGCAAGTGCAGATCGAATGGCACAGAGAACACTGGCCTGCTTGGATATACACTTCCCCCGAATGAATACTTTAAAACCCTCCCAAAGCGTAGAGGCAGAGTCGAGCTCGAAATAAGTAGTGATGGTGGTCTGAATCTCATCACAGAAAACAGAATCTCGAAGGACATTAGGAGAAAGACGCCAGGTGAAGGCACGTCGTAGAGAATCGGGAAGTCGGATAAGAAGTTGGACCGGTGCGTGGTCAGAGAGAGTGCGAGCCATATGGGCAGCGTCAATAGTCCAGGAAAGGACATCCGGGGACGCGAGCCAAAGGTCTATCCGATACCAGCAGCCCCTAGCACCCGTAACGCAAGTGCCCTCCCGGGCATCGGGGCAAAGATGACACCAAACATCAAAAAGCAAATTATCAGTCAATATAGAAAGAGCGGAGGCCGCGAACGGGTGAGACTGGTAAGAGCCCGAACGGTCAAATTCCACGGAGAGAGTAAAGTTTCCAGCACACAAAGGGGGGGAGGGGGACGTGAGGAGCCGAAAGACAACCCGTGTGTCATAGATGAAAACTTGGCAGATGTAGATAGCCATGGTATTGCGCCTAGGACTTAGCACAGAATAAAACATCTTGCAGCGAATACAGGAAAATCAGACCATAAGTACAGCACAGTGTCTACATTGGAACATGCAGTGTCATAATGAAGCAACATAACGACAAGAAAACCAAACCACCACCTCACTAGAGGAACAAAACCACCCGCCCACACCCCATTATATGCATGTTGAGTCTTGTACAGAGCATTAAAATCAGAAAACCATACAACAACAATTGAGCCATCCCAAGTCTAACCAGGTGGCAGCGTGGAGGCTGGAAACGGAGCATAGCAATGGTACGGCGGCAAACTGAAGCCGCCTCCTCGGTAGAGGACACAGACAACCCCCAGCCCCATCCCCCCCTCCCCCACCCCAACCAACCACCCCCAAGAACACCAATCCCGTCTACCCCACACCCACCCCAACCCCCCAATCAGGCTGAGAAAACCATCCCTCCCACCCCAGGAAACCATAACGAGGACTCAGAGGACAAAGGGAAGAATATGGAATCATCCCATGGGGGCTCGGCAGGGTCAAGCATACCCCCCTGCAAAAGAGCAGGGTGGCCAAGCAGAAGAAGACCAGACATCAGACCAAGGAAAGATTCAGTTAAGCATGCAATGAATAGTGCGCTACTCAGTCATTCTCGCTAAGGTGGCCGGCTCCATCAGAGTGAGGCGTGGAGGGAGAAGAACGGGCATCCCTGTCCAGTTTTTTGGCAAACGCCAGGGCCTCCTTGGGGACCGGGAAAATCAGCGTCTTTGCACCTTGACGGACACGCAACTTCGCCGGGTAGGCCAGTGAAAAAGGAACTTCATGCTTGTGGAGAATTTGTTTGGCAGGTAGAAATCCCCTCCGGGCGGCCTGCACTGCAAGGGTGTAATCGGGATAAAAGGACAGGGCATTTCCTTGGTGAGTGATGGCACCCCTGTCGCATGCCGCCCGGAGGATTGCATCTCCGTCTTGGTAGTTTAAGATCTTCGCTATGATGGGATGCGGGGGAAGATCAGGACCCGGGCGGGGCCCCAAAGAACGGTGTGCCCGTTCCACAATAAAGACTGTAGATAGAACCTCCCGAAAAGCTCCCTAATCAACTGCTCCACAAAGTCCTCCATCTTCGAAATATTCGTGGACTCCGGAAGGCCGGTGATACGCAGATTACACCTCCGGGAGCGGGCCTCCAAGTCCTTATTCTTATCCCGAATGCTGGCTAGTAACTCGTCCATTTGCAATAGCTTCTGCCGATCCTGGGTAGGCGCATGCTCCGCGTCAGCGACCCCGGACTCTACGTGCAACAAGCGGTTGTCATGGGAGTCTACACGAGACTTCACCTTTTCCAGGCGAGTCAAGAGCTGGTCCAACTGGGCTGCTATTCCGGTGACCGTGGACTTGACATCCAACATGATTGCTTTGAGGTCGTCTTCACGGGTCGGCGGGACATCCCCACCCCCGTAGCAGAGTCAGCACCCTCAGCACCCACGACCTCCTACCGGGAGGACCTCCACAGCTCAAAAGCAATCTTAGGCTGCTTAGGATCGCTCTTCCCCATCTCGGAAAACACTTGTCAGCAATAGCAACCCTGAAGCAGAGGCGAGGGCAAGCAATGGAGCAGCTACACAGCGCGCCGCAGAAGAACAGAGGTGAGAGATGGGGCGAGGCCCACCAATCAATGTCCAAGAGAATTGTTGAAGCAGCCCAGGAGCAGCCACCGGAAGCAGAAAGTGGTCCAAGGCGTACCCGGCGCCACCAGGTAGGTACCCAAGAGTTGCAGGACGGCGCAGTGAAATTCGCGATGTGGGTTGTCGATGAAAGCCCAGTACCCAGCAGACCAGATGAGGTTTCACAACAGATGATCACGAAATCCTGACCCCACCACCATCACACTGTCCCAGTATGAGGGCCCACGCAGAACAAGAGACTGAAAGGATCACCTCTAGATCCGCTGCACCAGCAGAAGGCGCCCCTTTCTCAGCACGCAGCACAAAACAGGGCGGGGTGGCGCAACTGCAGCAGAGTGGAGTTCAAGGCAGCAACAGGTTAGGTAGTACAGGTGGTGCCACGACAACCTCGAGGGAGCAAGTGGGAACAGCAGCAGTGTGGCGACGGGCAAAACAGAAGGTCCAGATCACCCCCTCCGGTACCACCGAAGCAAGTGGGGGGGGCGCACAGCAGGGATCCAAGGCGGGAGGCAGCAGCGGGTGACAGTAGAGAGGGCCTCCAGAGATAGAGCCCAAGTACAACACAGCGCCCCACAGCCAGGATCCGCAAAATACGTGGGAAAGCGGGGCCCACCGAAACTTGAATGCCCAGTCAAGAAAATTCGATGTAGGTGAACCAGGACCCCGGAGGTGGGAGGAGTCCGAAGCACGGGAGTTCCGCGGCAGCTCCAATACTGCCAGGCCACGCTTCAGGTGACACAAGGCACGGAGGCTTCTGCGGCCCGCCAGCAGTCAACAAAGCAGTCCACCCAGTAGCAGGCCCAGGATCGGAGGTGGGCCGATGAAGTGCAGGCCCCGGGCGGTCCCGCAAAGAAGGAGGCAGAGCGGGTCCAATGTACCAAGGACCCAGGGGTCAGTGCCCACCACGGGGAAAGGAACCAACGGGGGAGACAAGTAGGGCCCCCGCCGGGACAGCCAGGCACCGGCAGCACTGTGGCGCGCGCGAAGGGCCGAGACCAGAAGAAAACCAGGCCTCACTAGACCGCAGCGCCACACCACCACCACCACACCACCACCCTCGCAGGCACAACCCCGGGCAGCAGCGCGACTCACCAGAGGGGGACGGAAGGACAATCCCGGCAGCGGGGCCTAGCACAGACAGCAGGCCCACCTCCAACAGCAGCGGCAGGCACAGCAGCTTGGAGACCGCCACCGGTGCAGGGCCTCCGGGCTCACCACAAAGCCAACAACGTTGTCCAGCGGACCCGCACAAAGACGAAAACCGGCCAGGTAGGTGCAGGTCAGCCCTCGGGGGCGGAGATCAAAAGAGCAGCGCCAGCAGGGTACGATGTCTGGAGGATAATGACGGATTTTTTCACTTGGCCGGCAGAGCCCACTTAGAGTGCGGCCATCTTGCAGCCGGTCAAGCCACGCCCGAAGACTTGCATAATTTGAATGATCCTGGGACCCAGGGTCGGATTGGGAGTGAAAATCGGCTCGGGCAGACAAAAAAAAATCGGCCCCCATTTGCATAATGCCTTTCCTCAATTCACTGCTTCGGCGTAAGTGCATTGAAAAAAAGGAGGGGGGGGCCTTAAAAAAAATGCACGCATTAGTTTACACTGGTGATACACACCTGACAGCAAGTGAGGTCACTTCTACTGAGGCCCCCTGCTCCGCTCAGTATGTGCATACATTAAGGGACCGGCCAGCGAGACAAAGGAAGTGATACCTCTGCCTGTTGCTAAACGGGGGTGGGGGACCGGCGGTGTTGGTGGCAGAGGGGGTGGTGGTAATGAGTGCCCATCTACCTGCAGAAAGGTCACTCAGCCACCCACTGGGCCGCTGGCTGTTTTCCGAAAATAGAGACACCGCCCAAATCGGTCCCAGACTGCTCAAAAAAGCAGCCCACAGCAGGAACTCAGACACCGGCCCCTCGGGCATTGCCCGAGTGCCCGTGTTACCAATCCGAGGCTGCATGGGACCGTATCTAAGTGTGTCTGTTAGGAAGAAAAAGATGTCATCTCCGTATAGCGCAATGCAATTGGAGACCCCCGCGACCACTAAAAGCCCGGACGAGAGCATGAATTCTAACCAAGGCAGCTAAAGGCTTCATAGCCAGAGTGAATAGAAGTGAGGACAGGGGACAGCCCTGCATCGGACGACGTCGAACAGGGAACAGGCGAGAAACTAAACCCGCCACACGTACTACTGCTGTAAGGTCTGTATATAACAGATCAGAGGCGCAACTAGAGCCAAATTTCGGGGGAGGCTAAGAAAACATTTCGGGGGGGGGGGGGGGTGAACCTTTAATCAGTAGGCAAAGTGGAGCTGCAGGGCCTCCAACAAGGGGTGAAACAATAGCAAGGCCTAATTAACATTCAAATGGTCTTTTAAAGACCTATGAAACGTTTGGGTGCGGCTGTGTGTGTGCCCGGGAGCTGTCTGAGCCCAGGCTGCCACACACGACGGAGGGAGGGGGGGGGGGGGGGCTGAAGCCCGGTGAGTCCAATGGGTGTTGCGCACCTGTAACAGATACATGTAAGAGAGGAAGCGAGTGCCCATATTAACGCGTCGCAGGAGAGCAGACAGATTAGTCCAACGGACTGAATCGAGTGGGAAGGCAAAGGGTAGAAAGAGAGGGCTAGGAGGGGGAGATAGAAGGAGAGAGGAGATGGAGAGAATATGGAGATATGGAGAATGAGAGGTATGATTGGACAAATAAGAAAGACATCAAGAGCGGTGGAGAAAGCTGAGAGAGCTGCATGAAACCTGAAAGCACTTGACACAATCCAATACCTGTTAGTTTCAGTGAGGAAAAAATGTAATATACAATTGCCATTTTTATGGGAGGAGAACCTCCCTAATCTTTCCTTAAGGAGGCGTATTTGCTACAATCCAGCTGTGGCCATTTCTATTGAGTATACAGCGGGCAGTGCCAGTGGTTCACGTGGGCAGTGCTGTTAGGGAAAGTGGGCGACCATCTTCTAAGAAATATTTTCGACACCTCCGTTTACTCTTATGAAAATTAAGGACCTCTATAAAATCCCGTCCTAAACAGACAACGTCTCTGCCCTCGGTCCACACCACTCGACCGACAAGTCAGAAGAAAGCTCCCAAGTCGCCTTCAGAGGCGTCCTATTGGACAAATTGAGGCCTCCCTCCACACCAGCCGTCCAGAGCTGACTTGTCTTTACCGAAAAGAACAGCGCTGGCGTGGAGAAAACTCCTCGCTCTGAAACTCAAGGGAGCATTGCATGCTGCTTTAGGGCCCTTCTTTATGTAAGTATTTCTCTATCCTGCTTCAGTCAGGGAAAAGAGTGATCTGACTGTACCTTCGTAGACTGGGCCTCCTCACAGCGCAGGTTTTCTGTGGCCTTTACTGCACTTGGCCCAGAGCAGCTCCATAATAAAGGCCCCTCTCACCTCTCTCAAATGAATTCCAGTCACGCAAAGGTAGAGCATGTTGTGTATAAATAAATACAAAATAGAGCTGCGATGGCTTTGGTGGGGTTGTGGTTTCAATGTTCTTCGAAACAAGATGCACAAATGAGATTCTCATTTTGAGGGCATATTTACAAGGGCTTTCTCTCCGCTTTTTTGGCCCACTTTGCATCTCTAATGAGATGCAAAGTGGGCGTCACTGGGCGTACCCTGGATGGACTACCTTGCAAATATTGCTGATGTTCACATCGCGATATTTACAAGGCAGCCCACGGGATTTTAGCACACGTTTGTTTTTGGAGAAAACCGCTGTTTTCTCCAAAAACTAAAATCTGCTAAAATGTAGACTTACCTATCCCTAACATTGGGGTGGATTATGCTGATACGCCCAATGGGTCGTATCAGCAAGTTTATCGCCATTTTGCATGGAACATCGCTGGAAAACCAGCCATGTTCCATGCAAAATGGCGATAACCTCTCTATCTATGGAATTTTTATCGCCCTGGAGAAACGCGCTGTAAATAACGCGCTACCAAGGTGATAAATTACAGAGATAGCCTGCGATAAGAAATGTATTGCTAAGTACAGCCAGCGAATAATATGCTCCTTTGTTTTTTTTTTAAAACGACAAAGTAAAATGTTGTTTTTAGCATCAGCAACTTGGAAAAGAGCATCCATTAGTACTATCTGTAACAATTTAGGGCACATAAACAAATGTCACCAGTCCTGTGTTATTTGTTAAACTGATTCAAAAGTCAAGGTGAAGATAGGATAGAATGAGAAACTGCAAATGCAGCGAATAACTGAGATTTTTGGCTGCGTAGGTGAGGCCACATATTTTTGTTTTTTTTCACACTAAAATTTGCCGCCGTAATCCAGTTTGTCCAGTTCTGCAATGCATGCAGCGTGTTAAATATATGCATACCGAAACCCATATAGAGGAATTTGAGAAAAGCACAGTGTCGATGATTAATGCACTCAGTGTGTGCAGAGCTGCCACTTTTTATTCAATCTTTCGCAGTATCACAGATTCAGTAGATATGTCATGTTCTTATAATATAAAGTATGTGATGTGCTAAATATATATTATACAGGTGTATTCTGTGAATAACAGGTACAGGAGAGACTAAGCCAAACATTAAAATATTGCTTGTCCCTTTCTCTTTCTCTCCTCCAGGCCTACAGAACATAAGATCTTTTGATCCCTGTAGTTAGCACAAAATGAGTTGGCACTGGGCAGTAGTATAGCTAGCATTGGGCGGAGGTGGGGCGAAGGGTCACCTTCAGTGGCATTGCAATAGAAAATTAAGGGTCATGGCAATGACATATTTTTTTTTTTTACAGATTAAAACACTATTCGTAAGCACTGGAGGATTTCCTCCCTACATTTTGCAGTCCTTTCAATGCCATTCTTAGATCACAATACCACCAATTATTGGTAATAAGTCAGGGCCACATCTCTGTCCATCACTTGTTGCCCAACATGCTGATCTGCATATGCCACATCCAGGCATATGCAGATCAGCCTTAGTGCTGCTCTAATATGAAAAGTCCAGCCCAAACCAGGCCAGGTCTCATGTGAACAGAAACACAAGCAATACCAGACGAATTTCAGCCTAGTTAGGTCTCATCAGTGAGGTATAGCTTGAGCTCTATGGCACAGTGTGCATGGGATCTTCATATAGGCATACTCATTGAACTTGAGGCATCGCAGTGAATAAAAATAGGTATGGGTGGAAGGCTTGTATTGATCTCAGCCACTGGTAATTACTCGGGTCCGCATCCCAGTACATTGTTTTTCCCACCATGCCATCGCAGACAGGGACCAGCCATATGCAAATCAGCCTTAGTGTATAGGAACAATCCAGCTTGAACTGCCAGGTCAGGACCCATCTGAATAGGAAAACAAACAACCCCATTTGGTTTTGGCCTAGTTAGGCCTTTAAGTGAGGTATAGTTTAAGTAGCCACATGACTCAAGCTTTACCTCACTGATAAGGCCTAAGTAGGCTGAAACCCGTTTGCACCATCTAGGCAAGTTTCTAAAGATATCTCTTTGTCTTTAGACACCCATTACTTTTTGCAGACATTGGTAACCAGCAGATGTGGTGAGTTAGTGGTGGAGTCCAGTGTCTCCGTTTTCCTTTTTATCCCATTCCCTTTCCCTGTATCTACCACTACCCTAGTATTACTGTGTATGTATTGATGGAAGTGGGAGACTATGGGAAAATGCATTACTCCAGTTGGATCCTAAGCGCAAGGTTAGTGCATTCAGACAACTTCTAGTTCTCCTGAATTACTAATCTGTTGGTAGGTCTCTCTGTGTTGAACACAGTAAGGCTCCTTCCTATAGTGTTTGACAGAAAATTCATTTTGTAAAATCCCTTCCTGATGCATTTAAGAGTAGAAAGTTCACAATCTAAAACCCATTCATATTGAATTTGTCATGGGGATGCATTATGTAAAGCGACACAAAAGGGGGTGGTGATGGACGGAGCATCTGAATCAATCAAACACTCACACCCAGTCAAAAGATCTGGGTTTAATCCATCACCGTTCTTTAGCCCACTCTGCCACCCCAGTTCAGGCATGGCCATATGCAAATCAGTCTGACCCAGTGCCTCAGGGGAACAGTCCAGCCCGAACTGCCAAGCCATGTCTTCCCTGGACCGGAAAAAAGCTTCCAAGGACGGGTTTCTGGCATTCAGCCATCTTCAGCCCGGCTTGCTTGAATCCAGTGGCAAAGTGAGCAAGGGACTCACGTCTGAGCATACCCTGCCACACTTATGGCAGCCAAAAGCGGTACAAAAGGGGGTGGTGATGGACGGAGCATCTGAATCAATCAAACACTCACACCCAGTCAAAAGTTCTGGGTTTAATCCAACACCGTTCTTTAGCCCACTCTGCCACCCCAGTTCAGACATGGCCATATGCAAATCAGTCTGACCCTGTGCCTCATGGGAACAGTCCAGCCTGAACTGCCAAGGCATGTCTTCCCTGGACCGGAAAAAAGCTTCCAAGGACCGGTTTCTGGCATTCAGCCATCTTCAGCCCGGCTTGCTTGAATCCAGTGGCAAAGTGAGCAAGGGACTCACGTCTGAGCATACCCTGCCACACTTATGGCGGCCAAAAGCGGTACAAAAGGGGGTGGTGATGGACGGAGCATCTGAATCAATCAAACACTCACACCCAGTCAAAAGATCTGGGTTTAATCCATCACCGTTCTTTAGCCCACTCTGCCACCCCAGTTCAGACATGGCATTTTGCAAATCAGTCTGACCCTGTGCCTCATGGGAACAGTCCAGCCTGAACTGCCAAGGCATGTCTTCCCTGGACCGGAAAAAAGCTTCCAAGGACCGGTTTCTGGCATTCAGCCATCTTCAGCCCGGCTTGCTTGAATCCAGTGGCAAAGTGAGCAAAGGACTCACGTCTGAGCATACCCTGCCACACTTATGGCGGCCAAAAGCGGTACAAAAGGGGGTGGTGATGGACGGAGCATCTGAATCAATCAAACACTCACACCCAGTCAAAAGATATGTAAAGCGACGTCCTAATTTACTTCTCATGTGGTTCCTTGTGGACTGGAGTTCTGTGTATGAAGGTATCTTAATGTTAAACATTCCATTCCAAGGTAGTTCATTTCAAATTTCACATAGTAATAACCGATTTCTTTTGAATTTATCGTATTTTTTCACAGAATTTATAATGTGAAATGGGTTGCTTTTGCATTTGTCAGAGAGATCACAATGTAAAATCCTTTACTATTACTGTGTCAAATTACACAATGTTAAATCCCTGGATACTGTATTCATCAGAGGAATACACTATGAAAGGCTTGTTCTACTGTATTTTACAAATAAATCAGCATTGCTAATGTCTCTATCAGTTATGAACCTATACCAAAACAAGGGGGAGGTAGAGAAAAGAAAGGTTACTGGAGAATGTCAGAGTACAGTATCCCAAGTAACTTTACCACCAAAGTACTTGGTACATCCTAATAGATTCGTTGCAATATGTGTAGTCCCTATGTTCAATGGAAACTTTAGTACAGTTAAAAAACACAGGGAGTTCTTTCCCCATAAAAGGAAGAAAGACCTCACTCACCTAGGTGACATGATTGAGCATAGGCCCCAACCTCTACATGAAAACAAGACTGTCCTACAATGGGGCTTTTTAATTGGAAGAGCGGGTGAGTGTGTCTGTATTTTTTCAGCGTCCTTTGGCACCAACAATTAGAAATGAAAAAATGTGTATAGGAATAAATATTGTTTAATTGTATTGCTCACTCCCTATTACATGATTAACACATAAGAAGACATGGGGAGCCTCTATAATGCAATCACCTATTATGTTAACACGTCTGTCAACATTTAAGGTACAATTGGGTTCGGGGCATTTATCAGGGCAAGAGGCCCAAAATCTCTATAGTTTACCGTACAGTCCTTTATAGAATCATACATCTGCGAGTCTATTCTGAAGGGGAAAAAACTACACCCACCTAAATTGCGTAGTCCTATTCTGTCCTTTCGAACTGGGAACAATATTAACTGGTCCAATTAGTTGAATATTCCTGATAAGACAGTAACGTGATTTCATTCTGTAATCTGTGATGCACACTTGAGCACTACATACCAAACAAAGCCTGTGTTTCACCATTAATGTGATGGTGCACAAGCCACACGGTTCAAATAATATTATGCTCACCGAGTGTGGCCTAATGTTTATTCAGTGATGAATGCTCTGAAACCAATTGGAACTTAAATGTAGACAGAATCATGGTGGGATAATTTCAGGCGACTGCATTATGCTGCCTTGCCAGGTCTTTTCATGTTTACCCATGTAAAAGGGAGTGCGCAATAAAATTACACAATATTCACCCCTCTACACGTTTTTACATTTCTTGTTTTTGGTTCCCGAGAATTCTGAAAACAGACTCTCGCCCACTCCTTCACTTAAAGAGCTCCAGGGAGAGCCCACTGTATATAGCCGTGTCCTTTCCACAGTTAAGAAGGGGCCCTTTGATAAAGCATGTCATCTCTGCAAATTAGGTTTTCCTCCTTTTTAATGGGGAAACCACAACCGTGTGCTTTTCAACTGTAGGAAAGTTTCCATTGAACATAGGGACTCCCCATACTGCAACAAAACTATTTGGTGTGTTTTAAGTACTGTGGTGGTAAAGTCTATCAGTTATGAGTAATGGAACCCCTTCATAGGCTAGCTAACACAACTGCTGCCCAGTCAAATTTTCATAACGAAGACAAATAAACGGGCAGGTCCAAGGTTCTGGGACAACCTACACCTGGCCCCATTAGGATGGCGGGCGGATTGCCCCCGCCAGGCTGGTGGTAGCCACCGCCAGCCTGGCGGGGGAAATCCGCCCGCCATCCTTCCCTGTATTCCCCCCGCCATATTAGAATGGCGGGGGGGGACCACGGCAGTGCAAAACACCGCCCGCCACTTTTCCGCCCGGTCACCTTGCGGCCGGGGCGGAAAATGAGTCACATGCAGGCGGTGTCTGTCAGACACCGCCCGCAGTATTACTATAGGCATTTCACAATGCCTTTCCGTGGCGGCAATGCCGCCACGGAAAGGCATGCGGTGTTCACTCTGGGGGCCCCCTGTGGGCCCCCAGAGTGAAGTACAGGTGGTGGGTGCACATGGGGGGGGTACCTATGGTACCCCCTTCATTTGCATATACAAAGCGGCAGGCACCGCGCGGTGCCTGCCGCTTTGTATATGCAAATGCTGAAAAGCATTTCTAGCATTGTGGCGGGCGGTGCTGAGCGCTCCGCCCGCCACAATGCTAGAAATGCAGGATGTGCCCGCCACAGTGGCGGGCACATCCTAATGCCACCCACCGGGACCCCCGCCCTTATGGCGGGCGGTCCCATTCCCCGCTAGGATGATGGGCGGACAAAGTCCGCCCGTCATCCTAATAGGCAAGTACTGAGCACCGACGGTCTTGCAGACTGATTCCCCTGAGGTGTTGGAAGAACTGAATCTTGACTGTATGGGTTATTCGTCGCATACAGAGTAATCCTCAAGTGCACAAATTACAAAGACTGCTCGGGTCGAATTTCAATTTGAAAATAAATAAAGAATTGTAGCAGGCTTTTGTAACGTATACTTAGTTCCACTTTGATGTCAAGATGAAGGTAGCTGATGTTTGTGCCACTGGCACTATGGGTGAGCCTACTTTATGCTATTATCATGGTTACTTACCCAATTTAGGAACAGAGTGTTCTTCGAAACTTTCAGATAAAGCAAGAAAATTATGTATGTATCTCAGCAATGTCCGTAAGAGAATTAGTGTCAGGCTGTACATATTGAGCTTCAGAATGGACAGCATATTCATCAGGTTGGGTGCACAAGGATGACCCAATTGCCACCCCTTTAAACTGTAACTTGGGGGGCGTGGCCGAGACAGCGATGTGAGCGGACGCGTCCTGTGCGAGCTCCGTCGCCCCGCTGTGCAATAAGCCTGCTTACGCGAAGTTCGGGGGGTTTTTCCTGGGGACCCCCCTGTGTGCTGCAAGCCCTGTCTACATCGAACCCCCGGAGTGAGTCCTGGCTGTGGGGGATCCCGCTGGGGGCGACCGGAGCTCTGAGACCTCCGCGGCCAACTCCTGGTCGCCATCTTGCTGACGGGTCCACCGCCAAGACGCCTGGCCCAGCTCTTTCCGAGCGAGGCCGATCCTCTGCGTTGGAACAGTACCAGAAGTTGCCTGTGCCTCACCTGCGGCGGACCCCCCCCGGGGGACGGATTACTGGCCGGGCGGAGTGAACGAGGCTGTCGGCGCCGGGCCTTCCCTGCAGGGAGGCGCTGAAGTCGCCCGGGCGCTGCCGCCGGGAGAGGCCCCGGCTTCGGCGGAGTCTGGCGGCCGAGCCTGGAGAGGCCGCCAGAGGACCCCACCCTGCGAGACCCGACTCCGGATCCCTGGACCGCCGCGGGATAACTCCAGTGAGCAGCCCTCCTTGTGCCTCCCTCCCCCGTCTGCCGCCGGCGGTGTCCCGCTACGGGGGGGCCTCACAGCGGTGCCGACCGCCATCTTGTCTCCTCGTCGGCCACCCGCGGTGACATACCCAGACGAGGTGGGGGGAATCCTCGCCTGCTCACGCGGTCCCCTGCCCACGAGGTCCCCTGCTGCCATTGAGTGGACATTCGAGCAGTGACGGGACCGGCTGGGGCGCCCTCCCCCCTACCTGTGGGGACTCCTGCCTCTGCCTGCCATTAGCGCCCTTTTGTTTGGCGCCATCGGCCCCGGGCCCTGACCTGCCTGGCTGCTGGGACCCTAGAGAGTAGCGGCTGCCGGGTGATGCGACGCTGCACCCGGACGGGCCGCCACAGCTGGACGTCACGACTTGAGGGGTCTTGCGCTGGCCCTGCCCTTGCCTGCACCACGCTTCGGACGCCCGCACCTGCAGCCCTGTGCTGAACCCTCGCCCCGCGGTGGTCGACATCGACCGGGAGCCACGAAGCCGGACTGAGTGCTTCTCCCCCCCCCCCTGGAAGCAGACGAGGAGATTACCCGGAGCACAGTTTACCGCCGTCACAGGCGTCTGGCAGTTGGGGGGCCCCTGGCGCGCCCACGGGGGTGCACTCAACTTGCGCTGAGGGGGCCATTATAGCGCCCCTGTCTGGAAGAGACGCCCTTCACCACCGACGACCTCGCGCTGAAGCACCCTCACAACCCCGGGGGAAGCGGCCTACGCCCCACACACCGGACTAAGGGGGCCTTCTCTGGAAACTCTATTGGCGCGGTCCGGGGGCCGCTGGTGGCAGGCCACCCATCCTCACGTTGCTGTGCACCTGGAGCGGACAATGACCCGTGGCAGAGGGGGCAAGGCAGACCCGCCGGTGGCGACGACCAAGGGCACATCGGTGGCTACCATGTGGGGCAAAGCGGGCTCGCCGCCTTCCTCCGGGGGACCGCCTTCGTCAGGGGGACCGCCGCGGCCGCCCGCCGACTCCCCCCCCGGTGACCCAGGCTTTTATGTCCTCCTTCATGACTGACTTGAAATCCGAAATTGGGTCCCTGAGATCGGAGGTCCACTCATGTGTCAAGGAGCTACGTAAGGAGGTCACTGATCTAGGCGATAGGGTTGATGACCTTGAAAAAACAGTTGACTCCCGCACTGAAGACCTGGAACAGCTTTGGCAGAGGGTGGCGACCCTAGAGGAGCAGCACATCAAGCTCCAGATCAAGCAGGAGGACCTTGAAAATAGGGGACGCCGCAGTAACCTCCGAATACGGGGAGTGCCACTCGGAGAAGAGGGGACTGACGTCATGGCCTATGTGGCCCAACTCCTGCACGAGGTGTGGGACAAAGATGATGCTTCCCCACCGCTCTTGGATCGTGCCCATTGAGTCTTTGGGGCAGGAAGCAAGGCGGGCCTCCTGCCTAATATCGTTACCAGACTGCACTATTTCACGGAGAAGGAGGCCATATTGAAGGCGGCTAGGGACAACCCGGACCTGCGCTACGGAGGACCCAAGATCCAGATCTTCCAAGATCTGGCCCCCAACACGCTCCACAGGAGGAAGGTCTTCCGCCCGATCACGGAGAGACTGCGGGCCCTCAACATCTCCTACCAGTGGGGACACCCCTTTGCCCTCATCTTTCGGTGGGAGGATAAACGCAGGGCCCTCCGGTCCTACCGCGAGGCGGCCCAACTGCTTGGCATGCCGGAATCCCCGGAACACAGCCCCTCCCGCTCTCACCGCCAGGAGAGGGCCCCCCCCCACCCGGATTGGTCCACGGTATGCAGACATCGCCGAACCCCCCCAGTGGATAGCTGCTCCGCCTCTCAAGCCAAGCAGGACATTATAGCGCACATTCGCTCCCTTGAGGGCGACCGCGAATAGCAGGCCTCCCAGCTCCTCGCCTCTGAGACTGAAGGAGGAGATCGACCCCCGACTCCAGATGACCATTGATTGGCAAGGACGTGGCCGGTGCTGCTTCGGAGGTTGGACCCGACCTACAGATATCCGGGGCCACCCTGTCACTAAACAGTGGACTTGTCCTGCCGTCGATGGTGATGGGGACCCCATTCGTCTCTCGCGGGCCGCCTCCGCCCCCCCCCCCCCTGGTGGGTCGGAGGGAGCGGCCTGTGACATCCCTCCTCTTCGGAACCTGGACCCCCACTATTGAGCCTTATTGTCCACTTGCCCTCTGGTTAAGACTTATGTACCTTTGAGGGGTTTCGGCTCTTGCTGCCCCCGAACTTGCTCGAGACAGCGGGGCAGACGGGCAGCGGGACGATCAGGATTCTTACTCTCAGACACCCGCCCCCCCACTTTGTCCCGTAGGAAGTGACATTCCTGTGTTCATCCGAACCCTTGGGAAGAGGATGCCCTGGGCCCTGTTGGCCTGTTGTGGTTATATTCTCTCTCCATTCTCTCTATTTTCCTACTCTCTTTCTTTTTCCTACTTTTTGCCTGTGCTGTCCTTTCCTCTGGCTTATTCTCCATTCATGTAGTGTGGTGGCCTGGTGGAAGCCGCGGGTGCTGGCGCGATGGGGACGGGGGGAGGTGAGCACTGCCCTGTCTGCGGGGGGAGGTGAACAATGGGTGACTGAGCGGCCTCGACCCCCTTAGTGCGATGACGGCGAATATCCCCGCACCTCTGAAGGTCCTGTCACTCAATGTCAAAGGGCTTAATTCCTCCAATAAGCGGAATCAGGTATGGCGCTATCTTCTACACCACTCCCCTGACATCATCCTCCTCCAGGAGACACATCTTCTGCGGGGGGACACCAGGCGCATGGCGCACCCCAGATACCCCACACAATTCTGGGCATCAGCTGACACTAAAACGGCGGGGGTGGCAATCTTATGCAGGGCTGGCTTTAGACGGGGATCCACGAAACCCTACAAGAGTGCTGACGGGCGTTTCCTCCGAGCCACGGTACAGCTGGGGACCACACAGTTCACCCTGGGTTGTTTATATGCACCCAACCAGTCGCAGGATAAATACCTCCAAGCGCTTCTGCGGGATCAGTTTAAGTCCGGTGACTCCCACACGATCCTGGGTGGGGACTTCAACCTTGTATGGGACCCGGAGCTGGACCGCGCGGGGGCTTCATTTAATGGCGCGGGCGCAATGTCTTCTGCCCTTAGGGCGCAGATCACGGATTTGGGATTCGTGGATGTGTGGCGCTACCACAACCCGGGAGCCCGGGATTACTCCTTTTATTTGCACTCTCACAGGACATACTCCCATATTGACTATCTCTTCACTTCCCTTGAGTTGATTCGAGATTCACTGAAGGCCACCATCTCCGATATCTCGCTGTCGGATCATGCGCATGTGGAATTTCTGCTACAAGACCCGCTGGCTCGTGCCACTCGGGAGCGGAGATGGACTCTCCCTCCGAGCATCCTTCGAGACCCGGAGGATGTTGCCAGCATCCGAGACGCCATAGACTCGTATTTCGCCATTAACGATAACTCAGACACGCCCTTCCCGACAGTCTGGGATGCCTTTAAGGCCACCATTAGAGGCCACATTACCTCCCTGGCGGTAGCACGACGACGGGAGGCGTTTAAACTGGAAACCGACCTAGCCAGCGAGATCAAACAGGCGGAAACCCGGGACAGGGACTGTCCCTTGCAGGCGTCTAGGAGAACGCTCGCCAACCTCAGGGGGCAACTCCGAACGCTGCGCACCAACAAGGCGGAGCGCTCCCTGCTGGCACTTAAACAACGATACTACGAGGGTGGGGACAAGGTAGGGCGTCTTCTAGCGGGTAGACTGCGGGCACGTACGTCTAGAGCTCATATAGCCAATGTAAGACGGCAGGACGGCACTTGTGCCACCACTGAAAAAGCCAAGCAGGAAGCCTTCGTTGCTTATTATTCATCCCTATATGCAGAGGAAGCTAAACGGCGGAGGTGCGCGAGGCCGTCCTTGCAGACTACGAGGGGGCCCCGCTGCCACCGGCTTGTGCGGCTGAATTGGAAGAACCCCTGCAGGAGGAGGAGATCTCTGCGGCCGTCAAAGACCTCCCCACCGGGAAAACACCGGGACCGGATGGCCTGCCGCTGACCTTTTACCGCGTATTCCTGACCCAGCTTCGTCCGTACCTACTGCGGCTATACCGCTCCTTCTCTGACACCTCTGGCCCGTCCCCTGATATGGGTCTGGCGGAAATCGCCTTGATCCCTAAGCCTGGGAAGGATCCCGACCTGTGCGCTTCCTACCGCCCTATCGCCCTACTGAATACCGATCTGAAGATATACACCAAAATCCTGGCCAAACGACTAGACCCGTATATGCCGGGACTAATAAATCCGGACCAGGTGGGGTTCATTCGGGATCGACAGGGGTCTGACAACGTGCGCAGGTTGGCACATCTAGTAGGGAAGGTGCGACACTGGGACATCCCGGCTTGCCTTCTCTCGCTTGACGCGGAGAAGGCCTTTGATCGGGTTGACTGGGCCTTCTTGAGGGGGGTTCTCCAGAAAGTCGGTATCGGTCCCAAAATGATCGCTAGAATCATGGCCCCTTATCTTGGACCGCAGGCCAGAATCAGGGTCAACGGCCAGCTGACACCGCCGCTCTCGATTCACAGGGGCATGAGACAGGGGTGCCCGCTCTCGCCACTCTTGTTCGCCCTCGCGGTGGAACCGCTGGCGGCGCTGATAAGGCGTACCCCTAACATCCACGGAATACCCCACGGGGGACGTGACAACAAGGTGGCGCTATTTGCAGACGACCTGATCCTTACTCTTACGCGCCCTCGCGACTCCCTCCCAGCGGTTCACGAGGTGCTTTGCCTATATGAGAGGGCGTCCGGCCTTAAAATAAACCACACCAAATCCTGGGCGCTCAACCTCACCATCCCTGAGGAAGAGTTCCAGTTCCTGAAAGGGGCTGTGCCTTACCAATGGGCGGAGAGCCACATCAAGTACTTGGGCCTTGATTTGACGCCCCATCTAGACTCTTGGTCCGCGAAGAACTGGACGGAATGCCGCAAAGAAGTCCTAGCAGACCTACAGAAATGGAAACCCTTGATGGTCTCGTGGCTGGGGCGCCTCAACGCGGTTAAAATGTTGATTCTCCCCAGAATTCTTTATGTCTTTCAGTGTTTGCCCACTCCGATCCCACTCCACTGCATTAGGAGTCTCCAGCGCGACCTCACGTCGTTCATTTGGGGTGGAAAACGCCCCCGGTTCTCCCAGAAGGTCCTTATGGAACCGAGAGATAGAGGCGGCCTCGCCTGTCCAAACTTACTACACTACTACTGGGCAGCGCACCTCCGGTTCGTGGTAGAATGGGGTGCACGTGAAAGCAACAAGCACTGGTTCCACATGGACCGGGCAGTCACGGGGCGCACTATATGAGATCTACCCTGGTTGCCGCGAGTGGCGCGATCCAGGAGTGCATACATGGCGGTCCCGACGAAAACAGTCCTGGATATCTGGGACAGGATAGCGGTGTCCAAAGGCCTCACCACGTTCCCGTCCCCGCACACCCCAATCGCTGGAAACCCGCACTTTCCTCCCGCCGCCCGGACTCGAGCATTTGAGAGCTGGACGCACGGAGACTGCAGGGTCATAGGAGACCTCTTCATTGGCGGCTCGCCCAAATCGTGGAAGGACTGCAAGGAAGAATTCGGACTACCCTCGACGGCTGGCCTGCAATACGCCCAGCTGCGCCATTGGACTATGGGAGACGACATGTACCGGGCGGCCACCAGGGCCTACACGCCCTTCGAGAAACTGGCACGTTCCCTAGGGGGGCTGAAGAGGCTTATCTCCCAAATATATAGCATACTGCAGCATCCCACCTCAACACCTACACACCCCTATCAGAGGCAATGACAGTCTGCAGCAGGCGTCGACATAGAGCCCTCCCAATGGGCCAGGCTGTCGAACGATATCCCCAAAATCTACCGCAGCATCCCCCAGAGGGAAAATGCCTACAAGATGCTCACGCAATGGTACTATACCCCGCTGAGACTTAGCAAAATGTTCCCTAACACCTCGCCGCTGTGCTGGAGGTGTGGATCTGCGACTGGCGACTTAGTGCATATCTGGTGGACGTGCCCCAATCTACCTGTCTTCTGGAAGGAGGTACTAAGTCACATCAAAAGGGTGCTGGGCTTCCCCCTGCCTGAGGAGGTGTGCAGGCTATTGCTAGGCATCCGACCCCCCGCGCTTAGGGCCCTCACGCGCAGCGACTGGATCCTCACGCTCCAAATGCTAGGCGCAACCAAGCAACTCATCGCATTATACTGGAAGCGGGCCGAAGCACCGCCGATAGCTTCCTGATTTGTGCGCCTTTGGCAGGTCCTAGCTATGGAAATGCTTACGGCGCGGATACAAGAGAGGGACGCACGTTTCAAAGCAGTGTGGGAACCCCTTGTGCGCCACCTATGCTCCATCAGCTACGCGCGCCACATGCCTCCTAGGCTTCGTGCTCTAGACCTATTTGACGACGCCCTTATCCCAGCCGACCCAAGCAGACTATGCCCTTAACTAACCTCCCCATTGCAGGCGCTGTTACACCCCGCATGCCCGCTCGCGCTCCGCCCCCTAACCGGAACTACGATGCTGCCGCTGTTTCTCCCTGCCCCCCTTTCATCTCTACCTAGCTACCCTCTGATTCTTTCTCCTTTCCTACTTGCCATTCTGGCCTTCGCCTCCCTATGGGGCAGTTGAGCCCTGTTGGGCCTTTAAAATCTGTGACGCTACAGTTAGCTATTCTATGTGCGCCTCCCTCGCGTAGCAGCATGACACCCGCGCGAAGCCAACCTTTGCGAGCATCACCCTTAAGCCACGCGGCCGGCCCCCTTAGCGGGGTTGTAGGCAGGGCGCTGTGTTAACGCTTCTTCCCCGCCCCAGTTGGTATACACCTATGAGTTCTTTTATGCGCGGCCGGCCTCAGCACGAGGTTGTAGGCTTATCGCTGTGTTCACAATAAAAACAGATTTGAACAAAAACTGTAACTTCACCTAGAAAGATGCAATAGTATATGGTGATGGCCAAAAGTGTCAGAGTCACAATGATATCCCTACTCCCTCGGCATGGGTTGACACAAAAGTCTAGAGTTTTCCTTATAACATCAAACATATCATTCTGAGAAATGTTAGTACATAGCTGTTCTATACCTATGGTATCCAACTAATTGGGTGGAGAGTCAAAATTCAAATACTCTGTCAGTAGATGTGGAAGGAATGGAGGTAGCTTTTCAGATGAGTTTAGTAGGTCACGAGATTGTAGGCCAGCAGGGTGTTACCTAAAATGAGATGGGAAAGGATCAGAACTTGATGGCGGTTCTGACTCCTGCTCTCAATAGGAAGAATGTCACGTTGTGGAGCAGGGACAGTGTATGCAACAGTGCTTTTGTCTGGTGTGCAATATCAGCAGTTGGCATCAGTATACAAGTTCAGGAAATGAGTGCTGTTTATTACATGAGCAGGGAAAAACAGCAAGATATGTTTCAGAAAGCCAGCCTTGGATATGTTTATGTTTCCAGTCACTTGTGGTGAACACAAATTCTGTCTTGATGGGAATGCTGTTGTCAAGGGCCTTGAACATCTAGGCTTGGATCATACTTGCAGTCCTTCTGGTCATCCGCATTGCAACCTGTGACACCTTCAGATATGTGTTTTGCCAACAACATGTTGTTGGATTCTAAAAATCGATTTCTACTAGAAAGATTCTTAAGGGATCCATGGACAAATTAAAGATAACCGGCAAAAAGATGGAGCCTTCAGGAGCACCATAGGATGTGGGGATAGACTCGGATCTGAAGGAACTCATTTGGAGCAGGTGGTCTATGTTCTCCAGGTATGACTCAAACAATTGAAGTATGTATGATACCATTGGAGTTCCTTCAAGATTTTAGGATGTCATGTAGGGTTAATTTTTCATTAGTGTCAATAGGTGCAGAAAAGACAAAGAAGCGGAAGAAGCAGGAGTCACAACTATAACAGATTTGTAGGGTGTCATCAGACACCTTGAAGGGTTACCTTCTCCATACTGCACTCTGACATGAACCCAGAAAGATAATCACGAGAACTGTTCTCATTGACATTCCTTAAGAATGGCATTAGGGTGATCAGGTGGCCTTTGCAAGGTCATGGGTCTAGGGTGGACTTTTATCAGAATGGAAGTTTCTGTTTTTGTCTTGAGGTCACCCAGGAATGACTCTTGGATGTTTGAGGCTCTGATGATGTTAAACAGAGACATCATGTTGTAGTGTTGTTTCTGCGGCTTGTTTGTTGGCCAAAGGATACTGGGTCGGGGGCCTGGGAAAGCAGAATCTCAAGTCTGCATCCTGGAGGATTGCCCCCTGTACCACCAGGCCAATCTGGCATTGGGGATTGTCAATACAGGATGCCCATTTATGAGCAATATACAATGCTGTTACCTAACAGTCATCCTGATCGGCTTGGCCAAGCCTTGCACCCTCTAGGTACCAACTGAACTTTAACAACTTTCTATTGAATGAAAATATTATGGTCTTTAAAACGTATATAATTCAGTTGCTTTTTGGACATACTGGATCGGATTGATGTAACTAGATTATCAGCACAACATGGCAGGACACACAAGACAGTTTACTGGTGTTCTACAATACACATGTTAAAATTGTGGTCCTTCTTATGCTTCCTTAGTGTCGTGTTGTCGCCGGCAATGAATCACGCAGGAGACCAGGTATGTTTAATTGGTATTCATTTATTCTTATTGTTCTCGGCCCACAGGCATGTACGTTCTCGTGTCTTGCTCTGCCCAGCTGCCCATCCACTCCCTGACCGGAAGTGGTGTTCAGTTGCCTCCCTGCCCTTCTTGTCCCTTGCAGAGGTCCTAGTGCGCCTCACTCAGTCCACTACATCTCCCCCTTTTGTCATAAAGAAATGAGGAGAGAGAAAAAGAGAAACGAGAGAAAGAAGTTGTAGAGATAGTGAGAAAAGAAAGAAAAAGCTAGCTCACAGTGGGGAAACGGCATGTATGCATTCCTCACTGCATTTCTTCAGTAAGTCTCTTTGGCCTTCTGCTCACTCTCTTCAAATAAGTCTCTTCCTGTAGTTCTTCTGCTCGCTCTTGTCCTTTCCTTTCCAGTTGTGATCCATCTCTTCATCTCCTCCGTTCGCAGTATCTTGGCCACTTTCATTCACGGTCTTCAGTCCTTTGAAGTCAGAACTGTTCTGTGTTATTTGGTGATGTTCTGACGCAGCCGTAATCATTGGGCCCTTCACCTTTATGATCGTGAGAGGTTCCTTTGATAACACACTGTCAGATTTCCTTTGCTGTTGCTGACGCACAACCACTGCGTCTCCTTTTTTGAGGCGTGACGGGGTGGCATGCCATCTTGCGTCTGCATACGCTTTCATCTTTTCTTTTGCATCCTTGTCTTTGGCTGCAATGTTGCTGTGCTCTTGTGACCCTTTTGCTTCTATCTGTGGCAGCCTTATCCTGCTGGTCCTTCCCAATACCAACTCAGCCGGACATTTTCCCGTAGAGCTGTGTGGTGTGTTTCTGTAGTCCCGCAGAATTTGACATAGCGCTTGTCCAATGGATATCAGTGCTCGTTATAAAATCACACAGGACCACATACAATTCACCCAAAAAAAGTGTGAAAAATAGAGAGAGTACCTCACGGTAGAACAACCCGAGGGGGTTCCCGGTTAGTAATTGCCGGTATACCCACTTCTCATCATTGGCCACTCTCTCTATGTGAAAAGACAAACGTGCACTAGAAAAGAATAATAGTGCGGACGTGAGAATAGTGGTGAAAAACACAAATAGTGACCGACGTATCAACACTGACACACACTTGTAGTGTACAGAAACAGATAAATAGACCCCTAACGAAACACAAAAAAATAATAATGTGTAGTAGGGTTTTGCTTGCTTTACCGTTTTATTCTGACGCAGCAAACCCCACTTGTTAAAAATGGTTACTTGTATACCATGGTGATTTATGTCCTCAAGCCGACATGTTTCATCGCTCCACGTTTTAGCGATTTCATCAGGGCATAAGAGGGGTTAACTATTCTCAGTCTTTTCAGACAAATGTGGACCTGTGTGAGGAGGTAAAACAGAGAGACGCTCAGAGCGCCGTTCATGCCCCTCCCGAGGGGGGCATCACCGATGCAGCATAAATTGACACACAATTAAGGTACATTTACCTTGAGGGTGCTATGCCAGCACGTACCAGCACCACTCATTAGGGCACCGTGTCAGGTATTCACGTATCCCAGATGTGACCGGAAATAGTCGCAGCCACCTGTACATATTTGAAAACAGATTATGCATCAGATAGAACATTGCGAACTAGAACGCTTTGGAAACAAGTGGGTGGAGAGAGGTGGATAAAAACTATGCTGTCCCCAGTCACCAATCTTGTAAGGCACTACGGTTGTTGTTACATGACTAGGACACCCTCTCAATCCAGTAACTTTCTCCCGATTGCAGAAAGCTAACTCCATATAAAAATGGCAGGGATTATGCTGTTAGTAAAGTACCCCAATCCAGCATTGCTGGCTATTACTCGTTCTTAAGGCACGCCGGGCTCACAGTCAAATGTCGGTCCAATAAAAAAATCGGACTCGCATTTGTAGCCCATCAGGATCAATCAGAGTCGATACACATGCCCCCCGAACACACATACGCTAGACCTCCACGCCCTCTTATTGTTACCGAGTACCTCCGGCGCTTCCGACGGTCCTCGCGCTGGATCTGAGCGCGGAACAGGAAGTAGCCGGAGGGAAACGTGACTCCGCCCACCACATGGCGCGGCGCGGCCATCTTGGAATGGGCTGATACCGATCTGGTGTCAACTTCCTAGCGGATTAGCGGACCTACGCTGGAATGAATATAAGATTGCCAAAAGGTTGGACCACCACTATTAGGTCTATTTGATCTGGGCTGCCGCTATACTAATAAAAAAAAAAAATAATAATAATCAATAAAAAAAAAAAGGATAGCCCACTGTAAACAATTGCGCTGAGGGCGAAAACTCGTGCAGGTTGGATCATTTTGGATTGCAACTCACGTTTTGGGTAAGGGTTGGCAACATAACAACCAGATACCTACACAAATGCCCTGTTGTGTGTGTGTAATTCTCTAGGTGGAGTATCAAGAGACAGACAAGGGGATTTCACTAATGCCTATCGTAGATGAGTGTACCCCATGCACGCACAAACCGGGGTGTTTATTCGTAAGGCTGGGACCCTCATAAAAGTGCATGTGTTTATAGACAAAGTAAGAGCAATAGCCCTACAGCCCTCAGTATTCTCACCACCTCGTGGCTAATCTCCTCAGAGCCTAGCAGGAGTTAATTAGAAGGTACATGACAGAGCCCTGTTATCGCCTGCTTACTCTATTCCACTCAATATTTTCATTAAGCCCCTCATGGTCTGCCTTCTCCAGAAATATCCATTTAGCTTCTTTTCTTGCCAGAATATTCTCCAGGTTGTGAGTTTCGCCCACCACCTTCTCTAAGACGGTCCACTTAAGATCTTTGGGATCATGTCCCGAGGTGTTGAAATGTTGTACCAGGCGGGTTGTGAGTTTCTTTGCTCTGATGGTGCTCAGATGTTCCTGCACTCGTATATTCACTTTGCGAGTCGTGAGGCCGATATAATAAAGACCACAACTAAACATAAGTCTGTAGATAACATGTGTCGTATTGCAGTTGCTGAACCGGTTGAGGAACCAGGTTCTTCCCCCGCGTAGAGTTACACTTTTGGTAACTGATGTTAGCCCACAGACCGAGCAGTTACCACATGCATAATGTCCTGGTGGTATAGTGCTTGCCTGGACCATGTTCAGATTACGTGTGTGGACCAATTTGTTTTTCTTTAGCATTGCGCTCCAACAATGCTTCACGTGGTGTGTTAAGAACCCTTTTCTGTGCATGTTTAATCACTTTAGCTGGATAGTCCTGTTGTTGCAATTTGGTAACTAGCTCAGAGGATTGCTCAAGTAAAGTTTCGGTAGACGAACAATTGCACCGGTATCGTAAAAATTGTCCGACCGGGAGGTTATCCCGGAGTGATCTTTGATGGAACGAGTGGTAGTGAAGGAGGGAATTCCTATCCGTAGCTTTGTGATGCACACTAGTCACCAACTGGTAATCTGATGCCGTGATGTCAACGTCAAGGTATACTGCCGAAGTGTTGCTGATGGTCCAGGTGAAGCGGAGATTATCATCCACTTGGTTCAACCATTGTAGGAATGCATTGAGCCGGTCCTCTGTACCTGTCCAGATACAGAGGACGTCGTCAATATAACGTCTCCACAGAGAGATGTTCTCTCTGTATGGATTGGACTCATGGAGGACCACATTCTTCTCAACCTGGCCCACATAAATGCAGGCCAGGCTGGGAGCAAATGTGGCCCCCATACAAGTCCCCGAGGTCTGTAACTACAGTTGTCCCCAGTACTCAAAAACATTTTTTGTGAGTGCCAATTCAATGCATTGCATGACGAACGTTTGTGGTGTGTCATAAAACCACTCCATCGACCCCAGGGCCCGCGCTGCTGCCACCAGCGTGGCGTCCTGGGGGATGCTGTTATACAGTGACTCAATGTCAATTGTAACCAGTAATTGGATAACAGGGTCAAAAGATGTTTCTTTCAAGATGTTTAAAATGTTGGTGGTGTCTTGTACATATGACTCCTGGGTGACTACCGCTTCCCTGAGAAAGAATTCGGCAAACTGGGATAAAGGTTCGAGGATAGACTGAATCCCAGAAACAATGGTGCGCCCAGGAGGTGGACTTTGGGGCTTATGAATTTTTGGCAAGATGTAAAATGCCGGCACCCTGGGGTTGCTGTTAATATTGAAATCCGCCTCCTTAGAAGAGATCCATTTTTTCGAGACTGCATCTGACACCATTCCCTTTATGATGTCGGCGAGTTAAGGGGTGGGGTCACACATTAAAGGCGTCCTTCCATCCGGTGATATAGGGATGAACTGTCTTACTTTTTCTGACGAGCAAATTGCACTCATTTTAGCGGGTCCTCCACTTCTACCTGATGCACCCCTCAGTACAGAAGGTACAGACAGAGAAGAGTGGGAAAAATTAAGCACTTTAAAGAAGCGCCAGATACGTGTGGCTTTGCATGGAGCACTCATGACTGAATATTTCCGGGCAGGCGCGCCTCCTCCAAGTCTAATAGTCCGTCTTGAGCCAAAAATCTTCCTGGAGGATAAGCAATTCCGGGTGGACTGGAGCTTCATTGCAAATAAATGTACCCGTGATTGGTTGATACTAATAATCAACACGGCAAAACGTCTCAGTGAGGCATTGCTTAAAGAAAAATTGGATTTGGAGGAGAGTCTTAATAACAACCAGGCACTTACTGATGCTAAAGATCAGCTAGCACGTATTCAGGGAGATTTGGCTGAATATAAAACATACATGGTCAACCAAAAAATCAAAGGTCTAAAAAAGAATCTTGAACGACATACCCACACCTGGGCTTTCCCCTATACTGAGGACGAATACTACGATAGACCAGCTGAGCAAGCCAGGGCACAACCATATCAGAGACGGGGGCAATACCATCAGAGAGGTGGCCAGAGGGGAGACAACAGACGCACACCTAATAACTGGCGATTCGATAATACGAGCAGTGAGGAAGAGGAGGGCCCGGCTCCACAAACAGTACCAGCAAACAACAGGGTTAATTTTGCCCCTGAGAACAGATCTGACTAAGATCTAGGAGCTCTACTGAGGTCTTTTTTAGGCCAGCCCCAGAGAGGCGGTCGAGGGGGCAGGGGTCAACCACAGGGACAAGGCAGAGGGAGAACACAACAGACATGGCAAACATTCTCACCCCGCATCACACGGAGCAGGGCCAGCTCCTTCCGCAATTAGGGGGAGGGAACAATCCACCATCTCCCATTACCAATGACATTGTGGTAAATTTATCCTCCTATGAACTTACAACTATCGAGCGGAGTATTTTAAATAAGGGGCTCGGATATGTACCAACACCGAGACACGACCCCTTCCTATGCAGAACAGAAATCTCAGAGATGATGAGAAAGATAAAACTACACAAATTTTTTGCTGATAAAGAAAGCATGCCTCTCTCTCTCTTTGACACCAATTTGCGCAGGCCCTCCAACTTTTAACCACCTACGTCGCTCCTAGGACCAGAAGTGGCGGTATTCGAACAACGTGTCATCCAAGAAATTGAATCTCTGGAACAAACCTCTGGACCCACCTCAGGCCATAACTTGACAAAGGAAGAATGGCAGGCGATCGGAACCTTACAAAGAAATGTGGCTAGTACCATCAAGCCAGCAGACAAAGGCCGGGCCGTAGTTATACTTAACACCAGTGACTACGAGACGGAAATTCTAAAACTTCTGGGGGTCCGCACCAACTACCAGCCTTTAATGCGTGACCCCACCCCTGAACTCGCCAACATCATCAAGGGAATGGTGTCAGATGCAGTCTCGAAAAAATGGATCTCTTCTAAGGAGGCGGATTTCATTGTTAACAGCAACCCCAGGGTGCCGGCATTTTACATCTTGCCAAAAATTCATACGCCCCAACGTTCACCTCCTGGGCGCCCCATTGTTTCTGGGATTCAGTCTGTCCTCGAACCTTTATCCCTGTTTGTCGACTTCTTTCTCAGGGAAGCGGTAGTCACCCTGGAGTCATATGTACAAGACACCACCAACATTTTAAACATCTTGAAAGAAACATCTTTTGACCCTGTTAACCAATTACTGGTTAAAATTGACATTAAGTCACTGTATACCAGCATCCCCCAGGACGCCACGCTGGTGGCAGCAGCGCGAGCCCTGGGGTCGATGGAGTGGTTTTATGACACACCACAAACGTTCGTCATGCAATGCATTGAATTGGCACTCACAAAAATTTTTGGGGAGTACCGGGGACAACTGTATTTACAGACCTCTGGGACTTCTATGGGGGCCACATTTTCTCCCAGCCTGGCCTGCATTCATGTGGGCCAGGTTGAGAAGAATGTGATCCTCCATGAGTCCAATCCATACAGAGAGAACATCTCTCTGTGGAGACGTTATATTGACGACGTTCTCTGTATCTGGACAGGTACAGAGGACCGGCTCAATGCAATCCTACAATGGTTGAACCAAGTGGATGATAGTCTCCGTTTCACCTGGACCATCAGCAACACTTCGGCGGTATACCTTGACGTTGACATCACGGCGTCAGATTACCAGTTGGTGACTAGTGTGCATCACAAAGCTACGGATAGGAATTCCCTCCTTCACTACCACTCGTTCCATCAAAGATCACTCCGGGATAACCTCCCGGTCGGACAATTTTTACGATACCGGCGCAATTGTTCGTCTACCGAAACTTTTCTTGAGCAATCCTCTGAGCTAGTTACCAAATTGCAACAACGGGACTATCCAGCTAAAGTGATTAAACATGCACAGAAAAAGGGCTCTTAACAAACCACGTGAAGCATTGTTGGAGCGTAATGCTAAAGAAAAACAGACGTGCCTACCGGTAGTGACGACTTTTGACCCCCTTTCAACCAAAATAAGACAGATCATAAAAAAACATTGGTCCATACTTGATACAGGGGGAACAAGATGCCAACCCCGCGCTTTGCCTTCAAAAGAGCCCCTAACTTACGAGACAAATTGGTCCACACACGTAATCTGAACATGGTCCAGGCAAGCACTATACCACCAGGACATTATCCATGTGGTAACTGCTCGGTCTGTGGGCTAACATCAGTTACCAAAAGTGTAACTTTACGCGGGGCAGAACCTGGTTCCTCAACCGGTTCTGCAACTGCAATACGACACATGTTATCTACAGACTTATGTGTAGTTGTGGTCTTTATTATATCGGCCTCACGACTCGCAAAGTTAAAATACGAGTGCAGGAACATCTGAGCACCATCAGAGCAAAGAAACTCACAACCCGCCTGGTACAACATTTCAACACCTCGGGACATGATCCCAAAGATCTTAAGTGGACCGTCTTAGAGAAGGTGGTGGGCGAAACTCACAACCTGGAGAATATTCTGGCAAGAAAAGAAGCCAAATGGATATTTCTGGAGAAGGCAGACCAGGAGGGGCTTAATGAAATTATTGAGTGGAACAGAGTAAGCAGGCGATAACAGGGCTCTGTCATGTACCTTCTAATTAACTCCTGCTAGGCTCTGAGGAGATTAGCCACGAGGTGGTGAGAATACTGAGGGCTGTAGGTCTATTGCTCTTACTTTGTCTATGAACACATGCACTTTTATGAGGGTCCCAGCCTTACGAATAAACACCCCGGTTTGTGCTTGCATGGGGTACACTCATCTACGATAGGCATTAGTGAAATCCCCTTGTCTGTCTCTTGATACTCCACCTAGAGAATTACACACACACACCAGGGCATTTGTGTAGGTATCTGGTTGTTATGTTGCCAACCCTTACCCAAAACGTGAGTTGCAATCCAAAATGATCCAACCTGCACGAGTTTTCGCCCTCAGCGCAATTGTTTACAGTGGGCTATCCTTTTTTATTTTTATTTATTATTATTATTTTTTTTTTATTAGTATAGCGGCAGCCCAGATCAAATAGACCTAATAGTGGTGGTCAAAACCTTTGGCAATCTTATATTCATTCCAGCGTAGGTCCGCTAATCCGCTAGGAAGTTGACACCAGATCGGTATCAGCCCATTCCAAGATGGCCGCGCCGCGCGACGTGATGGGCGGAGTCACGTTTCCCTCCGGCTACTTCCTGTTCCGCGCTCAGATCCAGCGCGAGGTCCGTCGGAAGCGCCGGAGGGACTCGGCAACAGTAAGAGGGCTGTGGAGGTCTAGCGTATGTGTGTTCGGGGGGTATGTGTATCGACTCGGATTGATCCTGATGGGCTACAAATGCGAGTCCGATTTTTTAATTGGACCGACATTTGACTGTGAGCCCTGCGTGCCTTAAGAACGAGTAATAGCCAGCAATGCTGGATTGGGGTACTTTACTAACAGCATAACCCCTGCCATTTTTATATGGAGTTAGCTTTCTGCAATCGGGAGAAAGTTGCTGGATTGAGAGGGTGTCCTAGTCATGTAACAACAACCGTAGTGCCTTACAAGATTGGTGACTGGGGACAGCATAGTTTTTATCCACCTCTCTCCACCCACTTGTTTCCAAAGCGTTCTAGTTCGCAATGTTCTATCTGATGCATAATCTGTTTTCAAATATGTACAGGTGGCTGCGACTATTTCCGGTCACATCTGGGACACGTGAATACCTGGCACGGTGCCCTAATGAGTGGTGCTGGTACGTGCTGACCTAGCACCCTCAAGGTAAATGTACCTTAATTGTGTGTCAATTTATGCTGCATCGGTGATGCCCCCCTTGGGAGGGGCATGAACGGCGCTCTGAGCGTCTCTCTGTTTTATCTCCTCACACAGGTCCACATTTGTCTGAAAAGACTGAGAATAGTTAACCCCTCTTATGCCCTGATGAAATCGCTAAAACGTGGAGCGATGAAACATGTCGTCTTGAGGACATAAATCACCATGGTATACAAGTAACCATTTTTAACAAGTGGGGTTTGCTGCGTCAGAATAAAACGGTAAAGCAAGCAAAACCCTACTACACATTATTATTTTTTTGTGTTTGGTTAGTGGTCTATTTATCTGTTTCTGTACACTACAAGTGTGTGTCAGTGTTGATACGTCTGTCACTATTTGTGTTTTTCACCACTATTCTCACGTCCGAACTATTATTCTTTTCTAGTGCACGTTTGTCTTTTCACAGAGAGAGAGTGGCCAATGATGAGAAGTGGGTATACCGACAATTACTAACCGGGAACCCCCTCGGGTTGCTCTACCGTGAGGTACTCTATCTATTTTTCACACCTTTTTTTTGTGTGAATTGTATGTGGTCCTGTGTGATTTTATAACAAGCACGCATCTTGACCTAAGGATTTATGTTATTGGACAAATTCCTGGGAATATTAATGATAAGTAGTCCCTATCTTGTTGGTCTTCTATATGGATGCGGTTGTATGTAGGTGAGGCTCCAATTGTTTGAATATTGTGTGAGTGGGGGGCTGCCTTACCTACTCCCCTCCCCCTTCACCCCTAGAGATTGTTCTGTTTAAGTACGGCGGCTCAGCCGTGAGGGTTCCTTCCCTTTTTTAAAACTTTTTTTTTATAAAAAGAGACAAAAAATCTTTTGTTCACCGTTTGCAGCGTTATCTTGGCATACAATTTTTGTCTATATCTATTTTTTGGCACTCCGCAGACATACCTCTCTATTCTGGTCCCCCTTCCATCCTGTGATTTAGGGATGAATTGTCTTGCTTTTTCTGACGAGCAAATTGCACTCATTTTAGCGGGTCCTCCACTACTACCTGATGCACCCCTCAGTACAGAAGGTACAGCTAGAGAAGAGTGAGAAAAATTAAGCACTTTAAAGAAGCGCCAGATACGTGTGGCTTTGCATGCAGCGCTCATGACTGAATATCTCCGGGCAATCGCGTCTCCTCCAAGTCTAATAGTCCGTCTTGAGCCAAAAATCTTCCTGGAAGATAAGCAATTCCGGGTGGACTGGAGCTTCATTCCAAATAAATGTACCTGTGATTGGTTGATACTAATAATCAACACGGCAAAACGTCTTAGTGAGGCATTACTTAAAGAAATATTGGATTTGGAGGAGAGTCTTAATAACAACCAGGCACTTACCTATGCTAAAGATCAGCTAGCACGTATTCAGGGAGATTTGGCTGAATATAAAACATACATGGTCAACCAAAAAATCAAAGGTCTAAAAAAGAATCTTGAACGACATACCCACACCTGGGCTTTCCCCTATACTGAGGACGAATACTACGATAGACCAGCTGAGCAAGCCAGGGCACAACCATATCAGAGACGGGGGCAATACCATCAGAGAGGTGGCCAGAGGGGAGGCAACAGACGCACACCTAATAACTGGCGATTCGATAATACGAGCAGTGAGGACGAGGAGGGCCCGGCTCGACAAACAGTACCAGCAAACAACAGGGTTAATTTTGCCCCTGAGAACAGATCTGACGAAGTTCTAGGAGCTCTACTGAGGTCTTTTTTAGGTCAGCCCCAGAGAGGCGGTCAAGGGGGCAGGGGTCAACCACAGGGACAAGGCAGAGGGAGAACACAACAGACATGGCAAACATTCTCACCCCGCATCACACAGAGCAGGGCCAGTTCATTCCGCAATTAGGGGGAGGGAACAATCCACCATCTCCCATTACCAATGACATTGTGGTAAATTTATCCTCCTATAAACTTACAACTATCGAGCGGAGTGTTTTAAATAAGGGGCTCGGATATGTACCAACACCGAGACACAACCCCTTCCTATGCAGAACAGAAATCTCAGAGATGATGAGAAAGATAAAACTACCCAAATTGTTTGCTGATAAAGAAAGCACGCCTCTATCTCTCTTTGACACCAATTTGCACAGGCCCTCCAACTTTTGTCCACCTACATCGCTCCTAGGACCAGAAGTGGCGGTATTCGAGCAACGCGTCATCCAAGAAATTGAATCTCTGGAACAAACCTCTGGACCCACCTCAGGCCAAAACTTGACAAAGGAAGAATGGCAGGCGATCGGAACCTTACAAAGAAATGTGGCTATTACCATCAAGCCAGCCGACAAAGGCGGGGCCGTAGTTATACTTAACACCAATGACTACGAGACGGAAATTCTAAAACTTCTGGGGGTCCGCACCAACTACCAGCCTTTAATGCTTGACCCCACCCCTGAACTCGCCGACATCATCAAGGGAATGGTGTCAGATGCAGTCTCGAAAAAATGGATTTCTTCTAAGGAGGCGGATTTCATTATTAACAGCAACCCCCGGGTGCCGGCATTTTACATCTTGCCAAAAATTCATAGGCCCCAACGTCCACCTCCTGGGCGCCCCATTGTTTCTGGGATTCAGTCTATCCTCGAACCTTTATCCCAGTTTGCCGACTTCTTTCTCAGGAAAGCGGTAGTCACCGAGGAGTCATATGTACAAGACACCACCGACATTTTAAACATTATGAAAGAAACATCTTTTGACCCTGTTAACCAATTACTGGTTACAATTGACATTGAGTCACTGTATACCAGCATCCCCCAGGACGCCACGCTGGTGGCAGCAGCGCGGGCCCTGGGGTCGATGGAGTGGTTTTATGACACACCACAAACGTTCGTCATGCAATGCATTGAATTGGCACTCACAAAAAATGTTTGGGAGTACCGGGGACAACTGTATTTACAGACCTCTGGGACTTCTATGGGGGCCACATTTGCTCCCAGCCTGGCCTGCATTTATGTGGGCCAGGTTGAGAAGAATGTGGTCCTCCATGAGTCCAATCCATACAGAGAGAACATCTCTCTGTGGAGACGTTATATTGACAACGTCCTCTGTATCTGGACAGGTACAGAGGACCGGCTCAATGCATTCCTAAAATGGTTGAACCAAGTGGATGATAGTCTCCGCTTCACCTGGACCATCAGCAACACTTTGGCGGTATACCTTGACGTTGACATCACGGCGTCAGATTACCAGTTGGTGACTAGTGTGCATCACAAAGCTACGGATAGGAATTCCCTCCTTCACTACCACTCGTTCCATCCAAGATCACTCCGGGATAACCTCCCGGTCGGACAATTTTTAGGATACCGGCGCAATTGTTCGTCTACCGAAACTTTTCTTGAGCAATCCTCTGAGCTAGTTACCAAATTGCAACAACGGGACCATCCAGCTAAAGTGATTAAACATGCACAGAAAAGGGCTCTTAACACACCACGTGAAGCATTTTTGGAGTGCAATGCTAAAGAAAAACAAACGTGCCTACCGGTAGTGACGACTTTTGACCCCCTTTCAACCAAAATAAGACAGATCATAAAAAAACATTGGTCCATACTTGATACAGGGGGGAACAAGATGCCAACCCCGCGCTTTGCCTTCAAAAGAGCCCCTAACTTACGAGACAAATTGGTCCACACACGTAATATGAACATGGTCCAGGCAAGCACTATACCACTAGGACATAATCCATGTGGTAACTGCTCGGTCTGTGGGCTAACATCAGTTACCAAAAGTGTAACTTTACGCGGGGCCAGAACCTGGTTCCTCAACCGGTTCTGCAACTGCAATACGACACATGTTATCTACAGACTTATGTATAGTTGTGGTCTTTATTATATCGGCCTCACGACTCGCAAAGTAAAAATACGAGTGCAGGAACATCTGAGAACCATCAGAGCAAAGAAACTCACAACCCTCCTGGTACAACATTTCAACACCTCGGGACATGAACCCAAAGATCTTAAGTGGACCGTCTTAGAGAAGGTGGTGGGCGAAACTCACAACCTGGAGAATATTCTGGCAAGAAATGAAGCCAAATGGATATTTCTGGAGAAGGCAGACCAGGAGGGGCTTAATGAAAATATTGAGTGGAATAGAGTAAGCAGGCGATAACAGGGCTCTGTCATGTACCTTCTAATTAACTCCTGCTAGGCTCTGAGGAGATTAGCCACGAGGTGGTGAGAATACTGAGGGCTGTAGGTCTATTGCTCTTACTTTGTCTATAAACACATGCACTTTTATGAGGGTCCAAGCCTTACGAATAAACACCCCGGTTTGTGCTTGCATGGGGTACACTCATCTACGATAGGCATTAGTGAAATCCCCTTGTCTGTCTCTTGATACTCCACCTAGAGAATTACACACACACACCAGGGCATTTGTGTAGGTATCTGGTTGTTATGTTGCCAACCCTTACCCAAAACGTGAGTTGCAATCTAAAATGTATATATATAAATATATATGACGCTCCAAATCCCTTCAGCTTCCAGAAAGAACAAGACAGCACTCGAGGATGAAGGTTTCAACGCGCTAGATTTTATTTAGCGGAGGGGTGCACACAGACGCGTTTCGGCAGTCTGCCTTCGTCAGTGTGTGATGCACTGTGTTTACTTCCGACATAGTTTTAAGCATTTAGTGTTCACTCCCACATTCAGTAAGGCATGGACATAAACAAGGGGACTCACACCAGGCATGGAATAGGGGCAGCCATCTTGTAATGTATGTTATATATATATAACACTGAATGACATATACAAGAATCGGATAAATATAAAGCTAAATAACATCAAGCTAAAAATATAGCTGAAGTGGTTAAGCCCTCAGATGGGCAGGCGCATTATTCCATGCATGGCGTATCATGAATCAAAGTCATAAATTAGACAAAAACATACAGCCGTGGATCGGCTAATGTCCCCAGATGAGATACATCATCAAAAATGCCTATAGTTCAAAGTAAAATAAGGAACTTCCAAATCAACAACCATGTGATAGGGGTAACTTATGAAAAGAATGTGGGATGTATATATAGAATGGGATGCATTGCGTGCAGCAGCAAAAAGTCATGTAAGATTATTCACAACCTACAATTCACATTTCATTTAGAAAAATCAAAGTAAATCCATAGTGAAACCAGTGTAGTGAAAATCAATGTTATGTACAGTGGAAAGTAGATATACAAGAGTCTCTTATAGTGTACCCATATGTTACTCCAAATCAAATTAGACATTCATTCAATCTAGAGCACAAAAGCATTTCAAATTTCTCTTAAATTCATGATAAAGAGTTATAAAGCGAGTCAAATGCTATGGGTCGTTTAACGTAAAAGAGTCTCTCACACAAATATATGTATATGACATAAGTCAAGCAGAGGTTATAGAGCTGTTATATACACTGATGTACAGTTATTCCATACAAGGTGATACTCAAGGAGTTCTAATTACAGTTGGTTGAAATGAGCTATCATCATGGAAACATATGTACCTCGTGTTATTCTCTGGTCTAATGAACTTATTTCCCCAAATGGAAAGCCATCTCCTCCCCACTATTGAGACCTTTGGGATGTTTCGTGCAAAGGTCAATGATATATCGGACTCAAGTCTCCTTAATCTACGTAGGCGGGCACCGCCACGTATATTTGGGGGTACGATATCGAGGCCAAAATACTGGAGCTTGTTCCGGTCTCGATTGTGGGCCTCCGCAAAGTGACGAGCCACCGGATAAGCCTGATCTACTTTGTCGATGGCTCGCATGTGCTCAAGTATTCTGAGCTTGATCTCCTTAATCGTGCTCCCAATATAGCATAAGCCACAGGGGCACTGTAGACAATAGACAGCATATTGTGTGCTGCAGGTAATGAATTTGTTTATATACATTTTCCTGCCAGTGTCAGTTATGACGTAAGAAAGGACACGTTTACTTCCTGCGCACGCTTTGCAGCGGCCGCAGGGGTAAAAGCCTCTTTGCTCCCTTAAGGTGTTACTTCTCTGGGGCACTTTCTCAAGATGACTAGTCACTAATATGTCGCCTAATGATCTCGCCTTGCTGAAGGTTAGGAGTGGCTGGGTTGGCAAATCTTCTTTTAGCACATTGTCAGTTAAGAGAATATGCCAGTTCTTCCTTAGCATAGCTCTAAAACTTTCCGCTCCTGCTGAATAGGGGGTTATGACTCTGAACTTGCCCTTATTGTCACCTGGTATATATATATATTTTCTCGCTCCTCTGCACCTTTGTTGAAGAGGTCGTCGATATATCTGTGTCAGGTCACTATATGCTCAGTCCAGGAGATGTTATCTGGCGACCAGGCCACCTGCTCCTCCCACCAGCCCACGAATAAATTCGCATAGCTGGGGGAGAAGCAGATGCCCATCGCGGTCCCCGAAACCTGCCTGTATAGGTCACTCTGAAACAGAAAGATGTTATTCAGTAGGCAGAATTGTATGAGTTCAATCAACATAGTGTTGAGCTTAATGAATCTCAAGGGTCTTTTGTTGAGGAAATATTCCACTGCTCTTAAGCCATCGGCGTGGTCAATGCACGTATATAGGCTCGTAATGTCCAGTGCCATGAGGATATATGATGATTCCCATTGTAAGTCCTTGATCCGTATGATGAAGACCTTGGTATCTCTGATGTACGAGGTCAGCTTCACCACTGATTGAGATAGAAAATAGTCCACAAATGTCGATCGGCTCTCAGTTAGGCTCCCCAAAGAGGACACTATGGGCCTGCCAGGAGGTCGCAAATTGTCCTTATGGATTTTAGGCAGGTGATACAAGGTTGCAATGATAGGGTTCAATGTTCTCAAAAAGAGGTGTTCTTCAGTCGTCAACATGCCGTTATTATGCTATTTTTGGATTAATAGATGGTATCCCATTATGCTTTCTTGATATTTTATTCTTAGTTGTTAATTCGTAATAAAGATTATCAGTTAGTTGACATCGAGCTTCTCCTATATATTGTTCTCTTGTCATGAGGACAATATTCCCTCCTTTATCCGAAGGTTTGTAGATTATCTCTTGATCCTTTTGTAGATCTTTAAGTGCCATATATTGCTCTTTTGTTAGATTTCCTTTGAATTTGCCATGTCCGTCCTTTTGGCGGAGTAGTGTTAGGTCTTTTATCACTGCTTCTTTGAAGGTATCTATCGCATCATGTGGCATTTGAGGTAGAAATTGTGACACTGGTTTGAACTCACTACATGGGGCTTCTTGGTCTATTCCCACGTTTCTAGTTCTTTGTGTTAGGGTTTCTTCATTAAGATCTTCGGATGTTTCCTTCTCTTGCCTTAGTTCTTCCAAGATTTCCACCGTCGTGGGATCGTCTAAGGATAATACATCCGTGTCCTTAATTTTCCCTTTGATTTGTCTGGCCTCCTTGATGGTTGGTTTCATCTTAAAATATTTATATAATTTAGGTTTCTCGTGAACTTGAAGAGGTCAATTCTAGTTTGTGTGTACTCGAAGCCGGATTGTGGGCAGCATGACAGATCTAATTTTGAAACAGACACCTCCATTTTCGTTAGTTGTTTTTTTGTCAGATTTACAATGGTGAGGTTATCATTTTCTTTCACCATCTGCCCCCTCTCTTGCTTCTGGTGACCCTGGTCGTAGCATTGTCTTTTCCTCTTTCCTTTCCAGCCACTTCTCCTGGTTTGGCGGCATCTTTTTTGGGGGGCTTGCTCTCCCCCCTCAGCCATGTCTGGTGCATTAAGTTGAATTCCTCGTGAAAAGGTGTTCGTTTCTGACCACCGGAGGGGCCTGGCAGTTCTTCTTCGGAAAGGTCATTTTCAGTGGCCACTGACTCTGAAGTCTCAATCCTTACAGGTACAGATGTAGACGTGTTCTGTATTCTGGATGATTCCTTCCGTGGCGCGTCGAATTTTTGGGCGAAAGTTAGTATCCTCCCCATGGAGTAGTCTCTTTCGTCCCTATCGAACTTTTGTTGTTTTCTTTGTCGTATCTTCATCTCATATTGTTGTAGTCTTTTTTTTAATTTTTTCTCTTAGGTCTTCTTGTTTGTTTTTGTCAGTGTTTTCTGCAATTTTTTCCCCAAAGTTTCTATCTCCATCATAGTTTTTGCTCTATCGCTCCATGCAAATTTGACTAAAATTTCCAGACTTCCTCTGCAGTAGAGTGCAGTATGTTTTGCCCATTCTTCTAACAAGAGGGGATCAGGGTTCTCGTACGCGGGCACAGTATAGATGCGCAGGCTCTGCCGTACCCTATCCACCTCAATATAATTCTGGAGGGAGGTTGCCTCCCACCACTTGCGCATCTCGTGCTCATATAGTCTCTCAAGTTTTGTAAATTGTGATATTAGTGTGTTGGAAGTGCTCGAAGTCTCTGCTATGTTAGTCGTCATTGTACCGTTTCTCTTTTTCTTGAACATATCAGCTGCTGCCTCCACTCGCGCTGACTCGCTAAACATATTACTTCTAGGTAGGAATACCGTTTTGCGGTCTCCTTGCGAGTTTATCTGAGCGTTTTTTTAGACTCCCTCGCCAAGTCCTGCACAGCGTTCTTCTCACGCATTCCTCGCAGACATTCCGCCAGGTCCTTTGGCGCAGCCGCTTGTGATTTGGGAGGGCCCAATGCCTTAAAATGCATCTGTATACCAGGGTTTGTGGGAAAGGGGCTGTTCTGATGGGTCGATTCTGAGCTAATAACCTACTGTATTGCCTAGCCTATGATGCCTTCCCAACACTGTTTTTTTTTCTTCTTCACTGCAACATGTACTTTCTATTTGCTTGTATTCAATAAACAGATATTAAACAAAAGAAAATGTCATAAAGCACACTTTTAAGCACCAGTTAATTGATTCCACATGATAATATCACTAAAACAATACCAGAAGACTCACAGTTCTCCATTCAAATGGCTTGTAGTTTTTCCTTACAGGTGGAGGTGGATCTTCCAATTCAGCTAGTTCGATCAGACCATTTCCTAGTAAACTTTTGAATACCAGTCATAGGGAAGCTCAACTCATCAGGGGAGGAAAAATTTGGACCCACTTATAGAGCACTCCATAAAATAGCTCTACCTTCCCTTCAGAGTGCGCCTGACACCTCTGCCCCCTCTCTAGTGGGCAGTCCCGAAGCAGATGCTCACACTCCAGAAGACTGGCTGAGGACAAATATCGAGGCAGTTGCTCCACTGACCACGTGCACCTCTAAGAGGACTGGCCATCAGCGCCTTGGTTCAATGAATCTCTGAGAGCCAGCAAAAGAAAATGCAAAGGATTAGAAAGAAAATGGCGTAGGCAATATCTTTTAGAGGACAGGAATATTTATAAGGCAGCTCTCAAATCACACTACAAACTGACGAGGAAGGCCAAAATGAATTATTTGGAAAGTAGGATTGCAAACAATAACAATAGAGGCAAGGAAAGTTTTAAAATCAATAAATCATTCACAGCTCCTAAGGCAGCGAACATAGAAGTACCGCTATCATCCAATTGGGCTTAGCTGGTGGCTTGTTCCTTTCATGATTAAAATAATGATGACACAGCAGTCAGGTTCAGGTTCATTTTCCACGGAGGTGGAGGAGGTTATATCCTCTCCATATATACAGGTGGGAAGCGTCACTCCTCCCTCTGCCCCGGGGCACTCTCACAAAGGCTGCCACTGTCGCAGATCCCTGCCATCAAACTTGAGGACTCACTCACATACCTCACGGGTCTTAAGTCAGGCTCCCCAACAGATGTGTGTCCAGCTAAACTGATACCGGCGCTTACAGCTACCTTAAAAGCACTGGTCAATAAAGTACTCAACTCCTCGTTGGAAACTGGCGTTGTGCCGCCAATATGGAAGGAGGCTAAAATCCTGCCTCTCCTGAAAAAAACAAATACGTACCCCAACACTCCCACTAACTACATACCAATCTCCCTTCTTCCTGCTTTCTCCAAAGTAGTGGAGAAACATGTCAACAAAATACTCATGGAGTATGTGCAGGAACACAATCTCCTGCACCCCACGCAATCCAGCTTTAGGGCCACTTTTGGCACAGAGTCTGCCCTGCTGGAAGTGACTGAACACCTTAGCTGGTATCACGGGGGAAGAGCAATGCTCATCTTACTTGATCTGTTGGCGGCATTCGACACGATGCCCCCAGGATGCTCCTAGACAGATTAGGGAACATAGGCATTGAAGGGAAAGCACTAGCATGGATTACATCCTTTTTGGGGAACAGAGAAGAGGTGATCTGGACCCCTCCATTTTCAACCACTATGCCAGGCATACAGGTTGGAGTCCTGCAGGGCTCCTCACTAAGTCCAACTCTGTTCAACCTATACATGTCATCACTAGCATCATTAGCAGAGGCACAGGATGCCAAAATAGTCTCTTCTATGATACACAGCTGATTCTTACATGCAATAAAGGGGAAGACTTCAATGGGGATGCAATTAGATCCTGCCTCACCAAAGTTTTTAAATGGCTGAAGCAGAACCAGCTCAAATACAATCCAGACAAAATTGAGCTTGTTCATCAGTTGCAAGCAATTGGAGTCTTTGGTGGCCCACAGATCTCCCCCACAGAACTCCCCAATCAATAGTTAAAAACCTGGATATCTACATTGATAATGAGCTTTCAATGTAGTCCCAGGTTTAAGCCCTAGTGGGAACCTGTTTTGGAGTACTGCGGATGCTGAAGAAATTTCTTCAACTTTTCCACCTGGACTCTAGGAGGATAGTGGTTCAAGCATTGATTACGTCCAGACTGGACTATGCTAATGTCCTTTATTTGGGACTACCGGAGTACCTTCTCCAGTGCCTCCAGGTAGTGGAAAATGCTGCAGCAAGGGGGATTCTTAAACTAATACCCAGAACACATACAACCCCCCATATAAAGTCCCTACACTGGCTCCCAGTGAGGGAAAGGATAACATTTAAGGCTTTGGTTATATTGTTCAAAGCCTTCCATGGCACGGGCGCCTCCTACCTTAGAAAACGAGTTAGCCAATATGTACCTACCAGGACACTCAGATTGCCCTTCACCGACCTAGCCTGTATTCCTAAAACACGTCTGGTACATTTCAGCTTCCAAGTAGCCCACACCTGGAACAAACTGCTGGCAGCTCCGAGAGCATCAACAATTCTCTCCCACTTCAAAAAGCAGCTGAAAACATGGCTATTTAAGAACTAAGCCCCTAGTAGGGCAGGCACATGTGAACTGTTAGCGCAGGGACACTCCAGACGGAGTAGCTGTGAGCTCTATAAATACTGGCCATTCATTCATTCATTCATTTATTCCCCCACTACAGCATGTACGACCTGTCCACATTGTTGTGCCCACATATTTCTTTGCACCTTTGTAGCTAAGTCAGCTATCACTGAGTGTGAAGCTGTTGCATGTATCAAAACACACCAGATAATTCATTATTGTCCTCTGGTAAGTTCAAAGTTTTCAAATTATGAATTCAACTGTTTCACCCTCATTCATTTCTATAATTTCTATATGTAGGTTCAGTAACTGTCAGGGGTTTGATATAGGTGAAGAGTTTCCATAGCATGTCGTTAGTTATGTAACATAGCTTGAGTATCTGGAATAACTTGGTTTTTCCTGAAGAGGTGTATACAGTTCGAACAACATGTGCAGGATAGGTTACACTTTCATTTGTGGTTCATAGTCAACATGAACTCGGCTACCCATCAGGGCCGGACCTGGAACCCAAAGCAGCCCAGGCAAAGGTTGGCAGACCAGCCCCCATACAGTGCATAGCGACTACTGTATGCAAGCCTGACCACTACAAAGTGCGATTTGGGGGTTCTCCCCGAGAAAATAAAGGAAAAAATGTTGTATTCTACAACATATTTGTCATTATATATTCAATTGTATTAGCTTTTACAGCATAATAAATGATGTCCACCAGATTACTAACATCTTTGTTGGGGCTCTCAAATGATTTCCTCACTATCACTCTCCAACACTGCCTCATCTCCCTGTAGCCCCTCTCTCACATGTATTTAATTTGTTTTGTAGCACCTCTCATACCAATGTAGGGTGTCGGAGCACTTTACATCACAAACACTTATAGAGACAATGAATCATACGTGTGTATAGAAAACTTTACATAAGGCGAAGGGGACTGCAAGTTGTAGGATTAACATGTCATCTATACTGGTAGGCATTTTTTAAGAGTGCTTGGTCATCAGTGATGTCATTTGAGATGTCATCAGTGATATCATCTGAGATGTCATTAGTGATGTCACTAACCATGTCATGAGTGATGTAATATATTTGAACATAAGCAGAGCATTGCAGGCGCATGAGCTATAGTTAGCTCAGCTAACTATAACAGCTGCATTTTTCTGGTTTGGTACAAGTGAAATCTGAGCATAACTATAATATCCTTGTAACCTTTGTTTATTTCAGTGAATTTCTAAGAATTTTTAAAATTCTATTTCATAACTGTAACATCCCTGTAACCCCGGGGCCGTAATCTACTTTAATAGTATCCAATTTTTTAAAGCGTTTTTTATGTTAGTTTATGTGTGAAAAGTGTATATTTATTTTATAATGTATTTTAATTACTTTAATTAAAAATATAGAATGGACACAATATCGAATGGACAGAATATAGACTACAAAAACATCGAATAGAATAGCTTTAATATCGAATTCAAAATATAGAATGGACAAAATATCGAATGGACAGAATATAGACAACAAAAATATAGAATGGACAGAATATAGACAACAAAAATATTGAATGGACAGAATATAGATAACAAAAATATCAAATTTGAGGTAAGTAGGTTAATATTCATTTTTTAATAGTATCCAATTTTTTAAAGTGTTTTTTATGTTAGTTTATGTGTGAAAAGTGTATATTTATTTTATAATTAATTTTAATTAATTATTTTATGATTTTTAATTTTTGCGTAGTATAATTCTGTAGCGGGTTGTGGGTTTATAGGGGAATAGGGTGGGAAGTAATTTAATTATAATTAATTAAATATGTTAATTTATTTATTGGTATTTATTTTGAATTAATTGTTAATTATTAATTGGTAATGAATTAAAATATAGTTGGTAATTAATTTTAATTAATTGATTAATTGATAATTATGTCAATTTTATTAATTTATTTTCTGTAGCGGGTTGTGTGTTTATAGGGGAATAGGGTGAGAAGTAATGTAATTATAATAATTACATTTTTTAATTTACTTATTGATATTTATTTTGAATTAATTGATATTTAATTTCTTTATTAGTAATTCATTAAAATATAATTGGTAATGAATTTTAATTAATTGATAATTATGTAAATGTTATTAATTTATTTTCTGTAGCAGGTTGTGGGTTTATAGGAGAATAGGGTGGGAAGTAATTTAATTATAATTAATTAATTTTTTTAATTTATTTATTGGTATTTATTTTGAATTATTTGACATTAAAATATTTAATTGGTAATTAAATAAAATATATTTGGTAATTTATTTTAATTAATTGATTAATTTATTATTATGTTAATTGTATTAATTTATTTTCTGTTGCGGGTTGTGGGTTTGTAGGGGAATAGGGTGGGAAGTAATTTAATTGTAATTAATTAAATCATTTAATTTATTTATTGGTTTTGATTTGTTGTAATTTTTCATTATTTTTAATTGTTAATTAATTAATTGTTAATTGGTAAATATTTTGTATTATTAGGTAATTATTTTTAATAATTAATTTGTATTTGTATTTTTATTTGATTAATTATTATATTACATACAATTGTTAATTACTTTTAATTAATTTGTAATTGGTATTAATCTTTAATTTATTTTTAGTCATATATGAAGTATTTACTTTCCCTACTGTTGCATTCTCTGGAGTGTGAATAGTAAATGTTACCCCTACGCTATCCAACGCTTTCCCTACTGTTGCACTCGCTGGAGTGGGAATAGTAATTTTTACTCCTACGCTATCCAACACTTTCCCTACTGTTGCACTATGTGGAGTGGGAATAGTAATTTTTACTACTACGCTATCCAACGCTTTCCCTACTGTTGCCCTCTCTGGAGTGGGAATAGTAATGTTTACCCCTACGCTATCCAACGCTTTCCCTACTGTTGCACTCTCTGGAGTGGGAATAGTAATTTTTACCCTCCCACTATCCAATGCTTTCCCTACTGTTGCACTCACTGGAGGGGGAATAGTAAATTTTATGCCTACTCTATCCAACGCTTTCCCTACTGTTGCACTCACTGGATTGGGAATAGTAATTCTTACCCTTACGCTATCCAACGCTTTCCCTACTTTTACACTCACTGGAGTGGGAATAGTAATTTTTACCTCTACGCTATCCAACGCTTTCCCTACTGTTGCACTCTCTGGAGTGGGAATAGTAATTTTTACGCCTACGCTATCCAACGCTTTCCCTACTGTTGCACTCACTGGAGTGGGAATAGTAATTTTTACCTCTAAGCTATCCAACGCTTTCCCTACTGTTGCACTCTGTGGAGTGGGAATAGTAATTTTTACTACTGCGCTATCCAACGCTTTCCCTACTGTTGCACTCACTGGAGTGGGAATAGTAATTTTTACCTCTACGCTATCCAACGCTTTCCCTACTGTTGCACTCTCTGGAGTGGGAATAGTAATTTTTACCCTCCCGCTATCCAATGCTTTCCCTACTGTTGGACTCACTGGAGTAGTAATAGTAAATGTTATGCCTATGCTATCCAACGCTTTCCCTACTGTTGCACTCACTGGAGTGGGAATAGTAATTTTTAGCCCTACGCTATCCAACGCTTTCCCTACTGTTGCACTCACTGGAGTGGGAATAGTAATTTTTCCCCCTATGCTATGCAACACTTTCCCTACTGTTGCACTCTCTGGAGTGGGAATAGTAATTTTTACCCTACCGCTATCCAACGCTTTCCCTACTATTGCACTCACTGGAGTGGGAATAGTAATTTTTACTGCTACGCTATCCAATGTTTTCTCTACTGTTGCACTCACTAGAGTGGTAATAGTAAATTTAACCCTTTCGATATCCTACGGTAAAAATATTGTATATTTTTTACTAATATTATGTTTACATATATATATATATATATATATATATATATATATATATATATATATATATATATATATATATATATATATATGTATTAAAAATTTAAATTGTTTATTTTTTTAGTTACATTAATTATTTATTAATTTTAAGGTAATTTAAGTATTTTAAGTATGTTTAAATTAATTATATTTATTATTTCATTAAAATCAATTACTTTTAATACATTTAAAAAATTCGATATTTTGACTAACTATATTTTTTACAACAATATTTTTGATTCGATATTTTTGTACTTACCTGTTTGGAGCTAGGGAGTCGATATTTTCGCATTCTATATTTTTTACTCGATATTTTGATAAGTCTATGTTTTTGTCATCGATATTCTTTCAGTGATCCCACTGTACTCTAAACCACTGCACTCTACACCACTTTACTCAACATCAATGCACCCTATGCCAACTACTTTGTACCACTGCACTTTGCCCCACTATACTCTACAACAATTTACTCTATGCCACTGCACTCCACACCACTGCACTCTACATCAGCGTACTCTACACCACTCTGTTCTACTCTGCAACATTGTACTCTATGTCACCACTTTCTGCACCACTCTACTCTGCACCTCTCTATGACCCTGCACTCTACCACCCTGCACTCTGACACTCTACTCTGCATGACTGCACTTTATGCAACTGCACTCTACTCTGCACCACTCAACTCTACTGCACGCTACATCACTGCACACTATACTACTACACTTTACACCATTACGCCACTGCACTCTACACCTGGTCACTCTACCCTGCACTATTCCACTCCACCCTGCACGACTTGACTCTATTGCTACTTCAATCTACACCACTCTACTCCAATCTGCGCCACTCCATTCAATGTCATTGCACTCTACTCTGCACCACTCTACTCAATACCACTGCTCTCTACGCTACTCTGTGTCACTCAACTCTACGCCAATGCACTCTACACCACTTTACTCAAAAGTAATGCACTCTACGGCCCTGCACTCTACACCAATCTCCTCTGCACCACTGTACTTTACACAACTTCTCTCTAGGCCGCTCTACTACACTCCACTCTACAACATTCCACTCGATGATACTCCACTCTAAGATGCTCTACTCTATTAAACTCTGCTCCACTGAAACTCTGCTCCACTCTCTGCTACTCCACTCTACAGCACTCTGCTCCACTTTGTGCCATTCTATGACACTACTCCACTCTACTACGCTATACACAATTTCCCTCTATGCCACTTCATGACACTTTACTTATCTCTATTCTATGAGACACTACTCCACTCCACTCCATTGTCTCTATACCACTCCACTCTATCACAATCTACTCCTCTCTATGCCACTCTACTCTACAGCACCCTACTCCACTCTACGCAACACCCACTACGCCACTCTACTCAGCTCTACATCTCTTCATTACACTCTATAACACTCCACTCCATGAGACTCTACTCAGCTGTCACTGTAGTCCACTCTACCTTACTCAACTCTACCACTTTACAACACTCTACTCCTTCCAGGACAGTCCACCACACTGTACGCTACTTCATGACACTCCAGTTCACTCCTTTCCACGCCACTCAACTCTACTGTACACAACTCTGTGTCACTCTACGCTACTCCAAAACACTCCCCTCTACTCCACTTTATGAAACTCCAATCCACGCCACTCTCTTTTACCCCACTAACTTTTATCCATGTTGAATAGCAGCCACTCCGGTGTACAGCATTGCTAACACATATTGCCAAAGCCAATAACTCTTTCATATTGGCCTTGACAGTGCTTGTTTTTCTATGGTTGTATCTCATGGCTACTGCATTATTAAAGCAGAGAAGAGAATGAATAATCAGAAGCCTGACACAGATTCCATGCGCAAACACTGGACCCCACGGTCAGCACTCATTTTAAGGGGCAGAACCTAGAATAAGGAAGAGATTCTGCCCTCAGTAATTATAGCAACGCCCATGAATGTCCTCTTTTTTTGTCTTTCTTTGCCTTCTCTATTTAAATTCCTCGGTTATCTGACGTTTCCTCTCCCCAGCTACCGCCTTTTAAAGCAGGCTTTCCGTCGTTTCCTTTCCTCCTTCAAAATGCATATTTCCAGTACGCCCACACAACATTCAAATAGCAACAGGTTTAAAGAAGCTGTCAAGAAATGCAGCCAAACCCGTTCTGTCATTCCTTGCTCCGAGCTGAGTGCCAGGCCCCAGTCCTCTCCGACATTCCGAGACAACCATTTACCAAACCTCACCCTGGGTGGAGTTTCGAGAAAAGGCAGAGGCCGAGTGAGCTGAAGTCGAGGTCAGAGTAGGGTGCCGCGCAGGGTAAAGGGAACCAGCAAACAAGGCAAGTAGGTGTGAGAGGCAATCAGTGGTGAAGTGCATTAAAAATGGTAAGGAAACTGCGATGCTACGTACAATGGGGGCACCGGGCAGGTTGAATGAGCGTGGGGTCTGGGTCAAAGGCTTGGGTAAAAATATTCTGTAACTTTTTTCTGTCTTTCAACTTCAGGAGACTACGTACAAAACCAACAGCTTAAATAAAAATGAATGCAAGTTTAGTTAATAAGTGGGAAATACACTACTGTATATTATGAATCTCTGTTAGTTAATGCACTGCAGAGGTATGGTTGTTACGAGAGGTCCACAAATGTGAACCCTGTTAGGTTCAGTGGAGAATAGTGACTTGTGTATGCTTAGAGCTCAGAGGTCCCAGTCTGTGACAGAAAGCAGTTTGAACATGTAAGTCATTATTTTATACTTGAATTATGCACAGTATAAGATAGACTGCTATGAAATGTGCAAAAAGGTTTATGGTAAAAGTGTGCCTCCAAAATATGGATTTTAGTAATACCTGGACTGTACGTATTGCATGTTTTGTATAACTTTCCTCTAAAAGCACACACCTCACATCTGGTAACTCGCTTCCAGTACTACTCAAAGGCAATAAGTCTGTGTCATCGGGAAGCTTCAAGTGATTCCATTAATTAAAGCGAGTACCAGTTACAAATTCCCTTTACATGTGAAGGGTAACCAATTGTGCACATTTACATTTCTTTCAAGCAGCAGGTACCCTGTCAGAAAGGCTTGTTTAGCTGTCTGCCACTCCCTCAGTTTCTCAGCACAGGAGACTCCCTGCCTTCAGAGTCTGGGACCAAAAATTGGCCCAGGCACCCAAAGAATAAAGTGGCCCATGTTTGCGAATGACTACCTTTCATGAAGTGTTGCCTGTTTATTATCAATGGCCTAACTTTTAATTAATGGTTAAGTTTTCATAGCATCTGGTCCCAGTAACATTGGTCAGGACTGAAAACTTCATTATTCCACTGCATCTCACACACTGGTCTCCGTGCAGTCATCTTCAGGTCCATGCATTTCTGCACTAATGTGTCCTCTTTCCACCCCCCCTCAGACCCATGACTCCTTACTGGGCATTAGGTGCTAAAGCTCCTATTTGTTTTTATGGATCCTCACTATCCACTGGTCACCAGAGGAACAGCCTCGTCCTTAGGTCTGGCTTCTGTTCACTTCAAGGACCTGATGCCCTGCTCATTCGAAGACACTGGATCTCTTGTTCATCATCATTTGGTCCAAAGACTAATCATTCACCATAAAGATCCTTAAGCTCTTTTCAACTGTCTGGTCCCCTGTTGCTCCTTCTCACTCTCACATCCCTCAGATTCCTGCTCACACTAAGATGCCAAGAGTTTTCTGCACACTTACTCGCTCTTACCAGATCCTCCTGCTGACTCCCATGTCAGTGAAGACCATTCTCACCTTGAAATTCTATGAGGCTTCTGTTTTCTCTTAGCTCAACTGATGCTCTGAGCAAACTATTGCCACTTACTGCTACATCTGTCAGGCTCCTGCCCAATCCTGAGCCTCATGTGATCCCTCTCACTCTTAAATTCACAGCAATGGCTTGCTCCATATAGCTCCAACCTCAATCTTATTTTGCAGAGACCCCTGCTGAGTGCAGTATCAAGAGACTCCTGCTCACCCTTCTTAACCTCACCTCTACTAAGAACTCTCACTCTTAGGTTTCTGATGTTCTTGTTCACCCTACTACTCACTGCACTTCCCAGTCATACTTGAGTCCCCAAACTCCTGCGTATCCTCTTTGCTCAAAGACTCTAAGTGGTCTCCAGGTTTACCTATATTATTATCCAGGCCTTGACTAAAATGTCACCCCACTGAATGGAGATATTTCTGCTAATCCCCAATGTTGGAAATGGGATCCCTGTTTGGCTAAGGCTTGCGCCAAAGCCAGGCAGAGATCACCACCACCCTAGTCAGGGCAAGGGAGTTACACACCAAAGATAACCCCAGCTCACCTCCTTGGTAGCTTGGCACGAGCAGTCAGGTTTATCCCGGAAGCCATGTGTAAAGTGTTTCCGCATGCACACAGCAACAACATATCAGGCACACCACAAAAGGAACTCCACACAAGGTTATATAAAAAATAGCCTTTGTATTCTCAGAACACATTAGAATAGTTTTCACATAATATACATCGTGCCACCTGGCACTAGGATATATCTACAAGGGATTATATACACCTGACAGGGCCAACTGGACCACTGTCAGAATCATCACAAAGTGAACTTAGTAAAAGTAGGACATCACATAAACGTGCAACCAGTAATCACTGGTAACCATTGTACTCAGCATCATCCTGTAACATAAACCATATTATGCACAGTATCACATTTAGGCATGAAATACATTCTGCGCCAACCTCACCAGCATAAACACATTATGCAATCATCTCATAAGTCTAAACGCATTAGACCCTAACCTTCTGAGCATAACTCACATTAGGGGTAAACCCACAGTAGGAAATAATCTCCCTAGCATAATCACATCATGCAAATAACCTTATACATAAACCACATTAGAGGCATAAATCAGGGTGCGGAAAATCACAGCATATAAATCACATTTCCTAGCACCACATCAATCACATTAGGGCCTGGCACCCTACAAACCCAACAGCCCCCCTGGCCAACTGGCCTTCTCAAAGGGGCTCAAATGCCCTATGTCCCAAAGTCAGGGCAGTTGCCAATGCAGCAACATCACAAAGTGCGCCATTGCGCAGACCTAAACGGTGCAGCTGACGCTAATTGCTGTGCAGTTGTGAAAGTACTGGGGCAGAGGAGTGCATCTCACTCCTATCTCTCTCAAAGGTGCCCCCAAAGAACTGTGGCCTAAACGTAGCAGCTGATGCTAATTGCCGTGCAGCTGTGATTCACATAAGGCCTGGCACCACTGTGCTTTTCTGTCCCACCCAGGGACTCTATCACAAAATGTAACAAAATGGTCACATGCCCCTCAGGGCCCTAAGAACAAATGCGCCCATGTGGCAGCTGCCCGATACGACGGTGCAGCTGTGACTGCCTGTGCCTCAATTCCACTTCTCCACCCAGCCATCCCTTACTCACCAGGCTCTCGGCTGGGGGGAAGCCTCCTCATTCCTGGCACTGTCCAGTGCTGAGTGGGCTCCCACCTGGATTCTCTCCTTACTTCACCCGGGCCCCCTCCTGGGACCCGGGACTCCGCATCGGTAAGGCCAGCACATCCTCTGCAAACGGGGCTTCCCTTCAATCACGGGAGCCCCGCACTGCCATCGGTGGCCTCAGCCGCCTCTCCTCTTCACCCGGGCCCCCTCCTGTAACCCGAGGCTTCATGGGCACATGCATGGCTCCCACCTGCACACGGGAGTCCTGCTCGAGCAGACGCCGCCTTTTTCTCTGCTCTTCCGCTTCCGTCCATCAGGCCCCGCCCACAACCAGGCAGGCCACTGCAGAGATCTTCTCTTTTTGGCGGCAATGAAGGGTGGGCTCCCTCGTAATTTAATACATAAAGTTGGGTGGGCTCCTGCTACCGAATGAAAGCAAAAATGCGGGGTGGACACCCGCTTGGTGCACAAACCTGCGAGTGGGCACCCGCTTCTCTCCCCTCCAGCCGGGGGAATCCCTCCATCGGGATTCCCTCAGGAAAGATTGCAGCTCAGCACTGCGGAGCCCTCGTGCTCCTTTTCTTGAGACAATGTAGCTCTCAACCCGTGCTAGTTGCAACAAAAAGTCCTGGAGGTCCTTAGGGGTCAAGGGGGCAATGCAGGGCCCAGGGAGGCAAGCCCTCATGGCAGCCCCCCCTGGGACCCAGCAGCAATAAGCCCCCTCCGTCAGGAACAACACACCAGAACAGGAACTGAACAACATCATGGGGTCACAGACCCTATATTTATATCAACATTTCCTTTGTCTTTATTGCAGGGCATGGGGGAACCAGATGCAACTGGTTCAGGGGGGAATTGGAGCACTTTGTTTTGCAAGCTCCTCTTCCCCTTTTTCAGGTGGGGGCTCGGTGATCAGATACACCACAGGGAGTGGAGCCAGCATTCACTACGGCAGGCACCTTCCTATTCAGAGTCAGGGGAATACCCCTCCCACTACTCCCAGCCTAGATGTCCTATTCAGCCCAGCGCTGACTCACCATGCCCCTCCTGGAGCCACACACCTCACAACCCCTGTCAATCACAAGCCAGACATGCAATTCACATCAGGCAGGCAGACACATAGCACACATAAATGCCAACTTCTAAAAGAGGCATTTCTCCACCAGTCATCATAAATCTGTGCACACCATTGCGCAGCATTTATTCTCACAAGTTCATACATACTGAACTCAACCCTGCGCTCCTCTCATACCAGGAATTACCATGGTCACACTTATCCCCAATGCATTCCTATGGGAGGGCAGGCTAAATTCACCAAATGTACACAGAGAGCGCAAGCACTTTACACTGGACAACAGTGCTAAAGTGCCCAGAGGCCTAAAACCACCAATCTCATGTCAGAACTTAAGGCAAAATGTTTAGGGGTGCACCTTCCAAAAAGGGCCAAGTCCAACACCCAAATGCTAGCTTCGGTCATCCACCTCTTCTACTTGGTGGCCTGCAGTTGGAAGCTTTCCAAGCCTCTTATTTAAGTCAGTTGAGTTTTTGAGAGTGGCCATCCTGCCATGTGAAAATCTGAAGCAAGTATCTTAGTGCACTTAGAAAGTTGCACAAAAACCCACTACACACAATCAGTAGACTACAAAACTCTCATCTATGAGTAAAACAGGTTACCAGGACAGGTAGATTACAGTATTTTACAAGCCTTCAAAATCACTGAATTATTTAAATACCTGTTACAGAAGCTTATGGGCACACTTCGGCACCATGTTTGGACGCTGGCAGGGCCAACTCAGCATTTTATCATTTCAAAACTGTTGAAACGAGTACCACTGTGGAGCTTAATGGCAAGGTACATCTAAAATTGTATGAAACACATTACACATCCGGCTTTGAGTATGTCCTTTACGGTTTGGTTAAGCAGAAAGAAAGGTTAGTTGGTGATTGGCGGCGTTCCTTCTGGCCTCTGTTACTGTATTAAAGAGAGGAAGAGAAGAATGTGTGAACACATTAAACACTTTATTGGTGCTGGATTCGGCCAGGTGTCACCCAGTTGCATTGCCCCTTTCCCCAACTTCCCTTTTGCCTCAAAGGTTCTTACTGGAGTTCTTACTAAACTTGCCTGTTAACCCTGTACACTGCAAAAATGACCTCCTTTAAGTCAGCAGTACGTTTAACTTATGCATAATAGGACATACCTGGGGTGCAGTTGGCTCCTTACCCCTCTGGCATCCAGTGCTACTGCACCTGCTGCACTGTTTGTACCTATGTACCTGCATGAGAAGCGTATTTGTTGACAGTCGAACCAAGGGCGTAAAAACAAGATGATTTTCCATTCCACCTACTTCCGCAAAGACAATAGCATTTACATTTATAAAGCCACTTTCTCACCTCAAGTTTATCCCAATAGACACTGCTGTTTTTCCCAGCAAATATTCTGCCTCATATAAGAGAATTATCCTCGTTTCCCTGATTATATTTATTAGTAAAACATTTCAACAGCCAGGCTAAAATAAAAGAAAAAGTTAGTGCAGTGGCAGAAATAGTCTGGATGGGTATGGCTTAGGTAATGCAAACAAAAGGACAAATATAAATTGATCCTTGTAATTTTAAAGAAATTAATGTCTGCAACTAGAGAGTGGAGAGAAATGCCCTTTTTATCTCTCCATGAACTGAAATCACTTTTCTGAAGCCTGGCATTGCCTTCACTATGCCCCCCTTGTAGGACAGAGAGGCCCCTGCTGGTCACAAGCAGCATCTCCAGTGGCAAGACCTCCCTGTTGTGCCCACAGGTGCGCGCGAGGAGGTACCCCACACATGTTGGGATTGCTCAGATGGGTCCATTGTCATTCTTCATGTGACAATGGGCTGGCTAACAGTATCTAACATGCTAAAAAGTATGTGAGAAACCCGGCCCACATCTGGCCTCAATGAATAGTCCTCTGCACTGGCTGAATGTCCTCTTTTCCAATCTGACCCTGCCTCAGGGCCGGTCCTGGTATCTGTGGGGCCCTGGGCAGAATAGGAACATGTGAGGCCCTAAGCATAGATAACACTGAATTGGATCGGGCCAGCTAAGGAAAGTTATTTATTTAATAATTGATATTGCCCTCCACACACCCACGAGTCATGCCTGCCACGACTGGTTTTTGGCAATGGTTGTTAGCTGTTTAACCTAAATGAGTAACAACAATAAATAATTTTACTTTCACCTTGTTGTTTTGACCAATAAATAGCTCCTTTGCACACATTTGCATAGAATCACACTGGAATGCAGGACCATTGCTCTTTGTGTTTTGCAGAAAGGCCATATTTTGAATGATCATGTAATCTGAACACCTTTTTTGACCCACAGTTAGGAAAGTTGTATTGCCTGCAACCTCAACTCCAAAGTGCTAAACTGTAGCCTGTTATAAACACCTGCAGGTGACTCAGTACAAAGGGTGCATCATCCAAGAGTAATATGCTGTGAAATGAAAAACAATAACACACATGCTGAAAATCACTTTTGAGGAATGCAAGATTAAGTAAAGAATGGGCAATATATTTAGGAACAAAATCTCTGCCATGGATTACCCTTACATCAAGACCACTGCAATTATGCGGCAGGAGAGGGCTAAATTATGTAGCAGGGTGAGTAAATTATTTGGCAAGAAAAGTCAAATTATGCTGCATAATCCGGCACATTTTGAAATAGTATTACTTCATTTTTTTGCCATTTTTAAACTTGGTAACACTGTTTGGGCACTGGTTGCACCCCATTAGTACTAATTTAACACCCAAATTTAGCAGTGGGAAACAGAAAGTTGCCTATTCCAGCTTTTCAAAGTGCCTTCCCACATGCAGAGACATGTCGCTGCAAACTTTTGAGTTTGAGATAAAATGCAATTTTGTTGTTAAAATCTGTAGATTATGCAGCAGATGGTGTATTATGTGGCAAATGCATGAAAATGCAGAAATCGCCACTGCCGCACAATCACATAACTATAGTGGCCATGCCTAACATGCAGCATCAGACTGGGACAGAAAGTAGGCCCCTGTACCAAAATAAAAGGGGCCCTCATTAGTGGGTTAGTTGGCTAGAAAAGTGTCCCATGTTTACAAAATAGGTCAGTTTTAAGCTTGTTAAGATATGCTGTATACGTTTTTTGTAAGGTATGGGAGACTGCATTGATTTCAGTTTGCTGCAGGCAATGTTTGCTTTAATATCATAAAAATCAAAAATCAACTAGCCAAAACAACGGCCTACATACTGACCTGACAGCAGGGCTTTAAATGGGAGGAAAATACTGAGGAGTCTTTCAAAGGGGCATGGCTAATGTAATTAAGGGTGTGGCTGAAAAACATGTAAGCTATGTAAATCTGTGCTTACCATAGTGTGCTGCCCAACGGGTATTTTGCTGCTACTGTCATTGCTTCCAGATAACTATTACAACAGTAAAGTTACACCTACAACACGCCTGTACTATTGGCTTTGTCAGTGGTTATTAGTTGCATAAGATGAATAAGCAACATCTATGGCTTCCTTGTAAATAATATTGAAAATGCTCCAGTTCTGACATGATGAGACTGTGAAAGAACAACAACGAGTCTCGTTGAAGTTACATTAAAGGCAGTGAAGGGTGGCACCGCTGCAGAGTTTAGATTTGTATTTTCACTCTGAGTGTGAGGACAAAAATGGAGATCAGGCCCGTCTCATCACCTGTTTTTCAGAACTTTCCTTCATTGTGCAGACACTGGATCAATGTTTTTGCAGGCAAACTTAAGGACACGATTATAGGCCCCTTTTTCAATGTCCATTTCAATTTACTACTGGGTCTAAGACTTGAGTGACCCAGCACACTTTAAACTCTGCTCCATCCACTTTTACATGCTGATTCTGCTCCTCTGCTCACTGCCGTACTCGCACCTATCTGCACCCCCCACTTTATTCCATTTGTCTCACCCATTTTATGCACCTCACTGTTCCCTTTCCACTTGTCCTGGGTGAACAGTTTCCATTGTGATGCACCGCCTTTCTATCTTTTGCTTTGTACCCTGAAGGATATTCTGCTCTTTATTGATACATGGGCAGGGAACACTTCACACGCAAGGACACTGTAATTAACTGTCTAATTGCTGTCCTCAACATGCAGATGCAGCCATTAGGCCTACAGAGGCGAAAAAGAAAAAATATAAACTCTTAGGGAACCCCTGGGCCTCGATACTCTGGAGTCTTTAAAGGTGTGAGGCCCCACGGCTGCTAGCAGGCGCAGGACCCTGGGCAGCTGCCCATGCCTAGCGCCGGCCCTGCCCTGCCTGCCTTACAATTCCACTGAAGCATTTTGAACTGTCAAAATTGACTGTCCCAGGATGGTTATCTTTTCACGAAAAGTAGGGTAACAGTTTTTCTGAAATTAAAAAAGTATGAGTACTTCGCCCCCCTCAAATCACATCCACTTCGACCACTGGAGGCAATTCAAGTTACAAATGAATGCCCCCCTCCACCTCTGGGCACTGGCAATTTATGTAGTTGCTTAAGGTCATTGATCCCTCAGCTTCCTCAACCAACAAGTCATTTAGAAGGTCCGATGCTTGATTTATCGTCCTCATACAATATTACTGCTTCACTGAAGCTTCTTCAAAAAACACAAGGCAAAGGAAGAGAAACATGGAAAGAAAGGCAAGAAACATGAAGGGGGGGAGGAATTATTTAACCTGGCTGAGATTCAAAGCTGTAAACTATCCAAACAATTTGAAAATGCAAAGGTTGGGAGCAGTGGTGGCTGGTGGAATTTGAAAGTGGTGTGGCGTAAGAGCAATGAATGAGTGTATGCATGTGAGCGAGCTTGAAAGTGGTAGGGCGTAATAGCAATGATTTTTTTTTGCGTGCAAGGGAGCAAGCCCACATTTATTATGAGAGGAGATTGGGTGTTCTTCTGCTCGGAATTGTTTTTAAAATTGGTGTATTATGGTGTCATTTTCAGCACTATTTCTGTGATAAAGGACCAAAATACAGTTTTTATAGGCATTTAAAAAGGAATTGTTTACAAGGTTGTGTCTGTTTTTTTGACCTTATCCTACTAGTTTGAGACAATCAAGCAATCCCTGGCAATATTTAAAATGTGTACAAAGGTAAATGTGTAGATCACTGCGTCATAAAGCTTGTCTTGTAATTTTGTATTAACCCGTTGGCCGCTGGGCTGATTCCCCCGCTGTGCTGGGGGGCGCTCACAGTGCCCCAGTGCTTGTGACGAGCTCAGCTCGTCATGAGCCACGGTGCCATGTGCTCATGACGAGCTGAGCTCGTCACGGCCACACCCGTTTCCACAGAACGTTCAGCACAGCAGGGGAATTAACCCAGCGTGCGAGCGTTATGACCATTATGACGAGCTGAGCTCGTCATGAGCGTCCAACGGATTAAAATATCCAGCTTTTTTTTTATTTGGTGACTGCCGTTCTGCAAGGATTTGAGAGGGCCCGGTCCCTCTGGGTCCCAGGCCCAAGACTAATTAAAAACGGACAGTGAAATGGGTACCTGTTGGACCCTATAATCATGTGCTTAACTTTACAGGCAAATAACACTAATTGGTTTCTAAACAATGAATAAAAAAAAGTTAAGGCAATCCATGTCAGTGATTTAGTTTCTGTTTCTAATCCTAGTTTTACTCAATCTACACCCCCTAAGAGTGATAGCTATTTCCAAGCTGCTGCGTTTTTGTGTTTTTTTCGTGTAGCACATTCCTCATGTATAGTGCATACTTTGAATTGAGTCACCTACATGTTTTTAGGTCGAGCCTAGAGCCAGCCCGCATGCGCTGCGAGATTAATTGTAGAGGAGTAGGTAATAGAAGCCCTGCCCACTCTCCGCCCATATTTTTCATTGGCTTGTGTCATTGTCCATCCTAAATGCTGGCTTCTGATTCGTCAATAGGCTTATTAGTCCCTCCGTAGTACCACCTCCTCTTTATTTATCACCTCCCATGGTGACTTGCCCCTTTTCTTCAGTTGTAACATGGTATGTCTTTTTAGTCTTTCAGCACTATTTTCTTTAACCCCTTCGATGCTCATGACGAGCTCAGCTCGTCATGAGGCACAGTGGAGCTGTGCTGATGACGAGCTGAGCTCGTCATGCTCAAGGGGCTTTCCAATAATTCAGCACCGGAGGAAAATTGCTCTAGCAGCCAAGGTGTTAATGAAGTTCTCCTACTGGAGGCACAACATGCTTTGGTGCCTTCTTTACTCCCCCCTCCCTCCTGTTGTCGTGCCTTCTCTCCCTCTGCCTCCCTCCTGTTGTCCGTGCTGTCTCCCCTCCCTTCGCCTGCCCTCCCGTTGCTGTGCCTTCTCCGTCCTCCAGTTGTCCGGGCCTTCTCGCCCCCCCTCACCCTCCTGTTGTCCATGCTGTCTCCCCACCCGCCTTCCCTCCCGTTGTTTGTCCCTTCTCTCCACCCGCCCACCTTCCCATTAGCCGTTATGCCTACCATTTGCAATGCAATAGGTCTTGCGTAAATGCGAGACCTATTGCATTGCAAATGCTTGGTTAATTTGCCCGCAATACTTGGCCAGTCCTTCTCCTGTGTCGCCATATGGGGATAAGTCTGGTAGGGGGCTGATGGCCGACAGGGCAGGAGTGCAGCTTGACAACTGGCTGACTCTTCCCAACCCAACAAAGTTTCTGAGGGTATGGTGACCCACTGGCAGGAGTATAACTCCTTTCTAGCACTGCAAGCACCGTTTTTCAGTATTAACTTGTAGTCACGAGATCCTCCAATAAATAGCACAGATACAAACAGCACAAATCAATAATTACATCCATAAATACGTAAGCACAGTTATCTGGGCACATGGCTTTTCACTAGAATGAATAAAACACTGAATTATTTAGAACACAAATGAATAGGTGAATGAAGTCTGTATATAGAAGGCCGTGAAGCGATTCGCCTATTGTCATTGCTGCTGAAGATGATGAGCTTTCATGGTGAGCGGGGGTGCGAGGCACATAAGAACTGCTGAGCGATCCTACTGCACAATAACGATTGGGACTCTTAGCAAAGAGGCCAACGACCGATACTATGGGCAATCAGCATTACCCTCGGTCTTTCCTGGCTTCCTTTTGTGCACTGGGCTCGTAAAACGGAGGCCGAGTGCCTTGAGGTGATCCGGTTAACAGTATAACCCAGAGGAAATTCATTTAACACTGCGGCCTAGTTCGAAAGACTCAGCACTTTAACATGGAAATGAATCGGTTAACACCAGTTCACACCTGTGGCAGTATGGCTTAGAATACATCAGTTTTCACCAGTGCTCAGATGTCATTTAGTTGGGGGGCGTGGCTTGGCGCCCGAGAGTGATGGCTGCATCTCGGTGAAGTTCCGCCGTGACACCGGGAGACCTTCGTTCTATGACGCTATTTTCCTGCTCTCAAACAGATGTTTTGCCGTCGGACCACCTCAGGAAGCACATGCGCCGCTAGACGATTCTTGGTCTGCCGACATACGTGAGAATTTTGCCAGAATCCGTTCTCCGGAGACCTGCCAGGTATGCGGCCGTCATTCTGTCCCCGCAGCTGAGATGGCGTCTCTCTCACTAGCTCCCGCGCAGTGAACCTAACAACTGTCAACATCTCGACAAGTGCCTGCCGCACGTCAGGAAGCCTTCCGGTGCCCTGCAGCTATGTCCAACATTGCAGTGAGTTCCTTTTTACCTCCGTTTTTCCTCAAGTCGCCATATTAGCGCTGTTGCGCACTTTCCCTTCACCACAGGTTGCGGTGCGTTTTTATGCCCGAGCCAGTGCTCCGCATATTTTCACTGTTGTTTTTTTTTCTTTTTTAGTCACTGCTGCCTCACTGCCTCCTTATATCTAAAGCCCACATTCTCCGTGTTTTCACCGCAGATTACTTGCGGTTCACGGCTGCGTCACAGACATGAGGAGGTGATTTAGTAGCTTTTTATTCTTCAATATGTATGAAGTACAAGTTTGAGACTGCGTTATCTCGTGAGCTGGCACGCACTTATGGAGCGATGGTGAGGAGTTTCCGCTACGAGTTTAAATGCAGTTTCTGCTATAACTAATTTATTACGCCTTGGAGTGCACCAGTGTCTGTACAGCAACCAATGAGGTTTCCTGCTTGTCCATTAAGTTACAGTTCAGTTTGCATTTTTTGATGAACCTTCACCTCAACTATTTCGCTGGCTTATTGTTGCAGGGCACTGGAACTCTGGAAGGCACACTGGCTCGTTCCTTCTCCTTGTATTGACTGTTGAGCTTGTGTCTCTCTCTCTTACTGGCCAGTAGTGACTGCATTTTTAAAAGGCATGACCTGCTCTTCCCTGTGGTGCCCAGGTGGATTCCTCTGTTATTCCCTCTACGTCAGGTGCCTTTTAGGTCTCGCCTGTCAATGCGCATGCGCATTGAGTGGAGCGAGACTATAGGGGCTTAAACAGAAGTTTAACTAGACTGGCGATTTGATGTAGTGCATGTGCGCTTTTAGCTCAATGCGCAAGCGCAATGAGTTAAAATGCGCGTGCCGAGCATCAAATCACCAGTCTTCGCCATCTGTTCCCCAGCTTGGTGCCGCCAGCACCTCCCCTCTCTCTCCCCGCACACAGCCAGGCTCGCATTTCTCCTCCCCCTCCCCACCTGCCAGCACCTCCCCTCTCTCTCCCTGCAGTTTCACGGCCGCCAGGCTCGCATTTCTCCTCACCCTCTACAGTCGCCAGCACCTCCCCTCTCTCTCCCTGCAGTTTTACAGCCGCCAGGCCGTGTCTCCCTTTATTTTACTTTTCTTGTTTTAATTCCGCCCTAAAAACACGCAGATATCAGCGTAGGCCTGACAGGGAAATAAATCATAAGCATTTTTTGCCAGTGTATTATGCGCCTTTCTGCAGGCCCTTCCAAACCTAACAATGCCACTTATTAAAAGACTTGCGGTGACGCAGCACAGATGTTTCCTTCCGCAAGATTTTAAGTAGCAGCACGTGAGTTCCTAAAACTGGCATACAGGGCATGCTCATTTAGTAAAATGTTCATTAGCAGGTTGCATCGTTTGCTTTAACCATCAAAAGGTTTGTGGGAGGTTGCAGCCCGGTGTCCGTCATCCTCCCATCAGCGCCCCAGGGTGCATTCACGGCAGTTTTTGGTATTCTTGTACACGCTTTAACGAGCAGAGTGTTTTTCACCTTTTAAGCCCTCAGTGCTATGTGTGTGACTCTGCTCGGTTTCACCGTTTGTGGAGCTGGCATCCCATGACACCTCGGGCCTGGAGTGATTTGCAGTGACGCCATTACTCAGCAGTTTACAGTTGGTTCTGGTCTGCTTTATCTGTCAGGGGAGGGGAGACATCAAAGGTGTGCGGTGGCTCCCAGCCCCCGAGAGACTGGGCGGGGCAGCTACCTCTTATCTCTCCATCAGCCCGTATTTTCACAGGGCACACTGTCTCTGATAACATCCCGACCTCGGACCCTTTAAAGACGGTCATGTTGTTCGGCTGGACAAAGGGGCCTGAATGTAAACGAGTACACGGGAGAAGGAAAATTAGCAAATCTAAACAAAACTACATCTGACCTGGTAAGATTTTAGTAAAAAAAGAGAAAACAAGACTGTTAGGATGGCGTTGTGATGCCTATTTGGGATGGGAGTTTTGCAACGCAATCCTGAAGTCATTGCTTAAATGCACAGGGATGTTAGGTATCACTTTTATGGATACTTTTAGGCTGGTGTGTACTATAGAACTAACTGTTTTAATGGTGCCCTGCTTTTGTTACGTTGATGTCAGGTGGGAACCTGCTGTCTGTCCTAAGGGACCCTCCTCCAAACCGGGCCAAAAACAATCAGTATGCATGATGTATCCTTGTTGAGTGATCTGTAGGGGGGCAATGACATCGAACACAAAGTTACCATCTAAGTTGTACCCTAGTGGGACCAAAAATGAATATTAGAGATGCAGTTTATACTATATTATTAATTTGGGCTTGACGTAAATAGTGACTGCTCTGTACATCATGTTTTACCGCATTTTATCGAATACAGTCTCTTTCTGTTTCTATGAAAATGATTTTCTTTGTGTTCTAGTGGTGAAATCGGGCACAATTCACTTGACTTTCAAATGTGTGCCTTTTTTCGACGATGTAGCAATGAAGGGTGTGGCCCATATTCTTGAATCTTTGCAGCCAGGGGTGCGGATTCAATGGTGCAGCAGGTGCAGTGGCACCATCCATCCACCCACACCATCCATCCATCCATACCCCCACTCCATCCATCCATCTCACTCCATCCATCCATCCCCCCCACTCCATCCATCCATCTCACTCCATCCATCCATCCATCCCCCCCACTCCATCCATCCACCCATCCCCCCACACCATCCATCCATCCCCCCACTCCATCCATCCATCCCCCCACTCCATCCATCCATCTCCCGACTCCATCCATCCCTCCCCGCCCCACACTCCATCCCTCCCCGCCCCACACTCCATCCCTCCCCGCCCCACACTCCATCCCTCCCACGCCTCACACTCAATCCCTCCTCCGACCCACACTCCATCCCTCCCCCGCCCCGCACTCCAACGTTTATGCTATTGGCATTATAAAGTACAATAATTTTTATTTAAGTATTAAATATTGGAAAAAATACAACCCATTGTTATTTTTAATATTAATACATCTAAGTCATGTAAATACAACACATATTGCATTATAAATGCTATAGGTGTCACGTTTACAAAAGTTAACACTATTGGCATTGTAAATGACAAAGTTATTAATTTTGTTATATTCAAAACAAAAACATAAATAAAAAATGTGTCATTTACAATACTAATACCTCTAACTTTACTAATGCGAGCCCTATTGCATTGCAAACGTATTATTTATAACATTTTGAAAAGATTGTGATTTGTCAGATCAATACATGGAAGGCAGGGGAAAACTAAACATGTACCTTTACTAATGCTATAGATGTAACATTTTCTAAATTTATAACTATTGTCATTTCAAATAACAAAATTAATACTTTCATAATTTGAAAAACATAAACAAAAATTAAAAAATATTTACATTTACCACACCAAAAGTTCAAACTTTTCTATTGCGAGACCTATTGCATTTTCAATGCTTGTTTTAATAGCTTTTCACTTTAATTTTTGCTGACCTGAAGCTTTTTGCATTTACACTGCTCTCATCGCTGAAAGTCCTTTTTTGACTTGTACTTCATTGGAGATTTGTTGTGAATTCCAGCATCTTCACCTGTGCTTAACTATACTAGCTGCCTTATCTGGCGCTCCTCCCTACTCCTCCTACACACACTAGGTTTTATTAGTGCTACTTTCCAAGCCTCACCCACTCTAGTCCTCCTCTCTGTACCTGTGTGGTGGTTCTTCTTAGTACATCTACATTCCTTTCAGGCACTTTTTGAGTACACCGCATACGCTCCACCACAATTTGTACTTTATGGGTAGGCTCAAGTCCATGTCACATATACCTCATACAACCAAAACTGTTTTTGTAAAGAATTCCAAAGTTTTTTCTGCATTATCTAAGTTGGAGGATTCTCACACTTCATCCGGATCGGATACTGCAATGGAGCCCTCCCAAACTGCGCCAGGGAAAACCAATATGAAAAGACTAAAAAAAGACCCTCCCTCACCATCCAAACAGTCTACTACTGCATCTATGGAGTTGTTATTGGACGAAATTAGATCCTTCCGGCCTTTTTTTGGAATACATTAGATCTTTGCGACCCTTCGTGAAAGAGACTAATGTTAAGCTCCAAGCTCTGACAGACCATTGGTCACAAATGGAAACTAGAGTGTCCTCAGTTGAACATTCCGTTACCTCCCTTCAGGATACATGTTTTACAGTGTCTCATTTAAATGCTCAGGTCTCTGTTCTTCAACGGCAGGTGGAAGAATTGGAAAATAGAAATTGACGCAACAATCTTCGCATTTATGGTCTTGTGGAAGGCCTTGAGGGTGCAGATCCACTTTCCTTCTTTAAAACCTTTCTCCCCAAATTGCTTCATCTACCAGAGGGCACAAATCTTAATATTCAACGTGCGCACCGTCTGGGTCGTCCCTCTTCTTCTGCTTCTCCATCACAGAGGTGTTATTATTTACTTCCTGGAATAAACTGATCTCCTCAAGGTTCTTACAGCTGCCAAATCTTCTCCCAAGTTGACATGGTCTGGTTGATCTTTGTTCTTTGCTCAGGACTATGCAAAAGCAACTGCCAACCGCCGGAAGGCCTTTCTGGGTATGAGAGATGACCTTCGCTCAATGGGTGCCCGATATGGCCTCTACTATCTTTGTCTGTTTAAAGTTACCTTCAATAATAAGACAACCACTTATGAAGACCCTGTCCGTCTGCAGAGTTTTATCAATGCTCACAAGACCTCCGCCATGGATTCTTCTGGACCATCGTCCTCCTTTCGTGGCAGAATTGTAGCATTATCAGTTGATGCTTTGTTGTTGTATTTTGATCTTTGAACTGCCTTGATTTTCATGTTCCTATTTCTCACTTCGCATTACTGTTCACCGTTATTCACGTTTTGACTCGTATTCTTCATATTGTGATCTATGTTCTCCTTCTTCCCATTCGCAGGAACCCTTCCCCGTCTGATGATGTCTCCCCGGTTTCCCGCCTAGCTGACCTTGGATGTGTTGCCTCACTCGTCTGGCCCCTTCCTCCCCCAGCACCTCCTCACTCTCTCCTTTCGTAGGTATGTGTTCCCTTTGTCTCTTCTTTTTGTTTCCTCCCTTGTTTTGCCTCTTTCTTTCTTTTTGATTTTGTTCTCCTCCTTCTAACGGGTATTACTTTTCTTCTCACTGTATTTTTTTGCCTCTCCATCCGTCCCCTTTTCACTCGTACTCCTATGTTTTGCTCTCTCCTCGTTATGCTTTTTTTCATCTTTTTTCATTTTATTGCTTTCTGCTTGCCGCTTTTCCTTCTCTTTCTTTCCTTTCAATGTCATTGAGTATTTCTTCTTGTATTTCTAATATTTCTTCATGGGCTTTTTTCTTTCAATTTATTCCATTGTTGACCATGTTTTCATTTGTATGATATGTCCCTCAATTTAATTTCATGGAATGTGAAGGGTATTAATTCTCCAATCAAACGCCAGCGTATATTGTCCCATCTAGCTAAACTGAACGTCGATGTAGCTCTCTTGCAGGAAACCCACCTTTCTGACACTGAATCCGTAAAGCTCAAAAGGGGAAGGGTGGGTGAGGTTTTTTATTCGCAGGGTGATGGTAAGCGCAATGGGGTTGCAATTCTTTGTCGTAAAACGCTTCCTATCACGCTCATTTCTCAAGAATCAGATGATGATGGCAGATGGGCTTTTGTCAAGCTGTCTCTTAGGGGTGTTCCAGTCTCTTTCTCAATGTCTATGCTCCAACTGGTGGTGCGCCTCTTTTTTGGGCTGAACTCTCCCAACATATTACACGTTTTCTAGATGATAATTTTATCCTTGCTGGTGACTGCAATCACCCCTTGGACCCCTTTGTTGACAGGAATTGTAAATGTAAATGTACAGGAATTTATATAGCGCAAATCACCGAGCGGTTTCTAAGCGCTTGCTTAGGGAACCCGTCCTGGTATTCCCCTGTGAGATACGCCCGGCAGGGTATCCGCAAGGTGAAAGCCAGGCATCCCGCCACGAGGGGCCGTTGTGGAGATTAAGCAAGCTATTGCCCAGAGTCGCAGAGTGTGAACCCGTGAATCGAGTAGGCACCGGAGCAAGAATTGTCGAGTCCATGGACATTTTAGGACTCAAGACCCCGCTGAGCCGGGAATTGAACCCTGGTCCCGGGCTGACCTCTGCTCCCAGGTCTGCCTCCTCTAACCAGTGAGCCACACTTCTCCACGGCCCATTATATTCCTAGCAAATCCCATAAGCTTTTTACCCAAACCATCTCTCAGCACAAGCTTATTGATGCATGGCGTCTATGTAATCCGACCTTAAAGGAGTTTACATTTTATTCTCCTTTGCATCATTCGCAGTCACGCATCGACTATATTTTTGTCTCCCATCAAATTGCCCAGACCCTCATACTGCTGAGATTGGTCCGATTTTACTCTCGGGTCATGCTCCAGTTTTGATTGGCATAGATGTACTTCCTAAACTTGTAGGCCCTAAGAGGTGGCGCTTTAATGACACTCTCCTCTTGAACCCTAAGTTCACTGCTTCTTTCTTGGCTTTCTCAGATCAATATTTCAAATTTAATGAAACTTCCTCTATCCCGGCTTACACTATTTGGGATGCATATAAGGCTGCAGCGCGAGATTTCCTTATTACTTTTGTAGCAAAGAAGCGTAAAGCTGCTTGCACATTTATTGGGAATCTCCTTAACCCCTCCCCTGCTGATGACGGAACCGCTCCGTCATCAGCTACGGTTGGGCTGTGCTGATGACGGAGCGGTTCCGTCATGGCCCGGCCGCCGCGCCTAAGCGGCGCTGATTTCGCGCCTGCCCGGCCGTTGTATTGAGCGGGGCTGGTCATGACGGAACCACTCCGTCACCAGCACAGCTCAACCGCGGCTGGTGACGGAGCGGTTCTGTCACCAGCATGCGGCCGCCGCGCGGCCGCCCCACCCCGTTAGCGCTGCGGCGGAATAGCCGCCGCAGCGAAAGGGTTAATGACATTAAGAGACTGGAGCATGCCTATTTTACCTCGCATTCGCAGGACAGTCTGACTGCTCTTGTGGCTGCCAAAATGAAGTTTAATCAAAAATCCACAGAGGATGCCTCTTTGTATTGGTTAAAATCTAGTGCCAAGTTCTATGGGGGTAGAAATAAAGCTAGGAAACTTCTTGCCAACTACCTAAAGGACAAACACAATAAGCTGAACATCGAGTCTATTTAGGATGCTAATTCTGTTCTCCAGTACAAGGATGCTGATATTCTCACTGAGTTCTCCCTTTTCTACCAATCCCTGTACTCCTCCGAGGCCCAACCTTCTTTTCAATTTCTTACACAATTTTTCTCTACCATCCAAAAGCCTGAACATTTTCCTCTCGATCTATCCCACTTAGAATTTGACATTTCTCAAAAAGAGTTGCTTACCGCACTTCAACACCTTAAATTGAACAAAGCCCCTGGGCCGGATGGCTTCATTGTGGAATTTTACCTTCACTTTTCTAAGTTACTACTTCCAAAGCTTCACTCCCTTTTAGGCTCATTTTCTGTGCTTGGGAATTCCTCTGGTTCCTTTTCTGATGCTCATATATGCCTCATTCCTAAAGAAGGCAAGGATGCCAAGTACTGTAAGAACTATATCTCTGGTGAATATTGATTACAAAATTTTCGCTAAGTCTTTAGCTGCCCGACTCAACCTTCGACTCCCTGACCTCCTTGGTGAGGAACAGTCTGGTTTTGTTAAAGGCCGTTATATAACTGATAATACCAGGCTGCTATTCAATATTTTATCCAAAGCTTCCCGTTTGCAGCACCCTCTTGCAGCGATTGCCCTAGATGCTGAAAAGACGTTTGATAGGGTTGAGTGGCCCTATCTTTTTCACACTTTAGAATGGTTTTGCTTTGGTCCGAAATGTATTTCCCTGGTTACTCTTCTATATTCCAACCCACGAGCGGCGGTTTGTTCTAACGGTCAGGTTTCCTCCTTCTTTAAGCTGGGTAGGGGTGTTCGTCAAGGGTGCCCACTTTCCCCTTTTCTTTTTATTTAGCACTGGAACCCTTTTTGTCCATGCTTCGCCAAAACCCTGATATTCATGGTTTTCAAACAGCGACCTCCCACATTAAACTTGCTGCTTACGCAGATGATATTTTACTTTTTCTTTCTAACCCCACGGTTTCCGTTCCAGCTTTCTTGGAGGAGGTACGGAGCTATTCTTTAGTTTCAGGGTACAAACTTAATAACGACAAATGCGAGATCCTTCCCCTTACAAAATTCACCTTCAAACCTGATTTTAGTGTCTCCAATTTTGCTTGGTGTCCCTTGCATATTAAGTATTTAGACCTGCTTATAACTGTGTACATCTCTGATACTATTTCTCTTTGTCTCAATAAATGTATTCAAAAAGTCTCAGACCTGGCAACTAGGTGGCACCCTCTCTACTTATCTTGGTGGGGTCGCCTTGATACTATCAAAATTATGTTGTCTCCTGTGATCCTTTATACGATCTCTAACATTCCCGTACCTATCCCTTCCAAATTCTTTTAAAAAAATTAAACGGTTTTGTCCTCCTTTCTGTGGAACAACAAAAAGTCTAGGATGTTACTGGCTAGACTAATTCGCCCTGCCTCTGAAGGCGGAGTGAATTTCACTGATTTTCCGGCTTACCAGAGAGCTTTTTTGCTTCGCCAAGCTTCTTTTTGGTTGCAGGATCCGGCTTTTCCATGTCCATTATGGGCTAAGGTTGAGCGCCTTTTTCTGTCTCCTTTCTCCTTTGCTGAATTTCTCTCCTTTTCCCGGAAGTTATCTTCGCTTGCCACTCCTGTTCACAAATACACCATCAAACTCCCCCTCTCCTCTAAACCTCCTCCCCCCGTCACCATCGCTGATTTCCTTTCCTCTACCATTTGGCACAACACTCAGCTCCTAATTCATCACAAACCCTTCTTTTGGAGGTCCTGGAGGCATAGAGGGTTAGTTTGGATTTCGCAGTTATTTTCAGGCTCCACCTTTCTGCCTTTCTCGACTCTATGTTCCTCTTTTAATTTACCTACCCCTTTTGCACCTAAGTATCTTTTACTTAGGGAGGCCGTGATGACTACGTATGATCGACTCCTGCAAGCACAGGCATCTCCCTCTTCTCCATCTCCTACTACACGCCTTCACTCACTCCTCCGTACTAATCCCAAAGCCTCCTCTGTATACAAGTAGGAGCAATGGGAACTTATCATACTGAGATTCCTTCATTAAGGGTCAATCTCACGACATCAGGTTGCAAGAGAGTCGCATTTTGAGTGGTCCCTGCCACGCGTAGGGAAGCATTAGCTTCTAGTACTGACTCTGCCCCTGGTTAACTCTCTTGCAACCTGATGTCGCGAGATTGACCCTTAATGAAGGAATCTCAGTATGAGAATTTCATACATTAATTGAACTTCACACAAGTTGTGTGAGTATTCAACCTTATTTTATGTATTATCCTGACGAAAGCTCCATAGACCCGCTTTGGGCCCAGGTGAGCTGAAACATGTCGACCTATCTATAGAGACATATGGTAATTCAGTAACTCTATTACCCAATATACTACTCTTCTAGTTTTAAATTACAGTGCCCACCTCTTTATAATAAATGTTGGTTTGGTGCGACACTGCTTTTAAATAATTCTCTTGGATGCTCTACATATTTTCCCTCTGTGGTTGTCCCTACAATTTCTGGACACTTCTACACTTACCAGAGGTTGCCTCGGGTGAGGCAGGCATATAGCACGTCATTTGTTAACCCGATGACTATGCCGTGACGCTTGACGAGGGGCGGATAAAAAGATACACCGCAACATCTAAATCATAGCGTCTATGAGGGTTTTCCAACATAACCAATGGTTATTGTAGATACTAGTGTCCATTCCCACTTTTGATTAACACAGAATCTATCCAGGGGAACTGAATGGACCTCAATTCCTCTTCCCTCCTTGGTGATGAAGTACTTACTGTATCCTCTCTGGTATAAGCTGTCACTAAGATGACACTAAGATGCTGTTGTGAGAAGTTGGCCTGGTATATGATGCTCACTAGTTCTAGTGATCACCTTGTACCATGCCAAGCAACCCTTATGATGATTGGTTGTAAGTCAACCTTATAGACCAGCTATCCTAGTAGCGTGGACAAAGCAGTCTTAGGCTAAACTCTGTAAAGGCATGTGAAGCAAGCTGTTTTACCATACACAATCCCCTTGAATACCAAATGAAAGGACACAGATATATATTGAAAAAATATATATATTTACTACAAATCCCCTATACTCTTTATGAGCACAGAAGCAAATGCGTTAAAACAAAACACAGTGTAAATACACAAAAGTTGCACAATATGGATGAGCCCTAGGGGCCACCTAAACCATATACTAAAATAGTAGTATAAGAACTACCTAGCTGAAAGGAAGTAGGCCTAGGGCCTTGGGAATCGCTGGAGCTGTTCAGGACTAACAGTGAAGAAGTCGGGAAAGGCCCGCGGGACTCGGGTGCCGTGCGGAAAGTGCACGCATATACCAATGTAATGTCAATGGTACGTAAAAGTTACAAAGTTAGTGTTTAAGGAACCTTCCGGCTGACCTAGAAGGACAAAACTTTAGACCTAGGCACTAGAGGTTTGTACCAGTGTAGGAACACCGGCGTTGCTGAGTTACCTCACCCACAGGAGGCGGGTGCACCGGTGCGAAGTAGTGTCGGGTTTCGTCACGCAGGTCTATGCTGCTTGGAGCTGAAGATGCTGCAGGCGTCGAGACGAGAAGAGTTCCGGTGGATCCAAGGGTGGATCTGAAGTAGTGAAGACCTGAAAGCAGAGGGGACAATGTTCAAAGTCACTAGCCAGTGACTACCGTGGAACCAGGATGGAACCAGGCGATGTCGGGTGCAACCAGGTGATGAGGTGCAGCTTGTCTCCTCAGCCACTTAAAAATGTAAAAAAAAAAAAACACTTAGGGCCCGATGTAGGTACCAAATACCGGTCGGAAACGGCCGATTTCGGCCGTTTTCGACCGGTATTTGGCCTACTGAGATGTAGGGGACCTTTTTTTGTCCGATTCGGTATTTTACAGATTCGGTAAAATTACCGAATCGCAAAATTACCGAATCGGTAATTTTACCGTTTTTTTAAATTTGGGATGTAGGTGGGACTACTTTCAGTCCCACAGGCCCTTCAGATTCGGTATTTTAACACCCAATCCAATTGGGTGTTAATATACCGAATCCAGGTGTGCATGCACATGTGTGCATGCACACCTATGCCATGTGACAGACAGACATGCCCTTAGGGCATGTCTGTGTGCCACATGGCTCACATGCCTTTTTTTGGGGTGCTGGAGGGTGTCAAAGTGACACCCCCTGCACCCTTGCACAAATCGGTAATTACCGAATCGGTAATTACCGATTCGGTAATGCCCATTGATTCCTATGGGCTTCAAGGCCCATAGGAAGCAATGGGGGATACTGAATCGGTATTTACAGAATCGGTAAATACCGAATCTTACAGATTCGGTATTTACCGAATCTGAAATACCTACATCTCCCCCCCCCTCTAATTTACCACTTCATAACTACCGATTCGGTATGATTCGGTATTTATGAAGTGGTAAATGTAGATTTACCTACATCGGGCCCTTAGACACGAAGAGGTCGAGGATGTCCAGGAGTCAATCACGAGCTGTCCCACAAAAGCTCTAGCTGATGGCGGTGTTGGCAACTTGATTGGAGCAAACAGGCCTTGGAGTGGTGTGGCTCACTGGTTAGAGGTGGCAGACCCGGAAGCAGAGGTCAGCCCGGGACCAGGGTTCGATTCCCGACGCGGCAGGGACTTGGGCCATGGTCAGCGGACTAGATAATTCTCGCCTCGGTGCCTACTCCAACCATGGGTCCCACTCAGCAACTCTGGGCAATAGCTTGCTTAATCTCTACTAACGGCCCCATCAGCGCCGGGGATGCTTGTCTTCACCTTGGAGATGCCCAGGAGGGATCATCTCACAGGGAAAGCCAGGATGGGTTCCCCAGCGGTATACAGCGCCGGGACGCCCCTTTGCTGGGGCAGCTGTGCGCTTTACAAGTATACGACATTTAACATTAATGCAAGCCATGCAGGAAGTGGAAAAAGCTTATCACTCGGACCAGCAAGGTCAGAGCGGGTGCTCCTTTTCACAGGAGCGAGGGTAAGTCTGGAGCAACCAGACCCGCAGTGTAAATTGTAGGTTTCGTCACCAAGATGGCCGCTGACCACGTGGCAAGTGGCCGGGATGGCGCGTCGAGTGGCACGATGCAAAAGGGCCCCACGCAGATCGTGGAGATGCTGGGGGGCTGATCTTCGGTGCAAGGACTGCACGGTTGTGGGGCTTCTCAAACCCCAAAGCACAGCATCGAGGGTGCCTCGGGTGCTGCGCAGTCAGCTTCTCAGGGGTCTTTCAAGATGTCCGGTCCCACGTCTCACGGTGCCTCCACGGGTCCCTTCTTTTCAGGGACTGTGAATCGGGCTGTGAGAAATCTGGGAGTCTGGGTCTCGTCAAGCTCTGGGCTCGGGCTCTGGCAGGAGGCGGCGGCAAAGCAGACGTTGAGTTGCTGGATGGTGCCTTTGTTCACAGGGTGGCCACTCCTAGGCCACAAGGGAGATGCTCTTCAGTCTTCTGCGCAGCAGAATGTCGAAGTCCAGTCGTCTTCTTAGTTTCAAGTTGATTCAGGATGATCTGAGGTGCTACTGCACTGCTCCCACTCTTATTCCCAATCTGAGGGGTGGATCACCTGCTAGGTCCCTCTTGTGGGTGGGACCAGGAAGGGGGGCGGTTACACCCCCTTTCATTTGTACAGCTCCGTGCCGGGACTGGGGCTGGAAAGCCCCAGCACCGGTTTGGACTGGCTTATGTACGAGGACACCTTGTGTGCCCCAGGCATGTCTGATTCTATTCAGCCCTGTCCTACCCAATACACAAAATCCTGTCTGGGGTGGTGCTCGCACCTCCCAAGGCAGGAAACCCTTTGTCGAAGCCTCCCTCGCTGGAAGGACTCCCAGCAGCAGGAGGTCAGACTTGTGTCTGTGGTGGCAGCATCCATTTTGTGATGCTGAGGCTCTGGTTAACTTTAACCGGGGTTCAATTTATGTACATGTCGTGCCCCTCTAGAAGGGTGGAATGCTATCCTCGTCGACAGAACTGTTGAGGGGATAGTATTCCAAATCGTATGACACCTTACTCGACATGTTTTGATAAAGCCAAACCAAAGTTAGCATATAACCGCGAGGATTATAATGCACTTAAGAGTATATGGTATGGCAATATCCCGGAACAGCTAAGGGAGTTGTTCCCGACAGCTGCAGACAGGCTCAGCTCACGCTAGAGCACTGTCTCATATGAAACCATGCACTCTGCCTCCAGGATTGTTAAGGCCTGCCATAGGAGTGACTAATAGGTTAACATGTTTCCAGTTAGGGTTAGACATAGGTATACTATATCTAAGTAAGAGGTGATTACACCAACTTACCCCAGCTGAGTGATCAGCCAGTTGTGTCAAATATGGAGGCCAGGCCAGGGGTAGCACAATACATGCTGCAGCCCCTGGTAGGCCTTGGCTACACCTATGCCCTGGGTACCTCTGGTACACTGTTACAGGGGCCTATAAGGTGAACCCGTTCCAATTGTGTATGCACCTAAGGTACATGGAGTCCATTTTAAGGAGAGAGCAATTAGCCTGGGGCCCTGAATAGCAGGGTCCCAGGCCAACTATGTAAAAAAACAGCTAAACACCAGGCAAAAAGTTTGGGGGTAACCATAGTCAGATATCCACCTTCCTACACCCCCCCACACCCTCCAAACAAAAGGAGATAAGGCTATCCTTGACCAGGTAAGCCTATATTGCCTAAGTGACCATATAAGGAAGTACCAGCTCTGGCTTGGCTACCCCCTGTCTCATGGTCCACTAAGCAATCCCTCACCCTAAGGGTATCTGAGGGTCTCCACCATAGGGAATCTCTACCGGTGGTGTGTCTTGACAAAGTTAAAGGCTGATGTTGCGATGGAGTACTGAAGTGAGATTCCTCTGTAGGACTCAGCTTCCTCCAATCACTCTCCACCATGTGTGCCTTTCTTTCTTTGACTGAGTTGCACTGTGTTCTCAGGGTCAACCTCTGGCTACCTAAACCTGGAGGCTGGGTCCCTTTGTTTGGCTTACTGGAGGGACAGGTCAGATATGGGGCCTTGGGGTCCCAGGTTTGGCTGTGCCCAACAGAATCCATCTGTGGGAGGTCCCTAACAAGTTTTAAGGGAGCTCCCTCAGGAGTTTCTAAAGTTGTCACCTTACTAGGACTACTAGTTTCGGTGCCCCTAATCTCTTGATGTGGGTGCTTTATTTGACAGGGGGGCCTTTGGGGCTCACTGTCCTTCTTGTCCTCTGCAGCCCTGGGCTGAGTAAGGCAAAGTAGAGAGGGGCAGGTTACCTGCTCCAGACTGGGTCCCACCTGAGAAGGGTCCACTGCCATCAGGGGCTCTGTCAGGCTAGGTCTAACAACCTCTGGGACAGTTCCTTCATCAGGGGTAAGATCAGTTCCCTGAGGAGGCTGATCCTTTCCTAAAGTCTGGTGGGAGGGAGATTTCTCTTCCTCCTCAATGCTCTCTGTTTGTGTGGAGTGCTCCATCATTTCAGGCTTCACAACACAAGTATCAGTTTGAGTTTGGGCTGTGGCCATCACAGCCCCACCAACCTTTTCAGGAGGAGACTCAGTTTGGGTATGGACTGTTACCATCACAGCCCTGCTAATCTTTTCAGGAGGGAAGTTAGCTAAAGATGGGGCTGAGGTTTGCTCAGCCCTACCAACCTTTTCAGGAAGGACATCTTGGATTGGGGCTGTAGCCATCACAGCCCCTCTAACCTTTCCATGGAGATTTACCATTCTAGAATGGGTTTGCTGTTCAACCTCAGCCCAGGCTGAGATTTCCAAATCATTACCAAGTAGGCAATCTACAGGCAGGTTTGCTGACACTGCCACTCTCTTTGGGCCAGTGACACCTCCCCAGCTAAGACTAACTACTGCAATGGGATGTTTGGTTTCTATTCCATCAATGTTTGTCACCTGATATGTGGCATCATGTAAAAGTTGCCTTGAGGGGACTAGACATTCAGCCACCATGGTGATGCTAGCCCCTGTGTCTCTAAAGGCCTCAACTTTCAAACCATTGATGAGGGGCTCCTGTCTATACTTGCTCAAAGTGTTTGGGCAAGCAGTGAAATTGGCAAACCCCATGCCAGTTTCATTGACAAGAGTATCTGAGGTAGGGGACCTGGTTAGGCCAGAATCCACCTGAGCTCCAAAAGTGAACCCACCTAAATTCTTGGGGGTGCTCCCACCACTTGGGGGACCACTGCTAACAGTGACAGGAGGTGTTGAAGCTTTACCTGGAGTTATATTGTCCTTATTACCATTCTTTGGACAACAGCTGTCTGTTTTCCAATGTCCAACCTGTTTACAGGTATGGCAGTAAGGCTTTTTCTCTGTAGAGGAAGTGTTGGGGGGCCCACCCTTCCCATTGGAGTTTTGGGGCCCTGGGGAAGTCTTCTCTTTGGTTTTATCCCCACCTTTCTCTTGATGCTTGGTAGTCTCTTTCTTTTGGTCACCACCCTGGTTCTTAGGCCTGATCCTGGTTCTGACCCATTTGTTTGCCCTCCTACCCAATTCTTGTGGAGAGGTAAGATCAGAGTCCACCGGGTGCTGATGTAGAAGCTGATTTTGACAATTACTTAAGATTTGCTCTCTCATAATTAAATTATACAATCCTGTATAGTATGTAACCTTACTTCCCAGCAACCAGCCCTCCAGAGCCTTAGTGGCACATTCAACAAATTCAGACCAGTCCTGAGTCTGTGTCTTCTGGGTCTCTCTGAACATTAACCTGTGCTGTTCAGTGGTTAAGCCTAACCCATCAATCAGAGCACTCTTCAGGACCAGGTAGTTTCTAGAATCCCCATCACTAACTGTGAGGAGTCTGTCTCGGCCTCTACCTTCAAAGGAGAGCCACAGGATTGCTGCCCACTGCTCCTGAGGGATCTGCTGTACTTTGCAGGCTCTCTCAAGTGCAGTCATCCATTTGTGGATATCACCCCCAGCTTTGTAGGGGGGCACAATCTTACTCAGGTTTCTACTATCATAGGACCTGTCTTTATCCTTTGGGATAATGCTGCCACCAGTGGGTACTAACTCACTCTCTCTAGGCTGTCTTGCTCTAGCAAGTTTCTCTTGGACCAGGGTAACCTCTAGTTCCCTCTTCTGGATCCTAAGCTCAGCCTCTCTCATGTTGGCCTCATGTTCCCTTCTCTGAGGGCTAGTCATCCCCCTTCTGGAGTGACCATGAGAGCCTCTAGAAGCTTGGGAGGTATTGGATTCACCTGAGTGATTCCTTCTCCTCCTTTGCTCCTGGTTAAGTCCACTTGGGGGTCTGGGTAAGGTCATCCTTAGCTCAGTCCCAAATGCACTTAAGTTAGCCTGGGTAAGCCTGCTGGCTGGCACCTGACTAAGTCTACCATCATCAGAGTCACTGCTCCCTCCTTCTATCTCCTCTTCCTCATCAGGCTGAGTACCTCCAGTGACTTGGTCATCCTCATCTATCTGGACTACAGGGACAGGGGTATCAGTATTGTCATCTTCAGTGGGGGAGCCTCATTCAGCATTCCCTGTGGGGTCTGCTTTAGAGGTTTTTAGAGCTTCAGACTGGTCTAGAAGCTCTCTGAGGTGGTCTGCTGTAGGGGTTGGACCCGTTTTGATAACTCTTAAGGTACACAGCTGCCTCAGTTCTTTAAAGGTGAATATAGCAAATTTGGATGGTGCCCTTGGAGGGTCACTCTCAACAGGAGTAAGTCCTGTGGACCCCTCTGCTCCAGATATTGCTCTAGTGTGGGTGGATATGTTGCAATCTACCTACACTGGTGTTTACCTACTAAATCTATCTAGTAGTTGTAGTCAGGGTGCGCTACTCCCTATCCTCTAAAACAACTAAGTTCAGTAGAACTTAAGTATACTAGTCTTGTTTTATATGTACCTGTATGATCTTTCAAATGATACTCTCAAAGATTGTAATGGTAAAACAACAGCAAGCTCAAATCCCACCTCCTGCTCACCAATGCGAGAAGTTGGCCTGGTATATGATGCTCACTAGTTCTAGTGATCACCTTGTACCATGCCAAGCAACCCTTATGATGATTGGTTGTAAGTCAACCTTATAGACCAGCTATCCTAGTAGCGTGGACAAAGCAGTCTTAGGCTAAACTCTGTAAAGGCATGTGAAGCAAGCTGTTTTACCATACACAGTCCCCTTGAATACCAAATGAAAGGACACCACACAGATATATATTGAAAATATATATATATTTATTTACTACAAATCCCCTATACTCTTTATGAGCACAGAAGCAAATGCGTTAAAACAAAACACAGTTTAAATACACAAAAGTTGCACAATATGGATGAGCCCTAGGGGCCACCTAAACCATATACTAAAATAGTGGTATAAGAACCACCTAGCTGAAAGGAAGTAGGCCTAGGGCCTTGGGAATCGCTGGAGCTGTTCAGGACTAACAGTGAAGAAGTCGGGAAAGGCCAGCGGGACTCGGGTTCAGCGCGGAAAGTGCACGCATATACCAATGTAATGTCAATGGTGCGTAAAAGTTACAAAGTTAGTGTTTAAGGAACCTTCCGGCTGACCTAGAAGGACAAAAATTTAGACCTAGGCACTAGAGGTGTGTACTAGTGTAGGAACACCGGCGTTGCTCAGTTACCTCACCCACAGGAAGCGGGTACACAGGTGCGAAGTAGTGTCAGGTTTCGTCACGCCGGTCGATGGTGATTGGAGCTGAAGATGCTGCAGGCGTCGAGACGAGAAGAGTTCCGGTGGATCCAAGAGTGGATCTGAAGTGGTGAAGACCTGAAAGCAGAGGGGACAATGTTCAAAGTCACTAGCCAGTGACTACCGTGGAACCAGGATGGAACCAGGTGATGTCGGGTGCAACCAGGTGATGAGGTGCAGCTTGTCTCCTCAGCCACGTGGACACGGAGAGGTCGAGGACGTCCAGGAGTCGATCACGAGCTGTCCCACAAAGGCTCTAGCTGTGGTATCAGCAACTTGATTGAAGCAAACAGGCCTTGGCTAATGCAAGCCATGCAGGAAGTGGAAAAAGCTTATCACTCGGACCAGCAAGGTCAGAGCGGGTGCTCCTTTTCACAGGAGCGAGGGCAAGTCTGGAGCAACCAGACCCGCAGTGTAAATTGTAGGTTTCATCGCCAAGATGGCCGCTGACCACGTGGCAAGTGGCCGGGATGGCGCGTCGAGTGGCACAATGCAAAAGGGCCCCACGCAGATCGTGGAGATGCTGGGGGGCTGATCTTCGGTGCAAAAGCTGCTCGGTTGTGGGGCTTCTCAAACCCCAAAGCACAGCATCAAGGGTGCTTCGGGTGCTGGGCAGTCAGCTTCTCAGGGGTCTTTCGAGATGTCCGGTCCCACGTCTCTCGGTGCCTCCACGGGTCCCTTCTTTGCAGGGACTGTGGATCGGGCTGTGAGAAGTCTGGGAGTCTGGGTCTTGTTGGGCTCTGGGCTCAGGCTCCAGCAGGAGGCGGAGGCAAAGCAGTCATTGAGTTGCTGGATGGTGCCTGTGTTCACAGGGTGGCCACTCCTAGGTCACAAGGGAGATGCTCTTCAGTCTTCTGCACAGCAGAATGTCGAAGTCCAGTCGTCTTCTTAGTTTCAAGTTGATTCAGGATGATCTGAGGTGCTACTGCACTGCTCCCACTCTTATTCCCAATCTGAGGGGTGGATCACCTGCTAGGTCCCTCCTCTGGGTGGGACAAGGAAGGGGGGCGGTTACACCCCCTTTCCTTTGTCCAGCTCCATGCCAGGACTGGGGCTGGAAAGCCCCAGCACCGGTTTGGACTGGCTTATGCACGAGGACACCTTGTGTGCCCCAGGCATGTCTGATTCTATTCAGCCCTGTCCTACCCAATACACAAAATCCTGTCTGGGGTGGTGCTCGCACCTCCCAAGGCAGGAAACCCTTTGTCCAAGCCTCCCTCGCTGGAAGAACTCCCAGCAGCAGGAGGTCAGCCTTGTGTCTGTGGTGGCAGCATCCATTTTGTGATGCTGAGTCTCTGGTTAACTTTAACCGGGGTTCAGGTTATGTATATATTGTGCCCCTCTAGAAGGGTGGAATGCTATCCCCGTCGACAGAACTGTCGAGGGGATAGTATTCCAAATCGTATGACACCTTATTTGACATGTTTTGATAACGCCAAACCAAAGTTAGCATATAACCGCGAGGATTATAATGCACTTAAGAGTATATGGTATGGCAATATCCCGGAACAGCTAAGGGAGTTGTTCCCGACAGCTGCAGACAGGCTCAGCTCATGCTAGAGCATCGTCTCATATGAAACCACGCACTCTGCCTCCAGGATTGTTAAGGCCTGCCATAGGAGTGACTTATAGGTTAACATGTGTCCAGTTAGGGTTAGACATAGGTATACTATATGCAAGTAAGAGGTGATTACACCAACTTACCCCAGCTGAGTGATCAGCCAGTTGTGTCAAATATGGAGGCCAGGCCAGGGGTGGCACAATACATGCTGCAGCCCCTGGTAGGCCTTAGCTACACCTACGCCCTGGGTACGTATGGTACACTGTTACAGGGGCCTATAAGGTGAACCAGTTCCAATTGTGTATGCACCTAAGGTACATGGAGTCCATTTTAAGGAGAGAGCAATTAGCCTGGGGCCCTGAATAGCAAGATCCCAGGCCAACTATGTCAAAAACCAGCTAAACACCAGGCAAAAAGTTTGGGGGTAACCATAGCCAGATATCCACCTTCCTACAGCTGTCTCCTGTGTCATCCTGCAGGCGCGTGGCCAGCAGCCTCCCCCTGCCTTCAGAGGGGAGTCAGGGCATCAGATGGTCTGGACGGTCCATGCCTGCAGCTGATGCCTCTCCCAGCAGTTAATGTTCCTGTCTGCTGCTGCCTGCTACAAGCCCCCTCTGTTCTCCTCGGAGGTGTCTGGGGGGCGGGCTTGTGAGTCTAGGAAGCGACAGCTCGCTGATTGGAAGGGAGTAGGAACTCCTACTCCCTTCCAATCAGCTGTTAGCTGTCAACGAAGCATGAACCCTAAAGCCAAAGGCAGACTCTCAGGGCGATCTGGGGGTCAGCGGTTATTCATCTTGTTCTATTCACATGGCTCACCGAGAGGCTGCCATCGGCCCACACGGGGTGACAGGGAGGTTATCCTATATACACCAGATTCACCTGTGTCTCATCATCTGGAGAACCGGAAGTGGTTATATAACTTATATAATATCCAACCAGTCTTGGAGCGGGTTCACATGCCATCGCAAAGGGTTTGGTGCCTGCAGTGTGAATACAGTGCATCACACACCCAGTGTTCCAAAGTTACACAACAGGACGAGTTTATCCACATTTTGCAGCTTTATTTGTGGTGGTCTGACCCAATTCCGAAAATTATTTCGTTTTTTTTTCATTATAACTTGTTGGGCACCCCGTTTTGCCTAGAAGTAGCTTCGGCGCACGATCACAGGTTTGCAAGAGGCCACGAGCGTGCAGAAAAGTAGCAGTTTTTACATGGTGACAAGGTAAGCCTGAGCCAGGGTTCCTTCATTCCATTCCACTATCTAAGGCTAACTCGGGTTAGACCAAGCGGGGGAGGGGGTGGCGCACCTCACATCACAACTTATTCCCCGTGCGTTCGAATTAACGTTTCACTGTAAAAGTCCCATAAAATGTGAGTTCCTCTGAGGAATGCATAGCTGAATGAAGTAGCGTACAAACGCAGTGGCGTTCCCGTAATTTAGAGCCCTGTCCTCCCCTCGGCCCTGTAGCCAGGCATTGCCCAGGAAGTTTGACTCTAACAGGGGAGTGTTGATGCTGGGGCTTGCGGACCATGCACTGTTGGGTGTGCACAGCCCTTTTGCCTTCATGGCCACTTCTAGCTTTTGCAGCAAGATTTGAACATTATTTGTAAATGTTATACTTCTAGCAGGATGTTTTCATCCAATACCTGTGATGTTTGTCGTGGTCAACGGCTGTAGGGTATCGTTGCTTAGGTTGTCCCTGGGTTCACAGGTCACGTGAGCTAAATTTCCATACTGCCAAAGGACATGCAAAGCCACCTTCGCCACTCCTGTTTAAGTGAAAAAAATAGATGCCCGGGCACACGTGCACTGATTACTACATGCATACTAAGTGTGCTCAGTTGCTGCACAGAACTTTAGTTTTACACTTACACTTTCACCATGGCCAGTGGTTAATTTGTGCCAGCGAGGGGAGCCCACCTGCACTCATTTTATGAAACTGTCTCTCCTACTTCTGGTGGTCTGCAGGACCTTTGGAAAATGTCCTGGGCTGGCCCAGTTGTCTGTCCTCTGTGCCCGTTCAGTTATGGAATCACTCTGGGGGGTGATAATTTTACATCACCTATGGAATGCCACTTTGACCATGCGAAGAACAGCGCTAGCCTCAACTGTGACCTATATGAACCCAATTCAGACGAGAGTTTCGATCATGCCATTGGTTGGGTTGGGTGGAGGGGCGGGATCCATTACTGGGAGCCCCCTGTGCCTTCAGTCCTGCATTGCCACCGGAGAAAGATTCCTCAGTCTCTCCTGCTTTTATTTCCCTCTCATCATGAACCCCCGCGAGTCAGCTGGGCGCAAGGTGGGTTCCCCCTGCCCAGTCCTTGGGAGGGAGGGCGAGGGGTGGGAGAAAAGTAGACCAAGATTGTTTTGTGTGTGTAAAAGGCCGCTTTATTAGGAAACAGGTGCACATTACAAATATAAAACCTTGGCAACGCCTTACAAAACTATCCAGGCCCCTCCCCCGCCCAACAATACAGCAATAAAACATTACAACAACATTATAAACATCACGTCATCAATAAAACATTACGTCATAAATCAAATCATTACGTCATCATTTAAAAGCTTTATTCATCAAACCGCAATCACATATTGAAAGCCAGGCCCTCTATAACCATAAACCCTGCCTGACCCTTCACTCCTGACAATACCCCCCCACAAACCTGAACGGTCAAACAATGACCAACATACCCCTGAACCTGTCAATCAAAGAATCGATCCAATGCTCATCAAACAATCTACCATAAACCGCATCGATACAACCAAAAACCCCGCACAGCACCTGTTCCTAGCGACAAAACAAATTACAAGAAAAAACCCCTGCACACCTACGTCCAAGAAAACAGCCTTTAAGAAAAATTAAAAATTTCAAAAATAAAAAGGGGGAAAAAACCCAGAAGTAACAAAAATGGGAAAAACAAAAACCCCAGAAAAGGGGATAATAAATGGGAGGGAGGGTGGGACAAAAACGCTAACAGCCCTCCTAGCCACCAGGTCACCAAACCTAAAATGGTGGCTAGGAGGCGGGGGCGGGGGAATTTATGATTGGGCTGGCCTGTCCTACTAGGCCAGCCCAAAAACCAGAACATTCTGGCAACTTCTTGCAGAACCCCTCGCAGCCCTCCCAAACCGCCCGGGGGAGGGGACCTCCCTGCGGTCAGCTCCCTCCCCCAAGCCCCCCTTGGGAGGGAGGGCGAGGGGTTGGAGAAAAGTAGACCAAGATTGTTTTGTGTGTGTAAAAGGCCGCTTTATTAGGAAACAGGTGCACATTACAAATATAAAACCTTGGCAACGCCTTACAAAACTATACCTCACTAAATAAATAATAAACTACAAACCCCGCCCCCAAACCCCTCCCCTAAAATTCTTTGGCCCCTCCCCCGCCCAACAATACAGCAATAAAACATTACAACAACATTATAAACATCACGTCATCAATAAAACATTACGTCATAAATCAAATCATTACGTCATCATTTAAAAGCTTTATTCATCAAACCCCAATCACATATTGAAAGCCAGGCCCTCTATAACCATAAACCCTGCCTGACCCTTCACTCCTGACAATACCCCCCCCACAAACCTGAACGGTCAAACAATGACCAACATACCCCTGAACCTGTTAATCAAAGAATCGATCCAATGCTCATCAAACAATCTACCATAAACCGCACCGATACAACCAAAAACCCCGCCACCCAGAAAGGTAGGAGGGGGAGAGAAACTACACCACCTCCCTTTCTGCCCCCCCAAACTGTAAACTAGAAAAAAGAACCAAAACAATATCAACGTTGCATAGCTAGCGAACGCTCCAAAACCTCACGTAACTCCAACAAGTAGAGATCCATACCCACCCTGGACAGGTGAACACCTTCATCTCTGAAAAATTCCACCGTCTCAAATTTAATTTCCCTATGGGAAATCCTGCTAAAACCAAGACCACGGCAGCAGTGAGAAACTTCCGAGTTTACCTTCTTCCTGGCTCTGTCAACAGCCCTGGGATTGACTGCCCCTCTCCAGATCCTACGCGGTATCAATTCCGTCCAAAAGACATGGCACCCAGCCCAAAGCTCCTTAATAAGGCCCACATCCCTTTTAATAGCTCGAAGTAACACCACACCTTTGGTAGCACAGAGATCGTTCTCCCCCAGATGAATGACCAAAATATCGGGACATAGTCCGCCCACCATATTGTTATTAAGACAAGGGATTAACTCTCTCCAGAGCATCCCACCTTTCCCCTTCCAAACCACATTAAACATTCGAGCATTAAAACCCAGGAGTTCTCCAAAGTAACTTTGTGCCGCCTGGACTCGGGCCCACTTCACGATGGAATGCCCAACTATCCAAACTGTCACCACAGAAGAACGAGGCCCAGCAACCGATCCTACAAAAGAAAACAGAGTTAGAACTCATGGGAAGGAAGATGACGCATGCGCCTCCTCCGCTGGACTCCTCACGTAGCGCTGAAAACAGTTTGAAGACCAACTCCCAATCTCATGATATCTCTGTCAGTCCAACCTCTGTTGAAGGCTTCAGTTGCAGCACCAATCCTGAAAGAATGTGTCCCATATAAGTTCCCATCCAGTCCCAAGTGCTGCAACGCCTTGCGCAAAACCATACGGAATTGGTATGTTGTAACAGGGGTGCCATCAATATGCTGAAAAACAAGCGCCTCATCACCACCCCCACATAGTGAACGCCAGCGCCGCGCCAACAGTAAAGGGCAAGTAAGCCTAGGAGCACGCGCCTGCAACCACACACCTTTCCCTTTTTTCGTCTGATCAGTTTTGGAGCTGGCCAACCATATATGCACCCCCTCATCTGAACAAAAAACATCCCGCCTGAATAGGCCACACTTGTCTTTCGAACCCAACAACTCCGAAACCCTGAAAGCTCCAAAAAACATGAATGCCATCAACATGGAAAATAAACATGATTCAAAGTCATCTGAACAAACAGAAGGTAGAATATTGATCAACCTAGCTAGGACCTGCCAAGATAAAGGAGCCCTGATCTAGTAGTATGTCCTTGCTCTCTGGCCCAGCCCTCAAGCATCCTTCTGCCAATTTCCCCCGCTGTCGGAGAATAACCCCACAACAACTTACCCATGAAAGCTATCCCTGCCAATTTACCCGCAATGGTTACCTTGGTCAACCCTCTATCCATGAGGTCTAAAATAAAGTTCACCACATCGTCAGAACGGCGCCAAACTTCTTCGCGCCTAGAAGCACCGGATTCCAGAAACTCCCTCCAGGCCAGAGAATAAGCAGAACGCGTAGACACAGACAAAGAACCTACCACCAGTTGTACGACCCGACCTTGCCTACTTGCCACAGATGAATCGGCATCGGGGTCGGAGTTCTGTCTGCGTCCCTCGCCAGTCCACGGAATCTCCCCCACTGTGAACGAGACAGAGCATCCGCAATGTCATTGTCCACACCAGGGATGTGCAAAGCACGAAAATGAATGTCGTGTTTCAAACAACCCAGCACGAAGACTCTCATGAGCTTCAATACCTGTTCATCCCTGGCAGACTGTCGGTTAACGATCTCCACTACAGCCATGTTATCCACACGAAAAAGCACCTTCTTGTGTGCCAACTCCTCCCCCCACAGGGTCAAAGCCACCAGCAAAGGGAAAAGCTCTAAAAAGGTAATGCTGCGACCTCCATTCAACCACTCATCCGGCCAACGTTCAGCACACCATCTTCCATTCCAATACAGCCCAAAACCATCACTGCCAGCAGCATCCGAGAACATTTGCACATCCCACTGGAAGTCAACGTCCCGCACCAAAGGAACACCATTAAAGGAAGAAAGAAAAAATTTCCACATTCTCAAATCCTCCTTGACACCAGCAGACAAACGAACACGATGGTGAGGCAACTGATGACCTGCAAGAGCCCTGCCCAATCTTCGACAAAAAGTCCTGCCTGCCCTCACCACCCTACAGGCAAAATTGAGATGGCCTAGTAGCACCTGAACATCTTTCACCAACACTTTCCTTTTTGTTAACATGGCCTCAAGTAACTCCAACATTTTCACTTTTTTATCCTCAGGCAGGCGAGCACACATTGCCACAGAATCAATCTCAATGCCTAAAAAGGACAAAACAGTGGCAGGACCCATCGTTTTCTCGGGAGCCAAAGGAACTCCCAGATCCTCCATGAGCCCTTGGAAAGTGTCCAGAGCAGACTGGCACTCCGTGGAGCCCGGGGATCCGACAAAGAAAAAGTCATCTAGGTAGTGCGTTACCAGTGAGTGACAGGACTGCTGAGTAAAGCACCATTGTAGAAAAGTACTAAAACACTCAAAAAGAGCACATGAAATGGAGCAACCCATCGGCAGAGCCTTGTCCACATACCATTGTCCTGCAAAATGAATACCCAAGAGACACCAGTCGTCCGGGTGGACAGGCAATAGCCGGAAAGCAGACTTTATATCACACTTGGCCATCTCAGCAGCTGCGCCCGCGGTCACAACAAGTGACATGGCCACGTCAACTGAGGAATAAGAGACTGAAACAGCGTCTGGGTCAATAAAATCATTGTCCAATCCGAACTCGGTGGTTGGGATACGCACTCCTATGGTAATCCTATTTTCCTCAAAAAGTTCTTTACAAGTGGGTGGTGCCCGTGGGGTGAACCCCTCTGTACACGGGTTGGGGAAAATGAATTGATGCACTCTTTCCTCAAAAAAAGTGTCTCCCCAGAGCACTCAGTAACAAACGTTCAATGAAATGTTCACAAACTTGTAGATAGATTCATGATGTCGTTTCAACTCGTTGGCCCAATGCATTTCGGGCTAAGCCCTTCTTCGGGGGCCCTGTAATGTTTCCCGCGTAGTTCGTGGATAAAAAGATGAGTCGGGTGAAATGTACGCGACGTGTTGATTGTGGGTCCGGTTAAAAAGACTGTGTTCGGCCGGTGTGTTGCGTTCCACGAACCACGCGGCAAACATTGCCACATTACAGGGCCCCCGAAGAAGGGCTTAGCCCGAAATGCATTGGGCCAATGAGTTGAAATGCTAAACCATGAGATGAATCATATTAGGAAATCCAAATGAACTAAATGTTTAAAGACAATTAAAAACGACATCATGAATCTATCTACAAGTTTGTGAACATTTCATTGAACGTTTGTTACTGAGTGCTCTGGGGAGACACTTTTTTTGAGGAAAGAGTGCATCAATTCAATAAAATCATTGACAGACGACCCTTCTGGCCATGATAAGTGCTGAATAAGCCTGAATTGTCCCGGATCTTTCTTCAGGACCACTCCAACAGGTGATATAATTAAATTAAGGATCAGCCAATCGTGAAAAGGGCCAGCCATCCTTCCTTCATGTACCTCTTTATTTAGCTTTTCTTGCACCACTGCGCCATGCTCAGATGCTGATTTTAAATTAGCAGACCATCTCCTCTCCCTTAAGCCCATGTAACCCAGCCGGAAACCAAATTCAAAACCATCCAACAATTTTTTCTTTACTGCTTCATCCTCATAGTCCTGAAGCGCAAGGCGCAACCTCTCCAACTTTACCGGTGTATGAGCCCTTGGACCCAACACCCTTAGAACCTCTGGATCCCCTACCCCCTGAAAACTGTGAGGGCGTCCCTGAACCACCTGCACTTGCCTGTTTCCCCTGTTGGCTTCCTGCTGGCTGATTATCCCAGCATCTGGAAAATGGGTGTCTCCTACCACAGCCAGAGCATTCGTGTTTAAACTTACAATATTCTCTGGTACAAGATCCCTTGTTAAACTCCCAGCATGTGCCAACCCCTGACTGCGTGGTTGAAGTAGCTCCCACCCCTCCCCGGGTGGGCTTGCCCTGAAAGGGCCGGTAAACTAAAGGAAATCCACTCGCTGTAAAAATAGTCTTCCCCCCTGACGCAGATCCCATGGTATGCTGCCATAAGTCAAGATCGAGCTCCCCCCACTTGGCCTCCGGATCCCAAGCCATCCTGGCCCTGAACTCCTCATCATATTGGGACCAAGCAAACCCCCCTCCAGTGATCTGCGCCTTGCGTATAACATCCATGTATTTAAAAAGAGACACGCTGCGCTCTGGAAACTTTTCACAGTATACACTCGCATAAATAAGGAATGCAGCTGTCCAATTTTCAATGTTTAAGGGGACTCTAGGACGTTTGGCCAACTCAAACTCCTCTTCCTTAGACCCTTCTTTGGACCGGACTTCCCGGTGTAGCAGCTTAAGGAGTTCCACATACTCACCGTTCCAAATACGTTCTTTTGTAGTTAACATCAAATGAGCACCCAAAGCCTTTGTGACCCCCATATAAGGTAACTTTTTGATTTTCAATTCTTTACTGGCCAATGGCTCATTAACTGTACTGGAAGCACCAGTGATAGTACCACTCTCCACTTTACCCGTGACGTCAACCACGTCATCAGTGCCCACAGCAGTGTCTTTCACGTAACGTCCTTTGAGCAATCTCCCTTCTCCAATAACAACATCAGTTTCCCCTCCTGTGCCCACAGACACCATAGTAGGTTTGGCCTGTGCGGCTAACTGCTCACCTGGCAACAGAGAGACCACTCTCGAAGGCTCCGCCCGTGGCGCTGAAGTCAATGCGTCTTGTCTGCGAGGCGCCCTGACCGATGGGCCGTGCTCTCTTCTCGCTGGCACTTGACTCTGAACCACTGGAGCCTGAAAAACACTATCAGAGACATGAGAGGGCACCCCCCCCTCCACGTCCCGCAATTCACCTTCCTCGGGACTATCTTCGTCATAGTCCAGGACCACTGAATCCAAACCAGTAGGCAACACATCACCACGGGTCTTACCTAACCCGGTATCAACAATAGTACATTTCAATGTTTTTGAAGAACCTCCAGGTGGGGGAGCAGACTGTACACGCCTGTAGCTCCCCTTGCGTTGACTCTGCGGCTCCATAGCCGCCGGCAAGGTGGGACACCTATACCTGCTACTCGTTGGGGCCAGCGGGGTCACGCCAGACCCTTGTGTGCTGGCCGCGGCGGGTTCCCTCGGTGGAACAGAGAGGGCCGCGCTAGGCATTCTCCTCGCTTCCCCTTGGCGAAAGTGGACTGGACCGCGCCCTGCCAAGTCTGGACCGCCGCACCTACTCCTATCCTTAAAAGAAAGAGTTTGGACTGGTGTGCTAGGGTCCCTGAATACAAAACCTGAAACAGACCTTGTCCTCTGCAAATTAGCATCAACAACCGACCCTTGAAACCTATCCAAAGAACGCCCTCTAATACAGCCCCTCAAAGACACTCCCATGTCCGGAGATTCGCCTATCATCTCTTCATCATCACTCTCATCCAAGTTATCCCCCGCCACCGCTGAAGAAGAAGCCTGAAGAGGGGCCCCCTCACCCCAAACTTGGCCCTCACCATCCTTCTGAAAACCACGCTGCGCCAAACCTGCAGTACCAAAATGCTCCCACCCAGGAGAACCAAACATCAAAGAGGGGCCGCCCGCCCCCCCAGACCAATATGGAACAGCCTCCCTAAAACCTTGCATAAGCCCACCACTTACTTGCGTAAAAGCCCTGTCATGAACTGGTGCTGCGTCAGAGAAACCAGCACCCCCCACACTTCTTACAACAGGTTGCCCTTCCCTCGCAGCAAAACCCACCACTGCCCCTCCAACATTAGTATCATAGGAAAAAACTCTCTGGCCCACCTGTGACCGACCCCTACCCTCCCTCTGCAAACGGTCATCCACATCCAACAGCCCACAAGATCCCGTAACCACAGGCCTTGAAACCCCAAAATCCAAAGCAGCACCAGAAACAGAACCTCCCCCCCATTTGAGCCCATTCCCCCTCCCCCCTTGAACCCTCCCCCCCCACCGACAATGCATCACCCACAGCAGAACCAGGCGTAGAAAACAGCAAAGGACTCCCCACATTACCCTCTAATCCTTGAAGAACCATACCTGTATGAGCCTCAGAAAAACCCTGGCCCACCTCAAGAAACAAGCCCCCAATACCTTCTAACCCACCTGAAGAAAACCTGCATGTAATATTCCCTGCAACACCAGGCCTCTGTGACACAACATGCCTTGAAGGGGTTAAGAAGGACCCTTCCTCACAACCAACTATACCTTGAGTTTCCCCAACAACCTGTCCTATAGGGGTTAATGGCTGCCCCACCGAGTCTCTCAACTGCTCATATTGCCCCTGAAAGTCTACCATCTGAAGGGAGCCTCTTCGCGCTCCACGCACCGTCTGCCCCTTCACACGCTCCGATTTCTTATCAAAAACCGGGTCAGAGGCGGAGCGCTTTCCACTCGCTCTCCGCTCCCCCCTCTTGCCAGCCGCCTTCACCGCAGCCGGCGTCGCTGAAACCATGTCCTGCCCCAGAGGAGCCCCGCCCGCCTGAAACAAAGGCGCGCTCACCGAAGCGCCTCCCGCTTCTAAGCCAAGCCCACCCCGAGCACCAGACACCGCCGGAGGTCCGTCAAGCCCCACCGCCACCCGCGCCTGAAGCGCAGGGGCCGGCCTCATTACCCGCCCACATTCCGACGGAGCGGAAGACAGCACCGGAGCTCCCCCCGCCCCCACCGCAACACGCGCTTTGCCAGGAGGGGCCGGTTTCCTCGTACGGGACCGGCCCCTTTCACTCACCTGCGAACCACGTCTCTTCTTTGGCGAGGAGCACGCCAGAACAGCACCGTGCACACCAGCGGAGGCCTGGCGCTGAGGGCGCGCCGGCCCCCCTCCAACCAGCAAGTCCATGCGACCTGCCTCAGAAAGAAGGCGCATCGCTTCAAGGACCCTATAATCTTCCATTACCACAATGTAAAAATGGCAACAATAACACTAATAAAACGACCTAAATGACAAAAACGCTAACAGCCCTCCTAGCCACCAGGTCACCAAACCTAAAATGGTGGCTAGGAGGCGGGGGCGGGGGAATTTATGATTTGGCTGGCCAGTCCTACTAGGCCAGCCCAAAAACCAGAACATTCTGGCAACTTCTTGCAGAACCCCTCGCAGCCCTCCCAAACCGCCCGGGGGAGGGGACCTCCCTGCGGTCAGCTCCCTTCCCCAAGCCCCCCTTTTCCTGACATTTCCTTACTGAAGACATTGAAGCACCGGTGGGCGATATCATGTTGGAAGAGGGTGAAGGCACTTATAGTATTTATTTTATAAATTAAGTATTGGCCTTGACGCATCCGCGCATGTCTCAAAGCAAGGTTTTGAAACGACAAGAAGACGCATCAGAGCAGAGGCCGGGGTGAGGGGGTCCCAGAAGGGGGAGCTGGTGCTGACAGCTGTCGACACCGAGGCCGCCTTTGGTCTCACGTGCCGAAGACACTTCCTGTCACCGAAGCTTCTGAAGAGCGGAGCTGCAGGAAATAGAATAGGCTTCGCGCATTTGAAGTCCACTGCTAATGAATGGGGCACCGTAAGAACGGATCCTAACTGACGAAAGTCTGGGGGTCTTCAGAGGGATAACGATGGAGCGGCACTACAGCCTGTCAGTGCCAATTAGCAATGGTGGAGAAAGAAATGCCACGGACCTATTGTGAGCTAGAGAGATGGCCCTTAGTGCACTGATGTTTTATTTAAAGAAGAAACAGCAATATCTAAGGCGCAGTGTGACCCTGGTGCTACTGCACCTGCTGCACCATCAATAGGTATGCCTCTCTAAGAAGAGGTGACAAAATGCGCAAAGATGGCCAGGTAGAGGCAGGCCACGTGCAATGCGGGTCGGGGAGCCTGGCCACCTGCAGAGGGCCGAATACACGCCTTACAAAGGGGGTGGGTTCAAGGAAGGGCCATGTTGGATAAACATCAGTAAAGTGAGAACAAGCATTTGTAATGCAATAGGTCTTGCTTTCACGCATATTTGAGCTATTGACATTGCAAATAACAATGCCTTTTATTTTTGTTTTCATTTTTAAAACATAAATAAAAGGCATTGGCTTAAACTCGCGTAAATGCGAGACCTTCTGCATTGCAAATGCTACAATACTTTTTATGTATGTTTTAAAAACGAATACAAAAATAAAATGCATTGTTATTTGCAATGGCAATAGCTCAAACTCGCGTAAATGGAAGACCTATTGCATTGAAAATGCTTGTTTGTTGTTGAAGGAGTTCTGATTTATTTTCTTTCCACAAGCAAGCCGCTTCTGACCTGCCCTGGCATCACGGGCGCAGCCCCTCTGCCCACCAATAGAAACCGTAACTGGTTGATAGGTGGGGGCGGAGGCGGCAGCGATTTCACAGACATGGGGCTGACACTGTAAAAATTGTCAGTCTTTTTTTTTGTGAGAGCAGCAAATTCTGTCATCCTTGGCAGGGGGATGATTACAGAAAGTGGTGCAGATATCCCACCATTATATCATAGTAAAAATATGAACGTACAAAATATCAACAACGTAAGTATAAAAAATAGGCAGCCATAGGGTTACTATACTTAACTCACACATAAATATATTTATATAGTTAGAAACTAGGGGCTTATTTACGAGAGGCTTGCGCCACCAGAGTGTCACTTTTTGCGGCACTCCAGTTGCATAAGGCTCTCAATCATATCTGTTAGGTGACGCAAAGCCACTATGCGTGGCTTTGCATGACCTCATAGATATGGAGTAAGAAATAGCAGCGCAAGTCTCTGCCTTGCCTTACTCTGTGTTAAGAAGGCATTCCATGGTCATTGTGGTGGGTTTTCCCATGCTACACCCATGGACTTTGACGCTACCCCAGATTTACTTAATCACATAAACCTGGGACAGTGGCAAAACCGTACGCCTCCTCAGAGCAGGCGAAATAAAAATATTTCTCCTCTTTTTTCCTCTTTCCATTTGTGCTGCAGTTGCAGCACACATCAAAAGAGAAAAACACCTCTCGGGATTGCTTTTGTGCAGGAAGGTGTCCTTGCCTGCACAAACACATTCCTGCCTGCAACAAAAGCACCCTTGCACAATGTGCCTACATTGGTGCTGGGTAGTGAATTGTGCATCAGCACAGGGGGAATAGGGGGCGTAGAAGACTTGCAGTGCTGCCCTAAAAATTCCTCACAAATGAGGCCACTAGTTTCCAAAGGAAAAACGTTTATTGTTTTGCTAATAACTCTTGGCCTTTTGACAAATCTTCACAAAATGTTCAAAACTAGGGTGCCAGTCACTTCAGCTGCTGCCTTGAATGTTTGGGGGTGATTCATCAAGCGGGGGCTAAAATGTGTTATCCCCATGCAGTTTCCCAAAGGGATTTTAGGTACAACTATATCCCGAACCACTGAATGGAATTACATCAAATTTGGCAGAAGGCTAGATCTTGGCCCAGAAAGAGAGCCTTTTTTAATTTGGTGTACATCTGTTCAGTAGCTTTGGAGTTATTAAAGAAAAGAGATGTATGTATATCTAGAAATGCGGAACAGTATGGATCCACGCACCAACAGCAGTGCTGTGATTGGTTGCTACAACATCAACCAGGAAGCGGCCATCTTGGGACTTGTACGAGGCCCAAGAAAAAAGGCAGCATAAAACACACGGGGTCAGGGTTGCAGTACCCCGCCCACCTAGGCCAGGTAGTGGGGTCCCTGTGGAGCCAAAACATTTAATTTATGCCTTCGGGTGGGGTAGGTCTGGGGGGGAGACTTTAGCTATATATTGGCGGGAGGGTAGCACCCATGACCCCCCTCCCCAGGCCGATTTGGGCCCCAAGGACCCTATCCTCCGCTGCCCTGATGATTGTAAGAAGGGTGAGGGAGTACATGGCCTCCCCGCCTGGGACAATTTTTGCCCTGGGGATCCCTTCCCCGGCAGTAATAAAAAAGGAGGAAAGGAGCTCACAACCCCCATCCACAGGCCTATTTCGGCCCTGTGAAACCCATCTCCTGAGACCCAGCCACAACTACAAACAGGTGAGGGGTTGCGCATGCCCCTCCCTGAGTCATTAATGGCCCTGGGGACCCCATGGCCAGCTCATATGCTATTTCCCGGTAATGCATACAAACCTGTTGTTGCCGGATGAAATAAAAAGACGACACAACTTGTGTCGGCAATATAGCATAGAGTTTATAAAAAGCGAACAGAAGGTAAGTCAGCTCCATGGAACTGGAATCTAAGCTTCCATTTACAATGTGGGGATAGTTTCTTTTATACCTTTGAAAGCGGAAATACCTCATACATTTACATATTTAATCAATGTTTTCTCAAGCACAACGTTATATCAAAAGGTAATACTTTCTGAAAAACAGGTAATTATAAGTTTATGGAATTTGATTCATATGCACATGTTAATTTCCACACTACCGCTGCACTACCGATGTCCTTGGCTTGTCTCGCTTCATAGCCCAGCAGTGCTCTACTTGTCATATCCCTCTGTGCTACTTTATGTGCAACTTTTCTCAGAAACGTATTCTTGTATGCGGGCCTGTGACCTTCTTTTTCTGCTGTGTGGAAAAGTTTTTATCATGTGTTCCAGAGGGGTCGCCATGGTCCCCTAAGTGTGTGCATGTGTGTCCTATGTGTAACAGAAGTGTCACTTGTAATCGCATGTTTGTTTGCCCACTGTCCTATGCCCCTTTTGGACCTGTCTCCTTTACTGATATATTTGTTGTCTAGTAACATCGCTAATCTAAAGTAGTGTTAAACACGTAAGGATGTTATGCAGTGTTACCTGACTTCACTTATACTACCGTGAGACCAAGACCGAAGTGGGCAACATCAAGCACACTTACGGCTAGCCTGTGTAACACTTCCTCCATGGTTTATATCTGGAGTGGGTGCATTTATGGGGGGGTCTATGATGATTTGTGCCTGACGCATACATGTTAGATTATTATCGTGAATATAAAAACACTATTTGCAGTGCTCGAGAATGTGATGTCCCATTCATGTTTCAAATTCCAGAATCGTGAATATATGTAAGGAATGCATCAACAAGGGCATCTAATATGATGGGTGACTCTGTTATTATATAAATTCTAAGGGTATTACATGGACACAGGGGTTCTCCATGGGATCATTGTCAGTGAAATTGTTCCCCCTCCCTCGCAGCTCCACCATTAAGTGAGACCTGCCCCTGCACTTGAACTCTCGTGTGCTGGTATTCAAGACACTCCTCCACCCACAGGATCACCTGCACCTCATCCCTGGTGGTCCAGTGGACCCTTGTTCTCCTCTGTCTCGCTCCGCTCTCCTCTCCGTTTATTCACTCGTTTTGCACCCTTTTTCAGATTGTTTCTGCACTTTTCTGCTTTCTTTGCTTTTTCCTGCTTTCTTTCACTCTTTTTCTCCTTTTTTCCCTCCTTATTTCTCCTTTCTCACCCGTTTTTTCCTGCCGCTACTGCCCCCATGGCCCTTTCCCCCAGCACAACCAGCCAAAGGCAAGCTCGTCTGCTCCCATCGGCGACCCGACCGTGACCCGACCACAACCAGCGATAGGAACCCTGGATCTCCGCACCGCCAACGCTACGACCCGGCGACACTCTACGCCCTCAACCCAGGCAGCAACAACAACTGCAGGCTAGCGTCACCGACCAACACCCACAGACCCTTCAGCTGTCACCACTACCGGCACACCTGCAGAACCGCCAAGAACACGGACGCAGCGCAACCCACCCACAAGAACACACCCGAACCGAAGAACCTGCAATGCATCCTCCTCAACGTTCAATCCCTCCACAAACATGCCACCGAAATCTGGGACCTCCTCAACAGCACCACCCCAGACGTAGCATTCTTCACCAAAATCTGGACCAACACCTCTTCAGGACCGGACATCCCCCAGGGATACAAGACCTACAGGAAGGACCGCCCCAACCCCCCGGGTAAAGGAATTGCTATCGTCCACAAATCCACCCTCTGCCTGAGCGCACTCCCCGATGAGCCCACAGACCTGATGGAACACCTTCACTTCAAGATACTGGCCAGCCCGACCACCACCCTCAGAGGAACCCTCATCTACCGACCCCCAGGTCCCCACGGACCTTTTGCCGAATCCATCACGGATGTCATCTCCCTGCAGGCCATCGCAACCACCAACTAAACCCTGCTGGGAGACCTCAACTTCCACCTCGACAACCAATTGGACCCCAGCACCACATGCCTCCTGACAACCTCCCCAACATTGGACTCCGCCAGATTGTGACTGAACCCATGCATTCAGCAGGACACACCCTCAACCCCTTCTTCACAACAGGAAACTCCATCACCTTCAGCCACACCACCGAACTCCTCCGGACCGGCCATCGATGCGTCCACTTCACCTTTAGAACACCCACCATCCACAGACACCAGAACCTGCTCACATAAAGAAATTGGAACAGAATCACCAACAACCAGCTAACCTCACCACTCAGCATCTCCACCCCTACCGTTGTGGAAAACGACGACCCCAATGCCGCATCCCAAACCCTGCACAGATGGCTTACCAACAGCGCCAACACCTTAGCTCTCCTTAAGAAAAATAACAACACCCACGCCAAGAAAGCTAGATGGTTTACCAACGAACTTCGAGAGTCCAGACGCACTTGCCGCTGCCTCAAAAAGGACTGGAGGAACACCAAATCCACAGAAGCCCATAACGGCTTCAGAGCCGCCACCAAAGTCCCCCACCAACTCATCAGAAAAATGAGGAAAAAAGCGTTCGAAGACAGAATCTCCACTGACGCACACTACAGCAAAGAACTCTTTGACATCATCAAGGAGTTTGCCCAACCTACCAGTGAGTCCACTGACATCGCACCCTCACAAGACCTCTGCAACAAACTCAGCACCTTTCCCCACCACAAAATCATGAGCATCTACGACAACTTCAGCAAAGACAACCAACACACTGAACCCTCACCAACCACACCCGACACGATGAAGCCAACGATCGGCAACTGGACAGCCTACAGCACCAAAGTCACACTGAAGAAGATGAACTCAATCCACTCCGGGGCCCCCATGGACCCCTGCCCCCACCACATTTTCAACAGAGCCACCGACACCATTGCGCCCATTCTCTGCCACACCATCAACCGCTGCCTGGCAACCACATCTTCCCTGATGACTGGAAACACGCTGAGATCGACCCTCTCTTCAAGAAACCCTCGGCCGACCACACCGATCTCAAAAACTACAGACCCATCTCCCTGCTCCGGTTCCCAGCGAAGGTCTTCAAGAAAGCCATCAACAGCCCACTCGCCACATGCATCGAAGAGCACAACATCCTCGACTCCTCCCAATCCGGCTTCAGAAAAAAACATTGCACGGAAACCACCGTCCTCCCCATGACAGGTGACATCCGCACCCTACTGGACAAAGGAGAAACAGCAGCACTCATCCTCCTCGACCTCTCAGCAGCGTTCGACACAGTCTCTCACCGCACCCTAATACGCAGACTCCACGACGCAGAGATTCAAGACAAGACCCTTGACTGGATCTGCTCCTTCCTCTCCGGTAGAATGCAGAGGGTCAGACTCTCCCCTTTCCTCTTGGACCCTACACCAATCAACTGCGGAGTCCCCCAGGGGTCATCCCTCAGCCCTACGCTCTTCAACGTCTATATGGCTCGGCTCGCCCCTATCGTCAGAAACTACTGACTCAACATTGTGTCATACGCAGATGACACCTAACTTATCTTTTCCCTAACTTATCTTTTCCCTATCCAACGAACCCACCACTGCCAGACACAATTTTTGAGAAGGCATGGAAGCCGTCGCCAAATGATTGAAAAACAGCTGCCTGTAACTAAACACCAATGAAACACAAGTACTCATCATGGGCCCACACCCCGAGGCCTGGAACGACATCTGGTGGCCCCCCGCCCTTGGAAGCCCGCCCTCCCCCACAGACCACGCACGCACGCAACCTGGGAATCCTCCTGGACTCCGAACTCAAAATAGACCGCCAGATCAACGCCATCTCATCCTCCTCCTTCCACGCCCTCCTACGCGAGACCTTCAAATGGATCCCCCTCGAACACAGAAAGACCGTCACTCAAGCCCTGGTCACCAGCAGATACTACTACTGCAACACACTCTACGCCAGAATAAACAAAAACCTCACATGCAAGCTACAGAACATCCAGAACGCAGCCGCAAGACTGGTTCTCAACCTTCCGAGACTCTGCCTCATCTCCCAGCACCTGCACACACTCCACTGGCTCCCCATCAAAGCTAGAGTCACCTCACATGGCCCTCCACGACACCAGGCCAGCATACCTGAACAGCCGACTCAAATTCCACGCACCCCAAAGGTCCCTACAATCAGCCCAGCTCTTCTACGCTGTAGTCCCACGCACCAGAAAGCCAGATCATGTGGCCTCTCCTCCTTCCTCGTGGCCAGAGCCAGGAACGCCCTCCCTCTCCGCCTCAGACAGGCAGCATCTTTCCCCATCTTCACAAGAAACCTCAAAACCTGGCTCTTCGACAGACCCCCTCCTTGATGGACTGGAAACTGCGAACTCTCCACCCCTCCCCCAGCACCTTGAGACCCTCACAGGTGAGTAGTAGTGCTTAACAAATGCTTGATTGATTGATTGATTGGCTATTGGAATATACATTTAAGTTCAATCTCATCTGTTACCTGCCACAGTAAAATATTAGTCTCACTCATTGGGAATTATTATGAATTTTAAGCTTGTCTTGGGAAGTTTTACTTTGAAACCCTGGAATCTATCTGAGGTAATGTTTCCCCACTTCCAGGGCACCTTAGGAGTTTGTACTGAAATACCAAAAACACCTGGACGATCTTGCTGCCTTTTTTCCTTACTTATACCAGTCTGTATGAAAACTAGTGGAGAACCCTGCCACTTATCTAGGATTTGTAACTTGTGATAATGCAGTACTATACTCTTTATGTCATTCTTCTTATTCATGAAGGGATATCCACCGGCAACAAATGCGCTTTTTGGATTTGAAACCGAGGGTCTGGCCGTGCTCACGGCAAAGTCAACTGACACCAGCAATTTGCTGTCCCATTGCCTAACCATCAGACTCTCCAACTGATGTCTAAGCCTATCTCACTCTTCTTTAAAGATGCCTTCCAGAAATCTTTAATCTGGGAATTTTGGACCCAGTAATCTTACCTTACTCTTACTTCAGAGTAAGGCCTGCTGGTGCTGATGATCAATGACCATCTCTTTACCACATCAGACTTCACATACTTGTTACCCGTCTCACTATTTCTTCAGTAGCCCTCTGGATCTATCCAGGATATCTGTGGGCAACCCCCGAAGGAATGTCCCTTCCAGGAATTTCCTCCTGGGTAATACACTACTACCTGCTAGATCACTCCCTGAAGGAGTGTCTCCTCCAAGACCTTTCCTCCTGGATTATGCACTACTGCCTGCTAGATCACTCCCCAAAGTAGTGTTTCTTCCAGGAGCTTTCTCCTGGGTAATGCACTACTGGCTGCTATTCTTCCCTTCTATTTCAAAGGGGAATTCACACTATCTAGTCTTCCAGCCTGTATCGGGAATCACAACATTTAATTTCTCTAAACATATCATTGCATCCTAACAAAAGTAAAAGAAGAACCTCATGCATGCATTTCAATACTATAATTGCCAATCATGCAATTTAAGATGTTAAGGTACGAAGTTCGATCTCTTCTTCGCCATTTTGATGGCAACCTGGGATCTTACCTGCTTGTCTTTGAATAGGCGTACTTTAATATAACATGGCCAGATGTATGACGATTGCATTTTGCGACTTGCAAATTGCGATGCTTGCGACTCGCAATTTGCGAGTCACAAATGCAATGTAAAACAGTGTCTCAGACACTGTTTACGATTCCCAATGGGGTCGCAAATTGCATGCCTCATCAATATTCATGAGGCAAGTGCAATTTGCGAACCCATTGGGAATTGCTAGCACTCCCAGGGACGGTGGCCTGCTGGGGTCACCAGACCACCATGACTCTGACTGCTTTTTCAATAAAGCATTTTTTTTAAATGCAACCCGTTCTCCTTAAAGGAAATTGGGATGCATTTAAAAAACAAAAATGAAACTTTTCAGTTTAATTTTTTAAGGGTAGAGAGTGGTCCCTGGGACCACTGCTTGCTCTTAAAAAATATTAATGCACACATGCACAAAGGGAAAGGGGACCCCTTCCCGTTTGCGAGTGGTTTACCACCCACTTGAAGTAGGTGGTAAACTGCAAGTGCGGTTGCAAAACAGCAGTACGTGGCTACTCGCTATTAGGAAGGGACGCCCCTTCCTAATAGCGAGAGTCTCAGAAGCTATTTTACGAGCCAGTGACTCACAAAATAGCATATGTACATGCCTGGAACCTTTTTTGCAGTCACAAACAGGCTGATCTCCCGCTTGCGGCCACAAAAAAGGGTTGTACATCTGACCCTAGATATCTGCTTACCTGATATATTTGCGCAGTCTCAATTCAATCGAGGATAGGTATTATCTCTCTTGGGTGCAGTCTGGGAAAGTCGAAAATAACTGCTGGCTCGCTCCGACAAATGTTGCCGGATGAAAGAAAAGATGAGACTACTTCTGTTGGCAATATCGCATAGAGTTTATAAAAAGCAGGCAGAGGGTCAGTCAGCTCTGTGGAACTAGAATCTGAGCTTCTACTTACAAGCTTCCTCCTGAGGCGGAAGCCGGGAGGAGGCTTATCTGTTCGTGCTTTTTAAAAATTTGAGTGTCACTATTTCCTATTACTTGCTGTTCTTACCCGCTCGCTCCCCACTGCTCAGGGCGCATTCTCGCCTCTAACTTTACCGCGCAGCGGAGTTTATCGCTGCAGCGGGACCCTGACATTGCCGCTATCAGCGCCGCCCACTTAGGCCGCGCCCCTCGCTTGAGAGGCCACGGCCCCATCGCCTTTAAAACCGACGCTGAATGCTAGCGTCAGGTTGATAGAGTTTTCCTCCTGAGGCGGAAGCCGGGAGTAGGCTTATCTGTTCGTGCTTTTTAAAAATGTGAGTGTCACTATTTCCTATTACTTGCTGTTCTTACCTGCTCGCTCCCCACTGCTCAGGGCGCATTCTCGCCTCTAACTTTACCGCGCAGCGGAGTTTATCGCTGCCGCGGGACCCTGACATTGCCGCCATCAGCGCCGCCCACTTAGGCCACGCCCCTCGCTCGAGAGGCCACGCCCCCTTTCTTCGCCGCCGGCCCGTTATATAATGTGCAATTTTCGTACGTGCAGCGGACGAACGCAAGGGGCGCGCCAAAGGCGCGCCTAAGGCAAGCCCGTCTGCGCCCGTCTGCGCCCGTCCGCGCCAGGCCGGGACACAGGGCACAACACTCTGCGCATTCTCTGACATACACCTCTGATGAATTGCGCTCACTACAAGCTAATTGGCAATTGAATCAGGCTACTCTGTCTTATGCCCAAAGACTTGGCATTGCTTCCCCTGGGCCCATCCCATTTACTCCTCCCCCTTCCACCACAACTGCCCTTCTTCTCAACACGAGATCTGCCGTCAAATATCAGACTGAAATTTATGATCTTCTGGATTCCAATTCCCCAAACCTCTTGTTTCTAACTGAAACCCGGTATAAACCTGATTCCTTGCCTAACGTCCTTGCCTTTCTTCCATCCCACTACTCTATGCTCCGATCGACCAGAGAGCAAAGTAGGAGGCGGAGTAGCCCTGATCACCCGCAAAGATCTTCACTTTCAGACCCTGGACTCGCCCACACTGCCAGCAGCTGACTGCCTGATAGTGCGCTCTACCTCTTTTAAGACCCCTATTACTTGTGTTCTAAACTACCGGCCACCTTAGTCATCCTCCGCCTTTCTCTCTGCCTTTCAGAACTTACTGGCCACCTTGGTGATCAATAATGCTTCTGTTTCGGTCCTGGGCGATTTCAACTACTGGCCCACCGATCCCGCTGAGGATTCTACCTCTAAAGACTTCACTCAATCACTTCTTAGTCTTAATTTCACTCAGCACGTCCAAGGCCCCACCCACATCCGTGGCCACACCTTAGATCAGATTTGGAGACTTAACATTCCAATGTCCACCCCTATCATTTCGCCCTGCGCCTGGTCGGATCATTCCCTGCTTGCCTTTTCCCTGGACCTGAACCAAAAAACATCTCTTTCTCCCCCCAAATACTCCTGGGCTAGGAACTGGCATAAAGTTGATATTCCTTCCCTTTGCAATACGTTAGCTACCACCTGTCCTGATCTTTCGGACCTGGACCCCCATTCCCAGACTGCCACTCTTCATCGGTGGCTTACTAGTGCCGGTGACATGGTGGCCCCTCTGAAGCGGTCTACCATCAACCGTTCTCATAATGCCAACAAGTGGTTCAGTCCTGCCATTAAAGCAAAAAAACTAGAGGTAAGACAGGCTGAACGAGCCTGGAGGCGAACATACTGCACCACCCGCAGACTATATTTTGTCACGGTGTTTAAAGAATACAAAGTAGCCATCTTGACAGCCAAATCCGAGTACTTCTCCGGACGCATCCTGGCAGCAGAATGCCAACCTCGTGAAATATTTTCTACAGTCCATGAGCTGGCCTCATCGGACAGAACATTGCCTAAGATTCCCCCCTCCCAAGGCTTATGTGATTCGCGTAACGAATTTTTTATTGACAAGATAGCCCTCATCAAAGCCAACATCCCCCCCCTTCCACTTTCACTCCACCCCAACCCCCTGAAAACAACTGCCTCCTCACTTCCATCCCTCCCCTCACCAGCGAATCCCTGTCCCCCCTGCTCAGCCGCATTAAATCGGGCTCCCCAGCTGACATTGGCCCGGCACGTATTCTTAGCCAGTTCTTCTCGGCGTGTCCATCTCCCGTCCTAGCCCTCTTGAACAACTGCTTCACCTCAGGCTCTGTTCCGTCCCCCCTGAAAGCTGCCATAATCCTTCCCATATTAAAAAAACCAGGAGCCGACCCCTCTTCCCCTGCAAACTATCACCCCATATCCCTTCTCCCCTACCTGGGAAAAGTAGCAGAGTCCCACGTCACCCAGGTACTCAGCTCCTTTATAGAGAGCAGCAACTATCTTGCTCCCTGTCAGGCGGGCTTTCGTCCCCGCCACTCCACTGAGAAGGTGGTTATCTCAGTCATGGATCAACTAAGAGAAGTACTTGACACCAACACCCCCCAGGCCTTGGTCCTCCTCGATCTATCCGCAGCCTTTGACACGGTTGACCACTCCATTCTTCTGTCCCGTGTCAGGGCGGCGGGTATAGGGGGACAGGCCCTCGCTTGGATAGGATCCTTCCTGGAGGGACACACACAGGCAGTTCATCTGGCCAAATTTTCTGCCTCCCCCAGCAGGGTAACATGCGGGGTACCCCAGGGCTCCTCTCTCTCCCCACTTTTATTTAATCTTTACATTCTTCCCCTTATTTCTGCACTCCAACAGATGGAGGTCACAGTTTACAACTACGTTGATGACCTCCATGTGAGAAGTTGGCCGGATATATAGTGCTCACTATTCTAGTGATCACTGTGTATCATTCCAAACGACCCTTATTGATGATTGGTTGTAAGTCAACCTTATAGACCAGCTGTCCTAGTAGCGTGGACAAAAGCAGTCTTCAGGCTAAACTCTAGAGGGCGTGTTAAGCCAGCTGTTTTACCATCACATATACCCCTTGAACACCAAGTGAAAGGACACCACACAAGTTGTTATAAAAATAAAGGATATTTATTAATAACAAGTCTACCCTGAACTCTTTATGAGTCAGGGAGCTAAGCACAATACAAAACTCTTACGAAAATACTACAAGTCGCACAATTTACACAAATGCCCGAGGGGCACGAAAAACCATATACTCTAAAAGTGGAATGCGAAATGCTAGCAGGTGAGTAACACGATCCAGAGGCTTCAGGACCACTTACTGAACCCTAAGGTTAGGAGCAGGAGGCCTAGGGAGATCGGGTGCAGAGTGTGAACTCTTACGCGGGATGCGGGACAAAGTCTATGGATGCTAGCAATTCCAAAGTTACTGTTTCCGGACGAATCCGACTAGGTAGACTAAAAACGAAAAAGGATCTGGACACTTGGATAGTGAACCTGCGTTGGAGCACCGAAATGCTCGGGTTACCTAGCCCAGGGGCTGCGGCTGCATAGGGTTCAAAAGACGTCGGGAATCCTCATTGTAGTCTATGGAGCCTGAAAGAAGATGTTGCTGGCAGGCGACCAGTGAAGATGTTCGGTGTGATCCAAGGCTGGATCGGTGATGGAGACGACCTGAAAGCAGAGGGGACTCAGTTCTTAATCACTAGCCAGTGATTGTGTGGGCACCAGGATGGCACCGGATGAGGTCACCGCGATCAGATGAGTGGGCGACGCTGGACTCTGCAGCCACACGGATCAGGAGGCGTTGTCGGCGACCAGGCTGGAGGTGCGAGCTGTCCCACGAGGGTGTCTGCTGTCGGCGATGCTGGATCCAAGATTGGAGCAACAAACCTTGGCAAAGGCAAGCCCACGCGGTGGAGTCAAAATGGCGTCTGGAGTGGACCAGGAGGGTCCGGGGTGCTCCTCTGTTGGAGGGAGCAAGGGCCAGTCTGGAGCAACCAGACCAGCTGTGAAACGTCGTGGTACGTCGTCAGGAGGGTCACTGGCCAACGGGCAAGTGACCGGACAACGTGGCAAGCAGCAACCGAGCAGAAGGGCCCCACGCAGATCTCGTGGATGCTGGGGGCTGGACTTCGGTGCTGGAGCTGCTCTGGGTTGGGGCTTCTGAAACCCCAGTGCACTCACTCGAGGATCCCTCAGCGGTCGTGCTGGTTAAGCGTCGTGCAGGTTTTGAAGATGGCCGGTCCCTCAGGTCTCGTCACACCCACGAATCTCAGCTGGGCTGATGATGCAGGTAGAGGTCAGAGATGCCAGGGAATCCGGGTCTCGTCGAGCTGGTCAGTCTTGATCCGGAGGATGGACGTGCAGCAAACCGCAAATGCTTAGGTGGTGCCTGCGGGTGCAGGGTGGCTACTCCTTAGCCACAAGGGAGAGTCTTCAGAGAATGTCAAGAGTTCCTTTCGTGGAAAGTAGTTCAAGATTCAAGATTATCTAATTTGGGAAGGGGGCCCGCTCCTACCTTTATCCTAAGAAAAGGGGCTGGCACACGACTAGTTCCTGCCCATGGGTGGGACCAGGAGGGGGGTGGTTACACCCCTCTCCTTTGTCCGGTCTCTCCCCAGCTCAGGGGCTGGGGTGCCCCTGGAACTGGTTTGAGCCGGCATATGCACAATGAGCACCGGGGTGCCACTTGCAGTCACCTTCCTCTCAGCCCTGCCTACCTGGGATACACAAAACCCTGTCTGGGATGGTGCTAGCACCGCCCCTGACAGGAAACCCTTTGTCCGAGCCCTCCTCGCTGGAAGGACTCCGAGCAGCAGGAGGTCAGACTTGTGTCTGTGGTGGCAGCATCCATTTGGTGATGCTGAGGCTCGAGTTAACTTTAACCGGGGTTCACAGTTACATACATGTCGTGTCCCTCTAGAAGGGTGGAATGCTAACCCCGTCGCCAGAATTGGCGAGGGGTTAGTATTCCAATTCGTATGACACCTTACTCGACATGTTTTGATAATGCGATACCAAAGTTAGCAAATAACCGCGAGGATTATAATGCACTTAAGAGTATATGGTACGCGTTATCATGGAACAGCTATTAGGACTTGGTTCCACAAGCTGCAAACGGGCTCAGCTCATGCCAGAGCACCATCTCACATAATTCCACGCACTCTGCCTTCAGGATTGTTAAGGCCTGCCATAGGAGCGACTGATAGGAATATATGTGTCCAATTTAGGGTTAGATATAGGAATACTATATCTAAAGCAAAGGGTGATTACACCACCTTGCCCCAGCTGTCGTGCAGCCAGTTGTGTCAGAATTGGGTGGCCAGCCAGGGGTGGCATAATACATGCTGAAGCCCCTGGTAGGGCCTGGGTACACCTATGCCCTGGATACCTAAGGTATGCTGTACAGGGACTGATAAGGTGGCCCAGTACCAATTAGATATGTACCTAGAGTACATGGAATCCATTTTACAGAGAGAACAGTGGGCCTGGGGTCCTGAATAGCAGGGCCCCAGGTCAACTAAGTCGAAAAACCAGCAAAACACCAGGCAAAAAGTTGGGGGCTACCATAGTCAGATATCCACCTTCCTACACTCCAGCTTATTTTTAATTTTCCCCCCTCTTCACTCGGTGCCTCCAGCCTCCAGTCGGTCTTACTGTTTATCCGGGCTTGGATGAACGCAAACCATCTTAAACTCAACCCGGATAAGACAGAGATGATCTGGACTGGAGGCTGCAGCAATCCTTGGTCGCCTACCTTTTGGCCCAACTCCTTTGGACCCCCCCCCTTCCCCTTCGAATGCCGTTAAGACCCTTGGCATCACACTCAATCACCATTTGACACTTCACACACATATAAGTTCTGTTGTCTCTTCTTGCTTTTTTTCCTTACGTATCATTAGAAAAGTTTCCCGGTTATTTTCCCTCTACGCACTTAAACTGATTGTTATGGCCATGATCTTATCTAAGATCGATTACAGGAACATCATCTATCACGGTGCTCCCGCCTACGCACTTCAACACCTCCAGATGGTGCAGAACCAGGCAGCCCGACTGGTGTATGGCCTCCCAAAATTCCACTACTCCACCCCGCTTCTGATGGCTCTCCATTGGCTTCCAATCAAACAAAGAGCTCTCTTTAAACTTGGTTGCCTTACCTTCCAAGCTCGGGCAGGCACCGCCCCTGCGTTCATTAACTCTGCCATTACTAATTACTCCCCCGCCAGAGACTTACGTTCTTCTTCCAAGTCTCTGCTAGTCATCCCCCGGTTCAGAAAAAACGATCTGGTGGCCAGAAATTCTCGGTACTGGCACCCACTTTCTGGAATTCCCCCCCCCCACCCTCAGATCCTCTCCCTCATACATGGTGTTTCGCAAAGCTCTAAAGACTTTTCTGTTTGAGCAAGCCTTTAATCCTTAGTCCTTCTTTCCCTTCTTTCCCTTCTTTCCCCAACAAATCACTCAGGAACACCACCACATCACTCAGGGACACCACCACATCACTCAGGGACACCACCACATCACTCAGGGGCCCCACTTAGGGGCACCACCACATCACTCAGGAACACGACCACATCACTCAGGGACACCAAGACATCACTCAGGAACACGACCACATCACTCAGGGACACCAAGACATCACTCAGGAACACCACAACATCACTCAGGGGCCCCACTCAGGGGCACCACCACATCACTCAGGGACACCACCACATCACTCAGGGACACCACCACATCACTCAGGAACACGACCACATCACTCAGGGACACCACCACATCTCTCGGGGACAACACCACATCACTCAGGGACACCACCACATCACTCAGGAGCACAACCACATCACTCGGGGACACCACCACATCACTCGGGGACACCACCACATCATTCGGGGACACCACCACATCACTCAGGAACGCCACCACATCACTCAGGGGCACCACCACATCACTCAGGGGCACCACTCAGGGGCACCACCACATCACACAGGGACACCACCACATCACTCAGGGACACCACCACATCACTCAGGGACACCACCACATCAATCAGGGACACCATCACATCACACAGGGGCACCACCACTTCACTCAGGGGCACCACCACATCACTCAGGGACTCCACCACATCACTCAGGGACACCACCACATCAATCAGGGGCACCACCAAATCACTCAGGAACTCCACCACATCACTCAGGAGCATCACTCAGGGACACCACCACATGACTCAGGGACAACACCACATCACTCATGAACACCACCACATCACTGGGGGACACCACCACATCACTCAGGGACACCACCACATCACTCAGGGACACCACCACATCACTCAGGAACACCACCACATCACCCAGAGGCACCACCGCATAACTCAGGGACACCACCACATCACTCAGGGACACCACCACATCACTCGGGATCACCACCACATCACTCAGGGACACCACCACATCACTCAGGGACACCACCACATCACTCAGGGACACCACCACATCACCCAGGGGCACCACCACATAACTCAGGGACACCACCACATCACTCAGGAACACCATCACATCACTCAGGGACACCACCACATCACTCAGGGACACCAAGACATCACTCAGGACACCACCACATCACTCAGGGACACCAATACATAACTCAGGACACCACCACATCACTCAGGGACACCACCACATTACTCAGGGACACCACAACATCACACAGGAACACCACCACATCACTCAGGGGCCCCACTCAGGGGCACCACCGCATCACTCAGGGACATCACAACATCACTCAGGGACACCACCACATCACTCAGGAACACCACCACATCACTCAGGGACACCACCACATCTATCTGGGACACCACCACATCACTCAGGGACACCACCACATCACTCAGGAGCATGACCACATCACTCGGGGACAGCACCACATCACTCGGGGACACCACCACATCATTCGGGGACACCACCACATCATTCGGGGACACCACCACATCACTCAGGGGCACCACCACATCACTCAGGGGCACCACCACATAACTCGGGGACACCACCACATCACTCAGGGACACCACCACATCACTCGGGGACACCACCACATCAATCAGGGACATCACCACATCACTCAGGGACACCACCACATCACTCAGGGACACCATCACATCACTCAGGGGCACCACCACATCACTCAGGGGCACCACGACAACACTCAGGGCCACTACCACATCACTCAGGGCCACTACCACATCACTCAGGGACACCACCACATCACTCAGGAACACCACCACATCACTCAGGGGCACCACCACATCACTCAGGGGCACCACGACATCACTCAGGGCCACTACCACATCACTCAGGGCCACTACCACATCACTCAGGGACACCACCACATCACTCAGGAACACCACCACATCACTCAGGGGCACCACCACATCACTCAGGGGCAGCACTACATCACTCAGGAACACCACCACGTCACTAAAGAACACCACCACGTCACTCAGGGACACCACCACATCACTCGGGGACACCACCACATCACTTAGGGACACCACCACATCACTCGGGGACACCACCATATCACTCAGGGACACCACCACATCACTCGGGGGCACCACTTAGGGGCACTACCACATCACTCAGGGACACCACCACATCACTCAGGAACACCACCACATCACTCAGGGACACCACCACATCACTCAGGGACATCCCCACATCACTCAGGGACACCACCACATCACTCAGGGACACCACCACATCACCCAGGGGCACCACCACATCACTCAGGGGCACCACTCAGGGGCACCACCACCTCACTCAGAGACACCAACAAATCACTCAGGAACACCACCACATCACTCAGGGACACCACCACATCACTCAGGGACACCACCACATCACTCAGGGGCCCCACTTAGGGGCACCACCACATCACTCAGGGACACCACCACATCTCTCAGGAACACCACCATATCACTCAGGGACACCACCACATCACTCAGGGACACTACCACATCACTCAGGGACACCACCATATCACTCAGGAACACCACCACATCACTCAGGGACACCACCACATCACTCAGGGACACCACCACATCACTCAGGGCCACTACCACATCACTCAGGGCCACTACCACATCACTCAGGGACACCACCACATCACTCAGGAACACCAACACATCACTCAGGGGCACCACCACATCACTCAGGGGCAGCACTACATCACTCAGGAACACCACCACGTCACTAAAGAACACCACCACGTCACTCAGGGACACCACCACATCATTTGGGGACACCACCACATCACTTAGGGACACCACCACATCACTCGGGGACACCACCATATCACTCAGGGACACCACCACATCACTCGGGGGCACCACTTAGTGGCACTACCACATCACTCAGGGACACCACCACATCACTCAGGGACATCCCCACATCACTCAGGGACACCACCACATCACTCCGGGACACCACCACATCACGCAGGGGCACCACCACATCACTCAGGGGCACCACCACATCACTCAGGGACACCACCACATCACTCAGGGGCCCCACTCAGGGGCACCACCACATCACTCAGGGACACCATCACATCTCTCAGGAACACCACCATATCACTCAGGGACACCACCACATCACTCAGGGACACTACCACATCACTCAGGAACACCACCACATCACTCAGGGACACCACCACATCACTCAGGGACACCACCACATCACTCAGGGGCCCCACTCAGGGGCACCACCACATCACTCAGGGACACCATCACATCTCTCAGGAACACCACCATATCACTCAGGGACACCACCACATCACTCAGGGACACTACCACATCACTCAGGAACACCACCATATCACCCAGGAACACCACCACATCACTCAGGGACACCACCACATCACTCAGGGACACCACCACATCACTCAGGGGCAGTACCACATCACTCAGGAGCACCACTACATCACTAAGGGACACCACCACATCACTCAGGAACACCACCACATCACTCGGGGACACCACCACATCACTCGGGGACATACCACATCACTCGGGGACACCACCACATCACTCAGGAACACCACCACATTACTCAGGGACAACACCACATCACTCAGGAACACCGCCACATCACTCAGGGGCCCACCTCAGGGGCACCACCGCATCACTCAGGGACATCACAACATCACTCAGGGACACCACCACATCACTCAGGAACACCACTACATCACTCTGGGACACCACCACATCTCTCTGGGACACCACCACATCACTCAGGGACACCACCACATCACTCAGGGACACCACCACATCACTCAGGAGCATGACCACATCACTCGGGGACACCACCACATCACTCGGGGACACCACCACATTACTCAGGGACAACACCATATCACTCAGGAACACCGCCACATCACTCAGGGGCCCCACTCAGGGGCACCACCGCATCACTCAGGGACATCACAACATCACTCAGGGACACCACCACATCACTCAGGAACACCACTACATCACTCTGGGACACCACCACATCTCTCTGGGACACCACCACATCACTCAGGGACACCACCACATCACTCAGGGACACCACCACATCACTCAGGAGCATGACCACATCACTCGGGGACACCACCACATCACTCGGGGACACCACCACATCATTCGGGGACACCACCACATCATTCGGGGACACCACCACATCACTCAGGGGCACCACCACATACCTCAGGGACACCACCACATAACTCAGGGACACCACCACATCACTCAGGGACACCACCACATCTCTCTGGGACACCACCACATCACTCAGGGACACCACCACATCACTCAGGGACACCACCACATCACTCAGGAGCATGACCACATCACTCGGGGACACCACCACATCACTCGGGGACACCACCACATTACTCAGGGACAACACCATATCACTCAGGAACACCGCCACATCACTCAGGGGCCCCACTCAGGGGCACCACCGCATCACTCAGGGACATCACAACATCACTCAGGGACACCACCACATCACTCAGGAACACCACTACATCACTCTGGGACACCACCACATCTCTCTGGGACACCACCACATCACTCAGGGACACCACCACATCACTCAGGGACACCACCACATCACTCAGGAGCATGACCACATCACTCGGGGACACCACCACATCACTCGGGGACACCACCACATCATTCGGGGACACCACCACATCATTCGGGGACACCACCACATCACTCAGGGGCACCACCACATACCTCAGGGACACCACCACATAACTCAGGGACACCACCACATCACTCAGGGACACCACCACATCAATCAGGGACATCACCACATCACTCAGGAACACCACCACATCACTCGGGGACACCACCACATCACTCGGGGGCATACCACATCACTCGGGGACACCACCACATCACTCAGGGATTCCACCACATCACTCAGGGGCACCACCACATCACTCAGGGGCACCACCACATCACTCAGGGGCACCACCATATCACTCAGGGACACCACCACATCACTCGGGGGCACCACTTAGTGGCACTACCACATCACTCAGGGACAACACCACATCACTCAGGAACACCACCACATCACTCGGGGACACCACCACATCACTCAGGGACATCCCCACATCACTCGGGGACACCACCACATCACTCCGGGACACCACCACATCTCGCAGGGGCACCACCACATCACTCAGGGGCACCACTCAGGGGCACCACCACCTCACTCAGAGACACCAACACATCACTCAGGAACACCACCACATCACTCAGGAACACCACCACATCACTCAGGGACACCACCACATCACTCAGGGGCCCCACTCAGGGGCACCACCACATCACTCAGGGACACCATCACATCTCTCAGGAACACCACCATATCACTCAGGGACACCACCACATCACTCAGGGACACTACCACATCACTCAGGAACACCACCATATCACCCAGGAACACCACCACATCACTCAGGGACACCACCACATCACTCAGGGACACCACCACATCACTCAGGGGCAGTACCACATCACTCAGGAGCACCACTACATCACTAAGGGACACCACCACATCACTCAGGAACACCACCACATCACTCGGGGACACCACCACATCACTCGGGGACATACCACATCACTCGGGGACACCACCACATCACTCAGGAACACCACAACATCACTCAGGGACACCACCACATCACTCAGGGACACCACCACATCACTCAGGGGCCCAACTCAGGGGCACCACCACATCACTCAGGGACACCACCACATCTCTCAGGAACACCACCATATCACTCAGGGACACCACCACATCACTCAGGGACACTACCACATCACTCAGGAACACCACCATATCACCCAGGAACACCACCACATCACTCAGGGACACCACCACATCACTCAGGGACACCACCACATCACTCAGGGGCAGTACCACATCACTCAGGAGCACCACTACATCACTAAGGGACACCACCACATCACTCAGGAACACCACCACATCACTCGGGGACACCACCACATCACTCGGGGACACCACCACATCACTCGGGGACATACCACATCACTCGGGATCACCACCACATCACTCAGGGACACCACCACATGTCTCAGGGACACCACCACATCACTCAGGCACACCACCACATCACTCAGGGACACCACCACATCACCCAGGGGCACCACCACATAACTCAGGGACACCACCACATCACTCAGGAACACCACCACATCACTCAGGGACACCACCACATCACTCAGGGACACCACCACATCACTCAGGGACACCAAGACATCACTCAGGGACACCACCACATCACTCAGGGGCAGTACCACATCACTCAGGAGCACCACTACATCACTAAGGGACACCACCACATCACTCAGGAACACCACCACATCACTCGGGGACACCACCACATCACTCGGGGACACCACCACATCACTCGGGGACATACCACATCACTCGGGATCACCACCACATCACTCAGGGACACCACCACATGTCTCAGGGACACCACCACATCACTCAGGGACACCACCACATCACTCAGGGACACCACCACATCACCCAGGGGCACCACCACATAACTCAGGGACACCACCACATCACTCAGGAACACCACCACATCACTCAAGGACACCACCACATCACTCAGGAACACCACCACATCACTCAGGGGCCCCACTCAGGGGCACCACAGCATCACTCAGGAACATCACAACATCACTCAGGGACACCACCACATCACTCAGGAACACCACCACATCACTCAGGGACACCACCACATCTATCTGGGACACCACCACATCACTCAGGGACACCACCACATCACTCAGGAGCATGACCACATCACTCGGGGACACCACCACATCACTCGGGGACACCACCACATCATTCGGGACACCACCACATCACTCAGGGACACCACCACATCACTCAGGGACACCACCACATCAATCAGGGACATCACCACATCACTAAAGAACACCACCACGTCACTCAGGGACACCACCACATCACTCGGGGACACCACCACATCACTTAGGGACACCACCACATCACTCGGGGACACCACCATATCACTCAGGGACACCACCACATCACTCGGGGGCACCACTTAGGGGCACTACCACATCACTCAGGGACACCACCACATCACTCAGGAACACCACCACATCACTCAGGGACACCACCACATCACTCAGGGACATCCCCACATCACTCAGGGACACCACCACATCACTCAGGGACACCACCACATCACCCAGGGGCACCACCACATCACTCAGGGGCACCACTCAGGGGCACCACCACCTCACTCAGAGACACCAACAAATCACTCAGGAACACCACCACATCACTCAGGGACACCACCACATCACTCAGGGACACCACCACATCACTCAGGGGCCCCACTTAGGGGCACCACCACATCACTCAGGGACACCACCACATCTCTCAGGAACACCACCATATCACTCAGGGACACCACCACATCACTCAGGGACACTACCACATCACTCAGGGACACCACCATATCACTCAGGAACACCACCACATCACTCAGGGACACCACCACATCACTCAGGGACACCACCACATCACTCAGGGCCACTACCACATCACTCAGGGCCACTACCACATCACTCAGGGACACCACCACATCACTCAGGAACACCAACACATCACTCAGGGGCACCACCACATCACTCAGGGGCAGCACTACATCACTCAGGAACACCACCACGTCACTAAAGAACACCACCACGTCACTCAGGGACACCACCACATCATTTGGGGACACCACCACATCACTTAGGGACACCACCACATCACTCGGGGACACCACCATATCACTCAGGGACACCACCACATCACTCGGGGGCACCACTTAGTGGCACTACCACATCACTCAGGGACACCACCACATCACTCAGGGACATCCCCACATCACTCAGGGACACCACCACATCACTCCGGGACACCACCACATCACGCAGGGGCACCACCACATCACTCAGGGGCACCACCACATCACTCAGGGACACCACCACATCACTCAGGGGCCCCACTCAGGGGCACCACCACATCACTCAGGGACACCATCACATCTCTCAGGAACACCACCATATCACTCAGGGACACCACCACATCACTCAGGGACACTACCACATCACTCAGGAACACCACCACATCACTCAGGGACACCACCACATCACTCAGGGACACCACCACATCACTCAGGGGCCCCACTCAGGGGCACCACCACATCACTCAGGGACACCATCACATCTCTCAGGAACACCACCATATCACTCAGGGACACCACCACATCACTCAGGGACACTACCACATCACTCAGGAACACCACCATATCACCCAGGAACACCACCACATCACTCAGGGACACCACCACATCACTCAGGGACACCACAACATCACTCAGGGGCAGTACCACATCACTCAGGAGCACCACTACATCACTAAGGGACACCACCACATCACTCAGGAACACCACCACATCACTCGGGGACACCACCACATCACTCGGGGACATACCACATCACTCGGGGACACCACCACATCACTCAGGAACACCACCACATTACTCAGGGACAACACCACATCACTCAGGAACACCGCCACATCACTCAGGGGCCCACCTCAGGGGCACCACCGCATCACTCAGGGACATCACAACATCACTCAGGGACACCACCACATCACTCAGGAACACCACTACATCACTCTGGGACACCACCACATCTCTCTGGGACACCACCACATCACTCAGGGACACCACCACATCACTCAGGGACACCACCACATCACTCAGGAGCATGACCACATCACTCGGGGACACCACCACATCACTCGGGGACACCACCACATTACTCAGGGACAACACCATATCACTCAGGAACACCGCCACATCACTCAGGGGCCCCACTCAGGGGCACCACCGCATCACTCAGGGACATCACAACATCACTCAGGGACACCACCACATCACTCAGGAACACCACTACATCACTCTGGGACACCACCACATCTCTCTGGGACACCACCACATCACTCAGGGACACCACCACATCACTCAGGGACACCACCACATCACTCAGGAGCATGACCACATCACTCGGGGACACCACCACATCACTCGGGGACACCACCACATCATTCGGGGACACCACCACATCATTCGGGGACACCACCACATCACTCAGGGGCACCACCACATACCTCAGGGACACCACCACATAACTCAGGGACACCACCACATCACTCAGGGACACCACCACATCAATCAGGGACATCACCACATCACTCAGGAACACCACCACATCACTCGGGGACACCACCACATCACTCGGGGGCATACCACATCACTCGGGGACACCACCACATCACTCAGGGATTCCACCACATCACTCAGGGGCACCACCACATCACTCAGGGGCACCACCACATCACTCAGGGGCACCACCATATCACTCAGGGACACCACCACATCACTCGGGGGCACCACTTAGTGGCACTACCACATCACTCAGGGACAACACCACATCACTCAGGAACACCACCACATCACTCGGGGACACCACCACATCACTCAGGGACATCCCCACATCACTCGGGGACACCACCACATCACTCCGGGACACCACCACATCTCGCAGGGGCACCACCACATCACTCAGGGGCACCACTCAGGGGCACCACCACCTCACTCAGAGACACCAACACATCACTCAGGAACACCACCACATCACTCAGGAACACCACCACATCACTCAGGGACACCACCACATCACTCAGGGGCCCCACTCAGGGGCACCACCACATCACTCAGGGACACCATCACATCTCTCAGGAACACCACCATATCACTCAGGGACACCACCACATCACTCAGGGACACTACCACATCACTCAGGAACACCACCATATCACCCAGGAACACCACCACATCACTCAGGGACACCACCACATCACTCAGGGACACCACCACATCACTCAGGGGCAGTACCACATCACTCAGGAGCACCACTACATCACTAAGGGACACCACCACATCACTCAGGAACACCACCACATCACTCGGGGACACCACCACATCACTCGGGGACATACCACATCACTCGGGGACACCACCACATCACTCAGGAACACCACAACATCACTCAGGGACACCACCACATCACTCAGGGACACCACCACATCACTCAGGGGCCCAACTCAGGGGCACCACCACATCACTCAGGGACACCACCACATCTCTCAGGAACACCACCATATCACTCAGGGACACCACCACATCACTCAGGGACACTACCACATCACTCAGGAACACCACCATATCACCCAGGAACACCACCACATCACTCAGGGACACCACCACATCACTCAGGGACACCACCACATCACTCAGGGGCAGTACCACATCACTCAGGAGCACCACTACATCACTAAGGGACACCACCACATCACTCAGGAACACCACCACATCACTCGGGGACACCACCACATCACTCGGGGACACCACCACATCACTCGGGGACATACCACATCACTCGGGATCACCACCACATCACTCAGGGACACCACCACATGTCTCAGGGACACCACCACATCACTCAGGCACACCACCACATCACTCAGGGACACCACCACATCACCCAGGGGCACCACCACATAACTCAGGGACACCACCACATCACTCGGGAACACCACCACATCACTCAGGGACACCACCACATCACTCAGGGACACCACCACATCACTCAGGGACACCAAGACATCACTCAGGGACACCACCACATCACTCAGGGGCAGTACCACATCACTCAGGAGCACCACTACATCACTAAGGGACACCACCACATCACTCAGGAACACCACCACATCACTCGGGGACACCACCACATCACTCGGGGACACCACCACATCACTCGGGGACATACCACATCACTCGGGATCACCACCACATCACTCAGGGACACCACCACATGTCTCAGGGACACCACCACATCACTCAGGGACACCACCACATCACTCAGGGACACCACCACATCACCCAGGGGCACCACCACATAACTCAGGGACACCACCACATCACTCAGGAACACCACCACATCACTCAAGGACACCACCACATCACTCAGGAACACCACCACATCACTCAGGGGCCCCACTCAGGGGCACCACAGCATCACTCAGGAACATCACAACATCACTCAGGGACACCACCACATCACTCAGGAACACCACCACATCACTCAGGGACACCACCACATCTATCTGGGACACCACCACATCACTCAGGGACACCACCACATCACTCAGGAGCATGACCACATCACTCGGGGACACCACCACATCACTCGGGGACACCACCACATCATTCGGGACACCACCACATCACTCAGGGACACCACCACATCACTCAGGGACACCACCACATCAATCAGGGACATCACCACATCACTCAGGGATACCACCACATCACTCAGGGACACCACCACATCACTCAGGGGCACCACCACATCACTCAGGGGCACCACAACATCACTCAGGGCCACTACCACATCACTCAGGGCCACTACCACATCACTCAGGGACACCACCACATCACTCAGGAACACCACCACATCACTCAGGGGCACCACCACATCACTCAGGGGCAGCACTACATCACTCAGGAACACCACCACGTCACTAAAGAACACCACCACGTCACTCAGGGACACCACCACATCACTTAGGGACACCACCACATCACTCGGGGACACCACCATATCACTCAGGGACACCACCACATCACTCGGGGGCACCACTTAGGGGCACTACCACATCACTCAGGGACACCACCACATCACTCAGGAACACCACCACATCACTCAGGGACACCACCACATCACTCAGGGACATCCCCACAGCACTCAGGGACACCACCACATCACTCAGGGACACCCCCACATCACCCAGGGGCACCACCACATCACTCAGCGGCACCACTCAGGGGCACCACCACCTCACTCAGAGACACCAACAAATCACTCAGGAACACCACCACATCACTCAGGGACACCACCACATCCCTCAGGGACACCACCACATCTCTCAGGAACACCACCATATCACTCAGGGACACCACCACATCACTCAGGGACACTACCACATCACTCAGGGACACCACCATATCACCCAGGAACACCACCACATAACTCAGGGACACCACCACATCACTCAGGGACACCACCACATCACTCAGGAACACCACCACATCACTCAGGGGCCCCACTCAGGGGCACCACCACATCACTCAGGGACACCACCACATCACTCAGGAACACCAGCACATCACTCAGGGACACCACCACATCACTCAGGGACACTACCACATCACTCAGGAACACCACCATATCACCCAGGAACACCACCACATCACTCAGGGACACCACCACATCACTCGGGGACATACCACATCACTCGGGGACACCACCACATCACTCGGGGACACCACCACATCACTCGGGGACATACCACATCACTCGGGGACACCACCACATCACTCGGGGACACCACCACATCACTCGGGGACATACCACATCACTCGGGGACACCACCACATCACTCAGGAACACCACCACATCACTCAGGGACACCACCACATCACTCAGGGACACCACCACATCACTCAGGGGCCCCACTCAGGGGCACCACCACATCACTCAGGGACACCACCACATCTCTCAGGAACACCACCATATCACTCAGGGACACCACCACATCACTCAGGGACACTACCACATCACTCAGGAACACCACCATATCACCCAGGAACACCACCACATCACTCAGGGACACCACCACATCACTCAGGGACACCACCACATCACTCAGGGGCAGTACCACATCACTCAGGAGCACCACTACATCACTAAGGGACACCACCACATCACTCAGGAACACCACCACATCACTCGGGGACACCACCACATCACTCGGGGACATACCACATCACTCGGGATCACCACCACATCACTCAGGGACACCACCACATGTCTCAGGGACACCACCACATCACTCAGGGACACCACCACATCACTCAGGGACACCACCACATCACCCAGGGGCACCACCACATAACTCAGGGACACCACCACATCACTCAGGAACACCACCACATCACTCAGGGACACCACCACATCACTCAGGGACACCACCACATCACTCAGGGACACCAAGACATCACTCAGGACACCACCACATCACTCAGGGACACCAATACATAACTCAGGACACCACCACATCACTCAGGAACACCACCACATCACTCAGGGGCCCCACTCAGGGGCACCACAGCATCACTCAGGGACATCACAACATCACTCAGGGACACCACCACATCACTCAGGAACACCACCACATCACTCAGGGACACCACCACATCTATCTGGGACACCACCACATCACTCAGGGACACCACCACATCACTCAGGAGCATGACCACATCACTCGGGGACACCACCACATTACTCGGGGACACCACCACATCATTCGGGGACACCACCACATCACTCAGGGGCACCACCACATCACTCAGGGGCACCACCACATAACTCGGGGACACCACCACATCACTCAGGGACACCACCACATCACTCAGGGACACCACCACATCAATCAGGGACATCACCACATCACTCAGGGACACCACCACATCACTCAGGGACACCACCACATCACTCAGGGGCACCACCACATCACCCAGGGGCACCACGACATCACTCAGGGCCACTACCACATCACTCAGGGCCACTACCACATCACTCAGGGACACCACCACATCACTCAGGAACACCACCACATCACTCAGGGGCACCACCACATCACTCAGGGGCAGCACTACATCACTCAGGAACACCACCACGTCACTAAAGAACACCACCACGTCACTCAGGGACACCACCACATCACTCGGGGACACCACCACATCACTTAGGGACACCACCACATCACTCGGGGACACCACCATATCACTCAGGGACACCACCACATCACTCGGGGGCACCACTTAGGGGCACTACCACATCACTCAGGGACACCACCACATCACTCAGGAACACCACCACATCACTCAGGGACACCACCACATCACTCAGGGACATCCCCACATCACTCAGGAACACCACCACATCACTCAGGGACACCCCCACATCACCCAGGGGCACCACCACATCACTCAGGGGCACCACTCAGGGGCACCACCACCTCACTCAGAGACACCAACAAATCACTCAGGAACACCACCACATCACTCAGGGACACCACCACATCCCTCAGGGACACCACCACATCTCTCAGGAACACCACCATATCACTCAGGGACACCACCACATCACTCAGGGACACTACCACATCACTCAGGAACACCACCATATCACCCAGGAACACCACCACATCACTCAGGGACACCACCACATCACTCAGGGACACCACCACATCACTCAGGGACACCACCACATCACTCAGGGACACCACCACATCACCCAGGGGCACCAACACATAACTCAGGGACACCACCACATTACTCAGGAACACCACCACATCACTCAGGGACACCACCACATCACTCAGGGACATCACCACATCACTCAGGGACACCAAGACATCACTCAGGACACCACCACATCACTCAGGGACACCAAGACATAACTCAGGACACCACCACATCACTCCGGGACACCACCACATTACTCAGGGACAACACCACATCACTCAGGAACACCGCCACATCACTCAGGGGCCCCACTCAGGGGCACCACCGTATCACTCAGGGACATCACAACATCACTCAGCGACACCACCACATCACTCAGGAACACCACTACATCACTCAGGGACACCACCACATCTCTCTGGGACACCACCACATCACTCAGGGACACCACCACATCACTCATGAGCATGACCACATCACTCGGGGACACCACCACATCACTCGGGGACACCACCACATCATTCGGGGACACCACCACATCACTCAGGGGCACCACCACATCACTCAGGGGCACCACCACATAACTCAGGGACACCACCACATCACTCAGGGACACCACCACATCACTCAGGGACACCACCACATCAATCAGGGACATCACCACATCACTCAGGGACACCGCCACTTCACTCAGGGACACCACCACATCACTCAGGGATACCACCTGGAGTTCTGGACTTTTTGGTACTGTCCAGAGGTGTCAGGGACAACACCCGAAGACCCCTGAGTTCTACCTGTCTCGGTGCACAAATAACAGAAACACGGGCTTCTCGATGGTGGCATCAAAGACCAAAGGTTTATTACTGCAGGGACACAGAAGTCACAGAAACTACACACGGGCAGAATCTAGGAGCCTGTTCGATTTGTACAAAGTGGGTTGCTCCTTAAATACAAAATTTTTAGCTTGGGGCAACATTCTTCACATGCTAGTACATTTCTAAACCTTCATGTCCTAAACAATAAATATTTGGCGTTACACAAGAATCGTCAACAATATCTGATGTCAAAACATTACGAACGAGGGGTTCCCACTGTTCCATCATAATCCCATGTCAACTTTTCATTCAAGAGCCGGACCGCCTCATCGTAAATTTCGTTACCTCCCCCTAATAAAGGCCCAGAAGGAAAGGAGCAGAGCCAGGTGCGGAAGATAGAAAAGCAGGATAAGAGATGTTTGTGGGTCGTAAATGGGCAAGGCTACCAGCTTCGGCCGCCTAATCATGATCAGGCCAACGAATACGAGAACCAGTATAGCAGGACTGGCCTCAGGCTGGGGAGGCAGCTTTTGCCGAGTCATGCGGCCACAGCGTTTCTGTTCTAAAGTGCTCGTGTCACTAGCAAGGTGAATCGCCGGCTAAAGCTTACGTGTCCTTAAGTGGAGTGGATTTGATCAGAGGTTACTGTGTGTCCATTGACTATGTGAGGGCAAGAATACAAAATGGCTGCCATAATCTAAGATGGATGCCATGGGTAAATCAGAAATGTGTTTATAACAAGAGTGCTCTTGCTCGTAGCATAGCGAAAACACCAGGATATGCTAAATGGATCATTTGCGGTTCACTGGTACCAAAATGATGAGTTTACGACAATGTTGAAAACACAGGTTCAAATCGTCACGGAACCTCAGACCCTCCTTTTGCCCTTACATAGGCAATTACTCAGTCTATGTCAGAGTCTATCTCGATGTTCATTAGGTCAGTGATATGTTGTTGTATCATCATCCTTTCTCGTACCTTGTCTCCAAACACAGGTGGTTTTCTAAAACAGGTTGCAGCACAGAGGCTACATAAAGCGGGACCACACTGGATAATAAGGCAACACGGGAATAGGAATACTAGGATAATACCAACGACCATCAGAACCTTCCATCCCCACGCTGATAGTAGAGTCCAAAGCCACTCCATGAAGGACCAATTTCCGTTGTCTACGTGAATAGAGTCGGAAATCTTGTGTAGCTTAGAGATCGCTTCGTATACAGTCGGAGCATTATTGGGAATAAAAACACAGCAGCTCGATTGGATCATTCTGCATACCCCACCTCGATCTGCAAGTATTACGTCAAGAACCATACGATTCTGTAACGTCATGAGACGATCCGCCTGGAGCTCAGCTGTTAAGTTACTAAGGGCACCAGCAGTTTCTATAATAGTAGATTCAACTACCCGTGTTAGCTGACGTAGATTTCTACTATTGGCCATAGGCCCCCAGAACGGAAGGAAACCTTTGAAGAAGTCTCCGGCTTCCTGACCAGCGGTATCTTCTTTGCTGAAAACACCTCTTGCTACTCTGGTCTTGTGATAATCTGGGGAAGCAGTGTACGTCGGAGGCAATAGTCGAGCAATATAGCATGAACCTGAAAAGTCAGCAGGCAACCATGTATATGCCCTATCCTGACAGATGAAGTAAGTGAGAAAGGCAGGGGAAGAGTTAGACGGATACACATAAGTCTCAACGCAGTCACTCTTCCCTAGCCGAGCTCTTGGATTTTTCCCATTACCTTGCAAACAGACTTGACCTCAGTGAGGCACGACCCAAACTGGAGTGGAGCTCTTACGCTTGCTTTCACCCAAACTAATGCGATACTCTGTGGAATTCCAACTCAGATATACTCGTAGTTCATCTCTAGGATAAGATGGGGTGTTATTGACGTCTTTAATCATGTCAATGATTCCCTTGACTAGAGCTTTATTAGCGGAGTTATATTTAGCGGAACGTGGTGGACGCGGGGGATAGGTCTCAAGGGCATAGACAAATATAGTCTGAAAGGCCTGAAATGATCCATTATAGCTAAAAGGCAAGACCAGATAGGGAATGCCTTTATCCATAGTGTGTGGTATCGATCCACATACCCAACAGTCTGTCGTGTTAACTACCAGTTGGTGTTGATGCAAGAGTTGTACAAAAGTGTTATTTATGAATTCTGAGCGTCGAGCTTGCTCATGTTCAGGGAACGGGTGAAAGGAATGATAAGAAGCAACAGTAGAAGAAACAAGATCAAGGGGAGGCACTGTACTTGTTATTGGTGCAAAAATTAGATGTACACCAAAGACGATTCCACCCACCAACGTTATTAAAACAATCAAAAACGTAATTGCGCATTGCATCAGAAAACATTTGTTATGAAGAATCTTGTAGAGTCTATTTCTGCGAACATAAATTACATTCTCTCTGTGCAGCTCAGGAAGCTCCATCTTCTACAACCGCTCGCGACCACTGATGATATGTACGTAGTTGAAAATGCCTCTATCAGCCCTGGGAGTTCCCAGAACTAACAGAAAGACCGACCTTGTGTCTGGCCCCCGCAGATTCAACTAGGCACAAAGCCACGACCCTACGGCTACCCAGACGGCTACCCAGACGGCAAGGTAATTAAAACAACAAAATATATTTAGAGAAACACAAAATATTAGCAAACTTCCTGGCTGGAGGCAATGTATCAAATTAAAATATGAAAGAGATAGGCAGTTTCCTGCTTTATTTGTCCTTAAAATGAGAACGGAGGTTGTATCTCAGTTTTCCTGGAGTTGTTTGATCTGGAAATAGTGTATTTTCAGCAGGAGTTACAATGTTCGAGTTCGCAGATGGCAAGTGTTCTTTTGATGCAGAGGAAAAATGTTCAGTGTTCAAAGGAGCAGTTTCAGAAGGGGAGTCAGAGTTCGGTGAGTCAGTAATCAGTTCTGCATCGCTGAAAGGAACGTATCTAGGAACTGGTTCGGTTTCAGAGGCACCAATTCCTTTTCTCACCCAGTTATCATAAGGGAGTGGAAGGGGTACACGCTTTGCATGTGTCGTGTGGACCCAGTTCTTTCTGCCAGCCACACGTATAGCAGTCCTCGTCGCAGAAGAACTTGAAATGGTCCGACGAACTTCGGTTGTAGATTTCTGGTCCGTCCAAAGTTCCTGATGACGACTTGGTCGCCGGGCTTCAGCTGGTGACCTGGACTTTCCGGTGGCTTTGGCATTGCATCAAAAACCTGTTGATGAATAAGACTTAATTTAGCAGTCAAGTCAAAAAGGTAATCAATTAGCATTGGATATTCCAGTTGTTTAAACTCTTTCGGTCTAGGTACCCCCCAAACGTTTGCAGGTCGACCGAACACAATCTCATAAGGGCTAAGCCCTACTCGAGAATGTACAGTCGCTCTTGTGGATAACAGAGCCAAAGGTAGTGCGTCTGGCCAGGACAAGCCCGTGGAGGCTTGTATCTTGGCCAGCTTCAGCTTGAGGGTGCCATTGTAGCCTTCCACTAATCCAGCAGACTGGGGGTGATTCGCACTGTGAAATTTTTGTTTAATATTTAAACCTGCAAACACACTCTGCATAACTTTCCCTACGAATTCACTTCCGTTATCTGACCATACAATCCGTGGCATACCAAATCTGGGGAAATATTCTTTTAGAAGGATTTTGGCAGTGGACAGGGCAGTATTGTCTTTCAGTGGATATGCTTCGATCCATCTCGAAAAAGCACAGACTACCACTAAAACGTATTTGAGGTTGTTGCAACGATCCATGTGAATGAAGTCTAACTGGATCACTTCGAAGGGGCAAGAAGGAGGAGCGAAGTGACCAGCGGGTGTGGGGATTCCCTTGCCAGGATTATGCATCAGGCATATCATGCAATTTCTCACCACTCTTTCTGCACACTTACTAATTCCATCATTCTTCCAGACTGGAGCCAACATCTTACAAATCCCTTTAGAACTGATGTGCGCTGCTCCATGCGCCATCGTTACCACCGCAAGCACATACGCATCAGGCAACATCCAACACTGCTGTTCCGACAAATCAATCCAACACCCATTTGAGTCCAACTTACCCAAGTTCTCTTTCCATGCAAGCTTTTCCTCTTCAGTCGCTTCTTCCTGAATTGCTTTCACACTTTCCACTGTATCCTCACACATTCCTGATTCAGTAATCCATCTTGCAGACGTTGCAACATACATTCTACTCATAGTATTTCTAGATGTCTGTTTAGCGGTCTCATCAGCAAAAGCATTTCCACGCCCAACATCATCCGTGATTGCTCGATGAGCACTGCACTTTACAATCGCAACTTCAGTCGGCAAGGTTAGAGATTCCAACAGGTCATTGACTAGCTGACCATGTTGGATCTTAGTCCCATGGGACGTAATGAAACCTCTTTCTTTCCACAAACGGCCAAAACTATGCGCTACGCCGAACGCGTACTGACTATCTGTGAACATATTCACTCTCTTTCCGTTAGCTAAAACACACGCTCTCGTTAATGCAATTAATTCTGCAGCCTGGGCAGAATTCTGACTCACTCTTGCAGTCTCCACAATCGTACTCAAAGTCGTTACTGCGTAAGCAGCTGTTACATCACCATTCTCCAATTTAAAACAAGACCCGTCAACATACAACGTGCCATCTGGATCTGGTAACGGAGTGTCTTTGAGATCAATCCGTCCCTTTGTCTCTTCCTCGGTTCTGAAACAACAGTCGTGAGGCTCAGAATCACTCGACTCCTGACTAGTCGGCAACAATGTTGCTGGATTCAATACATTACATCTTTTAATCTGAATATGACTCGCTAGCAGTGTCAGCTCATATAGCCTGATAATCTAGCACTGGTAAGGTGTTGTGTCTTGGTTCGGTTCATGAGCGTGTCCACGGGGTGAGGAACCATGACCACTAACGGTAACTGGACATAATATCGACTACATAATATCGAATGGACAAAATATCGACGGAAAAATATCGACATTAACTAAATATCGACTATAGGAATATCGTTGGAAAAAATATCGACTGTAAAAATGACCCAAAAATATCGAATACAAAAATATCGACTCAAAAATATCGACCAGACAAAATATCGAAATATAGTGAAAGTAAAAAATATCGAGAAAATGTTAGAAAATATTGATTTTATAAAATAATATATATATAATATATAAATAAATAGTACTTAATGTTTAGGAGGGTTGTGGGTTTATAGGGGAATAGGGTGGGAAGTAATTTAATAATAATTAATTATTTAATATATGTTTGGTAATTGTTTTAATTAGATTTTAATTGGTAATTAAATAATATTAATTAGTTAATTGTTTAATTGATTAATTAGCATATAATTTAATTGATTAATTGATTAATTAATTATTAATAATTATTATTTGTATAAATTAATTTGTATATGATTTTAATTGATACATTGGTTATTAATTATTAATAATTAGTGATTTATTTTATTAAGAATTAGCATATTATTTACATTTATAAATTGCTAACACATTAATTATAATTAGTTAATGATGTAATTAATATATTGTATATCATTTAAAAAAATTAATTGGTAATTAATTTATAATAATGACTTAATTACATTAATTGGATACATTTAAATGTAATGTGTTAATTTATGTTGATGTTAATTAATTAATTTGAATTAAACAATATTAATTAATCAAAATTATTATTATAGCTAATGTGATAATATATTTTATTATTGTTTTTGTAAAAAAAAAATTTTTTATTATATATTCATGTTTAATGTTGTGTTCATTATTATTTATAGTGTTCTGGCTCAGTTTTATAGTTTTTGTTATAGGTTAAATTTTTAGGGTTCAGGGTCATTTTTCTGTTCGTGAGTAAAGGTGTATTTAGTGGGATTTGGGAATTTTTTACGTTTGTGGGTAAATGGGTTTTTTTGAGGTTCAGGGTCAGTTTTCAGTTCTTGTGTAAAGGGCTATTTGTAGGGTTCAGGGTCAGTTTTCAGTTTGTGGGTAAAGGGGTATTTGTAGGGTTCTGGGTCAGTTTTCAGTTTGTGGGTAAACGAGTTTTTTTGAGGTTCAGGGTCAGTTTTCAGTTTGTGGGTAAAGGGGTATTTGTAGGGTTCTGGGTCAGTTTTCAGTTTGTGGGTAAAGGAGTTTTTTTGAGGTTCAGGGTCAGTTTTCAGTTTGTGGGCGTAGGGGTATTTGTAGAGTTCAGGGTCAGTTTTCAGTTTGTGGGTAAAGGGGTATTTGTAGGGTTCAGGGTCAGTTTTCAGTTTGTGGGGAAAGGAGTATTTGTAGGGTTCAGGGTCAGTTTTCAGTTTGTGGGTGAAGGGGTATTTGTAGGGTTCAGGGTCAGTTTTTAGTTTGTGGGTAAAGGGGTATTTGTAGGGTTCAGGGTCAGTTTTCAGTTTGTGGGTAAAGGGGTATTTGTAGGGTTCTGGGTCAGTTTTCAGTTTGTGGGTAAAGGGGTATTTGTAGGGTTCAGGGTCAGTTTTCAGTTTGTGGGGAAAGGAGTATTTGTAGGGTTCAGGGTCAGTTTTCAGTTTGTGGGTGAAGGGGTATTTGTAGGGTTCAGGGTCAGTTTTCAGTTTGTGGGTAAAGGGGTATTTGTAGGGTTCTGGGTCAGTTTTCAGTTTGTGGGGAAAGGAGTATTTGTAGGGTTCAGGGTCAGTTTTCAGTTTGTGGGTGAAGGGGTATTTGTAGGGTTCAGGGTCAGTTTTCAGTTTGTGGGTAAAGGGGTATTTGTAGGGTTCAGGGTCAGTTTTCAGTTTGTGGGTGAAGGGGTATTTGTAGGGTTCAGGGTCAGTTTTCAGTTTGTGGGTAAAGGGGTATTTGTAGGGTTCTGGGTCAGTTTTCAGTTTGTGGGGAAAGGGTATTTGTAGGGTTCAGGGTCAGTTTTCAGTTTGTGGGTGAAGGGGTATTTGTAGGGTTCAGGGTCAGTTTTAAGTTTGTGGGTAAAGGGGTATTTGTAGGGTTCAGGGTCAGTTTTCAGTTTGTGGGTAAAGGGGTATTTGTAGGGTTCAGGGTCAGTTTTCAGTTTGTGGGTAAAGGAGTATTTGTAGGGTTCAGGGTCAGTTTTTAGTTTGTGGGTAAAGGGGTATTTGTAGGGTTCAGGGTCAGTTTTTAGTTTGTGGGTAAAGGGGTATTTGTAGGGTTCAGGGTCAGTTTTCAGTTTGTGGGTAAGGGGTATTTGTAGGGTTCAGGGTCAGTTTTCAGTTTGTTGATAAAGGGGTATTTGTAGGGTTCTGGGTCAGTTTTGGCCTTTAGGGTGAAGGGGTCTTTTTAGTGTTTTGGGACAGTTTTGGGTATTTTAGAGTGCTGATGTATAGTGTAACTTAACACTGATACATTAAATCTATTACACGAAAATAGCTATTATTATAACTTTACATTAGTCCCCTTTATTTTGATCAAAACAATATATGTATTAGCATGTTTGCAGACAGTAGCTAGAGTGGAGTTGGAATTCTAATTATTAATTGGTTGGTGTCCAGCACCATCAGTAATATTACCTACACTGGAGTTGGATTAATAAAAATACATTGGTCAGTCTCCACCACATTTTATGGTATTACCTTGAGTGTAGTAGGAATAGTAAATAATTTTTTGCTAGTGTCCTGCAGCTTCTATGATATTAGATTGACTGGAGTAGTAATAATACATATAAAATTGGTCAGTGTGCAGCACATTTGTATACATTTGTTCATTACTGTATTTTAATATTAAAAATTAATGCAACATAGATGTTTTCAAATAACTTTATTAAACAATTTTTTAATTTTTTATTGTGTACTACAATACAATCACAAACAAATATAACATCACATTTTTTTGACTTTTATTATTCACAGATTAACATCTTTACATTTATATACATGTGGTCAATGTAAAAAAAAATTTTGATTACTAGATTCTTTCAGTAAATTTTACATATTCCCATCAGTCACTTACAATTTAAAGTATTTATATAGAAATACATACAACAATGATTTGTTATACATTTCTTACATTAATATTTAATAATGTTAATATTAAATATTAATATAATAAAATATATATAATACATATTTATTTTTAACAAGTAACATGACTATTATTACATTTTTTAGGATAAATTGAAATACAAAAAAAAAAATTCTTGGTGTATATTTCACAAAATGTTGTTTTTACATAAAACATATAAATCGATTTGGTTGTAAAGTTTATAATTGTATAGGGAAACAATATGTTTAATTATAATATCTGGTATTGACCAAATATTAGTAAAGCAATTATATAATTTTGTTATAGTTAGAAATAATTATAAAACTTTTTGTAATAATTAATAAAAATAATAATTATTTTATTAATTATTATTATTATTATTATTAATTAATAAACATAAACATTCATTTATTATTAACAAAAATATATACATTCACAGATAAAATAGATACTTTTTTTCAGGCCATTCTTTATATACTAAATGGTTCTAATTGTTATATTAATAACAATAAATAAGTTATATTATTTATCATTATTAATTATTACCATAAACATTTATAATGTTTTATTAAAATTATACACAAAATTATTCATATAAATATACACAATAACAAAATATTTACATCTTTTATTCAAAGTTTTACATAATTATTTAATATTATTAATATATAATAAATATTATATATTAATTTATATTAAATATATGTATTTTTCTTAATAAAGGAAAATTGTCATGAGTATAGTGTATTAATTTGTTACATTATACATGTGTATGTATTATATATTTTACATATGACATTGTTTATTCTATTATCCTTTTACACAAATGGGTTAAGGGGACTACTTTTTTACCGCGTAAGGTTATTTCGCTCCATTCAGGACTGGAGAAGCTCGCGGTTGGGAGTTGCTTCGCGTGGAGAGAGGTAAGGTTATTTTTAACTACAAATTATAAGTAAGTGGTCATGTTTGAGGGTATAATCGAACTCTGTAGTGTTTTTTGGTGTATGTATTAATAGTTTAAGTAGCGTTTGGGTGAAAAGTCTCCGTTATAGATGTGTCGTGCTTTTTTTCCTTCAAGTCTAATTTTAAGTGTTCGGAATGTCTTCTTACATGGTTAATGTTAATTGTTAGTATATTTACAAATGTGAAGGGGGTATTTGTGGGTGGCTTTCGTTATGTATGTTATTTTACAGGTTTCGGTTCCTCGCATGAAAACTACATGGAAGGAAGCGTGTTTTTTAACGGAGAAACAAATGTTTAAGTTATTATGCTTATATTTTGACTTTTATCTCCTATTTTTCGTGTTTGCCAGGAGCGGTTTTTACACTTTTTAAACCTTTTTCGGGTTTTTTTGAGGGTTTCGAATCGGATTGATATATTGATATGCGTGACCGTTTTTTTAAAATAGTGTGTATATAACTTTAAATCTTAAAGTGTCCACACTACTGTTTTCGGGATTTCCTGGAGCGTTTTTTTACGTTTTACATTTTATTTTCGGGTTTTTGAGGGTTTCCCATATTGGAATAGTAAGATATTGGATTGGATTGTATGGATTGATTTTTCCTTGATTGCGTCTCTCAAGTCCAAAAATTGTAAGTATTTATTTTACTATTTTGATTGGGTGGGAAATGTCGATTTTTAATGTTATGTGTATGATATAAGAAATTATAAACATTGCATATTTGTTACGAATTTTTTAACATAAATTTAAAAAGTTTGTCAAACAAATATGTTTTATTTATAATTCATTATATATGTTTATGACATGTAATTTTTATTATTATTGTAAGAAGACATTCGTATATTTACTTGACATTTTTATAGTAGACTTTTTGCTATTATTGCCAGGTATTCTAATCCTCTAGTTGTAGGGTATAATGTGACTTGACTTTGAAGTAGTCGGAACATTTGTTGGGTTTGTTTAGTGAGTTTTGGACCTATTTGTGACACTGATTGTTCCATTCTTAGTTCCTGATAGCTTTGTTCTTTTTTCAAAGCTTTAAGAAGGTTATGGAATGTGGGTTTGCCTCTGTTTGTAGTTGCTTGGAAAGCATTATGCCACCCTTCAACACTGTTGTTGGTTTTAGCCTCTTGGTTTAAAGTACTGAGATAGACATTCCACCAAGGGATTTGGAATTTGGGCTGGCGTCGATGTCCTGATCTGTGCAACCTTCCCACCCAAGTGTCTTCAAAATAGTCTAACAATGGTGTTAGTTTATCCTCATTCCTCTTATAATATGCGCTGTCAATTAATAAATTGTAATGTTCAGCAACATCTGTAACAGGGACGTAGGCCAGGGCTATTAACTTTTTAACTTGATAGGCAAAGGTGCTATCTGTAGAGTATAGTATACTTAAAGTAGATTTTTGGAGATGCCTCCATATACTCTGATTAAAATGATAATAGCAACCCTGGATTGCTATGTGTGGAAATGTTCTCAAAATGCTATTAATCATAGCTAATTCGAAATCAATAATTATTTTTTCGGGAAAATAATTATTGATTTCCGTTTTGAGAACATTTAAAATTTCGGTGTAAGTTGTTTGCTGTTTGTTGGGTAGCAAACAGTAAATGAAAGGTATGTTAGAATGATGGTATAAACCGTGGATGGAATACAGTTGGTAAAAAGGTTTTGGGCAGGGTTTAAATGTTCCATCCATCATCCATTGGGGACACTGTTGGATTTTTCGTAAATTACTTGCAGTTGCAAACATAATTATTCTGTTTGTACTGCTTTCATTATCAAAAAGAATACATTTATCTTTATTGTGTGTGATGGCCATTTCGGGTGAAATAATAATTTCTTCAAAACAAGTTGGGTTGGGTTGGGTTGTGCTAGTGAGTCGTTTAGTGCGTGCAATTGTGCGTTTCAGGGAGTCAATAGAGGGTAGTTGACCTGAAGCATGGGCAGGGATTTTTACCAGTTCTTCTTTAAGGATTTGTGTGGTGGGTTTGTCACTTTGTGTGCTAGCACTTTTAATACTTTCTAAAGCATCTCTAATTTCAATTTCTGTGACATTTGGGGGATGATTATGTTCTCTAGTAAATAGCACATTAGTTTCCTCAGTAGTGGCCCTCCCATAACATTTGTTGGAGTAATATTTTGTACACTTCCAAAAAACCTTTCTACCACTTTGTCTCTCCTGATTATACACATAACCCATGTAGCATAATAGTAATTTATTTTTCTGAGACATGACAAATTCTGCACCTTCAGTCATTTTGATTTACTTGTTCTAGGAAAGAGTAGAAAGAAACAAAATCAGAACACATTTTTTTACTTTTGTGGTGCTAACATCATTAGTGATGCATTTATACTTACAGTTAATCAAAGTAGTAGTCACAGAAGCAGAAATGTCTTTTCAATGATGTTCTTGTATGTATGTCTTTATTTGCTGTTGGTATGAAAATATAGAAAAGCTACGTTAATGTTTACATATAACAAACTTATTTCCTACTCAAAAGCAGTTGTCATTTTTGCCTACTAGTGCATTTGATGTAAACATTACATATACTTACTTGTTTAAATAGTAGAATAGTAGTAATTGCTGGAGTACATCAATTTAGTACAGGTATGATCTGTAGAGTAGATAGAAGAAATAAAAGCAAAATATTATAATTTTAATACTGAACCGTTTGGAAATGTAACAGATTTAAACGTATACTAACTTCTAAATATGTAGTTTTCTTTGTTGTAGGTAGAATAGCTGTATGATGTATTCAGAATATCTGTAGAGGAAATATAAAATAGATAACATGTTGTTAAGAACATAGTCTGTGTTATTTTCGGCAGTTTTAGAGAAATGACAAGTATACTTAAATTTTTTACAAGGCTATTCTTGTATATTGGTATATTTTGTGTAGGATGTTTTCATATGATATGTAGAATAGATGTATGATGTTTTCTGAATATCTGTAGAGGCAATTCAAAATATATAACATGGTGTTAAGAATATAGTTAGCATTTTTTGTGCCCACATTTTAGCAAATTACAATTATACTTACATTTTTCAGAAGGGTATTCTTGTGTTTTGGTATAGTTGATGTTGGATCTTTCAAATGATCTATAGGGAAGATGTAAAAAGCAAGATATGTTGTTTAAAAATGTGCATTAATGAAATTGGCAGTTTTATAACAAACACATCTATACTTACATGTGTAATTAGTGTAGTTTTATCGTTTTTGCTGTAGAAATAGCACAATTTCAGTATATCTGTAAATATAATGTTTATAAAAATTAAATACTCAGGAGATGTAAGGAAAATAGTGCACTTCTAATTTAGTTTTCTACAAAAATGCTGTGTTACTTACTTGATTAATTAGCTAGTGAGCTGGATCTTTAAAGATGTTTATTCTGCAACAAAATCTTCAAAGTGTTGGCATCTACTTTCCAGAGAGGTAGCAGCAACAAATGGTAGAATGCATGTATCCCTTTTATAGTATATGTGTTATGTGTGCTTTGATTTGATTGGTTGTAGGATGTAAGGAAGCATAGTATAGGCTAGTTTGAATTTTTTTAAGTTAATTGGAGTGTTTGTTGATGTGAGAATGGGGGTATGTGGTTATTCCCGTATTAAAGCAGGTTCGTGTTTAAATGAAATATATTTATATGTGAAAATAAGTAATGAAAATGTTACTTAAATGCAAAGAATAATAGAAAATGATAAAATGCATGTAATAGAATGTATAGCAAATGTGGATTAATAGTAATTGTATGTAAGTAACAGGTATTATATGTGAAATGTATTTTTTAGTGAGAAATGACTTTTATTGATGATAAAGATGGTATTTTAGAAAGAAAAGTGTACAAACATGAACTCGATATTTTTTTTTTAACGATATTGTGGTAGTCTATATTTTTGTAGTCGATATTTTTGTAGTGTTAGGGCTAATTTCATGTCCAACGATATATTTGTAGTCGATATTTATTAAAGCGATATTTATGTATTCGATATAGTTAGTACTCGATATTTTTTACTCGATATTTTTGTAGTTTGTGAAATAAGTATAGGAAGTCGATATTTTTGTCGTCGATAATTTGTCAACGATATTTTGGTAAGTCGATAATGTGCCCGTCGATAATATTTCAGTGATCCCCACTAACATGTTGTTCATGACCAAACCAGCAGATTGTCGAATGGACGCTGCAGCTGCTGCTGTAGCTCTCAAACAACTAGGCAATGCTCTGGCTACCGGATCTAATGTTGATGAAAAATACGCACAAGGGCGTTGTTTATCACCAAATCGTTGCGTCAAAACACTCAACGCGCAACCTTCTCTCTCGTGGACATAGAGTGTAAATGGTTTACTGTAGTCGGGTGTACCCAATACAGGAGCTGAACACAATGCGTTTCGTAATTCAGAGAAACTTTGCTGACATTCGGCAGACCATGGCACCGGACTCGGAACACCTTTTCCAGTTAAGGCCACCAATGGTTTTGCCAAAAGAGAAAAATTTGGGATCCATTGCCTACAGTATGAAGTAATACCTAAAAAGGCACGCACTTCTCTCTGTGTGCTAGGAACATTCATCTGCGTAATTGCTTTTATTCTCTCTGGGGTCAACCTTCTTCCCTCCTTTGACAAGAGATGACCTAGGTAGGTCACTTCTTGGCAACAGTATTGCATTTTGGAAGGTGACACCTTGTGATTTAATTTAGACAAATGATGTAGTAGGGAAATTGTAGCTGCTTTGCAAGTTTCCTTGTCATCGGCAGCCACTAGAAGATCATCGACATATTGCACTAAAGCAGAACCAGGAGGAAGTACAAAGGAATCTAACTGACTTTTTAATGCCTGGCTGTAGATGGATGGGCTTTCACAATAGCCTTGTGGAGCACGTTTAAACCTGAAGCTTCGGCCTCCTAGAGAGAAGCCGAAAATATCTCTGCTTTCCTCGGCTATCGGAATGCTGAAAAAGGCATTCTTCAAGTCGATAACTGAGAACCATGTGGCTGTAGCAGGAATCAACGTTAACAATGCAGTAATGTCTGGAACCACAGGAAACTGTGGGATCACAATTTTGTTATCCTCTCTAAGATCGATTACAAATCTATAGACTGGAGGCTTTGAAGGATCAGTGCGTTTCAGAATAGGCAGTACAGGACTGTTACAGACATTTCCTCTAGTTTCTTCTACTACGTCTTTCTTGATCAAATCTTGCACGATCAATAAGAGCGCTCGTTCACCTTCACTAGAGATCTTGTATTGTGGGATTCGTGGAAATTTGACATTTGCTTTTAAAGTGACTACATATGGTGGAATTTCCAAAAGACCAACATCGTTAGGACCAGTCGCCCAAAGAGTATCAGGGAGAGAACGCAGCTCCAGTGGGAGCGCATCCATTGACAAGTACATCGGAGAGATGATTCTCTTACCCAATGTAAGCTGTACTCCTGCCGGAGAACAGTACAGAGTCGCGTACAGGCGTTTTAACAAGTCTAAACCAAGCAGATTTTCATTACAACCAGTTGTCAAAATCAGGGGTGCTTTTAATTGACGGGGTCCAACAGAAATAGACAAAGGACCAGATACGGGGTGGTGAACAGGGGCGCCTGAAAAACCTACAGAAACATTTGTTAAGCCAGACAAAGGTGCGCCAGGGAGTTTCGCATGTATGATAGAACTTTTTGCTGCACCAGTATCCAACAGAAACGGTTCGACTACACCTGATGTTGCTACTGCGACATAAGGCCCACTCTGATCTACTGTAACTGATACTACTCCCTCTCTTTGTCCATGGCTGTCCTAGTACTCACTTTGCTGAAATTCCTCACTTACTTCACAGTAGTCTTCAACGTGATACTGTTGAGATCTAGTAGGTTGGGCAGACTGTCCGTTTCGCTGATCAAAATAATTAGAAGGGCGATCATTCGTTTGTGGAGGCATAGCACCTCGTCCTCGACCTCTAGAATTTTGCATAGAACCACCACGACCTCTCTGAGCTGCTGCAGCATTGTTTTGTGCTAGTACTGGACACTCATTCTTATAATGACCTTCCTTTTTGCAGTACGCACACTGATTCCATTGGTATTGTGGTCTCTGAGAATTATAGTCGGTCCTCTGATATGGCCCTTGCTGGGTATTTGTCTGATTCGTTCGAGGCGGATATGCTTGTTGTAAAAGGACTTTGGTTTTTAAATCTTTTGTTTTCTTATCTGACTTTTCTTTTTCTTCCTTATCCCTATTTTCATAGTACTGAGCAGTTGCAAGTATTTGTGCAGTCGTAGAGACAGCCCACGCACTTTCAGAATCTTTTAATTTATTACTGAGCTCTGGTAACAGATTGTGCACAAATTTATCAACAAATAATCTCTGGCCTCCTTCCGTGCTCATATCCTGACCACTGTGATCTACGAAAGTTTCTTCAAACCTTGTGAAAAAGTCGGAGACACTTTCGTCCTTCTTTTGCTTGCATGCGGACAACTTGTCCCAGTTAACGCGCAATGCTGGCATCAAAGTTTTCATTAATTCGATTATTCTACCAGGTAAATCAGCAATTAGAGGTTCGGGTTTAGAACCACCTATTTGTTGACCATCTGCCGCTATTATAGCTGCCCAATCACCACCTAGGGCAACTGGATGATTTTCTTTACGAATTTTAGCCCAAATTGGTTGTGGTACTACGTTGCCAAATAACATGTCAATGTCCGCTAAATTCATTACACAAGCTTCAACTGTTTGGGCCAACTCTTTGTAATATCCGGCTGGATTCTTACGCGGATCTGGCAAGGCCTGTTTTACTGCTAACACTTCAGCTCGTTTCCATGGAATGTGTATCCACACTCTTTGGAATTGGGCCGGAGCGGCCGCAATGCCATTCACTGCGTCAGCTTGAACGGCTTCGCGCCATATTGGAGGAACCTCCCTCATAGGATATTGTCGACCTTGTTTCATACTACGCTTGTCTAAATCTCTTGGTGAACGCAGGGAAGGATCAAATCTAAAATCTAAAATTAATTCCATTGCTTCTTTTATCTCCTGACCAACTATCATACCTGCCGCAAATTTTTGTTGAACTTGGATTAATTCATCCGGTACCTGCTCAGATTCGCTCTCTTCCCATTCTTCACGTAAAAGGGAACACATGATATCAAACACATAGCGCTGTGTCGGTTCCTTCCATTGCATGAATGTATCTAATACATCTCGCACACTATATCTTCCCACTTTCGAAATCCACCTAAGGGCATTGGAGTCTAATATTCCACGTTCTTCACTACTAGGAAGCTGACTACGTCTCTGAACGGAGTCAGAGACAGGACTCCTAATCAAAGTTTTGTAAAAGGGAGATAGAATATTAGTGACAGAATCAGTGATTCTCCGACGAACAGAAAGCGGAGTCATATAGCTTGCAGAGGTTTGGAGGAGAGTAGTAGTCGGGACAGAGGAAACAGCAACAGTAGGGGTAGCAGGCAAAACAGCTTGTGAAACAACAGGAATCAGCGGTACAGGCATAGGCAGAGGAGCCGGCAACCCTGTAAGAGGGGGTGCTGGAGGAGGAACATTAAGATTAGCCACAGGAAGTACAGGAGCTTGATTCGGGGGTGCAGGAGCAGGTATACCAGGCTGTCCAGCAACCGGTAATTGAACATTAGGCAAGGGTGGAGCTGTAGCACCTTGTACATATGGTGGGGGTGACCTCAACAAGTAAGACAATAGGGGATCCTTTTCAGGGTCCTCTACTATCTTAGCTGTACTTGATGGCAAGGCAGGATAGCACTTGTCTATCGCTAAATTACGCTCTCTGTTGGCCACCTCCATTGCTTTCTCAGATTCATTGAGTTGCAGCTGCTTGGCAGACTGTTCTGAAGTCAACTCTTGTTCTTTTTGTTCTTTCTTTAACTTTTTAGTTTCTCTCTGTTTGGATTCTTTTCGCCAATAACGGAAAGAATCAAACATTGCCGGCCGGGCTTTCTTCTTAAACAATTTCATTTCTAAATTGTCAAGAATTTCAGGTTCAAAACTGCCATGCAGTGGCCAACTGAGGACACCGTCTTTTTCCGTGTAGCGGATCCATACCTCGTTATAAGAGATAGGGCCCACACCGAACTTGCAATAAAGATCATAAAGAGGAGTTCCAATCGGAGGAACCAGACATGAGTCCTCCAACCGGGAATCCCTGTTGCAACCAAAACAAGACAACATACAATTTTTCCGACTTACCATTTTATAATCCGGAACACAGAACAGACACAAACAAAGGTGCGCACTCGAACCAAGAACTTAGGCCTACCAAAGCGAACAAATGTATCGATACCCAAACTAAACCAAATGATTATCGTAACTAGAACAACCAGTGATAATCTTACGAAACCAAACCAAACCAAGGACTAAAAGGATTATCCAAACAGGAGCAAACCCTTACGAAGTAACCAAACAACTAGCAACCACTTAATACTTAACTGAGGCACTGAAGATGTCACCAAGGAGAAACCCGTCTTGTCTCGCCGTACTAAGGTCTGCACCTCGGGTCCAAGACAGGGCGACAGTCAAGGCAGCGGACCACTGCAGCCGTCCGAACGGGAACCCTCGTGGAAGAGAACGTCGGGCCACTTTTGCGATATGCCGGGATCGATGAAGTGGGGCGCCTCTCTCTGGAATCTTCACACGAAGCTTCTCGAACTCTTCAGGCTTTTGGACCGGTACCGAATGACGTCGCCCCACGTTGGGCCCCAATTGGAGTTCTGGACTTTTTGGTACTGTCCAGAGGTGTCAGGTACAACACCCGAAGACCCCTGAGTTCCACCTGTCTCGGTGCACAAATAACAGAAACACGGGCTTCTCGATGGTGGCGTCAAAGACCAAAGGTTTATTACTGCAGGGACACAGAAGTCACAGAAACTACACACGGGCAGAATCTAGGAGCCTGTTCGATTTGTACAAAGTGGGTTGCTCCTTAAATACAAAATTTTTAGCTTGTGGCAACATTCTTCACATGCTAGTACATTTCTAAGCCTTCATGTCCTAAACAATAAATATTTGGCGTTACACAAGAATCGTCAACAATATCTGATGTCAAAACATTACGAACGAGGGGTTCCCACTGTTCCATCATAATCCCATGTCAACTTTTCATTCAAGAGCCGGACCGCCTCATCGTAAATTTCGTTACCTCCCCCTAATAAAGGCCCAGAAGGAAAGGAGCAGAGCCAGGTGCGGAAGATAGAAAAGCAGGATAAGAGATGTTTGTGGGTCGTAAATGGGCAAGGCTACCAGCTTCGGCCGCCTAATCATGATCAGGCCAACGAATACGAGAACCAGTATAGCAGGACTGGCCTCAGGCTGGGGAGGCAGCTTTTGCCGAGTCATGCGGCCACAGCGTTTCTGTTCTAAAGTGCACGTGTCACTAGCAAGGTGAATCGCCGGCTAAAGCTTACGTGTCCTTAAGTGGAGTGGATTTGAGCAGAGGTTACTGTGTGTCCATTGACTATGTGAGGGCAAGAATACAAAATGGCTGCCATAATCTAGGATGGATGCCATGGGTAAATCAGAAATGTGTTTATAACAAGAGTGCTCTTGCTCGTAGCATAGCGAAAACACCAGGATATGCTAAATGGATCATTTGCGGTTCACTGGTACCAAAATTATGAGTTTACGACAATGTTGAAAACACGGGTTCAAATCGTCACAGAACCTCACACCACATCACTCAGGGGCACCACCACATCACTCAGGGGCACCACGACATCACTCAGGGCCACTACCACATCACTCAGGGCCACTACCACATCACTCAGGGACACCACCACATCACTCAGGAACACCAACACATCACTCAGGGGCACCACCACATCACTCAGGGGCAGCACTACATCACTCAGGAACACCACCACGTCACTAAAGAACACCACCACGTCACTCAGGGACACCCCCACATCATTTGGGGACACCACCACATCACTTAGTGACACCACCACATCAATTCGGGGACACCACCATATCACTCAGGGACACCACCACATCACTCGGGGGCACCACTTAGTGGCACTACCAAATCACTCAGGGACACCACCACATCACTCAGAAACACCACCACATCACTCAGGGACACCACCACATCACTCAGGGACATCCCCACATCACTCAGGGACACCACCACATCACTCAGGGACACCACCACATCACTCAGGGGCACCACTCAGGGGCACCACCACATCACTCAGAGACACCAACACATCACTCAGGAACACCACCACATCACTCAGGGACACCACCACATCACTCAGGGACACCACCACATCACTCAGGGGCCCCACTCAGGGGCACCACCACATCACTCAGGGGCACCACCACATCACTCAGGGACACCACCACATCTCTCAGGAACACCACCATATCACTCAGGGACATCCCCACATCACTCAGGGACACCACCACATCACTCAGGGGCCCCACTCAGGGGCACCACCACATCACTCAGGGACACCACCACATCTCTCAGGAACACCACCACATCACTCAGGGACATCCCCACATCACTCAGGGACACCACCACATCACTCAGGGACACCACCACATCACTCAGGGGCACCACTCAGGGGCACCACCACATCACTCAGAGACACCAACACATCACTCAGGAACACCACCACATCACTCAGGGACACCACCACATCACTCAGGGACACCACCACATCACTCAGGGGCCCCACTCAGGGGCACCACCACATCACTCAGGGACACCACCACATCTCTCAGGAACACCACCATATCACTCAGGGACACCACCACATCACTCAGGGACACTACCACATCACTCAGGAACACCACCATATCACCAAGGAACACCACCACATCACTCAGGGACACCACCACATCACTCAGGGACACCACCACATCACTCAGGGGCAGTACCACATCACTCAGGAGCACCACTACATCACTAAGGGACACCACCACATCACTCAGGAACACCACCACATCACTCGGGGACACCACCACATCACTCGGGGACATACCACATCACTCGGGGACACCCCCACATCACTCGGGGACACCACCACATCACTCAGGGACACCAACACGTCACTCGGGGACACCACCACATCACTCAGGAACACCACCACATCACTCAGGGCCACCACCACATCACTCAGGAACACCACCACATCACTCAGGGACACCACCACATCACTCGGGGACATACCACATCACTCGGGGACACCACCACATCACTCGGGGACACCACCACATCACTCGGGGACACCACCACATCATTAGGGGACACCACCACATCACTCAGGAACACCACCACATCACTCAGGGGAACCACCACATCACTCTGGGACACCACCACATCACTCAGAAACACCACCACATCACTCAGGAACACCACCACATCAATCAGGGGTACCACCCAACATCACTCAGGGGCACCACCACATCACTCAGGGGCACCACCACATCACTTGGGGACACCGCCACATCACTCGGGGACACCACCATATCATTCAGGGGCACAACCACATCACTCAGGAACACCACCACATCAATCAGGGGTACCACCCAACATCACTCAGGGGCACCACCACATCACTCAGGGGCACCACCACATCACTTGGGGACACCACCACAACACTCGGGGACACCACCACATCATTCGGGGACACGACCACATCACTCAGGAACGCCACCACATCACTCAGGGGCACAACTACATCACTCAGGGACACCACCACATCACTCGGGACACCATCACATCACCCGGGGACACCACCACATCACTCAGGAACACCACCACATCATTCAGGAGCACCACCACATCTCTCAGGGACACCACCACATCACTCGGGGACACCACCACATCACTCGGGGACACCACCACATCACTCAGGGGCACCACCACATCACTCAGGGGCACCACTCAGGGGCACCACCACATCACTCAGGGACACCACCACATCACTCAGGGGCACAACCACATCACTCAGGAACACCACCACATCACTCAGGAACACCACCACATCACTCAGGGGCACCACCACATCACTCAGGGACACAACCACATCACTCAGGAACACCACCACATCGCTCAGGAACACCACCACATTACTGAAGAACACCACCACATCACTCAGGGACACCACCACATCACTCAGGGACACCACCAAATTACTCAGGGACACCACCACAACACTCAGGGACACCACCACATCACCCAGGGGCACCACCACATAACTCAGGGACACCACCACATCACTCAGGGACACCACCACATCACTCAGGGACACAAAGACATCACTCAGGATACCACCACATCACTCAGGGACACCATAACATTACCCAGGGACACCACCACATCACTCAGGAACACCACAACATCACTCAGGGGCCCCACTCAGGGGCACCACCACATCACTCAGGGACACCACCACATCACTCAGGGACACCACCACATCATTCGGGGACACGACCACATCACTCAGGAACGCCACCACCTCTCTCGGGGACACCACCACATCACTCAGGGACACCACCACATCACTCAGGAGCACAACCACATCACTCGGGGACACCACCACATCACTCGGGGACACCACCACATCATTCGGGGACACCACCACATCACTCAGGAATGCCACCACATCACTCAGGGGCACCACCACATCACTCAGGGGCACCACTCAGGTGCCCCTGAGTGATATGGTGGTGTCATGTGTTTTATGTACTCGAATGTATTCATGATTATTGTAAGATGGTAGAACTATGCCATCCATTTACCTTTATAGTACTGCTAATCATTTATATCTAATACTGCCTGACAGTTGTTGCAGCTCCTCTATTTTACCCCAGAATAACAAGTGTTCAATAAATTCTTATTGAAAACGCCCAGCCTGTTTTTTCTGTGTATCTCTCTGAGACAGAGTAAGTAAGCAAAAAGTAGTATATTGTTTCCATTGTCCTGAGGGATCAGGATTGTCATGTTCGATGGTTGCCAGGAAATATTATCTCCTTGGTAGGAGGAGATTCTAGTGGCACCATGAGCTAGTTGGTACAAAAGGCCAACATACCCGGTGGGGGTCATCAGAGTTTCTCTGACACCAATCCTACAGTGTATGTTGTCTAAATGTGCAGATCCTGCAGTGTAACTAGCCTGTGTGTTGGTGTTGAGCCAAGAATCCCTCTAGAATATAGTCAACCCCATTACCTGAAGTAAGAGACTGTGGGACCCCGTCATGGTCTTAAGTTGGACACCCCTCAAGGGATGTTTTAGACCATTGCGAGCTGGAGTGTCTGCATGCAGGAACCTCGGGGTCTCTGGTAAGTGTGTCAGCCGGGAAGTCTGGGTCTCCTCTCTCTTATCTTAGCAAGATGTGAGGTATACATACCCATAGGTCTCCCCAGGGGTCCTACCTTGCTATGTTACTGTGTTGGTCTAAGGATGACATTGGGCATGAACTTTCCTACTCAAAACGTTGATTACTTGGCTTTTTTTAGGCACTTGTCTGCTTGTTCACTTTAACACACACTTGTTTTTGGGCTTGTTCTCAATCAACATGATTGTTAGCTTAAAAACTTTATAAGTCAGCTTTGGATCTTGCACCTTGCTTGCTTGGTTTGTGACTGTCTGTTAGACTGCTAGATTGCTTAACAGACTTTGCTAGCTTATCTGCTTGTTCATTTGAACCCTCACTGAAAGCTAGTTCCTTGAATTTGAGTTGAAATACTGGAGTAGACAATACGATGGTTGCTGTCTTCCCTGTGTATAATGTTGATTAGTTTTTTTTCAAAATGGCTGCCACTGGGCTGGTAAGCTCTATCAGTGCAGGGGCTTTCTATGCAAATGAGTGAATCAGCTTCTTGTGAGGCAGTGTGCAGCCTGCTTGTGAGCTTATAAACCTTATATTTCAACTTGTGATCTTGCACCTTTCTTGCTTGTTTGTCTGATTATCTTTAAGACGGCTAATTGCTTAGCTGGCTTTGCTGCCGTTTCTGATTGTTCCTGTGTTTATTTGAACCTACACTTAAAGCTAGCTTCTTAAATGTGGGTTCAGACACTGGAGTAGACAATAAGATGGCTACTGACTTCCCTGTGTGTGTAATGTTGATTAGATTTTCCTTAAATAGCTGGCATTGGGGGTTGGTGTGCTCTTTCAGCACAGGAAACATTTTATGCAGTGTATTCCATGTGCAGTTAACTGAAGCAGCTTATCGTGAGGCAGGTTAAAAGCACAGAGTGCAGTGTGAGAAGTGGGACATGCAGAAGCCAGTAAAGTAGGTAATTGTCAGGCCGAGCAACCATCAGTATGCTGGGCCCAGGTTTTATATGTAAAATATTACCAGACACAAGGGATTGTGTAGCCTATGAGCATGCTCTGGTTTTCTTGAATGTTCGTATGGTGCTGATCTGATGGTGCTGATCAAGCCCTGCTGAAGATCACAGAGGTGCGCATTACAGGGATGGGCATCTTGGGTAGAGGATAAAATGGCAGCAGGATGAAATGACACGAGGCAATAAGTGGGCTTGGAGACAACTGAGTCAACATTTCACAAATACCCATTTCATAGAGAGTATCTTGCATGGTAAAATGAGGTTAAATATATGCAGGATGCCCAAGATTAAGATGTTAATAGACTTGGTCTGCATGAACCCTCATTCAAAGGCTCACTTAAAGGCAGCCATCTTGCAGCTTGGCACGTTACGACTCAAGTCCCCACTTCCTAATAACTTTGGCACCATCTGATAAATCTACACAAACTTTGGCCGGCGCATTAGTGGGGCAGGTTCAAGAGGGATCAAAAAACGTTGACACTGCTAGAAAATTCTGTATGAAATCTGGTAGGCAGTTAACTAGTTATTGTGAGGATATGAAGTTTCATTCAGATAAGCCGAGGGGTACACCCTCACTGTCATATACAATCTCATACCTTCCTTCGTACGTTCACACACCAACCATCGTATCACAACACAGCGACAGTTAAGATCCACACAATCACCATCACACATTATGCCCTAAGGGACATTCTTCAGGAGTCCTTGGGCAGATTAGTGGCTCAGATTCTGACATTAGAGACGTTTATTACTGGTGTCTTGGTGCTTAACCTTTCTGTTGAGCCCAGACCTAAAGGTCTCATCTGTCTTGCTTGTCTTCCTCCTTGGCTCAGCCAATATTGATGAGGTCTGCATTGGGTGCATCTGGTATGCTATATTTGGGAGGCCTAATTAGCTAGCATGTTCATGGTCAGGGAAGTTCATCACATTGAGTTCTTCTCAGGCTCACACTACAGATCCCACCCACGCAAACTATAAACACAAACCCAATAATAAAGATGTGCTGGCGACATCCGCCATTGAGTATGTGTGTTGTCCTCATTATGGAAACAGATTAGACTTTGTTTAACTGCTGACAGCATTAATGGGTTAATTAGCCCATCTGGTCCCTAGTGGACTCACCAATTAGGGACTCACCAACTAGGGAGTGTTTTTTTCATGTAGGGCCCTCGACCCAGGGCGATTCCGCAGGGCAGCACATGTTGCTGATACACTAGGATGACCCATATTTTGCCTCTTTGTTATCAGAGGGGAGGTCACAGTGTGTTACCTCCTAAGCTCTCTTTTCTGTCTTCCTGCAAAACACCTCTATTGCCCATCCTCAGCAATCACTTGACTCCACATCCTCTTCTTCTGGTGGGCAGTCAGATTTCCCTAGGTTCTGATCCTTGAAAATGAAGTTGGCAGTAGTTACCCACACCCTAGAGTTCATAATAAATAATAAAGATGTGCTGGCGATATATTATCCACTGATTATGTGTGTTGTCTTCCTTATGGAAACAGATTAGACTTTGTTTAACTGCTTACAGCATTAATGGGTTAATTAGCCCATCTGGTCCCTGGTGGACTCACCAACTAGGGACTGTTTTTTTCAGGTAGGGCCCTCAACCTAGGGCGATTCCGCAGGGCAGCACATGTTGCTGATACACTAGGATGACCCAGATTTAGCCTCTTTGTTATCGGAGGGTAGGTCGCAGTTTGTTACCTCCTAAGCTCTCTTTTCTGTCTTCCTGCAAAACACCTCCATTGCCCATACTTAGCAATCACTTGACTTCAAATCCTCTTCTTCTGGTGGGCAGTCAGACTTCCCTAGGTTCTGATACTGGAAAATGAAGTTGGCAGTAGTTACCCACACCCTAGAGTTCAAAGAGTTCCTTAGTCACTACTAGTGTGGGAACCCCAGAATCAGGAAAGGATATTTGGCACACTGGTTTGGAGAGTTCCATGTCATGTTTTTAAAAAAATACTCTTTATTGAAGTGCACAGGATATAAAATGCATAGACTTTGACCCATACAGTCATATTTCATCAGACAATACCAAAAGCACAGAGAGGCAACACAAATATTATCAAAGCATTAATGCCCAACAGATGAATTGATCACGACTCTTCAATGGATTCAACAGGTGATCCTTTAATGACTTCTCAAACCACTGGTGAAAGTAGAATACAGCCGACGCGTTTCGCCCCAAAAGAGGGGGCTTCTTCAGGGCAAATTTTACAGCACACAAATCTTTATATCGCTCATTTAACTCCCAGGATCATCACAACACTATACATTTGTGAACCATGTGGGGCAGCAATCCATTGATGTACACGTATCCACACGGAAAACTTTCAATTAATCTCCCACGAGTACAGGCAAATAGCCAGTCTCTTAAAACACTTCAAAAATGTCAACCATACATATGGTATAATCCCAGAATCCAAAGGTTTCTTTAGGTCACTGTGATAGGTGACATTCGTAAATTGCACTTGTTACTGGGTCATGGCGTCTCAGCCTGTCTCCTCGGAAAACCCACCATATTTCATCAGTACTTTGTTCTGTAACATCAGTAACAACAAACACCTAACCCCCTCACCCCTCTGCTCTTGTACATGAACATTAGAACACAGAAGGTCACTTGGACCCCGATAAGTAAAAGAAATACCAATTTGATCTTCCATGGTCCAGCTTAGATCTCAGCAAGTCCCCTTCCATCTTGCGGTTTATGCTGTAGCAGTATACTGCCCCTTTCACTTGCCTTGTCAGCAACCCACACTTTGGTAAAGTGCGCTCATATGGCAGTCATATCTCACATCTGTATCACAGTCATTGTAACGGTCTCAATGGCTTCTCCACGGACTGGCTTCTAAGGATTCCCGCATGTTTGGCAAGCATGGGCGACCAGGCCTCCAAATGATCCTCCAGTTACACATGTGTTCTGACATGGTTTTTGGCTCTATTTCTGACTGATGATGACTTTAAGCTTGCTAACATCTTGAATCTGTATTCTTACCTTGTGTTGGCCCCTTTAAGCCCTTTTTTTCAGACCTAGAAGCATAAACTAAAGGATAGCTGCTTAATATGATGATAGATCCCTTATTCTTGACTCTAATCCATCTATTGCCTATTGGCTTTGACATAATTATGTGTCCTTTCATCATCCTGCCTATAGTAGAGGGTGGAACCTGTAGTCCTGACTTTATATTACATATTGGTATGGTTTGTGTATGTACTCTGATAGAGCTAAGTATTATTTCATCCTTCTCAGGCCTACAAGGCCCAGAACTAGAGAGACTCCATTTTGCTTTCTGTCCCTGCAGAACTGAGATGCTTGCAGGGTAAAGGTAATGTTTTAGTTTTGAGCTGTTGTTCACTTGGAGAGAACCGGTCTGGGCCAGCCCTTATCGGTAGGCTGTATTATTCTCTGTGTGGAAGACACCACAAAAGGCCGGCCGGCTGGGTGTGTGTCCTTGACGCGAAGTGGTGCAGAGATCTGATGGGCGGCGGGCTGATGGCTGGAACTTTCCATGAGGAGACAGCATTCCATATTAGTGAAGTGCAGAGGCGGAGTCAGTTAGTTGAGTTGGATTGGAGCAGAGGAGAGGAGTGCAGTTGCAGAAGGAGTGGAGAATCAGAAAGAGTTTGAGTTGGAAGGAGTTCAGTTGATGATTGGAGCAGAAAGAGTTGAGTGCAGAAGGAGAGGAGTTGGAGCAGAGGAGAAGAGAAGAGACAGAAGATGCTTGGAACAGAGAGAAGACAGACAGACAGTCAGTGAGCTGGAACTGAAGGAAGCAGTCAGAAGCAGTTACTTATCAGGAGGAGTTGTGAACAGCTGAAGTCTGAAGTGATGCCTTTTGGAAGAGACTGAAGTTATATCGTGGATTAATCAGTGGGAGCAGCTGGAGTGAATTGGCACAGAGACAATCAGACAGAGTGAAGAAGCTAGTGGAGCGAACGGTTATCAGAGCGGCAGAAACAATTAGACTGAAGTTGGAAGGTGGAGAGAGTTCGTGGGGGAGAGGAATCCAGTGCAGAGTGATCAGCGCAGATTTGTGTCCAAGAGTGCAGGAGAGGATCTAAGACGAGCTAAGGCACAGACGAGAGAGGAGCCCAGATGACAGCTAGAGCAAGACTCCATACTAATCAGGTGATATTGGCCCTTAATCTATAAATATTAACCTTGTCCTTATTGTATTGCTAATCCTTTTTCTTTCAGCGGTGTGACAGTCCCTGTTAGTTACATGTGGATGTAGTATAGTAATTAAGCTTTACAGAGACCCCGCAGATCTGTGTATGTGTCTATTCCCATTTTATTGTTATTGTAATAAAGATACCCCAGTTCTTAGTGAACCAGTGTGCATGTGTTGTTCTTATGATAGAGCTAACCTTTCTTCTAACCAGATGCTATATATAGTAACTGATGGATCAAAAGGAAATAGGAGCGCTTAAATCAGGGAATAACTTTTGCATACAGTGTGTGTCTCTTGTTCTTATAGTACAGGTAACCTTTTCTTCTAGTCAGGTGTTACAGCCAGAACAGATGCTACCCCTGATCAGGTAAGTAGCCACTGAATAATTAGGGAGAGAGAGGAGCCCTTGAGCTAGGAGAATAAGTTATACACTATGGGCTCGATTCCGATCCGGTAAAATGCGCTCCGAATCGTCGTACGGAGCAATTTTCCCCGTACGAATTGCACCCGTACACGTCCCCGTACGTACGACGAAGTACGATCCGTACCAGGAGCCAAAGACCGTACGAGTCGTACAGGACTCCGTACGACTAAAATATCCGTACGAGTCTCACTCGGAACCCGCTGTACATGACATCGCTACGGTTCGCGGCTGGTTTTTACGACCCAGCAAGTACGATTCGTGTCGGGTACGCAACGTACAACCCTTTTTTTTACGGGAGCTGGAAACAGCCGTAAACGCATAGTTCGCACCGAAACAAGTACAGAACGCCCCCCCCGGGGGCGCCGCGTACCCCCCATGATCGCCGGGGTACGCGCCGTACCCCTGTGATCATGTGGGGTATGCGGCGTACACCCAGCTTACATGGGGTACGCACCGTACCCCATGTACGCTGGGTGTACGGTGCGCACCCCATGTACGCTGGGTGTATGCCGCGTACCCCACATGATCGCAGGGGTACGGCACGTACCCCGGCGATCATGGGGGGTACGCGGCGTACGGTGTGTATGTGATTGAGCGCTTTTCCGTACGAATCGCCCTTACCTGACGCGGACCGTACGAATGGCGTCCTGATCACCCGGTCCGGATCGTACTCGCCGGGTCGTACGGTGTGTTTACGAGTCGTACGGAAACGGCTACGAATACGAATCGTACGGGGGATTTTTTTTACCGGATCGGAAGCGAGGCCTAAGTAATTCGGCCATTCCATAATATTATTGTAGTAGTGAACCTCTAGTGAATAGTGAGAGAAACTTCCCGACATAGAGAGAGAGAGAGCTGAAGGTATTCATAGGAAAGTGATCGTCGTTGTGTAGCGGCGTTAATGAGAGCACCGGGGGGATACGGTGTGTAGTGAGATCGCTGCTAGGGAAGGTGGCGTTAGTGAGAGCACTGATTGTGGTCAGTGTGTATACCCACAAGATTGTGGCTTGTGAGAGCACCGGAGGGACACAGTGTGTAGTGAGATTGCTGCTAGAGAGAGAGTGGCATTAGTGAGAGCTCTGATTGTGGTCAGTGTGTATACCCACAGGATTGTGGCTTGGGCCCTCGATGAAATAGTGAGAGCACTGGGGGGATACAGTGCCTATCTTGAGCGAGCACTGGGTGTAACAGTGTGTAATGGTAAATAATCAGAACTGCCCCAGGGTAGATTAGTCTGGGCCCATGTGGTCGCGAGACTATGAGGTATGAGTGTGGTGTAGGGCATGGATGTCCTTAGTAATCAGTGAGTATTCCTAGTAATCCCTATAGATTTAGTGGTGTTTCTGATGATATGAGCTTGTATATTGCGAGTTCCCCATCCTCAGGTAGGTACCCAGGTGCCTGGACCGATGGGTCCTGAGGAGGGAGGTGGTTGCGTTTCAGCTGGGTTGGTGGTGCTCTGGTGAGCTGATCCTATCTGGTCCGAGAATCCGGCCGTCACAACATGACACCGGACATGCCTCATTCGCACTTCCTCAGCTATTGCCCAGTCCAGCATGTCTCAGAGTCATTCTTCCTATTTTAGGGGTGTCGTCCCTAGCCACTTTATGGCTATGCAATGTTTTGGCAACAACAGGCCTAACAGCATAAATGTCCTACTAAGTGTCCTCTAGGTGGGGCGGGTATCGGGCCAAACAGAATATTACAAATTGTGGGTTGTAGCTCCCAACCAGTGACTCTATTAAAGTTCTCCAACACATCTCACCAGAAGCGTGTCAGGGATGTGCAATGCCACCCTACATGTAGGAAATCTGTTGCAGGACCACTGCAGCGGGCGCAACAGTCTGTCCGACTGTGATATATCGTATATAGTGTTTTGGGTTAGGGATACATCTGATGTATATAATTGGTTCTACCCCATGTTTATACCAAAGTTGTAGACAGCAGTGGTGGGTTCTGTCTGACCCACTCACTACAAAGGATCCCTGGAAGGTTCCAGGGGAGAGTCATGCAATTCGCAACTGCTGTCTTGGCTCTCCATCAATCACTTACTCTTTGGGACCACCAGAATGTAGCATATGTAAAAAAGCTTGGTAATAGCCACATGTCTCACTTTCTCAACGTATATCCTTAGCAAACACAAGTAATGTACACACATATGAAAACCATCCCCCAAATGGGTGAGCAAAGCACCCAGTTGCGAGGTGCTGGTAGACAAATTTAACAACATTGGAGAGGCAACAGGTAAAAAGGCCTTCCCTATTTCTGCAATCCTATTGCTACCACTACCTTCCATCCTCTATAGCCTGGTGTGCTGACAGCAGTCCCACTCATCAAAAGGAGAGTGCATATGTTGTGCACCTTTGACTGCAGAGGCCAGCTCTGAATCACAATCCTTGTTGCTGAAAATGCCTCTAGTGCTCATGCATGATGGTAGTCTTTGGTAAGGCAAGGGGTAAAAACTGTTAGTATGATTTCAAGGCAAGGGTGTGCACTGTTCCGAGCCATGCAGGAGACTTTTCTCTGCCTCCACAGATGTCCCCTTTATCCGAATGCCCTAAGACTTACACCTCCATTGAAGATAATAATCGGATTGGGTAAACCAGCTAGAAAGACCATTTTCATTCACATCATGTAATCCTGCCTAGTGATCCTTCGTTAAATCCAATCCTTGTAAAGATATTGACAATCTGTGCAACATAGGGCTTTGCCATTCATAGCCTTCAACCACTAGATTGTCCCATGATCTGCCTGGAACATGAACTTGATGGGGAGTAAGAAAAGCCTTCAACTGTGGAGGGCCCACACTATGGAATAAACACTCTTTTTTAATGCCAGCCAAGTTCTAATCTCTAGGAAGCAGTCTGCGACCGTTAAGAGCAGACGGTTGCTCCTTAACCTTTTCATTAAACTGGACAAGAATTTCCCTGACTAGCTTGTTGGCACCTTCAGTCTGCTAAATGGAGGTTTGTCAGTAGTCAAGGACCTTCATGACTACTGCATTGCATGGTGAGGCCTTCAGGTCATCCAAGGCCTTCTGACAGTCCTCAGTCCACAGCACTTTCTAAGGCTGATTTTTGAAGGCCAAGGCTGTCAAAGGGCGGCTTATATTTTCATAGTAAGCCACAAACCTCTAGTAGCCTGGGAGGCCTAAGAAAGCCCTCACCTGAGTCTGGGTATTAGGAAAATTCCAATCAAGTACTGGCTGTGCTTTCATCTCCAAAGCTCTGTTTCCTTTGCTGATGTCCAAAATAGACTGCAAAGAACTGACCCACCTGGCACATGGTAGCCTTGATGGGTGACTTGTTCTCATTCATTCCCACCAACACCTGCTGCAGGTGCTTCAGGTAGTGCTACCATGAACTGCTGAAAACAGCAGGGCGAATCAGGCAGGGAACACTAAAGTTTTCTGGGCTACACTACAAATAGTGGAAAAGGCCATTAAAAGTGGTGGAATAATGCTTTACCGCAAAGGGCATAACCCTGAACTGAGAGAGGGTTTGTGGGGTGGAGAATACAGTATTTTGGCACCAGGTGTGAGTGCAATCTGCCCATAGCCACTGGTCAGGACAAAAGTACTGAGGTACATGGCTGAGCCTAAGAGTCAGTCAGCTAGTCCTTGCAAAAGTGCAGGCTCATTGATCCTTCCTTAGAAACTAGTATGACTGGAGTAGCCCATAGACTACAGAAGTACTCAATTATTCTCAGGTCGAACATCAAGCCACTTCTGCCTTGATTTACTCGTGAACTCAGTCTGATATCCTTTATAGTTTGATTTTCCAAATATTCTGTATCCTGGACACAGCCTGGAGATAGCCCTAAAATAAGTTAGAAAAGACTGGCCAAATATCCCAAAACCTCTCTGCACTCAATCTGTTGTTTATGAGTCAGGTTATGAGCAAGCTTTACCCCTCGTACTGAGACATCATTATCTTCACTTCAGCAGAACTTGTAGGGATTTAGTCTCCTTTTCTGCCTCACCTGCCTTTGCTAGGATGCTCACATTGCAGTCTCTCCTGAGTTACCGCTTCAGCGTATTTAATTGGCATGCCCTCTGGCGTTCCCAAGTGGCACCTCCATCACCCAGGTAGTTGGCTTTGAAAATCTTCCTGACCACTTAGTGGGGACCACACCATTTGTCCTCCAAAGCTTGAGGGCAAATTTGTTTGAGCACCAATACCTCTTGACTCTCTTGGTACCCAGTCATCTTTGTCTTCTGCTCATATCACTCTGTCATCAGCTGTTGGCGATCATGACGTTTTTGTTTCACCTTGTTCATCATTTGAGTTATCGTGTTCCTGAGGCCCAGAACACAGTCTACCACATGTTTTGGGACTCAGAGGTATCTTTTACAGATCTCTATGCCAAAATCTAAAAAAATGCAGAAAGGATGCCCAAACAGAATCTCATGGTAGAGGGAGATACCTGTTCCTCCGGAGGTTCATGAGTAAAGTTCCCATTTTGCCCTTAAGGGTATTGTTGATGCATTCCACCAACCTACTGTTTTGTGGATGATGCACAGAAGGAGGAGATAAAATTCATTCCTCTGTCAGAGACCACAATCTTGGGGCTCAGTCCCAGGCTTGTCCCATTAATGTCTAGTGAGGAGGGGTACGCTCTCCACTCCTCAAGACTCATCAGTGCAATTGCCTCTTTGCTGCTCGGCCGTCAAACTTGGGAGCTGGACCAATGCGGGCAGGTCTCTGAGGTCTCCGGGCCGACCAGGCTGCCATTTTCCCACAGGAAGGCTGCTGTGGCTAATGCAGGTCACACTCCAAGCATGCTCTAACAGCAAGCAGGTCTCCACCACCTAGCAATCACCACTGATGGAGTCAAAAAATGACCCTGCAACTAGCAGGATTGTGAAGGATGCAGGACAAGGTCCCGGAGCACACCTAATATGCATCTGCCATCTTAGCCTGCTCTTCCACGCCCCCGCACCACATCAAATTACCTCGCCTTACAAGGCAGTCCTCCGGTCTCTGTTCATGTATTTGAGAACTGGTGACACGCTAATTTGTAAACTCCTCATGTTAACTAATTTATTTCCATAGAAAATATGGATGCGACGACTAACTGAGCAGGAATGTGTTTTTTTTTTTTACTGTCAATATAACAACTACGCCTTGAAGCCCCTTAGATGGAGACACTACTCCTAGGAGTGTAGTATCACTATATTGGTAGTGCTCCTGTGCCTGGAATTCTAAGACATAGTCTATACTTGGTATAGTTTTAAACTACAAAACAAAAAAATAAAGGGGGAAGCTCAAACATTATACCACTTATTTTGCTGGACTTTAAAATGCTCTTGGACCCACAAAATCACTCTGGAGTAAGAAAAACTATAAAGCAACTGCTTTGGGGCCTTAAGGTATACTGATTTGAAGTAAACAATTAAGACAGTATTGAAAGCACAAATCGATGATGTTCACTACGAAAACCGGGGAGTCTTATATTTGTTTGTAAAAACACTGAGATAAAAGCATTCACTAATAGCCTTTATATAGAAGGGGGTGAGTAAAACTTGATTGAAAAATCAGAAAGCTGCTCATGAGTGTGATAGTGATGACAAACTATAAGGATAATGTAGTCTAACTGAATAATTCATGTTTGTTATGGTTGTTTAGCCTGACAATCTGGTAGGAGTCTCACTTACTTTCTACTACACCTCAAACTCATGTTTTTAAATATGACTGGCCATAATTATGCTAATGAGCCATTACATGTAAACTTAAAAAGTGGAATAGAAACAATGTTCAGAAATATATTAAATTAGTTGCATGAATGCAGTCCGAGGAGGTACACTTTAACCAGTACATTTTCTAAACTTAATTTAGTATTTAAACAATCAATCAATCAATCAGAGTATTTGTAAAGTGCACTACTCACCCGTGAGGGTCTCAAGGCGCTGGGGGTGAGAGGGGGGTGGGGGGAGGGATGCTGCTACTGCTCGAATGGCCAGGTCTTGAGTAGTCTCCTGAAAGTTAGTAGTTCCTGGGGCTGCCATAGGAGGGTGGGGAGGGGGTTCCAGGTCTTGGTGGCGAGGTGGAAGAATGATCTGCCGCCAGAGGTCACTCTTTGGATGCGGGGGCCAGCGGCGAGGGCGAGGTTGGTGGAGTGGAGCTGACGGTTGGGGGTGTAGAAGGTGAGAAGTCTGTTGAGGTATGCCGGTCCGGTGTTGTGGAGTGCCTTGTGTACATGGGTGAGGAGCTTGAAGGTGATCTTCTTGTTGACGAGGAGCCAGTGCAGGTCTTTCAGGTGGGCAGTGATGTGGCTACGGCGAGGGATGTTGAGGATCAGGCATGCAGAGGCGTTCTGTATGTGTTGTAGTTGTTTCAGGAGTTTGGCCGAGGCTCCTGCTTAGTGGGCGTTTCTGTAGTCCAGCCTGCAGCTGACGAGTGCCTGGGTGACCGTTCTTCTTGTTACGGTGGGGATCCACCTGCAGATCTTGTGGAGCATGCGGAGGGTGTTGAAGCAGGAGGGCGAGATGGTGTTGACTTGGTGGTCATAGAGAGTGTTGAGTTGAGGATGAACCCCAGGTTGCGTGCCTGGTCAGTGGGTGTTGGTGCTGCTCCCAGTGCGGTCGGCCCCCAGGAGTCGTCCCAGGTTGAGGGGGTGGAGCCAAGGATGAGGACCTGTCTTTTTCCGAGTTCAGCTTCAGACAGCTGTTCTTCATCCACTCTGTGACGGCTTTCATTCCTTCGTGGAGGTTGGTTTTGGCAGTGAGGGGGTTCTTAGTGAGGGAGAGGATCAGCAGGGTGTTGTTGGTGTAGGAGATGATGTTGAGATCATGCAGTCAGGCGACGTGTGCGACCGATGCCATGTAGATGTTGAACAATGTTGGATTGAGGGATGACCCTGGGGTACGCCGCAGATGATCTTGGTGGCTTCAGCACAGAAAGTGGGGAGGCGGACGCTCTGGGTTCTGCTGGAGAGGAAGGAGGTTGTCCATTCCAGAGCCTTGTCTCGGATCCCAGCGTTGTGGAGGCGTGTGCATAGAGTGTGGTGGCAGACGGTGTCGAAGGCGGCTGACAGGTCCAGGAGGATGAGGGCAGCGGTTTCACCAGTGTCCAGCAGGGCCCTGATGTCATCGTGTCAGCGATGAGGGCACTTTCGGTGCTGTGGTTGCTGCGGAACTCAGACTGGGACGGGTTCAGGATGCTGTTCTCCTTGAAGTAGTGGGTCAGTTGTCTGTTGACGGTCTTCTCAATGACCTTTGCCGGGAGCTAGAGCAGGGAGATGGGTCGGCCATTCTTGATGTCCTTTTGATCAGCCTTGGGTTTTTTGAGTAAGGCGTTGATCTCGGCATGCTTCCAACTCTCCGGGAAGATTGCAGTCTCGAAGGAGATGTTGATGGCCTTGCGGAGATGGGGTACGATGGTGGCGCTGGCTTTGTTGAAGATGTGGTGTGGCATGGATCTGACGGAGAGCCGGAGTTGATGGTGTTCATGATTTTGATGGTGTTGTCATCGTTTATGTTGGTCCAGGTGAGCAAGGGGTTGGTGCGGATGGTGGCCGTGAGATTGGTGGTCTCGGTGGCTGTCGGGTTGGTCATGGTGTTGAAGCTGTTGTGGATGTCTGCGATCGTGCGATGGAAGAAGGTGGCAAGGGAGTCGCACAGGTCTTGCGAGGGCGGGATGTCGTTGGTGTTGGAGCTGGGGTTGGAGAGTTCCTTCACGATGTTGAAGAGCTCCTTGCTGTTTTGTGCATTGTTGTCTAGGCTGTCTTTGAAGGAGGCCCTTTTGGCGGATCTGATGAGGTGATGGTGTCTGCGGGTGGTGTTCTTGTGGGCTGCAGAGATGTCCGGTGTCTATTCGCAGTTCCATTTCTTCTCTAATTTTCGGAAGGTTTGCTTGGAGGCCTGGAGGTCCTCAGTGAACCAGCTGGCTTTCTTGTTGGTGTGTCTGTTGGAGGGTTTCTTGACCGGGGCGAGAGTGTTGGCGCAGTTGTTGATCCAATGTCTGAGGTTGCGGTGTCAGGGTCGGTGGGGTCGATGGTTGGGCTTTGGGCGAGGGTGGTGTTAAGCTGGACTTCGGTGGCTTTGCTCCAGCAGCGGCAAGGGATCTGTTGGGTGCGGTGGTGTGTGGTGGGTGTCTGGAAGGTGAAGTGGATGCAGCGATGGTCGGTCCAATGGAGTTCGGTGGAGTGGCTGAAGGAGACGTGGGGGCTTGCAGAGAAGATATGAGGTCAAGCGTGTGGCCGGCAGAGTGGGTGAGTGTTGTGACAAGCTGTCTGTATAAACATATTTCTGCATGTACACTTAGAACTTACACTAAAAGTGCAGATACTGAAAATATGTATTAAATGTATGGGCAGTGGATACGAAGAAAGGGAATTGAAGGAAGGGTGCAGTAGTTTTCTGTGGCTATGTTAATAATAAGCAGAGCAATAACATCAAGATAATTCATTGAAAAGGTGAGTTCTAACATGACCTTAGTTTTGATAGTATGTAATGTTCAAGTGCAATCAGAAAACACAAATGCAAACTAAGCTCATTTTAACCGAGCAAATCTTACAGTTGCAACACATAATAATGTTGGCAACCATGTTCCACAGCTTATCACAAAATTTGCCAAGTTGGTCCCACTGAAAGCACAAACCTGAAGACCGGAAGTGTATTACATAGAGTAACCTGGGTAAGCAACAGATGTTTGCGCCCTCTTCTGTACCCCTGGGGCACTGTAGTATTACAGAACCTGGCAAAATGATTGTAGATTCCATTCTGCAATACAGATAGCACTCTACACATATAATGCAATTCGAAGGGGTCATTCCCTCTTTTATTTGTGGCCATGGCCCTATAAGGGAAAGACTTTGCATCTACTCTGGTGCCATATTATGAACGTGGGTACTGAGGCAAAGAGGCCACCAGAGGCGCACTGACTGTGCGCCACATAGGGGTGGTGCACAGTCAGTGCCCCCCTGAGGATGCCCTCTGAAAGGGGAGGAAGGGGGTCCTTCTGCTGGCAGGTGTGGTTACTCACTGTAACCTCTTTCAGGGTGTTATCTATCCCCGTTTTGAAGTGCAGGCAGTGTGCCACCTGCCCTACGAAAGACAGAGCTGCTCGTAGAAATGCTTCTTTACCATTCACTAATTCTGCTGCCCCCAGTGCTTGTTGGCCTCCCTCAAAGTTGTTGTACTGCATAGATTGAAGAGAGAGAGTAGAACAGCACCATATCTACTAAGATGTGTCTCTGTTTCTTTCTCTCCCGAAACTGGCACACTTTAGGCTGCCATGATCTAACTCACTCTTTCTTGTGTGTTGGTACAAGGATGTGTGCCTGATGTCAAGCATATATTTGTATTGGAATGTGGTGACAGGGTATGGAGATTGGTACAGGCCTGCCAAATGAGTCAGCTCGAGACCACTATTGAGTGCCCCTGCATTCCCACCTGAGCCAGTCTGCCATTCTAAAGCAAAGGACCACTGTTGCTCGTGCGATGCTGTCGAAGCTGTGTGGGCAGCTGTACCGGTTGGCTTGAGGCCAATATGACTGTGTGGAGTGGTGTAGGGCCCCCTGCTGACACCAGCCTCAATGACTTTTATACTAGAGGCCTGGATTCTAGAGCAGAGCCGGTAAATCATTCAGCATCTGCGATCTAGCAGCCCAGCATTCATCAGGAACCCCACCTGCCATTTTGGGACGAGAAGTAGCGGTGGTGAGCCCAGCTGGTGTGGGGCCGATGTTTATTACTGACTACTGGACCGTGCTGAGAAAAACCTCCAATGGGCTTGGCAAATTACAGAAAGTTTATCACATTGATATTCATAATTTTTATTCGATTTTATAAATACAATCATAAAAGTCAAGTCATTAAAAAAATAACATACACATTTTTTTATTACAAAACTCATTTTTGTTTTAAACCCCCATCAAAAAGCATGCAATAAAAAAGCAAATAGAGGGAGAGCTTAACAGTTGTAAAAACAGTAAGGCTGGCCTGACTTGAGTAAAATTCAATGGCTTTAAAACTGGGCGCAGAAACTTATGTCGCATATTCTTCTATTTTGGGCAGAGTTTGACAACATGTAATGTATCAATCAATCAAAACAGCTTTATTCGGTGTAAATTGTACAATGATAAAAGCATACCGATTAAAATCAGAAAAACATTATACAAGATAAACATTTCAATTAATTTACAGTCAATACTGATACAATTTTGAAGGGATCATCAGTCAACATATTTTTGGGAGTCAGGGGGGACTAGTAGCATACAATCATTTTATGACAAATAAACAATCCATTAAACATTAAAATGCAGCAATAAATAACATATCCTAAAAAACGTATTATTCTACCCTATTTTAAAAAGAGAATACCAAAATTTTAAATTGTACCAATTCATTAAAATACTTTGTATCTAATTTCTCATAATACAGTATATGGAAGATTTTAAAAAAAAACTGTGCAAAAACCGCATTTCAAAGGCAACCAAAATAAATCAGAAAATGTAATCTTTGTTCTTATTTATAGCATGACTAACTATTATCGTCCAGTTTCTCGTGTAGGTAATGTACAGTTGATCGGTATATTATCACAATTGCAAAGGGGCAAGTCCGAATTCATAAACCAACCATGATTAAAAGGGACTAAGCAGGAAATAAATTCAACCAGAAATAAGCCAGCAGGTGGTGTTGATGACGTGTCATATTCCAGGTCAAATTAGGTTCTGTTTTGGTGATGTGAACTTGTCCCTATAGGCGTTTTTGACCCATTTGCCATTAGAGCCGGAAGGATTATCCTACAGATCAGACCTCCCCAGGGCCCGCAAATTACGCGCCACATACGCCAGCCACAGGATCAGGGAGGATTTTTCTAGTTTTAAACAGAATGAGTCTACTAAGACTAAGTTCCTCCTTTACCAAAATTGAGTTCCAAAGCTTTAGAGGAGAAAGACGGAGGTGGTCAATGATAAAATCTAAACATAGTTCTTCGTGGACAATTTCATGAGGTACGCTTTGTGAAACTCCCAAAGGCCCCTTAAAAATGTCTTTTTGGCTACTTGAAGTGGAGTAACCCAGCCATATTCCACTGCCATAGCTCACTAGTGGGATACACTTGGCCCTGGAAATGTCCAGATTTGATTGATAATGATTGCACCCGAGTGGCGGGAAAACTCTCGAATGCTGAATATCACTCTGTTAAAAGACAAAATATTCTGAGTGAGTGCCAATTAAACTCCGAGTCCAGTTGGACCCTCAACTACCTGAACTTGTCTACCTGGCTGATGTGTTGGCCATCTACTAGGTATTTCATACTTTTTATGATTGGTGGGGCAATCTTCATAACATGTGAGTTTGAGAAGTTCACCGTCAGGTCAAGGCTACTGATAAAAGTGATAAAAACGGTTAAGAAGTTTTTGTAGGCCTTTAGCTGTACATGCAATTACAACTGTGTTGTCTGCCTGCATAGAACAAGGCAGGTATAGTACGGCCTCCTACTTTAGGGACATCAGCACACAGAGCTGTCAGAGCTTGCTCTATGTGGTTGATATAAAAAACAAATAAAAGAGAAGCTAAAATAGAACCTTGCCAAACCCCATGTCGTAATTTAAAATGCTCAGTGCATTCCCTGTTAGGGCCAAACCTGACACTGGCTGAGATGTCATTGTGCAATCACGCAGAAAGTTTATTAAAACTGGGTCGACATCCATCTGTTATATCATGGGCTAGAGCTTAGTACCAATTACCCTGGCAAAGGCAGAGCTAAGGTCCATGAAAGCCAGATGGACCGCCCCATTCTTGGCCTTGCTAAATTTACAAGTTAATAAATGAAGGTTCCAGTTTTGCTCTATAGTTCCCCGGCCAAGGTGGAACCCATAATGGAGGTCAGATAAAAAGCCTCTCTCCTTCGGCCCAAACCGCGAGGTGGTTTAATAAAATCCAGCCAATGATTTTCACCTCTGAGCGTATAAGGGAGATGGGCCTGAAGCACGAGGTGTTCTGGCTGTTTGCCCTTTTTAAAAACAGGGACTATTATTGATTGAGACCAGGTTGGTGGCAGAGGACCGGAAGCTGCAGAGTTTAGGTGCAATGTCAGTAGCGGTGCCCTAAATCTATGCAGGTTTTAAAAAGGTCCCCTGGTACCTCATCGGGCCCTGGTGCGTTATTTGAGGGCAACTGAGAAATGGCAGCTCTAACTTCTGATAAATTTAAAAATTATGTGATGAGGGGTCCATGGGTCTTTCGGTAGCTCCGGCTTCTCATCTTGACTGTAAATGGCCTTAAAATGATCGACCCATTCCTGAGAAGGGATAGTGCAGGCCTGGTTAGAGAGGTGGTCTTTACTGCAAAAAGGGTGAGTTGGCAACACTAGCGCTGCCGACTGACAGTTAATAGCTTGTCTCAGGACTCCTCTTTAAGTTGCGCTCTGCGTTACTTACTGGCCATCCTAAACTCAGCCCTGGCCCTTTTAACCTTCTCTTGGGAATGAGGCTTCACATGCAAGAGGTTCCAGAGGTAAAAACAATCTAGCAAAAGAAGGGTTGGAGCAAGATGCCTGCACCTGTTGTGGTCAGTGACTTTTGAGTAGTGTGATGGTGCTTGGGAAACCTAGGAACACAACCCTATAAGATCCTTTCAAGGACAAAGTCCTAAACAAACAACATGAGCTGTGGAATCAGCACCCATCAACAAAGTATTTCTTTGTAATTGCAAACAATTTCCTTTAGAGCAATGGTAAAAATCCGTATCAAATGAACAGGTCCGAGCTTGGCGATCGTATATTTTCAATTCTTTATTTTGTTTTCACAGTAGAAAAAATGATCCAATTCACAATGGATTTTCTTTTTTTCTAGCCAACGCGTTTCGTCTCATCAGCTGAGACTTCTTCAGGGCTAAAAAACATATAAAAATACTTTGTAAAAAAACACTCATATATACATTTACATATTATTTACAGCAAAGATTATCACACATCTATATACAAAAAGATTTTCATTGAAACAAGAAGAAACTGTCCAAGTTATTTACAGATGTATGGTGGGCTATGTTACTTGCTTTTTGTAAAAAGGAAAGCTCCACGTATATCTTTGAGAAAGATATGTTAGATATTTAAGACATGGATCATTTTCTGCACAAAATTACCATGTCATTTAGAATATTCACCAAACTATATTGGTTCCTCTGTAAACAAACCTTATGTTTGTGCTTGTAAATTGATCTTGTATATTCAGCACATTAGAATTTTTCTACACAAAGCTTATCGTTTAAATTTTACAAAATGAGCGTCAGAGAAGATATTGCACTTAGTTGTAAACAAGACACCATATCTAGTTTTAACATAAACCGCTTATTAAAATCATACCTCAAACACCTGTCTTTATGGTATGTAGTATGAGCTGGCGAGTTCTTAGTATGCACGAAAACTTGTAAAAGATCTAAAATGTATATATAGGTTATATTGAAACAATCAGCTCATAAGATGTTTTGAAATTACAAAGATCAATATTGACAGTCTATCAACTGGCCCACAGCATAAAAAACAATATTCTGTCGGACTACATGGCTATATGAATAATTCCATGGTTATCAAAAATGCAAGTAACTTCCATCACAATAAATCATCCCGAATATCCTGGATAAGACATTTGAAATATTACTAGACAAAGCTATACAAGAAGTAAATTCAGACTTTTGTTATTGGAAGTCAAAACAAACATAGAAATTAATAATGTAATCCGACAAACAGTAATACTGGTGAATTGTTTTTAATTGTGTGAAAAATACTAACACAGTCATTAAGAAGGAAGATATTGTGATAGAATAAGTACCTGTCATATCCGATGAATATTCAGAAATGACTGTTTGAAAAGAGAGAAAGTGAAAACATCTATCAGACAACAATATATTAAGGAGGTATATGAAAACTGATATCTTCCAATATTGTTATATAAAACAATTTGATTCAACAAAAAATATTTGTTGAATCTATTATTAAACAAGGAAATTGGGAACGCGACAAATAATGAAAAAATCTTAGTTCCACCGAAAATTGAGGAAATTTTTTCATGTATAGAATGTTTATATAACGTATCACATGGTATATTAAAAACCCAAATATCAAAGAACGTTTTGGCACCATTTATGCACTACAACGCACGGTGTGTTATAAACCACCAATAACATAGGGCATTTGAACCAGGGGAATGTATTGCTTATAACGTTCGCTTTTGACACTTATCTTCTTGGTGAACTTGTATATGTGGTCGGATATAATCTCAGTCATTTAATATATGAATATAAAAATAATATGTGTGAAAGGGATCAATTCCGTAAGAGAGTAAAAACTAAATAAGTTGCGTGATGTATTCATTTAAAACGGCACCCGATAGAGTCTTAGTTACATTTGCCAAAAGGACGCTAGTCAGAATAAGCCGATCCTAAACACTCGAAAGTTGTCAGACATCTTGTAATGTCTTGCTACTTGACATAACGTCCCATACAATAAAAAAAAATAAAGGAAACGTATCTGAAGTACCATTACCGAAAAGAACAACTAGTACAAGCGAGTAATAAATAAAGATAAAGAAAACTGTCGACTAAATAACGCGGCGCATCCAGTGGTGAGACTTACCTTGGAAACGGCATGGTGACCTGCTAAAGCGAACGGCATGGATTCAAAAGTAGCGAATAGAGAGTTTGAAGGACCACTGATTTATATAGGTGGATAATTGAATGATTAATTGCACATGTGAAATAAAGATTCAGTAAACTCGAAAAAGCGGAAATGAATGTTGAAGTGGGTAACGAAGCAAAAATGGCGGCCATCTTATAATGCCAGCAATACATATCCTAAATGGACGTCTCCCTCGATCGTCATAAGCGCAAAAATGTATAAAAGGAAAAAATAAGCAAAAAGAGGCAAAAACCTAATAGTGTATAGTATAGTACCAGATTACACAATTTTAAATTGAAATTCTAATTATCATAAGGTCTCGAGAAAAGACCTAAATTTATCGAGTAATTGCAGAGAAGATCATATATTAAACAGAAAAGGGAAGTCCGTAATTTGATGAGGTTTATATCGATCGAAAAAGTTGTTGAGAAAAGGAAGTTGAGCGAGTACAGAGCGTATGTTAGGCCCTCGGTGTTCAGAATAAGAACTATCAGATCAATGGTCTTAGATGGACTAATACGGCGGCCATCTTGGAACGTGTAGTAACGAGGTCGCATGTCATCTAATTTATTATATAATCACACCATAGTCAAAAATAATGTGGTTAATGTATGGTATGATCGGAGACCAAAATTATTCAAAAAAGGATAATATTAATCAAAACATTATGGGTAGTCATAGCCAGTAAAGCATATAAGGAAAAAATCTTCCCAAGGAGAAATACAGAAATTCCTTCAAATATTTCTGATTAGACCATGATAGGCCAAAATTATACATAATAAGAGATATAGATGAAATAGCAGTGAAAGGGAGAAAAGGAACCCTGAAGTGAATGATACCTAGAAATTCTATATTTAAATAAAAACGAAGTAGTGAGGGTGTTGTTAAGGATGATTATTATTACTCAAAATAATATACAGTAAAATATAAAGTTTCTCTCTAAAAAACAGTCATTCCTGATACCGTGCAAACTGTGTCAAATTAAAAGTAACATTATAGATAACCATTATATACATCAGTAAAACAGAATTGTTCACTAACCAAATCATTTTAGCAGAAAGAACAACTTTGTAAATCATTACATTTTTACAGAAAAAATGGAGATCAGTATTAGAATATCATAAAAAATGATTGAATTCATTATTCTGATTTATCCCATACTGTACACATCTCAGACGGCAAATCCATGTGGATTCTAATTGTCTCAAATCATGTTCTCTATTGCCGACTCTAGGATTAGTCTGCAGATGGTCAATTGCATGGAATTTGACTATCCACGTTCCAAGATGGCCGCCGTATTAGTCCATCTAAGACCATTGATCTGATAGTTCTTATTCTGAACACCGAGGGCCTAACATACGCTCTGTACTCGCTCAACTTCCTTTTCTCAACAACTTTTTCGATCGATATAAACCTCATCAAATTACGGACATCCCTTTTTTGTTTAATATATGATCTTCTCTGCAATTACTCGATAAATTTAGGTCTTTTCTCGAGACCTTATGATAATTAGAATTTCAATTTAAAATTGTGTAATCTAGTACTATACTATACACTATTAGGTTTTTGCCTCTTTTTGCTTATTTTTTCCTTTTATACATTTTTGCGCTTATGACGATCGAGGGAGACGTCCATTCAGGATATGTATTGCCGGCATTATAAGATTGCCGCCATTTTTGCTTCGTTACCCACTCCAACATTCATTTCCGCTTTTTCGAGTTTACTGAATCTTCATTTCACATGTGCAATTAATCATTCAATTATCCACCTATATAAACCAGTGGTCCTTCAAACTCTCTATTCGCTACTTTTGAATCCATGCCGTTCGCTTTAGCAGGTCACCATGCCGTTTCCAAGGTAAGTCTCACCACTGGATGCGCCGCGTTATTTAGTCGACAGTTTTCTTATCTTTCTTTATTACTCGCTTGTACTAGTTGTTCTTTTCGGTAATGGTACTTCAGATACGTTTCCTTTATCTTTTTTTTAATTGTATGGGACGTTATGTCAAGTAGCAAGACATTACAAGATGTCTGACAACTTTCGAGTGTTTAGGATCGGCTTATTCTGACTAGCGTCCTTTTGGCAAATGTAACTAAGACTCTATCGGGTGCCGTTTTAAATGAATACATCACGCAACTTATTTAGTTTTTACTCTCTTACGGAATTGATCCCTTTCACACATATTATTTTTATATTCATATATTAAATGACTGAGATTATATCCGACCACATATACAAGTTCACCAAGAAGATAAGTGTCAAAAGCGAACGTTATAAGCAATACATTCCCCTGGTTCAAATGCCCTATGTTATTGGTGGTTTATAACACACCGTGCGTTGTAGTGCATAAATGGTGCCAAAACGTTCTTTGATATTTGGGTTTTTAATATACCATGTGATACGTTATATAAACATTCTATACATGAAAACATTTCCTCAATTTTTGGTGGAACTAAGATTTTTTCATTATTTGTCGCATTCCCAATTTCCTTGTTTAATATTAGATTCAACAAATATTTTTTGTTGAATCAAATTGTTTTATATAACAATATTGGAAGATATCAGTTTTCATATACCTCCTTAATATATTGTTGTCTGATAGATGTTTTCACTTTCTCTCTTTTCAAACAGTCATTTCTGAATATTCATCCGATATGACAGGTACTTATTCTATCACAATATCTGCCTTCTTAATGACTGTGTTAGTATTTTTCACACAATTAAAAACAATTCACCAGTATCACTGTTGGTCGGATTACATTATTAATTTCTATGCTTGTTTTGACTTGCAATAACAAAAGTCTGAATTTACTTCTTGTATAGCTTTGTCTAGTAATATTTCAAATGTCTTATCCAGGATATTCGGGATGATTTATTGTGATGGAAGTTACTTGCATTTTTGATAACCATGGAATTATTGATATAGCCATGTAGTCCGACAGAATATTGTTTTTTATGCTGTGGGCCAGTTGATAGACTGTCAATATTGATCTTTGTAATTTCAAAACATCTTATGAGCTGATTGTTTCAATATAACCTATATATACATTTTAGATCTTTTACAAGTTTTCGTGCATACTAAGAACTCGCCAGCTCATACTACATACCATAAAGACAGGTGTTTGAGGTATGATTTTAATAAGCGGTTTATGTTAAAACTAGATATGGTGTCTTGTTTACAACTAAGTGCAATATCTTCTCTGACACTCATTTTGTAAAAATTAAACGATAAGCTTTGTGTAGAAAAATTCTAATGTGCTGAATATACAAGATCAATTTACAAGCACAAACATAAGGTTTGTTTACAGAGGAACCAATATAGTTTGGTGAATATTCTAAATGACATGGTAATTTTGTGCAGAAAATGATCCATGTCTTAAATATCTAACATATCTTTCTCAAAGATATACGTGGAGCTTTCCTTTTTACAAAAAGCAAGCAACATAGCCCACCATACATCTGTAAATAACTTGGACAGTCTCTTCTTGTTTCAATGAAAATCTTTTTGTATATAGATGTGTGATAATCTTTGCTGTAAATAATATGTAAATGTATATATGAGTGTTTTTTTACAAAGTGTTTTTATATGTTTTTTAGCCCTGAAGAAGTCTCAGCTGATGAGACGAAACGCGTTGGCTAGAAAAAAAGAAAATCCATTGTGAATTGGATCATTTTTTCTACTGTGAAAACAAAATAAAGAATTGAAAATATACGATCGCCAAGCGCGGACCTGTTCATTTGATACGGATTTTTACCATTGCTCTAAAGGACATTGTTTGCAATTACAAAGAAATACTTTGTTGATGGGTGCTGATTCCACAGCTTATGAGGTTCCAGAGGTCCTTATAGGATTTAGAACATCGGCTATCAAACCATCTTTCTACATATGTTGCCAGAGATGGGGCAGTTTTACTCAGAGCAGATTTGATGAACCTGCTAATATTAGAAAATGACGCCAGGATTCTCTGTGGTGACTCGTCTTCGGACAAACAAGAGAAAAAGTCAGGTTTACACGAGGTGATCAGGTTTTGGACAAAAGCTAAGGGAAGAATACTAGCCCACCTCACCCTTCGACCCTGATCAGTCAAGGTGATGGGCTTCTTATAAAGGGGTACTGCTTCCAAGGATTTATTAAAATAAGGCTGTTAGCGTGTTAAGGTCGCTCAGGTTGTGCCTTAAGACCTTGAAATCTTAGAGTGCAGGAAAGAATCAGCTAGAAACAAAGATGTAATCAATCACAGTGCAGTGTCCCCCCCCACCTTAAATGTAGGTAATCTCTCAAGTAGTTCACTAGGCATTACATTCATTAAGTTAAACTCCGATATGAAGCTATTCGCAGCGTCACCTTGGCGAGTGTATTTAAAATGCGCCTGGTTTTCAAATGAGCCCTCAGAATCAGAATCCCTGTAAGTTGTGCAAGAGTGACATGGGTGCAAGTTAAAATCCCTTGCAGCCATAATCATAGTAAAAGGGAGTTCAGCGTGATAAAAATCGCCAATAAGTGCTTAGAGACTAATAACGGCATCTGGCTCATTTCTCAACGTGACTGCATTATAAAAGTTGATAAGAAGCAGTCTGCACTTATTGGGAAATGTTAAAAGGGTACCCAAAATAGTCTTGTAATTAGGCTTTAAGACCTCTACATTTGTGCATTAAGCTTACTAGAGTTGTAAGGCCACCACTAGCCCGCCCACTGGAAGAACGGGTATCTGAGTATGAGGAAAAACCATCAAGATGTAAATAACCCTCAGTATCCCACGTTACCTGTAGATAAAAAAAGTCAAAGTTCTTCAACATACACAGCCAATCAGCATCTGTGAGCTTACTTTGTACTCCATATTAAATATATGAATGTCTCTTTGAAATATATTTTGTTGCCCCGTGTATGATTTATGATTTATTAGATAAATTGTGATCATTTTGTATTTTCATTTTGATTTATTCTATGTTTCACCACTGTTTAGGGTGAGATAAAAATTGTCACCAAAAATTGTTACATCCTCAGATAAACAAAATCCCTTGTAGGTAATCCCCTTCTTTTTGAAAACTTCATTGCCCATACCTGCAAGGGTATATTGGGTTCCCACTCCTTTAAAATATTACTTTGTACCCCAGCATTATTCCAACTAAGAACCGCAATAGTGTCTTGACTCATGGTATTTGGGTCCTGGTTCCGAGTAACAGTTCAGGGTGTCAGAGGTGGGAGTAGGGCCCAGTCAGTCAGAGTCTTCCAGCTGCCGGACCTTACGCTCTTCCTCCGCATGCCTGGCGACAGTTCCCAGGTTTCAGAGGGTAAGGATGGGTGGCCGCTCCTTTAGCTTTGCCATTGCTAATCTGTGGAATTCTCTCCCGCTTTCATTGAGGAGCCATGGCGAACTCCTAGCCTTTAAGAGAAGCCTGAAGACCTACTTGTTTCCTAGAGCAGCGTAATTTGTGTATGCATGTACTTAGCTACGTTCAGTCAGAGCGCCAGGATACCCTTTGGGTGCCAGTCTGCACTATACAAGTGCACAATACATACATACATACATACACTCAAGGGTAGAAAGTGGCTGCTTAATTGTAAGATAGCAGTATTGGTTAAGGTGGAGCGATCGATTAGCTCACGGCGTGACTTTTTCGGAACCTTTACCCAGTCTCTCCTAACCAGGGCATCAGATTAAAGGGGGAAAGAAAAAGCGCAAAGGAAGAACAGTTATGCGGTCCATTGGTGCACCGTTTCCCCCCAGGACGTGAAGGATCGAGCCAGCTTGTGCAGGGTTGTTAAAGTTCACTATTATGCAATCACCCATAGATGGTTGTGGGACTGGCCTATCCAGCCCACCCTACGGGCCATTATGATTTCTTCTGCCAGTATCTGGGTGTGAGGCTGGTGAACGTTCACCCTGGATGCTAGCCAATGGACTACTTTATTCTTGAGTTGGGAGTAATTTTCCTATGTGTCCTTCCTCAAGGGGGTCACATCCACCAACACAACAATATAAGGAGTGAGAAACGGGGGCAAAGGATGGTAACGTTAGAGGGCCAGTTGAGGTGTACTAAGAGCGACCATTTTTACAAAGAGCCCTCCATGCTGAAAGATCTCTGCAGAGGTTGAAAGTACGGGTGAGATGGCAGGAAACTACACCGGACCCTATCACTGACTGACTTGTTATGGGAAAAGGTGTGCCCCGGCATCAGACATGGGTCCCGTAATGCCCCCTTTAGGGTCATTCACAACAATTATGCCCACTTGACCTGCAGCACAAGACCATTCATGCTCAGACTGAGCTGTATCCCACCAACGAGACAGCCCTCATGACTTGTAATCAGGCCTAAGAGAGTTATAATATCACCTTATAATGTTTAGAGCACTGGGAAGGTGCAGGAATGTTGGCAGCAGAGTTATAACAAAAACACATGGGAACAATATACAATAAGCTTTGTGTTGGAGTTAGGAGAACCATACACCCTTCCTCACCCCCCTAAAGTCTCATTGGCTGGGCACATGTAAAAGATTCCTGTTAATTGGATGACTACTGTTAATTGGGTGACTGGAGTAGAACCTATCTATACGTCTAAGCGTTCTTTACTAAAGCAAGTGCTATTTAGCACCGGTAAGCTTGTTTTGGGTAGCCATGCACTCAATAAAAACCTATGAATATAATAGAATAGAATAGATGTCATGTTCAGATATCCTCATTACACTGTAGTTTGATTTCATATGTTCACTGGGTATGAGAAGAAATTTCCCATGGCTTATCAAAAGAAGTCAGTGGGGGGATTGAATCTGTAGGTAGTAGGCCTGCCTCAAAAGAGTAGCCCACCTCCTTCATCAGCAGGGTTGGAATGTATACTACCAGCATGACACTCCTCCCCCTCAACTACGTGCTTGACCTTTCCCTGCTCCGCCCTCTCTTGCCTCATTTAGAGGCGTCCTAAGTTCCAGATTTATGCTCGAAATCTTTGACCGACACCCATCTGCCAAAGGGTCATTGATCAGCGTACATTCAACCTGTGTCCGTCTTTCTGACATACATATTATTTCAGTTGGGAACCATCAGAGATCCCGAACAGAAAACAAAGGAATAACCTTGCATGCTGTGAGAAAACTCTCAACCGGGCTTGGCCAGTGATGGTTTTCTTTTCAATAACAAACTCATATTTTAAGAGTTTTATTAAAACAAAACTTCGACCGGTAGGTGCATCAAACATGGCGGATTAACCTGCCATTCTTAAAAAAAGGCCCATAGTCTAGTATTGGAATCATGGATGAAAATGTGTCATGGAGAGGCCACTCACTTAAGGACCATTGTTGCAACGTGCCAAGCCATCTCTTCCAAACCTTTGCCATTACGGGGGCTGCATACCTACAAGCCATGTTGCATGAGGACATCCACGACCAGTGGAGACTCCTCTAAAAAGTATACTCTGACCTAAAGCTATTGACTCTGAAACCTCAAGAACTAAGTGCTCCGAAAATAATCCGAAATACAGAAAGTGTTTGACAGAGAATTACATGTATTACTGCATACTGCTAACTATTTAAAGGTTTGATCCTTGTCATTCAAAGACATGAACAATACCTAGATTGCTAATGATATTCTGTTAATTTTGCAGGGTCCTTTCCCAGCCCTTTCCTGTGGGGGAAGTTGTGAAATTTGGCAATGCCTTTTGTGAGTCTACACGGTGTGTCCTTGTGATGGAGGCGCATTCTTGATCTCAGTATTGGCCGAGGACAATAAGACACTCCACAGCTGCAGTTCAAGAGTCTGTGGGCAAGTGGAACAGTTGTGTAGCTATATAAACATTCTAAACCAGCAGTCGTGCCCTCGAAACACACACGGAGCACTGAGTAAGCTTTGCCACCCCGGGCAGCTGTAATGGAACTGGAGCCCTGCTTAGAGGGAACAAATGATACTGAGGTGCAAGTGTGCCCACATGCTGCAGATGTCTGTGTGATTCCACAAAATGGCAATGAGTTGGGAGAACCCAAGGAGCCTTTTCCAGTCGAGCCTGACAATGAGGAGAGCAGAAAAGATCTGTGCCAGCTAAAGATGGCCAAGCCGCTGATGAAGTCTGAGTCCGGATTCCAAAATATGGAAGTATTTTCCGAAAACTATAGGCTGGAGAAAGCTGCTGTATGTCAACACCAACGCAGGAGCTCTGATGCCTGTGACAGAGATGACACCATGGACCCAGGCGAGATTTTTAACAGAGACTTGCTGAGACAGAAGAAGCAGCTCCACTCCTCTGACCGCTCTCACTCCAGCACCTCCACCTGCTCCTCCGTCTACTCTTCCCAGGAGTCTGATGAAGTCTTCAGTGATGATGAAGACAGGAGTAGGAACAGGAGGAAACTCCTCCGCAAGGTAAGAGGCCAAAGAAAAGTCAAATATTACGTCAGCACATGTACTACTGCACGATTAGACACACAGAAATGTAACATGAGCTGTATTGGTAGGATGAATCCTTCTTCAGGATAAGAGGCTGGGGGTTAACCATGTAAGGTTTAGGAGCAGCAGATGGGCCAATGCTGGGGATTAATGTCTAAATTTGGAAGATCGACAAAGCTACTATGGAGGGTAAGGGACTGGGGATTAACCATATAAAGTTTATAAGCAGGACAAACCACCTGTTCAGGATAAAACGCTGGAGATTAACCCTATAATAGTTTGAAGCCGGAGAAAGCTCACTTGCACAGTAAGATCATGAGTATTATTCACATAACATCTAGAAGCAGAAGAAAGCTCCTCTGTTGGGTAAAAGGCTGAGGACTAACCACGGCAGTATTTTATTTGTTTTTTTCCAGGTAACAAGCTATGTAAAATGTAGAAGAAGGTGAATTCGGGATGCAACCATATTTCAGTGTGGGAATGTGAGGGTGAAACCTGAAAATCACAGTCAGTTTAATTGTTTTTTAAAGTGCGGTGCCTTTGTAAAATAGTTTCATGGAACTGTGCAAGTAGTGAAGTGAAGCCTTGAGGTATAGTGGGGGCTGTGGAAATCAGTTTCATTTTGGGAAGTGATGTGAAAGGCTGTGAATTACAATGGAGGCATAGACAGTTGTGACGGGGAATGCACAAAGGTATGTACAGCGATATAGGGAACACATTGGAGCGTGGGGGTAGGAAATGGGGAGGACGCTGGGTAAATATCCCCCCAGATTTTCGAGTGGAAGGACACAGGGGACATGGTTGGGGCGGACTAGGGGACAAAAGAATTTCCCCTCTTCGTTATGTGGTTGGCCAGGCCATTAGGGCGCAAAAGCACTACCTATAATGGCTCTGCACTTGACCTGCCTCCAGACCCAAACAGGGCCTTCGTTGGGCATGAGCAGCTGCCCAGGGCCCCACGTTCACCTTATAAGTTTGCCACAAACCACACAGCATGCCTGTCACTTTTATCCTGGTCCATGCTGTGTGCTTCTCTTGTGTCCCTTCCCCATTCATTCACTTTTTGACAGCGAGGTGTGACTTTGCCTCACAATTCGCACTTCAAAGGGCAAGGTACATTTTCTGGGGAGGTGGGGGTGATGATTAACATCGTGCACAGGTCAGGGACGGGGTAGAGGAAAGAATAGTCAACATGTCCTTGCTGCTCAGGAGGGTGCTTCATTTGTTGTCATGGTCACCATCACTACGAGGCCTAAGGGAGAGCCCCCCTCCCCTGGGTCTTGCAGCACTACACAATGGCTGCGACGCCAAAGAGAGGTTGAGGTGGTGTGGGTTATGAGGTTTTGGGCTGACTACTTTCACTACCATCAGCGCGTTACTCTGAGCTGATGATCTTTAATCTACTTGCTGGTTGTCTGGAGCCACAAACACTACTCAGGGAGGAGCTTACCCAAGCTACCATTGGTCTTTTCACCGACCTCCAGTCAGGGGATATGTGATGGGTCACCACTTTTTTTCTTCTGTGTTGCTCAAGGACCCTTCGATTCAAGACCTATTCTAAATATATGATCAGTAAGACAGGACACATCACGGGCTAGTTTATGGGGAGGCCATCTTAGTTCAGTCAAGTTGCACTAAGGCACAGTTAGGATACTTTCAGCCCTGACTGTGTTAGAAAGGTTGGTCTGTCCCCCCTGGCACACTTGGTTTCAAACTGATTGCAATCTACCTGGATGTCCTCCTGGATTGGGCCAAATGATGATTACTGTAAAAACATGGTTGGTTAGGCCTGGCCTCTTGTGAGTATAGGATATACACTGCTATAAATGTTTTATATTGCAGTTAATGTGGCACTTCAGAGTTTATTGTATATACTGCATATAATTGTATGATAACTACCACACTGCCCTCTGCTTGATTCCGGACTGTGACTCAGCATTTCTTCTTCGGCTTGAGCCCTGATTGTATCTCGGAATTTCTATCATTCAACCATGCGCCCACCTAACCCCACTGTAACTCGAATCACGTGCACTACGGACCCAACTCCTGGTCCATTAACTACCCAGACAAAATGACCAGTAATGCAAAAAAGAACTTCAAGCATATACTCTAAAACAACACCAGCAAACACTCATTGTAGATAACTACCACACAGCGACCAACGGCAACACGAAAACTAACTTCATTTTCAACACAAATCGCCCGACTAAATGGAAAACCACCTTCTCTCTTCACCTTCAAGTCGCCAAGTCAGTAATCATTCCCTATGGTGAAAAAAGTTCCACTACCATCTCCCCGACCTTCAAAGGGGAACTCACCATTTCCATCTGTAGCACTGGAACCATTCTCATACAGGCCACCGACCCCCACCTCACCACTTTTGACCGCCACTTCCCCACACTTCTCTCCTTGCTAAGTCAACTGAGCCATCAAACCATATCTCCCCTACCCCCATCACCCTCACTAAAAACATGGAACTGATCCAAACTCCCTGCACTGAAGATCCTCTCTTCAACTCATGGACATCCACAATCACTCACTACAATCACACTACCCCTATCATTACTCTCCGCCGCCAAACACCCACAATTATTACATCAACTGATCACACCAGGAAACAAACTCACAATTAACAAACACCACAAGACTGATCTAGATCTTGACAGCTCGGACTCTAACCTCTGCCCTCCCGTGACTGAAATCCCCGCAGGCACCTCCACTCGACCCCTGATAATCTGAACCCTCCCTCATAAACTACCTCTTCCTCCAACACAGACCCTCCCCCCCTTGTTTAACGTCATCTCCAATACAGTGGTCACTCTCCCCCCTACTACCACTGCACACTCCCCTTCAGATGTTCCACATCCACAGGCACAACCGGTCTCCACCGCTTACCTCACTGACAACCCTGTGACATCCCCATGTCCAACGTCGACACCAATCCAGCAGACAAGTTACCCCCTATTATCATTGCACACTCCCCCTCCGCCGTCTCACACCCACATACACAACCTGCCTCCACCACCAATCTTATTGACATTCCCCAGAACTCTGACTTCCTACCTAGAATTTCTCTCCCTCCTCACTTGGACAGCAGACCCTCTACTCATCTGAACTCCTTGAATGGGAGCATTACTAATCTGGCTCCCCGCATCCAACCTCTCCCCTCTCCTAATCCCACTGATTCTGTCCAATCCCTGACCCCTTCTCACTCTCCCTTCATAGACCCAAGTCATTCTCGGCCCCTGCCTAAAACCTTAAACTATTTCAGTTCAATAGCACAGTAACTGAACAGAATGGAGCTGAAAATTAACTCCCTTGCTGCTGATTTCATATACTTACAACAAGACCTTCTCAACAGGACCAAGCCACCGTGCTCCCTCTGCCCCGGGTAGATTTGCTCCGACCCCACTCAAAACCTCTCCCTTTGCCCCACAGGGCACCCCACGACCCTCCAGTTCGTCAGCGAATCAGGCACTTCGACCCAACCGGGATCGCAACCCTTCTCGATACCGAAACCTGATGAGATCAGAAACCCGTACCTTGCTTTGAGCCAGAAGTTAGCCCCTTTCCCCATCCCTGTTATTATCGGCACTAACAGAATCCCAAAAACTGTCCACTCACCTAGACCTCCTTCTCAATACTCCTCTATCCACCTAACTCCCCCCATCATCGAGGCTCCCCGTCGTCTCTCTTGCATGCTCCTCAACTGCAGATCAGCAGCACCACACACCACAGACTTTGCTGAAGCTCTACTCGCTGAAGAAATTGACATCGCTTTCCTCACCAAATCCTGGCTCAATGTCTACTCCACCCCCATTCTTGACATTCTCACCCCTCCAGGGTACACTGTCATCAGACAAGACAGGCCGATCAAAACTGGGGGAGGACTAGTCATCTTTCACAAAGCTGGAATACAGATTAACAAACGTAAACCTGCAGAATACCTATCGTTTGAATACCTGGGTGTCAAACTCACTGCCAAGGGCACATCGTTCATCAAATTCCACACCATCTACCATCCTCCTGGAGAGCTTACCCTTTTCCCTAAAGAACTAACAGACCTAATATTATGGTTCTCCATGACAGACACTGAAGATTTGTTCCTGGGTGACCTCAATATTCACTGGAATGACCCAGAAGACTCCACTGTCAAGAACCTATGCAACCTACTTGAAATATATAACCTCAAGCAGCTCTGCAATAAACCAACTCACATCAAAGGTGCAACACTGGATGCAATCATTACCAACAATGAACTGGTCTTTCTGAGAGCGATTTCTCCCATTGACTGGTCCGACCACCACCTTATTCTGCCCAAGATTGATACACTTGTCAGCCACCAACCTATTTGTGATGACAAACCTAAACACTGGACCAGAAACATCAAAGAAGTCCCTTTATCCAAACTTGAATCCAGGATTCATACCCATCTTCAACTCCAACCCTCATCATGGACGGCCGTTGACCTCACTACACACTTTAAATAAAAAATGACAGAGGTTTTAGACCAACTTGCTCCACTCAAACTCAAACAATTGAGGCAAACCAAATCTAAACCATGATTTAATGTGGATCTGAATGAGGAAAGGCATCAACTCAGACAAACTGAAAGGTCTTGGAGACTAAACCCTTCGACCTAACACCTAGCACAACTTAGATCTGCTAGGCTGGCATACAAAAACACATTTTCAGTGAAAAGGCGTCTAGATCTGGCGAAAAACAGACCGAGAGAACTGATCAACATTGTCAAAAGCCAATCAAACTGCACTCCCTCTCAAGAAATCAAAGCCACCAGTGAGCGATGTGAAGAAATTGCCACCTTCTTCACTAATAAAGTCTAAAAAATTGATCAATCCTTCATCCGAACCGCTAACCCTCCTTCCCTCTTAGCTGCCCCCTTTTAACCACCCTTGACCAATCAGGCCTGCCTCCAGCTAAAAAACAATGCGCATTGGTCCGACTTTGAGCTAATGTCGGAAAATTAGGTCTTTAGTATAAAACACTATGGATCCCATTCCAATTATAAAAGAACTCAACCGCACCATTTCTCCTTTATGGACAAAAATTATCAATGCCTCTCTCACCTCAGGCTGTGTCCCAGATTCCCTTCAACTTGGACAAATCACACCCATTCTCAAGAAACCAGGGGCAGATTCTAATGATCTTAACAACCTCAGACCTATCTCCAACCTCCCATTCCTTGCAAAAACATTGGAGAAATGCGTTCTCCACCAACTCAACAAACACATTGATGAGTTCAACCTGCTCAACACCTTTTAATCAGGATTCAGGAAAGGCTGTAGCACGGAAACAGCTACGCTCAACATCTCTGACGATATTCACAAGGCTTTAGATGAAGGTGATGCCTGCCTACTCATCCTTATTGACCTATCTGTGGCATTCGACAGAGTAAATCATCCAGCGCTTCTGGAGACCTTGTCGAAGCGCTCCGGCATCAATAGCACAGTACTAAAATAGTTCACCTCCTTCATTCAACACCGCTCGCAACAAATTAAAAGCAACTTCTGTCTCTCGAAGCCAACAAAAGTCACACTTGGGGTCCCGCAAGGCTCGATCCTCTCCCCGTCTCTTTTCAATCTCTTCATGGAGCCCCTCACAATCATCTTGAAAAAAGCTGGAGTGAATTACCACCTTCAGTGGTGCAAAGTTATAATGATGTCCCAAATCAGTTACAATAGTTTGTTAAACGGACACAATAATGTGCTCTCCTGTGTCAGTGTGAGAGTTCACCCTTTTGAGCACACACCCTTATATTCTTTATAGTTTTACTTTCCTACAACTTGCATTCACTTTGTACTGTTTTGCATTTTTGTCCGAAATGCTCTGCCTGGGTCCCCGGGCAAGCCCCTCAAGCAACAGTATCACTGGGAGGCGCAAATGGATCCTTGGATGGATCTGGGCTGCACTAGCTCTTTATTCTATCAGCCAATTTTTGAAGGCCCAGGGGTGCTGCAGGCACCTCTGTCACTTCCTTTAGCTCCCTGGGGTTAATTCAGCAGGCACAGGAAGGGCCTCTTAAGAGTAAGAGTGAGTGGATGAGGGAGGGAGGGAGCGAGTGAAGCAAAGGGGAGTGAGAGGATGGATCTCCAGATGGATGGATGGATGGCAAGAGATTGAAAGCATCAGCAGGGAGGAAAGGAGTGTCATGTCCTTTGCCTGGTACAGACGACAAGGACACGTAGCATATTCTCGTATCTTTATTTTAGCTGCTTCATAATCATTCCTTTCTCTGTGAAAACTCTGCCCCTATCTGACTCCTCCCTTTCCATTTTCCCTTTTCCTCTTTCCACCTCCCAGGTTCCAGTCCCTGGTTCTAGCGCCCATGGCTCTACATCTGCCATGATACTACACCTCGCCTTCTCCAATTTGAACTGATATCACCAAACAATAGAACAAGGCAACTATGGAAAAAAAGAACATTGTTACAGTTCTTCAATTAGACATGTAGGCCTCCGATGAAAACGCTGTGCCCAACAGGCAGCATCTTGATCCGGTCTTTCACTTTCAGCCAAAAGAAAAGGAGACACGTGCTCACTTCCTGTCATCTGAGTGTCCCCTTTTGCTGCACTTTCTGGTAATTCTAATGTCTCTCTTGTGAATGGCTTACATCTCTGAAAATGCATGACCTTTCTCGTTATCCTCTTGTCATCTGATGCAGCCATGATCATAGTCCCTTTTTGTTACCAGCAGAGGATGAGCGTGATATCGACTGTCAGATTTCCTTTGTTTTTCTTGTCGGACAAGTACCCACTCCCCTTCTTTGATGGGTGATAGTTTGTCTCTCCGACGACTGTCCGCATATTCTTTCAACTTGACTTTTCTAGCACCATCTATTGCTGCTAAATCATCATGCACTGGATTTTGACTCCTACAACAAGTGGAATCTTCCCAATTCTGTATTCTCGTGCGCACTGTGGGGCCCAGCATCAAAGTTGCTGGACATCTGTCTGTAGTGCTGTGCGGTGTGGTTCGATACACTCTTAACACCTCGTTCAGTGCGGTTTGAATGTCTCACTTGGAGAGTTCTGCTTGCTGTATGGCCTTCTTCACAGTAGCCATAAATCTTTTGATCATACCATTGGCCTGTGGCCACAGGGGTGTGATCTTCCGATGTTGAAAACTGAGATGATTTGCAAATGCGGCAAATTCTTGTCTGTCAAACGGCCATTGTCTGTCTTGACTACCTAGGGAATTCCCCAGGCTTCAAAGACCTCACCTAGCACTGGTATGGTGGTGGCTGCTCTGGTTGAAGATACGTGGTGAGCCACGGGGAAGCAGGAGTATTCATCCATTATGATGAGGATGTATGTGCAAGATTGTATGGGAACAAAGAAATCTACTGCAACATGTTGCCACACACCCTCCGGTAGTTCTGACATTTGTAGTGGTGCAGGTGGTTCCTCTCTACTGACCAACTGACAATGCGAGCAGTCCTTCAAGGTGACTTCAACCATCGGATCAAGAGAAGGGAACCAAACCCGTTCTCTCAATGCTCTCTTCATGGTTACAGGTGTCCTTTGTGTGCTAAATTGACAATGCCTTGACGTAGCTGCTTTGGAAAGACAATCCTTTTATCTCTTAAAAGAAGGGCATGTTAGCGATGGACAGTTCCACTATTACATGTCGGGAAGAAGCTAGCTCATGGCCATCAACCTGATTCTTGTGTCCAGACTCTTCTAGGTGTATCCAACTGTTTGTCTGAATGTGATGTTACACATCCTGTAAAGTGGCATCACCTACTGTGGCTCCGATGATGCAGGTGGTGTTGCTTGAGTCGCCACAAAGTGTATATATTCCTCCGCCAGCAACGGATTCGAGCTTGATGACTTCTTGGGATGTTGTAACATGTAGTGTGCTGGATTGGCTGCTTTTCCAGGTTTGTGAATGATACTGTAAGTTTATTCCTAAAGATGAAGGGGCTTATTTATGAGCCCTTGCGTCACTTTTTGTGACGCACCAGCGGCGTAAAAAAAGCACAAGGTTGCATCATATTTACAAAGTGACGCTTCTAGGTAGCTGCATCACTTTGTAAACCCCTGCGCCACATTATACCTGCGCCAGGTATAATGTATGCAGGGTGGGCATTCTGATGCAAGTAAGCCTCGTAGAAGTGATGCAGTGAAATCTACGAGGTTTCACTGCGCCACTTCTCGGAAGCAAATGCGTCAATTTTTTACGCTTGCCTCACAGCAGACATAAGAGTGACGCAGGCACACACATTTGAAATGGGACTTGCCCATGTGAAATGACCCAATGTGACACACTCTAGCAGTGCGTCATTTTTGCATCTACAGATAGTTCAGAAATACCAACGTATCTGTAACTCCTTGCGACATGATGCGTCATACTGTAAATATGACATATCCAGCATGTCGCAAAGAAGGCGCAATGAAAAGTGACTCATCGCTGTTTTCACGCAGCGATGCGTCACTTTTCATAAATAAGGCTGAAGTCCCCAGCACTCTATTCTTTTTTTAAAAAATTTTATTTTATTGATTTCTTTGTAAACAAATCAGAATATCTCATTATACATCATAAGATTCGAAAAAACATGAAAACATAAAATCAAATTCTCCATTAGAAAAATCAGTAATGCAGAGAAAGGAAAGAGAATCATGAGAAGGGGAAAATAACCTTTGACATAGTTACTTCAAAAAAGAAAAAAAAAACGTTATCACTTTAATTCCCCTTGAGTTCATTGTTGTATCGGAGGCCAGATTTTCATCCCTAATTTTTTCATTTTTCGCCCTTTTGTTGAGTAGATTGCGAGTTCAAAATTAAATTTGGCTAGTAGGCGAGCCCTCCACATCGAGAAGGTAGGTGGTTTGGGACTAATCCATACTTGAGTGATACATGCACGAAATTCAGCCATCATAATAAAAGTCAAGGACATATGTTCTTTTTCTATGGAGTCTGTTGATAGTCCAAATAAGATTATATAAATAACTTATCCTAGGCAACTAATATGTCCTGAGGGGATAGCAGGTACTGTGAAACATCAATTGTTGTAGCCAAACAACATAGAACATCTAATGTAGTGCACATCAAAATATTAACAGTAGAAAAAAGTGTTGTTCATGATTCATTTATTAAAAATACACAAAATATTTATTTAGATCGCTGACATAGTTAAAAAATCATATAATTCATTTCTCATGGATGTTACAAATTACAATATTATAAATGACAATAGTTTCAGTTTATACACATATGTTAAAAAACAAATAAAAAGACCAAGCAAGTGGAGTTAATGGTATGTCTCTACGCGCGTTTCGGCGTATTCACGCCTTCTTCTGGAGAACCACTTGATATTTCTAAAAAGAAATAAAATATATTTACAACTGTGTATAGAGCATATGATTACAGTTTGTGTGCACTACATTTACAGACTATAGGCTACATTCATTAACTACATGAGGCTTTGGAGTACATTACTCAGAATGCTGGCTGCGACATATTGAGGTATAGATTAAATTCTGTTTTTGAACATTTTTAGATGACGACTATAACTTTACTCCTGGATCAATATGTCTATAAGGGAAGGGGTATGTTATGAGTCTCTATAGGGTCCTAACATATATAATTCGAAATATAAGGATCTTATAGTTGGGTATAGCTAAGGAACTTATCTTTCATAACACTTCTCGTCAAGTTCTTACCCCAAATGATTGTGTTAGCAGATCAATCTGGGTCTAAGTACTATCTCTGTAGGCAAATCTTTGGAAATAATGTCGTGTCCTTTAATAAAAGGTAAACAGAGAGAGAAAAATGCAGATGTAATAATCAGGATGTGTGTGCGCTATTTATTTGGTATAGAGGTACATGTTTGTGATGGTTACCTTATGGATAGAAATCCGTGCCTTTAATTTATTTCTCTATATTCTTTGAGTCAACATGCGAGATGTGTTGATCTGTAGACTTTCGGCTTGTGGTGTTAGTTTCAAGAGATGCACACTGCAGAACATAATATGTTACTGTTAGGCTTTATGACCGGTTGTTTTGTTTAAACAAACCTATAGTACTATCTAATGCTGTAGATGGTTGATACCTTAATATATACTGACCGTGGTTTGGATGATTATGTTTCATGTGCGATAATGCATCTGTAGTCAGCCAAAATTAGAAGGTAACGATTTACACTTGGCGATGCCTTGGGTTGAACCTATAAATGCAGGGTATGGTGAGGCTAGAATCTCGAAGTTAATCACAACTAATAGACAAACCTAATTAAGTGGTTCTTTCTCTTAAATAAAATATGACATCGACGGAACAAGCAAAAATTGGACTCAGATAATACCTTATGGTTTGATAGCTCTAGGTTCCCAATACAGGTGGATAGGGGCATAGATGACCTCCTATTCCTTGGTTTGATGTCTAAACAGAACAGAAAAAAACCATAGCATCATATTAATTAGTTGTAATTTTAATACTCCTATGCACCATACCGTGCCCTATCGAAGTTAGTGAAATGCTCTGTACCTTTTGTGTATATACACACAGGGAGACATGGCTTTATTTCTAACATTTTTTATTTAAATAATGGCCATGTATAGTTTAACAAGTGGACTCTTGGATTTCCAGTATTTAACATCAAGAATGATTAATTATCATGTTCGATGTTAAGAGTTAAAGCTCCTTGGTTTCAAGCGTGATAACAAACTATTGTTGCACCGACGTTATATAAAGTATCAGATTTCTATCTTATTTTTACACCCTATACGTTCGTGAGGGATTGGTATTTCATAGTTGCTGATTTATAGCGTGGGTTATCTAGTTTAAACAGTGATCTTTAACCTCGCTTGCAGTGCGGGAAAACTATCAACGGAGGTACAGAAAGCCTCATTTAACGATGGCTTCATGTAAATTAAAGCGTCTATCTCTATCTGCGCAGCTTTTCCTAATGAGCCTGCTTAGTCTCTTACCTGATCGTGTCTGTTGTCGTGGCCTCAAATGGGGGTCTGTAGCGGTATCATGTTTCCCTTAATGCTCACCTTATTTATATTTACAAAAAAGGCGCGATAGTCCAAATAAGATCAGTTCAGGGGTGAGATTTATTGTTCTCTCTAATATAATCTGAATACATTTCTGAATTTTTGATAGTATAGTAGATAGCTTGGTACATGAAAAAAACATATGTATTGCGTCTGCTCCTATCAAAGTACGGCAATTACAACAAATACCGACAGTAACCCCCCATTTCTTGACTTTAGCAGGTATATAATACAGATCGAACATAACCATATAGTGTTGGGTTCGAGATCACCCGGAAAATAAAATAGCGTTGGCTAGTTCAATCGATTCTTTCATCAAAACATCATTCACTCCTAATTTTGCAACCAATTTCTGTTGTACCACAGTTAAATCATCTGGAAGATAAGTCATGAGTACATTATAAAAATAACCTATTTTTCTTTTAGAGTAAAGACTATCTATCAGTAAAATCTTTTGAAAACCCTGATGATCATTAGAAGATAATGAGTTTAAGAAACTATAAATCTGTAAATATTTGAAATAATCATGTGTTGTGAGTTTATATTTTAATTGAAGTTCAGAAAAAGCACTCTATTCTTGATCGCATTTTGGCACAGAGATTTCCAAATATGGTTATTAGAGCTTGGTGGTCCGTGATGATTGTGAAATGTTTCCCATAGATGAAGATGTGAAAGTGCTCAGAGGCTCAGACTACTGCAAGACTTTCTTTCTCCGGCTGGGAGTATGCCACTATGTGGCGTTGGTCCCTTTCCTTGTCATACTGAGCCAAGATGGGTCCCAGTCCCACCGGACTGGCATCCACGGTGATCTCTGTCTTCAGACGAGAGTTGAAGTACGCCAAATTTTTGGATGATTCAACAGCTGTTTTGATCGAGTGGAATGGTTGATCACAGCTGGTGGACCACTGGAATGTGTGACCTTGTTTGGCCAGTTTCCTCAGTGGATAGCTGATAGTGGCATAGTCCTTGATATTCCGCACACAGTAGCTTGCCATTCCTAGAAATTACCGCATATCTCCAGCATCTCGAGGGCAAGGGGTGTCGTTCAGCGCTGCAATTTTTTCAGGATCTGGTCTCATCCCCGTGCCCGAGAAGATGTGTCCATAAAACTTCAAAGTAGATTTGTGATACTCACAATTGTCTTTGTTGAGCATTAGATTTGCTTCCAGTAATGCATGACATACTGGATCCAGTGCTCTATTGTGTTCCTGTACAGTTGCACCAAACACAAGGATGTTGTGACTATGAATTAGAGTGTTGGGAATGTGTTGGATAACTCTTCTGATTGCCTCCTGAAAGATCTCAGCGGCGGAAGAGACTCCAAAACGGAGTTGTTTGTACCTAAATAGACCTTGATGAGTCAGAAATGTGGTAATGTATCGTGACCTTTCATGCAATTCGAGCTGGCGATAGCCCAAGTTAAGATCCAATTTGGGAAATATTTGTGCACCGTTCAAGTTTGTGATCATATCACTGATATGAGGTCCAAGGTGTCTTTCCCTTCCAATGGCAGTATTGGGCGCTCTCATGTCAAAACATAGGCAGACTTTGCCTTCAGATCCTTTATTTGGCACTATGACTACTGGAGAGACCCAGGGAGTGGGACCAGAAGTTCTTTCAATGATATCCGACTTTAGAAGATCCTGCAGCTCTTCTTCCACCGGCTGTTGAAGATGAAATTTTATTTTTCCGTGGTGTTGAGCTATAGGTATCACCCGTTCATTGATATGCAAACAAACTTGAAAGTTGGTCATCTTTCCGAATCCTGTAAACAATTTTGGAAACTTGTGAACAATATCAGGTTCATCATCCACTCGGTATAGTATCTCCACCAGTTGAAGTCGTTCTGCTGTTGGCAAACTAAGGAGCCAGTCAGCTTAAGGCCCTTCAATGACGTGAACGCAAGCTGAAATAGTTCTATCTTTGTATGTGAGGGAGGTTTGAAATTGTCCTAAGCATGGGAGTGGCTCCTGCGACATCCATGTGTATACTCGCACTGCAGATTTATGCAGGAGCGGTCATGGATCCATTTTGTTGTATTCTGCAACTGAGATATAATTGAGAGATGCCCCACTGTCCAGTACAAACGTACAAATGTGGTTGAGTGCTCATCTATTTGTGGAGCATGGAGCCACTTATGGGACACTACACCTGTGGGTATTGTTCAGTATGCCACTTTACAGAACCTACTTAGCATATAGATCTGGGTCTCCCTAAACCACGGGAACAGCACCATCATACAAATTGAAAGTCTCCAGCCGTTATTTACATGATATGATGCTGATGTAAACTCGTGTACATAGGAATGACATCTAGGAAGATAACTTCTCACAGAGGTGTGAGGGACCTACCCACAACAAAGGGGACCCCTCAACCTCATTATTGCTAGAGACAATAGCATTCAACTGGTTGACATCCTATCTTGTGACGGGTCGGATCATCACTAAATTGCCTTCCACATACTGGAAAAAAACACTTGCAGAAAGGGACAACCTCTTAAAGCTAAATATGGTCTCGTAACGTGAGAGACATCAACATACATGCTCTTACTTCCATCACTTTGAATAGACTTCAGCCTCCCCTTAACCTGACAAACCTTGATGATCTGTCGGATCGCTACATTAGCACTGTGGCTAATATCTTTGACCCGATTGCGCCAAACAACTTAAAAGGATTCCTCTCAAACCATCCAAACTTTGGTTCAATGGTTCCCTTAATGACGATCACCATAAACTTAGGCTATCAGAAAGACTCTGTAGAAACGAGCCTTCCACCACTAATGAAAATGAGAAGCGCCTACAACAAAAATATATGCATTGGCAAATCTGACCATTTCAGGGTGCAGCTGGATGGCGCTAAAAACAGACCCAAGATGCTTTTTGAAATTATCAAAAGTCAAGAAAATCACTCTTCCAACCTCAACCTGTCTTCCTCAACTCCACTTCCTAGCAGGGAGGACTTCTCAGGGCACTTCTCTGATAAATCTAGTTAAATTAAACTGGAGGTGCAACCTGTCACTCCCATGGTGCTGCCTCTAATCTATGCCACATCATCAGCTGAGCTTGTGATTCCCTCAGCAGACTCTTTCCTTCTTGGTTGCGCTCCCAAAAATGACTCCTTTTGGAATTTCTTTTTTCCTGCCTGATCTCACAGAACTACTCCACGTTATGGCAACTATAAAACTGGCCAATCACATCAGTGATCTACTACCTGCTAAATTCTTTAAAGACCTTAACTTGGCCATTCTACCTCTTTGGTCAAATATCATTCATGAATCTCTCCTGCAGGGGAGTATCCATGAGCTAAAATGGGACAAGTCACTCCCATCCCTAGGAAGCCCGGATTTATCTGATCTGAACAATATTCGACCTATCACCAGCATCATGACCCTTGCCAACTTGCTTGAGAAATGTGTCCACAAGCAGCTCTGCAACAATATAGAGAAATTTCAACTACTTGACCTCTTTAAATCTGGTTTCAGAGCAGGGCATAGTACTGAAACTTCATTAACTCACATTGTGGATGACGCCCTGAAGTCCCTTGATCAAAATGTCCCTTGTCTTTTGATCCTTCTGGACCTGTCTTCTGCATTCAACACCATCAAACATGAAAACTTGATTAATCTTCTTCAACTTAGGATGGATCTCACAGGACCACTCCTAAAGTGGTTTACCTCTTTCTTACATAACCGCTCACCAAGGATTAAACTTAACCAGTCCCTTGCATCCAGTACCCCGGTCAGGATTGGAGTTCTTCTCTTTAACCTTTTTATGGAACCTCTTACTGTCATTCTGAACCATGCTAACATCCACTACCATATGTACGCGGATGACACACAACAATACTTGACGATCTTCTCTCTAGATGACATTAAAATTCTAAATGAGGGTCTCTTGCAAACTCAACAATGGCTAGCACAGAACCATCTTTTGTTGAACGTCCTCAAAACGGAATTCCTGCTGATTGTCCCCAAAAAGAACTCTGCTCCTACTCTTGACTGGATAAAACAGCTCACAGCCCTTAACTGCATCCCTCACGTGGGTGATTCCGCTAAATCATTAGGCATTACCTTGGACAAATTCCTGAATATGCAAGCCCATATCAATGCCACTATTAGGGGTGCCAACTTTCATCTTTACAACCTGAAGAAAATGAAGCCTTAACTTCTGCCTGAAGACATACAGCCTGCAGTACAATCTCAGGTGATCTCATGACTTGAATATGGTCTGGTGACCCTTGCGGGGCTTCCTAAAGCTGGCTTGGCCCCTCTCAGAGCCACGCTCAAAGCATCGGCCAGGTCATCACTGGCTCCAAAAAAACATGATTGCATTACACCTGACCTGCTTCAGCTTAACTGGCTGTCTATTGAAGTGAGGATTTGTTTTAAAATAGCTTGCCTCACATATAAAGCCTTGCACTACAACACTCTGGCCTATCTGGCGAACAAGCTTGTTCTTTCAGGCCGTGTCAGAACTTAAGAAGCACGTCCACTCTACTCTTGAAACCACCCAAATTCAAAAAGAAAAGTACGTACAAACATGCTTTCTCCGGCCTTGCTCCTGGAATTTGGAACGCCCTTCCTACTGAGATTAGAGTCAATCCTTGCACTGCTGCCTTCACGAAAAAGGCCAAATGGCTTTTCCTGAGTGAACATTAACTTCAGCACTTGTATTTTTTTTCTCAAAAGTGCCTGTGTTGACTGATTTGACATTTACCCCAACTTATTGTGCTCTATTTATTTTATGATTGGTGGGTAGATTCCTATTTTACACCAGGGCCTTTCCGGCTCTAAATTAGCAGGGCAGATCTCAGACTTGTCATTGTTGCGACTACTCACTTTATGATTGTCTTGCTGAAAGTTACTGGAAATATTTTGCACGCTTTGTGAAACTGAACTATCGGCCCACTATCTGGTCCCTCATCTGGATTGTTACTCTATGTGGTATTACTTTACTGATATCTAATGTACTGAACTTATTCATGCTTTTGCCTCTATGTACAACGCTCTGTAACCTGCTAGGGTCATGTTCGTGCTCTAGAAAACCTTTACAATAAATTTAAAAAATAAATAGACAAAAGTTTGGTCCTGCACTGGGAACAGCTCATTCACTGTAATAAACCGCACTGTTCCAATGTGTGCCTGGAGCACACTGATAAATGTGTGCCCCATCACAGAGCCTATACGTTAATTGGGCTCTGGTGTTTAAAAAAAACCTATGCCAGCAGAGATTTTTAAGGCCATGCTTGTAAGGAATATAAATAAAACTGTAGCTTCCAGTATCCAACATGATGTTGGCTAAAAGAGGAGGACTGGTTAATGACATCAGTTATGCCCTTGGGCCATTTGCCATCTTTCTGTGTATCTAATAACTACAAACCTGGCTTGGCACCCTTGTTTAAACTGGAACAGCAAACACAATTAGACAATGCCTCAAGTGCAGTTGATTTTGATTTTGAAAATCAGTGTTTGGAATACAACAAAATAGGTTTAACACATACTCTTCTCAGGGATTGGAAAAATTAAATATACACATTTTTATGATCATTTATGTAGTTATTTTTTGTGTTTTCAAAGTATTTCTTAATTGGTTAAATGCTGTAAAAGTAAGCACAGTTATTCTCATCTTACTGAGTCTTCAGGTGAAATAAATAAGGTAAAAAAACATAGGAAAGATTGAGGAAAGAGGTCTTCAAAGAGTCTTGGGTACACAGTGCTTCCGGATCTAGACAGCAGTCGCTCTGCCAGTGCCTAACATAGCCACAAAAGAGAGACAGACTTTCAGTTGATATATGTAATTCCTTGCTCCTACAAAGCCCTAGTTGTAATTCAGCAGCAGAGAAGGCGAAGCCAACTTTGCTGCTAGTGCTGGAGGATTCCGGAATGCGCTCTCTGCTCCCCATGCAGATGGGCTCCTGGAACTCTCCTTGGAGAGACCCTACAACAAATGCCATACATTACAGGGGTCCCATGCTGTCCCCTTAGAGGTTTAACTCATGGTGAAAGTGCCCGTCCAGTGGCTGGGTCCTAATAATTTTTAAAGTTAGCTTTTCATGTTCATCAAATAGGGCCCCCATGAATATTGACCTCCCCCTGCATCGAAGGCGCTGTTTGTGTGTGTGAGGGTGTGTTAGATCCCTAGTTCTAGACAATCGCTTGTCCCTTCCCCCCTCATTGACGGGCCCGAACACAGATTGTTGAATCCTGCTGCACTCTATAGTCATCATTTACTATGATTCAAAAGCAAATACAATAGGATATATAATGACAAATGTGTTGTACAATGCACCGTTTTTCCCACATTTTCTTGGAGGGAGAACACCCTCACAAGTCACAACCCCTTTTGAAGTGGTCAGGCTTGTTTGGTGCACTCGCTATGCACAGTACATGGGCTGGTCTGCCAATTCGCCAGGGCTGCTTTGTGTTCCAGTTCAGCCCTGCATACTTAAACCACACAAACTGCATTCATTTGCTATGTGGATTGTGCCCTTCCATAGAAAATGTAGTTCAAGATGGAGGTATTGTTTCATCTTTCCTTGTGGACATAATATTCTCTCTGCTGCCTTTTAGCGCGGTTTGTGCTATAGAAATACCATATACATAGATACATTCCCCATGTAGGCCCCTTTGCAAAACTCATTAGCTCATATGGAAAGGCTGTAAGAATCCAATGTCACTCTCACCAGGATAATTATGGGGATATAAGGGGAGACCAAAACCAGTTTGACTGCTTTTGGCAGCTCTCCCTGCAGACCTGCCAGGCATCATCAGGCTGACCAATGATAGCGTTGGGCCCATCTCTCCTCCAATTCACCTCCTCTGGCCTGTCGCGGCCTTTCTCTTTTGACATGGATTGTGAGAGGTGTGTAAATCACAGAGACCACTTTGAGTATGCCTGCAGGTGACCCTTGGAATATACATTCAGGTGACTGATAGTTAATCATCTGTGGAATAACGTATTAAATAAATGAATTTTTATTTGTCCTAACAGTATAAACCCCAACATGAGTGCCAGGCATGGCTTACTCTACATGGTCGAATTTGTTCTCCAAACTCCCCACCATGCCATGTTCTGACCATCTTAATCCCGCTCCCAAATCACACACTCCTCCACCCACACAGACACAATCATCTGTGAGGCCCCTGATGATACCCTAGACGGTGAATTTCGGCCCCTGAGGAAATGTTTGTGAGTGCCCCTGGTATAGAGTCTACCAGGTCATAGGAGCCATGGGGTGGCTTCTGTTTTTTTAGGTTTCGCCTACGCAGCGCCCATGCGCTGCATAGGAGAGAGACCTAATGCCATTTGCACAGCTTTTGGGGGCAAAAACGTACACGCGTTGCATTGCTTGCAATGGCAACACGTGCACATCTGGAGATTTCCTTGCGGGAGCGCGCGGCGCCATAAAGTGGCGCCATATCGCATACTCCCGCAAGGGAATCACGCAGGCCCCCTCCTCTTCTGCCGCGCGAGGCGCGCACTTTTTTTCCTTTGCAGGATCTGCAATCTCAGCTCACTTCCTAAACCCTGCCACCGGCTCTTTCTTCACAGCTTCTGTGTGTGTATTCTGCCTGACTGCATAAAGACACCAGGCCCCAAGAGAGGCTTTAGCTTAAAAAAGGGACACAACACGCGTCCTCTTTAATGGAAAGTCTACACAATGAAAATGGGTGCATTTCAAGTACCGAATGCAAAGTCCGACCACGGTAAAAACTGTCTAAATTCTGTAAATGTTGACATTTCTTCATTGGTACCTCCCAAAACACAAGAAATTATGCGAAAATAGAAGCATGTTAGAAAGCTAGAGATTATAAAATGACTGGTTTTGAGATATTTCATTGGAAAAGGCTAACTTGGGATGGTAAATGGGATGGTAAAATAAATCAACACAAATCGGAATGCAATTTTTTCCCTACCCCACTCTCAATGTGCTTTTCCACCTAACAGATGCGTGCGATGCAAGCCGCATGGCATAGCTTCCGCTTCTCCCTGCAGGAGTATACAAACGCCCCGTCGCCATGGCAACCGGAGAGGCGGATAACAGTTTGCATATAGAGCGTTCAGTGCCACTCAACAAAACCCTGTCAATATCGCCCACCCCATGCCACCTCATTTAAATACCTCGCACTGAGTGAATTAGAACTGTTACCATACAGCCTGTGAAGGGTGTCTGGTGTAATGTGTTGGGCGGAAGTAAACACTTGTTTGTAAGCGTACATTTTGTTGCTATATTGGGGTAGACCTCACCTTGCCTTAATCTTTCCATTGCAGCACTCACAATGCTTGCTACTTGAACTCGTTTCAGCCAGTGCTTTTACAGCTGCCCAACACCCACCTTCCACACCACTTTCGTGCTCACAGCCCGGCCATGGACGAGGGGAAGGAGGAAGAGGAGGGATTTGTGAACATCCCCGAGGCGCGGGTCGCAATGTCATTAAACTAAAAAGTATGCACTGGATTGTTTTATATGCACATCAGGTATTTTTTATTTAGATTGAATATATTAACATATTTGCTTAAAAATACTTGGCTACTTTCCGACCATTTCGTATAATAAATATGTTTCAAACAGTTTCCCCCGACCCCACTTCACGGACGCCACGCTTCATGGTTCATGGGCACTTTGTTAATTAAAGAAGAAATTGGCGGACGCTTCCTCCATTGTTTCCCTTCCTCCCCCTTTCATGGCCTTTGCATGGCTTTTACATTTAAGAGTTTTGCATATATATAGTGTTAGATTGGGGGTCACAAATCGGCTTGGAATCCAAAAAAAGGTGGCCCTCATTTGGGAACATGCCTTTTTGCAAAATGCTGCTTCAGTGCTTTAAGTATTATAGAGAAAAAAATGGCGGGTTCTCTAGAATAAACAAGTTTTCTGAATTTCACTGTGATAAATAAAATGCAAATCTTACTAGGACACTTCGTGTCCATGGTGTGCCCGTCTAGAGCCTGTGATCGTAGGTCAAAGTCGCATGTGTAGAACTGTGCGTGTACTTTAGGACACGGGCGTCAGCCAGTTGAATGTCCTTCACCATGTGTTCGATGGCCTTTCGTACCCTTCCCGGTCAAGGGTGGTAGCCACATCCCCACATCTCCCGAGAATGCTTCTGAGGTTTATCCACGCATTTTTTCCAGCCCTTGTCATCCCAACTGCCCTATCAACTACACTAACATAGGGTTTGATTGCAGGAAAGCCATGCTCGATAACATAATCACCTACCATATACCCTGTCACAGTAATTCCATTCAATCTAGGGAGTGCATTGGTAGTGTTGTACACACCACAAGGGAAGCATGCCTTCCTTCTTTCCAGCGCTGTAGCAAGAATGCAAAACAAGGAAAAATTAAGTTTTTCCATGTGGGAGATATACTTTACTCCAGCCGGGTTCCTAGGATATACCCAGAACTGAGAAGTTTTCAGTCTGATGTTAGACTTGATCGAATGGATTTTTCCCTGGGTATAATTAGGTGTTGCAGCTGTCCGCATGCACTTCGGCTGTCCTTTCACAGGAACTTAACTGGGAGAAACTCAACTGCTAATTAATAATAGAAGAGAAAGTAATAGGGAGCTAATTAAATGGGCACACTGGCCATATTTTTGTCCAACACGTTTGTAGGAAGGTGGCTACCTGACTATGGTTAACCCAGATTTTTTTGCCTTGTGTTTAGCTGGTTTTTGACTTAGTTGGCCTGGTTCCCTGCTAATCAGGGCCCCAGGCTATCTGCTCTCTCTGTAAAATGGATTCCATGTACCCTAGGTGCATAACTAGATTGGCTTGGGTCACCTTATCCGCCCCTGTACAGAGCACTATAGGTGCCCAGGGCATAGGTGCATCCAAGGCCTACCAGGGGCTGCAGCATAACTTTTGCCACCCCTGGCTGGCTATCTAAAATTGACACAACTGGCTGATCACTCAGCTGGGGCAAGGTGGTGTAATCACCCCTTGCTTAGATATAGTATGCCTATATCTAAACCTAACTGGACACATATATACCTATAAGTCACTCCTATGGATGGCCTTAACAATCCTGGAGGCAGAGTGCTTGGTTTTATGTGAGATGGTGCTCTAGCATGAGCTGAGCCTGTCTACAGCTGTCGGGACCAATACCCTAAGCTGTTCCGGGATAATGCCATACCATATACTATTAAGTGCATTATAATGCTCGCGGTTATATGTTAACTTTGGTTTGGCTTTCCCAAAACATGTCGTGTAAGGTGTCATACGATTTGGAATACTACCCCATCGCCAGTCCTGGCAACGAGGGTAGCATTCCACCCCTCTAGAGGGAGACGACATGTTACTTTGCTAAAACGCGGTTGATTTTAAAAAGAGCCTCAGATCCACAAAATGGATGCTTCTGCCACGGACACAAGTCTGACCTCCTGCAGCTGACTGAAACTCAGCCAAGGAGGCCTGGACAAAGGATTTCCTGTCACAGGGAGGTGTCACACCACCCCAGACAGGAGATAGTGGATTGTAGCAGGGAGGTTTGAAAGAAACCAGACACTGCCTGGGGAGCACAAGGCTTCCCCTTGCATAATCCGGCCAAACCGGTTCTGGGGCACACCAGCCCTAGTCCCAGCACGGCCTGGAACAAAGGGAAAGGGGTGTATCCAACGCCTTATGGGTCCCACCCATAGGAGGGGACCTAGCAGGTAATCCAGCCACCTAGATTGGTATATGAATGGGAGCAGTGCCAACGCACTCAGATTATCCTGATAAAACATTTGAAACGAAACTCTGGACCCTTCGACATCCTACTCGACGTAGAAGACTGAAGAATCTCCCTTGTGGTCAAGGAGTGACCACCCTGTGCAAACAGGCACCATCCAGCTCCTCGACGTCTGCTTTGTTGCAGTTACCGCCGGAACTCGAGCAACAGAGATCAACGAGATTAAGCTTGCCTGCCTTCTTACAGCCCGATCCACAGTCTCTGCAGAGCTGAGACCCGTGGAGGCGACCAGAAGCGTGGGGCCCGCCATCTTGAAAAGACCACGAGACGCTGACCGTGCAGCCCACGAGTGACCCTCGAAGCTGTACACCAGGGTTTGAGAAGCCCCAGCCCTGAGCCACTTTTGCACCGAAGCTCACCCCTCTACACTCGATGAGTGCTGCGTGGGGCCCTTCTTTTTTCTTTGGCTCAACGCGTTGGCCCGGTCACTTGCCAGCTGGCTTGTGGCCCCTCTGCCAACGAAACTTGAAATACGACTTGTGATTCTGGTTGCTCCCGACTTGCACCCGCTCCTCTGAAAAGGAGCACCCGCTCTGACCCTCCTGGTCCGAGTGAGAAGCAATCTTCCAGTCCTGCGTGGATTGCTCTTGCCAAGTGTTGTTTGATCCGATCTTGAAGCCGACAGTGCCGACCGTGAGAACCTGCGTGAGACAGCTCGTGACCCACTCCTGGACATCGCAGATGCCCCAGAGCCCACGTGGCAGCGGAGAGAAGCTCCTCGACAACCACTTGATTGCGCCCGACATTGCCTGGTTCCGTCCTGGTTCCACCCTGGTCACTGCTGAGTGACCCAGACTCTGTCCCCTCTGATTTCAGGTACTTTACGACTCTGATCCACCCTTGGATCACACCGGACACTTCTCCTTCACATCACCTACAGCATCTTCAGCTTCAAGCACCAACAACCTGCGTGACGAAACCCGACTCAACTTCGACCTTATGCACCCGCTTCCCAGGGGTGAGGTAACTCAGCAACGCCGGTGTTCCCACACTGGTACACACCTCTAGGGTCTGTGTCTAAAGTTTTATCCTTCTAGGTTAAGCGGAAGTATCCTTAAACTCTATTTGTGTAACTTTTACGCACCATTGACTTTGCATTGGTGCATGCGTGTGCTTTAAGCGCTGCACCCGAATCCTGCGGGCTTTTCCTGACTTCAGGATTGCTTGTCCCGACTGCTCCCAGCGATTCCCTAGGCCCTAGGCCTAACCACTGTTCGATTGGTATCTCTTATACCACTTTCTTAATATATGGTTTGAGTGGCCACCCGCCCTCATCCATAATTGTGCAACTTTTATATGTTTAACTGTGCTTTTGTTTAACGCTTGTGCCCCTTTGCTCATAAAGAGTACTGTGGATTATTTTAGTAAGAAATACATATATTTTTATAATATATACTTGTGTGGTGTCCTGTCATTTGGTATTGAAGTATTGTGATTGGTAAAACAGCTCGCTTAACACGACCTCTTGAGTTTAGCCTTTAAGGCTGCTTAGTCCATGCTACCACTGGGATAGCTTGTCTAATAAGGTTGACTTACAACCAGACACCATAAGGGATTGTTTGGACTGATACAAGGTGGTTCCAGAATTGGAAACATCACATATCAGGCCAACTTCTCACAACGTTCTATTCTTAATACATGTGAGTATAGTTTCTCTTCTTGCCCCTGTGCTTTTCCCTCCTCTGTGCTCCCTCATGAGCTGTCTCTTCCTCCCCTCTATTGCTCTTTCCTCTGCTTGCCTGACAAGTCCCTACTCAATGGCGTTCATGTTTTCTCACACTTTCATGTTTTTTTCCACAGTTTTACGTAGCACAAACCCAAAGGTCTCGGAGAACAAGTTACATTCATTTTTTTTAGGCACAGGGAGATTTATTTATTTGCCAACAGTCACTAGGTGTTGGGCCGATGCTGAGACTCCAGCTTGGCTTCCAGTTGGCAGCTCTGAAGGACAATATTTTGTCTCCTGTTGTTGACACACGCTCTCTACCCCTCCGCAGGGTGTGTAATTAGATTAAAGGCATCTGCCATGAAAACAAAGCAATCGGGTAGCAAGCAACGACAAATTTTATTGACATTTTGTGAATTACAAATATAATGCAAATGGAGAACTACTGAAGAACGAACAACATCCATAAATAAAAACTCAAGAGTACACAGCATCTTCAAGTTGATGGCAATGAACAGAAGTACTGCAGATTTGCTGCTAGCACATGGCAAATCTTCGCGACATGTGTGGTGGAGATTGTTTGCTCCAATTAAAATATCCCTCTTTAACAGGGACATTTTAAGGATTTTGGTGGCCCTGGGCCGCTGTTCGGAACTGCTTTGAATTCATGATCAAGTTTCAGCTCTTTTATGCCCTCTTTGGCCAGGACACTGACAGTGCACAGTCACACTCGTATTTTATTTGCAATATTTTTGTAGCACAGAGCTAGCCATGTAAAACAGTGGAGTGCACAGTGTGAGAAGTTGGCCTGGTATATGATGTCCACTATTCTAGTGTGCACCTTGCACCAGTCCAATCGACCTTTATTGATGGTAGCTTATAAAGTCAATACGATTGAGATTCGGATAGATGCACAGCTAGTTTATTGAAGTACGGTTGTGCTGAGCTTTGTTGAAATTTTATGGTGCACCGAAAGGTGACGTCGAGGGTCCGACGGCGTCGTGAACATAAATTGAGAAGTGAGACTAGAGGATCTCTAGAATCATCCCTTTACAGGCACACATGTTGTTGTCTTCCCATACAAAAGACTTCCACTCAATTGATTCTGTTGTTTGCGTATTTTTAATTCATTAGAATTTTAACTGATGATTTCAAACATGGTTTCTTGTCCTCTAGAATTTTCAAACACTTTATACTTCAGGCAATGTCATTACAATGTGTCAAATGCATTTCGGGCATTTAGATCATGCCCTTCATCAGGGAATCGACACTGTAAACATAATATGATACCATTACTGTGGTGTAAGTCAATATGTAAAACAAACACTGTCATTACATCGTACCGTTTTTAAACTAAACATTAAAGTGTGCACAGAAAACTAAAAACTAAAGATGGTCCTGAAAATATCATGCCTAAGTGTACGATACTGGTGTACAAGAAAGGTGATCAAAAACGATAAGAACGGGGCGTCACTTACATGCCTTTCTCTGATCGGTTGCTAAGATCTGTAAAAAAGAAACGGTGGGGCTCGGTTAGGGTATGGTTAACGGGTGCTTGGGAGGAGCGCTCAAAAAAGTAATCCTGTCCCATGTCAAAGACTAACCTGAAAAGAGCGTTTGGGCGTGCTCGGGTCCGTTACTCGTCTTTGGAAGCGACGGCACAGAGATTTCCGGCCGCGCTTTACTATTTTGAAATGGTGCCGGTCATGTGATGTATCACGTGGCTGTTAACAAGGAAGATAGACTATGAGGGTCTATTGTTGACGACGGGAGGATCGGAGTGGGGTGGGAGAATCACCAATGGGTGAAAATGTTAGGGGATAAACGCATGTGTATTGCGATATTAGGTAGAGGTATTCAGGAATGAGAAAAAGGTGTAATAGTAAAAACTGACTCGAAGAGTAATAAAAATTAGTCAAGGAAGTGATATGTGTGTACACATCCGGGTGAGAACACCTGGTGTGTATGTTTGCAAGCGGTCTCGCTCTAAGGGTAGGGCCACTGTCATGTACTTAAAAAGTGCGTGAAATATAAGGATACGGTAAACGTTGTAAAATGAGTGTCAGACGTAATTATGAACAAACACAGTATTAACAAGATACAGTCTTCGGAGCAATTAATTACAGGTAACAAGAAAATTCGATTCTTTCGTTCAAGCCCATCGGCTTTTGGGTAGAAAGTTTTTGAATCCAGTAATTCTCTCTTCTAAGGAGATGTTTGGAATTGTCTCTCCCCTCGATTTTCTGGACAGTTTCTAATATAACAAACTTGATTTGGGAGACATTGTGGTGTTCCTCTACGAAGTGTGATGATAGAGCTGATGTCATATTTTTCAATCGGATGTTCGATTTATGTTCTGTTAGTCGCACCTTGATGCGACGTTCAGTCTTGCCCACGTACATCTTTCCACATGGGCATCTTATCCCATAAATCAAATTGCTGGATTCGCAAGTAGCATTTACCTTTAGTTTGATAGGATAACCTTGTAGAGGGTGACAAATGGTGTTTCCTCTGATTATACTGTTACAATTGCCACAGTTGAGGCAAGGTTTGGTTCCAGAGTGCACTGTGGTTTCAAGAGGTTTGTTCTGTAGAATTTCACCCAAGTTCTTTGCTCTAGTGAAAGCGAATATTGGTGGTTGGCTGAATGACTGTTTGAAATCAGGTTCAATGTTCAGTATTGACCAATGTTTCAAGATGATTTGTTTGTACTTCTTGCTGACTGTAGAATATTTTGACACCACCACAGTCCGTGTTTGGTCTGATTTCACTTTGGGAGTTAAAAGTTTTGTTCTATCAAGTTTGTCAATCCTCCCTTTGGATTCTTCCACTAGAGTTTGGGGATAGCCTCTAGCGATGAATTTGTTAGTCATATCTTTGAGTCTTATGTTGAGGGTCAGTTCATCAGAGGTGATTCTTTTCACTCTGGCCATCTGTGAAAATGGTAAATTCCTGATTAAGTTAGGTTTGTGAAAGCTCGAGAATAATAACATGTTATTTCTGTCTGTTGGTTTGACATATAGATCTGTTGTAAATCCATCTGGGGTTATTGATACTTTGACATCCAGAAAGTTAACCATAGTGTCTGATATGTCCCATGTTAATTGAATTCGTTGGTCTATATCATTAAATTTGATCAATTCGGGTCGTAATTTCTCCTCCGTGTTTGTCCAGATGATAAAAAGATCATCAATGTATCTGATTATCATTTTGAGGTTGTCCGTCCATTCTCTTTTAGAAAGAATATGTTGGTTTTCGTACCACTGCATGAATATGTTAGCATACACGGGTGCTGCCGAATTGCCCACCGCCATGCCCGTGAGCTGTTGGTACCAAGATTCATTGACTCTGAAGTAGCTATGATACAGAGTGAAGTACATAAGCTCCATGAGAAAAGTCTGAAAGTCTTGATCAAGTTCTGTATTGAGAAGAGCGATTTCCATTGCTTCTATACCCATGTCATGAGGTATGCTGGTATACAGGCTTCGCACATCTGCTGTGCATAAGATCACTTTTTCTGCTGGGTTCCAAGGTATCTGTTGTAATTTCCGTAAAAATTGCGAGGTATCCTTGACATAAGTCTGCATAGATTGCACTGTGGGTTGTAAGTATTTGTCTATTAGTTGACCAATTGGTTTGTGTAGGCTCCCTCGTGTTGATACGATTGGCCGCATTGGCACAGGGAGATTTATTTATTTGCCAACAGTCACTAGGTGTTGGGCCGATGCTGAGACTCCAGCTTGGCTTCCAGTTGGCAGCTCTGAAGGACAATATTTTGTCTCCTGTTGTTGACACACGCTCTCTACCCCTCCGCAGGGTGTGTAATTAGATTAAAGGCATCTGCCATGAAAAGAAAGCAATCGGGTAGCAAGCAACGACAAATTTTATTGACATTTTGTGAATTACAAATATAATGCAAATGGAGAACTACTGAAGAACGAACAACATCCATAAATAAAAACTCAAGAGTACACAGCATCTTCAAGTTGATGGCAATGAACAGAAGTACTGCAGATTTGCTGCTAGCACATGGCAAATCTTCGCGACATGTGTGGTGGAGATTGTTTGCTCCAATTAAAATATCCCTCTTTAACAGGGACATTTTAAGGATTTTGGTGGCCCTGGGCCGCTGTTCGGAACTGCTTTGAATTCATGATCCAGTTTCAGCTCTTTTATGCCTTCTTTGGCCAGGACACTGACAGTGCACAGTCACACTCGTATTTTATTTGCAATATTTTTGTAGCACAGAGCTAGCCATGTAAAACAGTGGAGTGCACAGTGTGAGAAGTTGGCCTGGTATATGATGTCCACTATTCTAGTGTGCACCTTGCACCAGTCCAATCGACCTTTATTGATGGTAGCTTATAAAGTCAACCTTATAGAAAGCTATCCTAGGGGTAGCTGTGGAGAGCAGCTTTCAGGATAAGACTTGGAGACAAGTTAAGTAAGTTGTTTTACCATTTATAATCTCTTGAGTACCAAATGAAAGCACACCACACAAGGTATATATCATATATATATGTATTTATTCTAAACACAACCCCCCTGCACTCTTTATGAGGTCAGAGGTAAAAGTACAATGCAAGGACCTCAATTAGCATACGATAAGTTGCATATTATAAGTTTTGCCCTATGGGCCTCATAAACCATATACTAAAATAGTGGTAGAAGGACCACGTGTGGAATAGAAAGCAGGCCTAGGGCCTGTGGAATCACTGGGGCTTCTAGGAACAACCAAAGGTTAGGATGTAGGAGGCCCAAAGGAGATGTGTGCAGTGTCTAAACACAGCCGCGGGTTACCATTGACTTTCTACGGAGAACAAACAAGTTACAATTTTAAAGATTTTGGGTACAAGGAGGTGAACTGCGATGGAACCCTTTTAGACTAGGACACTTGGAGAGTCAATACCCACGGGAGCACCGGAGTACTCGTGTTACCTCACCCATGGAAGCCAGGAGCATAGGTGTCTTTTCGTGTCGGGTTTCGTCGTCGATTCCAATGGAGAGCTGCGAAGAAGTGCTGCAGTCGACCAGAGGAAAAGTGTCCGGGTGGATCCAAGGGTGGATCGGAGATGTGAAGAACATGAAAGCAGAGGAGAAAGAGTCTGGGCCACTAGCCAGTGACCAGGGCGGCGATAGGAAGATGCCACCAGATGGTGGATGATTTCAGGTGAAAAGGTGAAGTTTGTCTCTTCAGCCACAAGGGCCAGGAGGTGTTGGCGATGACCAGGAGCTGGATTCGAGCTGTCCCACTAAGGATCTCATTGACTGCAGTATCGTTATCCGGATTGGACCCAACAAGCCTTGGCAAACGCAATCCACGCAAGATATCAAGATTGGCTTTGGTGCAGACCAGCAAGGTCTGAGGAACTTCTCTTTTGGGGAGAAGTTGGAGAAAGCCTGAAGGAACCAGGAAAGCAAAGTAGTTTTAAGATTGTTGTTCTTGGGAGCTCACTAGCCAATGGACTAGGAAACACAAAGATGCTTTGAGCTGAAATGCACAAAGCAGGCCAATGGGACTCTGATGGAGTGTAGGCCTCTGAGCTTCAGTGCAAAAGGTCCTTAGGGCTGCACCCCAATGCACAACTTCAGGATACCTCAGGAAGTAGGTGCAGCGTGCAAAATGCAGGGTGTTCAGGAGTTCCGGTCCCATGTCTCTCTTGTTCGCCACAGGTCTCAGCTTTGCTGGGAGCGCAGGTCAGTGTCAGAGATGTCTGGAAGTCCATGTCCTGAGTTTCAGATTCTTTGGGATCCGGCGGAAGCCTCGAAAATGCAGACTGGCAATGTTGTTGTTGGTCCCTGTTTCAACAGGGTTGTCACTCCTTGACCACAAGTGAGATTTCTTCCGTCTTCCAGTCGATATGGAATGTTGAAGGTCCAAGATATATGTTGCTGAGTTTCGTCCAGGGTAATCTAAAGTCCTAGGGACCTTGGGTTCTATACTTATAGTAAGTTTACTGGACCTGGGGAGGGGGTGGTTACACCCCCGTCTCTTTGTCCAGTTTCACGCCAGAGCTTGGGCTGAGCGCCCCAGCAACCGATTTGAACTGGGAAATGCATGGAGCACCTTGTGTGCCCCAGGAAGTGTCTGAAAAGCATTCACTGAATGCAATGCACCCTGCCCCAATACACTAAAAACTGTCTGGGGAGGAAACCTATTGTCCAGGCCTCCCCTGACGGAGTTTCATCCAGCAGCAGGAGGGTAGACTCATGTCTGTGGCAGCAGCATCCATTTTGTGATGCTGGGGCTCTGTTTAACTTTAATCGGGTTTACCAGTAACTACATGTCTTCTCCCTCTAGAAGGGTAGAATGCTATCCCCGCCACCAGAACTGGCGGGGGGGGGGGCGGTAGTATTTCAAAGTGTTTGACACCTTACACAACATGTTTTGATAAAGCCAAACCAAAGTTAGAATTAACCAGGAGGATTATAATGCACTTAAGAGTATATGGTATGGCTATGTCATAGAACAGCTTTAAGGAGATGGTTCCGAAAGCTGCAGAGGGGCTCAGCTCATGCTAGGGCACCCTCTCACACAAAACCAAGCACTTTGCCTCCAGGATTGTTAAGGCCTGCCATAGGAGTGACTTATAAATTAATATGTGTCTTTATATATATAGATATAGGTACACTACATCTAAGTAAGGGGTGATTACACCACCTTACCCAGGCTGCCAGTGCAGACCTGTGGTGTCAGTTTGGAAGGCTAACCAGGGGTGGCACAATACATGCTGCAGCCCCTCATAGGCCCAGGATGCACCTATGCCCTGGGTACCTAAGGTACACTATACAGGGGCTCACAAGGGTGACCCAGTAACCAATCTGGTATGTACATAAAGTACATGGTATCAATTTAGAGAGAGAACAGCTAGGCTGTGGGCCTGATTAGCAGGACCACAGCCATACTAAAGTCGAAAATCCAGAGAATCACAGCAAAAAGTGGGGGTAGCCATAGGAAGCAGACTCTACTCTCCTACACACAGCACAGTGAACGTGCAATATCATTGCATGTGAATTTAAAAATTAATGATCAGATGTTTTTATTTCAACACTTTATTTATAACATTTTGATTTGCCACCATCCTGTTTCAAAGCCTTTGTCAGCACCGCCGCATACCAACAGGCCGCCAGGGTGCGTTTAAGAGGTTGCCTTAACTGTAAACCCACGTCACACACACATGGACTTCTTTGTATACTTCAGCTTTCCCAATATTTCTCCATTTCTCCTTGTACCTGTCTGTAAAAGTCTCTTCCCTTGTCTCTCCTTTCAATTCTTTTTATACTCTGCATATCTCAGTCTGTCCTTGTAACTGTCTCTCTTAATCTCAGTGCAAGTCTCTCTTTCTCTCTGCTACAATTCTTTTTTTTATATCTGTTTATCTTTATTCCTCCGGTTTCTCCCGTTCTGTGCTGTTGTCCTTTATTGTCTTTGCTGTGTCTCTCCTACGCTCTCTGTATGTTTTAGTCTCACTGCACCTCTCTCTTTACCTGTCTCTGACTCTCACTTTCTCTGCCCACTCCCTCTTCTGAGCTAGCATAATAAGGGAAAGGCTCCCTAGTGACTAACAACCCTAGCCATTATATCAATGCTCTAGTTTTGAACGGGTGCCACAGAAAGAATGCCAAATCCTGATTTGTATGACTTTAACATGCTATCGCCCAAGACATGACTCCCCTGCCTCCATGGTTTCATGTGCATGATGGAACTCAACAGATGGCACCTCAAGCGCTTGAGCGGCCGAGCATTAAAGCGCTTGAGCGGCCGAGCATTTTGCCAGGGCCGGTTTTGGTTCTCAGTCCGGGCTTGGTAATAGGAGGCCGTGGAATGGATCGCCTAATCGGGGGTGTGTGTGAGGCAGCAGAGGCCGAGTATGGAGGGCAGGAGGTTCACTGAAGCTGGCACCACTGTGGCAGCCGTTATCCCTCGGTACCATTGTTTTCGAATAGCAATGCAGACGACTCCGAATACATACAGTCTCAACCCAGAAGCGAAGGCTCACATCGTTGGCGGATTGGAGCAGTGAATTCGAAATTCTTTTGAAGGCTTCAAACAGTCCAGGCAAGGCCCAGGCCTGCGGTTGCGGCCCACCGACACATATTATGCGCTCACTCAGGCGCTGTCTGAGAATTCTTGACAATCACGGCTCAGTTCACCTACCACAGTCCAGGGAGGTCCACCCCCAGTCCTTGCTCCCGCAGATAAGCGAGGTGCGCACGTGTACGGTTCTTCCTTCACAGATGTCAATTCTCGCTCCGGACGCATTATGATACTGGGGCTGGGACAATCGAACCTTCAAGCTCTACGCCACGATGTTTTGCGCTTGTTATTTTGTTTCCAGTTCAAAAGTAAGTTTATTGAAAAAAAAGTCTTTTTTTAGACTAACTGGATATAATGAAAGTGTCTTATTGAACCGAAATATCGTTGCTTCTTGTTTATGTTTGCACTAGTTGAAGTGCTGAATATAGCAACGGTTGCTTTCGCAATGACACTGAAACAGGCTTTCTGAAATGTGCTTGGGTGTTTAGCTCTAGGCCTTGGATACGAAGCCCGCCGTTTTTTAGAAACACTGCACTCTCTATTCATACTTCAGAAGTTGGTATGTTGCCTTTTAAGGGAAGACAAAGACTGTGAACGCAGAGAATAAAGGAAGTGTGAGAGAATGTGGGTGGCAACCTAGGTGTCCCATTCTGCCTAAAATTAGAAATGGCAAAGCTTCTTTGGCCGATGGCAGGTTTAAAACTACAAAACCTAAATTGTCATGTCGTATGGGAAAAGGAAGATTGCTTGAAAAAAATAATCTTATGGCATGGCTAGAGTATCAATAATGATGCACTTCTTTACTTCAAATTTCAAATGTATTTATTTACCATGCATAGTTAATTAAAATAATCATGTGACAAACTTTAAAAGAAACAATACTAGCACTTGAAAACCTGAGTACAAAATCTGACCAACCAAATGTGTCCTTAATTTATTAAAATGTATACACTGACACCAATAACTATAATAATAGTAGCGATTCCTGCATACATCCACCCGTCGCTAGCCACTGAGACAGAAAAGTGCATACAGTGCAGTGCAAAAGTAGCGGTACAAAATGGCTTATTCCCAGGGGCAGATTTACAAGCCCCCGCGCCTCTTTTACGCCGCTGTTGCGTCACTTTTGTGATGCAGCGGCGGCGCAAAAGATGCTCCATGGTGTGGGGTATTTACAAAGTGATGCATCTCTCAGATGTGTCTCGTTGTAAAGCCCTGTGCCAGAAGGAACGCCTCCCAAAAGTGGCTGAGTGAAATTTACAAGATTTCACTCAGTCACTTTTGGGCCCATGCGGAGTCAAAAACCTGCGCCTGCTTGAAGCAGGCGTAAGGATTGACGCAGCATTGTGGAGATAGGGCCCTCCAAGCATTGCTGGAGCTGCGTCGCGCTTGCGACACAACTCCAGCAATGCGCCGCTTTTACGGCACAGATGCGTGACGCATCTGTGCCGTTTCTGCCCCATGGTGCGTCGCATTGTAAATGCTGCGCATCCAGGGTGGCAGAGCTGCGGTGCACAATAACTGGCGCATCCCTGCTGATATGCAGGGATGCGCCAGTTATTGTAAATCTGCCCCCACAGTCTTTGTTTACTCCTTCAGATGCTGAAACACGCCTAGAAAATATAGGCACTGGAAGTAGGGGAAAGTGCGTTGGGGGTCGGGTGCTGCAGCACCCCCAAAAACAACCAAGCTGGAGTTTAGCAGGTGCTTGAGCAATAAAGATGCCTTTACATTTTGTGTATATCTTGTCACATTTGCTGGGAATTCAAAGAAAGAGGTCACATGTCAGGCTATATCTTCTGACAAATTTCTGCTTATTTGAAAGTTGGTGTTTACTTTTATTTCTCTGACTGCAAAATGATAGGATTTTGTTAAAGTGACCTAGGTGACAATCTTACATGGGTACAGGAAGTGAAGTAAAGGATGTAGCATGTCAGTATTTCTGTTGCAAGCAACAACATAAATACCTGTAAATGCACTATACACATATTTCAAAATATCAATGTACAATAAGTAGGTAAGTCATAAGTAGTATTTAAGAATAACAGTAATTAGCGTGGATAGTTCTTATCGGTGGCTGTCAGTACAGCGGGGTGCTTGTATAACCTCCAACACCTACTACCTAAAGGTGCTGTCTGCACGTCATTAATAACATGCATAAAAATACAACAAATTAGAAAATCTAGTATCTTTCCGCTGACGGCGGCTACAGTTCGTTTCCGTTGGATTACCCCCTAAAGTGGTGAGAGGATGACATGAGATATTTGGGGATACAGCTGACTAAGGACAGAGAGGAACTTATGCATTTGAATTATTGTGAGAAGTTGGCCTGGTATACGATGATCACTATTCTAGCAAGCACCTTGCACTAGTCCAAACGACCCTTATGGTGATTGGTTGTAAGTCAACCTTATAGACCAGCTATCCTAGTGGTAGCATGGACAAAAGCAGTCTTAGGCTAAACTCAAGAGGGCATGTGAGGCCAGCTGTTTTACCATATGCAATCCTTTTAACATCAAATGAAAGGACACCACACAAGTTATATATTATAAAATATATGTATTTATTACTAGAATAATCCCCTATACTCTTTATGAGCACAGAAGCACAAACGTTAAACAAAGAACTTCATATAACATACAAAAGGTGCACAGCTATGGATAGGCGGGGTGGCCCGTCAAACCATACATTAAAATAGTGGTATAAGAACCACGTCACGAACAATGGTAAGGCCTAGGGCCTTGGGAATCGCTGGGGCTACACTGGACTAATGAAGGTTAGGACATAGGAGGCCCACAGGATGCGGGTGCAGTGTCTATAGGCAACCCCGTTTACCATACAAGTCAATGGTGTGTAAAAATTAGAAAGTTATAGGTTAGGGAGTATTCCGACTGGACTAGAACTTAGCCACTTGAAACTAGGACACTAGGGATGTAAATCACTACAGAGGGACTGGAGTACCCTCGTTACCTCACCCACAGGAAGCGGGTGCATAGGTGTCAAAGTGCGTCGATTTCTTCGCGGAGTTCTGTGGAGCTTGGAGGAAAAGATGCTGCAGGCGACCAGGAGAGAAGAGTCCGGTTGGATCCAAGGTTGGATCGAAGATGTAGAGTACCTGAAAGCAGAGGGGACAGAGTCTAGGTCACTAGCCAGTGACCAGGATGGAACCAGGCGATGTCGGGTTGCGATCAGGTGTTGTCGAGTAGTTTGTCTCCGCTGCCACGTGGACCAGGAAGTATTGATGATGACCAGGAGCTGAACACCGGCTGTCCCACAAAAGCTCTCGCTGTCGGCGGTGTCGGTTCTTGAATCAGAGTCAACAGGCCTTGGCAAATGCAACCCCCGCAGGAATCGAAGATGGCTTCTGGATCGGACCAGCAAGGTCAGATTGGTGGCTCCTTTTCAGGGGATCTAGGGCCAGTCTGGAGCAACCAGACCAGCAGTGTAAAGTTGAAGGTTCGTCGTCACAGAGGCCACTAGCCAACGGGCAAATGATCGGACAACGCGTTGAGCAGGAAAAGTACGAAAGGGCCCCACGCAGCACTTGGTGAGTGTGGAGAGGTGATCTTCGGTGCACAGGCTGCTGGGACTGGGGCTTCTCGAACCCCAATGCACAGCTTCGAGGTTGCCTCGGGAGCTGCACAGGAAGCACTTTGCTGGCTTTCCAAGAGGGCCGGTCCCACGTCTCACGTCGCCTCCACGGGTCTCAGCTTTGCTAGGACTGTGGATCGGGCTGTTGGAAGTCTGAGAGTCCAGGTCTTGTCGGTCTCTGTCGTTCGAGCTCCGGCGGGAGCAACGGCAAAGAAAACCTTTGAGCGCTGATGGTGCCTGCTTGCACAGGGTGGCCACTCCTTGACCACAAGGGAGATTCTTCAGTCTTCTACGTCGAGAAGGATGTCGAAGGGTCCAGAGTTTCGTTTCAAAGTTTCAGTCAGGATGATCTAATGTCTATGGGCACAGCTCCTACCTTTATTCCAAATCAAGGGGCTGGATCTCCTGCTAGGTCCCACCTATGGGTGGGACCCAGGAAGGGGGTGGTTACACCCCTTTCCCTTTGTCCAGTTTCGCGTCAGAGCTGGGGCTGGAGTGCCCCAGCACCGTTTTGAACTGGGCTTTGCCTGGGACACCTTGTGTGCCCCAGTCAGTGTCTAGTTTCATACAGCCCTCCCTGCCCCAATCCACTATCTCCTGTCTGGGGTGGATTAACACCTCCCTGTGACAGGAAACCTTTTGTCCAGGCCTCCCCTGCCAGAGTTTCGGTCAGCAGCAGGAGGCCAGACTTGTGTCTGTGGCAGCAGCATCCATTTTGTGATGCTGATGCTCTGGTTAGATTTAACCACGTTTAAGGAAAGTAATATGTCTTCTCCCTCTTGAAGGGTAGAATGCTACCCCCGTCGCCAGGACTGGCGAGGGGGTAGTATTCCAAAGCGTATGACACCTTACACGACATGTTTTGATAAAGCCAAACCGTAGTTAGCATTTAACCGCGAGATTCATAATGCACTTAAGAGTATATGGTAAGGAAATATCCCAGAACAGCTATACGGACATGGTTCTGAAAGCTGCAGACAGGCTCAGCTCATGCTAGAGCACCATCTCACATAAAACCAAGCACTCTGCCTCCAGGATTGTTAAGGCCTGCCAAAGGAGTGACTTATAGGTGTGTATGTGTCCAGATATAGGTTTAGACATAGGTATACTATATCTAAGCAAGGGGTGATTACACCACCTTGCCCCAGCTGAGTGATCAGCCAGTTGTGTCAATTTGGATGGCCAGCCAGGGGTGGCAAAAGATATGCTGCAGCCCATGGTAGGCCTTGGATGCACCTATGCCCTGGGTACCTATAGTACACAGTACAGGGGCTCATAAGGTGACCCAATATCCAATTGGAGATGTACCTAAGGTACATGGAGTCCATTTTAAAGAGAGAGCAGATAGCCTGGGGCCCTGATTAGCATGATCCCAGGCCAACTAAGTCGAAAACCAGCTAAACACTAGGCAAAAAATCTGGGGTAACCATATTCAGGTATCCACCTTCCTACATAACCCCCCCCCTCCCAAACGAAAGGGGATAAGGCTATCCTTGTTAATGTTAATGTTATAGTGATTTGTATAGCGCGCGGCTGCCCCAGCCAAGGGGCGTCCCGGCGCTGCGAGCAGACAGATTGCAGAGAGTTAGAGGCGCAGAGAAGTGAAAGAATTATTGGAAAAGATAAGTTTTGACGGCCTTTCTGAAGGCTAAAAGGTCCTGTATACCACGTATAGCTTCGGGAAGACTATTCCATAGCTTGGCAGCAAGGAAGCTAAAGGATCGGCCGCCTACTCTGGCCAGTCTGGTGCGGGGGATGATCGCATGATGTTGTCCCTCTGAGCGGAGCGACCTCCTAGGAATGTACTCTGACAGGAGGGGGCACAGCATGGGGGGGAGGCGATTTTAAGGATTTTAAAGGCTAAACACAGTGCCTTAAACTGGATCCTTTTACCCACCGGGAGCCAGTGCAATTTTTTCAAGGCTCCGGATACCGAGGAATGGCGAGGGAGACCTACCAGAGCCCTGGCTGCCGCATTCTGGACTCTCTGTAGTCTGGTGGTTTCGGCAAGATTTGCCCCCAGTAAGAGAGAGCTGTCATAGTCCAGTCTAGAAAGGATGGTCGCCTGAACAATTAGCTGGTGAGTGCGGCAGTCAAAGAACTTCAAAATAGGTCTGATGTTACGTAAAATGCAGAAGCAAGTGGCAGCCACTTTGTTTTTATGGTGAGTGAACTTTAGTGCAGAGTCCACCCAGACTCCCAGATTTTTGACGCATTCCTTTGGCTTGGGAGGTTGGCCTAAGACATCAGGCCACCAGTTGTCTCCCCAGGACGAGGTGTTTTTCCCCAGGAGCAGTATCTCTGTTTTCCCGGCGTTCAGTTGGAGGAAATTCGCCGTCATCCAGTTGGTGATGTCAGTAAGTGTCTGTTTGAAGTGATGAGCCTCCAGACCACTGTTGTCATTAAGAGCCACCACCAACTGGGTATCATCAGCATAGGATACCAGTGCTAGTCCGTTCCTTCTAGCCACCTCTGCCAGAGGGCGGACATAGACATTGAACAGGGTAGGGCTCAGGGAAGAACCCTGCGGCACTCCCTGTCCGATGTTGTGCTCCTTAGAGATGTAAGGGGGGGTGGAGACTCTGAAAGACCTGTTGGAAAGGAAGTCTCTAAACCATCCCAAGGCTATCCCTGTAATTCCAATTTCCTCCAGTCTCGTCAGAAGGACCTCGTGTGACACCGTATCGAAGGCAGCACTGAGGTCCAACAGGACCAGTGCTGCCGTTCCGCCGGTGTCAAGAATGGTACGGAGGTCCTCTGTAACACTGAGCAAGGCTGTCTCGGTGCTGTGACCAGCTCTAAACCCGTGTTGGGAGTCATCCAGAATGTTGTTGGTAAGAAGGAAGTTGGTCAGAATGTTGTTGACATGTGCCTCGATGATTTTGGCAGGCCAGGGAAGCAGGGAGATGGGCCTGAAATTCTCAGGAAGCGTAGGGTCCAAGGTGGGTTTTTTTAAGATGGGGGAAACCCAAGCCTGCTTCCATTTGGAAGGAATTCTGGCGGTAGAAAGAGACAAGTTGATGATGTCTCGAATATGTTCTGTGATAAGTTCGTGAGCTTCACAGAAAGTATCCGGTTTTAGGGGATCCGCCGGGGAGCCAGATTTAATTTTTCTGCCGATTTTCTGAAAACTCTCTCGCTCAAGTGTAGGAAGGGAGGAGAGAGAGGGCCTGGTAGGGTCAAAAATGGCCGATGACTGCAGGCGTTTTGGGAAGGTGTCATAGATTTTCTTAATCTTATTGGTGAAAAAATTAGCCATATTATTGCAGAGGTCAGGGGAAGTAGTGGTAGTGATGACAGTTTTTTTGCAGTAAGGTCTTTCAAGATTTTAAAAACAGATTTCGAGGTGTTGGAGCTATTGCTGATTTCATTGGCATAGTATGCTGCTCTAGTTCTGCAAACCTTACGGTGATAAGTTTTTTGGAGTAGAACATAATTCTGTTTGAGGTTGGCATCGTAATTTTTCCTCCAACCCCTCTCTGCCTTTTTGCATTCCTTTTTCAAAGTTGCTAATTCAGAATTGTACCAGGGGCTAGCCGTGTGGGTGCGGGCCTTGGTCCATCTGGCAGGGATCAGGGTGTCAAGTGCCTGGGTGATCCAGAGGCAAAACTGGTCATACCCTACGTCCAGGTCTTCACTTGGGGGAGGGGGATTTAGCACCAGGAGGTTATGTAAGTCTTCAAGGCGAAGTTTTCTCCATGGCCGTTTTTGAACTAACGGAGTAGACACCACTGCAGGGCTCGAGTTGCAGGAGATAGACAGTATTACTAGATGGTGGTCTGCCCAGGTCATGGGAATAGGCGGGCCTGCCGATCCACTCGTAATGTTAGAAAAGATGGGATCAAGAAGGTGTCCCGCTCTATGGGTGGGACCACTTACGAGTTGATTAAGTTGGAAGGAAGCGAGATCCGCAAGGAAAGTGGCAACTTTGGGCTCGGTGTCTCTGTCAAGATGTAAATTGAGATCACCTATGATCGTAAAGTTAGCCGTTTTGGTAATGTTAGTGCCCAGATACTGTAGGAGTGAGTTAATGAAAGGGGCGTCTGCGCCAGGGGGTCTATAGATCAGAAGGCCAATTGCACAGAACTGTGAGTTGGCTTTGATAGAAAAGCGAGCGCTTTCGCTGCCCTTAATGTCCACTTTGATTAATTGGCAGTCAAGATGAGATTTGATTATGTGCGCTAACCCCCCCCCTCTTGTGCTCCTGTTCACAGTGTGTATGGTATATCCCGTAGGAGTAGCTAGGTTGCAGACCGAGTCCATATCGTCAAGGAGCCACGTTTCGGTCATGAACAGGGCATCAAGCGAGTGATCTATTAAGAGGTCATGGATTTCTAAATGATGTTTATGCATAGATCTAACATTTAGGTGACCTAACCTGAGAGCCTGGGCCTGGGGCAGTTTGGGTTTAGTTTTGGTAGTGGAGCAGAGTTGAGAGGGGTGTAGTAGGGGATGTAATATATGGGCTGGGTTGCGTCTTGCACAAGAACAGGTGGAGTGCTGAAGACCCAGCAACTCTGCTTTAGAGTAGCACATCTTACAGCCTTAATTGCAGGTAGAAGGAACAGTATGCCTGGCGCCTGGCGCTGCCTTAGCGCAGACGGGCAGCTCTTTGGCGGGTCTTCGGCGGGGCTGCGCGCGATCGCTGCGTGCTCGTTGTGCTGCGAGGGCTAAATAGCCCAGAGGAAGTTGATCACTAGAGCGCTAACCGCTCTTCGTGCAGGCCGACCGGAAGTGCCTGCAGGCCCCTACGAGGAGTTGCAGGGAGGCGGCTCCAACAGTCAGTGATGGCGTGTGGTGCAGGGGGGTATTGAATTTTAAAAAGGCACAATTTTACGAAGCACAAATTACAAATTACAAAATCACAACTGAAATTAGAATGATGTTTAAAACCAAAGCGCTATCTTTCTCTTACTGCCCAGGTCAGTTCGCCAAGCGGGTCGGGGACACTGCCACTGTCTCCTTCCCGCAGCGCGCTGCAGCTCCTGCTCAGCCTAAATAGCCCAGAGGAAGTTGATCACTAGAGCGCTAACCGCTCTTCGTGCAGGCCGACCGGAAGTGCCTGCAGGCCCCTACGAGGAGTTGCAGGGAGGCGGCTCCAACAGTCAGTGATGGCGTGTGGTGCAGGGGGGTATTGAATTTTGACCAGGTAAGCCTCTTTGGATTGCTCTGTTTGCGGGTGCCTGAGGAGACCTTCTACCTGCCACGGGATCTCTGCCTTCATCACCGCACCGACCAGCGACTTGCCGGACCCGCTGCGCGGGTCCCGCAGCGCCTGTGAACTCCCTGTGTGGCGCTGGTGGGGAGCCCAAACTTGAAAAACTTACTGGACCACCGGAAGGGCTGCGAGCAGCCTAGCAGGGACTCCATTGTCCAGGAGTCCCTGCGTGCTTCCCCTGTGGCCGCTCTCCCTGCCGGCAACGCCCCCTGCCCTCCACTATATCTTAGGGCGGAGCATCCGCTGCGCGGGAGCGACCGGGGCGAAGACCGGGCAAAGAGCGGGCCGTTTGAGGCCGTTCGAGTACGGCAGAGTACGGCCTAGGCCCACCCCCCCTGGCCGTTCGGAGGGCCTCAAGGTAGGCGGCGGTCTTCGCTACTCCAACCCCTGCCCCCTGGTGTAATAAAGTCAGTTTAAAACTACTGTGAGATCCAATCCTACGTTCTCCTTGCAATGACGTTACGGTCAGGCAAAGAACGATCAGTGCAAATCCACACTACTAAGGGAGTCGTATCAGGCCCCCTTGATGCTTTTATTTCACGGGCTACGGGGATCCTGGAGAAGGAAATTGCTATGGTCGAGAAAAGACTCTCAATTGACCTTATTAGTGGCAAGCGCACATCACTGGGGGGAATAGCTACTATTACCTCCCCTGCACCACATGCTGCCTTCAACTGCGTTCATACCTCTTCCACGGACGCTATCGTCCATTTAGAAAGTGTGGGGGTGAGTCCATCAGCCTCTATCTTGAAGGAAGAAGGGAACAGTATAGATGTCTCACAAGTTAGCCAGGGGGATGATTCACAGTATAGTGGGGAGCTCGAGCCTAGTCAGCTATCTGGATACCTTCCCCTTAACAACTCTAATCCTGCTGAAACTACAAACCACACTGTGCTCAATACTAGTCCCAAGGTCAAAAAGAGAAAGTTGGACCTCAGACTGTCGGGGAAGAGAGAACGGAAAATCCCTAAAACAAATGTGAGTCAGGGGTCTGAGCCTCCCCCTGTCACTCTAAACCCTCCTGTACTTCCCAATACGCTGTGCCCTTCTCTCTTGCCCTTGGGTTCCTCTAGCATTTGCCCCATGTGCTTTAATAGCGATGAAGTTTTGTTAGTAAAAATGGAGGCCATGTTCAAAACTCTATTACTTCCTGTTTTAGAGCGGACAAGGCTCATGACTTTAAAAATTCATAACACGGAGGCTACAACTAAATCAAACCATGCTATGCTACAATCTTTACTTGGCACTAAGCACACGGGTCCCAGTAAAACACAACCTGCTACTAAGGACCATGTTAGTAATAATTTGGCAAGGAGTATACCACCGCAAAACAAAACCTCAGGGCCAAATACCAATACGCCCATAAGGGGGGAAAAGCAAAAATCCATATCTTCCAAATCAGCCACGAGCATCCTCACACAAGCCCCCAAGACAAAAACTATGGTTAAGCAAAATACTGGTGGGGATCAAAGTATGGGACCACCCCCCCAATCTAATACAAATCCTGCCCCCCCCCAGTGCAAATAGAGACCAACGTACCATCAATAATAACCACAGGGAGGGGAACCGCAATAGATCAACTACCCCCGTGTTGATTTACCGCTCGAAGCAGCTCAACACACTATAGTCCTGACAGGTGTAGCCACATTAAAACCGGGCAGCAAGGAGTCATATGGGGATCTCCGCAATGAAGTCATCTTTTGGTTAAACAAAAACCGCCCCTTACCACCCTCCTCTCCTACGGAGATACTATTTGTGAGAAGAGTAGATTGGGTGGGTCACGGGACTAAAGACTTGGAGGGAGATTGCATCTTGATCTCGTTCAAAGATGCATGGGTGGTAGATGCCATCCGTAGAGAACCTAGGTTTGCAAGACAGGGGGACGTACAAACCTTAGCCCTATCATATTTCTACCCTCATAGGTAAATACCCCCCCAACCTCACCCCTTCTTTCGCCAGGCTCCACCCTTAAGACACCCCTTGGCTTTAACCCCTCTTGATCGCCAGCGCCCCTTCCTTTTTAATCATTTTGGCCCCCTCTCTGACATTGAGGCCATTGATTGACTCCACGATAAACCCAGTGAGCCTTCTCCTGCTAAAGCAACGGGTTATGAGCCTACTGGGTTTTGCATGGCGAGCCCATATCCACCGAGCAATTTAGTAGCTGTGGGGGGAGGCCCAGGGACTAGGACATCCATTCTACCAGTTTCAAGAGATGTCCAAGAGGTCATGACAAATTAAGATCCCATAGATTATGGCAAGCCCATAGAGATTAAGAATGATAGAGGGCACAAACAGGTAGCTATACCGCTTCCACCTCTGAATTCCCCCCCTCTGGTCGCACTGAATGACAACTTGAAAATCTTGTCCTGGAATATAGCAGGAATTAAGGCCCACTTCGCCTCTACTGACTGGCTGAACTTTGTGGATAACTACGACATCATCCTGCTCCAAGAAACCTGGGCAACCGAGCCAGTCTTCAAGCCGGGATTCATCACCTTCTTCAAACCTGCGATCAAAGGGGGCAAAGGGCGCGCCTCAGGTGGCCTAATGACTTGGGTGAAGCAGTCCTTGGGTCTCTACCCAACTGAGCTCCTTGTTCAGCATCCGGACCTCCTCCAAATTAAACTAAGCAAAGCCAACCAATGGGAGGTGCACATTTTTAACATTTATGCCAGAGGCTTGCCTGGTGGCCAAAGCCCGCCACTGTTAAACATCATCGACTACAAAATCGCTGAAATGGGCAGTGGGATTGTCACTATCCTTGCTGGAGATTTAAATTGCACCATAGAGCCATTGTTCGATATGGGGGAGAGTTGGAGCATGGCTGAGGACTCTGCCTGGGACATCCCCGATCTAAATGTGGTCAAGAGGGCTAAAGCAACAGAGGCAGCAGTGAGCTGGATGGCATTCTGCCTAAATAGGGGTTTCCGAGCATGCAATGGCCGCTCAATCTCGGATAAAGAGGCCACTTGTACCTTTGATAACGGGCTGAGGCAGAGCCGCATTGACTGTATCTTGTTAAATTTGGAACACTGGTCTTTATTAACTGACATGGCAGTATTACAGCGCCCAGAAAGTGACCACAACCCGTTATCACTATCACTGAAACTGCCAGCCTTAAAGAGACAAGAGGAGCCTTCCACCTCACACACAGGGGATGTAAATGTAAATGTAAATGTGGCGTATTTGTATAGCGCGAACAGTGACCCGGAGGCATCCCGGCGCTTGTACTGCTAACCAACGATAGGAGGAGACTGAAATGGTCCCGGGTCATGGAAGACAAATCATTATGGGACAATGTCAATACAATGGCCAATAATGTGTATAATGAGATGTTGAAAATTGATCTGTTGGGGGTAAACACGGGTTCGGCTAACAATGTTATGAACCTACACACAAGATGTTTTGACCAGTTAAAGTCCCTACTTTCCCGCCCGAGCCGAAGTGCTTCTACCAAAACCAATCCCTTGCCCCAGAAATGGTATAATAAAAAATGCAGGGAGGCACACTCGGCTCTCATCTCAACTATTAAATCTCGGGACATGGTCGCAGTTAAGGCGGCCAGGCTCCACTATAGAAAAACCCTTCGGGAATCTAAACGGGAGTGGGAAGATAGGTTCTGGACAGATCTTCTGGAGGCGTCCATCTCAAACAATCAAAAAAAGTTTTGGGATTTAGTCAAATGGGGGAAGGACCCGGACTTATCAACCCCGGCTAACAATGTGCCCCTTGACGATTGGGTAATATTCTATTCTGCCCAATTCAGAGCCGAAGATTCAAATACTATAAATCCCACGGCCAGGACACTCCCGTCAAGTGCCCTCGGGGAGAAATTAATCTTCTCAGTTGCAGAGGCCGAACTGGCCCTGGCCTTGACCCTGCGAGGGAAAGCCCCCAGTATGGATTTGATCCCGGCGGACCTTTTTAAATCCAATCCAGCCTTGTGGCTTCCATATATAACCATGATTGCAAACTCCATAGCCAACGGAGCCACGATTCCGAAATCATGGAAGGGAGCTGAGATAATCCCGATATACAAAAAGGGCGATAAGTCCAAACCAGGGAACTACCGTCCTATTAGCTTAATAGACTCCATACAAAAAATCATAGCACGTATGGTCTTGGGACGGGTCCAGGGCTGGATTGAAACAGAGGACATACTATCTCCCATGCAGGCGGGCTTCAGATCAGGAATAAGCACCATAGATCAGGTGTTTAGACTCTGCCTGATCTATTGGAAGGTGGTCTGGCTTGGCGGCGGTACCATCTTTGCTGCATTCATTGATCTGAAGTCCGCCTTCCACCTGGTGCCAAGGGACAAGTAATGGGGTGTGTTGGAAAACCTAGGATGCCCACTAGAACTACTGAATCTCATTATCAGATTCCATGAGGACAATTACGCGAGAGTAAGGTGGGGGGGTCAGGGACAAGTGACGGAAACATTTCCCGTAACTAGAGGTGTCCGTCAGGGGTGTGTCCTGGCCCCAACACTTTTCCTCCTATTTATCGACCAAGTTGTAAAATTCTTCATGGATACCCCAACGGATGCCCCAATGTTGGCTGGGATGAGATTCCCCCTTCTCATCTTCGCCGACGACACTCTACTCCTCTCAAGAACACGCAGCGGGCTCCAGCGGGCCTTGGACCGCTTCGAGGAGTACTGTGCCATTAACAACCTGGTGGTAAATGTGGGGAAAACAAAGTTTATGGTTTTCACTAGAAACCACCCAGTCCGGAGCTCCGTGAGGTTGAACGGTGTTAATCTCGAGCAAGTTGAGACCATGACCTACCTGGGGGTTACCCTTGACAGCCGTCTGAGATGGAAAGATCAAATTAATACCCAACATCTCAAACTTGCACGGTTGACTGGCTGTCTCATTAAAGAGCAAAAAGAATCTACCACCAAGCGGGTTCTCCCAGCCCTCAGGATCTATGACGCTAAAATCACCACCGCCATTCTTTATGGCGCTGATCTTTGGGGCTATATGGACCTGCTTAATCTATTTAAAACCCAGTGTAAGTTCCTTCGGAACTTAGTAGGCCTTCCACAGTCGACCCCCTCCATTCCCCTTTGTCTGGATCTAGGGTGCCCTCCGATCAACGAGATGGCTAGATTTAGGCTGGTGGCCCTGTGGAGACGAATATGGTCCTCCCCTGACCTGTTCCTCTTCGCAAAAGAACTAGCCGAAGTCAGGTCAATCACTGGATCCGGGAAAATCCCATGGTTTTCAGCTGTGAAGACCATTCTCTTCGACATGGGTTTAGAACATCTCTGGTCATCCCCCCAATCCAATGCTTTCCCCTCCAAGCAAGAGTTTAAATCCTTGTTCTGGGCCTCGATCCGTTCAAAAAGAGTTTCAATCTCTAGCAATAATGGGGGCGCTAGAGGGCGCCGGACAAGATGGCCGCACTTGCGTGAGGCTCTGTCCAGACCTGAAAAAATTCGCTCATTTATCCTCAAATTCCCGTGCCTGCAGCCTGTAAAAACGCCGAGAGCACCCCACTGACATCGGGGGTCGGCGGCGACGTCTTTTCCCGGTGCCTGCTGTGGCTGTGTAAGCCTCTGTGAGCCGGGTCGCCCTGCACCGCGATCGCGCTGGTGCGGTCTAGCGACCTCGTGGGGGAGCCTCCCGCTGCTGCCCGGCTGGAGAATACCGCTGCTCGTGCTGTCCCAGGGGTGCGGAGTCGGCAGCCTGCAGGGGTGAGACGGTGAAGGAGCGGAGCGGCGGAGACCCACCGGAGCTGCTGCGGAGCGGACCGGACCCGGCCTGTCGGCACTGGTGAGTGGGGCGGGGCTGTACGCAAGCCCGGGGCTGCGGAGGTGGCGCCGGGCATGACTAGGCCGCGCCGCGCGAACTAGGGCTGGCGGGGGAGGGGCGGAGGTGCTCTGGTGAGCGGTGCTGTCGTGCAGGCGGCCCTGGGTGTGAGCTTGATGCCACGGGCGGTGGCGGCGGAGAGGCCCATGTGATATCGGGGCAGTTGGGACCCTGGGCTACCTCGAGACACCGGCGACCTGCGGTGCGTCCGCCATTAAGTGCAGAGGCGATCCTGGTCGGCTGACTTTGGCTCCCAGGGGGGCTTTCTACAACAACGCAAAGAACTGAAAAGCGAGCACAAGTGGTGGTGAGGCTCTGCTGTACTTCGTTTGAGACTCTGCTGGGCGCAGACAGTTAAGCCGCGGAGTGCCTGAAAGTGCGTCGGAGTGTGCCTCTAGTTCCCTCCACGGCGGGCGTTTGGACTGCCTGCGCTTCCCTGGGGTACACGGGGCGAGGCTGGAAGTGGCGCTGGCTAGTGCTCTGGACCTGCCCTTTGCACATAGCCGGACATAGCTGTGTCTCTGCTGACGTCACTTTTTGAGCTGACCTAACTGCCACCATGGGCAGGCCGGACAGAAACCAGCCGAAAATAACATTTGACACGAATAAAAAGTCTGCGCACACATCCTCGCAAGCGCCTGCTGACCATGATCAGGGGGGGGCTGTGGGAGGCACCCCTAACCTGGAATCCACCCTGTTGGCCATGCAAAAGACCTTGCAGTCAATTGAAGGGACCATGGAATCTGTCAACCACCGCCTGGATCACATGGCGGCGCAATTCGACCGCCAAAATGAACGCATGGGGGAGGTAGAACAAAGAGTATCTGCCACAGAAGATGGTCTGGCCACAGTCTCTTCCAAAGTGTTCAGCATGGAGAGGGTCTTGGCGGTCATACAGGCCAAGAACGAGGAGTTGGAAGGGAGGTCCAGAAGGAACAATGTAAGGGTCACGGGCCTGCCGGAATCCACAAATGTGGGGCGCATGGAAGACTTCATGGAACGTATGCTTATTGATATTTTCGGGGCTGATCACCTGTCCAAAGTCTTTATAGTGGAGCGAGCCCATCGCTCTCTAGCCAAGCGGCCTCCACCTGGAGCACCACCGCGCCCGATAGTAGCCAGGATTCTCAACTACAGAGACCGTGATACCATCCTTCGGCTTGCAAGGGACAGGGGGACAATCGAATACCAGGGCAACAAGCTCGAGTTCTACCCCGACTTCACCATGGCGGTGCAGACGGCTCGCAAGGAATTTACCGCGGTGAAACAGATGCTGCGAACTGAGGACATAGCGTATGCCATGCTTTATCCGGCGCGCCTGCGGATCGGACCCCCTGCGGACAACAAGATATTTTCCTCCCCGAAGGCGGCCATGGACTATGCCAAGCAACTGAAAAGGAGAGCTAAAGGGCCGAGGGAACCTCGGGACGGAGAAGATGGCGGGCAGGAGGAGGCCGCCTGATCTGAAACTGTGCAGTTGCCTGTGGAGGGGCCATGCTGCGAGGCGCTGAGATATACTGCCTCCACTGTCGTTTGGGCGGTTATAATTGCTGAGTCTTTGGATCCCCCGGGTCCTGCATTGATCTACTCAGTGACTACGTACATTCTGGATGGGGGAGCATGCTACCTGATGGGGACTCTGTGGTTTACGCTGCACTAGCCCGTCGTGGGTCACTTCTCCTCTGTGAGCATGACTAGGCCGGGCTGCGGCCCGCTGGGGTGGTGCGTGGAGTGCATGAGCTGCGATGCGCATGTGGTGCCCCCATTTGCCTGCGAGTCCTGAACTTGTTATTGAGGGCCTGGGCTGGAACACTTTTGACATTGTGCCGGGGGATATTCAATTGTCTGATACTGTACTGTTAACGGAATTGGTTTGCAGGTACGGGGATGTAGCTCTGGATAACAGGTCTACGCTTTCGTCCGTCTCTGGCGTGAGTGGAGTGCCACTGCGCCCCCCAGGACGGGAGATCCCCACACGCAGTTGTTGATGTTACTGGGGTTTGGGGTAGGGGGGACAATGGGATTGCTTTGGCATTTGGGGCACGCTGAAGTGGGTGGAGGGATGGGGGTTGGGGTTCCGGGGACTGTTGGGGGATTGTTCTTATTCCTGGTCAGGGAAGTGTGCTCTTCGTTGATGTTGGATTATGCTTGGGTGTGCTGGTGCTGGAGGGATCGCTGTAGCGAACGGTCTTACTCCCTTTCTGTGCTGTTGATGTCTCTGGGTGGGACTCGGGCATGGTCGCCGGGGAGGGCCTATTATGTTGAGGGTGGATTGCGGGGTTGGTGTAATGGAGAGGGGGGGTAGGATTAAATGCATAACGTGGAATGTGCGGGGACTTAATAGGCCGCAAAAGACCAGACAGGTGCTTGCCTTTCTGAATAGACATGGGGTGCAAGTGGCATTCCTACAGGAAACGCACCTTCAGGGGAAAGCGGCAGATAAGGTGGGCAGACAGTGGGCGGGGGTGAAGCTGGCCACGAACTATTCTTCCTATGCAAGAGGGGTGATGATCCTGGTAAAGAGAAATGTTCCATTTGTACTGTTGCATGAAGACATTGACCCGCACGGTAGATACGTCATAATGCAGGGTAAATTATATGGCACACTGGTAACTCTGCTCAATGTTTATGGACCAAATGTTGATGACCCTGAGTTTTACGTTACTCTCTGGAACAAGCTGTATTCACTTGCACCTTCAGCTATCATTTGTGGGGGGGATTGGAACGTTACTCTGGATGCAGAGCTAGATAGGAAACAGGATAGAACTGCTGTGCGTAAGAAGGCGGTGGATGCGGTGTGCGATGGTATGGATGGGTTGCGGCTGCTGGATGTGTGGAGACTGCGGAACCCGAGTAGGCGGGAGGGCACATGCTACACCTCAGCACACGATACGTGGTCGCGGCTGGACTACTGGCTCACGACACGAGATGTCAGTGGTTGGGTGGTGAGTGCTGACCATCTGCCTCGCACTCTCTCTGATCATGCGCCCGTTACGTTAGTGCTACAGCTCCCGTGTCAGGTTCCCGCTCCTTTCACTTGGCGGCTTTCATCCGGGGTGCTGACGGATCAGGTGTTGTCTGAGCGACTGAGGCAGATCATAGAGGAGTTTTTTACTAATAATGTGGGGTCAGTGGACAGCATGGGTACTGTTTGGGAGGCCTTCAAGGTGACGGTGAGGGGAGCGTGCATTGGGTTGAGGTCGGGGGTGCTCACGTCCATTAGGGACTCCATGAGTCGATTAGAGAGAGAGTTACGTGTTCTGGAAAGGAGATTGGAGGAAGGGACAGGGGGCACGGTCCTCGCTGACATTCGTACGAAGGTGAATGAATATAACGATCTGGCGGACCAGGAGGTAAAATTCCTCTCTAAGACAGCCACGGCCAGGTATTATGGCGAAGGGGGCAGACCGGGCAAGGGCCTGGCAGACCGGATCAGGGAACCGTGGGCACGACACTGCACGGTGCAGGAGATTGTGGATCAGGGGACTGTGGTTACTAGCACGGAGGGTGTATTGTCCTGCTTCGCCAAACATTATGAGCAGCTCTATGCACTAAGGGACACAGCAGATGAGGAAGAGGTGAATCGCTATTTGGAGGATGTAGCCTTGGTGTGGCTCTCTAGGGGGCAGCAAGAGTTCCTTATGCACCATGTCACTGAGGCAGAATTCAGAGATGCAATAGCGGCCCTACCTAGTGGTAAAGCGGCTGGTACGGATGGTTTGCCCTCCGAATTTTATAAAACGTATGCAGATTTACTGATCCCGCAGCTAGCACAGGTGTTGGAGGAAGCATTTGACTGCGGACAATTGCCGGCAACCATGAGGGAGGCACTGCTGGTGGCCCTGCCTAAACCGGGTAAACCGCCAAATCAGTGTGATTCATATCGCCCCCTTTCACTTATGAACACAGATGTGAAGATTATTGCGAAAATACTGGCCACGCGGTTGCGGTTGCTGTTGCCTGTAATGGTCTTACCGGACCAATCGGGCTTCATTCCACTCAGATCCACTACACATAATTTAAGGACGCTCTTCGCCGTACTGCACCTGCTTAAACCTGAACTGCCTGCAGCTGCGGTCATGCTGGACGCGGCTAAGGCCTTCGATTCGGTGGCCTGGAAGTACATGATGGCTATCCTGCACCGTATGGGGGTACCCTTCTTTTTCACGTCGCTCATCGCCCTCTTATATACTGCGCCCATGGCAAGGGTCAGGGTCAATGGCCATGTATCTTCCTCGTTCCCGGTACGGAGGGGGACGAGACAGGGGTGCCCTCTGTCTCCATTACTGTTTGCCATCATGATGGAACCACTGGCCTGTATCTTGCGCCAACGGTATGCTGAAGCTGCATTGAAATTCCCACTACGAGCACTGGCGGTGTCAATGTACGCGGATGACATGGTCCTGTATGTCAGGGAGCCGGCTCTTCACTTGAATAACATCCTACGCGAATTCATTAAGTTTGGTAGACATTCTGGTCTCACTATAAATTGGGACAAATCAGTGATACTGCCGCTCACGGAGGCAACCTGCCAGACTCAGCTGGAATTCCCCCTGGAGTGGGCAACTGAGTCCGTTCGGTATCTGGGGGTCTGGGTGCACAGGGACAGTCAGGAGGTGGTCCGGGCCAACTACGGTGTTGCTGTGTCCAAACTGGAGGATCAGGTAGCGCGCTGGACTCGACTCCCGTTAACTCTAGCTGACCGCATATCCTTAATAAAAATGGTGGTGTTACCAAAATTCCTCTACCTTTTCATAAATATTCCTATTCTACTAAAATCGCATTTCTTTGCAAGGATAAGATCGCTCCTGATAACTCTCACGTGGGCTGGCAAGACACCGAGAGTGACTTGGGAGGTACTGACCAAGCCGTATGCGCTGGGAGGGTTCGCCCTACCGGACATGAGGCTGTACTATCTCTGCGCACAGGCGCATTTTATGAGTTATTGGTTGAATGCCCCACCATACACCCCGCACGTGGCACTTGAGGCGAGTGCGGTTCTGCCGTATCCGCTGAGGGCCATGGTTGTTAACAAACACTCGGTTTTCGAGAAGGGAGAGATAGACACAGTGAGGGTTACGGCGACGGCTTGGGAACACCTTGGTCGGAGGGCGGCCCGCCTGCCACTGTATGCTCCGTCTATGCCATTACTGTACCATTCAGATATCTCGGTCACTGGGGAGATCGGAGGGTTGCATGTCTTGAGGGAAGCTGGATTACAAACCATGGGGGACCTCTTCCCTGGGGCGTCGTTTCTCTCCTTGCAGGATATGACAGCTGGGTTGACTAACACGTGTATGCCTACCTTTATCTATGCCCGTCTGCGGGCGGCGATAAAAGATTTATATCCGACATACCCGGAGGAGCCTCCGGCGCTCGGGGCATTGCAATTGATCTACGCAGCTAAGGACAGGGCTAAATTGATCTCTAAATTATACAAGGCTGCGCAGGAGGATGAAGGAGGGGGGGCGGACCGGGCCAGAGCACGATGGGATAGAAGTCTTCCTGACCCTCTCACTGATGACGAATGGCTTGAAAGTTGTACGATGACGGGAGGGTATGTGATAAATGGCAACTTCCGTCTCTTGCATTATAAATTCCTGCATCAATGGTACTACACACCGATGCAATTAGTGAGGTATGGGCTTCGCACTGTGGCACGTTGCGTGAGATGCGGCGCGGAGGATGCTGACTTTATACATCTTGCTTGGGGATGCCCGAGAGTGTATGATTTTTGGAAGGCGGTGACTGAGTGCCTCACGGTCATGACTTCCGTTGAGATTAAACTTGATGTGCGGCTCTGTCTGTTGGGTATAGCCTCTGCGGTAGCAGCGCAATCACGCCGACTAGTTGTACTGGCGCTCCAGTTGGCCAAGAGGAGGGTTGCTATGGGGTGGGGGGGAAGGAGGGCACCAGACTTGCAACTATGGCTGAAGGATATGGCTTACTGCAGAGACCAACTGAACTGTTATTATGAGGGATTGCCGGAGAGGTCTCGCCCGCGGGACATATGGGCTCCATTCACACTGTATGTCTTATCTCTGGATGACTCCGATAGCGAAAGGAGTGCGATTGTTGGATTGCCGGACCATGAACATGTATCGGATTGAACGTTGTTTGTAAATGTTGGGGATGACTGCGTTATGCAGGGTGATTGCGCTATAGAGCTCTGGATGTGTTGGCCATTTGATAAGGTGGATGGAATGGGTCGGGCCGCCTCTGCCGCCCGGCTGTGCTCTGAGTCTAGGGTGGGAGATCTGCACTGCGATCTCTATGTTGGCCTCGCCCTCTGGGCCGCGGTCTGCACCAGCTAAACCTTGAGAGCTGTAGCTGTCCACATAGTGTGGCTCACTAAGACCAGGAGTGGGGGGGTGGGGGGGAGTTGAGGTTGTTAGTTTATTGACTCTGTTCTACATAATCGGAAAATGAGACCGAGATCACATGAGGGCTAACGGCTGACGTCAATGTGTGCTTTGAACGCTGCATTTGGACCATATTTGGTGCCTACAGGAACTCGATCTGGGGCTGTGATGGTAACACTGAACTATATTATGGAGTTCAACTGTGACTGTATGGTGCACTGATAGCGGCCGGCCCTGACAGTGGGTTGTAGGCGCTCCGCTGTGTTTATTCATGATGTGCAATAAAGGTCTACCAAAAAAAAAAAAAAAAAAAAAAAATCTCTAGCAATAATAGTCTTACAGGCAGGTTTCTAACATTTAAACTTGACCTATCCCGAGAGCCCTATTGGGATGTCATAACCAAACCGCTAGACAAAAAACTGTATCATCAGCTCAGAGTGGGGTCCTTACCTCTGAACTCTTTTGCAAACAAATGGTCCACAGGGTTATCAATCAACTGTAAATTTTGCCCTGGTCATAAAGAATCAGAGGGACATTTTCTTTTTGCTTGTCCCAGATATTTACTACCCGAAAGAAATGGTTAAAACCACTGTTTCAGAGATTACCATTTGAAACATCTGCGGAAGCCATCTGGGCGCTAGAGACCAACACTTCTGAACTCTTTGTTGTAAGTCTGGCTAAATATCTGGGCTGGGCCTGGCTGTTAAGGTTAAAACACATGTTATAGCTCCCAGGGCCCACACATAGTGTCTTGTAAAGTGACAAAATATGTATATCGCTTAAATCACCTGCTTCCAGATTTTCCCATCGGCATCCCTTGCACATTAAGCAAGAAATGGTTACCCATTAATTAATATGAATTGTATGTATCTCTAAAAGTCTATGTGTGTGTCTTTTTTTAAATTTATTCAGGTTTTTCTGTAACTGAGATCTAATACTTCTTTTAACTATTTCCTTTTATTGGTCTGTTCGTAATATGCCTATTTTTTTGATCATTGACGTTCTGTTCTTTTTTCTTTCTCAAATAGTTTCTTTCTTGTTTAAATCCTTATCATTGTTTGAATTTTTTATTGTATTTTAATGTGTCTTTTATGATTTGTTAAAAATCGAAATAAAGACTTGAAACCTGAACCTGACCAGGTAAGCCTATTTTGCCTAAGTGGCCATATAAGGAAGTACCTGCACTAGCATGGTTACCCCGTCTCATGGTCCACTAAGCAATCCCTCACCCTAAGGATATCAAAGGGGCCTCCCCCATAGGGAATCTCTACCTGTGGTGTGTTTTGGCAAAGTAAAAGGCTGGTGTGGGAATGGAGTTCTGAATGAGGCTCCACAAATGTAGGGCTCATCTTCCTCCAATCACTATCCACCATGGATGCCTTTCTTTCCCGGACTGAGTTGCACTGTGCTCTCAGGGTCAACCTCTGGCTGCCTACAGCTGGAGGCTGGGTCCCTTTTGTTGGCTTACTGGATGGACAAGTCAGGTTTGGGGCCTTTGGTTCCCAGGTTTGGCTGTGCCCAACAGAATCCATCTGGGGGAGGCTCCTAACTAAGTGTAAGGGAGATCCCTCAGGAGTTTTTGACTTTTTCACCTTGCTAGGGCTGCTAGCTTTGGTGCCCCTAATCTGCTGATGGGGTGATTTTTGTGGGCAAGGGGCCCTTTGGGGTCCACCACTGGCTTTCCTGACCTCTACAGTCCTGGGCTGACTAAGGCAGGGTAGAGAGGGGCAGGTTACCTGCTCCAGACTGGGTCCCACCTTGGAAGGGTCCACTGACATCAGAGGCTCTGCCAGGCTAGGCCTGACTACCTCTGGGGCCGTTCCTTCACAAGGGGTAGGGTCAGTTCCCTGGGGAGGCTGACTCTCACCTAATGTCTGGTGGGAGGGAGACTTTTCTTCCTCCCCAATGCTCTTTGTTTGAGTGGAGTGATCCATAGTTTCAGGCTTCACAACACAAAAATCTGTTTGAGTTTGGGCTGTGACCATCACAGCCCTTCCAACCTCTTTAGGAAGGAATTCTGCTTGGGCTGGGGCTGTGGCCATCACAGCCCCACTAACCTGTTCTGGAAGGCCTAACATTTTAAAATGGGTTTCTTGTTCTACCTCAGCCCAGGCTGAAATCTCTAGATCATTCCCCAGTAGACAACCTACAGGCAAGTTTGATGACACTGCCACTCTCTTGTGGCCAGTGACACCTCCCCAGCTGAGATTTACTACTGCCATGGGATGATCTTTCTGCACTCCATCAATGTTGATCACCTGATAGGTGAACCCAGGTAAAAGTTGTCCCGAGGGAACTAGACTGTCAGTCACCATAGTGATGCTAGCCTCTGTATCTCTGTAGGCTTCAACTTTCTGGCCATTGACGCGAGGCTCCTGTCTGTACTTGCCCAAAGTATCAGTACAAGCAGTGAAGTTGGCAAACCCCATGCCATTTTCACAGACAAGAGTAGCTGTGGTAGGGGACCTGGTTAGGCCAGAGTCCACCTGAGTTCCCCAAGTAAACCCAGCCAAATTCTTGGTGGCACTCCCACCACCTGGGGGATTAATACTAGTAGTAACAGGAGGTGTTGGAGTATTACTTTAAGGAATATTCATCCTTATTGCTGGCCTTAGGGTAACTGCTGTCAGTCTTCCAGTGGCCAGGCTTTTTACAAGCATGGCAATAAGGTTTCTTAACTGCAGAGGAAGTGTTTTGGGAACCACCCCCATCTTGGGAATTTTGGGGCCCTGGGGAAGTCTTGTATTTAGATTTATCCCCACCTTTCTCTTGAGTCTTGGAATTATCTTTCTTTTGGTCACCACCCTGATTCTTAGGCCTAATCCTGGTTCTGACCCATTTGTCTGCCCTCTTACCCAATTCTTGTGGAGAATTCAGATCTGAGTTCACCAGGTGCTGGCGTAAAAGCTGTTTTTGACAATTACTAAGGATCTGCTCCCTCATAATCAAGTTATACAATCCTGTATAGTCATGTACTTTGCTGCCAAGCAACCAACCTTCCAGAGCCTTAGTAGCACAATCTACAAAATCAGTCCAGTCCTGAGTCTGAGCTTTTTGGATATCTCTGAACAACAACCTGTATTGCTCAGTGGTTAGGACAAACCCCTCAATAAGAGCACTCTTCAGGACAGTGTAGTGTTTAGCATCCTCATGTCTAACAGTGAGGAGCTTGTCTCTCCCTTTTTCTGAAAAGGAGAGCCCCAAGATTGCTACCCACTGATCTTGGGGAACCTGCTGTACCATGCAGGCTTTCTCCAGAGCAGTCATCCACTTGTGGATGTCATCCCCATCTCTGTAGGGGGGCACAATCTTACTCAGGTTTCCATGATCATAGGACCTGTCTTTATCCTTAGGGATACTGCTGCCACCAGTGGAATCTAATCCACTTAATAATTGTTCCCTTGCTAAAGTAAGTTTAGCTTGGGCCAGGGCTATCTCTTCTTTCTCTATCTGAAGTTGGACAGCTCTCATCCTAGCCTCATGCTCTCTTCTCTGGGGGGAAGTCATTCCCCTTTGAGAACCCCTTGAGGCATTAGATTGGTTAGGATCCCTGGAAGGAGATCTATCCCTTCTATTGCCTGGGTTAAGTCTACTATTAGGTCTGGGAAGGTGTAACACCTCTCCATCCCCATGTAGGCTTTGGTTAGCCTTGCTCAGTCTTCTGACCTGAACCTGGCCATTCCCCTGATCATCTGACTCATCCTCATCTACCTCCTCAACCTCTGGAGTGATGGTGTCATCTTCTATGGGGGCCCCTGCTCCTGCATTACTTGAGACGGCTTCAGCAGCCTTCTCAATATCAGCTGTCTCCAGGATATGTATCAGGATTGGGATAGTGGGGTTATGACCAATTTTCAGCCCTCATGAGACGCACAAGGCACTCAAGTCTCTGAAGCTGAGTTTTTCATAGCTGGATGGTGCCTTGGGAGGGTCACCCACAGGTAGAGAACTGAGTGGTTCACCTGTGCCAGCCATGACTAGTGAGGTGGAGGTGTGTGCACCTACCTACACTATGTGTGTACCTACTTGAACCTCTCTAGAGGTTGTAGTCAGGGTGTGCTAAGCCCTTTGGTCTACAACCACTAAGTTCAGTAGAACTTAAGTATTGAAAGCTTTGTTTCTATGTACCTAAGGTACTTGTCAAATGATATTGTCAAAGATTACAATTGGTAAAACAAACAGCAAGCTCAAATCCCAACCACTGCACGCCACTGTGAGAAGTTGGCCTGGTATATGATGATCACTATTCTAGTGAGCACCTTGCACCAGTCCAAACGACCCTAATGGTGATTGGTTGTAAGTCAACCTTATAGACCAGCTATCCTAGTGGTAGCATGGACAAAAGCAGTCTTAGGCTAAACTCAAGAGGGCATGTGAAGCCAGCTGTTTTACCATATGAAATCCTTTTAACATCAACTGAAAGGACACCACACAAGTTATATATTATAAAATATATGTAGAATAATCCCCTATACTCTTTATGAGCACAGAAGCACAAGCGTTTAACAAATAACTTCAAATAACATACAAAAGTTGCACAGCTATGGATAGGCGGGGTGGCCCGTCAAACCATATATTAAAATAGTGGTATAAGAACCGCGTCACGAACAATGGTAAGGCCTAGGGCCTTGGGAATCACTGGGGCTACACTGGACTAACGAAGGTTAGTGTGAGAAGTTGGCCTGGTATGTGATGCTCACTAATTCTAGTGATCACCTTGTACCATGCCAAGCAACCCTTATGATGATTGGTTGTAAGTCAACCTTATAGACCAGCTAAGGAGGTAAGAGCTGGCTAAACACAAACCAGCTATCCTAGTAGCGTGGACAAAGCAGTCTTAGGCTAAACTCTGTAAAGGCATGTGAAGCAAGCTGTTTTACCATACACAATCCCCTTGAATACCAAATGAAAGGACACCACACAGATATATATTGAAAATATATATATATGTTTATTTACTGCAAAATCCCCTATACTCTTTATGAGCACAGAAGCAAATGCATTAAACAAAACACAGTTTAAATACACAAAAGTTGCACAATATGGATGAGCCCTAGGGGCCACCTAAACCATATACTAAAATAGTGGTATAAGAACCACCTAGCTGAAAGTAAGTAGGCCTAGGGCCTTGGGAATCGCTGGAGCTGTTTGGGACTGACAGTGATGAAGTCGGGAAAGGCCCGCGGGACTCGGGTGCAGTGCGGAAAGTGCACGCATATACCAATGTTAAGTCAATGGTGCGTAAAAGTTACAAAGTTAGTTATTTATTAACACCTTAGCTGCTTTGGAACGTCCAGCTCCAGTGCTGAACGTTCCATTGCGCAGGTGCAGTTGGAACGTCCAACGGCCGACGGCAGCACTCCCGAGGTAGTGGTACCGTCGGCCATTGGTATAGGCGCAGCACTTAAGGGGTTAACCTTCCGAGTGACCTAGAGGAGTGAAACTTTAGACACAGACACTAGAGGTGTATACCAGTGTGGGAACACCGGCGTTGCTGAGTTACCTCACCCACAGGAAGCGGGTGCACAGGTGCGAAGTAGTGTCGGGTTTCGTCACGCAGGTCGATGGTGCTTGGAGCTGAAGATGCTGCAGGCGGCTCGATGTGAAGAGTTCCGGTGGATCCAAGGGTGGATCTGAAGTGGTGAAGACCTAAAAGCAGAGGGGACAATGTTCAAAGTCACTAGCCAGTGACTACCGTGGAACTAGGATGGAACCAGGCAATGTCGGGTACAAACAGGCGATGAGGTGCAGCTTCTCTCTGCAGCCACGTGGACACAAAGAGGTCGAGGACATCCAGGAGTTGATCACGAGCTGTCCCACAAAGGCTCTAGCTGATGGCGGTGTCGGCAACTTGATCGGAGCAAACAGGCCTTGGCTAATGCAAGCCACGCAGGAATCGAAAAAGGCTCATCACTCGAACCAGCAAGGTCAGAGCGGGTGCTCCTTTTCACAGGAGCGAGGGCACATCTGGAGCAACCAGACCAGCAGTGTATATTGTCGGTTTCATTGCCAAGATGGCCACTGACCACGTGGCAATTGGCCGGGATGGCGCATCAAGTGGCACGATGCAAAAGGGCCCCGCGCAGATCGTGGAGATGCTAGGGGGGCTGATCTTCGGTGCAAGGGCTGCTCGGTTGTAGGGGTTCTCAATCCCCAAAGCACAGCATCGAGGGTGCCTCGGGTGTTGCGCAGTCAGCTTTTCGGGGGTCTTCCGAGAGGTCCGGTCCCACGTCTCTCGTGCCTCCACGGGTCCCTTCTTTGCAAGGACTGTGGATCGAGCAGTGAGAAGTCTGGGAGTCTGGGTCTCGTCAAGCTCTGGGCTCGGGCTCCGGCAGGAGGCGGCGGCGGCAAAGCAGATGTCGAGTTGCTGGATGGTGCCTGTGTTCACAGGGTGGCCACTCCTAGGTCACAAGGGAGATGCTCTTCAGTCTTCTGTGCAGCAGAATGTCGAAGTCCGGCGTCTTCTTAGTGTTAAGTTGATTTCAGGATGATCTGAGGTGCTATGGCACTGCTCCCACCCTTATTCCCAATCTGAGGTGTGGATCACCTGCTAGGTCCCTCCTGTGGGTGGGACCAGGAAGGGGGGCGGTTTCACCCCCTTTCCTTTGTCCGGCTCCTCGCCATGCCTGGGTCTGGAAAGTCCCAGGACCGGTTTGGACTGGCTTCTGCATGAGGACACCTTGTGTGCCCCAGGCATGTCTGATTCTATTCAGCCCTGTCCTACCCAATACACAAAATCCTGTCTGGGGTAGTGCTCGCACCTCTCAAGGCAGGAAACCCTTTGTCCAAGCCTCCCTCGCTGGAAGGACTCCCAGCAGCAGGAGGTCAGACTTGTGTCTGTGGTGGCAGCATCCATTTTGTGATGCTGAGGCTCTGGTTAATTTTAACCGGGGTTAAGGCTATGTACATGTCGTGTCCCTCTAGAAGGGTGGAATGCTATCCCCGTCGACAGAACTGTCGAGGGGATAGTATTCCAATTCCTATGACACCTTATTCGACATGTTTTGATAAAGCCAAACCAAAGTTAGCATATAACAACGAGGATTATAATGCACTTAAGAGTATATGGTATGGCAATATCCCGTAACACCTAAGGGAGTTGTTCCCGACAGCTGCAGACAGGCTCAGCTCATGCTAGAGCACCATCTCACATGAAACCATGCACTCTGCCCCCAGAATTGTAGGGGCCTTCCATAGGAATGGCTTATAGGTTAGCATGTGTCCAGTTAAGGTTAGATATAGGGATACTATATCTAAGTAAGAGGTGATTACACCAACCTACCCCAGCTGAGTGATTAGCCAGTTGTGTCAAATATGGATGCCAGGCCAGGGGTGGCACAATACATGCTGCAGCTCCTGGTAGGCCTTGGATACACCTATGCCCTGGGTACCTAGGGTACACTGTTACAGGGGCCTATACGGTGAACCAGTTCCAATTCGTAATGCACCTAGAGTGCATTGGCAGTAATTTAGAGAGAGAACAGCAGGCTGTGGGTCTGATTAGCAGGCCCACAGCCACATTAAGTCATAAACCAGTGAAGCAAAAAAGCTAAAATTTTGGGTGACCATAGGATAGCAGACCCTACTCTCCTACACAACCCCCCCCCCCCAAACACAGGGATATTAGACTAACCTTGACCAGTTATGTCTTCATGTTCTAAGTTGATGTACCTGGAGAGACCATCTGCGTTGCCATTGTCAGTCCCTGGGCGGTGCTCCACTCTAAAGTCCATCTCCTGTAGGGAAATGGACCACCTGAGTAGTTTGGGGTTTTCACCCTTCATCTGATTAAGCCATAGGAGGGGCTTATGGTCGGTCTGAATCTTGAAGTGAGTGCCAAACAAGTATGGTCTCAACTTCTTCAGGGCCCACACCACAGCAAAGGCCTCCCTCTCTATAGCTGACCAACGTTTCGCTCTGGGGATCACCCTTCTGCTAATAAAAGCAATGGGCTGGTCTTGACCATCTACATTAAGTTGTGAAAGCACAGCTCCCACTCCCAACTCAGAAGCATCTGTTTGGACAATGAACTCTCTTGAGTAGTCAGGACTCTTCAGGATAGGTGCAGAGCACATGGCCTTCTTCAGGTCTTCAAATGCCTTTTGACAGTTTACTGTCCACTGAACCTTTTTGGGCATCTTCTTGAATGTCAGATCATTAAGAGGAGTCACAATGGACCCATAGTTCTTAACAAACTTCTTGTAGTACCCAGTCAGGCCCAAGAAAGCTCTGACCTGAGTCTGGGTAGTTGGAGGGGACGAGTCCTGTATGGTCTGGATCTTACTCTCCAGTGGCTGAACTTGGCCTCCACCTACTAGTCGGCCCAAGTACACAACCTTAATCTGCCCTATCTGGCACTTGGTGGCCTTGATAGTGAGGCCTGCCTTTTGCAGAGCCTCAAGCACTTTCTTCAGGTGGACCAGGTGATCCTCCCAGGTGGAGCTGAAGACAGCAATATCATCCAGATATGCTGCGCAAAGGTCATCCAACCCAGTAAGGATTTGATTCACCAACCTTTGGAAGGTGGCAGGTGCATTTTTCAAACCAAAGGGCATCACCACAAATTGATAATGCCCACCTGGGGTAGAAAATGCAGTTTTGGCTTTAGACTCCTCAGCTAACCTGATTTGCCAGTAGCCAGCTGTCAAGTCAAATGTGCTCAAATATTTGGCAGAAGCCAACTTGTCAATGAGCTCATCTGCCCTTGGAATAGGGTGTGCATCTGTCCTGGGGACAGCATTGAGTCCTCTGTAATCCACACAGAACCTCATCTCTCACTTGTCATCTTTGGTGTGAGGTTTGGGGACCAGAACCACTGGGCTAGCCCAGGGGCTCTCTGAAGGCTCAATAACACCTAATTCCAGCATCTTTTGCACCTCAAGCTTTATACAGTCCCTGATGCTGTCAGGTTGCCTGTAAATCTTGCTTTTTACAGGAAGACTGTCACCAGTGTCCACCACATGGGTACACCAGTTAGTCTGACTGGGTGTCAAGGAGAACATATGTCTGTATGACTGCAAAACTTGTCTACAGTCATGTTGCTGATGTTCAGTGAGGCTGCCATCTAAGGCCACACCATCAACTGAGCCATCCTCAGGGTTCTGAGTGAGCAGGTCTGGGAGAGGGTCACTCTCTTCCTCCTGTCCCTCATCTGTAGCCATGAGCAAGCCCATGTCTTCCCTGTTAACATATGCCTTCAGTCTGTTGACATGGAGCACCCTGTGGGGGCCCCTGGAGTTCCTAGGTCCACCAAGTAGGTAACCTCTCCCTTTTTCTCAACAATTGTATGGGGTCCAGACCATTTGTCTTGGAGTGCTGCTGGGGCCACTGGCTCCAACACCCATACCTTCTGTCCTGGCTGATATTCAATCAAGACAGCCTTTTGGTCATGCCAAGCTTTCTGTAATTCTTGGCTAGCCTCAAGGTTTTTGGATGCCTTCTCCATACGCTCAGCCATCCTGGAGCGGAGACCAAGTACATAGTCCACTATGTCTTGTTTAGGCTTTTTGAGAGGTAACTCCCATCCTTCCTTCACCAGACATAGGGGTCCTCTTACAGGGTGCCCAAACAACAATTCAAAGGGGCTGAAGCCAACCCCCTTTTGAGGGACCTCTCTGTAAGCAAACAGAAGGCAGGGTAGAAGGATGTCCCATCTTCGCCTGAGCTTTTCTGGTAATCCTTTGATCATACCCTTTAGGGTCTTGTTAAATCTTTCAACAAGCCCATTACACTGTGGATGATAAGGAGTGGTGAACTTGTAGTTTACACCACATTCCTTCCACATAGCTGTCAAGTATCCTGACATGAAGTTGGCACCTCTGTCAGATACTACCTCCTTAGGAAACCCCACTCTGGAGAAAACTCCAAGTAAGGCCCTGGCCACAACAGGAGCTGTTGTGGTCCTAAGTGAAATTGCCTCTGGGTACCTGGTGGCATGGTCCACCACCACCAGTATGAATCTGTGCCCAGATGCTGTAGGGGGATCCATTGGACCTACAATATCAATCCCCACTCTTTCAAAGGGAACCCCCACCACAGGTAGTGGTATCAGCGGGGCCTTTGTGGTGCTACCTGCTTTACCACTGGCTTGGCAGGTTACACAGGAGCGACAAAACTCCTTGGTGTCTTCAGACATGTGAGGCCAGTGAAAGTGAGGGACAAGCCTGTCCCAAGTCTTATTCTGACCTAGGTGTCCTGCTAAAGGAATATCATGGGCCAAGGTAAGAAGGAAGCCCCTAAATTGCAGAGGTATAACCAACCTCCTGGTTGTACCAGGCTTGGGGTCTCTACCCTCTGAATAAAGGAGCCCATCATCCCAATATACTTTATGGGTACCTTGAGCATTCCCAGCAGCCTCAGCAGCAGCCTGCTGTCTGAGGGGTTCCAGAGAAGGACAGGTTAACTGGGCCTTCCCCAAGTCCGCCCTAGAATGTCCCCCTGTCCCCAGAAACTCAACCTGATCAGATTCAAGTTCTTCAGAGACAGTTCCTTCAGGGGTCTCAGGATCAGCTTCCTGTGAAGGCTGATCCTCACTTGTAGGCAGTTGGGAAGGCACAGCCTTTACCCTCCTGTTCTTCTTCTTGGAAGGTGCTTGGTCCATTGTTCCAGGATCCAAGACCTGAGGTTCAGAGAGGCACTTTTTGGCCTGTGACCTGGTCACAGCAAGGACATGTGATGATATCCCTTGATTGTGCCACTAAGGCTCTGGAGGGTTGGCTGCAGGGAAGTAAAGTCTCAGACTATACAGGATTGTACAATCTTATAATGAGAGAGCAGATCCTTAATAACTGTCAGAACCAGCTGTTGCATCAATACCTTATTGACTCTGATCTGACCTCTCCTCAAGAATTGGGAAAGAAGGCGGACAAATGGGTCAGAACAAGGACTAAGCAGAAACCCCAGAACCATGGTGGTGACCAGAAGAAAACAGACCAGAAGGGTGGGGATAAGAAAGATAAAGAAAAAGACCCAAATTTCAATTGCTACACAAATGTTATCTTCTTCTTCTTGTTGAGGGTGAAATATATTTGCATTCAAATCTCCTGTGAGGATTATCTCCCAGGCTGGGTGTTCACAGCGAAATTCTGCAATGACATCTATGACATTCTTGAAGAGGACTTTTTTTAATTTGGTTTTAGGGTGAGCATAGATGGTATTTAGAATAATAGTGCTTACCCCTGATTGTATGCCCAGGTCCATTCTTAGTATTTGCATGGCTGGAGTTGTCGACAGCACTTGAGTAGTTAAGATTTTTAGTGATGTTGAGATATAAACAGCAAGACCACCCTTTGCTCTGCCGTGTTGCGGCGTTCTTGTTGCATTAACATGATGTCCTATCCAACCTGGGACAGCTACAGGGGCTGTCAGCCAGGTTTCTTGTAACATAATTATTTCATAGTTTTCCCAGGACGCTATCTTTCCTTTGTCCTGAAGGATTCATTTTGCCCCTGCGATGTTCCCGGATAGGATTTTTATGGTGGGAACTGCTGATTCTCCGGTTAGACTATAATTTCATTCTCCTGTACATCCCTGGATATGCGGTCCCTGCTTTATTTTCCTTTGTTGATATACATTTTCCCCTTCTGCACCTTTTGCACCTCTTAGTACCGAGGGACTTTGGGCCATATGTATCATTGAAATTCGCATTTGCAAAGGCTGAAATTTGCAGAATTTTGGCCTTTGCGAATGGGAATTCGCAAAATGATATGTATGAAGGAAAATCCAATGCAAAATAAGGAATCGCAAAATTTGGGATTCCTTATTTTGCAATTGCATTTAAGGAATAACACATTTTGCGATTCCTTAAATGCAATGTAAGAAGGCAAAAAAAAATTCTAAATGGCCTTAAGGAATCGCAAATTACCACCAACTTCTAGTTGGTGGTAATTTGCGAATTCCTTGAAAAATGCAAATTTTTGCATTTTTCAAAGTGCCATGTGACGCACATACATGCCCTTTGGGCATGTATGTTCACCACATGTGCACCTATGCTTATTTCAGGGGTGCAACAGGGTGTCCTTTGGACACCCCTGCACCCTTGAAATTATTCTCAATTTGCGATTAGTAAATTACGAATTCTCAAATTGAGAAAAAAATCCCATTCCTTCCTATGGGCCTCCTGGCTCACTCACTAATTCACCACTCCAAGATGGCGCTCAATATAGCGGATTTAGTCCATCCACTATGTTCACACCATACGTCGAGACGGCTTAACATAGCACTCTTGTACACCCGCCACACGTCTACACTACGGAGGGTTAGCGGTGCACTACACCACGCGGAGCTTCTTCATTGCACTGTAAGTGCCTCGTATCGAGGACCCCCCATTGAAAAGTTCCCGTAGTTTCAACGTCGAGCGTTAATCACTCGCGTGCACTTTTGTGTATTCCAGGTTAAAGTACTTCACAAGGCTTCGTGAGAGTGAGTCATATACACGATGGTGAACGGGATTATGGTTTCTTTCACACACCACAGTACTTTTACTCGTTTCACATCTGCACCAGGGAGAATTTTGATTTAATACGTATCAACACAGGCACATGCGCCTCACCGTTTGAAAATTAACCATTCATGCCACATTTGCGCACCGGCCACCTAGCCGATATTATGTTTTAGTTTCGAACACCGTGATTTCGTTTGTCTGGTTTTCACGATATCCACGTATCCACGCCCATAGATTAACCAGCACAGATGATTAGACACACCTGCATGATGCACTTATTTTGATACAGGAAGTACACATTTAGGCTGATAGCTATGCCTTTGTCTTTTTGTAGAGTAATCCCCTGATGAAGGGCTGCAAGAGAGCCCGAAATGCATTGGGACACATGAAAACCTGATGTTATATGTACTTGATGATACAAGCATTGAACAATGTGTTTGAGATCGCAGCAACCATGAAATTAATGGATTGAAAACAATGCACAACAAACCATTGGTGTATAAAACTTTATTAAAAAGCATTTAAGTGAATAAGACTTGTTCAGTCTTTTCTGCAGTGCTAGGAGGAGTCTTCCCCCTGGTTGGGGCAGCTTTGTATTAGACTTTGTCATTGTATACGCTGTATGGACCAGACAGCGATACCTCCTTAGCACGCCACAGACCATAGCTGGGACGATCATTATTGAACTGAGCAGTGCCAGCCCCAACAATTTTCTTTGTTAATCTGTCAATGAGTTCATCTGCCCTTGGTATTGGGTGGGCATCTGTCCTAATGACAGCATTGAGGCCTCTGTAATTCACGCAAAACCTCATCTCTTTCTTACCATCTTGGGTGTGAGGTTTAGGCACCAGGACTACTGGACTGGCCCAAGGGCTCTCTGAGGGCTCAATGACTCCCAACTCCAACATCTAGAGGTCTTATACAGTCCCTGACATAATCAGGTTGCCTGTAAATCTTAATTTTAACAGGCAGACTGTCCCCAGTGTCCACTTCATGAGTGCACCAGGTAGTCTGACTTGGAGTCAAAGAATACATATGTCTGTAGGACTGTAGAACATGTCTGCAGTCCTGCTGCTGTTGGTCAGTGAGGCTGCCTGCAAAGGCTACACCATCAACTGAGCCATCATCAGAGTTCTGAGAAAGCAGGTCTGGGAGAGGGTCACTCTCCTCCTCCTGTCCCTCATATGTAGCCATGAGCAAGCCCATGTCTGCCCTGTTAACATATGGTTTCAATCTGTTGACGTGGAGCACCCTGTCGGGGCTCCTGGGAGTTCCAATATCAACCATATAGGTTACCTCTCCCTTATGTTCAACAATAGTGTGGGGTCAAGACCATTTGTCTTGGAGTGATGCTGGAACCACTGGCTGCAACACCCACACTTTCTGTCCTGGCTGGTAAACAGCACAGCCTTTTGGTCATGCCAGGCCTTTTGCAATTCCTGGCTAGGTGCTGTTGTGGTCCCTAGGGGAATAGCTTCTGGGTATCTGGTGGCATGATCCACTACCACCAGAATAAACCTGTGCCCAGAGGCTGTTTGGGGATCCATTGGTCCTACAATGTCAATCCCTACTCTTTCAAAGGTAACCCCCACCACAGGTAGTGGTATCTCCGGGCCTTTGTGGTGCCATCTGATTTGCCACTGGCTTGGCAGGTGACACAGAAGCGACAATACTCCTTGGTGTCTTCTGACATGTGGGGCCAGTGAAAGTGAGGGACAAGCCTGTCCCAAGTCTTGTTCTGGCCAAGATGTCCTGCAAGGGGAATATCATGGGCTAATGTAAGAAGGAAGCCCCTGAATGCCAAAGGTATGACCAACCTCTTGGAAGCACCAGGCTTGGGGTCTCTAGCCTCTGAATACAGGAGCCCTTCATCCCAATACACTCTATGGGTTCCATTAGCAGTCCCAGCAGCCTCAGCAGCAGCTTGCTGTCTGAGGGGTTCGAGAGAAGGGCAGTCCAACTCCTTCAGGACCTTAGGTCATTTAACATCGGGCTGGTCAATAACGAACCCACCCACGACAAGGGACACCTTTTGGATCCCGTCCTGACCAACATCATGGATATCACCTCGGGCCCCCCTCTCCCTCTTCCCTGGACAGATCACTTCCTAATCTCCTGGTGCCTATCCATAGCACCCCCCCAACCCTCCAAAATCCGGGTGACAGACCGACGTTGGCACAAGCTTGTACCGGCTGAATGGGCCAGTATGCTCTCAGATTCTATACCCTCCCTCTCCACTGACCCGGTCACTGCCGATGAACAATTCAATTCCTGGCTCACATCCTCACTGGATAAACTCCTCCCCAATACCACCACTCTCAAACAAACTAAAAGAGTGAACCCCGCTCCCTGGTACACCCCGGCGCTCAAATCTCTGCGACAGGAATGCAAGAGAACAGAACGCTCTTGGAGGAATGATAAATCTAATGAAAAGAAGGACGCCTACCATACCACATTACAAACTTATAAAACCGCCCTTCGCAACACCAAAAGCTTATTCTTCCAAGAAAGAATAGAAAACTCTGCTTGCTCCAGTAAGGAATCTTTTACTATTTTTAAAGAACTCCTCAAAGTCCCAGACCCTGGACCTAGAAACCCACCAGACCCCAAGGCAGATGAGGAAAAATGCCACAATTTAGCTAATTTCTTCAAGGAGAAAATCCAGAAAATTCTCGACTCTATTCCACCCACAAACTCGAGCAAGGAAAAAGAAACCAACAACTCTCCTACCCCGCCCTGTCTCACCTCTTGGGGACAAGTGACTGCCGAAGAGGTCGAGAGTAAGCATGGGCGGAAAATCCGTTTCGCTCGCGGATTTTGCGGATTTTCGGTAAATTCGCAATCTGCGAGATTCGCGAATCTCCCGCAAAATCCGCAAATCCGCGAGCAGCGGATTTTATGGCTTGCTCGCACTGTTCGCGTGAGTTCGCGGCTTCCCAGTACAACTTCGCGCCCCGCAAATAAGCGCTAAATTGCAGAAATACGATCTTAGCAAAACTGAAACTACTTACTAGGTTCAAAAGTTCAGGCTCATCATTAGTAGCCATTTCCAGTAGTGCTTCCTGAGGGGCCCCTCCAGAGTTCAGTTGCCAGTTGCAACTATTATGTGACCCTGCTCTGAACCTCAGAATAGTTACACATATGCCACAAAGGTCCTGAATTACAGCTAAGGGAGACAAGCAGGAGCCAGGCTGGAAGTTCAAATCCATTAATCAGCCCCTAATTCATTATTGTCAGTTGGGGCAGGGCAGGTGTTGTAACTAATTTTGCAACAATGAAAGCACTTAGCAAGTGCAAAAGATCACTAATCAGGAAGCACTAAGGAAGCAGGTGCCAGCTAAAAAAATATTCTGTGACACATTAATCAGCCCCAAATTAATTCAGGTCACTTGAGGCAGGGAAGGTGTGCTTTGCTTTGCCACAATAATGTACACTGACTGGACAACCAGAGGGTGCTGTGATGAAACAGAGGGTGGCATGGGTGGGCCAGAGGGTGGCATGAGTAGTCAGAGAGTGGCAGTGGTGACAGAGAGTGGCAGTGATGAAGAATAGTGTCCCAAACAGGCTGGATACGTAGAGACAAGTTCGCAAAACGTGCGACCCGACAGGTAAGTTCGCGTTTGCGAAATTGTACAAAACCCTCGCGAACTGGCAGAAACCCGTGCGAACACAAAAAAAAAAAATCTGCAAATTCGCGAGAATTCGCCGATTTTGCGGATTGCGAGTTCGCAAATCCGCAAAATTCGCGAACGCGAGATTCGCAAAATTCGCCCATGCTTAGTCGAGAGCACGCTGAATATCATCAAAAGCGGATCTCCCAGGGACCCTGCCCCGCTACGCATTCTCAAAAGAGTAGCACCCACGATCCTTCCCCCCCTTACCCACCTCATCAACGCCTCTTTTCAACAGGGAGTCGTCCCTTCCAGCTGGAAGGCGGCAGTCGTCAAGGTACTACTAAAAAAACCTTCCCTTGACCCTGCCGACCTGGCAAACTACAGGCCAATCTCCCTTCTCCCGGGAACTAGCAAGATCGCCCAAAAACTTGTGAATAGGAAACTTTCACAATTTTGGGAGAGAAATAATCGTCTTAAAAGCTCGCAGACAGGATTCCGCCCCGGGTAGGGCACCGACATCGCCCTCCTTGTGGTGGTGGAGGAGGCCAGAGCACTGCTAGACGAGGGAGGATCAGTGGCAGTGATCCTCCTCGACCGCAGTGCGGCCTTCGACACCGTCAACCACCAGCTCCTTATCCATCGACTCAGGAGTGTCGGTGTTGAAGGGACCGCACTGTCCTGGCTATCGTCCTTTCTGATTCAACGCTCCTTCCAGATCTGGGAGAACAACACCCGTTCCTCCGAAACACCCCTCCAATGTGGCGTGCCTCAGGGCTCCTCCCTGAGCCCCACATTATTTAATATCTACATGTCCCAATTGGAGGAGGTTGTCACCCCGTTCGGAGTGAGTAGCGTCAGTTATGCTGACGATACACAATTAGTGGTGTCCCTTTCTCACCCAAGCCAACAACCTGTGGACCTTTACAACTGTCTGACGCAGATACAAGGATGGATGAACAGCTCATCTTTGAAACTCAATGGTTCAAAGACTGACATTCACCTCCTTGGTCAGAAGGGCCTCTCTCTTTCACAGAACATCTGGCCACCTTGTCTGGGCCCGCCCCCAGACCCGAAACCAGAGGTGAAAAGCCTGGGTGTATGGCTCGAAAAGGATCTATCATTCACAACTCAAGCAAAAAAAGTAGCCGGGACATGCTTTGGGCTCCTCAGGTCGATTCGAAAGATCCTGCCCCTACTCCCCCCCAACTCTCAAAAACTGTTGATCCAAGGCCTGATACTATCTAGGCTCGATTATAGTAATTCCATCTACTTAGGCGCTCCTGAGGCAACCTTGAACAAACTGTAAAGGATCCAAAATGCAGCCGCCCGGATCCTCACCAACACTCCCGCCAGAGCCTCAGCCAAACCAGCCTTGAAGCTTCTCCATTGGCTCCCGGTAAGAGAACGTGTGAAGTTCAAGGCCCTTTGCCTGGCCCACAGACTGCTTCAAAACAAAGGCCCCCCCAATTTTAAGAAAATTCATCAAACCATATAAAGCCACAAGATCCCTTCGGTCCGATCAGGAACATCTCATCATCATTCCCAGAGTCAAGAAGGCCCGAACAGGTGGAAGGCGCTTCTCGGTCCACACTGCACGCCTTTGGAACGCCTTACCCCGCGACCTGAGAACTGAACCCAACTATCTACGGTTCAGAAAGCTATTGAAAACCCACCTCTTTCCTTAAATCCTGCCCCCCTCCTTGCCCCAGCTGACCCGCAGTTGTACTGATCTTAGCGCTGGGATACTTACGGGTGACTACGCGCTTTATAATGTTTTTTAATAATAATAATAATAATAATAATAATAATAATAATAATAATAATAATAATAATAATAATCTGCCTCAGATCTGCCCTTGAAGGTCCCCCTGTCCCAAAAAACTCAACCTGATCAGGCTCAAGCTCTTCTAGGACAGTTCCTTCTTGGGTCTCACTGTCAGAAGCAGTACCTGAATTGTCCTGATTTCCGTGGGAGCGAGTGACCAAGGCTTCTATGACGATTATTTCCACATTCCCAATCACCCCTGCATCCGGATTGCTCCAAGCCCAGGAATGGAAGGGAAAGGGGAAGTGGATAACAAACAACAAAGAGAGACTTCCACACTGGTGTCTTCGTCACTACCTCTGGGATGAGTAGCTGGTGAACACCTGAAACAGTTAACAGATCATTACTAACGTTCAAACCTTTTTTGGGAAAACAACTCTCTCATTCTCTCTCTTTTCTCAGCTCACTTCTCAATACCTGATTCTGTGTGGAAATTGCCTCTCTCTTGCAGAGCCCGATAAGAAGTTCAATTGCAAGATTAGAGGACTCTTGTTGATGTTAGTGTCTATTAGTCTGTTAATTGAGTTGAGGTGGTAGACAACAGTATTACCATATGCATATAATATATACTCTCGTTTACTTGTTGAATTACGTAGATGCTGGACAGTAGATGAATTCCTATACTTGACATCCACGGCTCTTGTACTCTAGAAAGGCTGAATCCCTGAAGAGTCTTTTCTGAATCACAAATACTACTTCTCAAATATTCAGGTCAACTCAGACGCAGAGCTACTCTTCCTGACAATGAAGTCTCTGACTCAGGAATTGCTCAATATAGCGCTGCACTGAAAATGCGCACAAAAGTCTTTTGAGGAAAAAGTATTCTTACCGCTAAGGTGCTGAGGAGATGTGGAAGAATTACTTGCCAACAGGTATTGTCCTCTGAAGAATGCCGCTTTCATGAATTGAGCGGACTCCGCCGAACACTGGAATAGCGAAGCTGCGACTGAATACAGAATGCTGGAAACGGACTGGAACAGAGACGAAACTTGCTCCCTAAGCCCAGTATTAAACTCTCAAGAGTTTCTGACTGGAATTGGGCCAAAACCCTGGAATTACGCAGTGACTTGACGGGAGCCAAAATCAGGGCGTCGAACTGCCGGAAACGAACAGTTGAAGTGCGCCACATAGAACGCGCGGGATAAGGAAATGGCGGACTGAATTGGAAAGACTAGAACACTAACTCTACCACTAAGTGGCACAATCAGGAAGCGATAACTAACCCTCCCTCTGACTGCGGACATGAACTAATTTCTGGATGGAGCCCCAGATTGGAAATTGCTGCAATGCTTTAAATCATCTTTTAACCGTAGGGACTGAAAGAGGCCTCTTGACGGAACCTGACATGGACCTGACACTCACAATCAGCTTCCTTGGAAGTCTGATCCTCATCCTGAGGCAAGGGGGAAGGCACTGCCTTAACCTTACTGCTTCTGCTCCTGGTAGGCAAATGGTCCATTATTTCAGAATCCAGGGCCTGTTCAGTGTTGCACTTTTTGATCTGTGACCTGGTCACAGCAAGGACATGTGCTGATATACCTAACATCTCTGCATGAGTCCTATACTCCACTTGAGACCAGACTGAAGATTCTAGGTCATTGCCAAGCAAACATTCTACACGGAGGTCTGAACTAACAACAACTCTTTTGAGGCCAGTTACCCCTCCCCAGGAGAAATTAACAATTGCCATACTATGGGTGGTAGTGACGTTGCTTTCATTGGTCACTAGGTAATTGTCTCCTAGTATGATCTGTCCTGGGTCCACAAAGGTGGGTGTCACCATTGTGACACTGGCACATGTGTCCCTGTAGGCCTGAGCCACTTTGTTATTAACCGCTTCAGCGCGGCGCGAATTTTCGCGCTGTGCTGAAGATTCGAAAACGGGCGTAGTTGTGACGGAACGGTTCTGTCATCAGCACAGCCCAACCGACGCTGATGACGGAACCGTTCTCTCACGAGCGTCGAAGGGGTTAATTAAAGGAGTCTGTCTGTACTTGCCCAATTTACTGGGGCTCACAGTAGAGGACATAGCCATGTCCACATCACAGACAAGAACATCTTTAGTTAGTATTCTGACTAGGCCAGAATCCACCTCAGTTTCCAGGGTTAACCCTACTAAAGCCTTTGGTTGAGAACCACCATTATTAGATGCACTAGTGGGAACAGTTGCCTTAGGGGCAATGGTGGTTGGAGCTGCCTCCTTTTTGGTGCAATCACTGGACCAGTGAGTATTAACCTTACAAAAGTTGCACCATGGTTTCTTTGGACCTTCTTTCTTTTGGGATTTCTTAGAACCCCCCCTTTAGTAGAAGCTTTTTGGGGACCTGGCGAAGACTTCTGGTCTTTTGCTTTCTGCCCACCCTTTTGGTCTTGCTTCTTCTGATCACCACCTTGGTTCTGTACCTTCTGCTTCACCCTGGTTCAGACCCATTTTTCTGCCTTCTTTCCCAATTCTTGGGGAGTGGTCAGATCAGAGTCAATCAGGTGTAAGCATGGGCGAGTTTTGCGAATTGGCACTTCGCGAATTTGCAGATTGCGAATTGGCAATCCGCAAAATTTGCGAATTCACGCAAATTTGCGGATTGAGGGGCTTTGCGTGTTCGCGGGTGTTTGCGAGGCGCTTTGCAATTTCGCGGGTTTTTTTTTTTACCTGCTTAATCACTGCCACCCTTTTTTTTATGCACATCTGCCCTCTGTACCACTTGTTTCTGTCCCCTTCTGCCCTCTGCCCCACTCATTTTTTGTCCCCTTCTGCCCTCTGTCCCACTTTTGTGCCCTTCTGCCCTCAGCCCCACTTAGAATGGCGCCGGCAAGCTGCCAGCGCCATTCTAAAATAGCTAGAAATAGCTTCAACAGGAAGCACTAATAGATAAAGTAAAGCAGGTGCTCCAGTTGAAGGTCAAATTAAGTTACACAATCATTAATCACCCCAAGTTTGGGGTGATTAATGATTGTGTAACTGAATTTGAGCAGCACCTGCTTTACTTTATCTATTAGAGCTTCCTGTTGAAGCTGACTTTTGTAACTATTTTAGAATGTCTCTGGCAGCTTGCTGGTGCCATTCTAAAAGAGTTACAAAAGTCAGCTTCAACTTTTGACCCAATCCGTTCCGTTCGCGGATTTTCGTTCACGGATTTTGCAGGAAATTCGTGAATCTCGCGGATTGCGAATTTACCAAAAATCGGTGAAATTCGCGAGCTGAACGGATTTTCCGCTCATGCTTAATCAGGTGTTGATGTAATAACTGGTTCTGACAATTATTAAGATTCTGTTCTCTCATAATCAAATTATACAATCCTGTATAGTCATTGACCTTACTGCCCAGTAACCAGCCTTCCAGAGCCTTAGTAGCACAATCTACAAAGTCAGTCCAGTCCTTAGTCTGTGTCTTTTGGGTGTCTCTGAGCAGCAACCTATACTGCTCAGTGGTTAAGCCAAACCAATCTATTAGAGCACTCTTCACGACATTGTAGTTGTTAGCATCCTCATCACTAACTGTGAGGAGCTTGTCTCTCCCTTTATCTGAAAAGGAGAGCCATAAGATTGCTGCCCACTGACTCTGGGGTACCTGCTGTACTCTGTAGGCCCTCTCCAAAGCAGTTATCCACTTGTGGATGTCATCCCCACTCTTGTAGGGAGGGACAATCTTATTTAGGTGTTTATGGTCATGAGACCTTTCCCTATCTCTAGGAATATTACTGCCACCAGTGGGCTCTAACCCACTTAACTTTTTCTCTCTTTCAAGAGCCAGGGTCTCTTTTGCAAGGGCAGCTTCTTACCTCTTGATCCTAAGATTGACTTCCTTCATCCTAGCTTTTTGCTCTCTCCTCTGAGGGGAAGTCAACCTCCTCACAGCAGAGGCACTGGACCCTACTGAGGAATCAGAATGACCAGAACCACTGGACAGTGATCTGTCCCTTCTGTTTCCACGGTTAGGCCTACTTGGAAGGTTAGAGGGGGGCATACCATGGCCCTCTCCACCTCCAGATAGTCCTGTGTTGCCCAGGTCAGGTTCATCTACTGCATCCTGGTCATCATCCTCATAAAAGACCAATGGATCTTCTCCAATTGGAATTTCCTCTGTTGATGGATGGCCCCCCTCTCCACTACCCTGGTTACCTGGGTCTGATGCATTCTCTACATCATGAGCCACTAAGAGATCTACCAGGTGGTTAAAGGTTGGACTATGTCCTTGTCTCAACTTTCTGCCTGCACACAGGCTTCTAAGTTCATTAACCCCTTCGATGCTTGAGACGGAACCATTCCGTCATCAGTCACGGTTGGGCTGTGCTGATGACGGAATGGTTCCGTCACGAACACACCCATTTCAATGAGGGGCAGCACAGGAGGGGAATTCCATTAGTAGCGAAGGTGTTAAAAGTGAATGAGTCATACTTAGAAGGCACACTCTGGGTGTCTTCTTGAAGAGGTACACTAGGGCCTGCTTCAAATTACATTTTCTAGTGAGGTGTGGTGTGTGCACCTACCTACACTAAATGGTTTCCTACTAGGACCTCTCTAGGAGTTGTAGTCAGGGTGTGCTAAGCCCTTCCACCTAGAACTGCTAAGTTCAGTAGAACTTAAAGTATTATAAGGACTTGATTTATATGTACCTACAGGTACCTTAATGTTATCTTTCAAATGATATCTCAAGATTATATGGTAAAAGAACAGCAAGCTCTTATCCCATCTGCTGCACACCAATGTGAGAAGTTAGCCTGGCATATGATGTCCACTATTCTAGTGGGCACCTTGCACCAGTCTCATGGACCCTTATTGATGGTGGTTGTAAATTCAACCTTATAGACAAGCTATCCTAGTGGTAGCATGAACCAGCAGTCATAGGGTAAGACTTCAGAGAGCATGTGAAGCAAGCTGTTTTACCAATTATAATCCCTTGAATACCAAATGAAAGGACACCATACAAGGTATATATCAAATATATATGTATTTATTTCTAACACAACCCCTCTGCACTCTTTATGAGGTCAGAGATCGAAGTACATCTCAAGTTACTCAATTAGCATACAATACGTTGCACAAATACAGTTATGCCCTAGGGGCCTCAAAAACCATATACTAAGTAAGTGGTATAAGAACCACTACAGAAATAGTGAGTAGGCCTAAGGCCTAGGGAATCACTGGGGCTACACTAAACAACCAAAGGTTAGTGAGTAGGAGACCCACTGGAGACGCGTGCAGTGTCTAAACACAGTCGCGAGTTACCATTGACTTATAATGGAGAGCGAAGAAGTTCCAAAGTTACTGTTTAAAGACACTTCCGGATGGACTATGGTAAAACCCCTTTAAACTAGGACACTTCGAGAGTCAAGACCCACGGGAGCACCGGAGTACTCGTGTTACCTCACACAGGGAAGCCGGGTGCATAAGTGCCTTTTGGTGTCGGGTTTCGTCGTCGTTTTCTATGGAGATCTGCAAAGAAGTGCTGCAGGCAACCAGAGGAAAAGTGTCTGGGTGAATGCAAGGGTAATTGATGAAGTGAAGAACCTGAAAGCGGCGGGGACAGAGTCTGGGTCACTAGCCAGTGACCAGGAAGCAACCAGGAAGGAAGCAGGCTATGTCGCAATGATCTCAGGTGAAGAGGTGAAGCTTGTCTCTGCAGCCACGAGGACCAGGAGGTGTTGACGATGACCAGGAGCTGGATTCGAGTTGTCCCACGAAGGATCTAGTTGACTGCGGTGTCAGTATCCGGACTAGACCCAACAAGCCTTGGCAAATGCAATCCATGCAGGAAGTGAAAATGGGCTTTGGGTAGGATCAGCAAGGTCTGAGGAGCTTCTCTTTTGCAGAGAAGCTGGAGCAAGCCTGGAGCAACCAGGAAAGCAGTTTGGTTTTAAAGGGTTGTCTTCAGGGGGCTCACTAGCCAGCAGGCTAGCAACCGGGAAGACGCGTTGAGCTGAAATGCAAGAGCGGGCCCCACGCGGCACTCGTGGAGTGTGGAGGGCTGAGCTTCGGTGCAAATGGCGCTCGGGTCTGGGGCTTCTCATACCCCAATGCACAACTGTCCAGGGTGTCCGGTTCCACGTCTCTTGTGTCCACCACGGGTCTCAGCTTTGCTGTGGATGTAGGTCGGAGTCAGAGAAGTCTGGAAGTCCAGTTCCTGTGTCGCTGAGTCTTCGGGTTCCGGCTGGAGCGTCGACAAAGCAGACCGGCAAGTTACTGGTGGTGCCTGTTTGCACAGGGTGGTCACTCCTTGACCACAAGGGAGATGTCTTCAGTCTCTAGTCAAAATAGAACGTCGAAGTCCAAGAGTTTTGTATCAAAGTTTCGTTCCAGGATAATCTAAAGTCCTGAGGACACAGCTCCTATCTTTATACTGATTTTAGGGACTGGATTACCTGCTAGGTCCCTCCTATGGGTGGATCTGGGAATGGGGTGGTTACACCCCTTTCCCTTTGTCAAGTTTTGCACCAGAGCGGGGCTGGAGTGCCCCAGCAACTGGTTTAAACCGGGCTATGCACGGAGCACCTTGTGTGCCCCAAGCAGTGTTTTAAAAAGCATCTTCTGATGCAGCCCTCCCTGTCCCAATACACATCTGCCTGTCTGGGGAGGTGCTGCCACCTCTGTGGACAGGAAACCTATTGTCCAGGCCTCCCCTGCCGGAGTTTCGTCGGCCCAAAGGAGATGTGTGCAGTGTCTAAACACAGCCGCGGGTTACCATTGACTTTCTACGGAGAACAAACAAGTTACAATTTTAAAGATTTTGGGTACAAGGAGGTGAACTGCGATGGAACCCTTTTAGACTAGGACACTTGGAGAGTCAATACCCACGGGAGCACCGGAGTACTCGTGTTACCTCACCCATGGAAGCCAGGAGCATAGGTGTCTTTTCGTGTCGGGTTTCGTCGTCGATTCCAATGGAGAGCTGCGAAGAAGTGCTGCAGTCGACCAGAGGAAAAGTGTCCGGGTGGATCCAAGGGTGGATCGGAGATGTGAAGAACATGAAAGCAGAGGAGAAAGAGTCTGGGCCACTAGCCAGTGACCAGGGCGGCGATAGGAAGATGCCACCAGATGGTGGATGATTTCAGGTGAAAAGGTGAAGTTTGTCTCTTCAGCCACAAGGACCAGGAGGTGTTGGCGATGACCAGGAGCTGGATTTGAGCTGTCCCACTAAGGATCTCATTGACTGCAGTATCGTTATCCGGATTGGACCCAACAAGTCTTGGCAAACGCAATCCACGCAAGATATCAAGATTGGCTTTGGTGCAGACCAGCAAGGTCTGAGGAACTTCTCTTTTGGGGAGAAGTTGGAGCAAGCCTGGAGGAACCAGGAAAGCAAAGTCATTTTAAGATTGGTGTTCTTGGGAGCTCACTAGCCAATGGACTAGGAAACACAAAGATGCTTTGAGCTGAAATGCACAAAGCAGGCCAATGGGACTCTGATGGAGTGTAGGCCTCTGAGCTTCAGTGCAAAAGGTCCTTAGGGCTGCACCCCAATGCACAACTTCAGGATACCTCAGGAAGTAGGTGCAGCGTGCAAAATGCAGGGTGTTCAGGAGTTCCGGTCCCATGTCTCTCTTGTTCGCCACAGGTCTCAGCTTTGCTGGGAGCGCATGTCAGTGTCAGAGATGTCTGGAAGTCCATGTCCTGAGTTTCAGATTCTTTGGGATCCGGCGGAAGCCTCGAAAATGCAGACTGGCAATGTTGTTGTTGGTCCCTGTTTCAACAGGGTTGTCACTCCTTGACCACAAGGGAGATTTCTTCCGTCTTCCAGTCGATATGGAATGTTGAAGGTCCAAGATATATGTTGCTGAGTTTCGTCCAGGGTAATCTAAAGTCCTAGGGACCTTGGGTTCTATACTTATAGTAAGTTTACTGGACCTGGGGAGGGGGTGGTTACACCCCCGTCTCTTTGTCCAGTTTCACGCCAGAGCTTGTGCTGAGCGCCCCAGCAACCGATTTGAACTGGGAAATGCATGGAGCACCTTGTGTGCCCCAGGAAGTGTCGCACCCTGCCCCAATACACTAAAAACTGTCTGGGGAGGAAACCTATTGTCCAGGCCTCCCCTGACGGAGTTTCGTCCAGCAGCAGGAGGTCAGACTTGTGTCTGTGGCAGCAGCATCCATTTCGTGATGCTGGGGCTCTGTTTAACTTTAACCGGGTAAAGCAGTAACCTACATGTCTTTTCCCTCTAGAAGGGTGGAATGCTACCCCTGCCTCCAGAATTGGCGGGGGGTAGTATACCAAAGTGTTTGACACCTTACACAACATGTTTGGATAAAGCCAAACCAAAGTTAGCATTAACCACGAGCAATATAATGCACTTAAGAGTATATGGTATGGCTATATCATAGAACAGATATAAGGAGATGGTTCCGCAAGCTGCAGAGGGGCTCAGCTCATGCTAGGGCACCCTCTCACGTAAAACCAAGCACTCTGCTTCCAGGATTGTCGAGGCCTACCGTAGGAGTGACTTATAGGTGTATATGTGTCTATATGTAAAGGTAGATATAGGTACACTATATCTAAGTAAGGGGTGATTACACCACCTTACCCAAACTGAGTGATCAGCCTGTGGTATCAGTTTGGAGGGCCAGCCAGGGGTGGCATTCTGCAGTTCCTGGTAGGCCTTGGATGCACCTATGCCCTAGGTACCTATGGTACACTATACAGGGGCTCACAGAGGTGACCCACTACCCAATCTGGTATGTATCTAAAGTACATAGGAGAGAACAGCTGTGCTGTGGGTCTGATTAGCAGGCCCACGGCCACATTAAAGTCGAAAAACCAGACAATCACAGCAAAAAGTGGGGGTGACCATAGGAAGCAGAACCTACTCTCCTACAGTCTCTGAGATGCTCACCCCTTGGTAGTGATGCTGAACCCTACTATGGAAAACCTGATAGTAACTGCTCCATTTACTGTGCTGCAATTCCCTGAATAAGAACACTCAGCGATGCTTATGTATGTGTTATTTCGTCTTATCCTTTACTAAATTGATTTCGGACAATGTTATCCTGAAATGTGTGAAACGAAAATGATCGCCACAACTACCATGTATACAGGATTGCTGTTAGCATGTTGCATATGACTGTGATGAAAAGATGGCTACTGTTTTGTTTGTTTGGAAAACTAATAAACTAATAAATTAGAGGCTTATTGCAGCACACCCATTATCATGTAATTCAATCCATGTAAATCAATCCAAATTCGTCTTTGACAATTATTGGTTACTTTTGTCACACTTGTACTAGACATATGAGGATAATACACCAAGATAAGTATTGTGAAGAGCATTCAGATGGTCCACACGTATCATTGGTAGAAAATAATTTTATTAATTCTTATAAGTTCCCAGCACACCATTCAGCCGACCATAATAAGTCGACAACCCTGTATACACATCTAGCTCTACCGGAAGGTTAGGAGCTGATGGGCATGCTGTTCCGGTAGAGCTAGACGTGTATACAGGGTTGCTGACCTATTATGGTCCCGCCTTGTTTCTTTTGCAACGTATTTGGTAAGGATATAGAATTTGGAGAGTCAACAACATATTTTCACTGCACTAACTTGTGGGGTGACACTCCAAAAGTACAGAATTGTTATACTCAAACATCACTTCGTGGACAGTATGCACTACAATGCATTTTCCTACGTTTTTCTGACCACCGGGTACAGTGTGTAACCCCTATCGGACTGGCGAACACACTTCCGGATGTGCCGCCAGACTAGACTTATTTTATGAATTGGTTGTTCCTCATTCCCAACATTGCCTTGAAAAAGTCTTGCACCACTGTTTACATACTATACCAATACCACTCTCCTGCTGAATGGCCGGGACACATTTGCTACACTTGCTTTTACTGTGATGCTTGGATTTTTCATAATGCCTCTGAATTCAGTGATACATATACCATTGATGGAAGCACCCCCACTCTGAAAAGTGTTACAGTACCACTGTCAGAAAATAGGTAGATGTAGGATATTAAAATAGGTTTGGGTGTGTAGTATCCAAAGTAGTTATTAGCTTCCCTTAAGATATAATAGTTTATGGTTAAGATCTTAAATCCCACAATGAAGCATGTCATCCAAAAGGTAGGTCGCTTACCATGCTCAGCTTGGTCGTGTGAACTCAATACGTTTACCATAAAACAGTAAGAATTTTACAAATGCTATGTTGAGCGCCGTGTCAGTGGGTTTCATGGACGAAATGACTGCATGCCTACGTGTGTGAACCTCCAACCTCATTAGAAGTTTCCTCAAACAGAATTTTGGTTCTGGTAGAAGTTTTGGGCATATGTATATAATATGTATTACAGTTTTGTTTGCCTTGCCACACAACCTACATATGTTGGAGTCTAGCGATCGGTGCCATGTCGGTAAATGGTCCTGTATCAGCAAGGCACTCAAACGGTATCAAAGAAACCTACTTTTTGTAAACTGCGAGTAGCAAGCCAATAGATAACACTGTGGCCTTGAGGAAAGATAATTATTTATAACTTGCCACAAATCAGCACGCTCGGCTATGCTCATTTCATCCTCCAACAAAGAAATGGAAGGATTTTGCTTATTTATTAACCTTTTGTAGTCATTCAGAGGGCAACCCACCGCTAAGAGGTTTGAAGCTTGTAAGGACTGCAGGCAGGACTCCAAATAATCTCTGAGGGGTGATTCTCCTGGGATAATACTCATCAAATTGTCTAATGTTGCTTCCTTGGCAGCTTTGAACAGTTGACAGGCCTTTACAAATGCACCTTGTGTCATCAGGTTCTGTTTTTGGAGGCCAAGTTCGAAATGTATATGGACTTGGGAGGCACATTTTGGAAGATCGTGTGTGTTAAAAGGTTTTTGCTATTAGCTGAGTTAATAATTCCGAATCCCTCCCATTAAAAACTTCACTTCCATAGGATAATAAGGGAGCCACTTTGGTGCTTCGAATTTCTAAGAAGGAGCCATAAGTCGAGCTTTTCCGGGAATTTTGAAAGCAGGCTAGAGGCATAGTTGAGTGACCCTACTCACAACCACCTTTTAAACCAGACATAGCTTAGTTGCCCAGAAATTAGAGAGGGCTATAAAACTTTATTCTTTAGAGTATATCAGTTGGACTAATGACTCAACATGTTTACAGTGAGCGACTTTAGTCGACATATCTTCTTTTTTTAAGGTATTCTGCAATTCAGGAGTGATCAGTGTACCAGGCTTGCAGGTATGAAGCCCAATTTAGTTAGATGATGTTAGCATTAAAGGCTCATGCACTTCCATTCTCTAGCAAGTTTACAGTTTTCTAAAATTGTTGTGGATTCTTCTTTTGCAAGTGCACAACAATTTATAACAGACATTGTCCTGACGTAGTTTCCTGGCTAACCAAATCTGTTTTCTCTATCATAGGTGGAGTTCTTTGACTTTGGCTGTTTGATAGGCGTTTTGAGGTGACCACTACCAGAATCCTCCATGTCAATTCATTCCAAGAGGTAATTGAATTACCCTCGTTAAAGTTGAACTCTGTGCAGTGATGTGCAAATAACGCTTGCAATTCAGCTGCAGAGTCCTCACACCATTTAGATCTCTTGAGATTTTCCTATGAGCATCTTGAAGCATAACACTTGCTTTTGCAGAATGTTTAAGGTGCTGGCCAGATTGCTGATCTGTGGGTGGTGATCGCTGTCTGGGCGATGCTCAATAGTGTACTTGGTTACCATATTGCACAGCGCCAGACTAATCAGCTATATTCAATTATGGAATTTGACTTTTCTGAGGTCTGAGTCCAAGCTGAAAAGATATCCCTACCAAAACGACCGCTCAATACTCTCATACCGACTGCCTGGAGTGAAGAATCTGTTTCTTCACTCCACAACCTTTAACAGCAAGGAATAGAAATAGGCCATGTCTCAGACTTTTACCCTGCATCAGTGGATGAGGCAGGGATGCCCACTCCGAAGGCCGGTATTCACCTTTGTTATGGGGTGTCGGGCATGCTGAAACTTGCAGACTGCTATCAGCGTAATTTGATGCATTCCCTGACTTTACTATTAATGCACTACTAATGTATATGTTTGGGGTAGATACTCTGGTTTTGTCATTGGTTTTTTCCCTTACTGACCTGTCTCTGTCAGATTGGTCGGGCTGTAAGCACCTTGGTATTGGTATATCTAAGAATAAGAAAGCGCTTATTGAGGAGTACTAGTGAAGGTCCTTCTTAAAATTTAAGACGGATGTATTCACTGGCGTATTCTTCAATTGTCGTTAATAAGGTAGGCTGCTCTGTAAAAATTGATCACACTACCTAGCCTGCTTTATGTGCTACAAACCACATCTTTGTGAGTACAGAAGGACTACCACTAAAAATGAACCCACTGGAGATACCATTGTTTATATGCATGGATGTGTTATTTGTACCCATTTGTGGAGGAATTCCAATTTGCCCAGGTTCTGCTTGCATACACTATAATAACATGAAAATAAGGAATTTGACATTCTTACTTATTGTTGCCTAATTAACCTTTGTAGTAGTCGTTCACCATAAACCTAGACAAAGGGCAGCGAAGGGTTGAACAGGGTCATAGGCAAAGTTAAGGTAAGATAAGGATTGAAGGGGTGCAGAAGCATTCGTGAAGTAATGAACAACAACAGCCTGTGTCTGTTGTATTAGGATTGGCGCACTGGAGTTAAATGGCTTGTTTCTTTGATTATAGGCCATAATACAGAAAGCCCACAACTGTTTGTGCACCCTTTTGAAAAAATCACTGCACATAAGAAAACGTAGTGCCCAAGGAATGACAAGAGGGCATTACCTTGTTTTCATTGTGGCTCGGTCTTCCGGAAATCAAATAACGCCTTTACACTGTGCTCCGTATCATTGAAGTATGGTAGAAGTTGTACCTCATAGGTAAACTGAACTGATAAAAATTAAGGTGTGCAATGACTTATAAAGGGCTAGCCTTGAGCCCAGATGTGGTAGGCATGGTTAAGACTAAGGGGAGTTAGCACTATTCTTTGAAAATGTACAGCAATTAAGCAGATAGCAATATCTGACTGACCCTGGGCTAGAATATTCAGGTTTATTGGTTTACCACTGGCTACTTCTCCTTCAAGCACTAATGCCAATCTGCTGCCATCATGCTAACCATGCTCTGCTGACTGCTGCTCATGGCATAGGGGCTGCTTTAGAACTCATGACCCTCTGCTTTCCTCCGTTCCTCTAACTTGAAGCCAGTAAGTCCAGATTTGTCCTTACGGAAACGGGGGCAATAAACAGGCATCAGTGAGTGGTAGGGTAGGTGGGTGTGTCTGCCAGGGGCACCTGGTAACATACAAAAGTGGTGGGGAGACCAAAGTGCCCCACTGCATCCCAAAACACATACATAAAAGAAGCATGGTAAATAAAACACTTGGGGGAAAATTCTCAAAGATCTATCGCCAAGTTATCAGCACTTTAGCGCCGCCAAAGTCACGGTAAATCTATCGCCCCATTCGCAAGCACATGCAAACAGCCGATATCACCTGTTTTCCGGCGATAGCATCCTCAAAAAACATTGCCACGGATGACCCCGGCTACTCTCGCTAATGAGATGCAGAGTAGGCATTCTTGAGCAAAAAGCCGCAACAACACACGCCTCAACATTGTCAATGACCAGCCAGATTGGCGATAAGATCTCAAAACATGCGATAAGGCTCTTTAGCAGCAGAAAATTAACACCTGCTCCGACCTGGTGCAAAGTCGGACGACAAACGGCACCGGACAAGGGAGCCCAGACCACAGCCACACCTGAAGAACAACAGATGCCAAGGAGCCACTGATCATGCAGCACGGAGCCCCAACAGGGCCACAATACCCACCACCACCACACCCAGGACCGCCACCCCCCTCCCCCCTCCGCCCCTCCCCCCCTCCCCCCGGACCACCACAGAGGCAGCGCAGACCAAAACAGCAGACCTCCAGAAAACGCACCAACCTCACAGACCCAACACCAGAGAATGTCATTGCCCACTCCAGGCTTAAAAGGACAACCATCCTAAGCATCCTGACCACCATTGCCCACAGGCTGACAGTACCAACACAGCGGATAACCAACATCCTCCGCAGACAAAGCTGCTGGCTGTCCTGCACAACAACTGCCAGAGTCAGAGGAGTCTCACAGCCAGCACAATCCAAGTTCAACACAACTGTCTCGGATGCCATCATCAGCTTGGTACCCCAGTACCCATACTCCCACCACACTGCGCATGAACAGCTGGAGACCAAGCAAGGCATCTACGCCATAGCTGGCTTCCCGCACGTGCCAGGGGACAATTGACTGCACACAGGTCCTACTTGTGCCCCCTGGCGACACTACACAGTTACCTCAACAGAGAGCACACGCATTCCATGAGCAGGCAACAGTGGACCACCCTTGAATCGCCACCAACGTTGTCGCCTACTACACAGGCAGTGTGCATTATTCCTACCCACAGTCCATCATCAACCAGCGCTAACAGGATGGCAACCATGTAAATGCACTGCTCGTTGGCAACACACCACACCCCCATCTCCACAATCATTCAAATCACAATTCTGGGAATGCACACGTCACAGACTCACATTCAACATGCCAAACAGCATGCCCACCCACCAGACACAACAGCATAACTTACTGTGGCAACTTGGGCTAACCATGTTCATGAACCATCACCAACATGGTTCTCAGCTACACAATAGCGGAATGTGTGGAGAGGTGGGAAGCAGGCATGTGCGACGGAGACAAGTGACCCATGAATGAGAATGTACACAATGTGCTGGACATACTGCAGTATGCAGACCACAGACATATCCATGTCTACATACACCGATGGTGTATGGAGTGAAGTGGACAGTGGACACAACTATGTCACTCCAGCCAGTGTGGAAGATCGCAAAAATGTAGCTTGTGACGTCCCACCCTGTAAGGGTGTGCGGAGTGGGCTGCCCGGCATACACCAGGCACATGTAGGAGTGTGAATAAAAAGCACGTAGCTCTGGACGTGGTCCTCTTCTGAAATACCCAACATCTCTGCCAGAGCGGCGCATCTCACCCCATCACAAGGCTGACACCGAGCAGAGTTGCCTGCGATCCTGTGTGCCTGCTGTACCCCGGCCTTTTGGACCCCGACCCTGTCAGGCCCTCCCCTGCGCAGCCAGGCCACACTGATCACCTGCCGACATCGGCGTGTGTCAAGGAGGGCCCTCCATGTGCCTGCGCAAGCCCAAGGCCCGCGAGCTGAGCAGCCGTCTCAGACCAACACGGCCTCTGCGACACAGGCCCGTAGTACTCCTTTCTCGTTTGCATACTCCACCGGCCTACACAGCTGCCAAGACGTTCACACATTTGGAACTGAGTCTTGATTACGCATGGTTGAGTACACTCTTTGGGCCAGATGTAACAACCCAAAGTGCGATCGCAAATGCTGAAATTCGCAGAATTTCAGCGTTTGCAAGCGCAATTTGCAATTTGGCTTTGAGCAATGTAGGTAGGCAAATACCCTCACGCAAAATAAGGAATCACAAAAATTGTGATTCCTTATTTTGCGCAAGCATTTAGAGAATCGCAATTTGCGATTTCCTAAATGCTATGCCAGGATGCATCGCAAATTGTGATTTTGCCTTAAGGAATCACAAATCACCACCAACTTTAAATTGGTGGTATTTTGAGATTTCCTTTAAAAAAACACTTTTAGGCTTTTTTCAAAGTGCCATGTGGCACACATACATGCCCTTCGGGCATGTATGTGCACCATATGTGCACACATTCACATGTAAGGGGTGCAACAGGGTGTCCTTTTTGAACCTTTGCACCCTAGAAAATGCGCAAGCAATTTGGGAGTGCCACTTGGTTACTCACAAATTGCGTGCGCAAATCCCATTAATTTCTATGGGCCTCTTGACCCATGGAAATGAATGGGAAGGTATTCCTTGATTGCGAATCTCAATCTGCGATTCGCAATTAAGGAATATTAAGGAATCGCAAATATTTTTGTGATTCCTACATACATTCCATTTTGCGAGTCCTTAATAGCGATTTGGAATAAATTGCTATTAAGGACTCGCAAAATTGAATTTACCTCCATCTGGCCCTTTGTGGCTGCGTTTATGTCACTATACTCCCTTCGATGTGGTGCCACCAACTCTGTGCATAGCCCCCTGCACTACACCTGTCTGTGGTCCCTTTCTGACTACTGCCTTCGGCCTACACTGCGGTCGAGTAGGTCACACGGTTAGAACTGAGTCTTGATGTGTGTATGACAGAGTTCATATCATTGAACGCATGGAGAGGAGTAAGAGGAAGACGTGGTGCAGTCTGGAAGAAAAAAGGATCCCCGTTACGGAGGTGATTGAACACTGCCAACAACTGCTCTGGTGTCACTGACTCTGTGCATCGCAAGCCAACGACACATGGCTGCGGGCCCCTGCTGGCCGCTGCCTAGGGCCTACACTGCGGTCGAGTAGGTCACACATTGGGAATTCATCCTTGATTTATTTATGGCAGACTTTATCTAATTGTACTGGCCTCATCGCAGACTGCATCCCCTTTCAGCTACGGCGCCACTAAGTCTGTTCCCCGACATCCATGGACACTCTCAGGTTGAACTTTAGTGGCGACTGAGTCTATGGACTGGGGGTTGTCATCATCATCATGTCGGTGATACTGACTGTGTGGCAAAAACGAGGCTGTAGCATTCCATTCCTCCATTTGCCGCTTCTGGCCGCCTTCTACCCTCTGCATAATGCCCTGGATGACACCTTCCACTGTCCCCCGCAAACCTCTGCCACATTTACCTTGGACATCGACGAGGACCCGCTCAGCTTGCGTGGCCCTATCTCACTGCACCGCAAGTCATTGTCCTGTGGAGGTGTGCCGGCCGCAGTGCATTCAGGGCCACTGACTCTGTGCAGCTCAAGTCAGGGACCCTGTCTGGTGAGATATTGGATGGCCTCTGAGACAATGGCCTTGGGGGTCCTCAACGCCATGTGTCTGTGGCCCTGCGCTGTCCGCTGCCTCTGGACTCAAATGCTGTCAACCAGGGCGCACACATCAAATCGAGTTCTGACCGGCCCAGACGTCGCATCACCGCAGGAGGTACACGTCACCACCCCCACAACCTCCTCCAAACGCCAACTGCCAGAGTCGAAATAGCCATACTGGCAGACTAACGGAGTTGCTCACACCTGTTGTGAGTGCCATCATCAGCTTGATACCCTGCTCAGCTCTCCAGGTGCCACTAACTCAGTGCACCACAAGTCATGGACCATTCTGGTTGCATATTGGGTGAACACTGTACCCTCTCCGGCTACCGCCATGATGCTTCACAGCTGTTTATGTTTTGCTGGTGTTTTCTGTTTCCGTTTTAATGGTGTTCACTGTTCAAGTTGTTGAAGCACCAACCACTTTGTGCGGACTGGCTTACACTCACTCCACACCCATCCAGCACAGGCGTCACTGTACATGTGACCTTGCCACTAAAGGGGCTTGGCGCACATGCCCGTAGCCATTTCCACAAACTATCTGCGTGTGTCCGTGTGGTCATGCTGTATGTATGAGGGGCAGGGGCGTCCAATATCACATTGTGCTGTATACAGAGGACACAACCATGTGACCGCTGGCAGTGGGTAAGACCTTGGACATGTAGCTTTGTCGTCAGCCACTAAATTGCGTAAGAGGATTGGACTGGGCCATTGTATGGAGGTCCAGCGTGGGGGTGTGAATGATGATTCTGTGGCTCTGGGCATGGTTCACTGCAGGAAATATGCACATGCATGTGTATCTGTCACGGTGTGGGTCTCCTTTGTGGGGTGTAGGTGGTCCCTGATGGGACTTGAACACCCACGTATGTGATCTAGTTCAGCTTCCATGCGCTCTGACACCACCTGCACCTGTTCGGCCACCTTCTTTTGGCATTCTGACACCTGGCATTGGAATATGATGTGTGACTAGGTGAAGTGTTGGGAGCCAGCCGTGGTGGCGGGTGCTTCCTGCTGTGTGGTCTGTGCAGGGGCTGGGGTCTCCTCTGTGTGGCTTGGCTGCCCTGCTTCTGATGGTGGTTTACCTGGGATGTCCATGGGCTGTTGTAGGGCGGCGGTGTTGCTGGTGTGGTGGCCCTGTCCAGCATCACTGATGTGTGATCTGGTCTGCTCTGCTGGAGGTGTTGTTTGTCCATCTGCAATGTGAAGGGGACATGCAGATGCATATTGACATTGTGTTCGAATGTATGTTGGCACATTGTTCTAGTTTGCATGCAGACTGAATGACAATGTACATTGTGACTGTTTGGGAGGTGCTGTATATTAGTTGCAGGACAGTGGACATTTGGACTACATGACGGATGTGTGGTTGTACTCGTGCATTTCCATCTCACAGTTTCCTGCTATGTTAGATGTGATTGGCCTGTTTCTGTGCATGAGCGGACCAAGTTGTGTCCTCTGTTCTGCAGTGTCGGTGTTGCACTTTGTGCCACATTGTCATCGGATGTTCTGTTATTTCTGGGTGTGTGCTTCAGTCGCCACGGGGATGAGGGACATGATCCAGGGTCATTGTGGGTGTGCAGTGTGCTACACATCTTTGTGCATGTGTGACATTGTGCCCATCTCCCCAGGTCATATGGAGCTGTGTCCAGACTTCCAACTCCTTGCGCCGTCTCCACCCTGATGACTGTGGCCTCCGTTTCCTCCATCTCCTCCTGTGGTGCAGGACTCCCACCTCCTGTTGCTGTTGCTGCCTTCCTGTTGGCAGCGGGTTTGTGCTTTGTTTGGCTTTTCACATCATGCCAGCGCCTCTTGTCCTTTTCCATTGATCTCCTCGACACTGCAACTGCATTCACGTTTGTCATTTTGACGTTCAGTGGGTGTTTGTGTTCTGTCACCTCCATGACGCTGATCTGGTTTTCCTGCAGACTGCACCCCATCTGCCTCTTCCTCTTCTCCTTGGCCTTTTCCGACCACGAGGTTCCTTGCTGGTGGTCTGTGGGGCTTGTGGGGTTAACGTTGGCTTCTGCACTCGGTCCGGGTGAATCCATGGTGCTACGCAGTTTCTTTTTTACTCCCTTTTTCTCTGCTTTTATAGTGCATTTTCAGGCATGATGCATGGGAATTGCAGACCTGTCGCTGTTTTTTGCAGATTTTTGGATCGCGCTTGGCCTCATCGCAACTTTTTTTGCTTTCGTGCTGTGCATTTTTACGGTAGTGCGTTGACTTTAGACATTTGATGCATATTGTGAGCCTAACGCATGGTACTGCCGGCGTGTGAATCCAACATTAACACTGTGTTATTTTCCCACGATAGACTGCGATGTGAAGAGTTGTGTTAAGCTACTTTTGTGGTAGTTATCACACGTTCGAGAATATCCTCCTTGCATGCATTACAATAACATTAAAAATAAAATAAATGTACTTACCCAGGTTATGTCCTCTGTGTACTTTGTAGTCAGTGGCTCAGACGGCACGAGTGAAAGAGGAAATTTTCCTAAGCAATTCAGACACTGCTCTCATGCTGTTAACCAGCATGAGAGCAGCATCTGGATTGGATAAAAGGGGCTGACTAGATGCTTCTTCAAGCACTGTAGGCCCGTGCTTGATCTCCACCCAGATGTCTAAGCCAGCAGTTTATAAAGTTTCAAAGCTTGCATGTCAGTTTGGTCGGCGCAAGACAGCCGTCCAAACTGACTTGCACACTTTGCAGTGTCTGGCTAGCCACTGCTCTAGTCCTCCACGCGTACATATAACTGAACAACTGCCAATACTGTTACCTACAATTCAATACTATACTAAACAACCATATTGGATTCTAACACAACATGGGTACAAGACTCATCATTAAGTCTGAATTAATCCTTTTTATTTTCTTTCACACATCAAAAACAATTACAAGATGGCGGCCGTGACTCACGGCTGAGCTGCAGCGTGTAGCAGTGATGGCTCTGCCGGGTCGAATCCTAGGAAACACCTCGACAATTTAAGCACACCATGCCGCTCCGCTTTGGGCTGAGAGAGGGGCTTTCTTTTCCCTTATGTAGCGGCTACTTTTAAAAACCGATGCCGTCCTTTTTTTCTTACCGGAAAACGTTGCCTGGTGAGCTGCTGAGAGCCGCCGCAGCACTTCTCTTCAGGATCGGGCTTGCCGGCAGAGCCTGCAGAACTCACGGACTCAGGGGGCGGGTCCACAGTGACCAGGTGAGCGGCTCCAGCCACAGCAGCAGCGGCGGGGCGGGAAGTGCAACGCAGAGCCCGCGAGGTACAGAGGCAGACATCGGAGGTACCAGCAGGAGCGTACGAGACAAGCGGTGCGGCAGCCTTCAACGTGCGGGATCACAAGCCTGAGTACAAGTCTGAATACAGGAGGTAAGCCGGTATCTAGCAGGCGAAACCCCGAAAACAGACCAACTTTCAAGGAATTGAGGGATACAGAGACTATTAGCCGCCCAGTAGTTGCCGCTGCAGAGGGGACTATAGAATCTGAAACAAGTTTAAACCGAGAAGAAAAAAGCAAAGCCGGGATATTTTTTAGGGCTACAGTGAGTCAACCGGCATCAGTGTTGCGCACTCCTAAAGGAATGAGGCCCCCAGCTGTTAGGACAAGACAAGCTGCTGCCTCAGCTGCCGCTACAGCATCAGTGAGTGTAGTGGAGCTTATGAATCGTAAGGAAAAAGAGAAAGACAAGAAAAAACTGAAAAATAAAAACACGGAGATGGCGTCTGTGGCCAGGTTAACACCACTATCACCATCCACTGGGACCATCGGGTTCGAGCAAGAATCAGGACAAGATGCAGCTGTTAGGTCCACAGTGGTCTCTGATGCTGATAACAGGGCTCCTGGAGGCGAAAGATCTGGGACAGGTGAGGTTGTAGGCGAAGAGCTCGTCAATGACTCTATCACAGTCACAGTCACTGAGATGGCAACAGCACCCTCAGTTGAGGAAACGGTCTGTTTAATCGTGCCTGTGCTTAATCAGGAAATTCCCTCTCAAACAGCCGACAGCATAGTGAGGGTGTGTCAGGCGGACCCGGACCTAGGTCAGCATCACTCTCTGGGCACAGGGGATACAGCTGACGTACTAGTAGAGAATGCAGCGGCTAGTCCCTTGGAGGGCCCTACTCTAGGCCAAACCTCAGGCCAAGACCAAGATCAGAGAGCTGAATCTGTCATCCGGAACGGCCAAACGGATGGTGGGAAAGAGAAAGAAAAAGAGAAAGAGAAAACCCCCAGCGAGTGTTTCTTTTCAGTGACTGAGGAGGCCGACTGGTCAGCTGATGATGAGGAAGAGGAGCTCAATAGCTCGGACATCGATGGTAGCAATCTAGAATCAGAAAGCGATCCAGAAGGGGATCCACCACAGACAGTCAAAGCATTGCAATCTCAGAAAGGTCAAGGTGATTTAACATGGGACCACTCCCCTACGATTCTGCTGCAGGGTAATCTAAATCAGGCGGCAGATCCCTTGCAGGGTCAGGTGCCCTTATCAGCATCACAGGTCACCACACAACCCTCAATGAACTCAATGATGTTAATGATGGAATCGATCCATCAGGGTATCACAGCACATCGCGAGGAGACTAGATCCGACAGCCTCAAGGCCCAGGCTACCATGAGGAAAATGAAAGGGGTGGTCAGGAAGCTTTCAAAAGCTTGCGAGAACATGGGAGATAGGGTTTTAAAACTGGAAGAGAGAATCGTCTCGACTGAAGCGGAGGTGGCAACCGCAACAAGAAAAGTGGAATCCCTAGATACACAGGCACAGGATGTCCAGTGGAAGTTAGAAGATTTGGAAAACAGACTAAGAAGAAACAACCTTAGAGTCTTAGGGATTCCGGAAGGTTGCGAAGGACAGGATGCCAAGGCATTTATTGTTAAAATATTCGAGAAAGCATTCCCAGATGTCGCAGGGTGGAACTGGACTACAGAAATCCAGAGAGCACACCGTATACCATTCAGGATGAGGCAGAATGCTAGAGCTGATGATAAGCCCAGAGCAATCCTGATATATATAGGAAATTTTTTGCTGCGCCAATCTATTGCAGAAAAAGCCAGACCAGATTCTAAGAGGGCTTTTGAGGGTGGTTCTTTCTTCGTGAGGCCGGACTTTTGCCATACTACGGTGGAACGGCGATGGAGATTAAGACAGTTAATCAAGCCATTTCAGGAAAAAAAAATACAGGTGTATCTCATCAATCCAGCTCAACTTAAAGTTATTCATCAGGGAAAGACTCTTTATTTTCCTTCAGAAATCAAAGCTCGGGACTTTTTAAACTCAGTATAGAGTGAGCTTGTGTTTAATTAAGCACTTCTAAATCAGACTAGCTTTAGGATGGCATAATAGCGGTAAGGTGTGCGGCTAAGGGCTAAGCATAAATTTCAAAAGTTCGAGTTTGAGTTTGACACTGTGTGATGTCATGTTATGTCATTATATGTCTTCAGGAGTTAAAACAGTTTAAAGTTGTATTAAAAAAAAATAAAAAAAATAAAAATAGGTAAAATAGGTAAATACGGTTTAAGGGAAAAAAAAAAAAAAAGGGGGGGGGGGAATCAGTTGGATTCTACTTTAGGGGTTTTGTAAAATCTTAGGGTAATGGTGTCTCCTAATTATATGTATTCTTTTTTTTTATGGATTCAGAGTCCACTGCACTGCACGCTGCATCCATCACATGCACAGACTCAGTCTGCGCACTCCTTTTGGGAGGGGGTCAGGGTTAGGGGTGGGTTCAGGGGGGGCTGTGACTCGGGGTGGGAGGGTGGGACACGGGGGGGAGAAAGCAAAAAAAAAGAAGGTTCTCATAGCTAAGATGTATATTGTCGTAAATGTTAGCTTACCAATGCTAAGGGTATTCTATTCATGTAAAGTTTTCAGGGGAATATCTGATCGGATAGACCAATGGATACGATTCCTGCAGGGTTATGTCTAAGCTTAATATAGTAAGCCTTAACATAGGTGGCCTCAACAACTGGAAAAAAAGAAGGAGGTTGGAGGAGTATATCAAGATAATAGGGGCCGATATTCTCTGCCTTCAAGAAACTCACTTGCCGTGGAAAAATAAACACTGGCTGAAATTCAGGGGATATGATATTTTATCATGTTCTTCGCAAACATCTATGATAAAAGGGGTAGCAATCATCGGAAAGACAGGATTGGGGGGGGTTAAAAGGTGTAAGTCAGATATATCTGGACGCTGGGCTATATGTGAAATGAACATGGGTCTCACAATCTGTACAATATACGGATCTAATCTCGATGACCCAGCAGTAATGGATTATTTAGAGCAAGAGTTAATAAACTGGTCAGCCCCGGTAATAATCTGTGGGGATTTAAATATTTCAGCAGATTTTACATATAGGTGTGTATATACAGGTCGGAAGCCACGGGTATATAAGGCGCTATCCTCTGTTATTAAATCCCATGGCTTGATAGATGTGTGGGGAAGCTTAAAGCGAGATAATCCAGGGTTTACATATTTTTCACACCCTTTTAACAAATATACCAAACTGGACTATTTTTTGATAACAGCTAACTATCTTCCACATGTGGAAATAGTAAGGCTGCCCAAGATAATCTCGGATCATAATCCCCTTGTGTTAACAATTGCTGTCAGTCAACAAGGGAAAATATGCAGACCCTGGACTTTCGATAGGAGGCTTGTAATGGATACAAATTATATCTCGCATTTGAAAACTTGGTGTCAGTCATTTTTCGATGCAAATAGATATAGTGCTCCCCGCAATATTGTCTGGGATAGTTTCAAAGCTGGTCTGAGAGGTGAGACAATTAGCTATGTTGGGCGTAAGTGGAAGAAAGGCAAGATAGAGAGGGAACGGTTATTGGGTAAATTGGCAGATGCAGAGGAACAGCATAGGAAAGATGTAAGCCAGGGGTGCCAGGGTAATTTAAGCTTAGAGCGACTGAATAGTATCAAGGCTGAACTCCAGTTACAATTGGCAAAAAAAGCTGCAGCCGGATATCATTCATATAGATCTGGAATGTACGAAACGGGGGAAAGTGCTGGAAAGGCTTTGGCTCTGCGGATAAGGCAGGTTGCTTCAAAGAACATCATAACCGAAATAAAGGAAGGAGACCAAACTTATAAAAAGTCAGACGAAATCCTTGATGTTTTTAAGAGATTTTACCAAGAGCTTTATAAGGAAGAGTTAGAAAATGATGATCCAGGTATAAACTGGCCAGAAATGGGTACTAAACTTACGGCTAATCAAAGAGAAAAATTGGAAGGTAGCATTACTATGGATGAATTATCCGAGGCACTACAGGATCTAGCATCAGGCAAGGCGGCAGGGCCTGATGCCATTCCTTTGGAAGTATACAAATGTTTAAGGGAAGAAATAACGCCCTTATTATTGGATTTATTTAACGGGGTTATCAATACCGGGGTTATCCCGGAATCTTGGACCGAAACAAATATTGTGGTCTTCCACAAGAAGGGGAAACCGAAAGAGAGCCCTGGGTCATACAGACCTATATCACTGATAAACAGTGACAACAAACTATATGCCAAAATCATGGCGACCCGGCTGGCCAAGATCATTGGGACCCTGGTTTCTCCCTGGCAGCACGGTTTTATCCCAGGTAGAGGTACGACCGATCATATAAGGAGGGTCATTACAATATTTGACATACAAGATGCCGAAGGAGGGAGGGCTGCTATGACTCTTCTAGATGCAGAAAAAGCTTTCGACCGCGTCAGGTGGAGGTTCTTGTGGCGGGTAATGAAAGATAGAGGTTTTGGCCCTAAATTCCTACAGGCAATTGGTGCTATGTATGTCAATCCAACGGCTAGGATACATCTTATGGGTGAGCAGTCAGGTAGGATTTACATCTCAAGGGGAACGCGACAAGGGTGCCCTTGCTCACCCATTCTCTTTGCTTTGTATATAGATCCTCTAATAAATCTGCTAATGGATAGTAAAATTAAGCCAGTGGTTACCAAAGGATTTCAGACCAAAGTACTCGCCTATGCGGATGACATTGCTATTTTAACCACGGATCCTGACAGTGCCCTGAATGAAATTGTTAAAATTACCTCTGAATTTGGGAGACTATCTGGATACCGTCTTAATGCAGCTAAGACGCAGGTATTATGTACCGGAAATATAAATAAAACGGATAATAGATATCTGGACTCAGTGGTCTATCTAGGAATTATAATTAACGCTCAGCCAAAGGATATTATCAAAGATAATTTCGAGCCATTACTTATTAAAATTAAACAGGATTTAAGGAGAATAGACAAACTTCATCTATCAGTTATAGGAAGAGCAAATGTTATTAAAATGTCTTTTTTTCCAAAAATTTTGTATAAATTTAGGTCTATCCCTTTCAAAATTGAAGATTTATTGATAAAGGAAATGGAGTCGATATTCATGAATTTTGTATGGCAATATGGTAAGGTTAGGAGATCCAGTAAGCTCATGTCTCTTCCTCAAGAAAAGGGGGGGCTAGGAATGCCCAATCTTAGGTATTACAATTGGGCCTGTTGCCTTGCAGGGATGTCTGTGCTTCTCTTTCCAGATGATGCTAGATACAGCCAGGGAGCTATTCCCACTATTTACCACCTGGCACTGGGGGGGGAAGTATATGGGATATTGTCAAGGAAACATGACAAACGATTCTTTAAAGCCTCTGGCTACAAGATTATTGGAGATATCTGGGGGATATGGTCATCAATCTGCAAAGATCAGGACATCCCAAAGTATAATCAGCACACCCTATTATGGAAGTCAGATCTATTTCCGTATTTATGCGATGATGGCCCATGGAAGCATTGGGAAAGACAAGGGATTAATTCATTAGGCCAAGTAATGATCAAAGATGTCTGCAGACCTTTAGAATTGCTTAGGACACGGTTTTCACTCCAAGGGGTCCAAGTATTTAAGTATATGCAGCTGGTTAATACTATCAAGGCAAAAAGACCGGGTTTGAATATATCTAATGAATGTGCTTTATTGGATTATTTGAAAGGTGGAGGACATAGAATCAAAGATCTGTACAGGTTACTTATGGAGAGTCTCTCTGACGATTTGATCAAGGTTGAGGAGAGCTGGGCTCACAAACTGCAGGATCCGGAAATCGATCTTGACAGAGTACTGGTAATGGACAAAAGGTTTCTTAGATCATCAAATTTAAGAGCACAGCACATCAAGACTCTCTTCAACCTATACTACACACCTGCTAAACTGTTCAAATGGGGTAAGAGAATGGATTATAATTGTCCTAGGTGTGGCAAGGGGCCAGCAGACGTATTACATATGTTTTGTAATTGTTTAAACTTGGGTCCAATCAAAAATGAAATTGAGAGGTTTTTAGAGGGGCTGCTAGCTGTTAAAATTGACCTATCCCCTACATTGTTAATATTTGGCTGTGATGTAAAACTAGGTTTGAGTATAGAGATAGAGGCGTTGGTTTTTATCTCGACAGCTGTTCTTAGGATATTAATTGCTGCTGCGTGGAAGGATGTGGAGCCTCCAACTTTCCAAATGTGGATGTGTCGGCTGCTAGGGATTCACAATATTGAATCGGAACTCTATGCCCTTAAAGGAATCAAAACCAGAGAAATGGGTTTACGTGTATGGGCACCAGTGGCTAGTTGGAGGAAGGCAAGATGTGCGACCCTTTAGACTTGATAATATTAAGAGTTGTCTCGGTCATTTTTCTCTTTTTTCTGCATATCTGGTTTTAACCCGGTTATTTGAACCTGTCTATTCTGATTTTGGGTAATGTTGCTTATATTGTATTTATGATATTATCAAATGTACTTATATATGTCTATATTTTATGCTGATTTATATATGTATATTTATGATCTTAATGTACATATGGCAGTTGTGAACTTTCAATAAAAATAAAAAAAACAAAAAAAAAAAAAACAATTACTTTTTATGTTTCACCAATTTTAAACTTTTAGACATATTAAATTACAACACCAAACAAAAATTCTATACATTTAATACAACTCACCCACATAATTTGCAGCATTCCATACACACTATCATTCAACCTTATCATACAATCGTACCCCACTCTGTTACATACACAGCAATCGAAGAATTATTTACAGTTCATTTTTTAAATCAACTCCTTAAAATTTACAAAAAACATAGTAACTAATTTTGACACTGGGGAAATTTTTCCAGTGTTTTCTGAGCCATAAGAATGTCAAACAGGTTGAAAAATATTTCCTAATTGAATGCTGCAAATTATGTGGGTGAATTGTATTAAATGTATAGAATTTTTGTTTGGCGTTGTAATTTAATATGTCTAAAAGTTTAAAATTGGTGAAACATAAAAAGTAATTGTTTTTGATATGTGAAAGAAAATAAAAAGGATTAATTCAGACTTAATGATTAGTCTTGTACCCATGTTGTGTTAGAATCCAATATGGTTGTTTAGTATAGTATTGAATTATAGGTAACAGTATTGGCAGTTGTTCAGTTATATAATGGTCAGTGGCTTGGCCTTACTGTTGGGAGCCCGAACCCAGTGGTGTTATTTGACTAGTCCTCCACGCAACAGAGGACACATCCCTCATTTCTCTCGATTTTGAGGCAGGCTAACGGCTGTGGCACGATTTGGGAAAATAAAATGTCAATGAAATAATTTCATTGACCTTTTTTGTTCACACTGATTTAGGGCGGCTCGCAACGGACGGGGGGATGACACTCCCTTGCGAAGAAACCGCTTCTGCTGTCTGCGCTCCAGTCTTTCTATAGGTGCTGGCTGGACATGCATGCTGGGCAGGTCGCATGCAAGCTGGACCAGTCCTGAGTGGGGGGATTGGCTAGACACTTTAATTTCCTTGCTGGCTTCACGTTGGAGGGGTGGATACGGTGGCTCGATGTGGCATAAGTGGCAAAAACGGGTTTTGTGTTTTGCAGATACGGAGTTGAGCAGAGCCACTAAGGAAATCCGGTGGCTTTTTCTACTCTACCAGCACAGAACTGTATATTTCTACATATCTCCTCAAGATTTTCTGTTGAGAAATGTCATTTGGGACTACAGTGATTTCCCTTTGGATTACATTAATGTAAATCATATTGTTACTAATTTACACGCTCTAAGGTTAATCTACTCTAATGATGAACATAATTAAGCAAACCCGTCAAAACCTTGTGCATACTTCTACTCCGGATTGGACTTCGTTTTGTATTTATTGAACAAGGCTGGGCATTATTTTAGGTACCTTCTGGATAATTCTTCGGGAATATACTATGGCACGCCACAGACAGAAAATCATGAAAAAACAGATCTCAAATGTTAATTCCAAATTGATTGGCATGCCCATCAGCACTCAGATCACAGAGGGGACTGACACAATCTGTCAACAAATGTCTTCTGTAATCACAATGAAACAGATAATCATATCAGATTGTTTCTTTACATCATCTCTGGCAAAAGACACCTTTAATCACTAACGAAAATATGAGAATAACATTCAAATTGTTGTTCCTGCGCAAATAAATAATTCCCTCAAGCGCAAGTATTAGCAGAAAACAACTCTGACTCGAGTCAGTTTATGGCAGGAAAGAGATTCTATGAAGTTTATTAAATAGTAGCAATATGTGTTTAGGCAACTCTCTAGACAATATAGCCCTATTGAATAAACTGGATATAATCTTACAAAACCTGAAAAGTCAAGGAACACAATGACGTAACAGGATAATTTAATCAATCAGTCAATGTTTACTTTGTTTCTGCTTATGAAAAACCATGAATGTAGTGCATACATAAATACATTAAAAACATTGTAACATAGAGATCAGTTACTAGTGCAGTAGAACATCATTGTTAAAAGCCACCTTAAAATACATAGGGGCTTATTACCAAGCCCCTTTCGCCACAGGAACGTCACTTTTAGTGACGTTCCTGTGGCGATATGTAATTCGCCTTATTTGCAAGACAGCGTTACCTACTGTGGTTTAACACTTTCCTATGAATAAGGCCCCCTTTCACACCGTACTTAGCATGTAGGGGGGGAGCAATGGGAGTTGCAGTGGGCATTTCACCGCAACACCTGGGAAAACCTGGTTTAAAACAGACGAAACGGGGAGAAATGCTTTATTTCTCCTAGTTTTTGCTGTTTCGATATGTGCAGCGTTGTGCAGCACACATATTACAGCAAAAAGCCATTGATTGTTTATGTGCAGAAAGTGACTCTTCCTGCACATAAACAATCTTTAACAAAAGACATTTTGTAACTTGCATGTGTGCTGCATTAAGCAGCACACATAGAAGTGACAAAACATCATTTAAAAATTGATTATGTGAAGGAAAGGTCACCTTCCTGCACATAAACAATCTTCCCCTCAATTCAGGCACCCTTGCACTATGGTACAAGGGTGCCTGTGCGTTGGCACTAGGCTGCTAAATTTAGCGCCAGCACAGGCTGAAACACAGGGCTGGACCATATTATTGTAAATATACATATTTAAGGCCCCCTTTCACACCGTACTTAGCGTGAAAGGGGTGAGCAATGGGTGTTGTATTGTAAATATGGTGCAGCCCTGCGTTTCTGAGCTGGCGGAGTGCGCCATTAAGCCAAGGAGGCTAACGCCGTGCTCCGCCACTTCATTGTAAATATGCCCCTAAGTTCTGTCAAGAGAACTGTCAAATACCATTCAGCTGTTTCTGGGGGCCAGCGGGCCACTTTTTCCTGGTGGCAAATATTCAGCGACCAGGATAGCATGGAGGTTAAAATGAAGCTGAAGCTCCTGCTAACAGCCTGGCCAAGTGAAGATCATGCTTTTATTAAGAGCGTTCTCTGGCACTCTGGAGGCATAAAAGGTGAATACACAAAAACAAAGAGCAAGGATTCAGAATAGTCCCTACTGTTGAGTAGAGCTATAGGGGTGGTCAGGACCTCTTTACTTAGAAGGATCACTGGGGTGCCTTGCCATGAATTACTTGCTTAGGCAGTTTTCATGCAAATTTATATAGAATTTTATAAAGCGCCAAGATGATGAGGGCCATCGGGCCCTAAGCAGAGGGTTAAAGCATGCTTGCATGTACGGATTCCTGTGCTTAGAAATAAAGGGGCATATTCTCAAGGACTTATCGCCAATTTATCAGCTCTTTAGCTCCGCAAAAGTGGCAATAGATTTATCGCCCCATTCTTAAGCTGATGCAAACTGCCGATATCGCCAGTTTTCCAGCGATAGCTGTTGCAAAAAACTTGCCACGGATGAGAGTGACAACTAACGCTAATGATATGCAGAGTAGGCATTACCATGCAAAAACACACGAAAACATCACTTTGCGATATTCTCAATGACCAGCCAGATCTGCGATGCGATCCAAAAACTGCAGATAAGGCGTGTTAGCACCAGGGATTTAACACCTGCCTTCTACTGGTGTTAAGCAGGACGACAACCTGCAGTATGAAAGGGAGCCCAGCCCAAAGCCACATCTGAAGACCACCACATGTCATGGAGCTACTGATCATTCAGCTTGGAGACCCAAGAGGGCCACAACACCCACCGCCACCACCCCCAGCCCCCCACACCTCCTGGACTACCACCGAGGCAGTGCAGAACAAGTCATCTGACCTTCCGAAAATGGCATGGCCTCTCAACCACACAATTGCAGAATGTGGGGAGAGGTGGGAACCAAGTATGTGTGAAGGAGGCAAGACACCCATGAATAAGAATGTACACAAGGCCAAGTGTGGTGGTGATGTGCTGGACAGACTTCAGTATGCAGAGCTCAGACATGTCCATGTGGACAGATACTGCTGGTGTTTGTAGTGTTGTGGACAGTGGACGCAACCATGTTACCTCGGGCAGTGGGGAAGACCTCTGTCATGTAGCTTTGTCGTCCCCCCTGTAATCGTAAGTGGAGTGGGCTGGACTGGCGTACGCCAGTCCAGCGTAGGAGTGCGTAGTTCACTTCCGGGCATAGTTCCTGGGCGAAGTTCACTTCCGGGATGGCCAACGTCCCTGCCAGGGCGGCGCCCCTCACCCTGCCACGAGTCCACCGCAGTGACCGCCAGCCTCCTCAGCCGATCACTGACATTTGCGACACAGGCCCCCGGCGCACCCAGAGGCACAGCTCCGCGGAGTCATGTGTGTGCTGACTACTGCCTTTGGCCTACACTGCAGTCAGCAGGTCCCCCAATTCAAATCGAATGTTGATTTATTTATGGCAAAGTCCAGTAGGCAACAGACATTGCTTCCAGTGTGGCCTGCCCGGATGACGCATCACTGCAGATGGCGCACCCGCTGAGCGCTTCAGGTGCCACTAACTCTGTGCAGCTCAAGTCAACGCCACTTGCCTGTGGTCCCTTGCTGACCACTACCTCTGGCCTACACTGAGGGCTCACACATATAAAATCCAATCCTGACCTGCAAGGACACGCCATCATCGCTGGCTGAGTACATGTCACCACCCCCAGGACCACCTCCAACCAACAACTGCCAGAGTTGGAGGAGTCTGACACCCAGCCTATCAAAGTTGCTCACACCTGTCTTGGTTGCCAAGATCAACTTGATACCCTACTCAGCTCTTCAGGTGCCACTAACTCAGTGCACTATAACTTATGGACCCTTTATGATTGAGTTTTGTGCTGTGGACAGCTGACGCAACAATGTCACCTCAGGCATTGGGGAAGACCTGGGACGATGATGATGACGATGAGGCATGTGTACCACACCCCACTGCAGCTGCAGCAGGAATATCCCAAAGGGACAGAATCCTCAACAATGTCTTCACATGAGCACATTCAGCTCTGGTGCCCCTACCTCAGTGCAGCTCAAGTCATCGCCACGTGGCGGTAGGCCCGTGCCAGCTGCAGTGCATCCGATGCCACTAACTCAGTGCACCACAAGTCATGGACCCTTTATGATTGAATCTTCTGTGTGTGATTCAAGATCTGGTGCCCTTACCTCAGTGCACTGCAAGTCATGAACCCTTCATGATTGAATCTGTGTGTGTGAGACGACGATCACTGTTCTAGTTGTTGCCAGCACCAACCACTCCCTGAGGGCTGGCTTACACTCACCTCACACCCATCCAGCACATACGTCACTGGACATGCGACCCTGGTAATAAAATGGGGCTGGGCGCACGTGCCTGTAGCCAGTTCTACGTGTTGTCATTATGTATGGATGATCGCCCCGGGCCCTACCACATTACATTGTGCTGTGGACAGCGGACGCAACCATGTCACCTCAGGCAGTGGGTAAGACCTTGGACATATAGCTTTGTCGCCACGCCCTGTAAGCGTAAGCGGAGTGGGCTGGGCCGGTGTACCCCAGTCCAGCGTAGGTGTATGAAGAATTTGCCTGGGGCTCTGTGCGTCCTTCAGTTCTGGCCTGGACAAGGAAGTAACTAATGCGCGTGTCTCTGTTGAAGTGTCAGCGCCAGTCGGCCTGCAATCAACAATGTTGCAATGTAGCATGCACCCGGAGGGCGGGCTCACATGAACGGAGAATGAAGGAGCGCAAGACCGCTCGGGGTCTTGGCTCATACATGCCAAGTGTTGTGCGTATCTATATTGCCGGAGCATGAGCCAAAAGCCTTGCCTTAATCGCAGCGCGAGTTCAGCCAGGCATGAACCCTAAATCTGTGTCTGCTCTATCCTTACCATAGGCCTACACTCACGTGGCCGCCCACCTTCAACGGCTAACATCATAGTGTTGTTGTCAGGCTTGTGGACATGCACAGACAGGCATGACAATTCTGTGCCGTAGGAGTGCAAGTGATGCAACTGCGCAGCACATACAAGTAAATAGGCTCGGGGGAGGGAGAAGCAGCTGTGAGGCAACGTAAAACACAGTGATGGCACTCATTTGCCACATGCAAGACATGTCAAACATGAATCCCAAAGTTGCACACATCCCACCCCACCCCCAACAAGCCACATCACATTTCCTGAATGCAAGCAGATGACAAACTAACATTAGGAATGGAAGCTCCTTTGTCTGAACTATCAGGTGAAAGCACATCTGCACCTCCGACCTCGTATTTGCATGTGCCGGCACCCCCTGACAGACACTATAGCAGCTGATGATGGCTCCCATACTACACTATGCACAGCCTGATGAAAGACCAACTTATACACACCCCACACACACAGAAGTTCTTGCTCTAAGTTATCTTGCATGGAATGGCTTTCACACTTACTCCCACACCATCCCAGGCGTACAACCATTGCACACTAAAACAACTCATTGATCCGAGCTGTGGCATTTCATCCACAGAACTGGTGCAGGTCAGAACAGTGCCACTTCAACCAGAGCCACTAACGCAATAGCAGAACATCCCGAACACATACACAATCCCTGTCACGTGGAACTGTACGGTGCACGTATGCTGCATTTACTGGGGGCACTGCCCTTGGCAGTGCTGCGGATCAGTTACTGGCTAAGCTTCCGCCTTGCCAACATCACCTGCGTTCAGCCTGTGTTGCATTGTCGATCGTGCATATTCGAGTGGTCCATGGATGTCTGCCTATCCAACAGGACGGTTGCTGAAATGGATTTTGACATGTGTTTGCACCCCCTGTTGGCCCACGACCAGGAGAGGCCCCGCCATACCGTTTATGGGATGCCTTGATACTTGGCATACATGCTGGCAGCTGGACCTGGGAGATTGCACAACTCCTCATGTTCAGTGACCACATTGAACCACTCGCCTATTGGGCTGTAGTGCTAATTGGTGAAAGGGGGTGGGTGCAGCACATCTGTACGAACCTGCCAATGGACCCCCTTACCGTCCTGTTTGATGAAGTCGACAAAGACCTCATGTTGGAAATGATAGCCTATGAAGCTGCAATCGCTTTCATGGATGGAACCCATTGCACATGTCCCAACAACTTGTTGCATCTTGGAGATCCGGTCATGTATCCCATGACAACAGTGGACATGGTTGCATTCGCCTGGACTCCGAATTCATGAGCGGACAACAATGCGGGTTAACACACACCTGTGAAAGGTGAGGCACTCCCCCGGAATGGACAGGTGCACTTGGCAACGTTCCTCATTCTGACATAGTGCTGCATTGGTCTGCATGTTGTGGCACTTATCTTGCCTGTACTGACACGCATATGCTAATAAAGTCTACGCACCTTCACTTGTATTCTACTGTGATGAGTGTTGATTAGAATGACAATGTGTGTCTCACTGCCTATCTGGGTCACAGCCATACATGTGCATTGATAGCATTACCCAGGGAGTACCTTTTTGTGGAATCACTGTCCCTACATTCATCCATACTTTCCTACTTGATTGATCATAGCCATGACACATCTGTGTGAACTATCAATCAGTGACACTTATAAAGCCCGCTACATACCCGTAGGGTCTCAAGGCGCTGGGGGGGGGGAGCCGCTACTGCTCGAACAGCCAGGTCTTCAGCTTCTTCCTGAAGGAGAGGTGGTCTTGGGTCAGGCGCAGGTCGGTCGGGAGGGAGTTCCAGGTCTTGGCGGCCAGGTAGGAGAAGGACCTTCCTCCTGTAGTCGCTCTTCGGATGCGGGGGACGGCGGCGAGGGCGTGGTTGGCTGATCGGAGGTGGCGTTTGGGAGCGTAGAAGTTGACTCGGCTGTTGAGGTAGCTCGGGCCTTGGTCGTGTAGGGCTTTGTGTGCGTGGGTGAGGAGGCGGAAGGTGATTCTTTTGTTGACGGGGAGCCAGTGAAGGTCTCTCAGATGTCCGGAGATGTGGCTGGTTCGTGGGATGTCGAGGATGAGTCTGGCTGAGGCGTTCTGGATCCGCTGGAGTCTCTTCTGGAGCTTGGCGGTGGTACCGGCGTAGAGGGCGTTGCCGTAGTCCAGTCGGCTGGTGACGAGGGCCTGGGTGACGGTCTTCCTGGTCTCGGTGGGGATCCACCAGAAGATCTTCCGTAGCATGCGTAGGATGTTGAAGCATGCCGAGGAGACGTTGTTGACTTGCCTGGTCATGGAGAGGGAGGAGTCCAGGATGAAGCCCAGGTTGCGTGCATGGTCTGTCGGTTTGGGTGCGGTGCCCAGGGCGGGAGGCCACCAGGAGTCGTCCCAGGCGGAGGGAGAGGAGCCCAGGATGAGGACCTCCGTCTTGTCCGAGTTCAGTTTCAGGCGGCTGGTCATCATCCACTCGGCTACCTCTTTCATCCCTTCGTGCAGGTTGGCTCTGGCGGCGGCGGGGTCGTTGGTCAGGGAGAGGATAAGCTGGGTGTCGTCGGCGTAGGAGATTATGCTGAGGTTGTGTTTGCGTACGATGGCCGCGAGGGGGCTCATGTAGACGTTGAAGAGGGTGGGGCTCAGAGATGATCCTTGGGGGACGCCGCAGATGACTTCGGTGGCCTCTGACTTGTACGGTGGTAGGCGGACTCTCTGTGTTCTCCCGTCGAGGAAGGAGATGATCCATTCCAGCGCCTTGTCCTGGATTCCGACGTTGCTGAGGCGCCGTACTAGGGTGCGGTGGCAGACCGTGTCGAATGCCGCGGAGAGGTCTAGGAGGATGAGGGCCGCTGTTTCTCCGTTGTCCATCAGGGCTCGGATGTCATCGGTGGCGGCGATGAGGGCGGTCTCGGTGCTGTGGTTGGCTCGGAAGCCGGACTGTGAGGGGTCGAGGGATCCGTTCGTCTCGAGGAAAGCGGCCATCTGCTTGTTGACGGTCTTCTCGATGACTTTGGCTGGAAACGGGAGGAGCGAGATGGGGCGGTAATTCTTGAGGTCGGTGGGGTCCGCTGTTGGTTTCTTGAGTAGAGCGCTGAGTTCGGCGTGTTTCCAGCTCTCGGGGAAGATGGTGGTGTCGAAGGATGTGTTGATAATGTCTCGCAGGTGGGGTAGAATGTTTTATTCACATTCAGGGAGTGTTGAAGCTGGACCAGTACAGGGCCATGCAAACCCCACTTTACATTGTTGCCCCATGGAGGGCCAGCCAGAGTCCTTTAGGGATTTGGAAGTTCGTCAGAAGTGGAAGACATCAGTCCGCAGTGTGATTGCTGTGACAATTGGCAACCAAATAAAATATTGCAGTCGAGGTCCAAGGTGAGTGTTGCTGAGTGTATAGGGGACAGTGGAAGGTGTTTCCAACGCTGCCTGGTACAAGTTGAGGAATGGATGACCATCAATCAACTTCAACTAAATGGCAATAAGTCAGAAATCATGCTTTTCGGCAAAGCGGCAGAACATTGGACAGATGACTGGTGGCCAACCAATCTGGTCACCTGCCCAGTACCAAAAGATTCAACCTGAAATTTGGGCTTCCTGATGGATAACAAATTGTCTATGAACAGTCAAATAAACAACATCATCGGTACTTGCTTCGGACTAATGTGTAGTCTGAGAAAAATCTTCAAGTGGATCCCTGTTCTGGCCCGAAAACCCTTAGTCCAGGGGCTAATATTAAATAGGATGGACTAAGGGAACGCACTTTTGGCTTCCATAAATGAACACCATCTGAGGAGGCTTCAGGTTCTCCAGAACACCGCAGCCCGGTTGGTTCTTAACCTCCCGCGAAAAACCTCCTCTGCTGCCTGTTTAAAAAGCCTACACTGGCTGCCGGTAAAAAAGCGCATCCTTTTTAAAACATTATGCCTGGTCCACAGACAAATGTATGAAAAAGTTCCTAAATACTGGTCCAAAAAACTCAGATGATATCAGCCACAAAGAGAACTTAGATCCAGAAACTAACTCCTATTGACACCTTTAAAAATACGAACCTCCAGAAATGGCGGTCGAGCATTTTCGTTTCTGGCCCCGGCCGCATGGAACAAAATGCCTTTCCATCTCCGTAACTCCCCCGATCACGGCTGTTTTCGCAAAGGACTAAAGACTTGGCTCTTTGCAAACTAACTGCGTCCCCTTCTGTCAGAGACTGCTGCAAGCGCCATGAGACTCCTAGGTTGTGATGTGCGTGCTGTACAAATGTCCCTGACTTGACTTGACTTGAGGTGTTATTCCAGGGCATGATGCAGAGGACAGAACCAAGCTGAAACAGGCCACATGACAGAGATGAATGCTGCCACTTAATTCTTACCACAAAACCAGATTCATCATCTGTGTCAGGTGCCTAACATGTGGGTGGTGGTGTTTGGTCTGCATCACTGTGTGGCAGTGATACATCAGGGGCCAGAGGTGGAATGTCTGCCGCACTGTGTGGCACTGATACTTCAGGGGGGCAGAGATGTGGATGGAGTAGTAGCAGCAGCATTCAGCCGCACCAGGCCTTGTGGCGGCAATGCCATGATGAGGATCTGCAGGGCATGGGAAATCACGGCTACATCTCGCTGGTGTGCAGCGTGGCAAACATTTTTTCCATCTACATCCGCTCCAAGCTGTCCATCATTCTCCTTATGTGTCCCAACTCCTGGATGACATCGCTGGAGCCACTCTGACTAGACAGTTGTCCTTGGCTCAGAGTCATGACTCCAGTGATGTCAGCCATGGATTGCCAGAGACCTAGAGTGAACAGTGGGTGTCCGTTAGGGACTGTAATTCATCCCTGATGGGACTTAGACAGCCACGTATGGCATCTAGTTTGGATGCCATGAGGTTGTACCCCACCCACAGCTGATCAGCCATCTTGTCCTGGCACCCTAACACACAGCATTGGAATGCCATGTGTTGGTCGTGGGGGTCCAGGGAGACAGCTGTGGGGGTGGGTGCTTCCTGCTGTGTGGTGTGTGTAGGGGGTGTGGTCTCCATGCAGCTGGGCTGCCCTGCTCCTGGAGGTGGGGTGCCAAAACTGTCCATGAGCTGTTGGAGAGCGGTGTTGATGTTGGGGAGGTCCTTTTTATCATCAGTACTGAGTTGTTGGGTCTGCTCTGCAGGAGGTGTTGATTGCCCCTCTGCAATGTGAAGGGGAGATGCAGATTGACATTGTGTTCACATGTATGTTCACACATTGTACAAGTTTACTAACAGACTGCATGACAATGTACATTGTGACTGTGAGGAGATGCCTATTTGATGCGGGATAGTTGACATTTCTACACGATCAGGGATGTGAGGTTGTACTTGTACATTATCATCTTACAGTTTCCTGCTGTGCCAAATGCAAATGGCCATTTTCTACACACAAGTGGCAGCAGTTGTGTCCTCTGTTCTGTTGTTAAAGTGTTGCAGTTTGTACCAATTTGTTGTCAGTGTTGAGGTGCTCTGATTCTTATGTGTGTATGCTGCATTGTGGGTGGGTTGCTCCTTCAGCTCTGATTTGGCTTGCCCTTATCCCTTTCAGGCGGTGTGCCTTTCACGTCTGTGCTTATACAGAGCTGAGATGTTGCAAACTTGGGTAAATTGGGCTCTTGGTAAGAGTTGTGACTCTTGAGCATGATTTGTCCGCAGATGTGCTATACTTAATTGTGAATGTGTGCCATTGTGCCCATCTCCCCCGTCCCCCCAGTCCTTGGTCGTTACTCACCCTATTGCTGTTGGCTCAGGTCATGTTGTGCAGAGTCCGGTCCCCCAACTCCTGCCACCGGACCCAATGATGACTTGGGACACCATTTCCTCCATCTCATCCAGCTCCTGGTGTGTTGCTGTACTCCCACCTCCAGTCTGCATTGTTGCTTTCAGGTTGGCTGCGAGTTTCAGCTTGGTTTTTGCACTTGACATCAGTTCAGCACTTCCTGCAGTCGTCCACTTCCCTTCTCTTCACCCCGACTGCATTCACCTTGGCCATATTGGATTTTTATTTGCCAATGACACAGTGGAGGTGATGAACAGTTGGTGGTGGTGTTCTATCCCCTCCGTAATGAGGATTTGGTTTTCCTGCGGACTGAAATGCGAGTACCTCTTCTTCTCCTTGCCCTTCCCTGACCCCGAGGTCCCAGGTTGGTCCTCCGTGGGTCTTGTGGGGTTCTGATTGTCCTCTGTACTTGCTCCGGCTACCTCCATGGTGCTTCACAGTTGTTGTGTTTTTTGTTGCTGCTTTTATAGTGATTTCTCCCGCCTGACTTGTGGGACTTGCAGGACTGGCGCTGCTCATCGCTGAATTGTTTATCACAGTTGGGCCCATCACACCTTTTTGCACGTTCGGGGTTTGATTTTCAGCGCCGTCCCGGTAAATTTACCACGGACATTTGACGCATTATCGCGAAACTATTGCATGTTACCGCCGTGTTGAGAATACGACATTAACACAGAGTTATTTTCCTGCGATAGACGGCGATATGAAAAATTGCGTTAACCAATTTTGGCGATTATTATCGCACGTTCTTGAGAATATCCCCCAAAGGCTTACAAAGGCGCCTCCTCCCTGTAGCCCGCGGGTGGTGAATGCAGATTGGTGCAGAAGATTCTCCTTGCTTGCCCGCATAGGTGGTACCCTCTGTACCCTTTGTATTTCCAGTTGGCACTGCAGTAGTTTGAGGTTCAGATGAAGCAGGTGGGTGCAAGCTAGATACCATGCCTGCAACAATTTACTTTAGCTATTAATACCCATCTAGGCATGGCTTCCTTTAGCGAGCTCTGCTTTGTCCTCTAAGAAAGAGACTTTAGACGTGTGTTCACTCATTTTTTTTAATCCATTACATGAAAGTGACGATGCATAAAGATTATCAAGGTGCAGGTTCTTTAGCGATTGGCCCAATATTTAATACTATTACTACAGCCTTCATTATTAATTGCTATCAGAAGATGTTGTTTAAGGTGTTAGGTTTTGCATGTGTTAGCTTAAAGCAGGTTGTGAATATAGCGCTCTGCCCAGTGTTAATTTGAGCCAGTGGTTTCCGGTGCTCGGCATCAGCACTTAATTGTCAGCACCTGTGTTTGGTTGTCGGCACCTATACTTGATTGTCATCACTGGCACATATGACAGCCACCAACTGGTGGCGCTGTTTGTATAATCTAGAGATAGGCAGAACAGCAATTATTTATTCATTCAGAATGCTTTAAAAACAACTAATACCTGACACATAAGCTAATTTTATAGCTTTCGGGGTCTACAAAAGGCTGAATTGTCACACTTGTAGCAGTGTGCTGGTTAGTAATTGTGTAGGTACTGTTATTGGCAAAGACAGCAGAGGCAATGGGTGGTGCAAGCTGCAGAAGCCTCCTCACCAAACCCATGGCCCTTATTTTGTTTTATTGTTTTACAAATTAAGCACTGGGTCTGCCATCCTAGGGATTGTCTTTTAGGACCAAACTCCTATTGCATTTGGTTGGGGGATGTATTCTTCGTTAGGTTGAAAACGCAATAGCAGATTTTTATTTGGATACGATGTATATATGAGGGTCTGGGCGGATGTGTTCAATGCCCAATAAACAGATTTACAGAAGAGAAGTCAACTCGAATTTTTCATACAGCTAATGGGAGAAATTGTACATCCTCAGATGTAGCTAGAGCCAAAACGAATATATGTGGGCGGGTAGAAAAAATTCCAGAGACCTATAATAAATGCCCGTCTCAAATTTCCCATCAATGCTCCCCATATTTTATTACATTTCCAAGGCCACCACCTCCTAGCATGCCATCATTTGAAGCTCCATGTACAAGTCCATATCTGCTTTTTATGATTCCATCGATGGTATTAATATATTCAGGATACCTGTACGCTACCACCAGTGCAGGATTCACAAATGTTTTCAAGTACTTCGAGATTTCCATATCTCTCCATATACCCAGTGTCACTGTTTTGGGTATGGCTATCAAGCTGTTTATTTCATGTAATATACTTTCCCCAAAAGATTGTATTGTCGGATATCGCCATAGTAAGTGACAAAACAAACCATCCGGCTCGCAACCTCTCAGACATGCTGATGTTGGGGATTTTTCCAAACAGTTCCATTTGTACTAGGGTACAGTATTATTATGTAGTATCTTTAGCTGAACCACCCAGTCACCTGCTCTTATAGCCACTTCTTCCAGAAAACCTAAGATCCACTATCTATTCCTCATATTCCAGTGCCCCTAGGTTTATTTCCCATTTCCCTTTTGAGCTCAACAAGAGCATTTGGAGAATAATTCATTAATGTTCTTAGGGGTGGGTGTAATTTGCGTAGTTGCACTACGCAAAGCTCCGTGAAATGACAAGAGTTCCGCGAACATGCGGAATTGCTTGTTCCACCCGTTCGCAATGCTTTTTTCTGTTCGCGAATGCTGTTTGCGTGCTCAGGGAGAAATATCTTGTGAACGCGCATTTTGAAAGCGCGAACAAGTCAAAAATTACACGAAGCCGCAGAATTTTTTGCAATTCCGCATTCCCCGCTGAACATGAAATTACCCAAATCTGAGAGCGGAACAGAATTTACTGCCCACGCCCACTATCCATGAGACGACAATCGATTTTCTAAGGGCCTACAATCCACCATAACAACATTACTCCCATATTCTTCCCAAAGATACAACATATCTGCAGCTGAAAGAATTCTTTCTTACACATTTCAAACGTAGCTCTTAATTGCTCAGACATAACCCTTGAATGAAGCTATCATTTGGCTGCAGTTTTATTAAACCATTCAGTTCCCACCTCCTAAATCCTTCCATGTTAGGTACATCTTTCATAATACCACCTACTAACAGCACGGTTCAAAGATAGCATTCCCTGTCAAGCGGCTCAGCAGGCCCTCACAACAGTCAGTGGATTGCAGGAGTGCCCTGTTGTGAGAAGTTGGCCTGATATATGATGTTTCCAATTCTGGAACGACCTTGTATCAGTCCAAACAATCCCTTATGGTGTCTGGTTGTAAGTCAACCTTATAGACAAGCTATCTTAATGGTAGCATAGACTAAGCAGCCTTAAAGGCTAAACTCAAGAGGTCGTGTTAAGCGAGCTGTTTTACCAAACACAATCCTGTAATATCAAATGAAAGGACACCACACAAGTATATATTATAAAAATATATGTGTTTATTTCTAAAATAATCCCCAGTACTCTTTATGAGCAAAGGGGCACAAGCGTTAAATCAAAAGCACAGTATAACATATGAAAGTTGCACAAGGCGGGTGGCCACTCAAACCATATATTAAGAAAGTGGTATAAGAGATACCAATCGAACAGTGGTTAGGCCTAGGGCCAAGGGAATCGCTGGGAGCAGTCGGGACAAGCAATGCTGAAGTCGGGAAAAGCCCGCGGGATTCGGGTGCAGTGCTTAAAGTACACGCATGCACCAATGCAAAGTCAATGGTGCGTAAAAGTTACACAGATAGAGTTTAAGGATACTTCCGCTGAACCTAGATGGACAAAACTTTAGACACAGACCCTAGAGGTGTGTACCAGTGTGGGAACACCGGCGTTGCTGAGTTACCTCACCCACAGGAAGCGGGAGCATAGGGTCGAAGTGGCGTCGGGTTTCGTCACGCAGGTTGCTGGTGCTTGTAGCTGAAGATGCTGCAGGCGGTGTGAAGGAGAAGTGTCCGGTGTGATACAAGGGTGGATCAGAGTAGAAAAGTACCTGAAAGCAGAGGGGACAGAGTCTGGGTCACTCAACAGTGACCAGGGTGGAACCAGGACGGAACCAGGCAATGTCGGGCGCAATCAGGTGGTTGTCGAGGAGCTTCTCTCCGCTGCCACGTGGGCTCTGGGGCATCTGCGATGTCCAGGAGCAGGTCACGAGCTGTCCCACGCAGGTTCTCACCGTCGGCGCTGTCGGCTTCAAGATCGGAGCAAACAACACTTGGCAAGAGCAATCCACGCAGGACTGGAAGATTGCTTCTTACTCGGACCAGGAGGGTCAGAGCGGGTGCTCCTTTTCAGAGGAGCTGGTGCAAGTCTAGAGCAACCAGAATCGCAAGTCGTATTTAGGTTTTCGCCGGCACAGGGGCCAAAGCCAGCTGGCAAGTGACCGGGCAAACGCGTCGAGCCAAAGAAAGCAGAAGGGCCCCACGCAGCACTCGTCGAGTGTAGAGGGGTGAGCTTCAGTGCAAAAGTGGCTCAGGGTTGGGGCTTCTCAAAACCCGGTGTACAACTTCGAGGGTCACTCGTGGGCTGCACGGTCAGCGTCTCGTGGTATCTCAAGATGGCGTGCCCCACGCTTCCAGTCACCTCCACGGGTCTCAGCTCTGCAGGGACTGTGGATCGGGCTGTAAGAAGGCAGGCAAGCTTGATCTCGTCGATCTCTGTTGCTCGAGTTCTGGCGGGAACTGCAACAAAGCAGACGTCGAGGTGCTGGATGGTGCCTGTTTGCACAGGGTGGTCACTCCTTGACCACAAGGGAGATAATTCAGTCTTCTACGTTGAGTAGGATGTCGAAGGGTCCAGAGTTTCATTTCAAATGTTTCATCAGGATAATCTGAGTGCGTTGGCACTGCTCCCATTCTTATACCAATCTAGGGGGCTGGATTACCTGCTAGGTCCCATCCTATGGGTGGGACCCAGAAGGGGGTGGATACACCCCTTTCCCTTTGATCCAGGCCACGCTGGGACAGGGGCTGGTGTGCCCCAGAACCGGTTTGGCCAGATTATGCAAGGGGCAGCCTTGTGCTCCCCAGGCAGTGTCTGGTTTCTTTCAAACCTCCCTGCTACAATCCACTATCTCCTGTCTGGGGTGGTGTAACACCTCCCTGCGACAGGAAAGCCTTTGTCCAGGCCTCCTCTGCTGAGTTTCGGTCAGCAGCAGGAGGTCAGACTTGTGTCTGTGGCAGAAGCATCCATTTTGTGGATCTGAGGCTCTTTTAAAAATCAACCGTGTTTCAGTAAAGTAAAATGTCTTCTCCCTCTAGAGGGGTGGAATGCTATCCCCGTCGACAGAACTGTTGAGGGGATAGTATTCCAAATCGTATGACACCTTACACAACATGTTTTGATAAAGCCAAACCAAAGTTGCTATATAACCTCGAGGATTATAATGCACTTAATAGTATATGGTATGGCATTATCCCAGATCAGCTTAGGGAGTTGTTCCTGACAGCTGCAGACAGGCTCAGCTCATGCCCGAGCACCATCTCACATTAAACCACGCACTCTGCCTCCAGAATTCATAAGGCCTTCCACAGGAGTGGCTCACAGGTTTATATGTGTCCAGATATAGGTTTAGGTATAGGTATACTATATCTAAGCAAGGGGTGATTACACCCACTTGCCCCAGCTGAGTGATCAGCCAGTTGTGTCAATTTAAGAACCAGCTAGGGGTGGCAAAAGCTATGCTTCAGAACCCTGGTAGGCCTTGGTGGCACCTATGCCCTGAGCACCTATAGTGCATGGTACAGGGGCTGACAAGGAGTCCATTTCCAATTGGGTGATGTACCTATAGTACATGTATGTGAATTTAGAGAGAGAACAGCAGGCTGGGGGTCTGATTAGCAGGCCCACAGCCTCAGTAAGTCGAAAACCAGTGAAGCAAAAAGCAAAAATTGGGGTGACCATAGGATAGCAGACCCTACTCTCCTACACCTGTGCTTCCTTACTCCAAACATCCAATGAAGTAATGCCTTTATCCTTAAATTCATGTTTATCTGTTCTCAGGGAAGATTCTTCCTGGAGAAGAAGCCCATGTGCTTGTGTGACCCAACTGCATGGCATTCGTTTATTAACCTATGAAATAATGAGCGGACCTTCTGGTATTTGAATCTTTTTCCATGGGGTAAAACAAATAATCCTGCAGTAAATGCATTAGTCCACTAAGCAACCATGTCCAGCCAGAGAATAGGAGGGGCAGAATGAGCTGGAGTTCTGGACTTTTTGGTTCCGTCCAGAGGTGTCAGGGAACAACACCCAAAGACCCCGGAGTTCCACCTGCCTTGGTGCACAAATGAACAGAAACACGGGCTTCTCGATGGTGGCGTCAAAGACCAAAGGTTTATTACTGCAGGGACACAGAAGTCACAGAAACTACGCATGGGCAGTGTCTAGGAGCCTGTTCAAATTGTACAAAGTGGGTTGCTCCTTATATACTAAATTTTGGCCTTCAGGCGAATTCTTTACATGTTGGTACATTCCCAAAACCTTTGTGTCATAAACAATAAATATTTGGTGTACACAGGAACCGTTGATAAAATCTGATACGAAACATCTACGAAGAGGGGTTCCCACTAGTTCATCACAATCCCTTGTCAATATTGCATTCAAGAGTCGGACCGCCTCATCGTAAATTTCGTTACCTCCCCCTAATAAAGATTCAGAAAGAAAGGAACGGAGCCAGGTGTGGAAGATAGGAAAGCGGGATAAGAGATGTTTGTGGGTTGTAAATGGGCAAGGCTACCAGCTTCGGCCGCCTAATCATGATCAGCACAATGGACACGAAGACCAGTTTAGCAGGACTGGCCTCGGGCAGAGGAGGCAGCCTTTGTCGAGTCATGCAGCTACAGCGTGATCTGGTTTAAGGTGCACGTGTCATGAAAGGGGTGAATCTCCGGCTAAGGCTACGTGTCCTTAATCGAAATAAAGTGATCAGAGGTTATTGCGTATGTGAGGGCAAGAAACACAAAATGGCTGCCATGATCTAAGAGGGATGCCGTGGGTAGATCAGAAATGTGTTCATAAAAGGAGTGCTCTTGTTTGTAGCGTAGCGAAAACACCAGGGTATGCTAAATGGATCATTTGCGGTTCGCTGATACCAATATTATGTATTTCCGACAAATTTGAAAACACGGGTTCAAATCGTCACGGAACCTCAGACCCTCCTTTTGCCCTTACATAGGCAATTAATCTATGTCAGAATCCAATTCTATGTTCATCAGGTCAGTGACATGCTGTTGTATCATCATCCTTTCTCGTGCCTTTTCTCCAAACGCAGGTGGTTTTTTGAGACAAGTTGCAGCACAAAGACTACACAGAGCAGGACCACACTGGATAATCAGGCAGCATGAAAATAGGAATACTAAAATGACACCAATGACCATTAGAACCTTCCATCCCCACGCTGAGATCAGAGTCCACACCCACTCCATAAAGGACCAGTTTCCCTTATCTACGTGAATAGAGTCGGAAATCTTGTGTAGCTTAGAGATCGCCTCATAGACTGTTGGAGCATTATTAGGAATAAAGACACAGCAGCTCGATTGGATCATTCTGCATACCCCACCTCGATCTGCAAGTATAACGTCTAGAACCATACGATTCTGCAATGTCATGAGTCTATCCGCCTGAAGCTCAGCTGTCAGGTTGCTAAGGGCACCAGCAGTTTCGGTAATAGTAGATTCAACTACCCGTGTTAGCTGACGTATATTTCTACTATTGGCCATAGGCCCCCAGAACGGAAGGAAGCCTTTGAAGAAGTCTCCAGCTTCCTGACCAGCGGTATCTTCCTTGCTGAAGACACCTCTCGCTACTCTGGTTTTGTGGTAATCAGATGAAGCAGTGTATGTCGGAGGCAACAATCGAGCAATATAACATGATCCTGAAAAGTCGGCAGGCAACCATGTATAAGCTCTGTCTCGACAAATGAAGTAGGTACCCCTAGCAGTGAGAAAAGCAGGGGAAGAGTTAGCCGGAAACACATAAGTCTCTACGCACTCACTCCTCCCTAGCTGAGCTTTCGGATTTCCCCCATTACCTTGCAAACAGACCTGACCTTGGTGAGGTACGACCCAGATTGGAGTTGAGCTTTTACGCTTGCTTTCTCCCAAACTAAGGCGATACTCTGAAGTATTCCAACTTAAATATACTCGCAATTCGTCTCTAGGGTATGATGGAGTATTATTGACGTCCTTGACCATGTCAATAATTCCCTGGACTAAGGCTTTGTTGGCAGAGTTATATTTAGTGGAACGTGGTGGACGTGGAGGATAGGTTTCAAGGGCATAAGCAAAGATGGTTTGAAGGGCCTGAAATGATCCATTGTAGCTGAAAGGCAAAACCAGATAGGGAATACCTTTATCCATAGTGTGGGGTATCAAGCCACACACCCAGCAGTCTGTAGTGTTAACTACCAGTTGGTGTTGGTGCAAGAGCTGTACAAAAGTGTTGTTAATGAATTCTGAGCGTCGGGCTTGCTCATGTTCCGGAAACGAGTGAAAAGAGTGTATAGAAGAAACAGTAGAAATAGCAGGATCAAGGGGAGGTACTGTAGTAACAGGCACAAAAATCAAATTTATACTAAAAACGATTCCACCCACCAATGTTGCTAAAATAATTAAGAATGTAATGGCACATTGCATCAAAAAGCATTTGCTATGAAGAATTCTATGAAGTCTGTTTCTGCGAATATAAATCACATTTTCTCGATGCAGCGCAGGAAGCTCCATCTTCTACAATCCGCTCGCGACCACTGATGATGTGTACGTAGATGAAAATGCCTCTATCAGCTCTGGGAGTTCCCAGAACCAACAGAAAGATCGACCTTGTGTCAGACCCCTGCAAATTCAACTAGGCACACAGCCACGACCCTACGGCTACCCAGACGGCAAGGCAATTTTTTTAAAACAATAAAACAATAGCAAACTTCCTGGCTGAAGGCAAAAGTTCAAAATTTAAAAATATCACAATAGGCAGTTGCCTGCTTTATTTGTCCATTTTACGGCTTCGTAAGTTATATCTCTGCTTCGCAGGTACTGTCTGATCGGCAAAAAGCGTTTCACTGGTAGTTGTTGCAGTGTTCAGGTTCGCAGATGACAGAGTCTTTTCTGATGCAGGTGACAAATGTTCAGTGTTCAAAGGAGATTTTTTAGAAGGAGAGTCAGAAATCAATTCGGCATCGCTGAAAGGGATGAACTTCGGTGTACTTTCGAATTCGGAGGAACCAATTCCCTTCTTCACCCAGTCGTCATAAGGAAGTGGCAGGGGTACACGCTTTACATGTGACGCGTGCACCCAGTGCTTGCGTCCGGCCACACGAACTGCTGTCCTCGTTGAGAGTAGGATTTGGAAGGGGCCGACAAATCTCGGCTGAAGGTTCTTCGTCCTCGCGAAGTTTTTGATGACGACGAGGTCTCCCGGTTTCAGCTGATGCCCTGGACTCTCCGGAGGCTTTGGCAAAGCATCGAAAACCTGTTGATGAATAAGACTCAATTTAGCAGTCAAGTCGTAAAGGTAGTCTATCAACATAGGATATTCTAGAGAACAAAACTTTTTAGGCCTCGGCACACCCCAAATATTTGCCGGACGGCCAAAAACAATTTCATAAGGGCTAAGCCCCACTCTAGAATGTACAGTTGCTCTCGTTGATAACAAGGCCAAAGGAAGTGCGTCTGGCCAGGCCAAACCTGTGGATGCTTGTATTTTAGCTATTTTCAGCTTGAGGGTGCCATTGTAACCCTCCACTAAACCAGCAGACTGGGGATGGTTCGCACTGTGGAACTTCTGTTTCAGCCCTAGGCCGGCACACACACTCTGCATAACTTTCCCTATAAACTCACTTCCATTATCTGACCATACAATCCGTGGCATTCCGTATCTAGGGAAATATTCCTTGAGAAGAATTTTGGCAGTTGATAGGGCAGTGTTGTCCTTTAGTGGGTATGCTTCTATCCACCTGGAAAAAGCACAAACCACCACTAGGACATATTTTAAATTATTACAGCGGTCCATGTGAATAAAATCTAATTGAATCACTTCAAAAGGGCAGGAAGGAGGAGCGAAATGACCAGCTGGAGTTGAAGTTCCCTTGCCAGGATTATTCATCAAGCACACCATGCAATTTTTCACCACTCTCTCTGCACACTTACTGATTCCCTCATTTTTCCAGACCGGAGCCAACATTTTACAGATTCCTTTAGAACTTATATGCGCTACTCCATGCGCCATCGTCACTACTGCAAGCACATACGCATCAGGCAACATCCAACGCTGCTGTTCTGTCAAATCAATCCAACATCCATTCGAGTCCAACTTGCCCGTACTTTCTCTCCATACACGTTTCTCTTCCTCAGTTGCTTCTTTCTGAATCTCTTTCACACTTTCCATAGTATCCTCACACATTCCAGACTCAGCAATCCATCTTGCAGACTGTCAGGAATATCAGGGCGGCTTGCGGTCTAGGGCCCGCCCCACGGCATGAGTTATGCTCGAGGTATTTGTGTGGGAAAGTTCACAGTTTTCCCTCCAGGGGGCGCTGGTGGTTCGCTTGCACAACCTACAGTAACATATGTTGATGCATATAATGATGTGTGATGTAAATGTACTTGGAACATGCTCTTTATACCCCTTAGTTCGCCTAATGCGTGAGATTTGACTGTCTCACGCGAAATGAGTGAGGTTTGGCAACCTCACGCGAGATGCGTGAGGTTTGGCAAGCGGTATTGAAAACCTCACGCGAAATGCGTGAGAAACGGCAAGCGGTCGCGTTTAACATCGGGCGTAGCCACGTTAACGTGCGCGACCACGCCCAGACCTCTTTGCTCACTATTCTAGAGATCTTGAGGGTGTAGCAGCGTCTCCCTGTAGCTCTGAGTGGAGTTCAGAGTTTTGGAAGCATTTTCTTGGACTTTGCTTCTGGAAGTGGTTGGCAATCCTTTTGAAGGTCCTTTGGGAAGGCGCAACCTGCTGTGGAGGCATTTGGGAATCCTTTGCAGTACCAGTAAGTTGGATATCTGAGGCTTAGGTTTCTTCGGCCACGCCCTGTGTATCAGTAGAGTAGGTCGTACTCTACAGGTAGGACATTTTAAGCTATTTTCTGCGCCAATATTTAAAGTCCATTATAGTAAACTTATTTAAAAGTGTTTTTGAGTCTTTTATCTGCGCAAATTACACATTCTTTGTTCTCTGTGAAATAATTCTCTGAGAGCTTAGGCTCTAACTTGTTGGGTCTTTTTCTTATGGTTTCTTTGGTCGCAATCCATAACCGTCGCAGTACGAATTGACATTACGAAAGAAAGAATTATATTGTTAAAGAAAGAATTTTCAAGTGAAGGTTTTGAACTTGAGATTATTTATGTAAAGACTGCACTAGAGATTATTCATGTAAAAGTTTATGTTTTACTAGGCAAAGAGACATTTTTGACTGTCATTGTAAAGTGGTTATTTACAAGAAAGGTGTCATTCTGTCAGTGTTGAATCTGAGACCCAAATGTGTTTTCTTTTGATGCTTAATTTAAAGGAATGATTTCATATATGTTAATTTGGAGTTAAACCCAGGTTAAAGACAAAAGGTCTTTTATTGAGGGGTGAAATTTTAGTTCTTTAAGCTGTTGCAGAGTTCTTAGAATATCGGTATAGATTTGCAACACTAACTTTTCCTTTTCAGATCTCCTTCCCTGCTGTTCCCTACCCAACTCCCCTGACTAACTTTTCCTTTTCAGATCTCCTTCCCTGCTGTTCCTTTCCCAACACCCTTTTCCCCTCGCTTGATCACTTCAATATTCTGTGTATTTACAACAATCAGAATTGGAGGTATCGAGAGGTGGGCCCCTATATCAACTCGACAGATCCTGAGGAAGACCTCGTCTGACAGAATAGTGAGCCCACGAATTCTTTTCCTCCTGATCTGTCGGAGTTGCTATAATGGCCACCTTAGATGATTTAATGGCGGTAATTGTAAAAATGCAAACTGATCTAAATGAAACCATGAATGCAACTGCGTTATTGGCTGAGAAAGTGGATAACATTCAACTTCAGAATACACCATTACCTGATGAAGTTCAGGATACAGGTTCAAGAGCTCCCACTAATATCTCTGTTACTGTACCCCCGCAAATTCCTTTAGCATCCCCAGAACGTTTTACTGGAGATCCTTCTAAGGTGCAAACCTTCTTGACACAAATTGAGTTGCACTTTTCTTGCAGGCCTGCAGCCTTTCCCACTCCTCAATCTAGGATTGCGTTCCTTATATCCTACCTGTCTGGAGATGCCGCTACTTGGGCGGTTCCGTTGGTCAGACAGGATAGTGCCTTATTATATAACTGGAGACGTTTTGTAGGGGAATTTGAAAAGGTGTTTGATAGGCGAACTGTAACTTTATCTGCAGACAGGGAATTATTGCAATTAAGACAAGGAAACAGAGACCTTATTTCTTATTTGTCCCATTTTAACAGACTGGTGGCCGAAACCTCTTGGCCAGAAGAAAAGAGAGCTGCTCTTTTTTATCAGGGTTTGCGGGATGAGTTGAAAGATGTTCTTGCACAAATTGATCCACAACCAACTGCATGTTCGGATTTGATTAATCTAACCTTACGACTGGATCATCGGCTCTCTGAAAGAAGGTCAGATAAAAGAAAGAGCGAGAAGCCAAATTGGAAGAATGAACCTAGATCTCGGACTCAACTATCTCACTCCGAATCCAGTTCAGAACCAATGGAGATCGGAGCTCTTAGACAACCATTATCTAAGGAAGAAAAAGAAACCCGACGCAAAAATGGACAATGTCTTTACTGTGGTCGCAAAGGACATTTCGTGAAGGATTGCTTGATGAAGCCAAAAACTAAGTCCTTCAGTGCAAACAAGGCGGCAATCCTAGAAAAAACAGATCAAACGTCGGAAAACTAGTTTGCCCGAGATGTTTAGAAGGGGATCTCTTGGGTACCATCGCTTACCCTTCCATAAACTCTTGTGTGTCCAATTACAAAGCTCATTTCAGGTTAGCAGTACAAATTCAAGTAACTCTTAAGATTTGGCAAATGGAAGTTTTAATTGACTCTGGTGCTACTGGGAACTTTGTTGATCTAGACACTGTACAGAGACTAAGTATCATTTGCGAGAAAAAAGAAACTCCAGAAATTGTCCAAGCAGTCGATGGGAAGGTTTTGTCCGGAGGGCCAGTTACAATGCAAACCTCAAAAGTGGTTATGATCTGTGAGGATTCAAAGAAACAAAGACATTTAGAAGAAGTGCAATTCGATGTGATCCAAGCTCCTCAGTATGGGTTTATTTTGGGCATGCCTTGGCTCTGCTTGCATAATCCTCTAATCGATTGGCAAAAAAGAGAACTTGTATTCCTCTCAGAGTTTTGTCAGTCATCTTGTTTAAAAATCTTGGAACCAATTGTAAGTAAAATCGCAACTGCAGAAGAAAAAGAGACAATTTTACCCAAAGCATACAGAGAATTTCAGGAGGTGTTTAGTGAAGAGAAAGCAGCAAAACTTCCACCTCATCGAAGCTATGATTGTCAGATTGATCTTCTGCCAGGATCATGTGTACCCAATTGTAGAATTTACGCATTATCAGAAAAAGAAAACCAACATTTGAGAGACTATCTAGACCAATATCTAGAAAATGGTTTTATCCGTCCTTCTAAGTCTCCAGCTGCCTCCCCTTTGTTTTTTATTCCAAAAGCGAATGGGGAATTAAGAACTTGCATCGACTATAGGGCGCTGAATAAAATAACCATCAAAAATAAATATCCATTGCCGTTAATCCCTGTCCTTTTGGATCAAGTCAAGACAGCAGTGATTTATACCAAACTTGATCTCAGAGGGGCTTATCACTTGGTACGAATCCGACAAGGAGACGAGTGGAAGACTGCATTCAAAACTCGATATGGTCTGTTTGAATACTTGGTAATGCCATTCGGTCTCTGTAACGCCCCAGCAGCATTCCAATTCTTCCTCAATGATGTCTTGCGAGAATTTTTAGATCTATTTGTTATCGTCTATATCGATGATATTTTAATCTACTCAAACTCTGTGGAAGAACATGAAGGCCATGTAAAACAAGTTTTGAAAACCCTACAAAAACATAATTTGTATTGTAAACTAACAAAATGTGACTTTCATGTATTTGAAGTGGAATTTTTAGGTGTCCTACTCACCCCAACAGGAATGAAAATGACTGATCGAAAGATCCAAGCAGTAGCTGAGTGGCCTATTCCAACTTCAGTCCGGGATGTACAATGTTTTTTGGGTTTTGCAAACTTTTACCGTCGATTTATTGATCACTTTTCTGCAGTAGTAGCTCCTATCACAAGATTACTGAGAAAGAAGGTAAAATTTGAATGGTCTTCCGAGGCAAATGATGCATTTCAGAAACTAAAAAAGGCGTTCACAGCAGCTCCAATTTTAATGCACCCGGATGTTAAAGAACCTTTCATAATCGAAGCAGATGCGTCAGATGTGGCAATTGCAGCTATTCTTTCTCAAAGGCATCCTAAAACTGGTCAAATGCATCCGGTGGCATACATGTCACGAAAATTGAACTCAGCCGAACAAAACTATATCATCGCAGAAAAAGAGTTACTTGCTATCCTAGAAGCCTTCAGAGAATGGAGACACTACATCATGGGAGCTAAATTCACTGTAACCGTTTACACGGATCATAGGAATTTGCAATTTATGAGCTCAGCCAGAATGTTGACACCCAGACAGCTAAGATGGATGATGTTTTTTGCAGAATACGATTTCGTAGTAACTTATCGTCCTGGTCAAGACAACAAGAAAGCTGATGCTCTTTCTAGGAAAGATTCTTCTTTGCACAGGTTCGAAGGAGATCCACAAGCGATCATAAGCCCAGATAAAGTACTTTGTTTGATATCAGCCGATCAATTTCTAGAGAAAATACACGAAAGCTTCTCTCCTAATCAATGGAAAAAATGGGAGAATAAGGAAGAGAATCAAACTATCAAAGAGGGATTACCATTTCATGGAAGGCAAATCTATCTACCAACCAAAGAACTACAAAGAACTGTTTTCAGTTGGTTACATTCTCATCCAATGGCAGGACATCCGGGTCCGAGGAAGACAGTGGAGAAAATACAAAGATTATTCTGGTGGCCAACTCTGCAGAAAGATGTGACTCAAATGGCTCAAAACTGTGAAACTTGTGCAAGATTCAAAACGGATCACAGTAAACCAAAAGGTCTGTTGCAAGTGCTACCCACTCCAACCAGACCTTGGGAACATATTTCCTTGGACTTCATTACAAATCTTCCGCAAAACAGTCAACATTCAGTTATCTTGGTAGTTGTAGACAGTTTAACAAAGTACGCACATTTCATAGCTTGTAAACAATTGCCTACAGCTGGACAGTTAGCGCAAATCTTTCTAAAAAATATCGTGAAACTACATGGACTGCCTTCAGTATTGATATCGGATCGAGGTTCTCAGTTTTCATCCAAGTTCTGGCAACAATGGTGTCAATGTCTACAGATCACGTCAAATATGTCAACCAGTCATCATCCTCAAACGGATGGTCAAACCGAACGATTAAATCAAACCCTGAAGCAATATTTGCGATGCTATGTAACAGATTCAAAAGAGTCTTGGTTGGATTTGCTATGGTTTGCTGAGATAGCCTATAACTCATCACCTCATTCTTCTACAGGATCCTCTCCTTTTGAGGCCCTATATGGCTATATACCAAAAACAATTCCTCTAAATCTGCCCAAAGAAGAGACCAATGCACCCGCAGTTCAAGAGACAGTGCAAATTATGCAGAACATTCATCAGAAAATTCACAAAAGGCTATTACAAAGTAAAGAGAAATACAAGCAGCAATATGATAAGCGTCATCGAGCAGGACCAATGTATTCTTCTGGAGATAAGGTGTGGTTATCCACTAAGAACTTACAATTTAAACACAAAAACATGTTTCGTCCCAAATTCATTGGTCCATATTCAGTGATCCGTCAAGTTAATCCAGTGACATACAAATTGCAACTTCCCAAGAACTTGCGGATTCATCCTGTATTTCATACGTCATTGTTAAAGCCAGCTAGACAAGGTGTAACCCCCAAACCTGCACCGATCCTGATTCAGGGCAATTGGGAGTATGAGGTGCAGAAGATATTGGATTCTAAACGCAGAGGCACGAAACTATGGTATCTGGTTTCCTGGAAAGGTTACGGTTCTGAGAATGATTCTTGGGAACCGGCAGAACATGTTCATGCCCCTCGGTTGTTACGCAGATTCCACCTCCTTCATCCTTCTAAGCCGGGCCCTAGACCGCTCTTGGGAGGGGGAGGTACTGTCAGGAATATCAGGGCGGCTTGCGGTCTAGGGCCCGCCCCACGGCATGAGTTATGCTCGAGGTATTTGTGTGGGAAAGTTCACAGTTTTCCCTCCAGGGGGCGCTGGTGGTTCGCTTGCACAACCTACAGTAACATATGTTGATGCATATAATGATGTGTGATGTAAATGTACTTGGAACATGCTCTTTATACCCCTTAGTTCGCCTAATGCGTGAGATTTGACTGTCTCACGCGAAATGAGTGAGGTTTGGCAACCTCACGCGAGATGCGTGAGGTTTGGCAAGCGGTATTGAAAACCTCACGCGAAATGCGTGAGAAACGGCAAGCGGTCGCGTTTAACATCGGGCGTAGCCACGTTAACGTGCGCGACCACGCCCAGACCTCTTTGCTCACTATTCTAGAGATCTTGAGGGTGTAGCAGCGTCTCCCTGTAGCTCTGAGTGGAGTTCAGAGTTTTGGAAGCATTTTCTTGGACTTTGCTTCTGGAAGTGGTTGGCAATCCTTTTGAAGGTCCTTTGGGAAGGCGCAACCTGCTGTGGAGGCATTTGGGAATCCTTTGCAGTACCAGTAAGTTGGATATCTGAGGCTTAGGTTTCTTCGGCCACGCCCTGTGTATCAGTAGAGTAGGTCGTACTCTACAGGTAGGACATTTTAAGCTATTTTCTGCGCCAATATTTAAAGTCCATTATAGTAAACTTATTTAAAAGTGTTTTTGAGTCTTTTATCTGCGCAAATTACACATTCTTTGTTCTCTGTGAAATAATTCTCTGAGAGCTTAGGCTCTAACTTGTTGGGTCTTTTTCTTATGGTTTCTTTGGTCGCAATCCATAACCGTCGCAGTACGAATTGACATTACGAAAGAAAGAATTATATTGTTAAAGAAAGAATTTTCAAGTGAAGGTTTTGAACTTGAGATTATTTATGTAAAGACTGCACTAGAGATTATTCATGTAAAAGTTTATGTTTTACTAGGCAAAGAGACATTTTTGACTGTCATTGTAAAGTGGTTATTTACAAGAAAGGTGTCATTCTGTCAGTGTTGAATCTGAGACCCAAATGTGTTTTCTTTTGATGCTTAATTTAAAGGAATGATTTCATATATGTTAATTTGGAGTTAAACCCAGGTTAAAGACAAAAGGTCTTTTATTGAGGGGTGAAATTTTAGTTCTTTAAGCTGTTGCAGAGTTCTTAGAATATCGGTATAGATTTGCAACACTAACTTTTCCTTTTCAGATCTCCTTCCCTGCTGTTCCCTACCCAACTCCCCTGACTAACTTTTCCTTTTCAGATCTCCTTCCCTGCTGTTCCTTTCCCAACACCCTTTTCCCCTCGCTTGATCACTTCAATATTCTGTGTATTTACAACAATCAGAATTGGAGGTATCGAGAGGTGGGCCCCTATATCAACTCGACAGATCCTGAGGAAGACCTCGTCTGACACAGACGTAGCAACATACATTCTGCTCATCATGTCTCTAGCTGTCTGTTTAGCAATTTCATCAGCAAAAGCATTCCCACGACCAACATCATCCGTGATTGCTTTATGAGCACTGCACTTTACAATCGCAACTTCAGTCGGCAAGGTTAGAGATTCCAACAAGTCGTTAACTAGCTGACCATGTTGGATCTTGGTCCCATGGGACGTAATGAAACCTCTTTCTCTCCACAAACGGCCAAAACTATGGGCCACGCCAAATGCGTACTGACTGTCTGTGAACACATTCACTCTCTTTCCCTCAGCTAAAACACACGCTCTCGTTAGAGCTATTAATTCTGCAGCTTGGGCAGAATTCTGACTCACTCTTGCAGTCTCCACAATCGTCTTCAAAGTCGTTACTGCGTAAGCAGCAGTCACATCACCATTCTCCAATTTAAAACATGACCCGTCCACATACAGCGTACCATCTGGATCGGATAACGGAGTATCCTTCAAGTCAATACGTCCTTTTGTCTCTTCCTCCGTTTTAAAACAGCAATCATGTGGCTCGGAATCACTCGACTCTTGATCAGTCGGCAACAGTGTTGCTGGATTCAATACATTACATCTTTTGATCTGAATATGACTCGCTAGTAATGTCAGCTCGTAACCAGATAGTCTCGCACTGGTAAGGTGTTGTGTCTTCGTTCGATTCATGAGTGTATCCACTGCATGAGGAACCATGACCACTAGCATGTTGTTCATCACCAAACCAGCAGATTGTCGAATGGAAGCCGCAGCTGCCGCTGTAGCTCTCAAACAACTAGGCAACGCTCTGGCTACCGGATCTAATGTTGATGAGAAATACGCACAAGGGCGTTGTTTATCACCAAACTTCTGTGTCAGAACGCTCAATGCGCAACCGTCTCTCTCGTGAACGTAGAGCGTGAATGGCTTACTGTAATCGGGTGTACCTAATACAGGAGCTGAACACAATGCTTTTCGTAATTCAGTAAAACTCTCTTGACATTCATCAGACCATGGCACCGGACTCGGAACATTTTTCCCAGTCAAGGCTACCAATGGTTTCGCTAAAAGAGAAAAATTTGGGATCCACTGCCTACAGTAAGAGGTAATACCTAGAAAGGCACGTACTTCTCTCTGTGTGCGTGGAACACTCATCTGTGTAATTGCTTTTATTCTTTCTGGGGTCAACTTCCTTCCCTCCTTTGACAAGAGATGACCTAGGTAGGTCATTTCTTGGCAGCAGTATTGCATTTTGGAAGGTGACACCTTGTGATTCAGATTAGACAAATGATGCAATAAGGAAATTGTAGCTGCTTTGCAAGTTTCCTTGTCATCGGCAGCTACTAGAAGATCATCTACGTACTGTACTAGGGCAGAACCTGGAGGAAGGACAAAGGAATCTAACTGGCTTTTTAATGCTTGACTATAAATAGATGGACTTTCACAATAGCCTTGTGGAGCTCGTTTAAATCTGAAACTTCGACCTCCTAAACAGAAGCCGAAAATATCTCTACTTTCTTTGGCTATCGGAATGCTGAAAAAGGCATTCTTTAAGTCGATAACTGAGAACCACGTGGCTGTAGCAGGAATCAATGTTAGCAAGGCAGTAATGTCCGGAACCACAGGAAACTGCGGAACCACAATCTTATTAACTTCTCTGAGGTCTATCACAAACCTGTACACTGGAGGTTTTGTAGGATCAGTTCGTTTCAAAATCGGTAGTACAGGACTGTTACAGACATTTCCTCTAGTTTCTTCAATCACATCTTTCTTAATCAAATCTTGCACAATCAATAAAAGTGCACGCTCACCTTCACTAGATATTTTATATTGAGGAATTCTTGGAAATTTTACATTCGCTTTTAAAGTTACTACATATGGTGGAATTTCTAGGAGACCTACATCATTAGGACCAGTCGCCCAAAAAGAATCAGGGAGTGAACGTAGCTCTGGCGGGAGTGCATCCATTGACAAGTACATCGGAGAGGTGATATTTTTACCCAACGTAAGCTGTACTCCCTCCGGAGAACAGTACAATGTCGCATATAGTCGTTTTAACAAATCTAAACCAAGCAGATTTTCATTACAGCCCGTCGTTAAAATTAGGGGTGCTTTCAATTGGCACGGTCCAACAGAAATAGACAAAGGACCAGATATCGGGTTGTAAACAGGGGCGCCTGAAAAACCTACGGAAACATTTGTTGAGCCGGACAAAGGTGCGCCAGGGAGTTTCGCATGAATGATAGAACTTTTTGCGGCACCAGTATCCAACAGAAACGGTTCGACTACACCTGATGTTGCTACTGCGACATAAGGCCCACTCTGATCCACTGGAACTGATACTACTCCCTCTCTCTGTCCATGGCTGTCCTAGTACCCATTCTGTTGAAAACCCTCATCTATTTCACAATAGTCCTCAACAAGATATTGTTGAGATCTATTTTGCTGAGTAGACTGTCCATTTCGTTGATCAAAGTGATTTGAAGGACGATCATTCGTTTGTGGAGGCATAGCACCTCGCCCTCGACCTCTAGAATTTTGCACAAAACCACCACGACCTCTCTGTGCTGCTGCTGCATTATTTTGCGCTAAGATCGGACATTCATTTTTATAGTGACCCTCTTTCTTACAGTACGCACACTGATTCCACTGATATTGAGGTCTTGATGAACTATAATCTGTCCTTTGGTACGAACCTTGCTGCGTATTAGATTGATTCGTGCGAGGCGGATACGCCTGCTGTAAAAGAACTTTAGTTTTTAAATCTTTCGTTTTCTTCTCTGATTTTTCCTTTTCCTCTTTATCCCTATTTTCGTAGTACTGTGCAGTCGCAAGTATTTGCGCAGTTGTGGATACAGCCCACGCACTCTCTGAATCTTTTAATTTATTGCATAACTCAGGTAACAAATTATGCACAAATTTGTCGACAAACAGTCTTTGTCCTCCTTCTGTGCTCATGTCCTGACCACTATGATCTACAAAAGTCTCTTCAAACCTCGTGAAGAAGTCGGAGACACTTTCGTCTTTCTTCTGCCTGCATGCGGACAACTTGTCCCAATTAACACGCAATGCTGGCATCAGAGTCTTCATTAGATCAATTATTCTACCTGGAAGATTAGCAATTAGGGGTTCGGGTTTTGCACCACCTATTTGCTGACCATCTGCTGCAGTGATAGCTGCCCAATCACCACCTAAGGCAGCTTGATGATCCTCTCTACGAATTTTAGCCCAAATTGGTTGTGGAACTACATTGCCAAATAACATATCGATGTCCGCTAAGTTCATTATACAAGCCTCAACTGTCTGTGTTAATTCCTTGTAATATCCAGCAGGATTCTTACGTGGATCTGGCAAGGCCTGTTTCACCGCTAGCACTTCAGCTCGCTTCCATGGAATGTGTATCCACACTCTTTGGAACTGTGCTGGAACAGCTGCAATACCAGCATTATTATCAGCTGCCACTGCTTCGCGCCAAATTTGGAGGAACCTCCCTCATAGGATATTGGCGACTTAGCTTCGTTTTACCTTTTTCTAAATCTCTCGGCGAACGAAGGGATGGATCATTCCTAAAACTTAAAATAAGTTCCATCGCTTCTTTTATATTATCACCCACTATCATTCCTGCAGCAAACTCTTTCTGAACTTTAATTAAATCTTCCAAATCTGATTCAACATCATCTTCTTCTATCTCCTCACGTAACAACGAGCACATCTCGTCAAAGACATACCGTTGCGTTGGTTCTTTCCACTGTATAAACTTATCTAGCACATCTCTCGTACTATATCTTCTACTCTTCGAAATCCATCTGAGAGCCGTGGAATCTAAAATTCCCCGTTCCTCAGTACTCGGAAGCTGACTACGTCTTTGAACAGAGTCAGAAGTAGGAGTCTTGATTAAAGTTTTATAGAAAGGAGACAGAATATTAGACACAGAATCAGTGATTCTCCGACGAACAGAAAGTGGAGTCAACACACTTGCAGATGTAGAAAACACAGTAGAGGTAGGAACAGATATCGGATTAGTGGAAGTATCAAGGAAGATAGTTTGCGGAACAGTAGGTGTAAGCGAGACAGATATAGGTATAGAAGTCGGCAATCCAGGAGGAGGAGGAGGAGCTGTAGGAACATTCACATTGATCACAGGAGGTACGGGAACTTGATTCTGAAGGACAGGAGCAGGACCACCAGGTTGTCCAGCAACCGGCAATTGAACATTTGGTACAAGTGGAGCCGTAGCACCTTGTGCATACGGTGGAGGTGACCGTAACAAATAAGATAGCAGAGGATCGTTTTCGGAATCCTCCAGTATCTTAGCCATTTTCGATGGCAAGGCAGGATAGCACTTGTCAATCGCTAAATTATGCTCTCTAATGGCCACATCTATGGCCTTCTCACACTCGTTAGCCTGCAACTGTTTAGCCGCTTGCTCTAGAGTCAACTCTTCTTGTTCTTTCTGTTCTTTCTTCAACCTTTTCATTTCTCTCTGTTTGGATTCTTTTCGCCAGTAACGGAAAGAATCAAACATTGCCGGCCGGGCTTTCTTCCTAAACAATTTCGCTTCTAAATTGTCGAGAATCTCGGGTTCAAAACTACCGTGCAGTGGCCAACTAAGGACACCATCCTTCGCAGTGTAACGGACCCATACCTCATTATAAGATATAGGACCCACACCATGTTTACAATATAAATCATATAGGGGAGTCCCAATCGGAGGAACCAGACAGGAGTCCTCCAATCGTGAGTCACGGTTGCAACCAAAGCAAGACAACATTTTCCGACTTACCATTTTTCAGTCCGGAACACAAAACAAACAAAACACAAAACAGATATGTGCACTTAAACCAAGAATTTAGGCCTACCAAAACAAACTGATGTATCGATACCCAAACTAAACCAAATAGATTATCGTAACCAGAACAACCGGTGATAATCCTACCAAGAACCAAACCAAACCAAGAACCAATCAAGGATTTTAATAATCCTCACAAAGTAACCAGCTAGCTATCACTAAATACTTAACTGAGTCACTGAAGACGTCACCAAGGAGAAACCCGTCACGTTTCGCCGTACTAAGGACTGCACCTCGGGTCCAAGACAGGGCGACGGTCAAGGCAACGGCCCACTGCAGCCGTCCTGAACGGGAACCCTCGTGGAAGAGAACTTCGGGCCACTTTTGCGATATGCCGGGATCGATGAAGTGGGGCGCCTCCCTCAGGAATCTTCACACGAAGCCTCTCGAACTCTTCAGGCTTTTGGACCGGTACCGAATGACGTCGCCCCACGTTGGGCGCCAATTGGAGTTCTGGACTTTTTGGTTCCGTCCAGAGGTGTCAGGGAACAACACCCAAAGACCCCGGAGTTCCACCTGCCTTGGTGCACAAATGAACAGAAACACGGGCTTCTCGATGGTGGCGTCAAAGACCAAAGGTTTATTACTGCAGGGACACAGAAGTCACAGAAACTACGCATGGGCAGTGTCTAGGAGCCTGTTCAAATTGTACAAAGTGGGTTGCTCCTTATATACTAAATTTTGGCCTTCAGGCGAATTCTTTACATGTTGGTACATTCCCAAAACCTTTGTGTCATAAACAATAAATATTTGGTGTACACAGGAACCGTTGATAAAATCTGATACGAAACATCTACGAAGAGGGGTTCCCACTAGTTCATCACAATCCCTTGTCAATATTGCATTCAAGAGTCGGACCGCCTCATCGTAAATTTCGTTACCTCCCCCTAATAAAGATTCAGAAAGAAAGGAACGGAGCCAGGTGTGGAAGATAGGAAAGCGGGATAAGAGATGTTTGTGGGTTGTAAATGGGCAAGGCTACCAGCTTCGGCCGCCTAATCATGATCAGCACAATGGACACGAAGACCAGTTTAGCAGGACTGGCCTCGGGCAGAGGAGGCAGCCTTTGTCGAGTCATGCAGCTACAGCGTGATCTGGTTTAAGGTGCACGTGTCATGAAAGAGGTGAATCTCCGGCTAAGGCTACGTGTCCTTAATCGAAATAAAGTGATCAGAGGGTATTGCGTATGTGAGGGCAAGAAACACAAAATGGCTGCCATGATCTAAGATGGATGCCGTGGGTAGATCAGAAATGTGTTCATAAAAGGAGTGCTCTTGTTTGTAGCGTAGCGAAAACACCAGGGTATGCTAAATAGATCATTTGCGGTTCATTGATACCAATATTATGTATTTCCGACAAATTTGAAAACACGGGTTCAAATCGTCACGGAACCTCAGAGCAAAGGATGGGACAGGGGCTGCAGAATGTATAACAGCAAATAAGACTGTTACCGGGAAGACAGCAGGGAGCAGAGTAGCTAGAGAAAGTAAGTAATGCAGAGAGGGAAGACATGGGGGTGGGGGCTGCCACCTACAAGGAGAGAAAGGGCAAAAGAAAAAGAAATAGCAGGAAGTGGCAATGAAAATTGAATAGGGGGAAAGGGAAGATATCAGGCAGGGGCGTAGCTATGATTGCAGCAAGTGCATTGGTACCATGGCCCAGTGGTGTGAGTGTCACACTTGTAACCACATTTGTAACAGTGTATAACTGCCCAGTCAAGACTAGGGAAGTTCATTTGTCCTTCTTCCATTAAGGCCTATGTTATGTTATGTTAATTAATTTATAGAGCGCGTCTGTTACCCGTGGGTGTCCTGACGCTATCTGCTATCCTGAGGGACGGAAAAAAAACTAGTTGCACGGTAAAGAGGTGGTTCTAGAACAACCACGTTTTAAGCATTTTTCTGAATGGTAGCAAATCCGTGCAACTCCTCAGATAAAAGAGAAGCTGATTCCACAGTTTTGCTGCGCCCACCACAAAGCTTTTCCCGCCTCAGCGGGCTTTTTTCACTGGTGGTACTCTCACCAGTTTTTGAGCTGATGAGCGTAGAGGCCTAGTTGGTAAATACCATTGAAGTTGGTCCCGTGGATAGCGTGGTCCCTGGTTCTGAAGTGACTTAAAAACGAGGCACATCGATTTGAAGTGTACTCGTTGTCTCACTGGCAACCAGTGAAGTCTACGTATTTCACTAGAAATAGGGGAGAATTTAGGTATGCCTGAAATCAGCCTAGCAGCTGTGTTCTGCAGCATCTGTAGCCTATGCAACAGCCTCTCTTGGATGTTTAAATAGAGGCTGTTGCAATAGTCCAGTCTTGACATGACCAGTGCCGTAACCACCGTCTGTAGACTCTCCTTAGGCAGAAAAGGGAGGATTTTCTTGGTAGTTCTAATAGTGAACTACCTTAGTATGCCATTATTGGCACTGTCGAATTTGTAGGTGGGGGGGGTCAATAAACAACAAAAATAAACACACACTTGGAGAAGCTAACGTTTCTGGCGTGCTTATAATGTACAAAATAGGCACACGATGCCAAAAGTCTACTCATATTTTTTTTCTCCAGATTTGTATAGCGTGAACTTGACCCTAATGTATTGAAGAGCTTTACATGAGCACCAGTTACATTATGCAAGGATGCATTCATTTTTGGTAGGCACAGGAAGATTAAGTGACTTGCCCTGGGTCACAGGATGCTGTGCCGACGCCGAGGCTAGACCTGGTTTCCCAGCTCCAAAGTCGGCAGCTCTAGCCGTAAGGCCACATATGAAACAGTGAAGCAAAATAATCTATAGGTGGTTCCCCTGCAACATAATGCTTTTGACAAAATATAAATATCTGTGATAAGCCATGCCTCTGGTACCATGGGACTCATTAGTTCCAGTAGCCAGCCTCTGCTGTCTATAGAAAGACAGTATAAATTATCCAGACTGCAGAAACGCACTGTATACAAACAAAGGGGGTAAGAGAAAAGGGTAGCAGGCTAGGGGTAGGGATGATGGTGCTGAGACATCGACGGGCCATGATGGGACCTATTCTTTTAAAGTAGGCTACAGTGGAGTCACAAATGGCAAAATGGGGGCTCAAAGTGATCCTCTCATTCAGATGTGGGGACATACAATACAGAACACTTCAGATGACTTGAATGAAAATTTGAAACTGGTTCATTGGTAACAAATCTAATCACTCCTACTGCAGCTGAGATTGCAAATGGTACTAATCCAGCCACGCAACACCCATTGGGCTGAGAGGGCTCGACATCCTGTGATTCTAGGAAATT